>NC_137147.1:162377548-163792548 GCF_951394435.1 Stenella coeruleoalba
CTGTACTTTCTCGCCCTAGCATTTACATTTTCTGCAAAGGGTGATATTTAAGCCTGAACTATTGCAGAGAACAAGGAAGAATGTGCTTACATGTAGGGCAAGCATCCCATGGGGGAGGGCTAGCCTACCAGATTGAGGACAGCAAGAAACGGAGTTATTAATATCTAAGTCACAACCTAGATGGAACAAGCAACGTTCCCAGGACAGAGCAAAGCTTAGCCCTGCTCTGGCTCCCCCACTCTAGGGGACCCCGGGGGCCAGGGGACAAATCAGAGAGGCAGTGGTCTTCATGGCTACTGACAAAGCGCTAAGACTCCTGTAGAGCTAGGTCTACACATCAGACTCACACATAGATCTATGCGTGTAAGTTTGTACAATGAATCCTTAAAGAGCCGCCATCACCCACTATGCTCCATGTACAACTTCCAATTATATCGTGTCCTTTAGCGGCTTCTTCCTTTCAAAGAGCCCTTGGTGTTTCTCTTAACCTTCAACTTTATAGAACTGTCCAACCAGGGAAGGGATGGAAGCCCAGTGGGACTTACTGGAGCCCACACCCTTTATAGGCGTGACCCCACCTCTAAAGCAAAAATTAAAAGGACGCTCGCATTTCACCTGGAGGGAGATCGCTGGGGATGCCATTCCCTCGTCAATTCATCAGACAGTTCTGAATTCCTACTCTGCCAGGCCTCACAAGGAAGGCCTTCTGGAAGAGCCAATCCTTGAGCTGAGTCTTCAAAGATAAATTGGATCAGGTAGATATTCGAAGGATGGGTTGGGCGTAATAGGTGGATGGCATTCAGAGGGGACCACACGAGCAAAGGCATAGAAGGTGCAAAACTATGAGCAACTATGGTATAAATTGCAAAAAGTGGGGAGGCATGGTCAGGGAAGACCTCACCTGTATCCTGCAGGCAGTGGAAGGTGTTGGGGTGAGATGTGCACAGCAAGTGGATGACACTAGGGCCAATGGAAAAGATGGACTTGCAGGATCAGGACAGGTGGGATGCTGTTGCTACGGCTCATGCTCCAGGGAGGACTTGTGAAGTGCAGGTTTTAGGCTGATCCATCAGTGCTATAGACTGGAAGGGACAGTGGCCTAGAGAGATTAAAAGGCTCTTCGGGGGTGAGAGAGGACCCATACAGAGCCAGGAGCCAGTTGGGCTGATGGCCTCATCTCTGGGCCCCAAGACGAACACAGGGTGAGAAGCCATCTGACAGTGCTACAGACAACAGCTGGCCGACTCCAACTTCCATGATATCTATTCAAGTTTTTGAAAATCAAATTTGCTAAAGGTGTTTCAAAGGAGAAAGGATCCACCTCTGTGTGTGCCCAGAACAGCACTGAAATGGACTCAATGAACGGGACTCAAATGGACACACGTATACCATGTCCATAGCAGCATTTGTCACAATAGCCTAGGGTGGGAACAACCCAACTGTCCACTGATGGGTGAAAGGATAAAAGCAATGTGGTACATATACATTCAATGGAATATTATTCAGCCTCAAAAAGGAAGGAAATTCGGACACTTGCTACAACATGGATGAACCTTGAGGACACTATGCTAAGTGAAATAAACCAGTCACAAAAGGACACATCAGGACTTCCCTGGTGGTGCAGTGGTTAAGAATCTGCCTGCCAATGCAAGGGACACAGGTTCATGTCCTGGTCTGGGAAGATCCCACATGCCACGGAGCAACTAAGCCCGTGCTCCACAACTACTGAGCCTGCGCTCTAGAGCCTGCGAGCCACAACTATTGAAGCCCGCAAGACTAGAGCCTGTGCTCCGCAACAAGAGAAGCCACCACAGTGAGAAGACAGCGCACCGCAACGAAGAGTAGCCCCCGCTCGCCACAACTAGAGAAAGCCCACGCACAGCAACAAAGACCCAATGCAGCCAAAAATTAATTAATTATTTTTTTTAAAAAAAGGTTAAAATGGTAAATTTCACATTATGCACATTTTTACCACATTTTTTGTAAAAGAGAGAAAGGAAAAGTGAATTTATATTCATGGAGCACCTAGTGTATATCAGCACCAGCCTAATTGATGTGCTTCAATTTATTTAATCCCACACAAAACTCCTCCAGGCTCTGTGCAAGGCAGCCAGCAGGTCAGGTGTCCAGAGACCACCCTCTATTCTGGACTTCGGGCCTTTCTGGGAGGAGTGCACCCACCATGTGTAAGCCCCTGTCCCCAGGGCAATGGTCAAAAAACTGCCCCAACCTGCCAGAGTTTCAGGAGAAGGGGTCCCTCATTCAGCTACCAGCTCTTTAGTTCACCGACCAGGAAGAGATCGGGGCTCAGCCTCCCAGGCCCTGGCCTGCCCCTGCCTCCCAGCCCAGATATGTCTGGCCTCATAAAGAAAGGGCTCCCACATCCCAGGAATCAGAGTTCTGTGTGACCTGGGTCACATGCACGTCAGAGATGAGGAAAGGTGCACAGCTCCACGAGCTGGGCAGTCTGCTGGTTAAGGACCTCCTGCGCCCCTGACAGCCTTGGTGGAACATGAAAGACCGTTGAGATAGAGACTTAGGATCCTTCTCAACACAGCACCCTGGGGTCAGAGTTGGCTCACAAGGTGAAACCAGCCCGCCATCCTGGCCTGGCCTGGCCTTGCCTTGTGCTTTGACTTCCCCCCAAATGGCTGCCGGCACTCCATGCCCTGTCCCATGCCCAACCCAGGCAACTGAGATGCTCTCCCCAGCCTGCTTCTTGGAGAACGCACTGAGCAGTTATAGCGCGACCTCCTAAAAAGGCACAAAGCTGCAAAAGCCCACCTGCCCTCGTCCTATCTCCACTTTGCAGAGCCAGCTCCCGAGGGTGCATCTCCCCTCCTCTCTGTCCCACACCACTGAGCCAAGTGAAACAGCAACTTTCCCACCAGGCTCCTTTCAGAACCTCTGCCTCCCATCATGGAGGCCTCCCATCATGGAGGTCTGTTTCAAAGCTTCTGTCTTTGTTAGTGGAGTAACATCGACTTCAGCCTCTTGCTCTGCCCAGCTCCAACGTGAGGGGAACAGACGGGGCACCTGGCATGAGAGATGCTGTTCTATGCCCTGCAGGCTCCCCCCTTCCCCTGCAATTTCACACACACACACACACACACACACACACACACACACACACACACACACACACACACACACACAGAGGTCTGGAACAAGAAGGGAAAGAGTCTGCCTCTTAGATCCCAGGCCTGCTCGATCACAGAGATAAGCGTACCCTTGCTGGCCACTGGCCTCACCCCAGAACGCACGGCCACCTCAGGGCAGCCGGGAGGGCTGGGCTGAGAGACACTGGGACAGCCCTGCCCTGGCCGCTTGCACAGCAGCTTTCAAACCAGATCAGCAGGCCGAGAGTTCTTTGTTCTTTCTGGCACCTGTTTAACTCGTGTTAAACCAGGGCTCTGGCGGCTCCCTCTCGGAAGGGAGAGGAGAAGGCTGCATTTCCTTTAAGTGAGCCGCGGCTTCACACCTTAGAATCGCAACTAGCCTGACGAGTCACGCTTCCTCCCTGCCAAGTCACCAGAACTCTGGGGCTCCCGCTGCCATCAGAGAACTCCAGGCTGAGGGGGACCCTGGGGCCAGGTCTGGAGGAGACCCCCCTCTGCGCCCCCCTACTTCCAGGCAGGACCCGCCTATGTGCCTTCAAGGCAGCAAGGACTCATGTTCAAGGCTGACGTCTTGGGAATCCAGGGAAGGCGATTGCACCAACACCTAGGATGGGGCTGTGAACAGCAGGTGTTTCATTTGTTTGGGGCGCAAAGGGGCAGCCCAACCTGCTCTCACTCCACCAGCTGCTTTAACAAGCACCACAAACGGTCATTATCTTCTGCCAGGTGGACCAGTTGAGGAAACGGATGGCTTCCCCTGGAGCTGGGGTGCCTGCCAGCCCCAGGGTTCTTGGGACTATCCCTGAATGTCTTGGTCTGGCTAGACTTGTTATGTGAGTCACAGCCCAATTAAAGTAAAAGTGGAGGAGGAAAAAAAAATGAAGGAAAAGACGGGATAACTACAGAGAGGATATAAGACAAGTAAGCGTTTATATTACAGGATGCCTTCCTGTAAAAAACGCCAACCCAGAATCTCAACTTACGATACTTCCATTGTCTAGCACAGAGGCAACTGTAATCATTACAGAATGATAATTATTTTATTTTGCACCACCCCCAGATCCATCAGAAGTTTCCTTTTGGCCACTAGTGAATTTTCAACATTACTACATTGTCAGAAATCTGATTTACATACAACTGTTTCAGACCCCCTATATTGTATTAAAAGCAAGATATTCTTGGAATCTGAAGGTAGCTAAGCTTGGAAAACACCAAATGCTTTTGTAATTCTAGATAATAATAAGTGCCCATTTGGCATGAGAGAACATGAAATATAAACGTCAGCTCATCAAACGACTTCAAATGTCTTAAAAAGGAAAGAAAACAATGCATTCCAGGAGCGAAACGTGGTAACAAACCCGACTCAGAGGAGAAGTCCTCAGTCGTTAGGCAGCTCCGTAGAGCATGAAGCCAATGGTGGCTGTGCTCCCAGGTTCCTCCTCGTTTGTAACTGGACAGGTTGGGGAGGCAAGGCTGGGTTCCTCCACAGTCCCCAGAGCTCACCATGGTTCACCAGTGCATTGATCTTATTTTTCAAGCAAGGTGAGCTTTGGCACAGGTCTGGGAAGAAGTACGTAGGGTCCTGGTGGACTTCCGTACCCCATGGCCCTCTCTCCCACACCTGACCCAAAGCTGGACCAGCCCACAGGCAAACTGTAAAAGTAGACAAAGGAATCTTCAGCTTCCTCCACCTGCCCACCCTAGTGTCTACCTCACTCCTTTCCTTCTTCTTGCAGGTCCCAGCCCAGCCCTATGTTCTCCTAAACCTTAGGTTTTAAGGGAAAATGTGATGGTCTTTCATCAAGATGTCAATGGCTGACCTCTGGCAGCTGAGCCATCGCCTCTCTGAGCAGCATCTGTGTTCTTGCTGGGTCATTTAATTGTTAATATGACTCGGCCAAGGGATGCCCAAGTAGCTGGTAAAATATTATTTCTGGGCATGCCTGTGAGGACGTTTTCAGAAGCATTTGAATTGGTAGAGTGAGTAAAGAGTTCCCTCTCTGATGTGTGTGGGCATCATCCAATCCATGGAGAGCCTGAATAGAACAGAAAGGCAGAGGAAAGAGGAACTCGCTCTGTCTGCTTGAGCTGGGATGTCCACCTTCTCCTGACTTTAGACATTAGCACCCCCTCAGACCTGGACCAGGACTTACCCACTAGCCCCCTGGTTCTCAGGCCTTCAGGTCTGGACTGGAACTACACTCCTGGCTTTCCTGGGCCTCCAGCTTACAGAGGGCAGATTGGGGGACTTCTCCGGCTCCAAAATTGCATGAGCCAATCCCTCACAATAAATCTCCTTTGTATATCTGTCTATCTCTATATATCCTATTTGTCCTGTTTCTCTGGAGAGGCCTGACTTAATACAAAGAGGAATATGGTCTAACTGGAATTTCAGGTGTCAGAAGGAACAGGAGGTATGGGGGAAGATGAGGGGTAGGGAGGAACATCACAGAGAAGCTCTGAAGTCACACTGAGGAGGTGTCACCGACGTGAGCCACACACAGGACGAGGCCAGGTACTACGGGGTAGACCAGTTGTTCAGGAGAAACCACCTTTGATAGGCTACTTAACCAGGGGACAAGAGTGACCCAGGTGCTGCCAGCTCTATCTGGTGTGGCCTCAGTAGTGCTCCATGCTGGGGGACAGGGGCTCTGTCTCCCAGAGGAGAAGATCTTCTCTACAAAGGGGCTTCATACACAGGGTTGAGGAAAGTATCTGGATACAGAAAATGGCATCAGCAGTCTGACTGGCCCCAGGTGTGTCCCTTCCTTTTCACCCCAGGAGAAACTCAGGTATTCTGGGCTTGTGCCATTTAAACACACAGGAGGGATGGCTCCTTGGTGACCTCATTACCGTCATTGCCCAGAGAACCAGTTACACCTGCTCACGGCCCACAGCCTGCTGACGCTGGGCTCGGATGCCAGGCCCAGGAAAAGCCTCAGTGAAACCCAGTTTCTGGGCAGAAAATCCTCCCTTTACAGCCACATCAAGGGCTTAGAACTGTTTCTTCTTGGGTGGGGAAAGAATAAGGCTTTCTGTGCTCATTGAGAAATAGATGAGCCATGAGTCCCAATTGGTGTGAACTGTCTCCTTCACATGCTTCTCGAGCACCGCCCACACAGTCGTGGGTAGAGCTGTGGGCCCCACGAGTCAGCACCCTGGAGCCTGAACACGGGGTTGGTCCACCTTAAGGCGAGGAGGCCAGCCTTTCCTCATCAGGCAGCCTTGGCTTCCAGCTGCCCTGGGGCTGGGGAGGCTGCATAGCGTCCTGGGCAGAAGGGCAGCTAAGGGCTAGCTGTTGGCAGCCAACGTGGCCTATTGGAGGCGGTCTGGGGATCCACCTGTGTCTATTACAGCCGGAAACACGGATTCCAATCTACTTGTGTTCCTTTGATGAGGTTTTTTTTCCAGACTGGTTTCTTCGTCCATCATCTTTACGGCTGTTTATTTATTCCTGCCTTTGCTTTCTTGATTATTTTTGCATGTCTGCTGTTCCAGGCTTCCGTTTCTCTCTCTTAGAGTGTGGTTGAATTCCCTGGGACATACTTCATTCCTTATCGGATCGCTTATGTCTCCCCTTCTGAGCTATAGTTTTGACGGGGGGTTTGCAGTCATAGCCACTTTCTGTATCTGGTCACTTGGCAGGGAAGAGACAGAGGAGGGTTTCTGTGGGGTTCCGAGCAGCCTTTGCTGGCAAGCTTTCTCTTCTGAGATGGTGTGGAATGTCCTAGGTTTCACACTACCTCATTATGAGTATTTCTAACTGCTGTGTGGATTCCTCAGGTCTTAGGGTCATTCCTCCAAATTTTGTGGAGTTCTGGAAAGGGGCTAAGATCCTGAGAGCTTGGGGGTGGAGGGGCGGGGTAAGAGTTTTTGTTCTCATGCAGTTTCCCTATCAATATTGTCAAACTGTTTCATTCACTAGAGAATGTTCCTGATTTTATTGATTAATCTTCCTTTTTATATTTTGCTTTCAGGGGATGTTTGCAGGGGGTGAAGCTGGAGTTAGGAGCTGCTTAGTATATCATGTTTCTTTCCTCAGGGACCACTTTTCAAAGTTTACAGTATGGGATTGTATTCTTTTCTGTGTCTGAGCACCGACCGACAGTGGGGTTTGGGGCTAGACACGACCACGTCCTGTTGATCTCATTAAGCTCTCGGGAGTGAGAGAGTTGTGGTCTGACTTTATTCTTGGGAAATGCAGGTCCATGAAATTACAGACCAGCGTTCCACAGAGCAGGGTGTGGGCAGCAGAGAACAGAACAGGCCCCCAGGCTGTGGTGGCTCTGGGACGGTGGCCCCGGCACCCTCCCCACAATACCTCTGACAGCCCTTAGTCCCCACCTGGAGACGGACATCCTCTTGGCCACAACCAGAGCCAAGAAAACAGGGACCTGCTTTCAACTGAGCTGACATCTGAGAAAAAGAAAGCCTTTCGTTTCTGTTAGGAGCCTCCACCCTCAAAGCTGAGAGATGGCCTCTGTGGCCGGTACCTCAGCAGGACCTTGTCTAGGATCCACATTCTCCGATCCCTCTGCCTGGTCCTTCTCCAGGTGCACAGGAGTCCGTCTTCCTCCAAAGAGAATCTCTCCCCAAGTTTATAGCTAGCTCTAGTAGCCATTTTGGCAGTAGAAGATCAAAGTGTGAAAAGTGCCCTCAGGTCAATGGAACAACCATATGCCCGATGGCGAGGGGAGAGTGCTCCCTACATAGACAAAGCCTCCTCTCTGCACCCCTGTGTCCACCGTAGCTGACACAGGGACAGGGGTCACCTGGCCACCCCAGCCAGAGAGCTGCCCTCGGGTGGGGATGGGAGAGGCAAGGAGTATGGTAGGGCGCTTCCTCAAGAGTTACCAGCTTAAGGGACTTCCCTGGTGGTCCAGTGGTTAAGACTCCATGCTTCCCACACAGGGGACACCGGTTCAATCCCTGGTAGGGGAACTAAGATCCCACTTGCCGCGGAGCCAAAAAAATTAAAAAATGTTTTTAAAAAGTCACCAGCTTTCAACTTTACAGTCTTTTAAAACCATTATTTCAAAAATCTGCTCCCTCTAACATTTGGCCTCCAGTGGCAAAGCCCAAACGCCCTGCCCTGATTTGGGCTTCACCTTATCCCAGGAAGGCTCCTGGTTGACTCCAAGCCCTTAGGTCAGTTCCAGCCTCTCCCGGCACCAGGTTCCCCCACCCCCATGGGCCGTGATCATGTATTTCCTTAACTTACACCCACACAGTGTGTGAAGTGGACCAGGGCACAGAGAAAGCCAAGGAAGAATTTGTCAAACAGAGAGAAGATGAGGGTACCCAGAGCTGAGCGCTGCCAGCATCCTGCAGCCGGAGGAGGCATCTGGCAAGAAGGAGAGCCACTATTTGGTAAACCCACCCACATGTCTGCCAGAGATGTTAGGAATTCCTCACCTGATTCCTGGCCACAGATGCTCCTGTAACAAGCGGTGATTCCCCTCCCTGGCAGTGCCATGGAGCTATCTGGCTCTGCCTGTGTGGTTTGTGGGGTCCAGGGTTTGGCACAGAGGGAGCAGGGGGAGGGGAAGGGTGCCCACTGTTTTCCAGCACCCCGTCTCTGGCTTAACCAATAATAGTTGTTTTCTTTCAAACATCGAATTCCTGAATTGTAATTACATTTTTTGGAGAAGGGATCGCAGAAATAGAGATGTAAGGAATCTCCATGTTCAAAAGGACAGCCCAGAGCAGACCTACGGGGGCAAGTCCAGCCCTGGGTGACCAGTAAATAGTGCTCCAATCAGTGTGCACATACATATGGTCACATCCCTTCTACTTTTGCCATTAATACTCAGACTTTGTCTAACTGTCAGGAAACCCATTTATCTCCTTCATGGGGCTCTCCCTCTCCCTCCTCACCCCAAGAGGTCCACACCATCTGAGCAGAGAAAAACATCAAGTCTAAAATGTCTTTGCATCTGAAGGCCACCGAGCACCGCTGCTGGAAACCGTTCCTGCTTGATTCCACCAGCCATCTCCGTCCACCACCTGGCAAGAGCTGTGCACAAGAGGCTTGGCTCTTAGAGGTGGGGTCAGCCACTTCCTCGGGACTAAATCTAGCCCGGAGGGCCCCAAACGTGAGTCCCCCTGTGTATTGGTTTCCTAGCACTGCCATAACGAATGACCACAAACTGGGTGGCTTAAAACAATGGAAATTACTCTCTCACAGTTTTGGAGGATGGAAGCGTGAAATCAAGGTGTTGGCAGGTTGGTCTTTCTGGGGTTCTGAGGGTGAACCCTTTCCATGCCTCTCTCCTAGCTTCTGGGGGCCGCCAGCAATCCTTGGCTGGCAGCTGCGTGATTCCGATCTCCACCTCCTTCACGCGGCCGTCTCTGTGTTTCGCCTCTGCTCTTCTGTCATTGGATTTATGGCCCACTTGGTTAATCTGGAATGTTTTCATCTCGAAATCCTTAACCTAATTACATCTGCAAAGATACTTTTTCTGAATAAGGTGATATTCACAGGTTCTGCTGGACATATCTTTCAGGGGAGCACCATTCAATCCAGGTGTATTAGTCAGCTCAGGTTGCCGTAAAAAATACCAAGGACTTGGTGGCTGAAACAACAGACATTTATGTTCTCACAGTTCTGGAGGCTGGAAGTCCAAGATCAAGGTGTCAGCAAGGTTGGTTTCTCCAGAGGCCTCTCTCCTTGGCTTGCAGACGGCCACCTTCTTACAGTGTCTTTGCATGGTCCTTCCTCTGTGGGCATATCCCTGGTGTGTCTCTGTGTGTCCACATCGCCTCTTCTTATACGGTTACCTGTCATGTTGGATGAGAGGCCCATCCGCTGGCCTCATTTAACCTTAATCCCTTCTGTAAAGGCCTTATCTCCAAATGCAGTCACCTTCTGAGGTTCGGGGTGTTAGGGCTTCAACATAGGAATTCTGAGGGGGTACAATTCAGCCCATAACAAGGAGGTGGTTTTTAGACACAGATCTTGCTGAAGAAGAGAAAAAGCAAACATCTATTCTCTGGTGACTCACCCCCTGCTCTGGTGCCCCATCCACCTCAGAGGACACGGGGTGTGTGGCTCTGTCCCAGGGCTACACGTGCCAGGCCCTGCCCAGCACGTCACTCACATTAATCAGGTACCGGCCTTTCCTTCCCTCTTCAGTGTCACTCCCTCTGGTGTATTTGGGCAGGCGTGACAGCAGAAGGAGGTGGTTTGCCCGCATGGGGTCCAGAGCCCCGTCTGACCACTGCCTCTCCAGCTGGGCATTCCTCCTGCTCTGCCAGGGCCACTCCTCACCCCACTGTCGACCACAACTCAGAGGGACCCGTGGCTGCAGTCCCTGCGGTGCGGTGGGGGGAGGAAAAACCCAGAAGACCCCACCTCTCTTGGTGGCCCCATCTGTTACTCCAATCTGTAAAATCACCGTATTGTTAAAAAAGTTCTGTCTGTTGGGGTACTTTTGGTGGCAAGTAAGAGCCAATCTAACTCAAAGTGGTTTTAACAGTAAGAACTTATTGGTTCACATAAATGAAAAGCCCAAATGTGGAGTGGGCTTCAGGCAGGGGTTGATCCAGCAGTTCAACAATGCCACCAAAAACCAATATTTCTTTCCATTTCTTGTCCCTGTTTGTCTTCCTGGTATTGGTTTCAACCAAGGGCTCTGTCCTCTTTGGTTACAAGATGGTCACGAGCATCTCCTGGGATAAGCCGCCTCCATCCCACAGAGCAAGAAGAGAATACCTTCCCCCAACTGGATCAGAGAGCCTAAGCATCCTTCTGATAGGGACCACATGCCCATCTCTGAACTAATCAGTGTGCCTGGGGGTAGGGTGGGACTACCTTAGAAAACAAGGACCCATTTCTGGAGCTGGAGCGGGGTGGTAGAACAGCCACTCCACCCAAACCACGCACTGCCTTGCAAGAACTGAGCCACAGAGGCAGGCTGACATAGATGATTCGGGGTCAGCTTCACCATCCACTGCATCCACAAGTCGGATGTGGATTGTGCTGAAGAGCAGAGAAAACAAAACATATTACAGCACGTGTTGCAGGTGAAATTGTATGTATGTAAAATACACCTTGACCTCTGATCCAGGGGGAAAGTCTTTAAGGAATACCCTGTCGTAGGCAGAATTATGGCGCCCCAAGAGATTCCACGCACTAATTCCTGAGATTATGAGTATGCTATCTTGTCCATGAATGTGGTACCGTACATGACAAAGGGACTTTGCAGATGTGATCAGTTGACCTTAAAATAGATTCTCCTGGATGATCTGGGTGGACCCGATATAACCACATAAGCCCTTAAGATGAGGGGCAGAAGAGGAAGTCTCAGAATTGCAAAGCACAAGAATGAGTCAATGCACTCATTGACTCAACCCGCTCCAGAGAGGCCCTGGACTGACAGTAAACCCAGAACAGGGACTTCCGTCCTCCAGTTGCAGGGAACCAAATTCTGCCAACAATCTGAGTAAGCCTGGAAGTGGATTCACCCCCAGAGCCTCCAGATAACAGTCTTGATTCCAGCCTATGAGCCCCTAAGCAGAGGGTCCCACTGAGCCTGCCTGACTTCTGACCTGCAGAATTATGACTGGGTGTCACCACCTTTGTGGTCATTTGTCATATAGCAGGAAAACACAATGAATACAGTGAGGAAGGTAATCGTATTAGTCAGAGTTCTCCAGAGAAACACAACCAATAGGTGATAGATAGATAGATAGACAGATATTATGAGGGATTGGCTCACTTGATGATGGAGGCTGAGAAGTCCTACAACCTGTTCTCTGTACGCTGGAGACCCAGGAACGCCCGTGGTGTGGTTCCAGTTCAACCCTGAAGACCCGAGAATCAGGGGACAGACGGTGTAAGTCCTAGTCCAAGTCCAAAGGCCCAAGAACCAGGAGCCCCAATGTCCCAGGGCAGGAGCAGATGGACAGCCTAGCTCAAGGAGGGAGAGTGAACGCGCCCATCCTCTGCCTGCTTACTCCGTTCAGACCTCAGCAGCTTGAGTGAGGCCCCCCTGCGTGGGTGAAGGCGATCTTCTCTGCTCAGTCTACCTATTCAAGTGCTAATCTTTTCCCCAAATGAAGAAACCAAGGCACAGAGAAGTTAAGTGACTTGCAAAAGGTGGCACAACTAGGAGATGATGGTACTGGCCCCTTGAAACCAGGTAGGCTCCAGACCCTATGCTTGTAACCATTATGCCATCCTGGTATAACCATTATACCTCCAGTTTGGAGATGAGGGGCAGGTTTTTTTCAGGCGAGAAGTCATCAGGCAGTGGATTTCCAAACCAGGTTTTCAGAGCACACCTTGCAGATCTCACGTGCCAACACTGGATGCTACATTCGAAGGAGAGGCTCCATCTTCATTTCCAGAGCTGACAGCCTCTGAGGTCTCCGGGATAGACTTTCTCCTTGTTGCCTTATAGCACATGTGGCTTGCAGATATGTGTTAAATCGGATTTTGCCATCTGAAGCGGGAAGAGGATTATAATAGTAACCAGTATCCACTCTGCCCTCTCTACATACCAGGTACCCCGCCTTTTGCAAACATTGTTTCCTTCGATCCAGTCAGGGGCCCTCTGGGATGGACAAGGAAGTTTCTCAGTGCAGATGTGCATAAACTCAGCCTCAGAGAGGCCCAGGGATCAACCAGTCAATAAGCAGGAGAGCTGGGCCCCAAAGTCCCAAGCCCAAGTCACACCATCCACCCACCAGTAAGAGGATGATGGCCATCAAAGTGGGCTTGGCAGCCTCCAGATGTGACAAGGGCGGAAAATGAAAGAGGGTGTGTGGTGACATGTGAGTGGGGCCTGGCCCTGCAGTAGAGACTTAGGAAAAGCTAGAGAGAAAAGAAAGTCATTTCTTTGCAGCTTGAGGTGGTGGGTACAACACCGTCATAAGCCCTCAGTAAGCGAAGTGCTGAGTTCATGGTATGAAATCTGGGAGGGGTTTATGGGAAGAGGGGGCACAACACACTTATCCCAGGGGGCTGTGAAAACAGAGTCCAGAACTCCACCCCAGTTCTATCAAATTAGAATCTGTGGGGCTGTCACTAACACTTCCATTTTTTTGTTATTTTTTCTTTTCTTTTCTTTTCTTTTTGGCCACACCACGCAGCATGCAGGATCTTAGTTCCCCGTCCGAGGACCGAACCCACATCCCCCGATTGGAAGCTGCATTGGAAGCACAGAATCTTAAACGCTGGACCACCAGGGAAGTCCTGGCAATCCAATTTTTAATAAGCCACCAGGGAAGCCATAGGTACACTGAAGTTTAAGACTTCCTGGCTTAAACTTGTGGTTAAGAATCCGCCTGCCAATGCAGGGGACACAGGTTTGAGCCCCGGGTCCGGGAAGATCCCACATGCCACGGAGCATCTAAGCCCATGCGCCACAACTACTGAGCCTGTGCTCTAGAGCGAGCCACAACTACTGAGCCCGCACGCCTACAGCCCATGCTCTGCAACAAGAGAAGCCACCACAGCGAGAAGCCCGCACACCGCAACGAAGAGTAGCCCCCGTTCACCACAACTAAAGAAAGCCCACGCACAGCAACAAAGACCCAACGCAGCCAAAAATAAATAAATAAGTTAATTAATTAAAAAAAAAAACGTACTGGCTGTTATGGGTTGAATTGTATCTCCTGCAAATTCATATGTTGGAGTCCCAACTCCCAGTACCTCAGAATGGGACCTTTCTTGGAGATGAGGTCTTCAAAGAGGTAATCAAGTCAAAACGAGGTCATTAGGGTGGGCCCTAGTCCTATGTGACTGGTGGCCTTATAAGAAAGGGAAATGTGGACACAGACACGCACATGGAAAACGATATGAAGAGACACAGAGAAGACGGCCGTGGACAAGCTAAGAAGAGAGCCTGGAAAAGACACTTCCTTCACCGCCCCCAGAAGGAACCAACCCTGCTGGTACCTTGAGCTCAGACTTGCAGGCTCCAGAACCGTGAAACCATAGCTGTCTGGTGTGTAAGCCACAGAGTGTGTGGTACTTTGTGACAGAGGCCCTAGTAAATGAACACACCGGCCCCACGGAGAAAGGGACCTTTGCAGGACGTGTATCTGCCGTGGGCCTGGGGCAGGGTGGGTGTGGGCACCCAGAATGTTCCCAGCCACAGCTCAAAGAGAAGACTAGTGCTCTAATTCCCTCCAAGCAGGGAGAAAGCTTTTCACACCAAGTTCTTGCAGTGAAGAAATCTGAGAGCAGCAGCAAAGCCAGTGTCTGTTTTCTGGGACAGGGAGGAAGGATGGAACGAAGCATCTGACTCCGAGAAGCAGAAAAGTGTGGAGGGGCGGGGTGGGGGAGGGGGGAGAGAGAGATTGAAAGTGGAAAAAGAGAGAAACAGGGATCCTGGGAGATCATGGTTTTCATTCCTTATTTGTTCTTAACTTCTAGGCTGGTGCTACAGAAGGCGTCTTCTTTTCTGACCTGCAGGAGCTCGAAAATAGGACTGGGTTGGCATTCGGAGCGCGTCTCTTACTTTGTAAAATAAATGCTCCTCTGAAAGTCTCCTGCTGGGTTCTCCCAGATTCTGGGTCACTGTTCCCACCCCAGGGTCTCCCAGAATGGGGGCTGGGCTGGCAGGAAAAGATGCTAGTCTCTCCTGGGCAGCCCTCTGGCCTGTTCAGTGTCCATCAGAGTCCTTTGTCCCCAGTAGAGCCCTTGAGGCTTCATGTCCCTGGCAATCCTGCCTTTGAAGGAAGAAAGCACGTGGGGTGAGGACACCTCTTCCAGGCTGCCCTCTGGACTCACAGCAAGGCCCCGCATGCCCCAGAGCACTTGGTAAATAGCAGCTCTTTGATGAATGATAAAAGCACAGTGAGGCCCCAGTGACTAGAGAACGTCCTGACTGGGTCACCTCAGGCCTTAGGACGGTCACCATGCTGCATTTTTCTATCTCACCCTCCACAGTACTGAACGATTTCCCTCCTAGCCTCAAAGTTCCCCTGTTTAATATGAGCTCGACTGCCCTTCTCTCTCTACCCTAAGAAAATGAGGCACATTCCCAAGAAATCACAGCACACCGCAGCTGGAAGGGATCTTCAGAATCACGCTGTCCACCCCTGAATTTATTGGCAAGAAACACAAGGCTCAGCGAAGTTAGGGCACCGTCTCTCTGCCAATTACTGACTGGTGGCAACCGCAGCCCGAGCCTCCCGAACCCCTGCTAGGGATCCTTCTATAAAACCAAAGCCAAGTGCTGATCCCACAACACACGGGAGGGTGGAAAGCGGTGCAGAGGGAGGAGTTCCCTGATTTGAGATCTGATTTGTTTTCAAAACAAGGCCTAGACGCCCAGCCCTTTCCTACTCAAGACATTTGCATAAACCGCCCTCCTGTCTAAAAGTCTTTGCACCCAGACGGCTTCCTCCTGGTCCACAGCCTTTCCTTCTTCAGGTCTTATCTTGAACGTCATTTCCCCAGAAAAGGCGCTCCAGGATTCCCCAGACCGATTAGGACCTAGAGATAAGCGCTCTCACAGCAGCGGGCTTTTCTCCTTTATGGCGCTTATCGGTCATCACAACCGCATTCTCAGTGGAGAGGTAGTCATTTCCTGTCTAGCTGCTACTGGCATGTAAGTTTCATACCAACCTTCTCATCCCCAGGTTTCCAGCACCACCTACGACATCATACACACAGTGGGTGGTAGAGAGGTAGGTACTGACTCAATGGCTGATTTAGCAAATTAAGGACTCTGAGAAGTTCTGCAATAAAGCAACCTATATAACTTTGCTTTCACTTAGCATTTCCCAGACCTAGTGGAGCCTGGAACCCTCTTCTTGAGAGATGGCCCTCTGAGGAGCTAGACTGTCCAGATCACAAGGGCACACCTGGGGAGACAACTGTGCCGTGCTGCGGCACACAGACTGCCCCAAGTTTAAAAGGTTCTGATGCCTCCTGCAGCCCTGTCCCAGAGAGAACAGAACATGGTTTCTTTATGAGAGATAAAAAGAAATTTGACTCACGGTCCCTTCTGCCATCAGAGAAATAAATATATTGCCATCATCCCCAAGCCTTCATTCTCAGGTCAGATAGATCTTCAGAATCCAGGACTCTTGGAAATCAGAAGCACCATCATTTGGCTTCTACAGTAGTAAAGGTGCCTCTTCCAAGGAAGCAGAAAATTTTTCCGAAGAAAGTGAAATCAGTATCCACTGTGAATTCTAGTCCAGGGCAGGGTCTGACTCTCAGTCAAGGTGGAGGAGAAAGGCAGATATTCCAGTCGGAAGCTTACTTTTATGCATCAACTTGACTGGGCCAAGCAACGCTCAGATATCTGGTTATTTCTGGGTGTGTCTGTGAGGGCGTTTCCGGAAGAGATTAGCATTTGAATTGGTGGCCTGAGTAAAGAAGATCCCCCCTCCCCAATGCAGTGGGCTTCATCCAATCCATTGAAGTCCTGAATAGAACAAAAAGGCAAGGGAAAATTCACACTCTGCCCGACTGAATTGGGATAACAGTCTTCTCCTGCCCTTGGACATCAACACTCCTGGTTCTATCTCTGAGCCTTCAGACTTGGACAGGAACAACCATCGGCTTTCCTGGGTCTCCAGCTTTAAGAGAGCAAATTGTGGGACTTCTCGTCCTCTGTAATTGCATAAGCCAATCCCACATAATAAATCTTTTGATAGATAGATAGATAGATAGATAGATAGATCCTACTGGTTCTGTTTCTCTGGAGAACCCTGACTAATACACCAAGTGGTAACTATTGCTTGAGGAATCCAAGTACCCATTAAGGGACAACATCAAGGGTAACAGACCCTCTTGCCTGGGAAGATTCAGTTTTGCACAAGATCTAGAACACAGCAGAGGGAACAGGACTCAGTGGTGGGGCCAGCCCACATCCACGTGAAACCAGGAGCAAGAAGGGCAGACACCATGGGACTTCCCTGGTGGTCCAGTGCTTAAGAATCTGCCTTCCAATGCAGGGGACGCGGGTTTGATCCCTGGTCGGGGAACTAAGATCCCACATGCTGTGGGGCAACTAAGCCACGTTCTTGAGAGCCCGTGTGCCACAACAACTGAGCCCCGCGTGCTCTGGAGCCCATGCACTGCAACTACTGAGCCCATGCGTCACAACTAGAGAGAAGCCCACGCGCCGCAACGAAAGATCCCTCATGCCGCTACTAAGATACCGCGTGCCACAACTGAGACCCGACACAGCCAAATAAATAAATAAATTTTTTTTAAAAAAAAAGGATATGCCCTTTAAAAAAAAAAAAAAGAAGGACAGACACCAGGTGGATGGAGAAGAATCAGAACAAATGAACATCTCCTGGCTGGAGGGCTGTGGGCGTGCAGGGCAACAGCGGCTGCACCCTGGCCCTCAAGGCAACGACTTCTCATGCAGAAAGAGCAGAAGGAAACTGAAAGGACCACAGCTGAGAGAGGAGAAAGCTCATCAGAAGAGAGAGGACAAGCTAGAGTAGGTCAAGGGTAACACAAAGCTCAGAGAAAGAGACATGGAGAGAGACCTTTGGCTCCTTAAATAAAGGTGGTGTCCAGGACCATCAGGAAGAGAAGCCTAGTGCCAGCGAGGGAGGGACATTGGAGGCCCTAGCAGGGGAGGATGGAGAGGAGACAAACATGGCTGGTGTCAGGCGCTCCATCTAAGAGTCTGCAGGGAAATAAGACACGTGTGGAAGCCAGTGGGGCGGCAGGTCATGTTCAGACTATTGTAATAGCAGAAGGAACATCAGTGTTCTCCAGCCACACGATCGTGGACCCATCAGATCTCCGTAGGCCCTGCTCTTCCAGCCAAATGCAGGACGGTGGGTGAGGGGGCCCAAAAATGACCATAAGCTTTATTAACAATACTGCTTAAGTCATATTTAAAATCTGAAGTTGCCTAAAAGTGTTCTCTCTATAAAGGAGAAAATAAACGCTGGGAACTGACAGTGCAGATAGGCCTGGCACCTACCTGAGTATTCCACATCCAGTTCATTCAGCAAAGATTTCCTGCTGAAAGGTTTACCAGGAACGAGTCGAGGCTCCTGGGATACAGCACAAAACTAGGTAAGAAACAGGCGCCCCCATGAAGTTCACATTCTAGTGGTTTGTGTTGCTTAGGGTTCCAAGAGGAGACAGCTGTCACGTGGCCCAGAAGGGTGATTAGGGTTTGATCACTAAAGGATTAGCTCAAAGGTGTGATCGGGGGCCAGGGAGAAGAGGTACAGTGGCGACCAGACAGAGGAGGGAGGGACTTCATGCCGGACTCCAGGAAGAGAGGCTCGGAGGGGCAGTGACCTCGTGGGAGGAGAGCCAAGCAGGGGGATAAGCCTGCTGACCTCACCTGCCTCACCCCCACCTGGAAGCCAGGGGACAGGAGAGCCTGTGGATCAGTTCATACAGGTCAGCCCCCTGCAGCAGAGAGTAGGGTAGGGAAGGCCGGGGCTGCAGGAGAGCTGTGACCAGCCCCTCACTTACCTGGCCTTCTTCCCTGTGTTTCTGTTTTTGTGTATCTCAGTCCTCCTCTCCCTGCTCTTATAGGGACATCAGTCATTAGACTCAGGGCCCAACCCAAAATGCAAGATGATCTCAACCCGAGATCCATAACTTGATGACATCTGCAAAGACCCTACAAGCATCTTTATTTCCAAGTAAGGTCACATTTGCAGGTTAGGGCTTGGACACAGCTTTTTGGGAGACATTATTCAGCCCACTACACTACCTATGTGGCCCCAAGCAATCGCTTAATTGCTTTGAGGCTCCATTTCCTCACCTGTGAAGCATGGAACCCCAACTGGAAGGGTTGCTATAGAGGTTTAGAAAAGATCAGGGCACAGGCTACAACATGAACGACCCTGAGGACATGATGCAAAGTGAAACAAGCCAGACACAAAAGGACAAATACTGAGTGATTCCACTTATATGACGAACCAAGAGCCATCGAATTCATAGGGACAGAAAGCAGACAGTTGATAGGGGCTGGAGGGAGGGGCAAAGGAGAGTTCTTGTTTAATGGGTAGAGTTTCAGTTTTGCAAAGTGAAAAAGTTCTGGAGATCAGTTTCACAACAACGTGAATATACTTCACACCTACGGAATTATACCCTTAAAAATGGTGAAGATGGTAAATTGTGTTATGTGTCCTTTACCAGAATGTTTAAAATGCATAAAGAAAAGAAAAGATCAGGTGATCTAATCTGAACTGAACGCACTCTGTAAACTGTAAAGCGCTATGCACGAGTCGGGTTCTATGACAGGCATCTCCCCAGAGAACAGTGCCCAGTATAATCAGGTGCCTGTAAACATTCACTGATTGAGTGAATAATCTTAATGATCGTTGTTGTTATTCATAGGGGGAGAAAAGGCCATTAGAGGGAGGAAAAGAAGCTGCAGAACCTTGCCCTGCTGAACAGATGTGGAGCTTCTAGAAATAGGACTCCTTGATCACCCAAAGCCATGCCAGCTGGGAGGAAAACTGTTCACTGTGTAAGAAAGTGTTGGGAGTATGGCTGATTCCTAACAGAGACCCCCTGGAATTCGGCAGTCACACCCTCTCTCCCACTCGCTTTTCTGCGGGGATGAGCAATGGTAATGAGGGGGCATTCTGACCTCCAGAAAGGAAAGGCAGGTGTAGGGAGAGGGGGCCGCTGTGGAACCTCACACCCACTCTGGGTCACCTGGCTGCATTTTGAACCACAGCTGGAGAGAGAACGTCGGGAACATCTTAGGGAGATCTCTGAACAGAAACAACTAGAATTCAGCCTCGACTGTCTTCTCTGCATTCGGCCCCTGTCCCTTTCCAGATACCCGGCGCTGCTCCAGCAGAATAAGAAGCACATGAGGGTCCTCCCTCCTCAAGGGAAAGCATTAACTCTCTTCAGTACCTGCTGGCCTTCCCTCAGCAGCCCATCACTTCCTCCCCACCTTGCATCCTTCCAAATGTGCGGGACCCGCCATGCCTGTATTTTTTCACTTTGCATGGAAGTATCTCTGTCATCGAATCAGTAGAAACATCAACTTATGTTTTCTTTCCTGATGAAAAGTCCCCTTTAAAACATCACTCCATCCTTGCTTTATTTGTTTGAGAAATAGCTATTTGGGGCATCCACAGACACCCAGCTGCTCTGGGAAGCCTGCTGTGGTGTAGGTGTCTGTGTTTCCGGAACTCAGGGCATTATACAAAAGCCAGACGAGGCACCGCGCTGGCGTGACATCTCGAGGAGCAAACGAGACATCTGTATGAAGTCTCGGCCAGGAGTGAGTCTGTTTGTCCTCCTACCCAAATGCTAGCGGGAGGAAGGCCTGAGTGGGCCTGGCAACCCAGACAAAAGGCTGCCCACACGTTCACACACACCAACGTCCACTCACACGCCGAGAAGAATCCGCCAGACTGCGATCGCGCCTGAGGAAAAGGAAGCCTAGGGAAGTTCAACCGAGAGGATGCTCTCCGGGCGGTTTGCCGCGGACCGAGGCTAGGGCACCCCACGCTGCTCCCTTACCTTCTGGATCTTCCATATACCCTCATTCAGCACTTGCATGAGGTCACAGAATCCATTACACATCGACTGCTGGATGCAGCGGAGGGAGAACTTATAGATGCTTTTGATAAACTTTAAGATCTTGGTTGGAAAAGATTCCTACTGGGGTTTGAACTTAGGAAGGAGGAGTTTTAGGAAGTAAAGAGGCAAAACCATTGCTACCACAGTGGCCTGCGTCCCAGTACCTGAACGGCCTGGGACATTATGACGTATGGCCCGGAAAATCTGGGACGCCTTCTGGCATCTCTGTTTGGCCCCCAAAGAGAGGGCCCAAAAGGCTGGCCTTAGCCTGACACCTGGCTCCAGGTCTGAGTAGGGATGTCAACTGAAGGAACAAACGTAGCCAGAAACCCAGGCTCCATCCCCCCTCCCCCAGCAAACTTGCCTTAAAATTCACCCCAGACCACAGGGTGATTACCTGGTCCCACAGTCATGGCCTGGTCTGGGGAGCCAGGATGGGTGGAGCGGAGGCTACTTGGCCCCAAATGAAGAAGTCCTTTCATAAACGGAGCTGGCATGACCGGACGTGAGGGGACAGAGGCCCCGCTGGCGCTGGGAACAAGGGGGGAACGTCTGTGCTCCAGGCACCCCCCGTCCAGCCGTCTGAGGGGCCACCTCTCTACCCAGCGTCCCCACCCCTGCCCCTCAGAGCAGCACTGGCCCAGCGCCAGGGACCGGTAGGGGCCAAAGGAAAAGGCTTCCCAGGGCCTTGACCTAAGCACCTCCACAGCAGACACTCCCTCTCTCCTTTTTGACACAAAAGAGGCATCAAGGCCTCCGCCTGACGCAGCGAGCCCAACCTCAGAGAGAGCGCACAAGGAGGTGGGAAAGGATGTCCAGAAAAGGGAAAGAATGCTAAGAACTTTCGTTTCCTCCCACTGATTGGGAAAGGGGTGGTTGGAACCAACAAATGGTGACTGGAGAGCAATGCTAATAGGTTGAGAGGTTGTTTTACAGGAACTACTGCTTATCCTTTGGTTGGAATGTGTGGTGTTTTTGTTGCTGTTGTATTTGTGAGTTGTTTATTCTTAGTGGGGTAGGAAAGGAGAGGCTGTGAAAGCCACCAGGTTGTCCAAGATTGAAGACTCAGAAGGGGCTGGGTTTGGGCCACTGCATCCCCTTGGTGGCCAATGGGCAAAACCCTGGCCCCCCCATGAGTAAGGGGTGGGCACACTCACTGCCCATCACCCTGGAAGCAGCCCAGAAGGAGGGAGGGAGAGCTGGAGAAACAGCTTCCTCCTTCGGGTCCCTTGAAGGAGAAAGCTGGGCCCAGACCAGGGGGTCAGGATTGGTTCAAGGGCAGGTTGCATTCTGCCACAGGCTGTGAGCATAATTCATTTATTCCACCAATATCTACTCCGCGCCCTGTGCCTGTCACCATCCCGATATTACTCTGTGTTATACTCTCTTAAAAATAGAGTCTTGCCAAAGTGACAACCTGACTCGAGCTGTCACTTTGGCGGAGGGGGGCAAGGGAAGAGTTCGTGCGCACCTTGGGTGGAAGGCGGAGGGAATTCCTTGTTCTAGAAACCTGCACAGGAAGAGGAGGCAACCGTAGTGGCAGTGGCTGGGACCCACCTCAGAGTCCTGCACGAGGCCCGGGGAAGTGGGCCAGCCAGCACAGATCCTTGGAAAGGCCCAGAAATGCTCAGGGGGAAACCCTAGGAAAGAAGTTCTTCTAGAAAAGCAAGATAAAAGCACAGCCCTACTGCAGCATAAGCATGAATGTGTATGAGGCTGACCCTTTGGTGACGTTTGGGGCATACCGGTTGTGACAAAACAGTCAAACATAATCTTTAAAAAATTTGCTACGCTCTGACAAAAGTTCACAAAATCTAAAACTTTCTATCAGGATCGACCACACACAGCAACCACTCTTGGACCCTGTAAAATGGGAAAGGGTTCTGTACCCATGGGTGACTCAGATGATAACTCACATTGGGCCCCTTTTTACCAGTCACCTCTACTGAGGAAGTTCGCCTGGGTAAGACCACACGAAGGAAAGGATGTGACAGATACCATTACAGTCAAGGCCAGATGGCTGAGAGCTCCGGGGCAAATCCAGCCACGGTCCTATTTTTTCCTGGCATACGTTCTTCTGTTTTGTTCTGTGTGTTTTAGGATCATGACCTCGAATGTGGAAGGATGTGCTTTCTATATGTTTCTATAGCATCATTTCTGTCTTCATAGCGGAAACTGATCTAGTCAATTCCAGGCGACCTGAGTCAATTCAACGACTTCCCAGTCGCTCTGGGTCAGTCACATCGGGGTTTTCCTGCTCCTGCTTCTCTCCACCTCTCCAGGGGAGGTCCTTAGGCCAGAAGATGTAGGGGGATAGAGAAGGGGCCACCTTCTGTCCTATGAGCCTCTGCAGAGATGTCACTTGCTTTAGTAAAGGTGACTTCTCTCCAAGGCTTGTAGCCTCCTTGGGCTTTTCTAGAAAATCAAGACACAAGCCCTTTCTGTCTGAGATCCTCCCAAACTTATCTTGGTTTTTTTAATCCCATATGTTGAATTTTTTCTTAAGTTGTGCTGAAATACATGTGACATAAAATTGACTGTCTTAAACCATTTCTAAGTGTGCAGTCCAGTGGCATTAAGTACAATCATGTTGTTGTGACACCATCACCACCATCCATCTCCAGAACTCTTCTCATCTTGAAAAATTGAAACTTGACACCCTTTAAACAGCAACTTTCCACTCACCCCCCTTCCCCCAGCCCTTGGCAACCCTCATTCTACTTTCTGTCTCTATGAATTTGACTACTCTTGGTACCGCATGTAAGTGGAATTGTGCAGTGTCTGTCTTCTAGGGACTGGCTTATTTCACTTTGCATAATGTCCTCAAAGTTCATCCATGTTGTACCATGTGTCAGGATTTTTTTTCCTTTTTAAGTCTGAATAGTATTGCACCATGTGTATACATCCCATTTTGCTTATCCATTCATCTGTCAATGGACACTTGGTTTGTTACCACCTTTTGGCTATTGTGAATAATGCTGCTATGAACATGGTGTACAAATATCTCTTCAAGACTCTGCTTATAATTCTTTTGGCTGTATTCCCAGAAGTTCAATTGCTGAATCACAGGGTAGTTCTATTTTTAACTTTTTGAGGAGCCACCATACTGTTTTCCACACTGGCTGCACCATTTTACATTCCCACCAACAGTCCACAAGGGTTCCAATTTCTCCACACCCTCAGGAACACTTTTTTTTTTTTTTTTTTTTTTTTTGCGGTATGCGGGCCTCTCACTGCTGTGGCCTCTCCCACTGTGGAGCACAGGCTCCGGACGTGCAGGCTCAGCGGCTGTGGCTCACGGGCCCAGCCACTTCGCGGCATGTGGGATCCTCCCGGACCGGGGCACGAACCCGTGTCCCCTGCATCGGCAGGCGGACTCTCAACCACTGCGCCACCAGGGAAGCCCAACACTTTTTATTTTATGTTTTTCTTTTTTAAGCAACCACCTTAATGGGTGTGAGGTGATGCCCCCCCTCCCCGCCTCCCCGTGGTCCTATCCTGAATTTTAAAAAATTTACTTCCAGTCCCCTCAAGACTCCCCCAGGGAAAGCCCTGTCCAGGGTATCCACATCAGAGTCTCAGTCTATTCTTTGCTGTCTAGATGTTATTTTTATGTCTTTTTTTTTAATGGGAAATGTCACGGGCACATCACGATTGTCCCCAACTCCTGTTTATCTGGCAGAGCTTCCTGATGGTGGGCTGTTACCAGGATGGGTGTGTTGACTGAGAGAGAAATGCGCAATGTAAAAGTGGTGAGTTAAGTTTTGCCTGGGGACCTTAAACTGAGGACTATAGCCCTGGGGACAGCCTCTCAGACAGCTCTGAGGAGCTGCTTTGAAGAGGTAGAGGAGGAGTCAGGATATGTACAAATTTTTTTGGCTGGAAATACATATAGTCGAACATACATCTTGGTAAAAGATTCCTGCTAATCACACACAAAAAACCCCCAGATACCTCAAGTTAATGATTTTAGTGCTTTTCTATATTCAGGAAGACGCAACAATCCAAGGGCATCAAAAATTTTCCTTAGATATGCATCTTAACTATCTAGGGGCCGTGTCATCAAAGCACAGAATGCTTCCTGGGTTTTCACATCCTGAAATCCTCCCAGGGCGCACTGCAGTGGCTAATGGCTTGATCCTTGCAGAACTGGAATGGCAGGCAACATTCTTTTCTTTACGGGTGGGACAGGATGTCGATCCCTCTGCCTCTCGGTGGCCAGGTGGAGCTCGAGGTGGACTGTCACCCTGAGTTGGTGGCCAGTTGCATTGCCCAGTATACTCTACAAACATGGTATTATATAGTTTTCTATGTGTGCCACAAAATGGAAACGTTGAGGAAGCTCTTATGGTATAACCCTTGTTCTTTGAGTTCTTTGGGCTTTGCCTCTTCATTAAAAGTTAAACTTTTGGAAGTCTAGAATCCTTTCCCTTTAAAAACAAAACAAAAACTCAGCTCTTGCAAATGAAATGGGCCTGGGCTTTCAAGTCATGAATGATGATGATGAGTTTAAATGTTATTTGAGACTCAGTCAACAGCTAGGTTGTCTCCAGGTTATTCCATGATGTCCTTGCGTTGCAGCCCATGACTATCCCCATGGCACTGAAAGATGAGGTCAGGGTGGGGCAACATGGCCAAACCTCACTGACCCTCTCCTCCTTTTATTCAGCCACACGGGAGAGGTGTCATCGCTCTCCCAGAGCTCTAGAAGGTGCGTCTTTCAGCTCTGAGTCCTGCCTTCCAAGCCCAGAGGCTGTCTCCTTGGCCACTGTGGCCAAACTGTGATTGGCTGGTTTCCCAGGGGAAGAAAATAAAATGAGAGAAGACTCCGGGTTCCATCAAGAGAAAAGAGAAATGAGTCTCTCCACAGCAGGGTGGCATTTAGCAGGAAGGGAACTGGTTTGGGGAAGCGCCCTCCACCCCGGGAAACAATCCGTGCTATTTGAGGTCAGTTGTTCATCCCTTCTGTGTCCCAGTTTCCTCTTCTGCAGAACAGGCGCTAAATCATACTACAGCATGTGCTGTGGAAATGGATGAATAATCAGGGCCTCCCGCAGAGGACGGATGCCCTAAAATGCAAGTCAGGAGCAGCGATGAACGCTTATCCCTGGGAAGCGAGAGAGTTTCGGTGCTGGCTGTGTCAACGTGCTTCAGAAGGGTCTGTCCTTGATGCGTGTGACAGAAGGAAGGGGCAGGCTGAGCATCGTGAGTTTCTGTAACTCATAGAAAGCCTCTCTCCCTTTCATGCAAAGTTCCCTGGGATGTCTGTTAGGGAGAAAAGTAAGTACTTAGCTTGCTGGAGGCTGACTCCAAATCCTATGTGTCTGCAAGGGTCTTCACACATCTTCTAGATTAATGCTCTTCATTCTACTGACTTCATTAAGGAATTGTGGCTAGAGCCCAGTATATCACACAGGTACGAGTGGAACTGCGGGGCTGGGCGAGAGGCTAGGGCTGTCTGCTCTGGCCTTCAGCTCCACCCTCTTGCAACCCACAGTCCCAAGGCCTCTCCTCAGAACCCCTGGGGCTTCTCAAGACAGTTTGAGAAAACATCCGGACAAAGATCCCTCCTTGCTTAAACCCTACCCAGGCTCCCCTGAGCTTTTCCAGGCTTCAACTTTAGGACTTCCATCTTCATCTCTGCATTGTCCAGTTTTAGCAAGAATCCTGCTGATTTGGTTTAGCTAGAATCCCCCGCCCTCCATATCTGATCACCCTCAATATCTGACCAGGATCCTCATCCTTCACCACCCCCAGGCAATATCTGATCACCCCGGCCTGCCCTTGGCAAGAATCCTGTTAAGGTGGGTTAGCCAGAATCCCCCCACCAACCCCTGATGTTTTATCTTAGGAATCTTCCATCCACCAACCCACACCCACTCCTGGGCTGTAAATTCCCACTTGCTCACGCTGGACTGGGAATTGAGCCTGGTTCTGCACTCAGGTCTTCTCCCCCTGTTGCAACAGTCCTCAGTAAAATGTGGTTTTGCTGCTTCAACCACATTCAGTCTAGCTCCGGAGTTTCTCTAACAACCTCAATTAGCTTCACGGTCCTGTTTGATAGACGAATAGACAAGTATCACTAGAACCTGGATGTCTTGATTCCAGACTCAGTTCGTTTTCTTTTATCAAAACACCGGGCTGAGAATGGTGAGAGCCGTTGCTAATGGGGTGATGGAAGTGGTGATGGCAGAGTCACCACGGGGAAGCGGGAAGGAGGAAAGAATGCAACAGATGGGTATGAGCAACGTTTTTACAAAAAAGAAAAAAATCAAGGGGGCATATCTGACTGCAGGAGGTCAGAGGCATTTCCTTCGTATATAAAAGACAGTGCATGGGCTTCCCTGGTGGCGCAGTGGTTGAGAGTCCGCCTGCCGATGCACGGGACGTGGGTTCGTGCCCTGGTCCGGGAAGATCCCTCATGCCGTGGAGTGGCTGGGCCCGTGAGCCATGGCCGCTGAGCCTGTGCGTCCGGAGCCTGTGCTCCGCAACGGGAGAGGCCACAACAGCGAGAGGCCCGCGTACCACAAAAAAAAAAAAAAAACAAAAAAAGACAGCGCAGACAAAGGGAAAGAGAAAGGTCCCATGAGTTGAGGACAGAGGAGAGGATGCTATGTGGGCCAGGAGGACCACACGGCCTGTGTTCCAAAGGGGTGTAACTTACTGAGATTGCCTACTTACTGAAATAAGTATTTTGTAAACTTGTTTCTTAAATCAATGATAATCTAACCTCAAAGTTTTAACATTTGGGTCTTTCTCTGAAGTTTTTGCTAATCAACCTGTGAACTGTCTGGAATCATTAAACGATATAGTAAAGTAACAATGATTCTAAGATCTCCCTGTGCACACTCTGCCTATCCCCATCTCGGCCACATTTCCCTTCGTTGTGATGAATGCAGAGGAGGTCTTTAAAATACCTGAGAAACAGGTCAACCCGCGAGGCTGGATGTACCTGTACAAGGTAGGGCATCCAGTGGGTGTTTTTATCTCTGCGGAGCAAATGAACTATATCAATAGGTGATTACCAAGTCTGATCCTATAGGTCAAATACATTTTCTCTTTAAAAAACTTGAGACCAGAAGAACCATACTTCTGGAGGACAATTTTGCAACAAGTACCAGAGGCCATCAAATACATTCTTATCCTTCGATCCAGCAACACTGCTTCTAGGAATTCATCCTAGAGAAACATCAGAGATGTGCAGAGAGATTTATGCAAAAGTTTGCTCACTGTGGTATTACTTTCATACTAAAAATTAGGAAGAATTTAAATGTCTGTCAAGAGCGATTGGTTAAATAAGTTACAGTAAAGCGGTATTATAAATAGCCTGCTGCTATTCAAGTCACTTGTGGAATATTCAGTGTCATGGAAGTATTTATCATTTATTAGGGGAAAAAGCAGGTTTTAAAATATTACACTGTATTATTCTAAGTTTATATTACACGTTATAAAATACATACATTTAGAAAAGATCTGTGACTTAGCTATAAACTGGGCTCTCTTTACTTCTTAAGATCTAGTGATAATCCGTTCAGTACCCCCTCACCAACTCCATGCGTGTGGAAGTTCAAAGCATTCCCTGAGGTTCCTGCCTTTTCCAAGGAGAAGGATGAGGAAGAAGACGCTTATGTTATCACAGCTACACTATGTTGACCCAGATGTGAAACTCAGCCCCATCTGTATGCAGAGTATGATTATACACAGACACCCACACATAGAGGCAGGACAGCTCATTTGGGAAGGTGGGTGGAGCTGGAAGGAGGGCTGGAGGATGGAAAGGAGGAGTTTCTATTTCAGCTTGTAAACCACCTTATTTGTTTGTCTGTTTGTTTCTTGGCCGCACCTCGCAGCATGCAGAACTTCCCCAACCAGGGCTCGAACCCGTGTCCCCTGCATTAGAAGCGTGAAGTCTCACTTAAACACTGGACCACCAGGGAAGTCCATAAACCACCTTAATTTTAAATTGCACCTTTGAATTCTACCAATATATTCAGCTTATTCAAATTCAGTTTATCCAAATAAATAAACATGCAAATTAAAAAATGTAAAGGCCTTACAGTAGCACGGGATAGTGAGGAGGGATCGGGAAAGCGATGGTTTGACACATGTAAATCCAGGCATGCCGAAGTGTCCCAGGTAGCAATTTCTATGGCTATTGGTGTATAGACATCCCTGGATTAATTATAATTAATGCTTTGCACATTTAGACCAATAGCGAAAAAAAAATAAATTTAGTCCAGGTGACAGAGCTCTCGGAGCCCATTTCCCACATAATGTCTCAACATTAAGAATGGAAAGGATTACATTCAAAAATAGAAATAAAATTCTGGTCCAAACAAACTAATGAAAGAGATTTGCCACCAACACGCCCATCATGAAAGAAAAAGCTAACGGTGCCCCTTGATTACACGTATGATAGGTCTTTAAAACACCACGTATACTTGAAGAAAACAAAATCAGAAGATGTGATAGGGGATTGAAATCCCGTTGTTTATTCCTGATTTATGTTTCAGCATTTTCTTATCTAAATATCGATCTTTCCTTGACAGGAAAGAGGGTTTGAAAGGCAGCCCCTCCCATTCACACAGCCCATCTGAATCAGCTCGGGATGCCCAACAAAAGTCTAGAGACTGGGTGCTTTAAACAACAGAGACTTATTTTCTTACAGTTCTTGAGGCTGGAAGTTGGAGATCAGGGTGCCAGCGTGGCCAGGTTTTGGGGGAGGGCCCTCTCCCTGGCTTGTAGACAGCCACCTTCTCACTGTGTCCAGACATGGCAGAGAGAGAGCTCTGGTCTCTCTTCTTATAAGAACACTAATCCCACCATGGGGCCCCTCCTTCATGACCTCAAGTAAACCTAAGCACCTCCCAAGTCCCCATTTCCAAATACCACCCCCATTGTGGGTTAGGGCTCCAACATGTGAATTTTGAGAGGGCACGATTCGTTCCATGACACAGCCCCCAGCCCTGCTTTATTTGGAGGCCCACGACATCAATATTATATCCATAGTCTGCTATCGCAGGGCCCCTCATTCAGAGAAAGCAGGCGCTGTGTTTCGCCTTGTCTCTCTGACCAGATGCAATCTTTGTTTTTAATTTATTAACTCTCTTGCGTTACCCGCTAAATCGTCTCTTACGTTTCTTTCCAGTCATCCACAGCTGGTCAATAGGATGATCAGTGAGACAGAATTCAGAAGGGACCCCATCATCTTTAAAATAGTTTAGAAATGCAGACTCATGGATATAGAGAACAGACTTGTTATCAAGAGGTAGGGGGTGGGGGAGGGGTGGATTGGGAGTTTGGGATTAGCAGATGCAAACTGTTATATACAGGATGGATAAACAAGGTCCTACTGTATAGCACAGGGAACTATATTCAATATCCTGTGATAAACCATAATGGAAAAGAATATTTTAAAAAAAGAATGTATATACATATGTATAACTGAATCACTTTGCTCTACAGCAGAAATTAACACAACCTTGTAAATCAACAATACTTCAATTTCAAAATAAATGTTAAAGAATAAATATAAAATAGTTTAGAAACGAATCCACCTAGAGCAATCCGTGTCGTTTCGCTTGGTTAGGGCGCCTCCATGTGTCTCTAGAGGGAACTACCATTTAAGTGTTTCGAAAAATCATAATCACTTTGAATCAATAACCCGTAATAATTTTTTTTACCTCACTTACGCGGAAGCATCGCGCGGTGGCATTTACAGAGGTGATGAGGACATGGATCGTGCCCTCAAGAAGCTCGTGGTTTCGTAGAGAAACTCAGACACGCAGAAAGAAACGTGAAAAAAAAGAGGTAAAACGTGACAAATGCCTTCAGTGGTTACAGAGAAAGCGCTATGAAAGCCAGAGAGCAGGCGAAATTAATTCCAGCTGGGGCTATCGTTCACGCTTCATGGCAGGTACGGCCCATTTGATACGGGCCTTGAAGACTGGGTATGATTTAGGACCAGTGCTTCGTTCCTTCGTTTACGAAATATTTTAAGTAGTGGCATAATAAAACCATCAAGGCAGAAAAGTGCAGGAGCTGTGGGAAGAAGAGCGAGGAGTTTTGCATTCCTGGAGCACGGACGTGTGAAGAGTAAGGATGGGAATTAAGGTCCAACAAACCTGGACTTCCCTGGGTGATACAGTGGAGCCAGAGAAGGGATGCTCGTTTATTCCTTGATCTACTCAACAGTCTTGTTCAACAGCTATCAGCGTGCCTGTCTGTGCCTGGTACACGGCGTTGGGAAGAACACACACGGGCCCAGCTCTTACAGAGCTTATAGAGGGGAGAGGTGATAAAGAAGGATTCATACATATCCATACCTGATTAAAGGTGATGATAAGGCAGATGAAGAACACGGTCCCATAAAGAATAATGAGGGGCTGGGGACTTCACTGAGTTTGGGGGTCAGAGACGGGCCCTTTGAGACAATGACCTTAGAACGGAAGGAGAGGTGGGTGACGGCCAGGTGAAGCTTCGGGAAATGAACCTTCCATGCTTGTGTGACGGCTCTAAAGAAAAAATGATTTTGCTGAGCTCAAGAGGCTGGAAAAAAGGCTGATGTGGTTGAAAGATAGGGGCAAGGGAGGCGGGTGGCCAGACATGGCATAGAGGGAATGGACACTCGTCCATGCTGGCCTTACAGGTCACGGCAGTGAGCCTGCACTTTAAGTGCCAAGGAGAGTTGGGGGGAATGTGACCACACATACAGCTGAAAAACACCACTTGGGTCCAGTGTGAAGAATGCACTAGGAGTGGGTATGGGCAGGTCAGAGACACCAGTGGCGAGGCTTCTGCAATTGCCAGGTGAGACAGTGGGGACTGCACTGAGGCAGGTGTCAATGGGGATGGAGAGAAGGGCTCCAGGAAGGCTAATCTGGCTCCAGGATGGATTTCAAGGGGAAAGGCTAGAGGCAGGGAGGCCAGATTCAGAGGCCATTGCAATTGTCTTAATGGGGGTATAGGAGTGAACCACGAGAGGGAAAGGTGGTCAGGATGTAGTTTGGGGTGGGGAACCCTCAGTCTAGGGAACAAGCAAGGAGACACTCCAGGCCTTCAAGGAGACACGAAAGCTTTGAGTCTGCGTAGGAACAAAAGGAGGAAGTGTGATCAAGTGAGGGCGGAGCATGAGTTTGGACTGGGGCCTATCAGCTTTGGGAAGCAAGGATGATACCCAGTTGGAGACGTCCAGGAAGGAGTGAGAAATGAGGCCAGAAGCTGTGGGTTCATGAGAGACTGTGATTCTCTAACCTCTGACCAAGCTGTCTCACTTGGGGAATGGGAGAGATGGAGATGATGCCCTTATTTGGGGGTGGGGGGCAAGTCAAATCCTGCCACTGACTCCCCTGCTTAAACCTCTTATGGGTCCCCACCTTGCTCAGCGTGAAAAAGCCAAGGGGTTGCTGCCACCTAAATAAAAGGCCAGTATCAGCTGGCCCCGCCACCTCTCCTACCCACACTCTGCTCCCACAGCCACCACCTGGAAGCCCTCCTGCCCCAGCACCCCGCTGGGCTTTCCCCACACTTCCGGTTCTCTGCTCCAACACCATCTTATCAAAGAGGTCCTGACCCACCGCACCCTTACAACGGAATAACACCCCTCCCTCTGCTTTACCCTTCTCCAGGGTGTCCATCACCATCCGACACACTTCCCACGAATCTATTTGCCACTTCCCTCCCTAGAACCCAAGTCCTCTGTGAGTAAAGACATAGTTGTGAGCACTGCTGTCTCCCCAGTGCCTAGAGCAATACCTGGCACGTGACGTGCTCAAGGAATGGATTATGCAAATTATTTAAATTATTCCCCCCATTTTACAGATGAGGGAACAAGGCTCAGAGGTCACTGGCTGAGGTCATCAATTAGTAATCTAACAACTACAAGAGCTAAACCTTCCCCCTCCCTCCTTCCCAGCAACCAAGTAGAAAATCACCTCCCACTTCTGGTCAAGCAAACCCCCCTCGTTCCTTCCTCCCCTCCAACACTCCCTCAACTCCCTGCTGCTGAGGCTCTCTGGAATATTCCGGCAGTAGACCACACTGCATGGTGGAATGTTCCATTTGGCTGAAGGTTAACCTGTTCCATGCCAGGATGCCCATTGCTTTTCCTTTCTTTTTAAAGTATTGACCTCATGACTTCCCTGGTGGTGCAGTGGTTAAGAATCCGCCTGCCAATGCAGGGGACACGGGTTCGAGCCCTGGTCTGGGAAGATCCCACATGCTGTGGAGCAACTAAGCCCGTGCACCACAACTACTGAGCCTGCGCTCTAGAGCCTGTGAGCCACAACTACTGAAGCCTGTGTGCCACAACTATTGAAGCCCGCGTGCCTAGACCCCGTGCTCTGCAACAAGAGAAGCCACCGCAATGAGAAGCCCGCGCACCGCAACAAAGAGTAGACCCCGCTCGCCGCAGCTAGAGAAAGCCCGCGCACAGCAACAAAGACCTAAAGTAGCCAAAAATAAATAAATAAATGAATTTTAAAATAAATAAGTAAATAAATAAAGTACTGACCTCCTCTTAACCTCCTCTGCTGTTGCAGGATTATATTCATGGTGAGGTGTGATGCAGCTGCAAGAGGTGGGAAAGACAGTAACCAGTGGGTTCCCGTCCCTGCGGTGCTCGTTCAGAGACCATGAACAGTGTTGAGCTGCATGGCTGTCTCTGTCTTGCACCATTTAATGGATCAAACATTCAATACGCCTCCTGAATGACCTCTTGCCCTCCAAAAGTCTATCACCTCCACTAACAGGACCCTTTAACTTTGCAAACTCATTCAAAATGTTGTCCATACACACCCTTTGTCATCTGTTTGTACCACTTTTCCATATCCTTTACCTGATGTTACTGAATTCATTGGGTTTAAGGCATATGAGCAAACTCAAGAATTTGTGCTAAGTGGGGATAAAGGAAGTTCATTTCATCCATGCACCCTGCTCCCCACCCCATTTCGTTTCTAAATTAATTTTCACCCACCTTGAGGCATGGGTCTTTCTGAAGAAGTTTTAGGTTTGCAAAAGGCATTTGGATAATGACTGGTGGATTATAAATAAAATACAAAATAAAACTGGGGCATTGAACAGCATCTGCAGCTGTGTAAAACAATGAATGTGTGGGGCTTCCCTGGTGGCGCAGTGGTTGAGAGTCTGCCTGCCGATGCAGGGGACACGGGTTCGTGCCCTGGTCCGGGAAGATCCCACATGCCGCGGAGCAGCTGGGCCCGTGAACCATGGCCACTGAGCCTGTGCTTCCGGAGCCTGTGCTCCGCAACAGGAGAGACCACAACAGTGAGAGGTCTGCGTACCGCAAAAAAAAAACAATGAACGTCTGAAACGTTCCTCCTATGACTTGATCCTCCTATGACTTTTCTGGGGGTGGCGGTGGTGGGGAGAAGGGACAGATGTGGGGAGAATGAGGGTGGAAAGCTAGAACAGGAGAATCAGCCAGATGCCAGAGGAATCTCTGCTGAAACTAAGCCCCCAGATCTTTCACATTGTACTCTGAACCGTGTCATTACGTGCCTGTCTTCGAAGGGCCCGAAATCAATAAAAAGAAGTTCAAAAACTGCTCCATAAGCAGCTGAAAATCTGCCCTTCACTTTTCTTTCTCTGCACCCTGAGGAGTTCTAAATCTTCCTTCATTCCAACATCAAACCTGAGATGCCAGGCTCCCTAGAACTGTCTTTTATTCTGCATTATTTCTGCAACGTCCTGCCAAGCATCGGTGGGTCTTTAAAGAAACTGAGAAAAGGTAGCGAAGACACATCCATATGGCAAAGACATGAGGCACAGGGAAGGCGCACATAAATCAAAGCCAGAGAGAAGCCTGCTAGCAACCTGGAAATCAAATTGTGTCGGGGCTTACGTGGAAAAATAGATTAGAAGGGCACTGAACAAGAGGGAAGAAAGACAAGCAGCCCCTACCAAAATTAATGAGAGGCAGAGGAGGCCTGGAGAAACAGCCCGAATGAAAAGACTCTCGCACTGCTTAAGGATGGATGAGCGTTTCAGCAAGCGATATCGACTCCCTCCTGGATAACGCGATGGCTGTCCATCTCCACTTCCGTGTTTGTGTGTTTCTCCACTCTCAAACCAGGGCTAGAGGCACAGAAAGATATGAGGGGAGGAAGGAGACGTGAAAGGGATGGGAGAACAAGCGTAGGAATTTAGATGAGCACGGAAACCTCCATCACAGCCCAGCCTTCAGGTGACCCCCAGCGCCCAGTCCCAACTTTGTAACTGCTGTGCTGAGCGCGAGTGGGGCTGGCAAAGCCTCTCTGAACTAGGTTAATGGTACCTGTCTCACAAGTTATCCTGAGCTGGCGTAAGTAATGCGCTAAGTGCAGGCACTGCCACAGAGTGGGCGTCTTCATAAAGAGCGGCTGTTATTAAATTAAAAATTTTTTTTTTACAATTTTCAAAGTGCTTTTTTAAAAAATTGAAGTATAGTTGATTTACAATGTTGTGTTAGTTTCCAGTGTATGGCAAAGTGATTCCGTTATACACATACGTACCTATTCTTTTTCAGATTCTTTTCCCTTGTAGCTTATTACAAAATATTGAGTATCGTTCCCTATTAAATAAAGTTTAGAAGCAGGTGGAAGTTGTCTCTGAAACCTTCCATTTTCATCTGTGACGTTCACGCTCCGAGTGCCCTCCTCGTTCCTTCTCCCAAAACCCTCTACTCCAGGTCTCTCCTCTACTCCAGCTCCTAGGCTGGGAGGGAGCAGTCTCTTTATCTCTTCCCAGTCAAACCTCTCCTCCTGCCAATGACACTTCATCTTGGTGAGAAGGTGGAAAAGGTCCTCCGGTGGTGGACTTTGGCCCATGATGATCACTTTGGTCAGAGTTTTTGATCCTGCATGACTCAGCCTCAGGGAACATGTTCTGTCTCTTCTGCAGCACTTGGCATGACTGAGGGGGATGGACACAAATCCCAGTGTGCAAACTCGAGTGTTCTTAAGGATTTAACTTCCTTTTATTTCTCAGCTTATTTCTATTTCAAATCTCCATTCTGCCTGGTGGCGGAAACTAAGCCAATTTGGAATTCTATTCCCGATCCCTGAGTAATAAGCATCTGTTCATTTGTAACACCAAGGCTCTGTGCTTGGGCAGTTGTGGCCATCATTAAGCAATCATTGCTCAAAAAGACTTGCTAAAAAAAAAAAAAAAAAGACTTGCTTCTTTCAAACACATGGGAGGGTTGTACTTTCCTGCACACCTGAAGGTAAGTGTGGTGGTGTGACTTGCTTTGGCAAATGAATCATGAGACCAAGTGCCAGTTCATGCTTCTCCCATCCATTCCTTTTTTTAAAAATTTTTATAAATGTATTTATTTATTTTTGGCTGCATTGGGTCTTCGTTGCTGCGCGCAGGCTTTCTCTACTTGCAGCGAGCAGGGGCTACTCTTTGTTGTGGTGCGCGGGCTTCTCATTGCCGTGGCTTCTCTTGCTGTGGAGCACAGGCTCTAGGCGCACGGGCTTCAGTAGTTGTGGCACGTGGGCTTAGTTGCTCCATAGCATGTGGGATCTTCCCAGATTGGGGCTCAAACCCGTGTCCCCTGCAGTGGCAGGCGGATTCTTAACCACTGTATCACCAGGGAAGTCCTCTCCCATCCCTTCTTTTTCCTCTGCCCCAGAGACTGGCAACTTTCCAGATAGAGGCTGCTCTACTGGGTCCCGAGGCAAAGACAGGGCTGACTCAGCACAGAGTTTTCAGCTGATCTGCAGTAGAACAGTAGTGTGAGTGAGAAATGAGGCTTGGTTGTTTGGGGCACATAGACTTGTTTTTGTTGTAGTTGTTTTTGTCACCTCAGCATATTCCAGTCTACCAGAAGGGTACAGGTGACAGCATCCACCCGAGATGTCCTCATCCCCACCTTGTCTTCAACTTGTCAGTCCACACCTGCTGAGTCATCTCTGTTCCCCACCTCAGGGCCTCCTCAGGTCCAGACCTTTCTCAGCTGTTTCCAATCCCCTCTCAGAGGACAGGGACAAGTTTGTTGTCACAGCACCGCACTGGACCATGGGAAATTCTATGAGGTGTTTAGGTCCATCTGCCCAGACATTCCGTGCCACCCAGAGTCTCATGAGTGATCTGGAGTTCTACCAAGGAAAGGAGCAATCCTTCCCACTATTCCCACTTCTCCAGGAGGCTTTGGCACACCTTTTTTCCCAAATCCCACTCTCTTCTGGCTTTTCCTGAAGCCCTACTTGCCCTATCCTTGTCCTCAAACCTGGGGGACCTTAATCTGGCCTCAGGTTAGAGGCCTTGTTCCTATTCATCAACTGCTCCCCAAATCTATTATGTCTGCATGGTGTTCTTTCCAATCCCAAGGCTGGGCTTTTACAAATTGAAAGCCAGGAATTGCCCCTGTGTGTCTCAGAGTTCTGCCCCAACTGCCTGAATGGAACGAGGACCAAGGAAATGGAGTGAGTGGTGGTGTTGGTAGAGATGTCAATTGATATTTCAAAATATTATTCTGTACATAAGTGATCTGTCCAATTATGAAGCTGAGAATTAAAGGGGGCCTCACTCAAAGGAATCCAGTGTGTGACTATTTTAAGCCACTGTGCAACCTCAATAGCCCCGCCTGTAGATGCCTTTGTATAATTGTTATCCTTGCAAAATTTCTCAGTGTCAAAGCCCGAGGAGGGTCCTGGGCATGGTGTCAACCCTACAGACTGGAAGATCTTTGAGGGCCCAGACCCTTCCTTCCAAGTATCCTGCAAATCTCCAGACTTTAGGAAGTTAAGGAATACAGGAAGCAGTTAACTAGCAAATGACAATGAGGATCTTCTCATCACACTTCAGCTCTCAGCCGCAGGATGTGCCCTGTCTCGTGCCAGCCACTTAGATCCTGAAAAGGGCCTCCCTTTCCCTCCTTGGTGCATTGGGAAAACGCAAGATATAAACGTAGATCCCACGGGTTCTCGATAAGAGAAGACACAAAGCATTTAAAAGCCAATACCTGAGTGGGATACAGCTCAAGTAGTGACCTGGGATCACATGAGAGGCCTGGGATAGGATGGGTAGGATAAAGCAATTTGTAAAAAGGTGACGTCCCTAGCTCACATCATTCGCTACCTGCCGACACTTCATTTTTCTCCTAATCCAGGCAAACCACTATGTTCTTGGTGTTGTAACAAAAAGGAGCAAGCTACACCACTCCTCGCCTCCTTAAACCCTTTCATCTGGCCTTGCAAGGGAAAAAACTCTCAGAGCTTGCCTGAAGGTTTAGAGTCGCTCACCCCAGAACCAACCCCTCAGCTCCTCCCGGGAAGGGCGCCAAGGACCCGGGGGCGGGGCGGCGCGGGGGAAGGGGCGGTGCGGGGGGAGGGATCAGAGGCGGTGTAGGGATATCGGGGGCGGGGCTCGGGGGTGGAGCAAGGGTGGTTGGGGCGCCAGGGGAGGGGTTACGGGGGGCGGAGCGTCGGGGCGGGGCCGGAAGACTAGGGGGCCCGGGCGGTGGGGTGGGGCGGGGCGGCAGGGACCCGGGGGCGGGGCGGCGGGGGCTGGGTCCGGCCTGGGAGAAGAGTCCGGTCGAAACCTGGGCCTGCGATCCCCGACTCGGTTTTGCCCGCTGTCCGGATCGGTCGAAGCGCAGCTGCCCGGCTCGCTCCCGCGCCCCTCGGAGCGCCCAGAGCCCGCGGTCCTTGGCGTCGAGCTCAGCGGCGTCCGACCCCGGCGCGTCTCTGGCCGCCATGGCCGCCGCCGCGGGCCTGCGGGCCTTGGGGGTGAAGGGGTCGGCTGGCTCCGGCGCGGCCCGTGGCCTCCGCTCACCGCCGGCTTCTGCAGCGGGGGACCGGCCGGGGTCGGGCGGCCGGAGCCGGGGTCGCGACCCGCCAGCACGCGGCAGCGGGACGGCATCAGGTCAGCGGCCCGCGGGCGTGCGGGGCTGTTCCCAGGGAGGGTGGCCGGCGGGACCCGGGAAGAGAGAGGGGCGGAGGAGGCCGGGCCGCCGACCGCGCCACCCCACGCGGAGTACAGTGAGGCTCCGTCAGTGGTCAGCTCCGCCCACCACGGAGCCCAGTTTATCCATCACAGCGGATCGGTCCGGCGGGGAAGTCCGACGTGGAGGGAATCCGCGGATGCTGCGTTTACAGACGTCCCTTGCCTGGGCCCAGTGGCCTTCGCGACCCTGCAGGACGCACACGGAGGATTTAAGTGGGGCTACCTGGGAGGCCTCCAGCACTGCCTTTAAACCCAGGCCAAGTCGACAGTGCAGTTGGGCTCAGCGTGGGCAGCCTTGTGGGAGGCGCCACCGCTGCTGTACCTTTGAGAAAGCCCTTCAGTAGAGGGTTCTGTGCCTCACAAACTTGACCTGGCTCCGAGGCGAGGTCAGGCATAGCCGAGCTGCTCCTTGGCCATCATCTAGAAGTGCCCACGTGAGGGCAGGTAAATAAATAGGCTAAAGGACACAGGGTACTGAGCTCTGCCCTTTGGCTCAACAAGCCTAAAACCCTTTTACAAAAACATACCAGGGCACAAACTTGAAAGTGGACGGTGGCGTGATAAAGGTAGAAGGCCCCAGCCCCATCCAGGCCTCACTCTGACGTTTGCCTGGCCAGGGCAAGAGTGCAGAGGGAGGCCTAGGTAGCATGTCTGAGTATTTAGACCTTACAAATCAAGCTGTGAAATATGTTTTCTTCTCCTCCCCTCACGAGTAGGCCGTCCTAAGACCTGGAAGGCTGTGTTTGAATTTACAATCCCCAGGCTCCTAGGAACTCCCCCAAAGCAGGAGAGAGCCTGCAGCTTTGTTCTTTCCTTCCCACCCTGTGCTGCCTGCCTGCCCCACCTCTCCACCCCTCCCTCCTGCTGCTCTGCCAGGGGCTTGGCACACAGGTCTGCAGACACCCCGTGCAGCATGCCCACAATCTGTCTAATCCTTCACCCCCTACAGACAACTGCTCACAGCCACCCTCTGGGCCTAATGGTTCCCACTGCAGAGCCAGGGAATTCCAGGGTTTCAGGTGACTGGGGCGGGGTGTGGAAGAGGGTGGTGATTTCGAGGTGGGCACATCCCAACTTCCCAGTGGACTCCTTGCTCACCTGGAGGGGCACCGCTAGAAGAGGGCCCGGGCAGGGGCCCTCTTGCCCATTTTCAAGGGCACTTCTGTTTTTGCAAATCTGGCCCATTTGGCACGGCAGCCAGGCAACAGAAGATCTCATTGATTCTCCAGAGTTAAACATGAATCAGAAGCGGGGATGGTGGGAACAATCTATCATACATGCTGGGAATGGTTTAGTAGCAAGGAAGCCCGGAGACCAGCGCTAAAGCAGAACTATGTCAGGCACTAAGTGGGTGAGCTGGAGCAACTCACTCAAGTGTTCCTTTTCAAAGCTGCTTCTCTCGGTGGCAGTACTGCCATGTAGTGAGGGCCAGCTCAGAGTTGGGTACTGTGCTCGGCGCTACACAGTCCTTATCCCAGCCCTTACTACAGCCCACTAGGTAGATAACGCCACTTGACAGGGTTCAGAGAGGTAACAGCCTGTTCGAGCACACATGGCCAGGAGGTAGGGTTGCCAGGAGTCAGAGAAAGGCCCATCCGCCTCCAAACTTGTCATCACTCTTGCCGTGCCATCTCAGGGTACTTGCCACTTAGGTTTAAAAGAGATGCCAAAAAACTAGACAAGGTTAAAATCCACAGCAGTGATGGAACTGGCCATGAAAAACAAATGCTCTTTTTGGTCATGAATTCAGTCAACAGATACATGTTGAGTGTTGCCCCTGTGTGGGAATCTGGCAGTGTCTTGCCTCCTGGACCTTCTGGTGGTTTACGCCGATAGGATGGCCTTCCGACAGCTCACTGTGGCATCTACAGGGACCATCTCTTGCCCCGTGAATGGAAAGTTTACATTTTTTAAAAAATAAATTTATTTATTTTTTGGCTGCATTGGGTCTTTGTTGCTGCGCGTAGGCTTTCTCTAGTTGCGGCGAGCAGGGGCTACTCTTCGTTGTGGTGCATGGGCTTCGCATTGCGGTGGCTTCTCGTTGCGGAGCATGGGCTCTAGGTAGTTGTTCAGTAGTTGTGGCACTGAAATTGTGGCTCAGTAGTTGTGGCTTGCGGGCTCTAGAGCACAGGCTCAGTAGTTGTGGTGCACGGGCTTAGTTGCTCCGTGGCATGTGGGATCTTCCCGGACCAGGGCTCGAACCCGTGTCCCCTGCATTGGCAGGCGGATTCTTAACCACTGCGCCACCAGGGAAGCCCCGGAAAGTTTACACTTTTATCAACTGCCCTGGTGGTGACCTCACTCTTAAAGAGATCCTCTCTCAAGAGGGGTGGTGTTAAAGCTCCAGGTGCAAGACATCCCATGTTCTGAACCAAGGTAGCCACTGGGGGAATTCAGACGCGTGAGATTCTGAGGAGGTATTATCCACGGGGTTTGATATCCTGTGGAATGAGGAACGGAGCCATTGGGCAATCCAGGATGGCTTTCTGAGATAAGCGAAGGGGGAGGGGCCGCTGAGGTCACTGGGGGAAGACGCCCAAGGGGCGCCTCGGTGGAGGAGTCCCGGAAGCAGGCCGGTGAACTTGCGGGTCTGGAGCTCAGAGAGAGGTTTGAAGTGGGGCAAAGACTGGGCGTGGTCAGCACAGAGGTGGTAGCTGATGCCAAGGCCACGGTGAAGTGGCCCGGGAGGAGTGTATGGAACAAGAAGAGGGCAAAAGAGGGGACTCTGAGGGTCGTGGCCTTTGGGGCTGAGAAGAAGGCTAGGAGCCCGTCACGGAAGTAGAGAAGGAGCAGCAAGAGAAGCACCAGAAAAACGGGGCGGAGGAGCGTGTTTCCAGAAGGCGAGCAGGACCACGGCGGCCACTGGGTTTGGTTCTGGCAATCGGGAGAGTCTTGGCAGCAAAGCTTCAGTGGAGTAGCAGGCACAGAAGCCCGGTGACCCTGGGTTGACACAGCAGTGGAAATATAAGAGTCAAAAAAGAATGAGGGACTTCCCCGGTGGCACAGTGGTTAAGAATCCGCCTGCCAATGAAGGGGACACGGGTTCGAGCCCTGGTCGGGGAAGATCCCACATGCTGAGGAGTAACTAAGTGCGTGTGCCACAACTACTGAGCCTGTGCCCTAGAGCCCACGAGCCACAACTACTAAGCACATGTGCCACAACTACTGAAGCCCGTGCGCCTAGAGCCCATGCTCTGCAACAAGAAGCCACCGCAGTGAGAAGCCCGCGCACTGCAATGAAGAGTAGCCCCCGCTCGCCTCAACTAGAGAAAGCCCGCGCGCAGCAATGAAGACCCAACACAGTCAAAAATAAATAAATTTATATTAAATTAAAAACACTTATTAAGAAAAAAAGAATGAGGAAGGCAGAAAACGTGGGCGGAGATGGATGGGAAACAGAAAATATACAACAATCATCTGGTGTCTGGCTCGTTGCCCATTCCATATAAGATCAAAAAGAAGACATTTCTATGTTTAGGCAGTAAGATGAAAATCCAGGTTATTATCACCAGCACGTGGGGTACTTAAAACAGCAAGCAGGCCTTTGAACACCAGCTTTTGGGGAATGACGTCCCGGACGCCCTCTTGCTGCGCAGTTCTTCACGTATCACCCCATTCTCAAACAGGAACGATTTTGCTGAATTACAGGATGTCACTACAGAGAAGGTAAGACAGTGTTGTCAGATACGCATATTGGCATCTGCATCTCAGCTGCCTCTTCTGTGGGGTGGGTGGGAGGAGATTTGGGGCCATATTTTCTCTCCAGACCCTGCCGCTGTCTTACAGACCTCGCAGCCACTCAGTCTGGGCGGCGATGATTTTGGAACTGCTGCGTCTTGCCCTTTCTGTGGAGGTGGCAGTAATGGTTCTGAGAGCAAACTTGGAGAAAAAGGGAAACAACTCAAGGGAAGAGAGAGAGCCCCACGTGCATCTCAGGTCGTCTCCTTGTCTTGACCTGGCTGTCACTCCCGAGAGTTGACAAACCCTCTCAATGGCCTCTGAGCGCCCACAGCTCTCTTTTCTGGGTTTTTTTAAATAGCTCCCAAATTAGAAAGGAATTGCAAGGGGTCCTTACTTGTTCTGACTTGGCACATGACCCGGTAATTATAAATTGTTCTTCGCAGGAGCATTGTCTTAAGCGATCCAAAGAGAAGAAACGCGCTGTCACTGGCGACGCTGAGATCTCCAAAACGACATTCTTCACGAAGCCGAAAGCCAAGATCTGAAGGCCATTATTATTTCAGGTATTGGTCAGGTGTCCATCCTCAGTGTTCTGCAGAGCCCAGAAGAGGTGTCTCAAAATTCTTTGGTTAACTAGGGCATTCCCTCATTTAATGGGAGAATTATTTTGAAGCTCCTAAACTTGTGTATGGTGGGAACCTTGGTGCTGACACTACTAACTGTGGAAATTATGGCAAAGATTACTGTGCAGTGAAAATATGTCTTTTCCTTTCTGTTGGATACTAAACATTGCCACTCATGGCTATGCTGGTCTTCCCATCAAAAGCAGAGCACTGATTTCCTCGTGGACCTTATATGATGGGTTTAATCGCCAATCCTTTTGGTAGACTGCCTAGTCGGCTAGGACACTCGATCGGTTTGTCTTTCAGTTCTTACCAGGCTCTCAACTGAGATGAGCAGTCTTCTTCAACGGTGCCAGAAAGGGTGCCACATTTTGCCCAATTCTTTCCTTGCTCTTCTTCCAGTAAGAATTTTTACCAAATTATCTGGTGATGATGGCAGTGGTATAAATAATAGCAATGTCAGTATTTTTAAAGCCTCCACAGACAAGTAATATGGATGATGCTCTGTGATGCTTTTTTTTAAAAAAATTAAGGATCAGGGCTTCCCTGGTGGCGTAGTGGTTGAGAGTCCGCCTGCCGATGCAGGGGACACGGGTTCGTGCCCCGGTCCGGGAAGATCCCACATGACGCGGAGCGGCTGGGCCCGTGAGCCATGGCCGCTGAGCCTGCGCGTCCGGAGCCTGTGCTCCGCAACGGGAGAGGCCACAGCAGTGAGAGGCCCGCGTACCACAAAAAAAAAAAAAAAAAAAAAAATTAAGGATCAGTGTTTCTGGAGAATGTGACCTTCTTATCGGTGGTTGAATATACATTTTCAACTGTTTTATGTGGTGAAGAGAAAAGAAATAGAGCTGTTTGAGGTCAGCAGTCGGGGGCGTGACCCGGATGCAGGAAGGCAGCTCACCTCCAGATGGCGCCATTTCCTCCCTTGCTGCCTGTCAGAACCGCCAGGACAAGAGGAAATACGAAGAAGTGTTTCCAGCTTATCAGTGGAATTACACTTTGTTGTGGTGGTTAATGACAACAGTGACAATAAAACCACCTCCTCAGGTCCCTTGTTTATAAAATAAAGGGATTCTCTTCACACTTTGACCTTCCTGACTCCAGCCCTAGGGGTGGCCCGCTGTCTACAGGCTAAATGACAGGGGCGCTGCTGAAGGCCTGGTGGATTTATGTGGCCCTGGGTCAGTCGGTATACTCAGGCCAGACCAAGTCCCAAAACAAAATTGTGGGACCAAAGGGACGACTCTGAAAAGAGTACCGTCGCCTTGGTCCCTGAGCCTTCTCCTTTTTGTAATTGTGTGTCTTCATTGGTTTCCACCAGGGGCCTTTTAGAAAACAGATGCCTCACCCTGCACTGTCATCATAAAATACTGGCTGCAGCTTTTCAGGCTATCTGGAATTATTCTTATCAAAATCGGGCCATTAACTTTCTCTAAGCGTCCACAGCATCGATACGCTCGCTCCCTGAAGTTATTCACAGCCCCAGCTCTGGCTGTTTACATCTCTGTCTTTTCTTTGCTCAACTGGAAACACTGCAGCTGAGGGGCCTGTATTTTCTTCTGGGCATGATTGAAAGGAACTGACGGATGAGCACGGCCCAGATTATCACGCTGAAGTGTTCCGAACCTGTTCTGAGGTAAGCCAGGGTGACAGTTGACATTGCAAGCCTGAGAGTGATAACAGTATTAAATATTGAATTAGGCTTCTAGCTTACAGATAAGGTCTTAAGCTATGAGACGTCACCACTGCAGAACTATTGAAACCTCTATGGTCATTGGCAAACCCTTCATCCAAGCAACTATTTGGTGTAGACTTTTCAGAAGTGACCATGGTTGGCTTTTGATCTTGCCATAGGCCAAAGAAAGGAAAACATAAGCTGCGACTCAAGAGTTGCCATCTCTGCCTTAAGGGGGTATGTCTTGGTATCCATGTCTTAAGTAAGAGGTAAAGGGTAGAAATGTACATCTTTAGAGAGGAAGAACCTAAGATTATTAAAAGTTTTAAAATTTTAAACTAAAACAACTCTGTTAATGGCAAAGAGAGCATTCATAACAATAATGATTACTATTTTTTTATTTTTATTTTTTTTGCGGTATGCGGGCCTCTCACTGTTGTGGCCTCTCCCGTTGCGGAGCACAGGCTACGGACGCGCAGGCTCAGCGGCCATGGCTCACGGGCCCAGCCGCTCCGCGGCATGTGGGATCTTCCCGGACCGGGGCACGAACCCACGTCCCCTGCATCAGCAGGCGGACTCTCAACCACTGCGCCACCAGGGAAGCCCTTAACAATAAGGATTTTTAAAATTATTTTCAAATGCTTCTTTCAACTAACCTTTATAATCACTGCCTCCTAGGAAAATAACCTTCATTTTCACCTCCGTCTTCTGTCTCTTTAACCACATTAAGGAGGGAAATTGACAACAGATACAGGGGAGGAAGGACAAAAGTTGGGGGTGACTTACAAATGCATCAAATCAACCCAGATAACCAAAAATATAGAATCCAACTTTAAGTAACACATTGTTCATTTAATGAGCATCTATTGAGCACCTGCTATATGCATACTTGCAAGATACTGAGGGAAATAGAAGGAAAAAAGAGTTTCCAGCCGACCTGAAACTGGAAATCTAGTTGAGAAGGAAGACGTATAAAGCAGTTTCATAACCTAACCCTAAGATTACTTCACCTAATTTCTCCTTCGTACATTGACTTAGTCATTCATCTCTTTGGTTATCAATGTTTATTAATGATTCAACAAATATTTAGCGATACCTTCACTGTAGACCAGACAGCAGTGAGCATCACAGAGGGGAAGGGGAAGGTGATTGGGATACATTCTCGTTTTCCTTGCCCTTCCAGAAACCCCTTCGGAGATCACATTACAGTTTCTCATTTTGTGGAGGGACAAACCGGAAAAGGGATTGACTTGACTTCATGGAGATGGGAGCAAGTCAGAGCCAAGACTTCAGTCTTTTGTTTCACATTAATGATGCTTATAGGACATTCCGCTGTTGTGTTTGCCAGGACTTGGTGCTTTAAAAGTTATTTTTCTACTAATCTGGTATGTTTGGTCGAAATAGAAAATCATTGTAGAGAACCAGTGGAGCCCTTCCATCCTCCCTAAAGGGCCTGTTTTGGTCACTTTTCTGTGGTATCTTCATGAACTGAGATCTAAACAGCAAAGGACCACAGGGGAGCTGAGATTCTACCCCGGACAAAGGCCAGATCTTCTGGAAGCTTCCACCCCATGGATACCTCCAACTCACTGAAAAAAGACGCATACAGGACCTCACCCCGATGTAGTAAAATAGGACCTGAAGTACACTGACTTCTCTAATACTTTTTTGAAGAAAATCACATTGCCCTGGATAAATCTGAACACCGTGAACTTGTGTGAGATTTCAGTTTGCAAGTGTAATCAGCAGGCAGATGGGAACAGAATGAGCTAGGTATTTCCCCGTTCAGTTTATGCACGAGAACAGGGGATGGAAGAAAGGAAGAAATATCTGGATTGTCTCTGCATCTAAGTTCTGTAGCAGATTTGTCACAGACCACAAGTGCCGCATGACGGTTAGTTATTTACAAATCAGAAATGGGGCAAATTGAAAATGAGAAGAAACACCTGGTCAGGGAAGAGCGAACGTCACCTCCCTTGGGCAGATGTGGGGGGCTTTCGCTGGAGGCCCGTCCTGGTCTCTTCTTTCGGCCCGTTCAAGTTTGAAGGTGGAAACCCTGGTCCAGGAAGAGTCTTCCCTCCTCCTCACACCCACCACTGACGTGACAAAGGGACAGGGACACTTGCTTTGGGAACGAGCGTAGAACCCTCCATGATGCTGTTCAGTGAGGCTGGGGCAGAGTTAAATTTATGTCCCATTTTGGAATAGGCAGGACCAAAACAAGTACTGAATTTAGGAGGCAAAATAGGAGGACTAATCATTCTTGACAATCAAGGGATTGGTTACCCAGCTGGTGTATTAGCTAGGTTCCCTCTGTCTTCCCTGAATTGCTCTCTAACTTTATTTAAAATATTTTCTAATTATAAAAGTAATAGAGGGCTTCCCTGGTGGCGCAGTGGTTGAGAGTCCGCCTGCCGATGCAGGGGACACGGGTTTGTGCCCCAGTCCGGGAAGATCCCACGTGCCGTGGAGCGGCTGGGCCCGTGAGCCATGGCCGCTGAGCCTGCGCGTCCAGAGCCTGTGTTCCGTAACGGGAGAGGCCACAGCAGTGAGAGGCCCGCGTACCGCAAAAAAAAACAAAAAAAAAGTAATAGATACTTCTTATAGAAAATTTGGAAAATCTAGAAGAATAAAAGGAAGAAAAATAAATTACTGATACTACACCCATGATATACCACCCAGAGAGAACTGTAATTAATATTTTGCTGTATTTCTTTTTCATCCTTTCCCATGTGTACCCATTTGTTTGAATGATCATACATGGGTGTGATTATACAGTATAATTGTGTAATATCATCATAGCACTGAATGCTTACTATGTGCCAGGTGATACTTTGAGAACTTTAGACATGTTAATTTACATAATCTTCCTGTTCTGTAAGGTTGTTACTATAATTATACCCATTTTACAGATGTGAAGACTGAGGGATAGGAAGAAAGTAAGTGATAGCTGGGGTGTCAGTACCCAGCAGCCTCACTGCAGACCACCATGCTGATATTTCTCTCAGAAAATTTCATTGTAATGAGAATGTAGCATTCCATTGCATTGGAATATATTTTAGTTTATATAGCCATTTACTTATTTTTGTATATTTATATTATTTATAGCTTTTACTATTATAAAATAATGATTTGGTGAACATCTTGGTGCAGACAGCTTTTTGCCCTATTTCAGATTATCTCTTAGAATTCCTAGATCGAGGGTAGGATATTTTTAATGTTGGTGATCTACTGGATTGCCTAAGTATTTCCCAGCAGCTTGTGTGGAATCTCAGCCCTTCCTAGACGACAGGCAGGAGACAGACTGTGCCACCCAAGTCACAGCCAACTGACTCTTCCTACCTTCAGCTGATCAGGTGACGGATGACACTCAGAGCTGAAACAGTCTTTTCTGCCTCTGCAGTCAGACCTTACATGCTGTTGTGCAGCCTGCTTGCTACTGTGTCCCCTGAGAAGCAGCGCTGCCCCTCACCCTCCCCATCCTCACGTATGTGCACGAACCCCCTGCACCCACCAGCAGTTTGGGTGCTGGTACGTGTATGTGCATTCCTCTGGAGGAGGGTCAATAGCATTTACCAGATTCTCAAAAGGCGAACCCCCAATTCCTGATATCAGGAATATGATATCATATCCCTAACTATATAATTGGTCACTTTATAATAAAGCTGACAAGTACCAAATGTTCATGAGCACAAAAGGTAAGTTCCTCAGGCAAAACCTTGGGATCCGTGAAGGTCGTTTTCCTTGGAGCGGCTGCGTGGGAAGCAAGGCCAGGTCCCCGCCTCCCCTCGCTCCTGCCGGGGTCGAAGGGCAAACATTTATACACTGAAGTCACCATAGTAACACAATCTGTTTAGAGTGTCACGGAAAAAATGGAGAAATTAGCCAAGTTACTTCATAAGCTGCAAAACTAAGTTAAAGTTCTGGAGATTTTGGGGGGGAGGGGTCTCACCTGAGCCAGTTTCCAGCTACCCTCTCTGTGCCAATGCATTTTAGAATTTTGTTTATTTTATTTTATTTATGTATTTATTTATTTTCCGGTATGCCGGCCTCTCACTTTTGTGGCCTTTCCCGTTGCGGAGCACAGGCTCCGGACGCGCAGGCTCAGCGGCCATGGCTCACGGGCCCAGCCGCTCCGCGGCATGTGGGATCCTCCCGGACCGGGGCACGAACCCATGTCCCCTGCATCGGCAGGCGGACTCTCAACCACTGCGCCACCAGGGAAGCCCTGGAATTTTGTTTATTTTGATGACAGCAGGGTGTTCCCCACCATCTTAATAGAATTGAGAGAGTATCATGGTGGTAATTGGAGAAGTAATTACTAAGGAAATTACTTCCCAGGCCCTTTCCCACCTGTTTCAGACTTTTAACACAAGAGCTCCACGCAGGCACCTTTGGGACAGAACTGCTTGTTCCCCAGAGGTCAAAGTCAGCCCTCTTCTGCAGCGGGGTTGCTAGGGGAGCGGTTGAGGGGATAGCATCCTCACAGAAATCATGCTTAGGGACAGACCAGGGGCCTGGAGTCAGACAGAGGTGGCTCAGACCCCATAGCCGCCCTCGCAGATCTGGTGGCCTTAGGGGGTTACTTCCCCCGTGAGCCTTGGTGTCCTGGTTCCTTCCTCCTGGATCTCGGGAAGACCAAATCACACAGTCTGGCTCACCGTCGATATTTAATGAAAATTATTCTCTTTGTGACTTCCCCTACCCTTTTTGTCATAGAATCTGATACACTGATAGCATATGAAAAGGGCTCTGAAAACAGTAAAGTCACATAAAATCCTGAGTGTTACTGTCGCACCTCACTCTTGGATGGAAGCGAAGCAGGTGTGTTTGCTCTTCAGGTCATGATGCTGATCCAGACCCACCCGGTCCCCATCATCGCATGGTGAACGGCCTGGCCACTGCCGCCGGGTGTCAGCTGGTTGCCAGCTGTGACATTGCTGTGGCGAGTGACAAGTCCTCCTTTGCCATGCCGGGCGTGAACATCGGGCTCTTCTGCTCCACCCCCGGGGTGGCCTTGGGGAGAGCGGTGCCGAGAAAGGTAACTGAACTGCCTGCACCTCCTTGCTAACTGTGATCCTCCAGTGCCTGTGAGGGTGAGTTCCAGAACTTTCTTGTTGAAAGTACCGTTTGATTCAGGACATTCTGCCCAAAGCAGACCTGGCTGAATGTACTAATGTCTCGTGTTGGGAGGTTATCCCAGTGGCTGTCAGTTTGTAAGTCACTGCTTTTCATTCTTGCCTACCCCTCAATACAGCTGGTTGGGTTTTTAGATATGCTTTGTTTTCATAAAGGTGAACATTTTTTGCACTTATTTGAAATGCAATTCAGACACAGTTTTGTTGCATGGAAAGGTTGCCCATGAGCTATAATAGCATGGTGACATATGCCAGTATAAGAGGCTAGAACATTCTGTCGCTGGCTTCCTGTTTGCCAGCAATCTGTCTCATTCCAGAACGGACTGAAAGTAGCTGATACACTGAGTGTGTCAGGTTTGCAGTGGTTGCAGGAATGTCCTGTACATGGTGTGTCGAATCTGCCCCAGAAGGAGCTGCATTGCCAGAGTTGTTCTGTTGTTGCTAACCTGAGTGAAGTCCACTTTCTTCACAAACTTTCCTCCTTCCTATAACATCATAAAGAATGTTTACTGAACAGCTCTTAAGTGGAAACCGGTGGTTTCCTTGTTTTCCTTGTAAGGAAAAATACATCCTTATTCTCAACTGGAAATCTGTTTTTAAAGGGGGTGCCAGAGTCATAGCAAGTAGGGAATCTAAATTGCTTTCTAGAATATATTAACCATTTTAGCATCAACTAGGAAAATTAGCAGTTGCTCATATGCCGGAGGCACAAAAGCAATGAGCCCCAAGGGAAATCAAGCCGCAGGACCAAGAGGTTCAGGAGAGCACACCTGCCTTTCATGCACCTCATTAGCTTTTACAGAAATGTGTGTTTCTGAGAAAATTCTGGTGACAGATACCTACAAACACATACACTTATGAAAACCAGCTGGACATGGGCTCCATGTTGGAAAAGGTGACCCTCAGAACACAACAGCTTGCTCCAGGGTCCTCAGACCCAGGGGGGTGTCTGGATCCCACCAGGATACACATTTACCTTAAATGTTACGTATTAATTCAATAAATACTTCTTCAGTCCCCGCCTGGTGCCAGCACATTAAATTAAAATGCATCACAAAGTTATCGTCAGAGCTTATGAATGAAGTATCTTGTAATTGTGCAAATCAAATCTCCAGGCCTTTTGCACATTAAAGGTGGTTGCTTGGCCAACCTGCTGCTGTTCAGCTTTGACACCTAACATTCGGGAAGGTTCCATGTTAAAGCATTTGAAAACTTTAAATCAGCCCTACTTTCCAGAAAAGAATCTATTCTTTCTCAAAACAAACTTTAGGACTCCCCTGGTGGCGCAGTGGTTAAGAATCTGCCTGCCAATGCAGGGGAGTGCGTTCAAGCCCTGGTCAGGGAAGATCCCACATGCCGCGGAGCAACTAAGCCCGTGTGCCATAACTACTGATCCTGCGCTCTAGAGCCCGTGCTCTGCAACAAGAGAAGCCCGAGCACCACAACGAAGAGTAGTCCCTGCTCGCCGCAACTAGAGAAAGCCCATACACAGCAACGAAGACCCAATACAGACAAAAATTAAAAATAAATTCTCATTTAAAAAAAATATTAAAAACAAACTTTAAAAATCAAGGCTTATACTTGAGTCCCAGAAACTTACAAATTGATCATATGTGTCAAATTTTAAATTCGTTTTCGAGAAGAAGGAAAAAAATTTTTGTCAAAGACAGGCCTTAAATTCCCAGGAAGCCCAGTTCTCAGAACCATGTTGCATAAATCTCACCTGCGTGGCCCGCCCCAGGAGGAAAACTAGGGATTCACAAAAATCTAAAACCGACCAAAACACACCTGCCTATCGTCAGTGCTTGGCTGCACCCACAGGGACGCATCCATACACGGGCCGCCACCTGCGTGGGTGACATGCCAGCGTTCCCGTGCACATCCGCCGGGAAGCAAAACTAGCAGGTGCCTTTGCAAAGTGGCCCAGTCGGGAAGCTCCGCCCCTTTCAACACGGCTGAGGCGGCAGGTGTGGGTCGCCAGTGCCCTCTGCTGGTCACCCTAGGGAACTGCCCAGCGTGCGAAGGACGCTGCCTTTTGTCCTGCAGAAACCGTGGCGAGGAGCTCTCGGGTTCCAGCCAGACTGAGCCTGGGCGTGAATCATTTATCACGTGTGCAAAGTGTCCCCCTCCCCCAGCTTGAGTTAAATATGCATCTTCGTTGCACGTATAGACGACCTGCCTGGTGCAGCTGCTCCCTCCCGCAGTCAGAGCTGGTCTCACCCAGCCCCTAAAGCAGTGGGTACCACGGGCAGGGGGAGCATGTGAAAGACCAGAGCCCCGGCTTCCCAAACCAGTCAAGTCTCCGCGGGAACACTTGCTTCCTCCAGTTTACCCACAGTAACTGTGCATCTGCGGGATCTGAATTCCTAATTGATTAGATCAGAGTAGAACTTGCAAGATGGAGAGGATGTTAAGTGAAAACCTTGCTACCCAGCCCGCGTGCGGATCACCAGAGAGCCTGGGAACAGGGGGGTCTCAGGCCCCCCCCCGACCCACCGCGTCAGAATCTGCATGTTAACGGTGACGCTGTGGCCACCACAGGCGTATGTTCAACAGCCCACCTCACGGAAGGGCTGGGGTCTCAGTGACTCACCGGAGGTCTCCCGGCTGATGAAGTTAACCCATGATCCCCTGTCAGGTCCCTCCCTTCCGGTCCTGCCGAATCGCAGCCCTAATGCTGACGCACCACCATCTAGTTCTTCTCCTACACGTGCCTTGAGGAACCCCAGAGACGCCTCTGCTTTAAATAATCAGGGGCCTTGATACCTAAAGCCAACATTGGAGATTCATACAAATTTACAGGAGGAAGAAGCCTGTTAATAACAGGCACTGCATTTACTAGGGGCCTCCTGGGTGCCTCGCACTGTAGTATAAGTTTTACACAGCTTTCTCCAATCTTCACAATTCTGCAGGAGAATGGGAATCTTTACTGCCATTTTTTCAGATGAGGAAACAGACTCAGAGGGTTCAACTGCCCCCTTAAGTTTGTGTGGTTGGTAAGTGGGATTGGAACTTGGGGACATCAGACACCAGGGGTCAGCCTTGAAGGTCAGCCTTGGCTTCAAGTGCTTTTTGTTGCTTTTAATACAGATACTCCGGGAAGAGGAAGTATAAAATCACCACCTTGTTAGGGGGACCCTAACAAGGGTTGATAACAGAAAAGGGTGAGAGGAGGTATTTTCTTCTCTCATCTGAAGTTGCAGGGGAAACAGTAAGTAAAGATTGTGCTAATTCGCCATAAAATAGGCTTTCTTTTTCTCAGGGAATGCCACTCTATTATCTGATCCGTGTGGGTACAACCCCTATAAATCAATGTGGTGCTAAATAGCGTTACCCCACCAGGCCGGTAAGGACACTGATGCCAGAGAGGGCCATGAACTAGGCAGGACCAGGTAGGAAGCTGAAGGCAGGCCAGGAACGTGAGTGCCCGGGACAGGGGGGGACTCTCGTGTTCTCTTGCTCCTTCCCCAGATCGGACCCCCTGGCCTCTGCCCTTCACTGGGACTCGCTGGGCGTCTTCAGGGGCGTCTTACTTAGCAGCCCTGGATCAGCAGCACCGGTTTTTAGCTCCACATTCACACAGGCACTTCAGACACGCTTTGCAGTGACAATGCTGTTCCTCTTCAACTATGAAATAGTCTCTGGCTCCTGCTGCCTCCAGCATGTCATCATGAAGTTTCCAAAATTGGACAACATTGGGATTTAGTCCTCTCCCCTAACTGCAGAGGAGAAAATGGGGCCAACATCGCCTTGTCCCTGGTGGCCAGTCCAGTCCACTGTGTGCTCCATCTGCACCTATGATGGCATCTGTACCCGCTTTCTGGCCTCTCCTCTTTCACCAAAGCCCAATCCCCCAGTGATACGATCTAGTCTCATGATTCAAAAAACCACCTTAATCGGTGGTTCTAATCTGGGAGCAGTACTGGTGCCAGGGGCCGTTTGGCAGTGCTTTGATTGTCACAAGTTGGGACAGGGGTACTGCTGCCCGGTAGATAGAGGCCAGGGATGCCACAAACATCCTACAATGCCCAAGACAGCCCCACACAACAAAAAAATTATCTGGTCCAAAACATACAATAGCCCTGAGGTTGAAAAACCATGACCTAAGTGCTGATGATACCGCAAGCTAGTCCAATGATCTATAACAAACCACCCTCAACTCAGTGGCTCCAAACAATAGTAATTTGTTTAGCTCGTGAATCTGCAACTTGGACAGGGCTCAGAGAGGAAGGCTTATCTCTGCACCACAGTGTCCGTGGCCTCAGCTGGGAAGATCTGGAAGGGGAGCATGACAGCTGGGGGCGGTGGTCTGAGGGCCCGCCCACTCCCACATCTGGCTGTTGAGGCTGCCACTCAGCTGAGACCTCGGCTGGGCTGGTCAGGGGCACACAGGCTGTGTCTCAGCCTCAGAGTGGCTCGGGCTTCCTCACGGCGTGGCAGCTGGGCTCCAAGCTCAACAGCCGGAGAGAAAGAACCAGTGGAAGCCGTGTCACCTTCTGACCCGGCCTCTGCAGGACTGTGGCGTCACCTCTCCTGTACTGTGTTTGCCTCCATCCATCCACTCCTTAAATCACTCACCAGTAAATATCCTGGAGGCTGCCTACTATGTGCAAGGTACTCTTCTCGTGCTGGCGATACAGAAATAAACAGAAGAGTAAAAAAAAAAAGTCTCTGACCCTAGTGAAGCTTATGTGCCAACAAAGGAGATAATACAATAAACAAAATGAATGTGTAAGCTATATAGTAAATGGTGAAAGTGCAAAGGAAGACAATGCAGCCCGAAGGGGGGATGGTGCTGGGGTGTGAGCTGTGATTTCAATAGAGTGGTGACACGTGACCTGAAGGAGATGAGAAGGGTCCCCCTCTCTCCTGGGCGCTCATGGATCCCGTCCTTGGCAGGAGTCTGGGGATGGAAGACCTCAGGGTGATGGGGACATGGTGTTTCAGGAGCAGGTACCTGGGCCGAGCGTCACGGTACAAACAGTCTCTGCAGAGTGAAGCGGGGCGGGTGGGGCCTGGGCAGCGCTGGGTCGCAGGATGGCCGGTGCCTAAGTAACGGCCCCTGTCCCCTCCCACAGGTGGCCTTGGAGGTGCTCTTCACCGGGGAGCCTGTTTCTGCGCGGGAGGCCCTGCTCCACAGGCTGCTGAGCAGGGTGGTGCCGGAGGACGAGACCACGCAGATGGCGAGGAAGGTGGCCTCGCCGGGCCGGCCCGTGCTGTCGCTGGGCAAAGCCGCCCTCTACGGGCAGCTGGCTCGGGACCTCAGGACCGCCTGCCACCTCACCTCCCAGACTATGGTGGACAACCTGGGCCTGCCGGATGCCCAGGAGGGGGTCAAGGCCTTCCTCCAGAAGAGGAAGCCCGTCTGGTCACACTGAGCGGCCTCATCAGAGGAACCGGGGGCCGTGAGCCCAGTGGGCAGCGCTCAGGGTTTTCCCCCCCCACCGACCCCACCCGTGACCTTCCGACCCCCAGACACCACCGCCGCCTCGTGACTGTAGCAGAACCAGCCTGCTTTTCCGGCATCAGTCACGTCTCAGTGCACGGGGTCTGGGTTATGGGTCAGCACTCCCTGGGGAAGGGGTGACCTGGAGAGTCGGGTGCTAACGTGAATGGAAGGGCTGTGAGCACACAAGAAAGCCCATGTGTGACGCTCCTTCCCAGGACCTTAGATGAGGGGATGCCCCCCCCCCAGGGGAGAAGGTGAAGATAAAACTGAGGCGAGAAGGAAGGATTTCAGCCCGACTCTGTGACCGGAAAGGGCCCCCAAGGTGGAGGTGGTGCCGGTTGCCCACGACAGAAACATTGCAGATCTTCACGAGATGCTCTCCCCTCTGAAAATCTTCCTGATTCTATTGAGAAATAATCATGCCTCTGGCTTTGGGATAATCTTATGGGGTCTTTTAAAGATTACCTATTTAGAGAGACTGGTAATTTTAACTCCCCAACCAGACTGTAAGCCGGTTGAGAGAAAATCAATGAACTCTGTCTTTGATGCCTGTGCTGATGGACGTCTGGTAGGTGCCTGGTGCCTCTGTAACGAAGGTCCCTGCCACCAGGATACTGGGAACCTGGACCCTGGGCTAACCCTGAGGATAAAAGCATCAGGGAGAGAAAGGAGGGACGCAGAACACACATTGTCCCCACGAAGGATCACTTCCTCTGGAAGCATTTCCAAACTCTGCTCAGCTTCTGGTGAAGAATCCCGACTAGCCTCGAGCACTTGAGTTCCCCAAAGGTGGTTCAGGACCTAAACGTCTTACCTTCTCGCTTCTGGTCCACTTAGGCCCCGGAAATGGCCCAGACCTCGCCTCCGCCAGCTCACACCTGGGGCTGATCTTGTTTGTTAAGGCCAATTTTTTTTACCTATGATTAGAGTGGCCGTAAATGTAATTCGTACCAAAGACCCGTGAGGCGCTACCCGGTGGTTCTCATTCTAATCACAGGGGCAAGCAGGCCCTGGAAGGGAGGTCCCCTAGTGGGTTTCTATTGAGATTGGCCTTTTTTTTTTTTCTTTGCTAGAGTTTAGAAAGGTGAAAAAGAGTGTTTTCTTGGAGGGCTTCCCTGGTGGCTCAGTGGTTAAGAATCCACCTGCCAGTGCAGGGGACACAGGTTTGAGCTCTGGTCGGGGAAGATCCTGTCCTACATGCCGCGGAGCAACTAAGCCCGTGCACCACAACTGCTGAGCCTGCGCTCTAGAGCCTGTGAGCCACAACTACGGAAGCCCACGTACCACAACTACTGAAGCCCACGCGCCTAGAGCCCGTGCTCCGCAAGAGAAGCCACTGCAATGAGAAGCCCACGCATCGCAACGAAGAGCAGCCCCTGCTCGCCGCAACTAGAAAAAGCCCGCACGCAGCAACAAAGACCCAACGCAGACAAAAATAAATAAATGTAAAAAAGAATGTTTTCTTGGAAAGGAGGAGCTTGTTACTGAGAATGTTCCTCAGAAGAAGAAAGATCATCAGAGCCACCAGTCCCTGGAGCCCAGTACACACCAGCACCCCCTGTACATCCTCATTCAGTCACCACCAGAATCCAGCAGAGCAGGGCCACCATCACCTCCAGCTTACAGATGGGTGGTGGAGACCGGGGAGGGGGAGGGTCCCAGATTCTGTCTGCTGATAAAGCCGTGGGTGCCCTCCACCCCCCACCGCCAGCTGCCCACCTTGTCGGGGAGCCTGGGCTGGAGGGAGGCCAGCCTGAAGACCTGACTCCTGCCCCTCAGCTTTCCAGAACCCAGGGCTGGACTAAGCGCGCCCCCCGGAGGACTTTGCCGGTGCACCGGGGACGTGGGATTTGACTCTTGGCAAATCACCAGTGGAGTTTTACTACGAATCTGATAAACAACTGTCTGAAATTTCAACCCAGGCTGTGAAGGACTGGCCGTCATGATCTGCTCAAAAATAATCCGCCGGTGGGGCCCCTGTGGGTTGCCCCCCGTGGGAGTTGCTGTGTGGCTGCTGATAGATCCCACAGTGAGGAGAGGGTGTTATAAACTCCGGGCTTCGGAGGTAGTTAGCGAAGCCTTCTCACACGTCCCAAGGAAAACCAAGTTGCCTTTCCAGTTTCTGGATGAGCGGCACCATAGCCTCCAACCAGGAAATCCTCTGGCCTCTAGGCTGGCTTCCCAACCTGTGAGCTGAGGTGCCTCAGGGACTCGCTATAAATCTTAATAATCGCCGGAGCAGAAAATAATCCAGAAGGAAAATCTGCTACCCAAACACCAGTGTCACATAATTCACCCCCACGGCAAATACAAATTGGGGGTGAATGTGCATCTCTGCTTCCTTCCACTGGGATATTGAATGAAAACGTTCTGATCACCACCACAGACGACGGCTTTTGGAAAGACTCGTGTGTTCATCTTTCCCTCTGTACCATTTACTGCTCAGGGAGCTTTACTGAGCTCAGCCCAGAAGATCCCACACCAGCAGATTCAGGGGCTAGAAAGTCAGCGAAAGGGGCCTTTGATTCTGCATGGCCTGGGGGAGACAGCATTCCCAAGGCCGGCCTCAGCCCCCCAAAAAAACAAACATGGCGCAAATAAATGACTAATTTTACACCAACAAATGGGGGGCCTGCCAGGAGATTTATTGAGCCGAAACTCTTGCCAGGCAGCCCTCGGAAGGAGCTCTTTCTGCTCCCCGGTATGTGCATTGGCCACAGTTGAGCCAGCATCTATATGACTCTGAATCCCGTGCCTCTGACACCACACCGCAGTCCTCCCAATGTACCGAAAAGATCACAGTTCCAGCCTGGAGAGACGGACGACCAATGCACTCAAAGGAAACCGATCAGAAATGGCAGAGCCAAGGCAACGCAGCTTTGCTTACCGAGGAGATGCAGGAGAAGCACAGATTCAACCTCGAAGAACACCGAGTTCAAGTCCGAGGATTGCCACCCTCTAGCTGTGTGACGGTGCAGGTGACGGAGCCTCTTTCAGCGCCCAGGTCCCCTTCTGGGACCCTCGTGTACTCCCGGTTCTGACACTGCAGATTCTACAGCAATGGAAACTTGCTGTGAAACCTGAAACAGGTAGCTTTGCTCAGAGAAAATGCTCTTTTACAAAAGGAGAAGAAGGGCCTCTTTCCCTAGAAGCGGTGAACAGTGAAAACACCTGATTACATTGGAGAATGAGAAATCCATTATGGAGGCTCGGAGCCTGGGGGCCACACCTGAACCTTTTAAAAACGTCCGGCTGGGAAGCACCTGCAGAGTGAAATCGGCAATCATCCTAATTTTGTCTAGGGGCCCCCTTTCCTCTCTCCGTCCTCTGAAAACCCACTGCACTAAGCTTTTAAATTGTTTTAAAATATTTGACTAATGAATGATTATTCTTTCCTGGCAGTCATCAAGAGGCCAGAGTTCAAATCAGCCTTATTGAAGCTCACTTGTTACCGTTAATAAACTTAATGAAATTTCAGTCTTGCAAGGGTTTTTCTTTCATGTTCTGGAGCCCAGAATGTATTTTTCAGGTCCCAAACAGAGGCCCGCCCCCCCCTCCCCCCCCCCCCCCCCCCCCGGAGAAGCTGGCAGGCCGTCCTGGGCCTGCAGGATGGGAGGGCCTGGCTCCTCTGGCTCCCTGGGGGAGGGGAGGCCGCTGTCCCACAGGAAAGGGGGAGGGAAGGCTGGGGACCGGGTGAGTCCAGTGTTGTGGGATTTATGCTCCTCTGACGTCCTCGCTGATTTTCATAACGATGTTTCCTTCCAAGCTGCCTTTCCTGCCCGGGAATGTCTCAGCTCTGACCCAATTTGCAAGTATTTGTTCACAGATTTAAGAAATCTTTCCCTTTTCTGTTGTACGTTTTCAATATTTACCTTACCTAACTCTGTATTGAGATGGTACTGGCCACGTTTAGAAACTTCTAGGAATCTAGAAACAGGAAAAAATGTTGATCAAAGTGGAGTGTGATTTAAAGCTTATCAATGCTGCGACTGATGTCGTGGTTGCTCTGTGCCGGGCACTGTTTAAGCGTTTTCTGGATGTTAATACATGAAGCCTCATAAAGTCTCTATGCACTAGGCTTCGTGAACCCCATTCTACAGAGAAGAAACTAAAACACAAAGATACTGTGACTTGCCTGTCATCACACAGCCGGTAGGGGGCAGGGCTAGGTCTGAAATCCAGGGGGTCGGGTTCTGAGCACGGACTCTACCCCAGGCCACCCTGCTGCCCCTCTTACTGGCTTTGAGGTGACAGCGACATTCCAACACTTTGTAGACACTTCTGTTGTGCAGGAAGCACACTGAATTATTCTTTTTTTTTTTTTTTTTTTTTTGCGGTACGCGGGCCTCTCACTGCTGTGGCCTCTCCCGTTGCCGAGCACAGGCTCCGGACGCGCAGGCCTAGCAGCCATGGCTCATGGGCCCAGCCGCTCCGCGGCATGTGGCATCTTCGCGGACCGGGGCACAAACTCGTGTCCCCTGCATCGGCAGGCAGACTCTCAACCACTGCGCCACCAGGGAAGCCCTGAATTATTCTTTTTAATCACAGTCTAGTGTATCATGCTCCCTGCCCCCAAACAAGAGTGTGCGTTCCTACAGGGCCACATCAGTCCTCTGTTGTTTATTTCTCAGCTCCTGGACACTGCCCGGCACAGCGTAGATCTCCCATGAGACTTTCCGGGTCCAGTTGAATGCAGCCAGGGTGCAGTTTCCCCACACACCCTCACCCCATCCTGGCTTGTGACACAGACATGAGAAATTTCTTAAAATTCTCAGACCACATTTTCTAAATCAGTTTTGCAAAGTTGAATAGCTCAGCAAAACGTGAATTAAATCCATGTTTTCTCTGTAGGTCCATGGAAGTTGATGGTGTCTCTGTGTAGGTCGGTATTCAGGAGTTACTTTGGATGAAATCAGATCCAGGGTTCCACAAAGCCCATTTTCTTTCTTTAAAGCACAGCTGAAGCATGTTTTGGCCTCCAAATGCTTACACTTCTGGTGATAGAACAGAGAGAAAATATATGGTTGGTTGGCAAGGTGAGAAGACAGCTAATAGATTTGCTCTTGACAGACTCTATTGAAATGGTTAATATGCCTATTTAAACCAAAATTGGCTCGTTTGTTACTGCTGTCAAAGTTATTATTCTGATCCTTTGATAATTATCCCTTAAGTTACCCAGTCAGTCTGTCCAGTTTTCACACATGAAGTTTCTTCAAGGCCCTAGTCCCATATCAGCAACCCCACCCGGTCCCTAAAGGACGATGGACATTTGCCAGGGTCACTCACTGTGCCCCTCACCCCACCCAGCCCACCCACCCCAGGGACCCCTCACACCTGTCCTCCTGCCAGTCTAGTGGTGAACCACACACACACAAGTTACCATGTTCCTGTAAAAGCAGATTTAATTTCCTTTATTTCAGTTGCATGGATTTTTTTCCCCCTGGGTCTATTTCCAAAAGAAACAGTTGAAAGGATTTTAAAACATCACTGCACGTATTTATTGAGTCTAAACTGCAGAGCGCTGTGCGAGGCATCATGCGATGGTTTTTTTAAGACAATTCCGACTCTCCAGGAACTTAGTCTAGTAGATAAGTCGTGACCACGTTAAAACTCAAATACAAAATAGCTGTCACGCACGGGAGGCAGGTAGTTGGGCTGCCTCTGTGTCCACGCCCTGTGACTTGCTGTGTGACATGGGGGCTAGTCGTCTAACCTCTTCAAGCCTCAGGTTCCTCATGGTTAGAAGGGGGATGATAGTGATACCTGGCTCCTAAGTGGTTCGAGGATTAACGTAGATGAGACTTGATGACCCCCCCATGTCCCCGTGACCCACCTCCATATCACGTGCAGCTGTGGTGGGCACTTTCCACAGATAACAGCTTCCCCTGTTATGAAATGAGCTGTGTTCCGACAAAGTTCATATGTTGAACTACCCTTGTCCCCCAATGGGACTGTATCTGGAACTAGGGCCTATAAGGAGGTAGTAAGGTTAAATGAGGTCATAAGGATGGATCCCTAATCTAGAAGGATTAGTGTCCTTATAAGCAGAAGGAGAGACACCAGGGATATTTATGCACAGAGGAAAGGCTGTCCACAAGCCAAGGAAAGAGGCCTCGGGAGAAACCAAACCTGCCCACACCTTGACCTTGGACTTCCAGCCTCCAGAACTGGGAGAAAATACATTTGATTGTTTTGTTTTTTGTTTTTTTGCGGTACGCGGGCCTCTCACTGCTGTGGCCTCTCCCGTTACGGACGGAGCACAGGCTCTGGACACGCAGGCTCAGCGGCCATGGCTCATGGGCCCAGCCACTCCGCGGCATGTGGGATCTTCCCGGACCGGGGCACGAACCCGTGTCCCCTGCATCGGCAGGCGGACTCTCAACCACTGCGCCACCAGGGAAGCCCAATACATTTATTTTTAAGTCCTCCAGGTGTTCTGTTACAGTGAGCAGACTAAGACCCGCCCCCAAGCACTTTGTCTCTGCCTCTGTGGTGGTGCTGGCCCTCCAGTAATGGGCTCAGCCTTCAACACAAACCCCAAAGTGGCGGGGAGGTAAGGCCTCCAGGGACACCCCTCAACACAGCAGGTGGGGGGTGTGGATAACCGCCCCGGACCCTGGCCGTCGGAGGAAGAAGCTCTCAGGTGCGGGGCTGTGTCTTCTCAGGCGGGACCGGCAGGGCTGAGCCCACCATAACACTGACCTGCTCATTAACGCAAACTTCATCAGCTTTTCTCCTTCCTGCCTCACCTGGTCCCACGCCCTCACCTGTGCTTCCTAGGATGACCTTCCAAATAAACCGCCTTCACACGGGCCCTTGATTCGGGGTCCGCCTTTGGGGAACCCAAACTAAGTCAAGGGATAGATTCACATCAGTCACTCAGGGAACACCCCCCATCCCTCACAAAAAAGTAGAAACAAGATATAGCCACGGAAGGCGCGTTACAGTGGGGCCATCCGACCGGTTGCTAAATGAACACCACAGGAAATAAGTATTACAGGAACCAAGCGGAAGGGATCTCAGCGCCCAGTTACCTTACAAACTGTGACATCACACAGACAAGGTCTAGCTGACTAAAAAGATAACAGACTTGGCCAGCCCTGGTACAACGCAGGATGTTCTGACCAGAAGCTGGGGTGCCCTTCCTGGTGACATCCCCTCGAGACTGTCAGGGTGAGCAGCCCCATAAACAATCCAAGCTTTCCGGAAGTTTCCTTAGCAACGTTCAGGGAAAAGGCTGAGCAAGTGCGTGGTCCCCTAACTCCCCTCCAGTGGCCCCTGGAGAAGGAATTTATGAGCTGCTGCATCTCTAGTCCCTTCCTTGACATTTATTGGCTTTTTGATGAAGGTTAGAGCAATTTTTCTGTCAACAGCTTCTCATTAGGGGCTGGTGATGTTCTCTGTGACCATTATTTTACTCGGCATCATGCCTGGTCACTGTGAGAAGAGGTTCCACTTAGAAAGCATCCGTCTTTGCAGCAGCAAAGAGCTCAGGTAATCCCACTGAAATATTCCTCCGGGTCGACAGCGCCCCGAGGCTTGTGTACTGAACTCAGACAACAAGCCATCCTTTCGTGAACCACTCAGCTTCTGGCGTGGTGCCTCCCCATCTCTTTTTAAAGACATATTTCAGGTTTAATTCTCTGTTTCTTTTAAAAATGAATTATGGAGAACTTGTTGGTGAAATAATCACTAGGACTTACTTCTCAGAGACCACAGGTTCTCACCACGAATGACAAGTCTGCCTTGGAAAAGCCTGGAACCAGCAGGTGTTGGAGGAAGGTGTCCGGTTCCCCTGATGGACTGTTTATCTCGCCCCTGAAATGCACTGTCTGCACACGGTGATGCTTTAGGAAAGCATCTGGAGACATCTGAGGCTCCTGTCGTTCATCCTTCATACACCCTCCTCCGCCTTCCCTACCACCGTGAATCTAGCCTGGAATGGCTCGTGGCCCAGCTTCCACAGTCCTCAGTGTATAGTTTATCAATCTTGTGTCACCTGTCCCATCCCCACTCCACTCTGGTCCCCACCCAGACTCTTCTGAAGTGGATCCCAGAGTCACCTCCTCAGAACAGAAAGACACTGCTCTCACCCAGGAAATTCCAAGGGATTTGGGAGCTCTGTGTAGGGAACCACGGTCAAGGAGCAAATATTAGGATAAAAGATGCTCCTGGTGCGCTCATCACTCAGGAAGTGACAAGGGTCTCAGGAGCCCTGCGCCAGGACCTGGGGACAGAGACCAGCATATACATGTTCTCTTATCTCACAAGAACCCCTTGGATGTCTTTCCCTCCTGTTCCCAGGGATCATTTTCCAAAATAACTGCCTCCATGCAGACCTGGGGCTCAGGCTCTGCTTTCCAGGGGAAACCCAGGCTGAGATGCCAACCAGGGGAGGGGCCAAGGGAGTTCCAAGAATGCCAGCAAAGGGAGTCCCAGGGTGACCACCAGGCACCAGACCCTTGTTTAATTAGAATCTCTGGTTCTCAGCGCTTGAAGCTGCAGTTCCAAACTTCTCCAGCAGAGGGAAGTGGTAGCTTAGCTCTAGAGGGACATCTCCAAGGCCTAACTGTTGCCAGGTTACCTGGACTAGAAAATCACATTTGCTTTTTAGTCCTGAGAATAAAAGAAACATATTTAGCAGAGTCAATACTAGTAAAGTTAGTTAGATGTCAGTTCATCTGAGGCAGTGGAGAGGAAGAAGCTCATAAATATAATTGTTCGCTTTTCTTTTTTTTTTTAAATAATAGAGTCAGCTGACCTCAGAGTGTGCTATGAAGATTGCTCCCTGCTTTTTTATTCCTGGGCAGAACCATGTTTTCAAGCCTGCCTTGGGCTGTTAATATCAAAGGGCAGCGTTTACTGAGAGCTTTTTGGGCCCTGGGCTAAGAGCTTCTGTTCTAGACCCAGGCCCACCTTGGAGCAGAACTCAGCACCCTCCACTCTCCCCAAATAGATTCAACTCTCAGAAAGCATTAAAGGAAAATGGGGATATTCCTGAAGATGACCTGAGGAGACAAAGACAAGCCTCTTCCTAAGACTCTTCCTTTGACGTTTCTGCCCTTGACCCCAAAATTCCTCTGCCAGGTCTGGTGGGTAGAGAGGAAAATTCTTCTGTCTTCAGCTCCAGCTCACCCTGCACCCCTCACAAAACTATTACTCCTCCAGCACACCCCATCCCAAGACTCTTATCAAAGTACCCCCCACATCAAAGAAGTTTCTTGCTAACATGGAAGATTTTTCTCCATATTTTTACACCTTCATTCACCTCACTTTTATAGATGAGGATGCCGAGGGATTGTCCCCAAAATCATACAGCCAAAAAGTGATGTAAGCAGGACTTGGACTCCAGACAGAGAAGGAACATCTGTCAGGGCGCATGATACTTTCACGGGCTCGGAAAAGTGTTTTCGTGTTCATTTCTTTTAAAATCAGAAGAATGTCATCATAAAATATAATTTAAAATTTTTTCATGGAGGAAGGAGCGCATCAAGGCAAAAGTGCCTGGGGTCCCGTAAAGTTATCCTGCACCCTGACATTGTGCTCCATTTTTGGTGAGGGTGTAGCTGACACACACCTGCTTGATACAGAGCCAGTCTTGGTCCAACATAAGACTGACCTCAATACTGGGGGAAAAATGTAAAAGTACAGGTCTTAGCTATTATGGGGTCAGTGGTATCATTTTCATGGATTCATTTATTCACTCAACAAACATTTCAAATGGCCTGCTATAAATGAAAAAGTTAAAATTTTAAATATTATTAAACTTTTGCTTTAAACACTATTCAATACATTAGTTCTAAGTTATGAAAAACAGAGATTTTTTTTTAATTTGACACTAAATCCTGAGGGACCGTGATCTCATTGGATATTTTTCCAACACTAGACTTGGGGATGGAGTGGGGAGTCATGATCCTTCACTCATTTCACTGCACCATCTCTGTGCCAACTGGAGGTGGGGTAATGTCTTAGTTTGCTTGGGCAGCCATGGACTGGGCAACTTAAACAACAGAAATTAATTTTCTTACAGTTCTGGAGGCTGGAAGTCCAAGACCATGCCAGTCAAGGTGCCGGCATGGTCCCGTCCTGGTGAGGGCTCTTCTTCCTGACTTGCAGATGGCTGCCTTATCAGTGGGTCCTCACATGGCAGAGAGAGATCTCTGGTATCTCTTCCTCTTCTTATAAAGGCACCAGTCCCATCGGATCAGGGCTCCATCCTTATGACCTCGTTTAACCTCAATCACCACCTTGAAGGCCCCCATCTCCAACTCAGTCACATGAGGGGGTTGGGACTTCAACATATGAATTTGGGGGTGACAGTCCAGTCCACAGCTGGTGAGTTGGTCAAACAATTTATAGCTGGTATATTTTTAGTATTTAATTGCAAGGCTGCTGTAAACAATCAAGGAGGAAGGGTGTAGTCCTTTGAGCATTCTTGCCAAAAACCTCACCTCTTCTCTGCTCCTTTGCTCCAATTAAAGCGGAATATAATGACATCATACCCTGATGGCAATCTCTTCTTTCATGGCTGGAGCTGGTGGGTAATAGGGGTTATTTCTGTTTGGGATGAGGTGGGATGTTTTGGGTTAGGTTTGGGTTTCTTCTTCTTTTCTACTCTGAGAATAAGAAAAGGCAGGATTCCTGCCTAGGAAGGGTGGCAAATTACTGTGGAAAGAAATTCTATCAGAATTGACCGTTCCATTCGGCAGCTGACATTTTCCAGTAGTCTCTGTTTTCTGCTGAGCTCCACTTCCCCACAGTTGACTCTGGCTCTGAAGAGTCCGTTTTAATGGACATACGAAAAAGAGAAATAAGATTTTTTGAAAATGTATTTAGTGGGGGCACAAAATTATACCATTAGTTGCGTTTTGTTTGGTCTGATCTTACATTCCCTGAGCACATGGTCCTGCTTGGCTGAATGCCCCTCTTTCTACTTGCATAGTAATTTCTTGACATTCAGATGATTCTCAGATGTTTAATCTTCCCTAACCACCCAATCTAGAGTCCTCTGGTCACGCCATCCACCACCTCCCTTTAATTCCCTTCTCAGCACCTACAACTCTGATTTTCTTTCTTTTCTCTCTTTTCTTTTCCCTCCCTCTCTTGTTTATTTTTTTGCACGAGAATATAAGCTGCATGAGGGCAGGGACCCTGACTGTCTTCTTCATCTCTGTACCTCTCATTTCAAGGACATGCCTGGCATAAAGTAGGCACTCAACCATTATTTGTGGAATGCACAAATGAGGGAGTGAATGAATGAATAAGATCTCAGCAAGGAGGAGAAGGCTTTTTATATTGGTTTAGCAGTTTCTAGCTTTGCTTGGAGAGCTCTTTACAACCACTGAGAGGATTGCAAAAGGAATCAAGGCCAAGGAGAAAGAATTCTTAACAGTGAAAGAGAGAGAATATAGAAGCAAAGAAGCAAGGATGAAGCATGGGAACTCAAGAATTCCCCTCAAAGGTGAAAAACCTGTACCATGAAAACCATAAGACACTGGTAAAAGAAACTGAAGATGGTACAAATAAATGGAAGGATATTCCATGCTCATGGATTAGAAGAACTAATATTGTTAATATGGCCATACTACCCAAAGCCACCTTGAGATTCAGTGCAATCCCTATCAAAATTCCAATGGCATTTTTCACAGAAATAGAACAAATAATCCTAAAATCTGTGTGGAACCACAAAAGACTAGCCAAAGTAATCTTGAGAAAGAAGAACAAAGCTGGGGGCATCATGCTTCTTGATTTCAAACTATACTACAAGCTACAGCAATCAAAACAGGATGGTACTGGCATAAAAACAGACACTTAGATCAATGGAACAGAATAGAGAGCCCAGAAATAAATCCATGCATATATGGTCCATTTACAACAGAGGAGCCAACAATATACGATGGGGAGAAGACCGTCTCTTCAATAAATGGTGTTGGGAAAACTAGACTGCTATATGCAAAAGGTATTGGATTACAATATGTTTAAAGCTGGCATTATATAACATAATGCTGTATAACAAAGATAATGTTTTTTTATTAGAGAACTACTATGCAGTCACCCAAAAAAATTTTGTAGAAAGAGGCGCTGCAGGAAATAAAAAGAAGTATACACAAGGGTCCTACTTGTTCGAGTTTCCAAGAGTGGACTTAAAGCTATCTTCACTTCGGTAGCTCAGATGCAATTGTCAATGATTGTCCTAATTTCCTCCTAGGGCCATGCATGTTAGAACCACCTGGAATGTTTCATGCCAGACCTGTTGAAGCAGAATCTCTGGGTTTGGAAGAATGCAGGTATTTGCAATTTTAACAAGTTCCTCTGTTGATCCTTATACATTATATCAAGAGGAAGAGAGTAAGACCAAGTAGAAAATCTTCCGGTACAGAACATACAAGTTCACATTTAATAACCCTCCTCCACTCCTGTGTTTGTTTTGTCTAGTCCTAAAGTTGCTTTTATTAAGGGAGTTGAGATACTCGCCCATGAAGCTTATTTGTTTTTTAAATGCTGCTTTGATTTCTCAGTCGGGCTGGGTTTACATTGCCCTTGGCATCCTCCCAGAGAATTTTTGTGCCATTGAGAAAATGAGTCTGCTGCCCCCTTTACTTATCCCTTCCACTTTTTGAGCACGATGTCGTAGGAGGTCCCCAACTTTAGACATCTGAAACTCAGAGTCGCGTATAGAGGCACGAGTGTGGACCCTGGCTAGACTTCAAGAGCAACAGAAAAAAAGCAAAAGGAAAACTCCAGGGAGAGTGGACCTTCCCCAAGGGCACTGAGGATGCTGGCAGGCTGCCAAAGTCAACTTTAATAACAGTGGCAAACTAGTTGCGGTTCTTTCCAGATGATGTGTTGTATTAATGGCCATTACCTCCCTGCTTAAACTCCTGAACAGGCAGGGATTTGAAATGAGGATCTTGCAAGAAATGGACATACCTTGAAGATGAGGTCTATTCTTATAAGTTGTATAGAGCACCCCAAGTAAGATACGTGTATAAAGCCTCATTAATAACAACAGTAGGGAGTTCCCTGGTGGCGCAGTGGTTAAGAATCCGCCTGCCGATGCAGGAGACACGGGTTTGATCCCTGGTCCCACATGCCTCGGAGCAACTAAGCCAGTGCACCGCAACTACTGAGCCCACACACTGCAATTACTGAGCCCATGCTCCACAAGAGAAGCCACCGCAATGAGAAGTCCGCGCACTGCAGTGAAGAGTAGCCCCACTCACCACAACTAGAGAAAGCCCGCACGCAGCAACGAAGACCCAATACAGTCTAAAATAAATAAATTTATTTAAAAAAATTAAATAAAAAGTAATAAATAAATAAAGGTCATAGCGTTAAAAAAGAAAACAACAACAGTAGTTTAAGTTCTACTCAGTTCCAATGAGTTTTTGGTGTGTGTCAGAAGTTGTCAACCAATCAAGTACACAAGTTCCCACCTTCCCCCTAGAGAGAAAGTCAATAACAAGAGACACGCTGAGGGCCCACCTCCAGCTCTGCCAGTGCCTTCTGACTACTCAGCACTGCCCAGCACGTCCCAAAGCACCAAAGAAGCTCCACTCTCACCTGCTTGACACTGGGCTTCTGCACATGATTTCAACTAATAAAACCATCCTGCTCCTTTAAATTTTCTAGTAAATGTTTGAAAACGATTGTGTATCACACTCCCTAATGTAAAGAACTTGAGGTCGAAAAAGAGGAATTACCCACCCAAGAGTCAAGTAGCTCCATTAACGGCAGGTGTAGGACGTATTCATTTCTTCTCGCTGCTGTAACAAGCGACCACAGACTTAGAGGCTTAAAACAACTCAAATACATGACCTCACTGTTCTGCAGGTCAGAAGTCCAAAATGGCTTTCACTGGCCTAAGACCAGGGTGTCAGCAGGATAGCGTTGCTCCTGGAAGCTCTGGACAGAACCAGTCTCCTTGTCTTTCCCAACTTCTCCAGGCTGCCCAGGTTCTCTGTCTCGTGACTCCCACCAGCGATCACATCACCCCAGCCCCTACTCCTGGCATTACATCTTCTCAGGCTCTGACCCACCCGCCTCCCTGTTATAAAGAGGCCTGTGATTATATTGGACCCACCTGATAGCCCAGGAATCTCTACCCACCTCACAATCCTGAACTTCATCACATATGCAGAGTCCCTTTTGCCACGTAAGGTAACATATTCACTGGTTTAGGACACGGACATTTGGGGGACCATTACTCTGCCTGCTACAGAGGACCAGAACCCAGGTTCCTTGACTCCCAGCCCAGGTATCCCTATGGCTCTCAGGCCCTCACTACCCCTTGGGCTCCTCAGAGTTCAAGGTCATCTCTGAGGTTCAGAGACAGAAGCTGGGTTGCACAGCAGCAGAGGATTTCCTCTTAAAGTGGCGGTTTACCATTGTGCACACCCCGTATACCCCTGCTACCCCATAACCACCCCTACATTACATCACGCCTCAGAAGGATGGGGCTGGCCCCTGAGGTTCAGGAAGCATCTCGGTGGCTCACTGAAAAGGGCTGGGGGTATAAAGATAGTGTTGCTGACTATCCTGGGGGTACCTCTCAGGAATCTGAGTGTGGTAGGATGAAGCACCCTGATATCTGCAAGGCCCTGGGAGCAACCCGAGGGCTGGTACAAATGCCCACCAGCCATGCTGACGAGAAGCCAGCAAAGAAGGGAATCAGGATGAGGAGAGTAGGGAAGAGAGAAGCAGGCTGAGCTGTGGTGTCAGTAGGTCTGGGTGAGGCCAGGACAAAGGAGCCTGTGCCCAGGGAACAGCGAAGGGCTGGCCACCCAGCACTGCCAGCTGAGTCACCTCCGCCGAACACTCAGAACCCCCTCAGTCAAGAAAGGTTGGCTGGAGAAGAAACAGAAGAGGACTCCGCCCGGAAAACATGCACCAGCCATCCTGCCAGCCTCGTTGCCATGGAAACGATAAAATTCCAAAGGTGTTCCCACTTTTCTACCACCACAGGCAGAGTCCGGGAAGGCTGGGGGCCTCAGAGAGGAGGAGCCGGGTGGGAGGAGAGTGACAGAGGGGTGTCAGCTATGACCAGGGAACCAAGCCCCATCTGCATCCCCAGTGCTGAGCAGACTAACAGGAATATCTGGAGCCAGAGGCGGGTTTTCCTTTCTCTTGGGAAAGCCAGCTGAGAATGCATCCATGGTAACTAGGGATGGGGGATGGAGAGTCTGCAAGTGAAGACAAAGTATCAGCTGCTCATCCAGAGAGGGATAATAATTAACCAGGAGGGTCCCCTTTGGTCCAATGACCCCAGGAGACAAGTGGCAGGGTCAGACGGTTGGCCTCACGTGTGTGTGACCTGGGCAGCCCCCCAGGGCCCCCACCCAGAAGGATCTCACGGTTGGGTTCAAGCTCAGCTGTCACCATCTTAAACTTATTCATCATTTTGAAACCGAACAGGACCCTGCGAGACTTTCCCCGGAACAGACCCCTATGTCCTCCACCTCTTGTTTGTAGAAAAGTTTTAGCCTCCTAGGCCTTCCCCAAGTTCCAGAGAGCAAATTTAATCAGAGAAGTGAGAAAATGCAGAAACAAGGGAAAGCAGTCGAGCAAGACAAAATAAAAATAGTTTAGCCATAAAACAAAGTCAAGGGCCCTTAGTTCCTCCTCAGAGGCTGCAGATAATATCCTGAGTTGTGTCCTTGAGTTGTTTTGCAGATACTGAAACCTCCACCAGGTGGAAACTGCTGACCAGGTAGACCCCAGACTGGTTGGAACCAGAAGGTTGATGATGTTAACTCCTGAAATACCACCCTGTTACATCACCACCAACCAATCAGAAGGACGTATACAAGCTGGTCATGCACCTGGGGACCCTCTCCCTCACGTTGCCCTTAAAATCCCTTCCCCTAAAGCCATCAGGGAGTTCGGGCCTTTTGAGCATGAGCTGCCTGGACTCCCTGCTTGGAGCCTGCAATAAACGCTGTGTTCTCCTTCCCCACAGCCCGGTGTCAGTGGGTTGGCTTTGCTGCGCGTCAGGCAAGCGGATCCAAGTTTAGTTCAGCAACAAGTTTTGAACAAGAGACCCCCTCATTTTCATTTTTCACTGGCCCCCTCAAACCACGTAGCTGGTCTCCGGGTGTATCATGCAGGACACATTGTGTCTGTGCAGGACGAAGGGTGAAGAAGGAATAAAATGCTCAGCGTCCCATTTAAGAGGTAGATCTCTTATCTATTCATTCAGTCAGACAAAATTCAGCAGAAAATTCTCTCCCACCCTCCTCCCAACCCCCGCATGAAGGTACACACATGTACAATCCCAGGCTTACCCCTCACACAACTGACCACACCAAACTGCAGTCCCCTGGTGTCCAGGTGGGATCAGGCCAGCGTTTAGGAATGCTGAGGGTATTTCATTGCTTTTCAGGGAAACAATCTAATGCTCGGCTGATAGGCTCATATACATTTCTGCCAGGGCTCAGAGGAGCCAAGAGAAGAGCTGAACGTCAAAACGAGTTTGAACATTTGGAATTAAAGTTTTTTCACAGATTCAACCACCACCATCAGAATAAGATTTTAAAAACAAAGACGAAAGGAAGGTCAATTTTTTTTAAAAGGTGAAGAATAATTTCCTTATAAGATGGTTGCGAAATTTCATTAAACTGCACCTAGGATACTGCCTGTGTACGTAGAGGCTAAGTAAACAAATGTTAATTTCCTTATTCCCTTCAAAGCCCCTCTTTGTACACTCTTTCTTCTTTTCTTCCAATCTTGCTGAGTAAGTTACAGCCTTAAGCTGCCCCTGCCCCTGCCCCTAGGTTACCTAACGTGATGGGCTGAATCATAACAAAACTCCTGTGCTGAAGACCTACCCTCAGTACCTCGGAATATGACTGTATTTGGCGTTGAGCCTTTAAAGAGGTGGTTATGATAAAGTGAGGCTGTATAGGTGGGCCTTAATCCAACAGGACTGGCATCCTGACATAAGAGGAGATTAGGACACAGACAGGTACAGAGGGACGACCACGTGAGGGCACAGGGAGAAGATGGCCATCTACAAGCCAAGGAGAGAGGCCTCAGGAGAAGCCAACGCTGCCCACACCTTGATCTGGGACACTGAGTCTACAAATGTGAGAAGATAAAAGTCCATTGTTTAAGCCACCCAGCCTGTGGTACTTTGTTGTGGCAGCCTGAGCTGACTAATACACCTAACATCTGAGTTATGGTTCTTGGAGAGGAGCAAGCCTACACTGCCAAGAACGATGAAAACGCTCTTATCAGGCAACACCCTGAAGAAGGGAGCACTGCTCTTCAGGAATCTAGCTGGGTGCTTTCCACCAGGTATTCTCTGGGTGTCTTTTCTCCTGGGAGTTCATTGCCTCCTTGTAAATAGAAGCCACTGTCCCCTGAGGAGGGAAGTGGGGGGTGTATTTGGGGTCATCAGTCACTCATGCCAGCCCAACCTACCCAAATGTTCACATACTCCTGGGCCCTGTTCCAACCTCAAGAGAAGCCCTTTCTTGGTCTTACAAGCCCTGAGCAGCAAAGCACACATGGAGCCAGTCTTCTGCCCAAGGACCAGGCTGAATGAGCCCCCAAATTCTGAATAAACTTCTGGTCTGATGGGCTTTACTTGTGTTCCCCAAGGAAGTTACAGACCAAGAGTTGGAAATGGAGGAGGTGTCTTAACATGTGGGTCTTTATCATTCCTGGCAAAATTATCTGGAGCCATGAAATCTGGATCAAGGCAGGAAAGTCCAGAAGACCTTATTACACCATTCTTAAAAACAAACACTTCCACTGAGTTTTCTCATTACCAACACTGTGTTAAGCACTTCACGTACACTTTTTTCTCCCAAGCAAGATTTCAACACAAAGGAGCCAGCCTGCATTTAGAAAAGTACCAAGAGTAAGGTCTGTGTATTTAGGGTGTCAGGGAAAGAGCTTTTCCAGGGGAGCAAATGCTTTGTCCATTACCACGTCCATTGCTTCTCCCTGGATTTGCTCCCATGTACCTGGATTCTCAGGTATTTAATGGCTCCTTTCTCCTGAGCCCTCTCCCAACATATCTTATTTAATAATAATATTAGTTCTTCACGTGTTTACTTATACCCTGTCTTGTTCTGAAAAGCACTTAAGGCAACGCATAGACAGACATACTGCATGTGGCGACTAGCATTCATCGATTCAACATAAACAGAGCACTTCCTATATTCCAGGCACTGTGCTGGGTCCTGGAGAAACAGCATTCACGTTCCACCGGGCTCTCCTGGGTCTCTCCTGCACATGTGCATAGTTTCCCAGCCAGCAGGGATGTGTGGAGAGCCCATCTCAACCCTTTGGCTCTCCCATTCCAAGATTTTCTGTTAAATACGTAGCTGGTTCACCACTTACCCCAATCAGGAGCACATTCTCGAACTTGCAGAGATGTGAGTTTTCCCCATCTGTTTCCTGCCAAGTTCTCTGTTGCTGTCAGTGCTGTAGGTTTTCACCCTCTGCTCAAAATTTATTTGACCGCATTGGCAGTAAACTTGATATTTTTTTCTGGTCAGCCCCTTGCTGATAAAACAGTGGACAAAACTGGGAAGAGGGCTGGGATGGAAACAGACCAGACAAAAAGGCTGCAGACCCGTTCTTGCCTGAAGCTCTATCCATTTTTCATGAGTAAATGCTTCTCAGTTTGTTATCTGCCTTTGGCCAATTTCCAAAGCACAGAAATGGTTGGTTCTGACAATATTGTCCAGTTTCATACTGTCTGGGGAGGAGAGGATTTACTGACCTTTTCATGTCACGATAGCTGGAAGTTTGGCCTCTGAAGTTTGTTTTCTTTTTAATTTTGATGGGGCACTAATTTCCCAGTTTTCTGCTGTTTCCACTGTCCCTATGGCCCTACACTTGTTCCGCTTCATCACCTGCCTCACCCTTGAAGGCACTGAGCTTAGGAATTATGATCCACAGTGGTGACACCTAGACAATGTCCTTAAAGTGCAATGGAATGTACAAATAGTGCTCGGGCCTGTGTGCTAGATTCTCTGGAATATAAAAGCATTCGAGAGAAGGTCCTTGTCTTCAAAGCCCCGAAAATCCCGGGGGAGATGGGGAGCATGGATACAAAGAGATAACTAACAATGCAATGGCGGGAGTCCACGATAGGCACAGGGATGGGCTTCCCTGGGAGTCCAGTGGTTAAGATTTTGTGCTTCCACTGCAGGGGGTGGGGGTTCCATCCCTGGTCGGGGAACTAAGATCCTGCATGCCGCATGGTGTGGCCAAAAAAAAGCACAGGGATGTCCTCTGTAGGCTGGGAAGGACAAGAAATGATTTCTCAGGTTTATGACACACAGACCCTTTATATGATTTGTCAGGTTTCTTGTCAATTACTAAATATTACTTTGGTACTGGGAATGAAATTGTTTTCATTGGAAGGAATAAACTAGTGTACCTTAATAGAGAGAGAAGAGTTTGGGAAGTGGAATACTAGGGAATGCTAGATGTCACCTTGCTGCTGGTGGAACGTGGATAGTAAACAGAATACCACGTCCCAGCTCTGCCACTCCCGTGCTGTGAGATTTGAGAAATTCATTTCTGCATCTGTGCAGTGAAGGAGGGGTGGGGAAGTGGTAATCATTTTTGGTTCAAATGCCCTGTGGTTCTAAGAGAGGAGAGAACCTTTTTCCTACAATCTCTAGAGAGATGATTATGTTTGTTCCCATGTATCACAAGGATTAGTCACTAGATTTGCCCGAAGCAATGATCCCCAGAATGGTTAAGCAGGGTTTCTGAATGTTTTAAAATTTATTTTAGTAAGAATAGTTTGAAAACCTGATGAAGTTATGACATCTTTTCTAGGCGAAATAAACCACATCTTCCTAAACATACAAAACGTTGCCTAGAATCACAGGGAACTGACACCCTCAGGTTAAGGACTCTTGAGAGCAAACAACGAAAAAGAGACCATGATGAGCTTCGAAGCCCTGGATTCAGCTCTGGGTGTTGTAGGCTTCTCATTGTTTTTAAAATAGTCAAAGAAAAACCAAAGTGAAGGTCTGAATTAAAAACTAACCTAGAGGGGGCTTCCCTGGTGGCGCAGTGGTTGAGAGTCCGCCTGCCGATGCAGGGGACACGGGTTCGTGCCCCGGTCCGGGAAGATCCCACATGCTGTGGAGCGGCTGGGCCCGTGAGCCAGGGCCGCCACAACAGTAAGAGGCCCGCATGCCGCAAAAAAAAAAAAAAAAAAAAAAAAAAAAAAACTAACCTAGGAAGATCTGTTGTAGAAAATGAAAATTGTTCATCGCTGAGAAAGGCAGCCTAAAGAACAAGAAAATCTCACTCTTCACAGAATCCCAGGCCGAAGGGAGGAATGAAAAATTAAAGGCATTAATATTTTTCACAGCCAGAGTAGGAAAACCCGCAGGAAACGATGAGCAAGGCTGCAGCGGCAATTATAACCAAAGACAGGAAACTAAAACAGGAGGCTTATCTCATTAGTTAATTTCAATGCAACAGTACAGAGGGGTATTTTGGCCGGATGCCTCAAAAGAACACTTAATCCTTCCGCAGGAGTATTCAGAGATCATCCGGAGAGTTATTAATGCCCTCTCAACCTCTTCTCTTTGCCCTCTCCCTTTTGGAAAGTAGAGAAGGAATCTAGCTAGGTTAAGCGAGCATTTTTTTTTTTTGGCCATGCTGCGCCGCATGTGGGATCTTAGTTCCCCGACTAGGGATCAAACCCATGCCCTCCGCGGTGGAAGCTTAGAGTCCTAACCACTGGACTGCCAGGGAAGTCCCTAAGTGAGCATTTTTAATTTCAACTCCTAGAACATTATATTGTGTTCATTTTGAAATCATCTTACAGAGAATCAGCCCACGGGCTAAGGTATAGATGTGTCTGACAGAAGAGAAGAAGCAGAGTCCAGGGGTCCAGCAGGGCCGTGGGTTTCAGACTCACTGCTGCTTCTGCTGCCCAGGGCTGCCTCCCAGGTCAGAGGTCAGAGGTTAGAGGTTATCAAACACCCAGGGCAGGGACTCCCACGTTCTGCAAAGTCACAGGCACCACTGTCATCATCTGCTTCCAGTACTCCGGCTGTATTTACAGGCTCCCTAGTCACTCAGGGAGAACGGCATCCTGCAGAAGGACAGAACCCACAGTGCAGAAGGACTCTGGGGGCAAAAATAAAATGCAATAACTTGTGCATTGTTCTCTTTCAGGTCAGTGCTTTTTTGCTATTTAGAAGTCTGCTGAGAGACACCCCTGGCAGTCCAGTGGTTAGGAGTCCCGGTTTCCACTCCAGGGGGTGCAGGTTCCATCCCTGGTCGGGGAACTAGTATCCCACAAGCTGCTCTGCACAGCCAAAAAAAAAAAAAAAAAAAGAAATAGAAGTCTGCTGAAGGGAGCAACATCAAAGCACCCCATGTCCTTAGTCTCTACAGACTGTTCTCCGCACCCAACAGCGATTTTTTGAATACTGAGTCAGATCCTAATATGCCTTCAAAATCCTCCAGACAGACCCCACCTCTCTCTGAAGGTAATCAGAGTCCCTGACATCGTATATGAGGCTGTGCTCCTGGCTGTCTTTCTGACACCCGCTACCCCAGTCCCTGCACTCCAGTCCACTGGCCTCCATGCTATGTCCAGAGCGCTCCAAGCCCACTCATACCTCAGGACCTCTGCACACACTGTTCCCATGTCTGGAGAGCTCCTTCTGAATCCCTCAGTATCTGCAAAGCTCACCCTCACTTCTTTCAGGTCTCTGCTCATATGTCACCTCATCAGAGAGGCCTTGCCAGCCATGCTGCCTAAAATAACAGCCCTTGTTCATCCTTCCCTTAACCTTCTTTACTTTTTCCATAGCACACATCATTACCTGGCATTCCTATAGATCCTCTGTGTTTTTAAATTGTATCCTTTTGAACGGGGATTTTTTTCTTGTTCCCCAACTATATCCCTAAGACCCAGAATGTGTCTGACAAATAACAGACATTCAATAAATATTTTTGAATGAATGCTATTGGTTAGTCTGCCTAGATGGGTGTATAATGGTATTAACTATTTTCTTTTTAATAGTGAAATATCATAATACAACAGTGCCTACAATGCGTATGTACTCTTTAAAGAATAAGTGCGCACCCATGTATTACCACAAAGTGTACCAATGATATATTCTGAGGTACCAAAATAGATCTTCGATCAAGTCCAAGTACTAAATTATTTCCCGTTATCAGTCAATTAGAACTCTCTTTGATGTAGATAGCAGAAAAGCTGACTCAAAGTGGCTTACACAATAAGGAAATTTATCATATAAAGTCTCATTTTAAAAATCCATAGGCAGATACATGCCCCCCATGTTCATAGCAGCACTACTCACAATAGACAAGACATGGATCAACCTAAATGCCCATCGACAGATGAATGGATAAAGAAGATGTGGTACATATATACAATGGAATACTACTCAGACATAAAAAGGAACGAAATAATGCCATCTGCAGCAATGTGGATGGACCTAGAGATTATCATACTAAGTGAAGTAAGTCAGAAAGAGAAAGACAAATACCACATGATATCACTTATATGTGGAATCTAAAATAGACACAAATGAAGCTATCTACAAAGCAGAAACAAACAGACATAGAAAACAGACTTGTGGTTGCCAAAGGGGAGTGAGGTGGGGAGGGATAGACTGGGAGTTTGGGGTTAATAGATGCAAACTATTACATATAGAATGAATGGACAAAAAGGTTCTACTGCATAGAGCACAAGGAACTATATTCAATGTCCTGAGATAAACCATAATGGAAAAGAATATAAAAAAGAATGTATATATGTAACTGAGTCACTTTGCTGTACAGCAGAAATTAACACAACACTGTAAATCAACTATACTTCAATAAAATAAGTTTAAAAAAAAAGAAATCAGGGACGATTGGAAAGGTGTAATGCAAGCTGGGATGGCATTCACAAATGTCCACTGTACCTTTTTTCACCAAAGAGTAGTTCAGAGCCGATTTTATCCAGCTATAGACATATTCTAGCAAGCTTCATATCTGCTCTCCCAGCCCACAGCAAGTGGACAGCACTCGAAGCAGATAGATTGACAAAAACAGGCAATGGCACCAAGTAGGCACAAGATTCCTAAAAACATGATCATTCAGCCACAGGGCAAAAAGACCAACACAGCAGCTCAGTGATGACACCCTCATTACACCTCAGTGTGACAGGAATGGTATGATGACCCTGAGGAATAAAACCTTTAAGCTGTATCCAGTGGACAATGTTTAGGAAGATAAAAGGATGTTTAATGGATTTTGAAGAGATTCTATCAAAACGTTAACTATTACAATGAAGACACTCAAAGAAATGTTTCAGTTCTCCCAAATGATGCCAGCTAAATGAATGGCTGTTAGCTATAATTATCAAAATTATAGTGAGATGAGAAGCCATACTTTCCACAATTTGGGGGAATTTCTACCTATTACAGACCTATTATTAAAAAGAAAATTATAACAATTTAATGAGCAAAATGAATGGGCTTTTTTTCATAAAAAGCAATAAGTAGTTCCCTCCAACCTCAAAAGTTAAAAAGGGGAACTTAAGTCTCAGGTCACTGTATTTCCCACTTCTAGTAAGTATGCTGGAGCTGCCAATTTAACAAATACTTACTGGGAACCTGAATATTTATTTCAACTTGAATGTTCCTGATGGTTTTTTGAGCAAGGAGGCAATGGCTAGCACAACCCACAGTTTTGCACATGGAAAATCAAGACTCTAAGTAGTGAAATAACTCACTTTTGGGGGAGCATTGAGTCCACTCAACAGGAAAACTTCCAATATTGTCCCTGTGTTGGGCCATTGATTGTTTTAAGGTACTAAAGACAAAAACGAGGGGAATCAAGATCTGAGATTAAGTAAGACAGAGGGCTCCGTCTGGGGACGCCACACTGAAGATTCTGCTCAATTTTTCAACTCAGTTTTGCATCCCATGGTCCATAATTTTTTTCTTTTCAATCTTTTCCTCTTTAACCAGGGAAGCCTTAAGAGCAGAAATGGTCAGCAGTCCCCAAAGTGATATAATCTGAGGGCTACCTAGGAAAGGCCTTTACTCCAAATGTTTTCTCCACCACTATTGTGAAATTCCACCAACGGAGAGCACTGGGGGAGGGACAGGTATTCTGCCAACTTCAGGGGTCCCCTAATATATTGCATATATTCCTGGGAGATATAACAAGACCCTGGCGGTCAAGGCCCTGACCAATGAGAAACAAGTTGGGCGGCTGGGCAAGGGGCAGGTGAGCGTGTGAGCTGAAGCTGGGAGCAGAGGTTAGATGAGCTGATTGCTATTGTCTTAACCCAGGCTGACCTACAACTGTCTGTACTTCACCCCCTGAGGCTTCCGCCCTAACCTAGAAGAGTCCACTTTAGCTCTTGTCATTTCAGAGCAGTCCCTCAGGCTCCAGGCTGTGCCTCCCTCTCTTGGGCCTTGTGCCCCGCTCCCCTATAACAGTTATGCCTCAACACACCTGTAGCGGTCTGCTCAGGAGGTCTGCCCTGAGACAGTAGCACAGCCTGGGGGCTTCAACAGCAGACATTTATTGTCTTATTGTCCTGGAGGCTGAAGGCTGAGATCAAGGGGTGGGCAGGGTTGGTTTCTGCTGAGGCCTCTCTTGGCTTGTGGACGGCTGTCTTCTCCCCACATCTTCATGGGGTCTTCCCTCTGTGTCTGTGTTCGAATTTCCTCTTCTTATAAGGACAGCAGTCCTATTGGATTAGGGCCTACCTTAGTGACCTCATTTTAACTTACCCCTTTAGAGGGCTTATCTCCAAATACTGTCACATTCTGAGGTGTTGGGGGTTAAGATTTCAACATGTGAATTTGGGGGGTCGTAACTCAGCCCACAACAATACCTGACTTTGAAGAGTCCCCTCAAAGGCCCTTGACTCCCATCCTGAAACACTGCCCCTACATCCATTTCAAATTTATCAGAGCAGGTTTCCTAGATCCAGGATTTTCTAGTCTGAAGTTCTCCTGGAGAACATTAGGCAGGACACAGTGCCTTTAAATTGGGAGACCAACCCTGCAGGCAATTCACGGGTTTCTTTATTTGGTCAGAATTAGAAGTGGGTTCTGCAGGGGTATCTTGAATTTTACCCACAAGATGACTTCTAGTCTGGATTGGGCATCTTTGGTGATGGACATCCTGTGACTTTCTGAGAAGCAGTAGACCCAGGTGAAGACTATCAATTAAAGCATTTCAGAATTAAAAGGAGAAATTGCACCACCATGGAAATAAAATCAAAAGTCCTTGTTCCCTCTGTCGGTTGAATCCTAGGGATTACGGAAATCCGACGCTGGCAGCATTAGCCCAGATCTTTGATGGGGGCCACCCCTCCGGCTCTATTTCACATTTCATTACCTGGGTTGCATACCTTTCAAAGAATGGCCTTTAGCCAGGGTTTGCAGCTCTTTGCCCCCCAGGCTGTAGGAATGGCATCACTCTGAGGCCCCTCATGAAAAGCAACTCCAGGTCTTTCAGCCCTTCCTTTCTGGGCTGTGTGACTCCACCTGATTCTGGGAAAGAGCCTCGCATCCCGCCATCCTGACCCCACGCCTCATCCCACCACCCTCGCTGCTGGGCTGGTCTCAGAGTCCAGAGAGCAGGAGGTAAGTTCTATACGTAGTGACATCACTCAACAAACGGCAGTGTCCCCTCCACTTCCCAACTTCCGGAGCACCCAGGACCAGACAGCAGCCTGACACACCCTCCTTGAATCAGGACCTCACAAAATACTATCCAGGCAGCCTCGAGACGTTCATCGACACGGCGTCAATTAACCCAGGAAAGAAAGCTTCCCATGCTCTTTCCATTCCCCGCGAAAAAGGGAACGAGATCCCCTCGCCTGGGAATCCTTAAAAATAGGTGAGAGGTTCATCTGTTGTAGCTGGAGGATGCGTGAGGCCGAGTGGAATGTCTCCTGGAGCCTGGGGGATCCTCTGATCCAGAACCCAGCCGTGTGGTTTAAACAGGCCTGGTCACCTCCACAGGGAACCCCTGGGATGGACCATGAACCGTCTCCTCTGTCGTGATTGCCCTGGACGCTGTGATCTTTCCCCTCCTCAGCCCCGGCACTCTTACCGTTCAGCTATTCCAAGAGCACTGGCCATGCATTTTGTTCGTTATAGAGCACTCCCTGAAGACATGATGCTCTGAGAGGCTAGCGCTCTGGCCGTTCCCCAAGCTCCTGTGAGCCCTCATGAGGAGCAACACGCATCAGTGACACAGCGCTTAGCCCGTCTCTCTCTGCAACCTCCCACTGCATCCTCTCCTCACACTGGTTCCATCACACTTGCTGACAAGTGGCACTCAACCCTGCTGCCCTCTGAGCAGTCATCTTATTGCTCCCTTCCTTTGGCCGCCAACCTTCTGCCTCCGCCTCTTGACCCCTTGTCTCTTCCTTAACCCCCTTTCCATCTACTCCAAATAAGCGTAATTTTCAAAATGGTGTGTTCCATGCGCCAGGGGCTCAGGGGGAAGAAGGCATGGGCCTGGCTCCTAAGAGATCAAAGATCTTCCGACCCACTGGTGGATGCTCAGTTAGATGGGGCTGGAGACAACCACGCCGCCAGGCAGAATGTTTCAAGTGCTATAGAAAGAGAAAGAAAGATGGAGCTTCCTTAAACATACTCAAAATAGAGCTACCATATGATCCAGCAATCCCACTCCTGGACAAATATCTGGAAAAGATGGAGATTCTAATTGGAAAAGATACACGCACCCCAGTGTTCACAGTAGCATTATGTACAATAGCCAAAACATGGAAACAACCTGTGTCCACTGACAGGTGAATGGATAAAGAAGATGTGATATATATACACAATGGAATATTACTCAGCCATAAAAAAAGAATGAAATAATGCATTTGCAGCAACATGGATGGACCCAGAGATTATCATACTAAGTGAAGTAAGTCAGACAGAGAAAGACAAATATCATATGATATGACTTACATATGGAATCTAAAATATGATACAAATGAACTTATTTACAACACAGAAACAGATTCACAGACATAGAAAATAAACTGATGGTTGCCAAAGAGGAAAGGGGGGCGAGGGATAAATTAGGAGGTTGGGATTAACATACACACACTACTATATATAAAATAGGTAAACAAGGACCTATTGTGTAGCACAGGGAACTGTGTTCAGTATCTTGTAATAACCTATAATGTAAAAGAATCTGAAAAAGAATATGTATACGCATACACACACACACATATATATATATATATGTAACTGAATCAGTTTGCTGTACACCAGAAACTAACACAATATTGTAAATCAACTATACTTTGATTAAAAAAAAAAGAAATACAGGCACGGCCGCGACTGTTTGTCGGGGCCCTGACCGTTTGTCTGCTGTTGGGAGGGACAGAGTTTGCAGCCTTGGGGCCTCCACGTGTGCACTCCCCAGGGCCTGTGCACCCAGGTGGACCCTCGGAGTTAGCAACCCGTGTTTTCAAAGGTAACCAACTGCCCCCACACACAAAAATATTCCAAGCAAAAGCACCAACCTGTTTGCTGTGGTCCAAGAAGGGAGTTCTCTAATTTTCCCGCTTCACCCTTTCTGTATTGTCTACTTGTCTGTAGGGAGCATGGATGGCTGTTGTCCTATCATGTAAGGCATTTTTAGAAAGTCAAGGAAACTTGGGGGAATTCCCTGGCGGTCCAGTGGTTAGGATGCTGTGCTTCCACTGCAGGGGGCGCAGGTTCAGTCCCTGGGACTAAGATCATGCATGCATGAATGCATAACATAAATAAATAAACTCTTCCCCTTTAAAAATAAATAAATAAATAAATAAAAAGAAATATATATTTACGGCAAAAAAAAAGAGAGAGAGAGCGAGAAAGGAGTAGGTGGAGATTTTGGGGGGACGTGCAAGCCACACTCAAGCTGAGCTTCAAAAGGACCAGCAAGATCTTTAAAGGTACAGAATGAGAGCAGCTCTGGCAGATTAGGGTGCAGGTTCAGGAAGCATTCAGGCCACAGACGCAGCAAGGGCCTGAGTGAGGAGGGAATCTGGGGGCCAAACAGAGGAATGCAGCGCTGAGGAGTCTGGGCTGAGCTTGGCGTGTGTGAGCAGGCCTCTGCTTGAGGGGCCTTTAGCGGGCAGCATTCACACATCACAAACTGAGGCTTCGCTCCAACTTGTCCACTTATTAGCAACAAAGGAATTGAGTCATTATTACAATAGATCCCCAGGTTCTGTTATGCCACGCCCCATGGTCCTGTCCCGCTTGTGAAAAAACAAAAGGAGACAGTTCAGTGGCCTCGTAGTGAGTAACTGACTTCAGCTTCTTAACAAGGGCAGGGTCAGAAGCCTCCATTCTGAGAGTGGGATTGACATCTATACACTAATATGTATAAAATGGATAACTAATAAGAACCTGCTGTATAAAAAAATAAATAAAATTAAAAAAAAAAAAAGAAGTCTCCATTCTGATCTCCCATGAAAGATGTATGGGCTTGTGCCCGAGTGAGCAAAGCCTGGGGAGAGGGGCGGGTCTCTGAAGTTCAGGGGCTGCTCCAGCAGGATTGGAGGAGCCCCGTGCCTTCCTACTTCCACCTGACATCCACGGTTTCCTCCCAGTCTGTCTCCTAAGAGAACTGGGTCATCACTTCACAATCTGGAATTGGCTACCAAGAAGGCTCTGTCCCCAGAGGACGGTATTCACTGGTGAAATGGAAGAGGCCTTCAGAGAGCAGACAGTGCCCAGGAGATAGTGATCAGACCCCAGGGCGGTGGTCAGCCCACACCTGGCACTGACATGCCACACAGACTTGGCTCCCGCGGGTGCTACAGTTCCAGTTACTAGATACTTTTTCACTTATTTAAAGATGTCCGGCCAATGCCACCCTACAGGTATGTCTTCGCTGGGCTAGAGGACAAAGGCTATCTCTTTTAAAAATATATTTAAATAGCTTATTATTTCCCTAATCCAATGTTTATGGCTTTCTTCAATTGTCTGAAAACTATTTTGCCAAAAATTACAGTGTATTATTCTATTACCACCTTATTGTAATAATACCCTCCTTTTATAACCACTCCACCTGTTGGGCAGTGTCCCTGAATTTGCAAAGGCCTTTTACTGAAGAAAGCCACAGATGGGGGAGCAAGAACCATGTCCTTCTGCAGGTTCTCTTGGAGCCTCAGTTTCTCCTCCTGAAAATGGGATCTATAATGTCATCTAGTTAACGAATTAGTATCTGAAAAATACTTTGAGATTGAGGTGTGAGAACTGCTATAGGATCAGAGCTATGGATGTAGCTTTTAAGCCGCAGAAGTGGTCTTGTGTGTAATCTGAATATTCTTAACACACAAAAGGAGCTTACAGTTTAAAGGCATCTTTTAGTAAATGCATTTATGAAATGAAAAATTATGTGGTCCTCTTAGAAATGTCTCAAACATTTGGAATTTCTTAACACAACATTTTAACGCAATGTTAAGTCAGAATGGCTTGTTATTTGTTCTGCCCTCTGTTGATTAGATCAGATGAATTTAGCTCTGGAGTCAGACCTCAATGGCTTCAACGATTCAATTTATGAATCTAAGCAGGCCTGTTCCTCTTCAGTGCTCATAAGCACTTCTTCCCAGGAGAGGAAGGGGAAGGGAAAGCCAATGAAAATTAATTAATTTTGCTATTTTTAGTGAATGTGGGAAATGGGCTGATGGGAGACAAAACTCAAAACCTATTATGGAGCTGTTTGGATATCAATTACCCCTGTTCCCCTCAAATGGTTGCTGGAAAATGGGCATATTTAGATACTCTGTTGGGCGTAATTATTCTCCCACCATAATACAGGTTTTGCAGGGATGGGCCATCTGTCCTGCCTGGGAGAGTCAGCGTGAAGCAGACTGCATCCCTTCCCCAGCCAGCTCTGCCCCTCACCTGCAGGGTCTTGCATCTATTTTTGTCACCTCTGTCAGCCTGGCTCAGGGGTTCCAAATAAAACCGAAGGAAGACATGAAGATGGCCAAAAAAATGAAGTCTGCGCAGCACGAGCCTGTAGCCTTACCTTTTTGTAGCTTCTGTGGCCTTGCCTGAATGAAGGGCTTTACTCTGTGTTGGAGGAGGTGATGCTTTAGGTAGGTTAGCCTTACTCGTGGAATTATTGTTTGCATTTCTTTGGTACATGGAAGCACAGAATCTTTTCACAAGTTAAAAGTACTAACTTTGCATTTGGCATTCAGTAATTCTTTATGGAACACTTCGGGGAAATGTTGTGGCACGTTCCATCGAAATAATGGATTTTTTTTTTTTTTTTTTTTTTTTGTGGTACGCGGGCCTTTCACTGTTGTGGCCTCTCCCGTTGCGGAGCACAGGCTCCGGACGCACAGGCTCAGCGGCCATGGCTCACGGGCCCAGCCGCTCCACGGCACGCGGAATCCCCTCGGACTGGGGCACGAACCCGCGTCCCCTGCATCGGCAGGAGGACTCTCAACCACTGCGCCACCAGGGAAGCCCCGAAATAATGGATTTTTATGTAGTTCTCAACCTTTAGCTGAGACACAGCTTCTATTTTGTTGTCATCCCTGTAGCCCTCCCCCTCAGTAACTCCTCAGCTGACTCCACTCAGATGAACATTTTATAAGACAAGATTTCCACATTTCTCATGGTTATGACTATTCCTAAAACTCTCATAAAGTTTGTACTTTCCCCCAGTACTAATTTAATAACCTTGAAAATAGTCAACAGTATGAGCACAAATTCCTTAATTGGCTTTACAGAGAGAAAATGCATGAAATAGTACTGCTACACCCGGTCAACACAGACTCAGGAACTGCAGCTCTGGTCAAAAGCAGAGAGCAGTGGATTAGAACAACCACTTTGTCACTTACTACACAAGTGAGATTGAGCAAAGTCACTGAACACGTCTGAACCTCAGTTTCATCTGTAAAATGGGAATAATCACCGTCAAGAGGATTAAATGTGTGTGAATATGTTTTGTCAACCATGAAATGGTATAAAGATGTAACGGTTGTTATTATTTATGCCCCTGAAATGTGAACAACAGGGGCTCCAGGCCTCTTTTTTTTTTTTTTTTGGCCGTGCCATGTAGCTCGCGGGATCTTAGTTCCCGGGTCCCTGGCAGTGGAAGCGCAGAGTCCTAACCACTGGAAATTCCCTCCAGGCCTTGAAAAGAGCTTAAGAAAGAAGGTCAGGATCTGAGAGAGAAGATTATGAGCCCGAAAGGTGAGGGCCAAACACTTAGCATGAAAAACACATGTCACCGGTCCCATAAGGATGTTAACATGTATGAAGAACAGGCACCTGGTGCCCCAGGTCAAGTCTTGTTCGTGAAGATTCTATAATCCAGGCAACTCCCTGGCCTCCAACTTCCTGAGGTCACTGTTTCACTTAATATCAAAATGAAATGCAGTCATTAACAGCTGAATCTAGAATACTCTCATCTATTTCTCTAACATATCCAAGAACACATGGGTTTGCCTTCTCATCCACACTGTCACCGATTTCCCTGCTTTCCTCTGACTCCAAACCATTACTCCCAGCCCCGCTTTAACCGTCCTTGCTTTCCTGAAATCATGGGATATGACCCTTTCCGTTCCCCCAAAGCACTGCCGGCATTACATGGTTTGGGAGCAGCAGGGAGAATTACCACACGGTGTGCAAACACTTCAAATCCAACGTCAGACATCACTGCGCTCTCCAAGTCCCATCGCTTTCGACATAAAGAATGTTTTATATCCACATCTCTCCACAGGCCCTGGTTTTCTTCCATGTTTCTAGCTAGCCCTCCCCACCCCCATTCCTCTAGACTCTTCCATTTCCTTCTTCAGGATCCCGACCCCCTTCTTGAGATACCAGTGGATTACTCCTGTTTCTGTATCATGCAGAATGATTTAACATTTTTGTGTGTGTGTCTATACTTCTCCCAACTCAAGCATCCTAAGCAGACAGCCTCACCTTTCACAACCCAACAGGGATGATGGATGGATGAATGAATTTAAATTTAATGAGATGCCCAGCAGACAATTTAAAACCAGGTTCCTGACCACAGTGAGGGGAGGCACTCAGCTTGTTAAATGAAATGAATAATGCCCAGAGGTGAAGATTGTTCAGGTCATGGTCATAGAAGTCATATTTGAGAGCAGGGTGATGAATGTCTTTGCCCAAGGAGAGCAGAGTGAACTCTGCTATAAGACTCAACTTTGGGAATTAAATACTTCTATTTAATGGACAGTCCAAGCTCCTAGATGCCTGTAAGCTGGGACGAGAACTCAGAGAAGACAGCTTCAGAACAGTCGTGGGAATAGAACCCGGACAGCCAGGGTTTAGGAAGTGAACGGAGGTGGAACGAAGAAGGTAGTAAATGTATTTAGGCTGCTGCACTCTTTTTTTTTTTTTTTTTTGTGGTACGCGGGCCTCTCACTGTTGTGGCCTCTCCCATTGCTGAGCACAGGCCCCGGACACGCAGGCTCAGCAGCCATGGCCCATGGGCCCAGCCGCTCCGCGGCATGTGGGATCTTCCCGGACCGGGGCACGAACCCATGTCCCCTGCATCGGCAGGCGGACTCTCAACCACTGCGCCACCAGGGAAGCCCTAGGCTGCTGCACTCTTACGTGAATCATTTACAAAGCTAGTAAGCATTTTAAGAAAAAGAACTCTATTCCTGTAACTGGTTTACAGAGGATTCTCACCTTGCTGGGGATGTAAGCACGGGATGGTTTCATTGCTGTCAGCAGCTGCTCTCTGCTGAATCCCCATTTCCCACCAGCGATCAGACTGGCCAGATTTAATAATCTGCCTAAGATTTTGGGTTATTAGACCAGTCTCATTTTTGTATTTAAGATTCAATTCTAATCATTCAACGACGACGACAAAGTAAATAGCAAGTGTTGATGAAGATGTGGAGAAATTGGAACCCGCATACAGGCGTTGCAGTTGGGTGCAGCCACTGTGGAAAACAGTATGGTGGGTCCTCAGAAAGGTAAACATGGAATCACCATACGATTCAGCAATTCTACCTCTGGGTATGCACCCAAAATCACTGAAAGCAGGGACTTGAACAGATTTTTGTGCACCCACATTCACTGCAGCATTATTCACAATAGCCAAAACATGGAAACAACATAAGGGTCCACCACAGAAGAATGGAATTAGAAAGCATGGTCTATACATAAAAAGGATTATTAGTGAACTATAAAAACGATGGAAATTCTAATACATATTATGACATGGATGAACCTGAAAACATACTAAGTGAAAGACGTCGTCGCAAAAGGACAGATGCTGTGTGATTCCATTTATATGAGGTCCATAGAGTCGTCGAAATCATAGAGACAAAAAGTAGAACGGTGGTGCCAGGGGTGTGGGCTGGGGAATGGGAGTGAGGATTTAATGGGGACAGAGGTTCAGTTTGGGATAATGGAAAAGTACTGCAGATGGATAATGCCGACGGCTGTACAACACTGTGAGTACACTTAATAGCACTGAACCGTACACTTAAAAATGGTTAAAATGGTAAATTTTATGCTATGTATATTTTACCACAATTAAAAAAAATTTTTTTTAAAGGTTCAGTCCTAGGCATTCCATCTCAAACTCAGTCACCTGGCCCATCGGCCCCCCAGCAGCTTGCTTGTTCTGCCCTTGGGGTAATGTATGTTCCCGCACATAGAGCCCCAAGAACTGGAGGGTCCCCTTCCACACGCTTGGACGGACTTGGAGAGTCGGGTGGGTGGAGCTGCCCCATCTTCCCGCAAGGCTCACTGAGCTTGCAGCCCTTCCAGCCCAAGGGAAGGGACTGCTCTGAAATCTCCGCCTGGCAGGTCACAAGCCTTTCAAGTCTGTCCCCAAACCTCAGTGGGAAGGACACACTGTGCCATGCTCCTCGGCTCCCAGAATGCTCACTGTGACCTTCTTACCCCGCTCAGCTCCTCGTGGCCTGGGGGTAACTACGAGGGCACCCTAGCAAGAGTCTAATTCCCCGTTGTGCTGAACCCCAATCTTTATGAGTGATTGTCTTAGGACTCTCGCCCTGACTTGGCTGTGGGGATTAAAGGAACCCCTTCCCCTCTGTGGCAGGCAGAATTCTAAGCTGGCCCCCAAGATTCCAGCCCCCTAAGCGTGAGTGGAGCCTGCAGATAGGATGGGATGTCACCTCTGTGATTATGTCACATTATGTGGCAAAAGGGATTCTGTGGATGTAAAGGTCCCTAATCAGGGACTTCCCCGGTGGTCCAGAGGTTAAGATTCCACACTCCCAGTGCAGGGGGCCCGGGTTTCAATCCCTGGTCAGGGAACTAGATCTCGCATGCCACAAGGAAGATCCCGCAGGCCGCAACTAAGACACGCTGCAGCCTAAATAAATAAATAAATATTTTAAAACAATAAAATTAAGTCCCTAATCAGTTGACTTGGAGATGGTTAGAAAGGAGATTGTCCTGGGTGGATAGAAAGGGAACACAGCCCCGCTCCAGTCTCCTGTTACAGCCTCCCACCATGAATACTAACTGCATCTCCACAAAGCTTAGGACCTGCAAGCCTCTTCTTAGTTTGGAAATGGGACTGGGGGTGTAGCTGGCAGTACAGCCAGCTCAGAAGTGTTGACCATCAGGAAGTCCTGAGAAGCTGGTTAGTTCCCGGTGACTTCCTGAATGGGGAATGTAAGAGGTAGGTATTTTGGTCCTCAGGGCAATTTTAGTACAAGAGGGAAAAAATATCCCACATTTTATCACTCCCAGTGAACGGAAGCATTCGGTGTGATTTCTTTTCCTATTGTGATTCTCTGTAGGAAGAGGGGTTTTTTTTTAATCCTATTTAACAATTTAGAAATTGAAATAAAACATTTTAAGCTTATCAAAGGATTGCCAGTTTCATTTTCCCCATCCTTTCCTCCACCAGTACTGCAACTTGGAAATACAGTTGAGACCCACTGTCTGAGCACCTGGTGGCATCCAGGTGGCACTGACCGGAACAGAGTTATTGAATCTGTAAGCTGGGGACAGACCTGGACTCCACGGTCCCACTAAGTGGTTAACGACCCTGCTCAGTGATTCCTCCGTCTCTCTGACTGTAACACTAGGTACATTTTGCTCCCTCAAAATCAGGGAATTAACATCCTTAAGTTCAGGGTCACATCAAAGAAGAAGTTATGTCTTGGGTCACAACAGAAATGTATAAAAAAGAAAGTCAGCCCTCAAACGTAGAAATCTGGCATAATGAAATCTTTTACCTGAAATGGGTTTAGAAGAATTCAACTTAGCAGAAGGTAACACAAACTACAAATGTTAAGTATTCCAACGCACTGTACTCAGCTCTCCTTCCAAATGTCTGTGACACAAACAGGACTGGGTCTCACTGGGTCCTAGCTCTTACCTAAGACCCACCTGAGGCCAGTTTCAGCCCATATTCAAATCTCCTGAGAATAAGGTTCACTCCAAAAGCACTCATGAGGAGTGGAGGCCTTAGTGAAATTTGTGGGAAGACGGACAGGGTTAAAAGACACCTGCACAGAAAACTTCCCAAGGCTCTCCTGTCCCCGGCTCCCCAGAAACCGCAGGTTCCTGGAGCCATTTCCAAGACCCTGTCGGCTTTGCATCCTCCATCTGTAAACCGAAAGCTAGCCAGAGAACAGCGGAAGCGAAGCAAGTTATCCTCAGACAAATTTCAACCACCCCTGAGTCCTCAGGCTTATCTCTGGGGGGATACGGTTCACCTCACCATTGTTTTATTTACAGAATCACTTCTATTTCATCTAGGGATTAATAGATGGTTGGTGACTAACCAGTTTATCATTTGAGTCTTGTCTGCATCCCACCAAGCCCTCCTGGACCATAAATTCCCTGTAGACAGGGAACCTATCCATACTGTTCACTGTTGCATCTCCTGGACTTTACCCCTAGTAACACCTGGCACAGAAGAAACCACAAGCAATCTCTGGATGAAAAATGAATGGGCTCCATACATTCTCTCTTCCTGTTTGGACGTCAGTCACTTGGCAGGTCCTAAAGCGTGAATGAACAGCACTTCTTCCTCAGGGATCTTTTTAGAACCTAGCTTCTCTTTCAGACTCTTATCATTGAGTTCAGATAAAATTATTTACCATTTTCTTCCACGTTTGTTTCTTCCAACATGTAGTTCTCCTTCAGAATATCGACCTGGAATACAGACAAGGTAGCATGTTATCTACTTGCTTTCAGGAAGTATGGAACCACTTTATTATCATCTTTTAAAGTTTTTCTTGAAATTTGTCACCAAAAAACCTCCAGGCTGTAATTTCCTCATTTGTAGAATAATTATTTCCTTTTTTAAATCAAGAAATTTCACTAGCAAGTCATCCTTGAAATGCATCAATCTCCTTCTCTTCCCTCCTTCTATTATCTACCAAATATTTATGGAATGTTTGATACAAGCCAGACTCTATGCTATGCACATCGGCATTTATTGTATCAAAAATTTGTATTAGTCTGTATTGATTTATAACAGTAAATATAGAACCACAACAGAAAATTTGGGACATATACAATACTGTAAATAAGAATCACATAATCACAGCCAGAAAGAGTAACTGTCATCCTTTTGATATATTTTCTTCTAGTTTTTGAATATATACATGCATTTTTCCATAGCTGAAGCAACAGTTTACACACAATTCTGTAATGTTCTTTTTTCCCCTTTAACAATATATTTAGGTATTTTCTTGTGTTCATGAAAAATACCTCATTTTTAATAGCTGCATAATAGTTCACTTAAACTTCCCCCTAATTTTGGATTTTTTGGTTGTTTCTAATTTTCTGACATTATGAAAAAGGAGACAGTGCACAAATATTTTTCCCCTTTTCTGATTATTTCTGTTGAATCCCTAGATATGGAATTGTAGGCCAAAGTATATAAACATTTTTAAGGGTCTTGAAATATTTCACAAAATCACTTTCCAGTAAAGTCATATCAACTTATGCTCCCACTATAATATATAAAATTGCCCATTTCACTGCACTCCTGCCAGTACTGAATGTTAGAATTTTAAAATGTTTTTCTAATTTAATAGATGAAAATATTGCTTACTATTTTAATTTTTAATTTTTTCAATTACTGGGTAATCCAAACACTTTAAAATACAATTACATATACACACTAATCGTTTTTATTTTTTCTTTGAGGAAATTTTCTCATTGAGTTATTAGAGTTTTCTTATCAATGTGTGTGTACTCTTGTATTGAGGATAAAATGAACTGTCAGGGCTTCCCTGGTGGCGCAGTGGTTAAGAATCCCCCTGCCAATGCAGGGGACATGGGTTCAAGCCCTGGTCCGGGAAGATCCCACATGCCGCAGAGCAACTAAGCCCGTGCACCACAACTACTGAGCCTGTGCTCTAGAGCCCGCGAGCCACAACTACTGAGTCCACGTGCCACAACTACTGAAGCCTGCGTGCCTAGAGCCCGTGCTCCGCAACAAGAGAAGCCACCGCAATGAAGCCTGCGCACCGCAACGAAGAGTAGTCCCCACTCGCCGCAACTAGAGAAAGCCCGCACACAGCAACGAAGAGTAGTCCCCACTCGCCGCAACTAGAGAAAGCCCGCACACAGCAACGAAGACCCAGTGCAGCCAAAAATAAATTAACAAATAAATTTTTTTTAAAAAATGAACTGTCAGATTTGTTCTGTTTTCTATTTTGTTCACAATATTTTTAGTTGTCACAATTTTTAAATTCTTATATAATCTAGTCTACTGGTCAGTTCCTTTATGATTTTTCGATTTCTTTTCTTCCCCCATCTTGAGGTTACATAAATATTTGCCTAAATTTTCTCCTAGTTTTAAAGTTCTTTAATGTAGCTGAAATTTCTTTTAGCACATAATGAAATGTATGAGCTCAACTTGATTTTTTTTTTCAAATTACTAGCTTTCTCAAGTCCATTTTATTGAGAATCTGTACCTTTTTCATTTATTTTAGATGACTCCATCACATATTAAAATCTACAGTATATCAACACTGTCTTTTTCTGGGTTATCCTATTTTATTATCTATATCATTCAATATCTACTAATATTCTATTTTGATACTTTAAATTATTATTTTATACTGTTTAACTAACAAACAGGGAAATTTCCCATCTGCTTCTTCATTTTCATAATCTTCTTAACCCTTCTTATCTGCTACTTGTTCAAGTAAACTTTAAAATAATTTTGTTTTAGCCTCCCAAGGTAGGTGTTAATAGCTTCATTGTACAGTTGAGGAACTGAGTCTCAAAAAGAATAGACAGCTCAAGATTACACATATTCTAAGTGGAAGAGGCATAAAGTAAAATCATGTCTTTTGACATCTCCTCTTTCAGCTCTAAAATGCTGTAATTTTTAGTAAACTCAGGAAGCTTACTCGCTAACCACTTTCTCCTTTCCTGTCTATCTCCCTCTAGTGGTCATTATAAATATTGCAGTTTCTCAAGCCAATTTTACACAGTAATTATTTTTATACAACAAAAATTATGTTTAGCTTAAATTTTTAAAGTTTACTTTAAAATTTTTAACTTACACAGAGTTAATAAGAATAATTGTCTAATATTTTGAGCCATGTATCACCGGCATTTTCTTAGCAAAGAACAACCTCAGAAGAATTTAGTAAAAATTCGAGTGAAAAGAAAGTAAAATTTTGTCAATTTCATGGATTTTTAAAGTAGTAACAACAGCAGGTCCAAAGCCCCTCTAGATGTTTCTTCGTTCTTTTCTCCATTGATGTTATCTAAGTACTTTTAGGAATAAAAATCTTTAAATTCCCCCTCTAAGCCATTTCTTGTTTTCTTACCTCACTTTATGTCCTTTCTCACCTTCTAGTGCCTTTGAGTAGGTTCAGTTGGCACATAGGTGCCTGGGCAGGGGTGCAGGGGGTACTGGAAGGCAGCTTGAGCTCAGGTACTCACGCTGCGCCCTGGCCAGGTCTGCACCGGCCCCGCGGAAGGGCCACCTGTTCGCAATTCCCACAAAGATCAGGTACGAGCTAGCAGGGCTGGCCTCCTCCCCCTACCGCCTTGGTTGAAACCTCAGTCTCATTTTCTTCCCTGTTCATTTCCTGTCCGCCACACCCTCCCACCCTTTTTTTCTTTTGGTGCCTTTTTCTTTTCCCTTTCTTCCTTCCTAATCCCATCATCCTTCAATTTCTTCTTCCCTATCTCCTCTTCACCTGGAAGAAAAGATACCGTGTAAAATTTAATTCGTACACACAAGATAATGTGTACATTAAAAATTTTAAAGCTAAAAAACTAAGCTACACATATGTTTATACATCATAAAAGCTTAACCAAGCGAAAACAACACTACTAAAAAGGAAAAATAATTCTGGGAAGCACTTATAATGTCTTCTTTTCTTTATCTGAATTTGTGAAAAACAGGGGCTGCCTATGTTACTCTCGCCTGTGGCTGTTTAATACTATTTAACTTTTACTAAGCCAATTCACGATACATGCATTAGTGTTTACATGGAACAAAACTTAAGAGAAAAAAGAACGTGAACAGAAAGCTTAGGTCCATTATTCAATGAGGATTAAGGACTGACAGAATTGAGAATCTCTCCTGGATTTGGTTCAGAAAGAGGGGGATAATAATACTTGCCTAATTAACTAGTAAGTGCGGTACAAGTGCTTTGTAAACATTAATTAAAGATGCAGGGAGTTAGATGAGGCCAATATGTTATTAGTGAAAAAGTTTTCTTCCCTTTAATCAGGTATCTCCTCCTGGGGAGAGCAAAGAAATGATATAAGGAATTGGGGCTCAGCCCCGAGTGCCACCAGTGACTCAGTCATCCTGTGCCACCAACCACTTCCTTAATTTTCTGTAAAATGGGGATAAGCACCAACAGCACTTTGCAATACGGGTTTTATGTCTGTCATTTGAGTATATATCAAACACTATAATTAATAAAACCCTATAACTCTTGTTTTCTCCTTTCCTACAGAGTTGTCCCACCCCATGGAAACACCGGTAACATTAACTTCCACCAACTTACAGAAGCCTTCCACAACCAGCTATTAACCTCAGTGGATATTTCCATGGTGATAAAGAAGAAATGGCACCAAGGAATGGGGTCAAAACCTTTTGGATGAGATTCCTCTCCTTTCTGAACCTCAGTTTTCCTCCTCTGTAAAATGGGGATAAGAAATTGGGGGTTCTAAGGATTGAATGAAATAATGTGTGTGTGTTAAATGCCTTGTCCAAGGGTAATAAGAATTCGATACGTGGTAGTTATTATTGTCATTAAATGTAAAATAACCTCTCAAAACTGACCAAGGAGGGGAAAAAAATGTCCCGTCTTATTCAGAGCTTCGAATGCAAATCCCTATTTCTCCTCCGAGTGTTTAACTCAGATATGGGGCTGGAGTTTCCTCAGATCGTCCCCAATTCAAACCTCGCACCAACACCGAGAGGCGGCTGCGGGGCAGCGCCGGCACGGGGGCCTGTCCCTTTAAATGCCCCGGGCGCGCGCCGTGTGAGTTTGGGGAGGGAGCAGCCGAGACCCCGACGGGAGCGCGCACGAGCGCGCGCGGCGGGAGCGCGCGTAAGCGAGCGCGCGGCGGGGCGGCCCTGGAAGGTCTGCGAGGCGCGCGCGGGCGGACAGGCGAACGGGCGGCGCTAGGGCTCGGCTCCCGCTTGCGGTCCGGGTGGGCTCCTGCGGGACTCCTGCGAGGTGAGTGCGGGCTTCTCGATCCCGGACAGGGTCGGAGGGCGGGAGGGCGTCCTGGCAGCCGATCCCCTTGTCCAGCACGTCGGTGAGTGGGGCGACGTTTGCAGCCGGTCGGGGGAGATCGGGGCTCTGGTGGGGTCCAGGGCGGGAAGGGCGAGCCCCTTTGCTAGTGAGCCGGCTGCCTGCGCTTCCCGCGCGTCCCTGCGGCTGCCCTCCCGGCGGGGATCTCTTCTGCTTGCTCTCCCGCTCCTCCGCATCGCGTCCCTTGGAAGTTAGGAAAGGCTCTGGCGCCGTCCGAGGGGCCGTCGTCGACCCGGTGGCCTCCCACCCGGGAAACCCGGGGCCTCATTCGGGATCACGGGGGTCCGCGTGCGTCCGGCTCGGGGGTGGTGGGGAGGACGCGAGGCTTTCCGACTCCGAGGCTGTCCTGGCGGCGGGCGAAGGTGGTCCATGGCACGATTCTTGCTTTACGCGCAGAGAGGTCCGGGTTGTCCCAACACCCCTGCCCTGTCCCCACCGCCCTCCCCGGAGCACCAATTGCCGCCGCAGCCGTCGAATTCCCAGGGCGCTGTGTCCCATCCCCCAAGGAGAGGAGGGCGGGAGCCTCATATTGGCAGGAGGTGGCCGAAGCCACCTGTTGAACTTGGGTCCTGCGCAAAGTGACCAGTAGATTTTCGTCCCCAATCCCGCTCCCCAACCCCTGACCCCCAACAGGTAACTGAATCACGCGGGAACGTGTAGGATCAGCCGGTGAGCAGGGGCGGGAGGGATTATAAAAAGAGAAGGCGATGTGGCCGATGTGATGCAAATAAAATAAACTCCAGAATTTCTCCAAAGCTTTGAAAGTTTCCCAGTATTGTTTTACGGAGTCTAAATTTAAGCACCTAGCCTTTTATATTTTTATATTTTATTTTTTTCTTAAACCGCAGGAACTAACATCAGAAAACATTAACTCTTTGCCAGGACCTACTTGGTGCAAAGCGAAAACTTAGAGTAAAGGAAAATGATTTTTGTGTCTTTTCCCCCTAAACACAGTAGAACACTCAGGTCTGTTTCTGGAGACTGTAGAAAGAAGGTTTCTCTGGCTCCAATTTTCATGCAGAACAATTTTTTTTTAAATCTATATTTCTGAAAGATATAGAAACACCAAATCAGATATAAGTGTAAACGTGAGGGAAATGCTCACAGGAGAACCTAAGTTTATTAAAGATGCTTTTCTACTTTTTTTTTTAAGCACTACATTCTTACTGCTCTAGCATGCACTGAAAAGTCTGCCCTCAAAGCTCAGTGTCTGAATGTTACAGATTGTTTTTCTAGGTGGAGGAGGTATTTTGGTTCATGAGGCCAATGTGGAAATACAAACAAATGCCCTGTTTACTTGGGATTGGGCGGGAAGGGTGGAAGTTGTCTAAAATCTCTCTTGCCAAAGTTGACAGTGTATGTATGGAATCTTGTGTATTTTCTTGCTCAGACCAGTAATAGCCATTTTTAAGGGACGGGGTATATGCCTTGGTAACAGCACTTCAGAGCCTTTTTTACATTTTGGGGGGGGAAAATTTTGGATGCTGATAATTTAAAAGTAACACATTTTCTCCATTACTAGAAATCAGAAAGCCAAAATCAGATAATTTAGAGAAGGCTGGAAAGAGGAGAGATGCTTTTAAGAAAACATGCGGGTGTTTGACACCACGATGGCTCCCTTTGTGGCGGAGGGCGGGATTTGCTTGTTTTCGTGCAGGCCCTGCGTGTTCATTAATTCATTCAGCAGTATTTTCAGGCCTGTTTGACCACCTACAATGTGCTGAGTGCTGAACTAGTCATGGGACATACAGACACATCTAGATAACAGCCACACGGCCCAAACAGATTAAAACCAGATCGAGTAAGCCTTCATCAGGAGCTGAAGATACACCTGGCCCTGGTTCCAAAGTTCTCAGACACCTTAGGAGCCTGTGGTTGGCACCCTGTGTTGATTGTCAAGATCATCTCAAGTAACTACAGGAGAGAGAGCTGAGCCTTGAAGCCTGGGGGGAGAGAGGGGAAAGGCTTGGGTGGAGCAGAACTGAGAACAGGGCATCCTCTGGAACAAGAGTTCAAGTGCGTCTTATCCGCCTGGTTGTGGATGGCCGCCAGTAGTGCCGTGGCATCCTAGAAGCATCCCAGAACCTGAGCCGCTGCCATCACTGGCGGAGGGCGGCTTTTTGTTTCAGTTTCCACTGCCCTCTCTGGTGGCAGTGTTGGTGGCTTCCCCGCTGCCTGTGTGTTCTCAGGAGGATGGGCTGGGCAGCTCTACCCCTGGGACGTTGCAGCCTTCCCCTCTTGAATCTGAGTGGGTCCAGCATCTGTTCACATTGACACAGTGGCGTCAGTACAGTGCAGTCACTGTAGCCACCTCTGTAGAGAACCACCCTGAAGCTGCACTTCTCAGTAACTCCGTTGTCCCCCTCCCAGACCCGCAGCATTAATCTTGAATCTTGTTTTGAGAAAGTAGGTGCTGGGTTTAAAATCCGTGCAGTCAGGATCGGTAGTAGAGGAATGTGTAGGGCAGAACATTCTGCCTTGTTGGTTAGGGATGTGATTGCTCCTTACGAACTCGTATCTTCAGACTGGATATTTCCAAAGACCCTACCACTGGAAACACTTGGTTCTCTCTCTCTCTTTTTTTTTTTTTTTTGGTAGTAAAATACATATAACATTGAATTTATCATTTTAGGGTGTACAAATCAGTGGCATTAAGTATATTCACATTATATGTGTTTGAGAAGAATGTGTTTTCTTTCATTTTGTTCTGCAGAGGTCTACAGATATCCGTTAAATGAACCTTATTAATTGCATCATTCCTCACTAACTTTGCGTCTGCTCAACATGTCAGTAATTGAGAGAGGTATATGAAAGATCCCACTAGAATGGGATCTTTGTCCATATCTCCTTGTATTTGAGCTAAAAAATATTCTGAGACTATTTGTATAAACAGCTTTCTATTTTAATATCTAACAGTATGCATTTGTAAATTTATATTGTTAGACATGCAATGTCTAATAGGAATTGAATTTTTATCATAACATAGTTACTTTTATCACTAGTGAGGATTTTTGCCCTAAAGTCTATTTTGTCTGATAACCAGAAGTGATCTTTTAATTGTTGCTGTTGTTAATATTTGCTTGATATGTCTTTTCCCATTTTTAAAAATTTTCTTTCAAATATCTTTACTAAGGTATAATTGACATTCAATAAACTGCACATATTTAAAGTGTAAAAAAGTACATTCACAATGTTTTGCAACCATCACCATTAGCCAGTTCCAGAGCTTTTTCATCACCCCAAAAGGAAACTCCATACCCATTAAACAGTCACTCCCTATTTCCCCTCTGCTCCAGCCTTGGCAACCACTAATCTGCTTTCTGTCTCTATGGATTTGCCTTTCTGGATATTTCATGTTAATAGAATCATACAACATATGTCTGGCTTCTTTCACTTATGATGCTCTCAAGATTTATCCATGTTGTAGCATGAATCAGTACTTCATTCTTTTTCATGGCTGAGTAATATTCCATTGTAGGAATGTATCACAGTTTGCTTACTCACTCATCAGCTCATGGACATTGGGTCATTTCCACCTTTTGGTTATTGTGAGTAGTGAAGTTATGAGGAACCACCAAACTTTTTTCCACGGTAGCTGCACCATTTAACATTCCCACTAGCAATGTTGGAGGTTTCCAGTTTCTCCACATCCTCACCAACACTTGTTATTTTCCATGTTTTTGTTTTTATTGCCACCCCAATGGGCATGAAGTGGTGTCTCATTGAAGTGTTGATTTGCGTTTCCCTAATGACTAATAATGATGAGCATCTTTTCATGCGCTTGTTGCCCACTTCCAGATTTTCTTTGGAGACAGGTCTATTCAAGGACTTGATTCTCTTTTGTATTAGCTTTTATATCACCAGCATCTTGCATGTAAGTATAGTTATTTTTATAGGACTTGGTTTGTATAGTATGTACCTTCTCCAACCCGCATTCTATTGTTTTGGTTTTGTTTCTTTCTCTCTTTCCGGCTTCTGCTGCTCCTTCCAGGAGACCAGTTGTCTGACTAGTGCTTTTTTAATATTTAATATTCTACCTATTTTAGTTATTGGTCCGAAGGCCTGGGCTGTTCGTCTCTTCATTCAGCAGTATTTGTAGGCTGTGGGGCCACCTGCCATGTGCTGATCACTGAGTCGTCATTGGAGATATAAACCTACTACTCCTCATACGCTTCTCTTTTGGATGTTTGCAGGTTACATTTTATTTTTTTAAACTAACTGATTCATAGAGCCTGGCACAGGGAAAAAGAGCAGTACTTAACTCTCTCCACCAGAGGTTTCAATACCAAATAGCCGTGTAACCATCGGGTTCACCACTTTACCTTTGTGGACCTCGGTTTCCTGGTCTGTAAAACTGGGGGCAGGACTGAATTACTTCTCAGGCCCTCTCAGACCTTGAAACTGGAGGTTATACATTCATGATTCACCACAGCTCTCCCTTACAAATGAGTGTGTGTAAAATAGTTTATTTTGTAAAACTTAAAGGAATTATCTTGTGTGGGGAAAAGAAAAAGATGCCTGTGCTCTTTTATACTAGACACGTGAGTTTGGTCAGGTGCTGTTTTCTAAAATGGCACATTTGACATTTTCTGTGAAGATTCAGAGGGTCTGAAGAGCTTTTGTGAACATTTAAGTTCCTTCCGTGCTGGGCACAACTGGGAATATAGAGGTCAATGAGTGTGGTCCCCACCTTCGAGAATCTTGTGATCTAGTAACAGAGATATAGGTGTCAAGTGGGAGTCTATCTCAGAGGCCCACAGGTCTTCAGGGAGCGGAGGATAGAGGTACCCTTTCTTTCAGGAGGATGTAATGGAACTGGGCCAAGAAGGGCAGGATAGTGGGATGTAAGAATGGTAGAACCGTGGCTTTGCTCATCATGCCGAAAAGTTTAGCCTTGAGTTTGGGGGCATGAACCGCTGACGGGTCACGAGTGGCCTGTGTTCTGCTGTGGACGAGACGTTTGTACACTGAGGCAATAATCTGAGTTGAGCAGAGGGTTGAGGGTTGAGGAAGGAAGGACAGAAAGATGAAGGAGATAAGACAGTACAGACAAGGGGATGGCGCTGAAAATGTCCACTGTTGAATAGAAGTTCTGGTGCAGAAAAAGTCCAAAAAAGCATTCTTCTGGAGTGGAAATCTGAAGCCTAAATCCAACTCTTTCTGACCTCAGTTTCCTCATATAACTTGTCCTCCACACGTACTAGAGAACCAATGAATTTGTGGTCTGAGCTCCTGCTGATACAGGCAGCTTCACTTCATCAGTCAGATTGTCTGTAAAGTGTGTGTGAGGTGAACCTGTTGTGTATTTTCCCCCCATTCATTCCTTTGTGATTTCAGAGGTATCATCTGAGGAAAAGTATTTTAGTATCAATGTGTAATAAAGCCAAACTGCAACCACAATTGCATTTCAAGGAACACTTCGCTTTTTTACAACGTTAATTATCAATTCAGTTCCAAAACTGTTCGGTTAACCATAGAAAACTACCTATATTCAACTATTTTTGACCTACACCAATGGCAGCTTCATACAATTCAATTTACTAACTGCAGGCCAGGGGTCTGACCCTTCCCTTCTCAACCGCTAGAAGAATGTTGCCGGGAACTTGAAAATTCACATAAAAATACAGTGTGTTAAATACTGTATTTCCTACCGAATTCTCATGTCAGTCTTGTTTTTCTTTTCCAAAGTGGTGAGGAGCCGGACAGCTTCAGTAGCCAAGGGGTCTTTGTCAAATTTTGAGTAATTTGAGTAATTATCAAATTCCACTGTTGATTCATTTAAGGTGCTGAGCTTTCTCTCAGAGAGGCTGATAGGCCCTTGAAATGCTGACATCAGTATCATCTTAACTGTTGGTTAGCGTCATCCAGTTTTTTCAACAAACATTCGGTTGTCCACATTTCTTTTCTTTTTTTTTTTTCCAGGTTTTTTTTTTTTTTTTGCGGTACGCGGGCCTCTCACTGTTATGGCCTCTCCTGTTGCGGAGCACAGGCTCCGGACACTCAGGCTCAGCGGCCATGGCTCACGGGCCCAGCCGCTCCGCGGCATGTGGGATCTTCCCGGACCGGGGCACGAACCCGTGTCCCCTGCATTGGCAGGCAGACTCTCAATTTAACTATATTAAGTTGAAATATAGTTGATTTACAAAGTTGTGTTAGTTTCAGGTGTACAGCAAAGTGATTCATATATATATATATGTCTTTTTCAGATTCTTTTCCCTTATAGGTTATTATATAATACTGAGTAGAGATCACTGTGCTATACAGCAGGTGCCTGCTGATTATCTGTTTTATACTGGTTGTCCCCATTTCTTTTTTTTTTTTTCTGGCCACGCCCCGCACCTTGTGGGATCTTAGTTCCCTGACCCGCACGCCCTGCATTGGAAGCACGGGGTCTTAACCACTGGACCGCCAGGGAAGTCCCCCATTTCTTTAAAAAGTTCTGAAAGCCCCTTGTCTCTACCCCTCTATTAAAACTGGAGTAGGAGTTTGCACCCAAGGGCCTGGATTTGCAGGGAGGGAGTTGAGTGCTTTGTTCCTGGGTTGCAGGTGTCCAGGAAGAGGAAGGAGAGAGCCTCTGGAGATGCACGGCTGGCAAAGAGATTGGGGAAGACTGGGTTCAAAGTCTGATGCAGTGGACTGACCCAGCAGGAGGTCTTGCGGGAGCTGTGCCCCACTCAGGTTTGGACTCAAATCTGTTCAGCCTGAGATAAGAAATGTAAATCAGATCTTGGCTTCCAGTCTAACCAGGTGTTGTAAATACCAGCGCAGGATGAACATGCTCTCGGTCAGCTTTATTTTTGCTGTGAGGAGGAATGAAAAACTCAGCTAAGAATTTTTTTGAGCTTCTCAGAAGAAAGAAAAAGCATTATAAAACAATAAGGTATAATTGTTACGACAAGTAAGGAGGTCTACATTTTAGCGCCCCGGAGTAGGGCATAGTGCGTGCTCTGGTGACATTTGCTGAATAAATAAAGAGAAAGCACACAAGCTTGTTTAACGAAACAAGAGCAACTTAACCTGGGACTTTTCCTTTGATTTTTTTTTTTAAATTTGTTAAACAATCCAGAAATGCAGTATGCATACAGAATGTAAATTTTTTTTAAATGAGCCAAAAATCAAAATTTGAAGTGTCTACCTTTGCAAACATTTCATCAGATGTAACTAGATTTTCCTCCTGTTGATGCTTTTCTGTTTGCTTCTTCCTGGGTTATTACTTTTTGTTATTAGTAACAAAACTCAAATCTGGTCAGGGTTTTTTCGGGTGAGGATTTACGTTGGGAAAATCTGATTTCCGAAGCTTCTGTTCAGTGGTAGTACACTGGTGGTGGGAGACGTCTTCCCTTGGGGCCTGTTAACCAGCCTACCTGGCTGAGGCCTCTGCTGTGAAAGTGTTTGCTTATGAGTAGGCGAATCAGTTACTTTCATGTGGCATGCTGCCTTAAGTAAATTAATTACTGCCTCCTATTAACAGTTGAAAATATTCACAATTGAGAAGATCTGAAACCAACCTTGTTTTTTACATTGTTCAGTAAGAGCTTTTCCAAAAAAAAAAAAAAAAAACCTCTAAATGAAAGCATGCTAATTCTTCTGGAGAAGTAAAACTACCAGCCTTTGAAGTGTTTGTCTTTAATACCCTCGAGTGCCAGTTAAGAGTTTAAGGTCCTAAGTTCTTACAGCAAACATTTTCAGAAGTAAGGGAAAAAACCATTCAGAGAAAAAAGCGAAGGAAAAGGAATGCTAAACCATTGACCATGTCAACCGTTTAAAACGCCAGACAAAATTAAGCCTCCGCCCCCAGCTCTCCCAGAAACAACCAGCCTCCACCTGAAAAAGATTTCCCTTTGATGTTCTGTGCTGGGATCCAGTTCTAGTTTGCTAGTTTGCTTAGTGAGTATTTTTTGGAAGCATTCTTTTCTTTCCAAGGCTTTTGTTTTCTGCACATGGAGAAAGAGCCCATACTAAAGAATAGTTACTACTTATTTATTTTACTTCAGCTGTTTATTTGTGTAGAGGCCCATTTTAGAAGTTAATGTTGGTCATGGTTACACCTGTCGATGTACACGTGTGTGCATTCATCCTGATACTTATCACATGTTAATATCAGGAAGCATTACTGGCTTAGTGTGTCTGATGTTATTGGTGCCAAGTTTTTAACAGATCATTATTTGTGTTTAAAGTTACTCCCCTCCTGCTCCACATTTGCCCTTGATTGGAATATAAAGGTTGACTGAGAGTAATTTCTCATAAATTTCAAGGCTTTGGTCTCTGAATATGATAGAAGGATAAAGGACACTTACTGCAACAAGGTTAACATGTCTGAAACGACTCCTACGTGTTCAAACTTTTCTTCTACATCAAAGGTCTGTTTTAAGGATACTCTCATGGTTTTAGAGTTTTAAAATATAAATTTTGTGTTCATAGCAGCACTATTTACAATAGGCAAGACATGGAAGCAACCCAAGTGCCCATCAACAGATGACTGGATTAAAAAAACATGGTATATATGCAATGGAATATTACCCAGCCATAAGAAAGAATGAAATACTGCCATTTGACGTAGTGTGGATGGACACAGAGAGTATTTGCTTAGTGAAATAAGACAGAGAAAAACTAATACTATATGATATCACTTATACATGGAATCTAAAAAATAATACAAATGCATGTATATACAAAACAGAAACAGACTCACAGACATAGAAAACAAACATGATTACCAAAGGGGAGAGGGGGGAAGGCAAGGACAAATTAGAGGTATGGGATAAACAGATACAAACTACTACACATAAAATAGGTAAGCAACTAGGATATACTGTATAGCACAGGGAATTATAGCCATTATATGACAATAACCTATAATGGAATATAATCTGCAAAAAATACTGAATCACTATGCTGTACACCTGAAGGTAACACAATATTGCAAAGCAACTGTACTTCCATACAATTTTTTTTAAATAAATAAAACATAAATTTTGGTTAAGTAACAAATACTAAGTCAATATTTTGGGATGAATATTTTCCAAAATCCTGTGGCTATAGTTTTAAAAAAAGAGAGAGAGAGCTTTGCCTGCAAGTTTAGTCTAACTGAGGAAAAGGAATTACGAGCATAATGAAATCTGATGTGATGAGTTGTATCAGAGGGACAAAGGTGGCATCATGTGGTTAAAAAGTGGTGGAAAGTAAGCAGTACTGGAGGAGCCAGGCGAAGGGCAGCATTCTGAAGGAAGACTAGATGGGGTTTGCCATCGTTCATGAGCCAGGCTTTGAGGATGGAGAGGAGAGGGACGGGGAAGCAGTCCAAACGTGGCTCACACCCGAGCAGAGCATGAAGGAGACTCGGCTGGATAAAAGGGTTCCTATTGTGGCAATAAGTGTGAAGAGACAAGGTTAGGCCAGATTCCAGACACACTTTAAAGCCCTATGTTCTTACAGCTCCTTGGCAGGATTGGTTAGGAAAACAAAAACGGTGCCCACTTTGATAGGCCTGTGGTCCCAAAAGGAATCCAGGATTTCAGAAAGGTTAATTAGGTCTTTGCAATTCACTGGTGAATGTTGCACTGAATCTTTTTTTTTAAATTATTATTATTTTTTAAATTTTTATTTATTTATTTTTGGCTGCGTTGGGTCTTCGTTGCTGTGCGCGGGCTTTCTCTAGTTGCGGAAGAGGGGGCTACTCTTCATTGCAGTGCACGGTTTTCTCATTGAGGTGGCTTCTCTCGTGGAGCACGGGCTCTAGGCGCAAGGGTTTCAGTAGTTATGGCACGCGGGCTCAGTAGTTGTGGCTCACGGGCTCTAGAGTGCAGGCTCAGCAGTTGTGGTGCATGGGTTTAGTTGCTCCACGGCATATAGGATCTTCCCCAGCCAGGGCTCAAACCCCTGCATTGGCGGCAGGCGGATTCTTAACCACTGCGCCACCAGGGAAGCCCTGTTTTATTTTTAACAAAGTTTTTGAGGGCAGAAAACTTGGAAGAAAATGAACTACAGGACCCCAAACAACTTTTACCTGCCTACCAGGTCAGTTCTTTACATTTGGGTCTAAATGTGCATCTTTGGTACTGAGAGGGATGGGAGGGGCCAGAGACTGTCCTTTATGTGTGAAATGGGAGGTGGGACTGAGAGTTGTGTTGGATTATCAGGTGTGTTGTCATAACTAGAGCACAATCATTTCTATGGAGTTCATCTATAAATTATTTTTAGGGGGAGAAATGAAATGATTAGTCTAAGAATTTTATTCAAGCCGTAATTAAGTTGAATAGTAGAAAAGAAAGAATATCAGGACTCCGTTTCCTTTTAACTTATGGATTAGGTTAATAAAACAGTATAAAAGAGTCTTGGTATCGATTACAGCTTCATTTTCTAGGTAATTTCTCATTATAAAACTTTTTTTTTTTTTTTTTTTTTTTTTGCGGTACGCGGGCTTCTCACTGCTGTGGCCCCTCCCAGTGCAGAGCACAGACTCCAGAAGCACAGGCTCAGCGGCCACGGCTCACGGGCCTAGCCGCTCCACGGCATGTGGACCGGGGCACAAACCCGTGTCCCCTGAATCGGCAGGTGGACTCTCAACCACTGCGCCAGCAGGGAAACCCTAAAACTCATTTTTGTTAATGCACATCACTCCCATAAAAACAGGAATGAGCAGAGAACTAGACAGAAAACTATAGAAGCTATAGAAAGCTATAAAAGTAGGACCCCTGTCTTCTTTGTTTGTGTAAATCAGAGCAAAGTACATCAGTACATGTTCAGACAAACAAAGGTTGTCAAGAGCTGCCAGCATTAAGGCCAACAATGGCTATTCTGTGTTTTCTGATTATTTCATCTAAGATTGTGTACATTCCATGAGAAATAGCTCTTTCTTTACTTTCACCCACTGCTTAACCATAGGAAAAGCCCATGAGTGGTAATGAGCTGTGATGACCCAGAAACAGTTCCCACGGGGAAGCTCCTTCATTTTTAATGTCCTTGAAGGTCAAGAAGAACATATCTTTTTGAAAGCGGCTTGGCCGTTAAATCATCATATTGGGATTTCTCAGGATATAGTCTTCAAGGTAATTTCTGTCCTAAGATTCTTTTTCTAGGTTTGGGAACAAATCTCCCCAACGTTCCTATGAATGGAGAATGAGATGATGAAAGAGTGGGATGCACATGGGTCTGGCCCTTGTGGATGGCCCAATATGGGAAGGGGGTGTTTTTAAAAAGCTCATTTCTTCTCCTTTCCCAGCTAAGTTGTGCTTCTGCTGACTGTACCGTAGCTGTGGTGGTTCATAGTGGTGTCTAGACAGGAGTCGGGGTCTCTAAGCCTTGGATCATAGCCCACAGGGTTCAGAACCCTAAGACCCAATCTTCCTTTTCTTTTGTGAAGCGTTTGCCTTGGCTGTGAGTTGGAGCAGTTCTCTTTCTAAAGTGTAACGCAGACATGCTAAGCAAAATTAGTTCCACATCACTTGGTTAAGGAGGATCATTTTCCCCTTCGTGTTCAGAACTGCAAAGACAATAATCACCCTTGTGATTTTGTTTAGCATGTCTGCAGGGAATCTAAGTCTCAGAAGACGCGATTCCCTTCCCCCCACCAAGTGGGAGAAAGCTTAGTAGTTGAATGTAAGGGAACTTATCTATTTGTTCCAGTTTAGATTCTTAGGTAAATTGGATCTGGTCAACCTTTCCCTGGCTAATTTTGAGCTAAATTATGATCCAAGAAAAGTTTAAATTCAGGGTCTCTCCTTCCTAGTTAAGCCAGACCGCCTTCAGCGTTTCCCTCCTAAATTGCCCCAGGGTTTCTAGATTATGGGTGTCTCCTCTGCTTCTCTCTTTAAATCCAAACTCATCTGTCCTGTGTCATCTCCTGAGATCTGGACTTTTCACAGTTTCCCAGGTGATAAAATGATCTGATAAATCATTATTATTCAAACCTGCAGGAAATCTTCCTTATTGTTTTTCAGGCAGTAACAGGTGTGTAAGAAAACAGTGTGGTGGAGCAGACCAGGTGTAGACTATAGTACAGTCGATGTGTGCCCCGCCCCCATCCACCCATCCGCACCACTGGGATGTGTTCCTGGTTATGGATGTAAAATACAGGGCTGTGTGTGCTTTAAATGTATACACATGGATTGTGCTAAGACTCTAATTATAACTTCACTCCATACATTTCAAGATCCATCCACACCATCGTCCAATTGATTGCTTCTGACTGATGAACAGTATTCCATTGTAAAATGTTTACCTTGTTTTTGCTTATTCTTGGAGTTCATCTTTTGTTAAATCTTTTCCCAAGTAATATAATGTATATATACATATATGCAGCTTTATTTTATGCTATTTTTAATTAATTAATTAATTATGGCTGCATTGGGTCTTCGTTGCTGCACGTGGGCTTTCTCTGGTTACGGTGAGCAGGGGCTACTCTTCGTTGCGGTGCGCGGGCTTCTCATTGCGGCGGCTTCTCTTGCTGCTGAGCACGGGCTTTAGGCACACGGGCTTCAGTAGTTGTGGCATGTGGGCTCAGTAGTTGTGGCTCCCGGGCTGTAGAGCACAGGCTCAGTAGTTGTGGTGCATGGGCTTAGTTGCTGTGCAGCATGTGGGATCTTCCTGGACCAGGGATCAAACCTGTGTCCCCTGCATTGGCAGGCAGATTCTTAACCACTGCACCACCATGAAAGTACAATTTTATGCTTTTTTTTTTTTTTTTTTTTTTTTTGCGGTACGCGGGCCTCTCACTGTTGTGGCCTCTTCTATTGCAGAGCACAGGCTCCGGACATGCAGGCTTAGCGGCCATGGCTCACGGGCCCAGCCGCTCCGTGGCATGTGGGACCTTCCCGGATCGGGGTACAAACCCGTGTCCCCTGCATCGGCAGGCAGACTCTCAACCACTGCGCCACCAGGGAAGCCCTATGCTATTTTTAATGGTATCTTTTTTAGCTGTTGTTTGTGGCTAGTATATAGAAATTGATTTTTTTTTTATATTGGCTTATCCCCAGCGACTTTGTTAAACTCTTACTGATTCTAATAATTTGACAGCATTTTGGAGTTTTCTACAAAGACTGTAATTATATGTGAATAATAACATCTTCCTTTTCAATCCCTATTCATTTTTTTCTTGCCTTATATGTGGGTTATGACTTAATATACAATATAGAATAGAGGATGGGATGGAGGTAATGGGAGTGGTTTTAATATTTTGCCATCAAATATGATGTTTGCTATCATTTTTATGGATATCTTTTATTGGATTTAAAAAGTTCTCTTCATAATTTGTGAAGTTTATTTTTAAATTATGCATAATATTAAATTCGTCCAATGCTTTTTGTCATCTATTGAAATGACTGTATGACTTTTCTCCTTTAATCAATTAATGTTGTACTGTATGTTGGAAAATCAACGTTATTCCAACCTTGCATTTTTGGGATTAAGTCATCTTGGTCATTATTTGCTTTCTAGATCCAGCTTACTAATAATTTTGTTTAGGACTTTTTGTATCTGTGTTCATGAATGACAGCAGCCTATAATTTTTTCTTCTTTATACATTCTTGGGTTTTGGCATCAAGGTTTTAATACCCTCAAAATGAGATGAGTTTGTTTCTACTTTTCTCTTCTCTGCAGAAGTTTGTGTAAACTTAGAGTTATTTGTTCCTTGAATGTTTCATAAAACTCTCTAGTAAAACTTTCTGGATGTGCTGTTTTCTTTGTTGTAAGATTTTTATATAATGATTTATTTTCTTTAATGATTATATTACTATTCAGATTTTTTCTTTTATTCGTGGTGTTAGTTTTAAGGAGATCTTCTCTTAGGAATTTGTCCATTTCATCTATCTTTTCAAATTTACTGGCATAAAATTGTTTATAATACCCCCTTTCAATACCTGTGGCATCTGTACTTATGTTTCCCTTTTCATTCTGATATTGTTTGTCTATTTTTTCTTGATTAGTTCTGCCAAAAGTTTGTCAATTTTATTAGCATTTTCAAAACAATAAATTTTGAAATTTAGTTCTCTATTGTATGTTTTTCTATTTATCTAATTTCACATTCTTTTTTTTACCCTGTCTATTCTGTGTTTATTCTTTTGGTTTTTTTTCTAATTTAAACGTTACTTGCTTGGTTCATTAAATTCCAGCCTTGTTTTCTAACACTGTAAGCATTTAAGTGATGTTTTAGCTACATCCCACAGGTTTCGATATGCAGTATTTTTATTATCATGTAGTTCTAAATACTTTCTACTTTCTAATAATATTTCTAAGAGTTACTTAGAAATATAAATTCCTAACGACATGGATTCTTCTGATTATCTTTAGGTCACTGATTTCTAATTTAATTGCTTTGTAGTAAAATAATGTGTTTTCTGATACCACCAGTCTTCTGAAATTTGCTGAGACTTGATTTCTGGCCCAGGATGCCATCAGTTTCCATAAGTATTCTATGTGAACATGAAAAAATATGTATTAAGAAGTTGCTTCGGGCTTCCCTGGTGGCGCAGTGGTTGAGAGTCCGCCTGCCGATGCAGGGGACACAGGTTCATGCCGCGGTCGGGGAAGATCCCACATGCCGCAGAGCGGCTGGGCCTGTGAGCCATGGCCGCTGAGCCTGCGCGTCCGGAGCCTGTGCTCCACAACAGGAGAGGCCACAACAGTGAGAGGCCCGCGTACCGCAAAAAAAAAAAAAAAAGAAAAAAAGAAAAAGAAATTGCTTCACTTAGTATGTTGTAAATGTCGCTTAGATCAAACTTGTTAATTGTGTTGTTTAAATCTTCTTTATTCCCAGTCTGCTGGATTTATCTATTGTTAAGAGTGGTGTGCAGAAATCTCCCACTATAATGGTGCGTTTATTAACTCATGTTATTTATATTTGAGGTACATGCAGGTAAATCGAAATTTTTATCATTTTGAAGTACTCCTCTTTGTTTCTAGTAATTCACTTTTCCCTTCTTTTCCTTTGTCTGATTTTACTGTAATGATTCCAGCTACTTCCTATCCATCCATTTCTCCCTCCCCACAGGCAGCCTTTGTTGGAATTTTTCTCGTGTATCCTTCCAGAAAGATTCTAGGCACATCAAAGCATAAACAGAGATATTTTTCATTTTTTTCCCTATACACATGGAAGTATACTAGACTCTGTTCTGTCCTTTAGCTCTTTCCACACTCTAAAATGTGTCCCGGAGAACACTGAGCAGCCTCCTCCTTCTTTTAAATCGCTTGTCCTGATTGCTTTTAGGTTCTCCCCCTGGTGCTGTCACCCTCCCAAACTGTTGCCAGAGTCATCTTTCTAACCTATAAATGTGATGCTGCCTCTCTCCAGGGCTCCCCATCACCTGTGGGTGAAGTTCAAGATTCAAGTCCCTCTTCGCTTGGGTCCACTTCTCTGTGTGCCTCTATTTGCACTTTCTCCCTTTTCCAGCTCATTCTGTGTTGTGCTTTAGCTCATTTCAGGGCTTCACCCCAGCCACTCACGACTTTTCAAATAGGCCATGTGTTGCTTACTCTCCTTCTGTGTTTGGAATGCCCAGCATGGTTTGTTTAAACCTGAAATCTCAAACATCTCTTATTGCTGGCCTTTCTGAAAGTCTCTGAGCCCTCCTGGGGAGTATGGGCACCTTCCCCCTGCTCCCATGTGCCCTGTCTTGGCGCTGGACACGGTGATGCATCCGTCCTCCATTAGAGTTGGCGCCATGTGGCAGAATTACTTGTGGAACTTGATTAAAATGCACATGCTCAGCTGTTACCCCCACAGATGTATTCAGTAGATCTGGTTCTGACCCGTTGCTGGATTAAGTTCCTCTGGGGAGGAGATGCCTCTTACCCATCGGTCTTTCTCTAGTACCTGGAATCTGCCCCATATGAAGGAGGAGAACAGTAAACATCAGAAAAACATGCTAAGACTAGAAAGGAATATAGGGTTCCAAGTGAAGCAAGGATTGATTGATAGGACGAACTTTGATTCTGCAGCCCGTGGGGAGTGGGTTGAAGGTGATTGCTTTTAGGAGAGTGGTGACATCACAGTGGTGTTTCAAGATTAATCCAGCAGAAGAATACAGCAAAATGATGGCCAAAATGGAAAAAGCAAGAACAGTCAGATGATGTGGTAAAAATGGTCCTGAACTCGGGAGGGGGACCAGAAAGGAAGTGGATCCAACTGACATGGGGCAGGAGAAATCAACAGGGCTGGGCAGCTGGTTCGTTGTGAGTGGCAGGGGACAGGGAGGTGTCAAAGATGTCCCCAAAGCTGTTTGTGTGACAAGGCTGAAAGCCACTGTGCCTCAGGACGGGTCTTTGACAAGATGACTCATCTCTGGGGTTTGGTGAATAGTGGAAGGACCTAGCTCCTTGGGCTGCTCTGCAGACCTGACTGTGGCCATCTGGAACTTTGACGGAGTGGGGTGATAGTGGGAGGAGGGCTGGATGCCTTCCATCCAGGCCATTCTAGGTCTTTCTGGAATGTACAGGGGAGGATGAAGAGGAGGAGCTTCCTTCCTCTCTGGCTCCAGTGCACTCACTTTGGAGGTTCACTTGCCCCACTAGCTCCACCAGTTCCACGAGCACCATCAACTTGGATGGCTGCTGCGCCCTGACCGGCCATGCTCGGCAGACAGAGATTTACCAAGACTGTAGATCACTTGTGACCTTCAACCTTACCAGAAAAGGCTGTTACTAGTAAATACCGAGCAACAAACACAGGAAGCCCAAGAGAATAAACAGAAACACGCACACGCGGCTCTAGTTTCCCTTTGTGGTGCTAGCTTGTGGCGCCCCCCGCAGTGAGCCTGCTCTGCGCCCTCTGGGAGAAGTCGGTTTCTTCATCTATGGAGCCCTCTTAGTCTGACCCTGGCCTCCCTTTTCTGAAGTGCACTGTTAGCAAACACAGAAAGTGAGCCCTTGTTTGGGAAAGGAGACTAGATACTGTGGGGTGGTCATGACCTCACAGACTCACGGCTCTGGCCGCTCTGTCAGACGGATCTGCTCCTGCTTCTTTATCTCACGCTCTCCCCTTTCCAGTGCAGACCTTGCCCCCCGCTCAGAAATCCACGCCCCATAGTGGCTCACCCATGGAATTCTATATTTTTGGCTCCTGGGGAACTAGGACCAGGGAGCCCCTCGTTCTCAATTCCTTAAGAGATGAAAGAAGACTGACAGCTTGAGCCTGTGAAGGATATTGAACCAAGGTTTCCACTTTCTCCCCAACAGACTCTGCCTTCTGGAGAATTCTGATTAGCTTCCTCATCTTCTTTCAAGGGAATAATTTGTAGAAGTCTAAACACTACAGTTTTACAGCATCAGAAGAGCTTTTAAAACGCTAGTAGCACAGGAGAAAGGCGCGCTCTCGGATGGTATAGTCAGTTACCACCCTCCGCCCCACGGAGGGTCCCATGTGCTGTCTCATTGCACAGATCCGGAGCCAAGTTCCAGGTCCTGCCCCACCGAGCACACGGTCCCCCAGGTCCCTCATTGGAGGTGAATCAGTACCTCGCTTCCCGTCTTTCCTCTGTTGTCAGGGGAAGATTCACTGCCCGCCCCCGCCCCCACCAGACGGCACCTATGGTGGTTTTAGCTCACGTGCCCCTCGGGATTCTTTAGGGGCTCGTAAGGCCACCTGGTGGTGCTTTCAGTGTAGGGAGGGGTGAGCATCTATTTCCTCACTTGCTGTAACATCAGGTCATATGTAATGGACAGGAGGCATATTCCCTTATTCCCTACTAGCCTTCTTTAGTCTTCTGGAAGGTTTTGTTGAACTCAGTTGTCTGTTGTTCAGGGGCTGAGCTGAATTTCCTGCTGGAACAGTCAGAGGACTGTATGAGACTAGGGCTCGGGGGGGACAGTTTCAGTGTCCTTGTTCCTGAAAGTGGGAACATGAACTTCCTGATGGTATTAACTGATGGGACCTTAGCATTTTATGTAGAAACTGCAGTAGTATCACGGCCTCCAAAGAGTCTGGAATTTCGGAGATGTCAACCAAACTTGCATTAGTAATTTGTTAGCTCTTGTCACTTTACCTCAACTCTGAACTGTAACGAGGCTGGAAAAGGAACCATGATGTTGTGGTGTCTGAGGCAGAAAAGAATAGAATTTATAAGCAGTACAGGGAAAGCCTGAGTCTGAGTGTGACGGAGCGTGAAAGTACAGACCCGAAGAGCAGAGGACAGCGCCAGAACATTATTTCATCAAATTTTCAGCACGAAAGAAATTTTTAGTACACCCATCTTTCCTTAAAAATAATTCTTACTGCTACTCAACCATAAAAAAGAATGAAATAATGTCATTTGCAGCAACATGGATGGACCTAGAAATGATCATACAGTCAGACAAAGACAAATATCATATGATATCACCTATATGTGGAATCTAATATATGAACTTATCTACGAAACAGAAATAGACTCACAGACGTAGAGAACAGACTTGTGGTTGCAAAGGAGGAGAAGGGTGGGGGAGGGATGGATTGGGAGCTTGGGGTTAGCAGATGGCAACTATTATATATAGGAGGGATAAACAACAAGGTCCTACTGTACAGCACGGGGAAATATTGATATATTCAATATGCTGTGATAAACCATAATGGAAATGAATATAAAATGAAATATATATGCATGTATAACTGAATCACTTTGCTTGTACAGTAGAACTTAACACAACATTGTAAATCAACTCTACTTCAATAAAAAATAAAATAAAAATAATTCTTACGTCTTCATAATGGAGAAGGAGATAAAGGAGAAATGGAAATGAGCATCACCAAACAAGTTGACTTCGGGGGTCCTGATCATCTTAGTCCTAACGGTCGAGGCTGTGGACCAGCCGACTGTATCTCGTGACGCCTGTTCGTCCTGGGGGAATGAGGCCTTCGCTGTCTGAGCTCACTAACCCTTGTCACCTTGTGCTTACTTCTCCAGAGGTGACCCACTACTTGGGCATGGGACACCGGCCCCTTCCCCACTTCCTGTGATTGAGCCAGCGGCCGGGGTTACTGTGGGGATGCCTGTCCATCACCAGAAGTCAGACTCTTGGGAGATGGACCCTGACTTGTTGCCCGGCTGCAGGCTCAGTGGCCTGAGCAGAGGGGGCAGTCTGGAGAGTCGGGCCAGCAGCTCTCGTTCCAGAAGTCTCACTCGGGTGAGTCCCTGTTTCTCCGGTGCTCTGTGTGCTTGAATGTTGGCTGATTTCGCCCCCCTATCAGGAGTATCTTACAACATCCTTTTGGGGTAACTAGCTTGACGTCTTGGAATACTCGCTCTCTGAAGCGGCATTTCAGTGTGAATCGTATTGAGTTTTGCACAAAATCCAGAGCCGTGATAACTTGGCTGCTAAGACCCAGAGCACGCCGTGCCTGAAGGTGGCCACCAGCCCAGGCCAGGGCGCCTGCCTTTCAGGTCCAATGACTGGAAGAAGGGAAACATCTCACAGGATAACATCAAATTCACTTTAAAACAGATGTTTAAGTCCTTTGCAAATATAAATGCTTTCCTATCCCTTTCTCTCGGCATCCAGACCTTTACGTAAGTGTCAACAAGCTTTGGGAACTTTCACAAAAAGTCTGTAAAGTTAAGAGAAGATCTTTTGGCCCTCCCCACCCCTCAGGGTATTCACCTTTCAGGATGGAGACCTTCATATTCATAGAGGGAAGGACAGGAGAGAGTCCACCTTGGATCTCAATAAAAATGGTCCATTGTTCATCTCAGCCCATCTTCAATGGGAGCACAAATTTTCTAAAGATACACCAATCCGTAAAATTAACCCCAGCTATGCTGAACATAAGAAAGAAGTGTACAGAGGGCAGTTAATAGTAACAATAGAATTTTATAGGCTCCTACTTGCATATTTTCTTTTTTTCAATCACCATGGTAAGTATGTAACAAATATTATTTGATTCGCCAAAGGAAAAATATATTACAAATTACTCTCTGAATATCTGAGAATCTATAAATCCTTAAGAATAGAGAATTTGGGACTAATTTTTTAATTTAAAAACTGTATTTAAAGAATATGTTAAAAGAATAGGTAGAAAGACATACAGATTAATACTCCAGTCATTAGTGGAGTCTGTTCTCCAAAGCACAGTTAGGAAGCAGCTCTGCTCTGATGTAGAGGGTATTTCTAAAACATGGCGTGGATAACTTAGGAACCATAGTCTAAAGGGCTGCCCTGTGTGGGGGGCGGGGGCGGGAATAAAGTCGAGAATGGTCGTCAGATGACCTCGGTCTCTGAGGAAACGGGTATAGTGCGTTATGAGTCTGTGCTCGAATTATTTTCTTGCCTTTCACTTTCATTTTCTTATTGAACTTGAGGCAAATCTCTTAACATCCTTTGTACCATGGCCTCTTTTGATAGAAAGCTGAAGCAATACCTGTTCTCTGTCTCTTCCTGGGAGAGTCCATAACCCCAGGTGTGTCACGTGCGCTGAATTCTGGGCAGGAAAGTCGCTACTTTTCTATCTCCACTGTAGTCATATAGGGTCCGTTCTTCACATGCACCAACTCATACCCACCCTCACCACATCCTCTGCGGTGGGTCAAACTCATACTCCAAAGACAGAAAGGACTTGATTGAGCTCGGCAAACCCGTCCATGGAGGACTGCCTTCCATCTGTTCTATGTAGGTGATTTATCCCTTTGCTCAAATACTGAAGCACTGTTCTCGGAGGTGAGGACAGAGGCAGAGCTTGCAGTCTGGTGGCTGTGGTTCACCCTGACAGAATTGGCTGCAGATTTGCTTCCCAGGCAGCAGACTCTGAGATGGACAACATTACAGCACAGGAGGCTTATTAGGGTTGTTCCTGGGCTCAACATCTGGAAGGAAAAGGAAGCAGGGTTTGGGCAGAGAGAGAAGCTGGGCTGTGAGGCAGACCCAACAGAGGCCTTAGCTGTTCCTCAGGAGGCCCTGGCGCTGCTGGGCCGAGAGTGGAGCCTGGATACCCACTCTGCCATCAGCCCTGGGATGAGGACATCCCTGGAGGGAGGCACGACCTTGACAAGACAGTTCCTTTCAGTTGGAGACGTCCCCAAAGGGGACTGACAGCTGAGGGCCGCCTGCCAGCAGCATTCCCAACAGATGGGGGACCAGGTCCTTCATCCCCAGGGTGACCTGCGGGGCGCATCACACTCCCTACCACGAAGGTGTAGGAGAAAAGGAACAGAGCCTTTTAGAGGGACCGAAGGCACCAGAGCAGCTATAAGATGTCTGAACTAGAAGGAGCAAGACTGTGAAATGAATTCGGGGAGTTTACAAGAGACCACCCTATAAATACAGCTCTTCACAGAGTGTCTGTCTAGGCAGGTGGGGTGTCCATTCCATCACCTGGCAGATTTGGAGAATAGGCATCATTTTGACTCTTTGTCAGGATGTCAGACCCAGGAATTCATCTTCAGAGGCAAAAGCTCTTCTTTGAAACGAGGTCTACTAAGTTTCAGCTCCGGAGTCACAAGGAGAAATGGTTTATTATAAAACTTTTTATCACGGACGTATTTTTTGGTAAGATATGAGAATTATCTTTAGGTTCAAAGAGAGAAAAGACTATAAATCTCTTACGTTTGTAAATCTCAGGAGGTCAGGACGGGCGAGGTGAGCACAGCGTTATGCCTGTGAGCCGCCTGTGCTGGAAGGGCTTCGTGAGCCTTAGTGCTGCGCTAAGCGGGTTCCACAGTGGAGTCGAGTACAGATCAGAAGGACGTTCCCCAAGACGTGTATAATTTCCCTTAAGTCCTCCCAGAAATCCGTATGCATTTTGCAAGTTGCTTTATTTACTGATACTAATCAGTATCCTGAAAATTGGCTCAGGATAGTGATAAACACAGGATACTGGAGACATGCCCACATTCAAATTCACCTGTGCCTCCCTCTGGAACCTGGGAAAAGTAACTTAATCACTTTCTTCATTAGTTATTTTCTTCATTAGTTTAAAAGGGGGGTGGGGAGTGGGATAATAATTCTTTCTCAAGGGTTACCTATAGAGATGAAAGGCCCAGCATCTAATCAGTGCTTCCTAATTACTGGTACAAGCTCCTGTGAGTGCCCTGTTAGCCCCAGGTGGAGAATAACTCCACTCCATCCTGCCCCGTCATCCTGTTTGGATCTATGCTTTCCCATCTATCCATCTCTTATCAGTAGCCTTCTGAATGTCTTTCTTTGACCAGAAGGGAGTCTAAATTTGGGGAGGGTCTATATGTTTTTATTCTAAATCCTCAGTCTTTTTATGACTTGTCTCTAAAGAACGACAGTCAACTGTAGTATTTTCCCTACTCCCTGTTCTTTATTCCCTGACCTCATAAAAGGTTTGTCAGTAACAGTGTTTTTAGGCCTCCAGATTGTATGGGATTAAATGCACCCCTTGGAGGGCTCTTTACGTAAAAGATAGTTCCAATTTATAGAAGTGTGTATTTCTTTTAAGCAACGGTTATTTTTAAAAAGAAGATAAAACATTAATGCCTAAAGTTAAATGAGAGTATTGTAAAGTTTTTAAACACTAGTTGAAGTGTGGCCTGGAAGATGACAGATCTTTGCTTTTTAGAAACCTTTCTCCTGAGGCAGTACAAGTTAAAAATTAAAATAGCTGCTTAGGTAGGACTGTTGTGGCTATCCACATGGCCGCCGTCATGACCCAGGCTGTTCTAGGAGGATGAAGTATGTGAACTTTTTATCGCTCAAGAGGCTAGTTGTGGTTGTGTACGTGTATTGTTTTTCTTGTAAGGAATTCTTCCTCTGAACATTTTCTAGCAAAATGTATAGCTAGAACTAGAATAAACTGGCCAGGACTTCCCTGGTGGTGCAGTGGTTAAGAATCCGCCTGCCAATGTAGGGGACACGGGTTCGATCCCTGGTCCGGGAAGATCCACATGCCACAGAGCAACTAAGCCTGTGCGCCACAACTACTGAGCCTGTGCTTTAGAGCCCGCGAGCCACAACTACTGAGTCCACACACCGCAACTACTGAGCCCACATGCCGCAACTACTGAGCCTGCGTACCTAGAGCCCGTGCTCCACAACAAGAGACGCCACCGCAATAAGAAGCTGCGACGACGAGTAGTCCCCGCTCACCGCAACTAGAGAAAGCCCACACGCAGCAATGAAGACCCAACACAGCCATAAATAAATAAATAAATAAATAAATATTTTTTAAAAAGAGCAAACTGGCCAAATCCTTGTATACTTGACTAAGAGGGTCTCTTTTTCCTTTGAACTGTAAGAAGGACACCTTCAGTACAGTACAGTTGGTAGTGTAGTTCTGGAACTTACCACCTTGAGAGGTGATGGGGATTCAAAATAAAAGGTTCAGGAAGGATTTAGAGACATTCATAAATGATAGCTCTTTAAGGGGACAAAGGAAGCTTTGGGTATAAGGTGACATATTCTTAAGCTCTTAAGGCCAATATCTCAGACACACATCTCATCAAACATCCGGGGTGCACTTCCAGGGACCAGTACTGCCTCATGCCAGGATCCTTAGGTTCTTCTTATGCACATGGTCTGAAGCCTGCTCTGCCCGGCAGGCACCCTGAAGCTTCCTCCAGAGAAGAATATGATTTAACTAGCTGAAAAGAGGGGATGCTCTTAATACCCACAGGAATTAAGAAATTTCATAATGTGTGTGCAACTTTGAAGGTGGATTGGAAACAGCCCAAGTCCCCAAGCATACTTCCTATTCATTTTTGTCTCTAACTTGGGCAAAACCAATGATCCAAATTCATTGTTTTTGGAGATTTGATATTCAGTGAACTGTCTTGAAACCCTGCCTGGTCCCTCAGCAGACAAATCTTACAGCCCTCAAGTCACATAATAAGCCTGTGATCAGACAGCGGTCGTCAGCTCCTGATCACCCCTTCCTTCTCCAAAGCCTCTGAGGTCGTTTGGCCTCACCTGTCAGTCGTGGAAGAAGAAGGTAAAGCAAGCGGGGGCGAAGCTGTCTCCATGTCTGGCTCCGCCTGAAGTCTAAGCAGGACACTAGGAATCTGACATGCTTGTCGCCAGACATTTCAAGGAGAAGACACAGAACAGAGGCGTGGGAAGGAGAAGCAGACTGGTCAGTAGTAACCACATTGTCCTTTCAGCTCTGGCTCCTTCCCCAGATTGAACCCAAAACTTCCTGGACAGAGCAGCTATTTTAAAACAAAGCTAAACTGCTTTGAGGAGAGTTCAATTCAGTAAACATGCAGTAAATGCCTCCCACATACCAGATTGGATAGGTGATGGAATAAAACTCGGTTTTAATCTTTTCGGGAACTCACAGTTTAGTGACACGACAGCCACGCGGAACTCTGGGACGTGTGACAAGCTTATGTGGGGTCTCACGCACGACGCCACGCGCTTAAGGCATTTCCCTCTCAGTCGGGACCGCTTTATGACGTTGCCAGTTCAGGGAAGTTTAAGGCGGCCAGGGAGCCCAGCGTTGTCCTTCAAAGCCATGATTCTTTCCATCTGTAATCAAAACTGCTCGCATATCTCATCCCCCGCGGGCTTGTCTGTGTCTCTTTCCGGCCACAAGTAGAGGTTTACGTTAACCATAGTGAAAAATTACAACAGGGACTAGTTAGAAATAACCCTAATTAAGCCCTTGTAATGAAACCGTGGGAAAGGCCACATGCACTTATAGTCTTTCTTATGAGGTTGCCAAAGTAAAGCGTGGCATTCACAGGGGGGTCGGAAGCACAGAAGACACTGATTCCTCTTTTCTTCTCACTGCCCCTACGTTGTGTTTCAGCTCATGGCGGGCGTCTCTCATCACCTTGGGCTTTTAAGTCAATAAAGCCTTGCTCAAGTGTCAGGGAGATCATTTTGGTGTTTGTAGAAAGAGAATGTGACCATCAACTCACATTCTGCCTGAACAAATACCCAAGGCCACCTACCTGGGAGAGTTGGGGGTTAAGACATCTTGACTCATCTCAAGAAATTATTTTAGCCATCATAATCTTTCTTAAATTTTCTTCCTGGGCTTCCCTGGTGGCACAGTTGTTGAGAATCCGCCTGCCAATGCAGGGGACACGGGTTCGAGCCCTGGTCCGGGAAGATCCCACATGTCACGGAGCAACTAAGCCCATGCACCACAACTACTGAGCCTGTGCTCTAGAGCCGTGAGCCACAACTACTGAGCCCACGAGCCACAACTACTGAGCCTGCATGCTGCAACTACTGAAGCCCGTGTGCCTGGAGCCCGTGCTCCACAACAAGAAAGGCCACCACAATGAGAAGCCCGTGCACTGCAACGAAGAGTAGCCCCTGCTTGCCACAATTAGAGAAAGCCCGTGAGCAGCAACGAAGACGTAACACAGCCAAAAATAAATAAATAAAATAAATTTATTTAAAAAAATTTTTTTTCTTTCTTTCTTTCTTTTTATTTTTCGTTGAAGATACAGATAAGTTCTGCTGGTTCTTTTTTTTTTTTTCCTCCTTCACAAGGAGTTACCACTGTTGTCTTAATCTGCTGTCAAATCCAATTTCTTTGTTTAAAAGAAAAGCAAAACAAAAGGAAAAAAAGCCTAAGAACTGAATTAATTCAGTGGCTTTTTTAGGTGGGGGTTATTTTAGTGAGTGTTTTAAGCCTTCTCGACTTTTTTGTTCAGCCAAACAAACAAAGGTTTTTTCCTCTCTGCCATTTGCCTAAAAACTAATCTCCTGTCACACATTTGTACTCCCATAGGTATGTCTAGGATCACTGACTTTTATCACTGCTGGTCGCATTTGTTTTAAGAGTTGGTCACCCAGCCAGGACCATGTTCCTCTCAGAGCTCCACTGGGACTAGAGGGACAATTTTGCTGTCATCTTTGCAGGAGAGGATAGATGGCCCCAGTCTGGGACTCTGTCCTCCTCCTCACGGGAGGCCTGTTCAGTGTGCATTCCAGTTACGGCAGTAGATTTGGCATTTTGAATTTTCTGGTTTGAATACATTAGAAATTATTTCTTCACCATCATAATACACAGATTAGGGTAGAAATGTATGTACTCCCAAGTTCTTGAAGGAAAACAGTGTTTCCCTGAGAGGCTTGTAGACATCCCCTGCAGTCAGCATGGTAGGTGGGGTAGCACAGGTGAGGGATGGTTTTCTAGACCGTTCTTTTAGCATCAGGAGATTTGTAGCCTTAAAGAACTTCCCTTTATTCCACATCCCAAATTGGCTCATTAAAAACTTCATTGATAGAAAGGAATTAAAAAAATTTTTTTCTGCTGTCAGCCTACTACCTTCCAAATAATAGGGACAAATGTTCGTTCTCTTCCATTCACCCCTTTCCAAGAAAGCTGCTATGTTTTCTTATCCTCATTTCCTCTCTGCGTAGTTCTTTGGGAACTGAGTTAGCAATTCTCTCATCCAATAGCACCAGTGGTCAAGCAGGGGCCACCCCGGCCACGGTGCCAGCTCTCTTCCCTCCTCACATGGGGCCACTGGGCCACTGCCTTGCTTTTTTTTCTTAAATGTATTGTAACAGCGTTATTGAGATGTAATTCACATACCCTGTGGCTCACCCATTACAGTATGCCATTCAGTGGTTTTTAGTAGATTCACAGAGATGTGCAGCCATCATCACAACCAAATTTAGAATATCTTTATCACCCAAAAGAAACCTGTGCCCACTAGCAGTCACTCCCCGCTTCCCTCCAACTGCCCTAGGCCCTGGGCAACCTCTCATCTGCTTCCTGGCTCCATAGATGTGCCTGCGCTCGCTGCCTTGCCCTTCAGGCTCTGCCTCTTCCCCGAGGCCCACGTCTTCCTCTTTAACGTCCCTGCCTGAGAGAGGCAGCAGCAGCATCTCCTGGGAATAGAGGTGTAGACAGAACTGTCTCAGCCAAGGGCCACGTGCCCCTTTTCTGGCCCTGAACTCCTGGCTCACCAGCCCTTGGCACTGCAGCTTTTCTCTGTTTCTGCTTCCTTTCCTCTCCTAGGTACAGGCAGAGTCCGGGTTCATTTGGAGGGCAGCTTCTTGTTTGGGGAATTAGGCAACAGAGTCCACGGCATGGTTAGCCCTGCCCCTTAGGTCAAGACTCAAGGCCAGGCTGATCACGAACAAGTCACCCAGCCTGTCCTCCAGCCTCTAACGCTAGAGAGACACCTTGGATAGTTGATGACGCAAGAATCTGAGTCTGCCAGGACCTGGGGCTCTGATCGCTGACCAGCCTGGTTAAAACTGATTTATGGGGATGTCCCTGGTGGAGCAGTGGTTAAGAATCTGTTGGCCAATGCAGGGGACACGGGTTCAAGCCCTTGTCTGGGAAGATCCCTCATGCCGCGGAGCAACTAAGCCTGTGCACCACAACTACTGAGCCTGTAGTATAGAGCCTGCGTGCCACAACTACTGAGCCCGAGTGCCTAGAGCCCGTGCTCCACGACAAGAGGAGCCACCGCAGTGAGAAGCCCGCGCACCGCAACGAAGGGTAGAAGCCCCCGCTCGCCGCAACTAGAGAAAGCCCACGCACAGCAATGAAGACCCAATGCAGCCAAAAATAAATAAATAAATTTATTAAAAAAAAAGGGAAATAAGTAGAACAGAACAGAAAGCAAGCAGAGAACTGGTTCTGGCCTTGGCTGCTCTACAAAATAGTTGTGCGACCCTTGGAAAGTCATTACATTGCCTCTGCACCCGGTTTTCACACCTTCAGGTGAGGGAGCTGGACTGACTGATCTCCGCGTTGCATCTGTCAGCCTGTGAGTCCTGTAGTTTGTCACACAACATAAAATGGTTGAATAGGAGCTTCCCTTTCTAAGCTTATTTTCCAAATGAAATATTATGTTGGGACTCCTTGCTTTGAGGTTGGATTGGACGTGCGGGGTTTATATACCCCATTCTCACTTTTGCCGCTCACTTAATTGGGAAATGGGAGTGTGTCTTAAGCTGACGGCGTGTTACAGGTCAGTTGCCTATTTAATTCTACTGTCTGTCTAACCAAAGAGAAATCATTATACCCAGCCAAAGTATCAATAGATTATCTAAAATCTTGGGAATAACCCTATTGAAACACTGAGTTGGGAAGGTCAAAGTAGGAGGAAAAGGGTAGAGAGCATTAATTTATTTCCCCAAGACGTTTACTTCAACAAATAGTTGGGGCTAAGACTTTTTTGGTTCCTGTTGTTACCATTATCACGTCACCCTAACAACATCCATGGTGGTTGTAATTATTAACTAGAGGAATCTTTGTCATGCTAAGAGCCCTATTCATTTTAGACTTGCAGGGTTTTTTGTCATGGTGGTGGTTGAATCACCAAGCTGAACTTCTCTGCATGGAGAGAAGAAAAATGCGAAATGTCTTAGGGTGACTCTGGGAGGAGCAGGGTTGGTGTGGTGTGTGCTGAATGATGGGCGTGGGGTAATCTAGCAAGACTCAGGCTAGATTAAGAGGAAAGAGGAGGAAAGAGGAGGCAGGATGCTCTGTGCCACCTGCCAACCCGCAATAAGTCTAGAAAAATCACAAAACGAGTAGCATCGCTGGATTTTTTATGAAAGTTTCGTGTGCTGGTGGCCAGAGGGCCAAGACAGACCTACATGGTGAGGAGGCAGCTGACACTGTGGTTACAGTGACTGCATCCTGGACACGAGACAAACTCTCAGCTCTGTGCAGAGTTCACAGACGCCTCAGACATGGCTCTTTCCTCTACATATAAAGTCCAGCAAAGGTGAAATGCATAGGTGATGAGCAACTACGGTAAAAAATAGAGTTTTATACGAAGAGTCAATTCTTCCTGTTAAATAACCCTCAACTCATCTGCTTCTCTCTGTTCCCATCACCATGGCTCTACTTTAGGTGACTTTTAACTTTTGTCTAAATTGTTTCCATATTCAGTTGTCCATACTGTTTCCTATTTTCCACACTATTGCCAATGTGATCTCTCCAAAATACGTATCTAACTACCCCTGGTCCCTTTTTGTTGAACTCTCGCCCACTTCTTTCAGATTATTGACAATCATTTCACCTCCAGAGTTTTTCCATATCAGAACCCCTGTCCCAAAAGTGTGAATTGACACCCATACTATGTTTCCCTAACTCGCCATAGTCACCTTGTTATAGCCACTTTGTCTACTTTCTTGTCTGAAGCCCTCATTAGATGAACTAAACCAGACAGCAAGAACATTATTTACACCCTCGTATATACATTGCCCGATGCTTACTAGATGCTCAGATATTTGAATGCATGATTCAGTGGGTGCTATGGGGGTAGGCTGGAGGTGTGGTGACATTTAAATTGGACCAGGAAGGACAGGTGAGATGTGGCTGTCCAGTCATGGGCATTGCTGACAGAGAAACAGGTCTAGGAAATAGCAAGTGATTTGATTTGATTATAGGGCAAGAATTAGCAAACCCCACTCTGTGGACTAAATGTGGCCCCCCGCTTGTTTTTGTAAATAAAGTTTTATTGTAACAAAGCTAATAAGCTCATTCATTTACATATCACCTGTAACTTTCACACTGTGTTGACAGAGTTGAATAGTTGCCACCATTAAGACTGCAAAGCCCCAAATATTTGCTATCTGGCCCTTTACAGAAAAAGTTTACCAGCCCTGCTATAGAGTATAAAGGGGAGAGGAGTAGGAGTGACATTTAAAAGGTAAGTAGGGTGGCCCCCGCTCGCCGCAACTAGAGAAAGCCTGTGCACAGCAACGAGGACCCAACACAGCCAAAAGTAAGTAAGTAAATAAATAAATTTAAAAGGTAGGTAGGGCCAGATCCTGGAGTTCTCAGAATTAAGTGTAAACCCATTAGTCATATATTCTGTAGACATGAAGGACTTATAAGATTTTAATCCTGGTTCTTTTGTTAAAACCTATTCCTCTCTTCTTTGGTTCAGTGCTCAATAACAAGTATTAAATAAGGAACGCCTGGTGCCCATTTTCCCCTGTAGTATCCTGCTACTTTTCTAATGTGCCTTCACATGGATCCTCTTATTAGAGGGAAAAATTGAAGTTCTTAAGGGCTACACAACTGCTAGATATGTAAACTGATAAACTTACAGAGATCTAGTTAATACAAAACTGTTACAATTTGAACTGGAGACAATTTTTCCTTAAAATCACTCTGTTCCCCCCCCCCAGCCCCACCCAATCTCAAAAGAAGTGGAACAGAAAGATATGCCATGAACTAAAATCTAAGGGCACACTGTTTCCTAAGTTCAAACTTAAAAAAGGAAATCCATACAAAATCTGATTATAATGAAAGGAAAATTATAATCTGTCTTGTGGATATATATGCAAAAATTCTAAACAAAATGTTAGCAAATCAGATTCAGTGTTGTATAAAAAGGCTAATAACATCACAACCAAGTTGGACTTATTCGAAGAATGTAAGCTTGGTTTAATAGTTGAAAATCAATCACCATACTTCAGTACATTAACAGAATAAATGAGAAAATTGTGACAACTAAAATTGTCTCCAGACATTGCCAAATGCCCCAGGGAGGGTAAAATCATCCCCAGCTGAGAACCACTGCAATAAATGAAGAAAAAGCCTTTGACAGAGTTCAAAACCCATTCATTATTTTAAAGACAAACACACTTAGCAAACTAGGAATAGAAGACAGCTTTCTTAATCTGATGAAGATCATCTTTTAAAAACCTACAGCAAACACTGTACTTAATGGTGGAATATTGAAAGCTTTCTCCCCAACATTGGGAACAAGATGAAGATGCCACTTCTGTTCAGCTAACTGGAGGACCCTGGTGGTACGATAAGGCAGAATGAAGAAAATGAAAGGCATGAGGAATGGAAAGGAGGAAATAAAAACCTCTCATTTATAGACACCACTGTTTATGTAGAAAACTGAAAAGCACCTACAGATAAACTGTTAGTACTGTGCAGCAAATTTGTTAAATTTGCTTATTTCAAGATCAGTATATCTTGTATTTCTATAGACCAGAAACATTTAGAAAATGTTCAAAGTGATGCCATTTCTAATAGCATCGCAAAACATCAAATACCTAAGAGGAGAGAGAACAAAATCTGTAAAATGTCTACACTGGAAATTACAAGATATTATTGAGAGAAAATAAAGAACCGGATCAAAGCATATCAAACGTTAGTTCATCAGTATTACCCAGAGGGTCTGTTGAAAGAGATTGAAGGCCCAACCCCTTAAAGTTTCTGATTCAGTAGATCTGAGATGGGGCCCAAGAATTTGTATTTCTAACAAGTTCGTGGGTGCTGCTGCCGCTGCTGGGTGAAGGACCACACTTTAAGAGCCACTAATCTAAATAAGTATACCATACGGATAGAAAAAATATTGTGAGACATCAGTTCTACTCAATTTGAAGAACTTCCATGAAGTCCAATCAAAATCCCAGCATGGGTGTGTGTGTATATTTATGTGTATATGGAAATTGATCAGCTGATACTGGAAATAAAAAGGGCCAGCACAGACTTAACAGCAAAACAGGAGGGCTTCAAACTCGGGACACACTATAATGTTATAATTAAAACAGTGTTTTAGCATTGTACAAACAGACAAGTAGACAAATGAACAGAAAAGAGAATCTAGAAACAGATGGACTCATGACCTGTCACCTGATTTACAACCAAGGGGACCTGCAGTGGGGAAACGATAGTCTTTTTTTTTTTTTTTATTTGGCTGCATTGGGTCTTCGTTGCTGCGCACGGGCTTTTCTCTAGTTGCGGCGAGCAGGGGCTACTCTTTGTTGCAGTGCGCGGGCTTCTCATTGCGGTGGCTTCTCTTGTGGAGCATGGGCTCTAGGCGCGTGGGCTTCAGTAGTTGTGGCACGTGGGCTCAGTAGTTGTGCTTCGTGGGCTCTAGAGTGCAGGCTCAGTAGTTGTGGCGTACAGGCTTAGCTGCTCTGAGGCATGTGGGATCTTCCTGGACCAGGGCTCGAACCTGTCTCCCCTGCATCGACAGGCAGATTCTTAACCACAGTGCCACCAGGGAAGTCCAGAAACGATAGTCTTTTCAAGCAGTTTTGCTGGAACAGTTGGGTATCAGTGTAGGAAACAGTGAATTGTGACCTCACACCATACACAAAAGTTCTTTCCGATGAATTGTAGCACAAATATGGAAGTTTAAAAACAACCATGCTTTTAGAATAAATAAAAGCAGGTGAACGTCTTCATGACCATGGAGTAGGTAGTGGTGTCTTAAATAGGACACAAAAAGCTCTAAAGAAAAGACTGATACATTGTACTACACTAAAATTAAGGACTAGTCACCAGAAGACCCCCATTAACAGAGAGAAAAAGCAAGCCACTGGGTAGGAAAAACTATTTGCAATAAATACACCCACAAAGGATTTGTATCAAGTATGCATAAAAGAACTCCTACAAATTATTTCTTTAAAGACAACTTGATAGAAAAATAGGCAAAAGACTTGAACAGGCACTTCATAAGAGGATCTCCAAACAGCCAATTAAGTATTATGAGGAAAAAAATCTCAACACTGCTGTCTTCTTGGGAATGTACTGAATATCAGAAGGAGATGCTACCACATGCAGGGCCATGCACCAACCAGTGTGTGTTGGGCCAGCCGCCTGGGAGAACTGTTAGGCTATGTCTACCAAAGCAGACACGTATCCTATGACCCAGCAGTTGTATATAGGTACATATTGCTTCTCTTCCCAGCAGTGTTCTGTTCTGCTACCTAAGCCATGCGGTAGGTATCTCTCCCCAGCAATATTCTGTTATTCCTATTTACTGAACCCATGCCATGGACAGTCCCCTTTTCCTGAGTGGACTTCCTTCAGGATTCAGCTAACATGGCCAAGCTAGTTTGAGAAATTTGCATGTGTTCTTGTGCTAATCATCCCCCAAACAAGTATATACTGTGCCTGAAACTAAAGACAAGTCTCTAAACCTCTGGACACTGCAGGCTCTGTGATGGGCCTGGACAGGTGGGCATTTGAAGACCTCTCAGATCACGGTATGAAGTGCATTATTCTATACCACATGGACCAACTCATAGTCACCTTTGCTTCCACTATATTTTTTCCTGTTGTTTTATCAAAATTTATTTTCATCGTACAGACTCAAATACTTTTATAAGGTTTATAAAAAGCATTAGTCTTACTTGTACCCCTCCCCCCATTTCCGACTCACTGGAGGCAACGACTTTTAACTCATTCCTGTTTGTTATTTACCTTCATTTTCCCCCACTATTGACATTTTATCCTTTCAGTACTTTTTGTATTTGTGGATATATGAAGTATGCATATATTGATATTTAAATCAAGGCAACTCTTGCTTATCTGCATTTTTTTTCACTTAACATTATATTCTTTTGAAAACACCATTTAAAATGGCTGTATAATATTCCATCTGTGAATATGCCCTGATTTGTTCAACCATACCTTTATTGTTGGACATTTTAGGTGGCTTCTCATTTTCTTGCTACCATAAATACTGATATAATTAGTATACCTGTGGGTGTGGGGGGGGTGTTGCTATAGAGGAATTGACTCACAGATACATGCTTTGTCTCATAACTTTAGTTTTTCCTGTGGTTGATAATTGCTTTGGTTTTATTTGCTTTCTTTGTTCATGTTCTGTGTGGCCCCATGGCTTGCTCTGAACTAGGTTGGTTGTTCACTGCACAGCTGACATCCTGGGGACAGCACTGTTATCCTGGGGTTCCCTCCGCTTTCTCTCATTCTCTCCTATATTCTGGCTCCCAGGTTTTTCTTCTTGGCTCCTCCCTTGTCTAGGGGAACAGCCCTACCTCCACCCCGCTGCAGTAGCTTCCTGAGAAAGGCACGCATGGGAGATCTGCTGGTTAGACCTTGTGTGTCTTAAAAATTATTGGGACTTCCCTGGTGGTGCAGTGGTTAAGAATCCACCTGCCAATAATGCAGGGGACACAAGTTCGAGCCCTGGTCCAGGAAGATCCCAATGCCGCAGAGCAACTGAGCCCGTGCACCACAACTACTGAAGTCCGCGCGCCTAGAGCCCGTGCTCCGCAACAAGAGAAACCACCGTAACGAGAAGACCGCACACTGCGACGAAGAGTAGGCCCCGCTCTCCACAACTAGAGAAAGCAGCAACGAGGACCCAATGTAGACAAAAATTAATTAATTAATTAATTGAAAAAAAACCCCACCATTATTCTACTCTAACTTTAACTTGATTATGTACGAATTCTAGTCCTGAATTCATCTGGAATTTTAAAGGAATCACAACATCGTCTTCTGGCTTCCAAAGCTGCTGCTGAGAAGTCTGTTGCTGTTCTGACTCCTGATGTTCTGTTATGTGACCCGTTTTCCACTCTGGAAAGCTTTTAGTATCTCGCCTCGTCTCCCATGGCTGAAATTTCAATGGATGGGCCTTGGCATAGGTCTGTTTTATTCCTGTTCATCAGGTTATTCTCACGACCCTTTGATCTGGAAACGCACATCCTTCTGTTTAAGGACATTTCCTTGAATAATTTTACTTGTTTACTTTGATCATTTCTTCCCCTCTATTTTTCCTCATTCCTCTTTCTGGAACACATTATTCAGATGTTGGCCGTCCCACTCGTATTCTCTAGTTTTCTGTTTAAAAAAATTTTTTTGACTTTTTGTTGTACTTTTCCGGTTTCTCTACTTTATCTCTAGGTTTCTATTTCATTTTTTTCTGTCATAGTTTTAATTTCTAAGAGCTCTTTTCTGTCTTCTAGTTTTTTAAAATAGCATCAGATTCTTGTTTATGGTTTCAGCCTCTCCTCTGATCCCTCTGAGGATGTTCATGATCATCTTTTTGGAATTTTCACCATTCTGCATAGTTTGTTTCTTGCAAGTTGCCTTTTTTTCCTTCTTATCTTGTTTTGATGTGTCTTTCATGTTAAAGGTTTTTCTCAGCTGCTTGGTGATCATTAGCTATATGAACACACTTAAGAGCAGAATGTTAAGAAACTGATTAAGAATTCTGTGCTGGGGTTTGTTGACGGTGATTTCACTGGTAGAGTGATCTTGCTGAGCTGTTTCCCTGGGGAGCCCAAGGTGTCCACCTCTTAGCTCTTGGACCATTCACTTCCCCAGAGAAGACCCTTCCAATCCTCTGTCCAGAGGGTCAGTGTGATTCCCTGACTCCCAGTTTTCAGAACGGTTCTTTACCATGAACTTGGCTTGATGCCCCCCGGCTTTACCTTCTTTAAGAATAAACATCTAGTTTTCTGCCTGGGTGACCTGATTGCTTCTGAAAGAGACTCTCGTCCAGTTCTGCTCTTTTCAGTGTCATCTTAGGCACACTTCCAGAACTGCCCAGCACCTCCCCGACGCTGTGCTGAGCCTCGTGAGGGCTCTCCACCACAGCAGGTTGATTCCGGCCCCACCCCCAGCTGCTGACTAAGATTCACCTTTCTTGGATTCTCTGAGTCAGTCACCACCTGTCCTTCTGCTGTCTACCTTCCCAAATGTTGTTGCTATCACCTCATTTCCTATATTTGTTTTTGTGACGTGTATCTTTAAAAACAGATAAAGCCCATTTTTGTTTTAGTGAGGTTTCTGGAGGGAGAGGAGATAAATATGTGAGTTCACTCCACTGTCTTTAACTAAAGATCCCCCCATTGCTATTACGGGGAAACCAAGCACATCTGTTAGCAGTAAGTTGAAAAGACCTCTTCCAAGGAGGTACTGAAGAATTGCTTTCTTGTCATTGACTCATGAGGAACAAAAGTGTCTAAGATCCGTAATCCGCTACACCTTTTGGACAAACTTCTTTCTCATGCAAGTCGAATGGTGAGGGACACACAGGCAGAGGTGCGCCAGCAGGGTTGCCTGGATGGTGCACTCTCCCCAGACGGGAAATTGGAGGATGCCATGAATTCCACCCCAGGCTCTGTATTGATCCCTACATTGTTGTGGGGTGTTTTCCCTTCAGTGAAACCACTGTTGCTTTCATTCCTCATGTCCAAACCTTTTGTACAGGATGATGAGAGCCTGAAGTACCTCACACATGAGGAAAAGGACGTCCTCCTGTTTTTTGAAGAGACGATTGATTCCCTGGAAGACGACTTTGAGGAACAGGTGCTGTGTGATGGTGATGCTCAGTGCCACTCTCCGCGGTCTCTGGAAGAGAGCACTTCTGGTCCCTCCGAGCCAGAGGACGTAGTGGACTTAGTGCAGCTGGGCCCTGGAGCCGGGGAACCCGAGAGCCTTCAGGATGTGACGGAGGCAGCAGGTGAGGACCAGAGAACAGGTCCCCCACCTCTGACGTGGCTTGTCGTGTGGTACAAGACACAGAGGCCCTCCTTTCTGTCGTGTTCTCTGTGTTTCCAGCCAGTATAGTAGTTCGTGGGGCTGATCAGATTTTTGTAGGGTAGAAGCATCCTCTTGGTGGTCTGATTGTCCAACTAAATAGGTGCTTTCATGGCATATTAGGATGAAAACACATGGAAGGGAAATTTCAAAAGGGCGAGAATAAAGAATGAGACTAATTGGGCAAACAAACATTGCATACATGGATAAAAGAAAAAAGAAAACTGGAAATGGCTTCAGGAAACAATCCCATTCTACAAAGAAAATATACAAAGGACTTGTACTTTAGCCTTTGAGGTTCAATCTCAATTCTTGTGCAAGGTTATACCCCTATTCCAAGGTGGGAGTGTTTGAACTGAAAAGTCAGCTGGTTCAGGAAAACAAAAATGATCAGAACAAAAATTCAGCTCAGCATCTGCTTTGTAAAGTTTGCTTGATTCAGGGTGGCATCAGAGGAGACGTATGCTTTTTGCCCCTTGAGTTCTGTGATAGAACCAGAGGGACATGGACAAGGAGAAAACGTTCTTCCAATTTTTTTTTTCCTGATTGGAAATGTGGACAAGGGGATAAGAATTGGAAAAGATGAGGGAAAAATAGGATGGAAAATATCTTTGCTCTGTTGACTACAAAATACTTCCATTTGTCACAAGCCTCTAGAAATATATCCCCACCCCTTTATTTTTTGTAAACAAGGCTGTGTATTACACAGCATTTCATGTACTATTGGTTATATGTTCCAAATATGGGGCTGAGTTTGCAGCCATCTCTTCAAAGAACAGACTTAATATGAACTTCCCCTTTTTATCACTTCTTCTTTGAAGTTTAGTTTCTAAAATTAATTTGAACCACCGATCCCTTAAAAATGTCACATCATATAATTGTGCCAAGGAAAACATTTCTTTGAAGGTAAGCCACTTGCCCATCAGTTCTCTAACATGATGTTTTCATAACAACTTTAAGTGCCCACTCTGTGGCAGGCATCGTGTGAGATTCTGAGGATATAAAGATAAATATAATACATAGCTCCCAATTTTGCAGCAGACACGGGTGTATAAATACTCGTGCAGAAAAGTGTTAGGTGATCTGTGATCACGTATGTTAGGATATAGTAAAGAATCATAGGCTGGTGTATTAAACTGTACTGGAGGCTGTCAGGAAACATTTCTGTTTCTAGAGGAAAGTGAAACATCCAATTATCCTTCATCTAGAGAGACCTGAGGGAGGGGTTGGTGGGTACCACAAACTTCCCAGCCTCCATTTCCCCTCTGTAAAATCCCCCATAAGGTAAGCTGTTGTTTCCTCCTGTTACATGTCTCAGGATGATGGCTCCTTAGAAACTTGCATTCATCATATGCTTCCCAGGTACTGACTGTTTCTGGCTTGCACATCTTTCACCACTGCTAATTCATTCTTTCTCGTCAGGTGATTATGAGAATCATATACTATGTTCTCTTTCGCTAGTCCAGGGAATAGGGTAGAGGGAGTTTAGCTTACAAGAGGTACCGTTGAAATTGGTATTGAATCCCTTTGAGACCTTTGTAAATTCAGTGAAAAGGAAACGTGATGCATTTATTTCTGCATATGGTGGTAGCTTATGAGGATCCTTGCTACTTTTCAGGGGCTGGTGCTGTTGGAAAGGAAGACACTGCTGTCCTCAGGAAAGAGGATGCTGAGAAGTCTCCCCCTCCAGACCCCCCAGGTCCCGAGGCCCTGCCCCTGCCGCCTCCCAGCCCTGTCCCCGCAGCAGCCCCGGCCCACCCCGGGAGAGAGCCCCCTCCTACTCCAGCAGAGCACCCCAAACTGGCCCGCTCGGTCCCCACTCCGCTCGTCCTCGCCCAGAAGATGTCTGAGAAGCTGGCAGGGAACGAAGGGCTCTCGCCCACATCCCCGTCCAAAGAGGGCAGGCCTGCAGGATGGAGGACGCTGACTTCCGTGGCCCCTCGACACGGAGACCACTCGCTGTGGCACAGACACGCCGCACAGCCGGCGCCCAAGATCCATCGCTTCCCGAGCAACATCAGCGTGACCAACAGCGCGGGGAAGGACTTCAATAAGACCATCTCCAAGGCCGCGGTCAACGTGCAGGAGCGCAAAGCCCAGGTCCTGGCCAACATCAATGGGGTCTCCTTCCTCTCCGTGGGGGAGACGGAGGACCGGGCCCAGAGGAGCGAGCCCACCGAGCAGAGGAGAAGCATCTCCCCGGAACAGAGCCAGCCGGCCCCGGCCCGGGAGGCTGTTCCCGCGCGGGCAGGGGCGCACGGCGGCCAGCAGTCCAGAGGCGTGCAGACGGAACAGCCCTTACCGATGGCCAACGGCTTCCAGAGCCTCCACGACATCCTCAAGAGCCATCCCGGGCCCTTTGTCTCTACAGGGAAGACGGTCACCTTCCGTCCGGACCCGGCCCTCCCCAGCAAACTTGCACCCCGGCAGCCGGACTGCAGCCAGGACGCCAGGAAGCGGTCGGGCTCGCTCCCCCGGGCTGTGGGGTTCAGACCCCAGGGCATCACTGTCCAGTTCTCGGGCCGGGGCTCCACGGAGGAGGCCCGTCGGGAGGCCCTGCGGAAGCTCGGCCTCCTGAAGGAGAACTTGTGACGGAAAGTGGGCGGCGCTGGGGGAGTTAGGGTGACCAGGTACGTGTGGCCGAACGTGGATGTGCGCATGCGTACAGCACAGACCAAAGCCCGGACTGCGGAACCCCGTGGAGGACCAGCGATGGGGGCCCGGGAGTCAGCCGACTGTCTACCCCGCTCTGGCCCGCATCCGAGCTGGGACATCCTTCCGAACGAGAGCATCCCGCACCACATCTTCCCGTTTCCAAGAGCTCGGAGAATAACCTTGAACACCTACAGGTTTCAATGATTTGTAAATGCCATATGTTTTTTGGATCTAGGAGGAGGGGGATTGGGTCTGAATTTTCTGTTATTGAGTCTCTAATCTAACCTTTTATCCGAAGTGCATGACACGAAAGCCAGTTTAGATCTCTCATACTCGTTTCTCTAAGAAAGGGACCGTCTCCTCCTTTCCAAGAAAATAAAGAAGTGCTTGTTCAATTTTCATAGTGTCTTAAAATACTGTTTTGGTTTTTTGTTTGTTTTTGAAAGGTGAAAGACAGTATGTTAGCCTAAATATGCCTTTGTTTCTTCGTCTAATTTGGTTTGCCCAGATTTTTTTAAATTGAAAATTGAAGCCTTTAGAGTATGATTTACTGTAACGTTGAGTTATGGAAGTGGAATGGAAAGGTTGAGTTTGGAAAAGGTGGTAGTTTTAAGAAAATAAGTCTCATCAGACTACAGAGTCTGTGTTACTGGGAGATATATATATGAGCGTGTACTGTGTATATACATGTACATAATATGTGTTTATAGGTACATATATGTTATATACAGATATAGATGATGTGCACACACACATTCATTATTACATATATATATAAACTTCTTAAAACCCTATTACATAACTACAGGATGCAAGCACTTCCTATTCTTTTGATACACAAGCCATCTCAGTATTGAGATAATGACATAGAAATTGTTACTTCCTAATAAGGAAGTCTTTTAAGGACACATCTCCATAACTTTTCGTTGAACCAAAGTACTTTTTCCTCAACGTGTTCTGTTCCCAATTAAATAGTCCAAATAAGCTTCCAACTAAGCAAGAGAGTTCCTTTGTTAGTGAAGTATGCTTTTAAAGATGTCATTTATCACCTAATTTTAATTTATCACCTAATTTTAGTTTTGCATGTTCCAAGGTGGCTGGTAAACAGAAGGAAACAAAAGATTCTTAACATCCCCCATGTTCTGTGAGCAAGATCTCAGGATTAATTTAAAAGGGAAAAAACAGCGAACTAAGTTACACAGCATGAAAAGAACTGGTTTTGTCCCAGACAATGTCTTACATGCTGAGTTGTAGCCACAAGCATTATTATCAAAACTATTTCAGGCTGGAGTCTAAAACCTCTTAAAATAGACCCGGAAGGACCACACTTGAAAGTCACACCCTTTTGTTGTATGTCTCAGCCACTGTCACAGAATCTGTTTCTTTCCTGTTGAGTATTATTTAAACTCAAACTCCTAAATGTGCTGTGAAGGACGTTTTCCATAGTATTAATTTGCCTTGTAAGTTACATAAAATGATTGTAATGTTTTCCTTAGAACGACAGTATTTAGTGTCTCGCCCAGGCCTTGTCCTCCTGAAATAATCTCATAGATTCTTGATGGTCTTCATTTAAATGGGTGCTTTGATTTTACACGTTCTTAAAAATAGTCTTTATTTTACTCCTGTTTATGCTGGATTTGTTTAAAGGATTCTTGGGCCCTGTTATTTCCTTTTTATATAGCGAGATGCCATGTTACACAGTGTTTAAAAATAGAGGATCTTGATATGGCTAACATTTTAAATATCCCTTGTATTTGAGGATTCTTTCTTTTTTTCTTATCCTATGACTTCATTGTGATTAAGGTGAACTTGACTATATGTTAGTATATTTGTTCTCATAATGGCATTTTTGAAAAATAAATTTAGAGATCTATCTTAAGTATAAGCAACTTTGTTTTTGCATTTTATACTTATTCTCAGGTATTTTCTTTTAAATGGTTATATCCTTTCCTTCTGTTTATTCATAATCTTTTCTACCTACTTATTCATAATTATACTGACTGTTACTCTGGCCATTTCTTGTGCCCAAAACCCTAGTAATTAAAGCCATATATTTTGTACAAGGTTCAAATTATAGCTGCTAATGAACTAACCTATTTTTGTATGTATCACCTTAACAAAAAAAATTCATTTTCTGAGGGGCATTTGTTTCCTTGCAATAACTCTGTGATAGGACGTTCTTAAAGGGTCATCTTCAAGGGAATCTTAAGGACCATATTTCAAAGCAAACTTGTAACGAAAAGGAAAGATGAATCTTAAGTGCTCAGTTTGTTTTTTTTTTCAAGTGATGCTTGTAAATCAGTCCATTTTAGTCTCCGTTAAGATAAAGATGAAACTCTTTACCTTAATACTTAAAATCAGGAAAAAAAATTCTCCTCTGCTTTTAGGCAGGTATGTTCAAATGGCCAAACCTCAGTCTCATCTGCAAAGGGTAATGCCCTGCAGTTACCAGGGTAACAGAGTCTGGTCCAGTGCCCTCCTCCTACTCTATTTGGCTAGCGTGCGTGCTTATCTTCACAAAATTGGTAGAAATGTTGATCTTTGCTTTTCTCTCCCCAGGGTCATTCTCCTCTTATAAAGCTTGTGGGGGAGAAAAGGCAGACGTGTGGGTGTCCCTCCAGCATCTCTGAGTCTCTCAAGACGCAGAGGGCTCCCCCAGAGCTGCATTCTTGCTCTCTTCCCCCCACCCCCTGACTTCAACAATACAGGATTCTTTACTCAGAGTTCCTGATGGGTAGCTCCCAGTGTGGGCTCCCCATTTGAAACAAGTTTTCGCGAAGAGCTTCATGGAGTTGATAAGTCAGGCCTTATGGAACCCTGAGGATTGATTGACCTTTTTATTTGTAAAAAAAAAAAAAAAAAAAAAAATCAGAACTGTATTCTCTGAAATAATGCCATTTGCAGCAACATGGATGGACTTAGAGATTATGATACTAAGTAAGTCAGACAAAGACATATACCATATGATATCACTTATATGTGGAATCTGAAATATGAAACAAATGAATTCATCTATGAAACAGAAACAGACTCACAGAGAACAGATTTGTGGTTGCCCAGGGGGAGGTGGGGTAGGGGAGGGATGGATTGGGAGTTTGCAATTAGCAGATGCAAACTAGTATATAAGGAATGGATAAACACCAAGATCCTACTGTACAGCACAGGGAACTATATTCAACATCCTGTAATAAACCATAAATGGAAAAGAAAAATACAAAGAATGGTATTCTTTTTTTACTGAATTCCCACAGCTCTGGCTGTGAGGAATTTGACCTTTCAGGGGATTTGATGGTTATGTTTTTTATGCAGATGATCTAAGAAATCAGTTCTTTCTGTTTATTCAAGAGGAATGAAGAGAGGAAAACAAGATAAATATGAAAACAATTTACTCTTATCAAGAAACTTTTTCTGAAACGTTTGTCACCAAGTCAACACGTCCTCTGAAGGAGCACAGGTAGTTTTTCAGTGTTTTCTTCCCCCCCCACCTGTGATCCAGGAGGAAGGGGAGGCGCGTGGGGAATGCTCACCTGTGAGAGGTTTGTGTTTTCATTGAAATGACAAGTCACCAAACAGGTTTTGTTTCTTCTCTTCACAACAAGGCTCTTTTTCCCTGCTTCAAAGTATGGGGAACAAGTTCCCAGATCCTTTCCTAATCTACTCGCTGGAAAGGCCCTGCTTTCAATATCTGAGAAAAGAGAAGGCAGGGCTGTCAGCTGCCTAGGCCTGGGAAAGTCGGAGCCCTGTCTGGACCCTGCCAGGGAGCGCCCCGTGCCTCCTGCTTGCTGACCACGTCCTCTCCGGTGCCTGCTGGCCCTCCCCGGCCAGAAGCACCCTCTGCTCTAGAAGAAAAAAAACGCTGTCGGGGAACAAATCCACCTGTTTGCATGAGAAAAGGCTGGGCGACAGGATGATGGCCAAAGGGCATCTCCCATCCCGCTCTTTTCAGCATAAAAACCTTTGTGAGTGATGGTTGCAGTCCTTCTAAAATGTCTCTTGACTCAAAAAAATATAATAAAACTCTTTCCTACACATTCCAAATTCGTAAGACTTCAGAAACGCCAGTCACTGCTGTCACCAGCAGGCTCCCTCTCCCTCCTGCTTACTGTCCTAGTGGGCACACGGATGACCCCCGGAGCCCAGGGAGGCTGCCCCACCAGGTACAAACCTGGCTCTTAATGATGTACTTCAGCCTCGCGTCTTATCCTCTAAGCTGCGTGAGCGTCCTATTCAACAACAAGGTAAGAGAGGGGTAACGTGGTGGTTTCCAGAAACAACCTGCAGGGCCTTAACGCCAGAAAAACCCAGTATTCTCTGACCTGGGTGGGGAGAACCATAAGTCGCCCTAAGGAGCGGGGGGTGCCCAGGGAATCCTGCGATCCTGGGATGCCCTCTGCCTCCTGATTCCGTGGCAACCCCCTGGATCTGTCTGCCATAGGCCCCCACCAGCCCTCCTGCTTTGGGGGGCACACTAGGGTCTAGGAAGCCGCCCTGTCTCCTGGTTGAGTTCAGGGTAGGTTGCTGATTCTCACTGCTTCTTCAGGATCCTCGAGGCCAGCTCTTTTCCCAGCTGAGCAGGACTTCTGAAGTTCAGGGAACGTTTTGTAAACCCACCCTCATTTTGAGGAGCTCCCGGGTTTACGTTCTGGGTGTGGGAGCCCCTAGCTCGGTGGCTTAGGCTCAGGATTCTGTGATGCGCCCCCCCCCCCCCCCCGACGTCTGCCCCACTGCCCGCCCCCAGTAAAGGCGGCCACTGCGATGGCCCGACCAGGGCCAGAGGTAAGAATTGACATTTGGAAGCTGAGGTTAATGGAACTTAGTCATTGATAAACAGGTCACATTTCATAAACTTCAACCTCCGAGTATTTGTGCGTGAAGCAGAGCTGCCAAGGGCAGTAGTAACCTAAGTTCTGGAAATGCCTTTAAGAGGTGGGGCTGAGTCAACAGGGACTCCGTGTGTCCAGGGAGCTGGCAGCTCTGAGCACGTGTGTGCCCGAGGGTTTCTCAGTGGCTGGCTGGCTTCTGCCCTTGGCATACTCTGACGCTTTTGTGCGGCTAGACTCCCTTTGAGTATTGGGACATGCCTAAGAGGCTTGCCCTTGTTACTAAAGATGCTTTCGGGCCTCTGTGGCCTTTAAAGATATTACATAATTCCTCATGGAACCACATCCCTGACAAGTCGCCGTGATGGCTGTGCTACAAGCGTCTCTTCGGCTTCTAACTAGTTCTACTGTGCAACCGTTTCCTGGACCGTTTATTCAGTGTCTAAGCATTTTGAATTTGGGAGAAATAACCTCTGTCTTGTGAAGACAAGTTCAAACAGCAGGAAGGTGCAGGGAGGACTGTCCACGCAGGTAACGTGGTAGCAGCCGAGGTGCCTCACCTTCCCTGGGCTTGGTTTCTAAACCCAGAGCTCGGGCCACACGTGACCGTGCTCTTCCCAGCTCACGGTCCATGTGTTTGTGAAACTCTGTGAAGCTCTTTGTTTTGTCAGTGCCATCTTAATGGCCAAATGAACTGAATGAAAGTGCTTATAAATGCACAAGTTACCTGAAACTCGTTTTCTTTTTTTGTGAAGCTTTGGAGGTGTCCCAAGTGGTACTGAATGTGACAGACACTGCGGGAGGTGCTAAATATCATCACTTAGTCCTCGTGACCACGGGCCCCTCTCCCCTTCACAAGGGCCTTGTGGGGGCCACGGGGGCCGCCCTAGTTGTGCGGGCGGCAAACCCCCTGCTTCCCGCACCCAAGCTGTGCCGGCCAACGCCGTCCACATGCCCAGCCCCACCTTCCCTTCTCCCGAACAGCGTCCTCTTCCGCTCCTTCAGCGATTCTCCCCTCACTCCCTAGCCTGCCCTCGTGTGCCCGGCTCTCACGATGCTCATCCTGATTTGTACTCTCGTTACGTTTCAGCCCAGAGGGCCGGGGCTTGTCTCTGGGGATGGGAGGAGACATAGGTAAAGCCTGTGTTGTTTGGAAGTCAGGCTTGGCGGAAAGAGCATGCCAGTGGGCTGCGCAGGATGGAAAGAGGAAAGTAAGGCAGGTGGCGTCCCTGGGCCTCCCGGCCTCCCTGCCAGCCGGGCAGGGGTGCCTTGAATCACCACGTGTGACCTCTGCCCTGGGGGATCAAGTTCAAAGCAGGTCCTTTGGCTGCATCCCTCCTCCTTCTCCCTCCCTCGGGACTTGGTTCTGGAGCCCAGAATTGCCAGGGGTGGTTTCCAACAACCCCAGGCGCAAGACTCCCACGCACACGCACACGGCTGAGTGAGTTCACTGGCGGAACTGCCCATCTGCTCCCTGGCAGTCCTTTGAAGTCATGCTTGTTACTGAAAAGGCAACCAGGCTTCAGGGAAAGTCCAGGACCTGGCTCCACGGGGCTCTGGACAGGGCGGCTGCCCACACCGGCCTTGGCCTCGCCCCCGACAAGAGGCCACCAGCTCAGAGTGGGGAAGCGTCGGTGCCGCTGGGGTTGGACTATTTCACCACCGTAAATTCCCAGCCACACTGCAGTTGGGACACAGCTGCAGCACGAACTGGTGGTCTCTCTCCAATCGTGTCATAAGTTATGACACTTCTGCCAATACTTGTAAATGGCATTCTTGAAGTTTTTGTCTACATTTTACTGGGATGTGCCTGCTCTCAGAGAATTGAGCGTCTCCTTGCCTTGGGAGGGTCTACACTTCATTTAATAATGTTGCTATTGTTTATTTTTTTGTCAATTTCTTCTAGGAATAAATCCTTTTAGTGACAGTTTGGGCCAGATTTTATAATTGCTCAATTCGATCTTTTAAACCAAAAGTTTTTCTCAGCTCAATCATCCACCTCACAGAGTCTTGATTCCTAAAGACCACTGGCTATTTCTAGAAATCAGAACCACCTTCAAAGGTATATTTTGCTCTAAGTATACCATTCAGATTCCACACTGACTCCAGCCATGTTTTACAAGGGGCAGAGACAGCTGACAGGGCTGAGTGTGTAAAACCCACAAATAGAAGGGACTAGAGAGCCCGTGAGAGTGACCCTAGAAGCTGAGATCTGTCACAGCAGATAGTTCTGTGTGGCCACAGAGATCACACCACGAGAGCTTTCCACTCAACACGGGGAATTCATAGCATTAGGAGCCGACTGAAAACGGAAAGAGTGGTTGGTTCACAGAAGCATGAGCGCCCGCCTCCGCGGAGGTGTGCAGACATGGGGCAAGTGCCCTGCAGAGGAAAGCGACCAGAACTGCACTCAGCAGCACTCCTTCCAATGCTGAGATTTCATGACGGATTCACATAGAGCAGAGGCTTTGTCATTATCCTGACCTGACCCAGCCCTGCAATTGCTGTAAGACTTAACCTCCCTCTCTGAGCCTCACTTTCTTCATCGGAGAAAATGGGGTGAACTGTAATTACCTCATAGGGTTGTTGTAAGGAGTGAATGAGACCACATATGTTAAGTACCACACACCACCATCATCACCATCACCATCATCATCATCACAATCATCATCATCACCATCACTATCATCATCACCACCATCACTATCACTATCATCATCATCACCATCACCATCATCACCATCACTATCATCATCACCATCATCACTATCATCATCATCATAATCACCATCATCATCACCATCACTACCACCATCACTATCATCATCACCATCACCATCACCATCACTATCGCTGTCATCATCATCATCATCATCACCATCATCACTATCATCATCACCATCACCACCATCACTATCGCTGTCATCATCATCACCATCACCCTCACTATCATCATCACCATCATCACTATCATCATCACCATCACTATCATCATCACCATCATCACCATCAAAACCACCACCACAAAGGCGGAACGGGAATTCCTATAGAACTTCCAGAATGGCTCTGATCAAGCCCAGCAGCATGGAGGGGTGAGCAGGTCCTGGCCTCACAGTCTGGTTCAGAATCTACCATTCACTATGGTCCCATTCCTACATGCAATCCAGTGGTTACTTCAGTAAAGGAGCTAGTTTTAGATTTAAATTCCACTGCCTATTGAGAAACAGGGTTTTGCCACTTTCTAAAAATAGGTCTCCAGTTTATTTTCCTTCTCCAGGGCTGGGCAGGCCTGGCTTCCTGCTTAGATACACATGGGAGGACTCCCCATGCAAGCTCACACTTTTCCACGTCTTCTCTCCTCTACCCGCAGAGCTCCTCTCAGAGCTGGACTCCCCGACCACCCCCCGGGGCCTCCTCCCAGAGGAGGAAGTGCCCAGCCCAGCCCAGGGCGTGAAAGGCTCCAGGGAATACTGGGGGATTGTGTGGCCAGGGCCCCTTGGCTGCCACAAGGCTGCCAAGGAGGAAGTGCTTTTTCTGAGTTGGACTCAGAAAACTCGGACTTTCCGTCCTGCCCAGCACACTCCCAGCCAGACCCCAAGGAGGGCAGTGGCCTGCCTCGCCAGCCAGAGCTTCCAGAGAAGCCTCCACAAGGCAGGTGCAATGATCCAGGCCCCGATTAAACCTGCCTCAGGTCAGGAGGCTCCCAGGGTGTCCCCCTCTTCCTCTGCAGCATCACCTCCACCCTCCTCCATGTTCTAGGGGGATGGGCCCAGTAGCTCTTCCTCAAGCAGCTCTCAGGCCATATTGCTCCCAGTCAGTCTCCTTCCAGAATGGAATGGTAGACCCTCTCTCCCTCCCAGAAATGTCCTCCTGGGGCCTTCCCCTGCAAACTCAGCCCCTGCTTCCTCCAGCCAGACCCATCACTACCTTCTCAGGACTCCTAAGGCGGTGGGGATCTTCGGATGCCACCTGGTACCTCTAAGTGAGGGCAGCGTGCCATAGGAAGACCTGGGCTTACGATTCAACTTCAGCTCTCACCAGCTCTATGCACTTAAGGTACTCAGGTAAGAGATTTTGAAAGACTAAATGATATAATGGGTGTGCAAAACGTCCAAAAACTGTAAGAGCAGTATAGTCTACGGCAGTGATTCTCAAAGTGTGGTCCCCTGACTGGCAGAATCAACATCACCAGGAAATATGTCAGAAAGGCAAATTAGCAGAGTCACCTCAGATCTACTGAATGAGGAACTCTGGAGGTGGGACCCAGGAGTCCGGTTTGAACAAGGCTTCCATGTGATTCAGAGGCCTGGGCTAATACACAGAAAACAGGCTCCGTCTTCTAAGTGCACAGATGGGGGAGTGAGCAGAGATGCAGAAGAGGTGCTGGACTGTGATATCATGGAGGGTAGGGACCATCCCCAGTACCTAGTGTGGCATCTGGCACATGGTGGGTGTTCAGTTAACAGCTCTCACACTGAACAGGTGTTTGAACATTAAAAGACCGGATGAGCTCTGAAGTCTTCCAGTGAGTATATGTTACTTTTAAATTTTGGAAAGCAGGTAAACCTGTTTGAGGGAGAGAGACAGAAAGAATAGTAGACTTGGGCCACTCTCTTGGTCCTGCCCAGGGTGGCCACGGGGGAGATGATCCACAGGAACCCTCACCTAGACGAGGGGCCAGGCCACACTTCCTGCATCCTTGCCACGCGGCTTTGGGGTCTCCCTTGAGTGTATCAAGTAGTTACATGTTGGTCGTGGTCACCATCCATTGATTCATCCTACGAGTACTTGAGCACCTACTACATGCTGTCCCAGGGGCTGAGGAGACAGCCGGGAGCAGGGCACGCCTGGTACCATCTTCCCCAGCTGGCAGTCCAGGGAGGAGACAGACAAGTAAGCAAGACAACTGCAAGAAGGCAGTATTGTAAAGTGGAAATCCGGGGGCCAGGGGCAGAGGAGAGGGCAGCAGTCAGGGAAGGTGGTCAAGCTGAGACCTGAAGGGCACGCAGGGCTCACGGGACTACAGGGGAACAGTGTTCTAGGCCAAGGGCACTGCCGGTGCAAAGACCCAGAGGCAAGCTGGGACTAAAGCAGTTAGGTGGGGAGGGCACCGTGAGGGGCTGTGGGTCTCCACAGTGACTGGGATGAAACCTCGTGTGAGGCGGGGCCTCAGAGCAGGGGAGGCAGTCCCTGCCCATGTGGCCTCGTGGTCTAGCAGTCATTCAACAAACACAGGGCACCTTTCCAGGCATTGGGGACACAACCACACAGAAACAAAGCACAACACACACCCTGCTCCTGAGGAGACAGAAACCACACAAAGCCAAGGACGGTGCTTGGGAGAGAGGTAAGCACAAGGCATGGGCGGAACACCTAACAAGGAGGATGGGTAGGGCCGAGGAATGTGAAGGCGCTGTCATCACCAGGCAGGAACGCGCTCAGCCCTCACATCATCCCAGCCACTCAGGGCTCTCTGTCTTCAACCAGATGGTTCCAGAATCCCGCTTTGCAATCAAAGAAAGAGGAAATTGCCAAGCCCTCACAGGAGGAACAAGACAAAAAGAGTACTATGCTCTGCTATGCTAATACTCCCCTCTAGGGCACGTATTCTACTACACTATCTAGACTATACATAGGACGCTATGCTGTAATAATACCATACTAATACTAAACATATTCTATTATACTATACATGTTATATTATACACGCTCACTCTACTATCTAAATAGCCTGATGCCTGACACACGATCCACACTTAATAAATGTTTGTGGAAGCTGACGCCTCTCCAGCTATCAACAGGGAGCCCTGTTTCTTCCGCTTGGCCTTCAGGGGCTGTGAGATAAGAAGAAATATATATATTGGTTTCTGCCCCCAATTCCTGGCACAGAGTTCCTAAAACACTTGGGATTTCCCGGGTGATGGCAGTGTCCTTTGTTCCAATGAGGTGGCTCTGGGTGGGCGCCTGGATGGGGCCGGTCACCAGAAGGACCCAGCCACGATTAGAAGCTTGGGATTTCCAGCCCCGCCCTGCAACCCGCCACCCCCCATTCTCCAGGGAGCGGAGAGGGGCTGGAAACGGAGTTAATAATCGATCATGCCTACGTGAGAAGCCTCCACAAAATCCCACTGGGCGGCTGGTGAGTTTCCAAGCAGATGAGCACAACCACATACTGGGAGGGTGACACACCCCAACTCCACGGGGACAGAAGCTCATGCACTCGGGACCCTCCCAGACCTCACCCTCCGTGTCTCCTTATCAGACTGTTCATCTGTATCCTTTATCATAAAATAAACTGGTAGAGGAAGTGCTCCCCTGAGTTCTGTGAGCTGTTCTAGTAAATAATCTAACCCAAGGGGGGAGAGGTCATGGGAACCTCCAGTTTGTAGCCAAATCAGACAGAAGTCGTGGGTAACCTGGGGACCTACTACTTCTGATTGGCATCTATAGAGGAGAGGGGGGCCTCATGGGACTGAGCCCTTACCCTGTGGGATCTGACACCCTCTCCAGGTAGACGGTGTCAGAATTGAGTTAAATTGCAGGACACCCAGCTGGCGTCACAGAGAATTGCCTGGCGGGGGAACCCCCCTGCCACATCTGGTTTCAGAAGTGCTGAGTGTGGTAGCAGCGTGCAAGTAAAGAGGGGAACAAAGGACGAAAGAAATGAGGTTTTTCCCAATACAGGGCCCAAGTTCTATGCCCTGAGAAAGCCACTTTTAAAGCTCGTTCTCTCTCCATCCAAGTACCAGATCTGTCCAGATAATTCAGAGGGTAGTGGTAAATCACAGGCCGGGGACAGGTGCTTTGGGTGGAACATCAGCCAGGCTAATGACAGTTAATGGAGACTGAAGCCCCGACACCAGCCATACAGGCTGATCCTCTAATGAACAAGCAGGCCTGGTGGGCGTGCCTGTTGGGCTGGCGGCTGCCTCTGGGGGCCTCACTGTGAGTGGGTCCCAACCAGTCATCCTCTGAAACAGGACTTTGAACAAAACCCACCTCGGATTCACACTATTTCTGAAAAAGCGTTTGGGAGGGGAGAAATGCCTTGCACGGGGTGGGAACAGTATGTATAGTGAAAATGAAAATGGCGCTTGGCCCAGCCCTGCCACTAACAAGCTATTCAACCCGGCCCGAGTCACCTCCCACATCTCCATTTCCTCATTGTATTAGTCAGGATAGATTAGGCTGTGCTGTGGTAACAAATAAACCCCATGATCTCAGTGGCTTAACAAAAGTTTCTTTACTCAAAGTCACTTTGTGGGCCAGGCATCCCTCCTTGTCACATGGCTACAAAGTCAGGAACACTTGGTCTCCAGGGGCCCCGGGAAGGGAAGGAAGAGACATCTGGAGGGTCTTGTCTGAAAGTGGCTGACATCACTCCACCGCATCACCGACTGGACTCATCACGGGCCGCACCCCACTGCGGAGGCCAGGAATGTAGCCCCTCCCGAGGAGGGGGAAGCGCACAGAGGGTGCCTTCACTGCTCAACCATTAAATCCACGGATTCAGTCATCACATTTCGGGAGGGGCCCCTAATATGTGCCAGGCATTGCATCAAGTGTGGAGCTACAGAGATCTCCCTGTCCTTGTGAAGTTCAGAAGGCAAGACGCACAAAAGGATGCAGTGCTACAGTCCCACACAGGTTACTGTGGGGTGAACAAAGAGGCACCTGGCCCAGCCTGGGCAAGGGGTGGGCAGCCGGTGCAGGCGAGGGTTCCAGGCCAACTCTGAAAAACCGTGTTTGCTGACATATACATATTTGTGTCTGTTACAAATTTAAGTGATGTAAAGGATGTATTAGCACATGATTTACAAATAATGCTTAAAATACACAACACAGGCTCACCTCGGAGATATCGCGGGTTCGGTTCCGGACCCCCAAAATAAAGCGCATGTGCCAATAAAGTGAGTCACACGATATTTTCGGTTTCCAAAAAATATAGCACATATAAAAGTTATGTTTACACTATAATGTAATCTACTAAGTGTGCAATAGTGTTATGTCTTTAAAAAATGCACATACCTTAATTAAAAAATACTGTATTGCTAGAAAGTGCTAACCATTATCTGAGCCTTCAGTGAGTCGTAATCCTTCTGCAATAGTGACATCAAAGATCACTGATCGCAGGCCACCAGAACAGATATAATAATAATGAAAATGCTTGAAATACCGCAAGAATTACCAAAATGTGACACAGAGACAGGAAGTGAGCAAATGCTGTTGGAAAAATGGCACCGATAGACTTGCTCGAGGCAGGGTTGCCCCAAACCTTTATTCTGTAAAAAATGCAGTATCTGCAAAGCACAATAAAATGAGGTCAGCCTGAACCCCACACTGTGAAGTCCACACAGCCAGATGGTTCTCACAGGACGCACCCACTGATTTTTGCCAAGCCCTTGCATTCAACCATGGTTCGACAAATGGAATTGCATCCCCATCAGCTCTTTCCCCAATAAATTTATGGTCCTCAAATCTGATATGTGATCTGGTAAACAACTTCTCACTTTCATATGAATTATATTTATTAAACTGAAACCTTTTTTGATCTGAGTAACTTCTTGGCTGAATCAGATAACTGTTCTCAAATGCTGGGAAACAGTCCCTCCGTTTTCTGTGTTATTCAAAAATGTCATGGCTACGGACACAGTAAGCTTTTCTTTTTTAATTAATTAATTGATTGATTTATTCATTATTTATTTATTTCTGGCTGCACAGGGTCTTAGTTGCGGCATGCAGGATCTTCGTTCTGGCATGTGGGATTTTAGTTGCAGCATGTGGACTCTTAGTTGCAGCATGTGGACTCTTAGTTGCAGCATGCGGACTTCTTAGTTGTGGCATGCAAACTCTTAGTTGCAGCATGCATGCGGGATCTAGTTTCCTGACCAGAAATCTAACCCAGGCCCCCTGCATTGGGAGCGTGGAGTCTTACCCACTGGACCACCAGGGAAGTCCCTGGACACAATCAGCTTTTAAGTTTAATCTGCGTTGTTAACATTTTCCTTCTTATATCACCTTCTGAAGTATCGACAACCAACAAAACAATAATTCCAGCCCTGGTGTATAGCACTGGCCAATGTGGATGGTGTAATTACTCCCACCATGGACAATCCCCAGCTACCACCCTGACGTCATTGAAGACACAGTCGGGAAGAAATGAAGGAATCACTGAGCCTGTGGTATTCCCACCAAACAGACAAAGTGGACATAAATATCATCAAAAGCATAGAGAACAGTAATGTAATCAGGGACTGATGAATTTAGAGTATTTATTACCTTGTTTAATTGTAAATTCATATCATTTCACTTTAAGGTGATGACAGGTGAGGACTTCCCTGGTGGCGCAGTGGTTAAGAATCCACCTGCATTGGCAGGGGACACGGGTTTGGTCCCTGGTCCGGGAAGATCCCACATGCCGTGGAGCAACTAAGCCCGTGCGCCACAACTACTGAGCCTGCGCTCTAGAGCCCACGAGCCACAACTACCGAGCCCACGTGCCACAACTATTGAAGCACGCGCACCTAGAGCTTGTGCTCCACAACGAGAGAAGCCACTGCGGTGAGAAGCCCGCGCACCACAACGAAGAGTAGCCCCCACTCACTGCAACTAGAGAAAGCCTGTGCACAGCAACAAAGACCCAACACAGCCATAAATTAATTAATTAATTAATTTAAAAAAAAGGAGACGACAGGTGACCTGAAAAAATTCCTGAAAATCTAACAGTCAGTCCAGTCAACCAGGAGAAGCTGGCTGTGGCCCACGACCAGGAGCAGGTCAGGGAAGACAGGAGGTCTGCCTGAGCTGAGTGAAAGCAAGTGTTGCTGGTATTCCAGGAGTAAAAGGAAGGAAGACCATACGGGCCTGGGGAGGGCATCAGTTGGGTCAGGGTGGTATGAGGTGACAGCACTGGGGCAGGGTGACTCCATAGCCTCACCCACTGGAACCATCCCCTTTTATTTTCAAAAGCGTCTCATGTGGGATGAAAATGATAACAGGTGAAGACCTGTAGCCCTTTTGGTCCCCATGTAACTGAGCAGGACCTTCTGGGGCCTTCCTGGGACAGACACCCCCATCACCACCACCACCATTCCTCTTGTTTGTAGAAAAACTTTAGCCTCCTAGGCCTTCCCCAAGTTCCAAAGAATAAATTTAATCAGAGAAGTGAGAAAATGCAGAAATAGAGGAAAAGAGTCAAGCAAGACAAAATAATAATAGTTTAGCAAACGTCAAGGACCTTTAGTTCTTCCTCAAGGGCTATAGATAATATTCTGAGCCTTATCCTTTGAGTAATTTTACAGATACTGAAACCTCCACCAGGTGGAAGAAGTTAAATGTATGCTGCCTACAAGCACATAGACCTCAGACCAGATAGAACCAGAAGGTTGATGATGGTGACTCCTGATAACCTCACCACCAACCACTCAGAAGAACGTCCACGAGTTGATCACATACCCGCAACCCTCTCCCTCACCCTGTCTTCAAAAACTGCTCCCCGAAAGCCGTCAGGGAGTTCGGGCCTTTTGAGCATGAGCTGCCTGGACTCCCTGCTTGGAGCCTGCAATAAACGCTGCACTCTCCTTCCCCACAACCCGGTGTCAGTAGGTTGGCTTTGCTGCGCATGGGTGATCAGACCCAAGTTTGGTTTGGTAGCACTCAGAACCTCGGTTTGGAGCAGGAGTCAGCAAGGAAGGGCTGGTGGGCAGAGAAGCCAGACTGGAGGAGGAAGCAGGAGGGAAGGAGATGGTGGTGGGGAGAGTGGAGGGCACATGCTGGGGGGCTAGGATGACAAGGGAAGGTGCGGGGCTGGCACCCAGAGACAGTTTCTGTTCGGGAGGGGCTGAGCCCTGAGGCCCCCGGGGCTGGGCAGGCCGGCCTCCCCCAGGGGAACCCGAGCCCGCGTGTCTGTTACTCACTCTTGGTCTCACCAAGCCGGCTGAGAAAGAAGAAGGGTAAATGCAGGTGAAATTCAAGCGTCTGACCCCAAGGTTTCTGACAACAAGGCAGAGGTGAGCAGGACCAGGGGCAAAAGGGGTGAAATGCCCCACATGGTCGATCTCCCATAGGCAGCTTGGAATTCCCAGGGCAGTGACTCTGAGGCTGCGTTTGCGTTTTTTTCCACAAGCCAGTTCATGTCCACCTCACTTTCTTCCCAGCCAGCAACCCTCCCAAGTGCCAAAAACGCTAACCCCTCCCAGGTCCTGCCGTGCTCTCATTTTCTCCTCCGTGGAACAGGGGAAGGCTGGCCCTTCCCTGAGCACAGAGCCAGGAGGCAGCACAGAGCCCAGGCTGCAGCCTCCTGCTCCCCACTCCCTACTACACGCCAGCAGTGAGCCCTGCGTGTGGCAGGATGAGGCCAAACTGCTCTCTGGGTGAGCAGTGCAGGACAGATGGTTCCAGAATCGAAATGCTCTGAAACCTTAAGAGTCTTTCAAACCTTCTCTAAATCAGGCAAAGAAGTTAGGGAACAATATTTGGCCTTGAAGCAAAAGGGGAGGATCAAGGGCTCTTCAGGCTTTGGGACATGTGACTTGTGACTTTCATGGCAACGTTTTATAAAGAGAGCTTAATGGATGGATAATACATTGGAGTGCTGTTTGGGGACTCTCTCTGTGCCCCTCTCTGTGTAGATAGATGATAGAGTAGATAGGTAGATAGATAGATAGACAGATAGATAGACAGATAGATAGATAGTTGTGACAGATGATGGATGGGTGGGATGGATAGACAGACAGGCAGAGTTCACAGACAGATAGATAGGCAGGCAGACAGAGTTCATAGACAGATAGACAGATAGATAGTTGTGATGGATGATGGATGAATGCGATGGTTAGATAGAGTTCATAAACAGATAGATAGGTAGGTAGATAGATAGGCAGACAGAGTTCATATATATGGACGAACTTATTTAATCCTCACGTCAGCCCCGTGGGGTGAGGCAGGTACCACTGGAGCACGGCTAGGTAACTTCCAGAATCCCTCAGCTGGTAACTGTCAGAGCTGAGATTCAAGCCCAGGCAGGGTTGTTCTACATGACACTGACTGCTTTCCCGCCCAGTGTCCTGCGCTGGTCTTTTCTCACCCCCTGGGACTCATAGGAGCTGGAAGTCGTGGTGCACGTAGCCTTGGACCCAGGGCGGGCCAGGTGGTGGGGCCCACAGCTTAGACAATCTGGGGGCCCCTCTTTAAGGCAAAGACTACGAAATGGTGATGACTAATCGCACAGGCTTTGAAAGCGGCCATGCCCGGGAGGGGCCCTGGGTTTTCAGCTCTGTTGGCCTCGTGTAAACGGACCTCTGCCCTGGTGACCTCTGGGGCTGTCAGTCTCCGATTATCTGTGCGAGGGATTCTGGGATTCTTTCTGTCACTGGCACATTGTGTGTCTCTCTTCTGGGAAAGAGAAATGATAGTCCAGGAGAGGAAACCACACGGGGGTCTGAGGGAAACCCCCCAATCACCCGGCACCCCCTCAGCCCACTGCTGAGAGAAGCACCGGAATCTGGGACCCTGGGTGGGGCCCCGTGTGTGGGCCGCTCTGAGCCATGCAGGCCCGAAGCTGCTGGCACCGGCCCACTTTCAAAAAGCACGAATAGCCAAGGGGAAGATGTGGAAAATTTCCTGCCAGACCTGAAGGTGGTGGGATCATTAAAATGTAACCCTCTCAAGGTCACGCGTGTGGCTTGAAGCCCAGAAGGAGGAAAGGACCAGGTTCTCTCCTGAAGGCTGTAAACGACTCTTCCTGTGAAGAGGAACAGACGAGGTCACAGGTGATCCAAGCCAGAAAGCCTCAGTCCCCAGGGAGTCCATGTGAGGGGTCATCTTTGGTTTCTAAGTCTCAGAAATCGTCACCCCGGCTAGAATGTTCTGTGCTACCAAAGGCTCTCCCTTCCCTCACAATGTCATCCAAGAGCCACAGGGTGGGGCTGAACAAGGCTAGGCATCTGTGCGGGTAGGGGGCACAAGGCTGGCAAGAAGGAGGGCCACTGTGGGGTAGGTGATCCAGCGCAGGGCCTCAGAGCCTGCGGGAAGTCAGAGAGGGGGTGGAAGCCTCAGGGGGGAGCAGTGTTATGATGAGAGGCTGGTCACATAGTGAGAGTGACCGAGGAGGTAGCTATGTTAAGGACAGTGGGAGCCAGCTCTCTCCCCATCTGAGAAGGTGCTGAGAAAACCAGAAGGAACCTTTTGGTGTCAGGTCGGAATCGGAGATACTGGTGTGCCCTTGAGGTATTCAAGTGACGACAGAAGCAGGAATAAACACAGATGTAACTGCGTGCAGATGCACGTGTGTTTACACACACAAAGGTTCCTGAGCTCAGTCCACGGACACTGCAGTATCCGCGAGTCCACATGGTGCCCAGGCACCATTGGGAAAGAAAGAATGACTCATGACACTTGTTAGAGATGGGAGGTGAGCCACTCGCTCCTACAGTGGGAGATGATCAGACTCAACTCCACCTCCAACGAGGACCAGTGGGAGCTTATATCCCAGGAGCAGGGTGGGGGTCAGAGGACGGAACATCACTAAGGGGAAATGTCAGGGGTGTTCAGGCTACAACAGCTCAACACAACTCTTGCTGAAGCCAGGCTGGGTGATAGGAAACCAGGTTAGGGATGAGGAATTTGATCACATAGTGAGCGTGGCTAGATACCAAGGGGGGCTATTTAGGTAAACTGACCTGGCACGGTTCTTGCTCACACTGGATTCTCCAAGCACAAAGAGGGAAGCCCAAAGTCGAGCCCAGAGCAGAGGGCTCAGAGGAGCATGATGTAAGTTAGACCAAGGAGAGTCTTTGTCACCATTCATTCTTCACTAAAAAGCGTCAGGGCTCCTGGGAGGAATGGCCAGTTCCAGAGCTTGGGACTGGAAACCACAAGATGCGCCTAGAACATATGCTTGTGCCAGAAAGTGAGGAAGTGAGTGCTCAAAGAACGATGGGGACATGTCAAAAAGACACAGAGGTCGGCTTGAACGGGCTCCCGTGGACAAGATCTCGGATGATTTGAGCATCAGGATAAATAATGATAATAATGAGTCATAACCCACCAGATGAAATAGGAAACCACAAGTCCACGTGTATGTTAACTGATTGATTACATTAATGAGTTATATTTACCTGTTATTAACCATAATTATTTGACGAGTAACTGGTTAGGTTACATAGTTCCGAAGTATTTCCCCACAAAACACTTAACAATTAGAAACGAAAACTAACATCAGTGGAGAAGCTCGGCAGACAGACCTTAATCAGGGGTCGGTTCCATCAGTGATGGAACAAATGGAAAATCGTGCAGCGATGAGAACAGGTACCACACTTCCGTTCCTACCAAGATTTAGACGCTGAATCTAAGCATGAGGCAACACCAGAAAACTCAAACTGAGGGACATTCTATAAACAACTGAGTCTGTGATGCTCAAAAGCATTGAGATCACGTAAATCAATCAAAGACTGAGGAACGCCTCCCAGGCAAGGAAATCAAAGAGATGCGACCACTAAATGGGAAACAGGATCCTGTACTGGACCTTTTGGTACAGTGGACATTACTGGGAAGACTGAATGGTAGGAACGGGACAGACTGACTTCTTCATTTGATGGTAGTGGTGGAGGAGAATGTCCTTGTGTGTAGAAAATACACACCTAAGTATTCAGGGGTATGGCCATCATGTCAACAGTTTATTCCCTAATGCTTCTGGAAAAATATCTATACCGTACTTGCCACTTTTCTGTAAAAGTGTGAGGTTGTTTCTAATGAATCAGTCTCACAGAACTGCAGGTCTCAGAGATGGCAGGGAACTCAAGAGATCAGACAGTCTGGTCCCTCACCCGGGGGCTGGAAGGGTTTCTTGCCCCCGTTTCACAGACAAGATGGTTGCGACAGAGCAGGTAGTGCGATGGGCCTTTGGTCGCTCATTCCATGAGTGGGGCTGGAGGAAGAGAGAGTGGGGAGAACAGCGCGGGGCGGCCACCCCGCACCTTTCCATGGAGCCCCACTTCCACTCTGACCCTGCATTGCACCCTGGAGTCCTTTTTTGACCAGGAAATTGCCACATGGAAAGCAGAAAAGAAAAAAATAATAGGAGTTAGGCGTGCACTTGATGGTCAGGGCTCAACCCAGACGGCTGGGGAAACTTCCGCCCATTTTCAAGGTCCTCCCAGCAAGAAGAGCTCCCGCTGCAGCCCATGGGGGAGGGCTCAGGGGAGAAGGAATCCCTCAGGAAAAGCCTGCTCCGGGAGACAGGTGGATATTACCTACGAAAGGACAATGAGACAAAGACGTTTATTTCAGGGGAGGTGTCTCTGGAAGAAGCAGGCATGGAGACAGGAGACACACGTGCTGTCTGACAGAGGCTGCCCGCGCCGCTCTGGCCCTTGACCATGAGAGACCGTCCTGTCTGTGCCTGGAGGGGTCAGGCCCCACGAGACCGACTTTCCCTCACTGCACCCGGCCCAGACGGAGCTGGACGCCAGAGTGCTGGGCTTGTCCTTCAGAAGGAGAAACAAGAAAAGCTGCTAAGGTCTCGTGGCTGGGATGTGAGAGCACAGGTGGGCTGGCTCCAGAAACACAGATGTGACACCAGGCTGGAGATTCTTACAGCATTTTCCCCTAAAGTCAAACTACTTGAGACATCAAATCAAAGAAGGCAGTCATCTTTAGAAAAGACAATCTGCCTTAAGCTTGAATAGAGGTTTCCCAGGCAGATGCCTGGGGACAGCGGGGATACTGCCCTCGGAGGCCAGGCTGAGGGGACAGCTGCACACATGCCTGGCAGCTGCATCCCTGCCTTTGTTTTTTGGCTGAGCCACTCGGAGCATCCTTCTGTACGAGGGAGGCGCCATGTGGCCTCAGACACTGGGCATTCAGGACCCCTTTGGCAGAGGCCAGAGACGTGGCAACTCGGAGTCCTGTGTTTAAAAGTCCTGTGGCCTGGAAGGCAGTACAGCACGGCAGTGAACTATACGGGCTCTGGAGTCAGAACTCCTAGACTCCAGTTCCGGCTCCAGCGTTTATGAGCTTGGGCCTGTCGGGGGGTTACCTGGTGTCTCTCTGTCTGGGTTTCCCATCTATAAAACGGAGATCACCATGCCTATGGGATAGGACGGGACAGCCACGGTGGGCTGGTCCTTGTGAGCACCAGCCTATTCCTCCACCTCTCAGGGCCTCCGCTTCCCCATGCGTGTAGGTGAGGAAACTGTTCCCACGCTGAGCAAGGGACACTGACGGTGAATGTCTTGCATCTCTAGAAGGTTCTCTGTGTACGTGTGTTCTCCTTCGTTTCTGTACTCTGCTTTCCTGGGTCTGGCTTCTCTACATATAGGAGGGAGACAAATGATTATCCCCAATTGCCCCCCCCAGAGAATTAACACAAACTCTCAATCCAGAGATGGGCCTGTGAGGGCCTTACTGGCCTGTGGGGCTTTCCTGCCCTTTATGCTGTGTTGTGGCCAATTGTCACCCACGTGACTGACAGAACGCAGCCAAGGACAGAGGGAGGTGGGAAGGGTGCCTGGTGCACGCTAGAATCAAAGGGTTTGGGTGGGGAGCAATAGCCCGGGAAGCCCTTCGGGCATCACGAGGAATGTCATCACCATCAGTCCTGGAGCCCACGGGTGCCGAGGGGCACTGAACGGAGGCACGCTGGGACACCAGGGGATTTCAGGAGGAAAGAGAGGGAATTCCAAAGGGTGACGCCAGTGCCCCCAAGGGCGAGGTCCATCCTTGCCCGGGTTCCAGGAAGCAGTCCTTAACAAAACACTACCGTGTCTATTTCCTCATTCACCCATCTCACCATCAGCGTGATTCATCTCATTCCTCCAGCATCCACTGACTGATTATAATATTGGGAATCTTCAGAGCAATCTCATTGCAGCAAAAGTCATCAGAGAGCAAATATAAACTTTGGAAAACGAAGCAGATTCTCGCAAAAGTCAGCTGCTGTGGCTTTGACTTTGAGACAGCTGCACTCTAGGGAACTTTCCCCCTCTAGAGATGCGGGGCGTATGTGAGGCAGATGGTAGAGGCATAAGGAGGACAGGGTCCGGGCTGCTGCAGAGCCGAGAGCCTTCACGCAGCCCCCCAACTCTCCCTGTCCAGCTCTTCTGTGTGACTTCCTGGTAGTGGCCCTCTTTCCCAATTTCCAAGCTTTCTCCTTTTTCTTTCATATTCTCAAGTCCACCTTCGTGCTCCTTGTACTTTTATTTTGTCCTTGTAGCCTGTGCTCTCCAAGGTTTCATGAACAGTTTTCACCTGTGATTGCTCAGAGCTTTACACCTGTTGCAGTCAGGTTTGTACTTCTTAAAACTTTTAAACCTTTAAGTAAACACGTGCTCAGAAACACAGGGCAATCCGGCGGATGCCCTTAAAGCTCTGTGTAAGGGTAACATGGGTTTTACACTTACACGAAGTCTAAACTTCATCTCAAAAATATTCTTTAAATGTACAGAGAAGCATGTAAGTCTTGTAGAGCAAGACTTACCAACCTGTCGACAAGATGGTAAATGACCGGGAGGGGCTGTCTTGTCATCACGGGATGTTCCCACAGTCCATGGCTAGAGTAATCAGGTGGGAACTATGCTCCTCTGAGCCTTGAGGAAACAAATTTAACTACTGCATATGGAGAGTAGACTCTGTTTTGTCTTTAAAATCCAGGCAAATTTTTCCTACTCTATAACACACCTATGTTTACTTTCATAGATAATTGTTTTCTCATCGTCGAATAAAATGGATGTTCCAGGGAGGTGCAGCGGCTTATCCTCTGGCTTTGTCTGCCCCCCTGGAGCATCACCAGGTATCCCCAGAGATTCATGATCCCAGTTTCAGAAGCCCAAGACTGAGGCCATGTGGAGCTTGTTAAAAGGATAGAGAGAAAGGGGGGTGGCAGAGCATTGAAGGGCTGCCAGTCATTTACACTGTAGTCTAAATGCACTCCGCTTTCCAGAGGAGAAGTTTCAAGGTCAGGAAGGAGGAGAAAGGAAGAGAGGCCCAGGATGTGTAAGGGCAGCAGAAGGTACAAAGAGGAGGGAGGAAAGCTGGGATTAGCAAAGTCAGCCTTCACCTCTACATCTGGCACAGGGCCAGCCCTGATCCTCTGACATCAGTGAGCAAGCATTTGTAGCATTTGTCACACACCTGCTGGCCCCAGAACATTCCATTCTGAGCCCCTGGTCAGGAGAGGGCTGCATGGAAGCTCCAGGGAGACCAAGACCCACTGGGACCTGGCTGGGAGCTCAGGCCACAGTATTGATCAGCCCGGGAGATCCTTTCAATCTCCAGGCACCTCTGGCTCCACATTAATTCTCAGCTTCTGGGCTGCCCAGGGCCCTGCCCTTGGGGAGCAGGAGGCCCTGATACGGGGTGGCCGGACCCACCCAAAAGGTGACTTCCAGGCCAGGCTAGAAATTCACACTTAGGGCCCAGAGGATGGGTTGCCGGAATGTTCCCTGCGCCGTCTTCACTTCCGGCTGCTGCACTGGCTGCCAGCTACACACCCAGTTCTCGGGAGTCTCAGGAAGGGGCTCAGACTGAGATTAGAGCAGCCTGTCCCGTGCATCGCTGGGACCCCAGAAGCCCTTTCAGCTGAGGATGACTTTGGGCCTGTTGGGAAGGAAGGGGGTCTCCCTGACACCCCTTGGCTGAGTTTGTGACGGGAGAGGGCACGGAGTCCACTTATTCGAGCTGAGTTTGTTGTTTAGGGCCAACAAGGGTCCCTCGGAGGTAAGACTGTGCCGTACAGTTTGAGCCTGGACACCCTCACGTCCAAACACAGACTCGCTGTCTTCACTGCCGAGTAAGCAGCGGGCATCTCGGCCTCGGGCGTGATTCCACCTCAGGTGGGCTGCGCTCTGACCAATACCCAGCAGGAGCTCCCATGCTAAGGTCTGGACGTGGGTCACCTTAATTCCTCCTTGTGACAAACTTGTGCAGTAGTTCCTTTATTATCTCCGCTGAAGGTTAGAGAGACCAAGGTCCAAGGTCACAGAGCCAGAAAGTGACCGGGCAACACTGGGCACAAAACCCATCTTCTGCCATCTGCTGTCCCCCACCCCAGTGCCCTGCAGGTGGGATGAGGATGCTCCGGGGACACACAGGCTGGTGAGGCTACATCCCCACGTCCGAGGTCAGCTGGCCAGGTCAGGGGCACCATGCAAATATCCTGTCCCCAGCTGGGTAGATGTAGGTCAACAGTTTACAAGAGCTCATCAGAAGGGGTTACAGCCTCCAGCCCAGCAGCCCTGAGATATAAGTGACACACAGAACAGGACCTGAGGGCCGAGGCGAGGTCACACCCTGCTCGTAGAGGCACCCTGACCCCAGTTAAAGGAGAGCCCTAGGATGGGAACAGATTCTGCCGCTTCAGCAGGAAGCAGGGCCTTCCTCCATCCACAGAGGCCCCTCTGGTCTTAAATGCACTCATTTCTTTAGTAAACCAGGTGCCAGGGAACGAGGGCTATGTGCCCACTGACCGCTCTTCTCAAATCAACAGTCTCCACCCAGGGCTGCCTCCCAGTGCTGTGGGGCCGAGTGTTTGAAGTCGGAACTGAACCAAAACCTGGGTCCCACCATCACTGGACGTGACACTCCCTCCCTCATTCCCCACCCCTGCCCACTAAGGGTGGGCACGGCCAAAATAAAGCCAGCCAACCCCACCAGGCCCGGCGGTTGCTCTGCTGGCCAGCAGGTCCATAGAGGACGTGGCGGGGGGTGGAGCATGGGGTGCCACAGAGCATGGCTTTCTCCCAATGCAGTGACAGGTACCAAGAGGTGTGTGTTCTAAAAGTCTTGGAACCTCTTTATAGAGAAGATGTGGTTTAGCTGTGGCTGCACAGGCTTGGGGGCGAGCGGGGACCTCAGCAGCAGACAGCAGCCCCCTCCTCCCCAACTCCACCCCACCACAGATGCCCTTCCTGACTCTTCTTCTCCAGGGGGCTACGGCTTTACCACACGGAGCCAGAAAACACTGCGCACAGGTCACAATAAGGCTGTACTAAGAGCAGGCCTCTCCAGAGACCGTGTTCTCCCACCGCAAGTCAGGAGTGACAGTGCTCAGAGAGGCAAATGCTCTTTTTGTTACCCGACAGGGCAGGTCTCAGAATTCCATATTTTCCTAAAAATGGCACTTGTGGGTCTGAAAGGGATTGCCCAAATTCATTTTTCAATGAAGACATCATTTTCTCAAAAAAAAAAAAAAAAAAAGCCTTTTGGGTCTGGGTCAGTACAGAACGTTGTTATCAAGGGTGGGTTGTGGAGAGATTAAGAGAGAGAGAGGGAATTGACACAGAGCAAGCAGGCCAGGAGAGCAGAGGGCGGACAGGGAGAGGATGATGGGCCTCTCAGCTGGGCTGCGGCCGCTCCTCCCCTCCCCCAGCCCCAGCCTCAGCCTCAGCCCGACCTTGAGCCCAGCCGGCTTCCCACAGCTCCTGTCACTCTGGCCTGACCTTGTCCACCCAAATGCTGGCCCCGTCTGCAAACACAAACAAGGCCACTTATCTGCATTGCCTAACCAAGGTAAACAGCCCTGCAAGGGCCCAGGCCCTGCCCTCACCCCCAAGGTCGGGCTGCTGGGCCAAAGGTATGCAGAGGGTGATTTTTTTCGGTGACTATTTCCTCCTGGCAAGACTTTCGGATTCATGTGGTTCCTGTTGAGTAGTTCCCTAATTGTCATCAAAGAATCCTAAGTCTAGGAGGAGGTTGAAGCAGTTATAAGTCCATCCCCCTGCCCCTCTGCCCACCTTTCCGCCACTTTCAGAGGAAGAAGCCCCATAACTGCCACTGGCCATACTTGGCAGTGACTCCCCACTTTTTCAAACAGGAAGCCTTTCTGAGGTCCGAGCTAAATCCTTCTGGTTTTGGGTGGGCCTATTCCCCTCTGCTCCTGTCTCACATAAACAGAGGGCTGGTACCGGAGGGCACGCCTCCGCAGGCCTCACCACACACCCTCAACAGCTAGAAGACACTGTCCCTTCCCCCACACATCTGGAAGATGATGGGCCTGACTTCCGGTCCTGGCTATGCTGCCAGCCAACTGTGTGACCTTAAGCAAACCACTTAACCTCTCTGAGCCTCAGTGTCCTCATCGGTTAAAATGAGGGGGCTGGACCAGAGGGTCTCTTAGGCTCTCTTACAAATGATTTATGTCCCCTTAAATTCATGTGTTGAGGCCCCAAATAACCCCCAATGTGACCTTATTTGAAGATAGGGCCTTGAAGGAGGTAACCAAGGTGAAATGAGGTTGTTAGCATGGGGCCCTGATCCAACAGGGCTGGGATCCCTATAAGAAGAAGAAGAGACACTAGAGCACCCTTTCCCACTCCCACAAATGCACACAGGAAAGTCCGTGAGAGGGTGGCTGACTGCAAGCCGAGGAGAGAGGCCTCACCAGGGCCCGGCCCCGCCGACATCTTGACCCTAGACTTCCAGCCTCCAGAACTGTGAGAAACAAATGTCTGTGGGACTTGTTTATGGCAGCCCAGGCAGACAGGCTCTTCCCCTCTGCCATCCTGGAGTCAGTAAGATGGCTGCAACCCCAGTGGGAAACTCAGCAACTCCCAGTCCCTGCCTCTGGGGGTTACGGGGGCTCTGTCTTCGATGTCATCTCTGGCAGTGAGTTTCTGCTTCCACAGCGTTCTTTCAGGAGTAGATCTTTGCCATCTTTCACCTGCCCCCAGACACCACCCCAATCTCTTCGCTAGTAAAGGCCTCCAGACCTCAGAGGGCTCCTCAGGGCCCATGAGGAGCTGAAGGGATGGGGTATCAGAGAGAGAGGGGGAGAGAGAGAGAGTGCATGTGTGTGTGTGTGTGTCTGTGTAGGGGTGGTGACTTCATTTGGCAGTATCCCTCTCCTGGTGTCTTTTCTATCCCTCATCCCCACCTCCAGGTCACCTCTATGCCGAGCACTACTGCCATGTCTGTCTGGTGACCTCCTTCCCAACCTTGCTGATTGCGTCTTTTGGCCCAAAGAGGCAACCAAGGCCTTTGGCTAACAGACACCCATCCTCTGGTTACGATCTTAAGTAACACTCCCTTGGTCCACAGCCGGCCACAGTGCTCTAAAGCCAGGCCTCTGGCTCCCGCAGCCCTGAGACCTCTCTGTGAAACTGAGCAGGACCCTGTGGAGCCCTCCTGGGTACAAAAACCCCTCCATGTCCCCGTTTCTTGTTTGTAGAAAAAGGCTTTGGTCTCCTAGGCCTTCCCTGAGTTCCAAAGAGCAAACTCAAGCAGTTACTAATTAGGGAAGTGAGGGAATGCAGAAACAAAGGAAAAGCAGATAAGCAAGAAAAGTAATGACAAGAGTTCAGCTATGAAACAGAGTCCTAGTTCCTCCTCAAGGGATACACATAACAATCTGATGCACATCTTCAAGTTGTTCTGCAGAAACTAAGACACACCCAGTCCCCCCCCCCCCAACATGCAGACCCCATACTGGCTGGAATCAGAAGGTTGATGATTAAGATTCCTGAACCATCACTCTGTTACCCCACCACCAACCAATCAGAAGAAAGTCCACGAGCCGCAACCCTCACCCCAAACGTCACCTTTAAAACCCCTCCCCTGAAAGCCATCAGGGAGTTCAGGTCTTCTGAGCGTGAGCTGCCTGTTCTCCATGTTTGGAGTCTTGACATAAAGGCTGTACTTTCCTTCACCACAACCCAGTGGTGAAGACTGGCTGCTGCACCCCAGGCAAGTGGACTCCAGTTCAGTTTGGTGCCATCTGGAGCACCTCTCGCACCCCTGGAGCCTGAGCAGCCACTGCAGCATCTCCCCGCCTCCTGCAGGCCCCATTTAGCACCCTCTCCTCTACCCCGTCACAGCGACACCCCCAGCACCCCCTCTTCTGCCTCCTGGTGGAGGTCGTGGTCAGCTCCCCACATCACCAGAGCCCCGGGTGGTCCCCACTGGGCTGGCCCTTCCATTTCCCTCTCCTGCTCGGTGGGTTACAGCTCTGGGCTCTGGAGAGCAGCCGACTTGGCTTCATCCAGGCCCCATTAGCTGGGTGACCTCAGGCAAGCCACCAACCTCTTCAAGCCTTGTTTCCTTGTCCTTACCGAGGGGACCCCTCCCAGGGCTACTGGCCTGTGTAAAGAAAGCTCTGAGCACGGTGCCTGGGAACATAAGCATCCACAGACTCCAGTAACGGTTACGGCCTCCGAGAGTGGGCCCTGTGCTGTGGCTGACCACACCCTACCCATTGGGAGACAATCCTCAGAGAGGTGGGGAGACACAGCCTGACCTTGGGTACCTGCCTAAGCTGGTTCTTCAACCTTCCGATCAGTTCTGAGAGCCATCTCAGAACTAGTCCCATCATAACCAAAGCTAGTCCCTATTATTTGGTGGCCAGGGACCCCACTGCACCTCTGGAGCCTCCGCCGGCTGAACACCACACCCCATCAGCCCCAGGCTCACAGCCGTGAAACACAAGCACCACATGCTGCCCACCTCCGGCTTTTGCTTGAGTGGCTCCCTCTAACCGGGAGAGTCCAACTGGACTCTTCTTTATCCAAGTAACTCCCACTGCTCTTCAAAAGCTGTCAAGGGTCCCCTCCTCATGAAGCCCCTCACCCACCCACTTCTTCTGTGCTCCCATAGCACCTGCACACATAACACAGGTTCATCAATCCCACTGGGCTCTGGGATCCCTGCAGGGGAAAACTGGGCCTTCTCCATCCTTCCCCAGGGTCTGGAGAATAATATGCGTCTAACAAATGTAAGCAGATGGCAGACAGATGTTGGGTAGATGCGTAGATGGGTGGGTAGATGGACGGGTGGGTGGGTGGATGGATACATGGGCGTATGACAAATCACTGTCCCTCTAGTTGCCCCCGCTCCATCTCTCCACTGAGTAATTTCCGGGCTAATCTTCCTAACAGCCAGCTTGGTTCATTTCATGACCCAAATACCTTCAGAGGTTGTGCACTGCCTGCCAAATACAGTTCAAACTCCTCAGCCTGGAATCTGGCCCCCACCTACTTTTCCAGTTCTGCTCTCCTTCCCTCCCACTGTTCTCCAGCCAAATCATATCAGACGTTCTCTACACTCTTGCGACTCAGGGTGACCCTCTGACCCGCGCATCAGCCTCACCTGAGAGCTTGTCAGAACTCTCAAGTCTTTTCCCAGACCCACGGAATCAGAATCGGAATTTTCACAAGCCCTCAGGCGAGTCATGCGCATATGAGAGTTTTCAGCTCTAGGGTGTCCCCAAAGCTGCTGCCAGTCATCTGTCAAAATTCTTTACATCATTTAGGGTTCAGCTTGCCTATGCCCCCCCTACTGGTAACAACCCCCATCCCACTTGCCCTAACCACACCTCCCAACACACACACACACACACACACACACAGTTTCCTTTCTCCGAAAGACCATAGCACTTGTTTATGCCTCTCCCGTCCCAGGGATCACATTGTTTCTAAAGTATAAGCATTTGAGACTCATCCCTCTGTTGTAAATTATAAGTGTCTGGTGAATAAGGACCTTGCTAGTCTATTTCATCCCATGCCACGACTCAAAAGATGCCTTGCACCTAGCAGGTATCAGACAAATGCATTAAATAAGTGAATGGATTAATGAAGGTCAGGTTCCTAATAGGGGAAGAAGGTCCACAGGATCCCCACTGGGGCAAGAGTTTCAGGTGCTTGGTCCTACCTTTCTTCCCTGGAACATTTGGGAGCCTCTCAGTTTGCCTGCCCCTGCCCCCCTGGAGTGACGGGGAGTGAGATGCAGCCTGTGAGGGCACAGGACCCTTAGAGGCCGTCTGGCTGTCTCATTCCCGGGCGTGGTGGGGAGGGAGAGGAGGTCGACCTTGTCAGGGAAGCATAGCTAAGCCTGCAACAGCATCAGCAGTGCTGAGTCCGTCCTCTTCAGCTGTCAGTTCCCGTACTGGAATGTCGGGACAAACTCACAGACTTCCTGACCTCGGTGAGCTCATCTTCCTCCCAACCCGTCTCCTCGGGAAGCAGATGTCCTCACCCACCCCCCACCCCCCCTTCTCAGGACTCTGGTACTTGGCCAGTATGTGGTGCTCTCTGTATTATATTACACAGTTAAAAACAGAATGCTTTCTCCTAAGACGAGGCAAGGATGTCCGCTCCCACCACTTCTACTGGTTACTGTATCGGAGATTCTAGACAGTGCAATCAGGTAAGAAAAAGAAAACACATCCAGATTGGAAAGCAAGAAGTCAAACTGTATTTGCAGATGACATGATCCTGTATAAGGAAAATCCTAAGGAATCCACTAAACAGCTACTAGAACTAATTGGGTCAAACAACATCACAGGATACCAGACCAGTGTAAAAAAAATAGACTGCGTTTCTAGATATTAGCAATAAACAATCTGAAAATGGTATTACGAAAACAATTCTATTCACAGTAGCTCAAAAATAATAATGCCAATTCCTATGGAAATCCCAGCAAGATATTTTTGTAGACAAAGACAAGCTTATTCTAAAATTTATATGCAGAGGAACTAGATCAGCTAAGAAGCTTGACAAAGAATAAAGTGGGTGGAAATCACTCTACCTGATATCAAGGCTTACCACAGAGCTCACCAAACAGTAATACAGTGTGGTATTAGTGAAGCGACAGACCCAGAGATCAATGGAACAGAAGAGAGAACCCAGAAATAGACCCACGCGGTAGGTTCTGTGGTTTTCTTGACAAAGGTGCAAAAGCTACCCAATAGAGAATGACAGCCTCTCCAACAAACGGCACTGGAGCAATTGATCATGCATAGGCTAAAAAAAATCCTAAACCTCACACCTTACACCAAAATTAACTCAAAATGGATCATGGACCTAATGTAAAACATACAACAATTAAACTTTTAGGAAAGAAGGACAACATAAAATCTTTGATATCTAGGGCTAGACAAAGAGTAATCAGACATGATAACAAAAGAATCATTTATGGAAAAAAAAGATAAGTTGGACTTCATCAAAATTTGAAACTTTTGCTGAGCAAAAGACCCCTTTAAAAGGATGGAAGGCATGCTACAGATTGGGAAAAATTATTTGGAAACCACATATCTGACTTATATCTGGAATCTGTAAAAGAATTTAAAGAATTCTCAAAACTCGAAAACACAAATGCAATAAATACACAAACGTTTGGCCCTGCTTCTAATTAAATTAGAAAGGCAGAAGACATGAACAGACATTTCACCAAAGAGGATCTATGAATGGCAAACAAGCACATAAAAAGGTGCTTACCATCATTAACCATTAGGGAAACGCAAATCGTAACAAGGAGATACCAGTACACACTGATTATAGCAGGTAAAATAAAAAAAAAACCAAACAGTGATAAGACCAAATGCTGGCAGCAGTGTGGAGCAACTGGATCTCCCCTACATTGCTGGTGGGAACAGACAATCGTATAGTCACTCCAGAAAATAGTTTGGCAGTTGTTTCTTAAAAAACTAAACATGCACTTACCACATGATCCAGCAATTATACTCTTAGGCATTTATCCCAGAGAAGTGAAAACTTACATCCATACAAAAACCTATACACATGCTAAATTATACACTTAAAAATGGTTACAGTGGTAAATTTTATGTGTATTTTACCAAAATTTTTTAAAAACTTGTACAGAAGTATTCATAGAAGATTTATTCAGAATAGCCTCAAACTGGGAACAACCCAAATGTCCTTTAGTGGGTAAGTGGTTAAACTCTGGGACATCCATACACTGGGGTACCATTCATCAATAAGAAGGAACCACATGCACCGACTTGGATGGATCTCAAGGGCATCATAAATCCATCATCGATCCATACTGTGCAGTTTCATTTACATAACACTCTCAAAATGACAAAACTATACAGATGAAACCAGGTTAGTTATTTCCAGGTGTGATGACTAATTTTATGTGTCACCTTGACTGGGCTACGGGATGCCCAGGTTGTTGGTGTGACATTATTTCTGGGTGTGTCTGTGAGGGTGTCTCCAGAAGAGATGAACATTTGAGTCAGTGGACTGAGTAAAGATCCTCCTCACGCATGTGGGTGGGCATCTGCCAGTCCACTGAGGGCGTGAAGAGAACAGGGTGGATGAAGGGGCGCCTGCTCTCTCTGCTCGAGCTGGGACGTCCATCTTCTCTTGACCCCAGACATGGGTGCCCCTGGTTCTCGCCTTCTGACTCAAGAGTGAGTCTCAGGGCTTCAGACTTGGGATGAACTGAAGAACTGACTTTCCTGCTTCTCCAGTTTGCAGATGGCAGACCGTGAGATATCTTGGCCTCCATAATTACATGAGCCTACTCCTATTATAAAATATCCCCATATTCATCTCTTTTTATCCTTTTGGTTCTGTTTCTCTGAAGAACACTAATACACCAGGGGTCAAGGAGTAGCACACAGGAAGGAGTTCCTTTGTGGTGCTGGAACATTTCTGTATCTTGATGGTGGTGGAGTTACACAAATCTACACATGGAATCCCATTCTGTAGAAACACACACACACACACGTGCATGTGTAAAAACTTGTGGAAACTGAATGAGGTCTATAGTCTAGTTACCAGTATTGAACCAATGTCGGTTTCCTGGTTTTGATATTGTACTATCATCATATAAGATGTCACCCCTGGGGGAAGCTGGACCCAGGGTTTGCAGGGCTCGACTGTTTTTGCAACCTCTGGTGAGTCTGTAATTATTTCTAGATAAAAAGTTTTTAAAAAGTAAAATGGGATTAGGGATTCTGTAGTTATTTTAGAATTCCTCTCCCCGTAACACCCAGGGTGACCTGGCTTTCATGCACTGGCTCTCTGTGCTTGTTTGCAGGTTAGAGCAGCAGGCACGGAACACCATGGGAGCTGGTGCAGAAACCCCAGTGGACCATGGAAGACACCAAAGTCACACGTTGCCGGCTCTAGGGACCTAAATACACAGATCTTCTCTCCCACCCTCCGCCGCTCCCGAGGGAGTGACCGGATGGCTTCCTCCTGAGGGGGGCCGTGTGGGCCAATGGCGCCTCCCAGTTCCTACAGCAGGGGGTGGTAAAGAGGAGGGAAAGAGAGGCCCCGGGTGGGTGAGGTCTGCCTGGTGCTGAGGCTTCGGGAAGCTGGGGGTTTGCAGAAGGAGGCCCGGGCCTCTGGGAGGGCCAAGGGGAGGCTGTGGCCGGGCAGTCCCAGCCTGACCTGGGTGTGCAGCCACCAGCCCGGGTGCCTTGGGTCTCTCTCTAGAGTCTCTCAGAAACAATGCAAAGCAAACAAACAAAAGTCAGATTTAAAAAAAAAAAGGAAAGGAAAATCCAGGTCAGGCAGAACAGAAAGACAACCGTTTACAGTCGGCCCCGTCCCACCAGTGTGCACGGGGCCGGTGGGAGGGTCCCCTTGCTCCTCACCCGGCCCAGGCCCAGGGCCTGCGCTCCAAAAGCACAGCTGGACAGCACTCCTGGAGAAGAGGCCCCGGGGCCCCCCTCCACTTGCCCAGGGCAACGTCACGGTCTCAGCTCTCTGGCCGAGACCTTTGCCTGCCCACCTGCAGACGAGGAAGTCTCCAGAAACCAGGTGCATTTGGCAGTGGCCGTTTTCCCTGGCAGCCTGTGAAAACATCATGCAAACCCTCGAAGGGAGACGGGTGGGAGCCTGCCGGCAGCTCCCGCTCCGTGAATGACAGCACCTGGGGACGGGCTGCACCCACTCCCTCCGTCCCTCCCTCCCAGGCCCCACCACCACAACCGTGCAGGCCAGGACATCCTACCCTCTCCCCTCTACTTGGGAAATCTGCCCCCTCTTTCTGCCACCACCCCATCGTCTCTTGGCCAGGCCCTGGCCATACCCTGCTCCCAGGTCCCCCCAGTTCTACTTTAGCCCCTACAATCTGACCTCCACTCAGCAGCCAGATGATCCTGTACAGTCAGAGCAAATCGATCGTATCACACCCAGAAGAAAATCCACGTGTCCCTCTGGCTTACAAGTCCTCTCTGATACGGGCCCTGCCTCTCAAAGCTCTGCGTCCACCTCTCACTGGTTTTTCCTTCCATTCCTCAAGCAGGCCATGCTCGTCCCTCCCTCTCTGACCTCTTGTCTGGAATGTGTATCTTCCAGGGGCTGATCCTTGCCATCTGGGGGGGTCAATCTCGAGGGGCCACCAGTCATGGCACCTCTCCCTGCACAGCACTTGGGCTGCAGTCGGGTCTCAGGAAAGCAGAGCCTGGGAAGGAGGTTAGAGGACGCGATGTTCATTAGGGAGCACGCTTGGGACCAACTGCCGTGGAGGGGAGCCGGCAACACGGGCAGAGGGGCAAGGCGGCTGTGATGTGGGCTTATCGACAGCTGGACTGGCCCTTGGGTTGTCCTGACTTGGGCCGAGGATGCCAGGCCTTCCTGCTCCTGCTGCATCAGCCCTTTCACGTGGGCTTCCGCAGGCCCCCTCCTGCGCCTACAGCTAAGCCCATCCCAGAAAAGGGCCTTCGGCATTGCAGTATCCATCTCAGCTCCTCTCATTTTGATATTTTTCTTAATTTTTCATTCCTATGAGTCTCTCCCTCCAAGAACGGAAACTCCATAGAAGCAGGATTTGCCTTGTGTGTCACGGGGACGTCAGCCTAAGCACGTGGTACGTGTTGAGTGAATGCTTTACATTCACGACCACCCTGGAAAATTCATCATTTGATTCTCATTGCACAAATGACATCAGTGAGGCTTCGGTTAAGAAACTTACCCAAGAAGTGGCAGGAGCAGAACCCCGGGTCGCTCTGTGTGGCTCCCCCGCCAGCGCCCCCCACCTCACCAGAATCAAGGCAGGGGCAGCGCCATGATGGCCCCGGGCCGACATGGGAGGCTGCACATTCTGTGCGTGGCTTAGAACAAGATTATAAATTACTGGGGGATTTGGGCCATTCCTTACAATCCTTCCTAGGCTCGGTGTTCAGTCAGTGGCCCCCATGTACACAGAAGTCATAGTGAACCAGCCCTAAGTGCCTTTCTGCTACACACACAAGCAGGTGGTCAACCTGATTAAGCTGAGGACAACTCTGCTTTCTCTTTGCAAATCCGCTGCCTGTTCTGCTCTGTCTGCTTCTTCTCCATTGCCGATGCCCCCTCAGAGAAGCCTGGCAAAAAATCCCACCTTCGAGCACGGAAGTCCTGTTGCAGACATGGCAGGGGAGGTGTTTGGGAACGTGGCCACACACACTTCCTGAGGTGGAGCAGATTCCCTGAGAATTCCCATAGTTCGGGGGAAGCACATGTTGAGCACCGCACAGGGTCCCCCAGTCCTAGCCTGGTACTCCTATCAAGGGGCTCTGCATGCCTCTTGCAGAACAGTCACTGAGCACCACCCTCCAATTAACCTCATCCCCCTGCCAGGGGCAGGTGGGCAGGCAGAGGTCCCTTTGATGAAGCTCAAGGAAAGCATCTAAATTAAATCAGGGATGAGGGGACAGCAAGGTTTCCTAGAGGAGGCGAAGCTTGAACTACATCTTGGAAGGCCAGTAGCACAGCCAGGCAGTAAGGAGAGGACATTTCTGGCAAAGGAAACGGCATATGCAAAGGTGTCATAGTAACACTAGCCACCATCAGATGGACCCTTCCCATATGCCACGTGATGAGCTAAGCACTTTACAGATACCATCACTTAATTTCACGGAATTTTTCACATTTCTTGTCTGTCTCCTCTACTAGAACATCAGTCCCATGGGGGCAGTGATTCTTTCCCCACCTCTGTATCCCCAGTGCCTGGTATACAGAATGGGGTCAATCAATCTTTCCCTTCTCATGGTCACCAAGTATTCATCTAAATGTTTAAATCCATGAATCTAATCAGACTGACTATACAGTATCAATAGGAAACCAAAGACAGGGTAATAGCATGAGCACCTGTACACCATACACACACACACTCAGCAGAATTTGAAATGCTTTCCCCAATAACTATAAAACTAGAACCGCTTCCAAGGAAACAAACATTTGAGTAATAATCCAACAATTTCCAAAGTTACTCCTCCGGAAAGAAGAATTTCTACTGAGATAACAGAAGATGGCTGACTGTCCCTTGTACTTTGTCCAAAGGTTTAAAAAAAAAATTGCATTTAAATAAGAATGCCAAAAACATGATTTTACTTATATAGCATGCTAAATATTTTAAAATTGATTCCACCTCCATTCTGTTTTCATTCAAAACAAGTCTAGGGAAGAGCACTAGACAGAGGTGGGGCAGCTATACCCTGGTGCCAGCCACACAGAGGGAATGAGATGTTTTAATGAGAGGTTGTACAGATAAAACATTTGGAGTTCTTTAAAATCCAAACTTTAGAAATAAATGTATAGCTATGTGGAAAACCTCATGTTTAAAATCTGAGAACCCCAATTATGGATAACTGAGTGTAGGAAGCGCCCGCCCCCCCAGGTAATTCTTAAGGCTCCTGCTTGAGCGGCTATGGTTTCACAGAACCTGCCTCCTTGACCACAGATCCAAGGATGGACCAGCAGATCTGTGGGTATGCAGACTTGGCTGCACTGTCCATCAAGTTGTTTCTGTAGCTGCAAGATTTAAAACTCAGGAGCTGTTGGCAGCCAAGTTTACAATGAGTGTTATGGACTGAATAGTGTGCCCCGCCTCAAAATTCATAGGTTGAAGGCCCAAGCCCCCATGTAACTGTATTTGAAGATGGAACCTTTAAGGAGGTAACTAAGGTTAAATGGGGTCAGAAGGGTGGGGCCCTAACCCAATAAGACTGGTGTCCTTATGAGGAAGAGACACCAGGGATGCAGAATAAAGGCCACGTGAGAGTGCCGGCTACAAGCCAAAGAACAGAACCCTCACCAGAAGCCGTGCTTGGGCTTCCAGCCTCCACAACTGTGAGGAATAAGTGTCTGCTGTTTAAGCTGCTGCTTTGTGGTATGCTGTTATGGCACACCTGAGCAGACTACAAGGAGCAGAAAGCACACACACCGGAGGATTCTGGTTGCATTTAGGTATCTTTAAAGCCCAACAATATTCTCATGTTGGTTTCAAACTTTAGGATCCTTACAATAATCTCCTGTGAGTTTAAGTGAATTCAAATTGGGTCTCTTTCATTTGCAACTAAATGAAAGAGCTTCTGAATAGCTGGAGGTTTACCCCCCACCCCGGTCCAAGCACACAAAATTTTAAAACCATTTTAGAAGGGAACCTGAGATACATTTCATCTCTGCCTTTTATAAGAAGATATTTTGTCTTAAAAAAAAATTATCCCAGGTTTTCCATTATGAGTATTCCGAAGATATTCTATGATATGGCTGGAGTTATTAGGAAATCTGAGGTCTACACCTCTCTTTGCTGTTGGCCTCACCACTCTGGGCCTATTTCCTTTCTACAACAGTTATTTCTGCTAATCACAAAAATTCTGATACCGCCAATGACTGATCTCACTACGCTGAAAGTTAAGTCACCGCACTGCTCAGGATGACTCCCCATCTGCAAAATGAGTGTTTCTTCCAGGACTAACATTCTACGTGTTCCAGGATTACTACCTAACCAGGTCTCTCGGGGTCCTGTGCCATGCTCTCCCCTTTGGTATTGCCGCGTCCTGCTTATGTGGTTTGCCTTTTCTAGTCTGGCTCCTTGTTGGGCTCTTTCAGCTGCTGTGTGCTATCTGTCCAGCCCCCGAGTCTCACACAGGTCAGGTACTCTATGGGGTATGAGCTCACAGGGCCTGGGCGGCTCTCGTAGGCAAGTGCAGAGACTCACTGGGAGAGTGACCCCTGGGCTGCCTAGAGGCCTTCTCAGCTTATTTGTTCCCCCAAAAGGCATCAAAGGATCAAAGGGAGAAGTCTGACAGCAAACATCAGGTTTTTTCACATCTTTGCTTACCTTTGGTGGATCACAAGGTGGGGGAAAGAGGCCAAAAGACTGACCAGCTATGAGAATCAGTCTTCTCCAAAATCCAGCAGGCTTTCCCCCTTATTTATGTTTTTAAATATAAGCAAGCTCCTTGGTGGTTAAAACAGAACCTATCTTACGTGTCACTAATCTTTTGGTCACCAGTAACCGATCTCTGCTACAGAAATCTAACGGAATAAAGCGCAGTGCTGCACCCCATCTTATTTGGTCTACTTCCTTTATGGTTACACCTGCTAGTGACCTTGTTTATTCCAGATGAAAGATGAAAAGTGAATGAAGGTGAATTATCACAGCTGATTTTCAGATATTCTCTGCCTTGTGCATGATACACAACAGAATTACCCCTGGTTCCCTCTAACAATTTAAACTTGGAAACAATATAAACATGACAAAACTTGGAAACCATTCTCCTCAACACCGAATAGCAAGAAATAGGACACAGGTCAGCAAGGAAGATGGCGATGAGGGTTGGAAAATAGGGTTAAGAGAATTAAGTCGAGTTTTGAAACTTCCTTCATGCCTTCTGGATTTGTCTCAGCCAGCCTTGGAATAAACACCTGGAAAGAAATTGAAAACGACGGTTCTCGCAATTCCCTTCTGAACCACCTGCCTTACAGAGGCGTTTATCAGCCCTGCGGCACACACGTGGGTAAGATCATAAACACCACCCCAGGCTAGACTGCGCTGTACCAGCATTTTCCATCATAACCAGCTTCAAGCCTGTTCTAAAAATGTTTATTCTATTGGACTCCACTGGCTACTTTTTGTACTGACCCCAAAGGTAACTAACTCAGGAACCCAGGAAAACAATGCAAGTAACAGATGCTAAAGGGAGAGCAACAATACTAGTGAAATGCTAAAGAAATCATCTCTGAGACTATTTTATAAAGAATAGTGATGACCGTGGAAGATACTGATTTACCCATTTAATAGGTTTCCAAAACCCAAACCAAATAAAACACAACCACACCAAATCTAAATTACAACACTTTATTGCAGCATCGGCAAAGGTCAGATTTCTGAAGCTGGTGAAGATCGGGCAGCATTTCCATGTGAAATGTTACAACTTTACAAGTTTTGTTTCTTATTTAATTCTACATGCAGAAACTGAAACATGGTAAAAGAAAAAATGCAAAATAGCTAGAAAAAAAGATGTAATCAAGTTGTAGCATACAGATGTGCTCTTCAACTAAATTTACTATGCCTATCGGAAAGCAAACGAAAGACAACTATCCTAATAAATTAACAGATTGCCAGAAACAGACTAAGAATGCTCATTTCTACTTAGTGGGGGGAAAACAAAACAAAACAAAAGAAAAACAAAAGCAAAATAAAAGCTCTACTGTTTCCATACTTTGTTTAGAGACAGAGGCTGTAAACCCATGAAGGTCAACAAAATCTCCGGATCCCCTTCTCGCTGTCCTTCGTCCATCTTCTGTGACATCTGCCTGGTTCGCTGTCTGTTTTCAATGATACTTACAATGGGCTCAACTATCCCTGTTCTTAGGCTGGTGTCAGACTCCCCTAAGCCATCTGGGTACATGCTTTGTACACTAATCGTCTTCACATTTTCTTTTTACCCTAGTAGGCAATGTTACATTACTGACTCTGATGGGTAAAACTGATTTTTCTCCCTCATCCCTTGTTCCTCTTGAAACAAATTCCTAAACAAAAGCCTTCCTGGTGGATTATCTGGTATTTGGATATCTTTCATCATTTTGTTGTCCTGCATGTAAGTTTTCACTAGAAGATTTTACTGCTTGCTCTATACTTTGCTACTATAGTCCTGGAGCCCCCAAATGTATCTTCTTCCAACTTGGGATGTTCAATTCAGAGACACTGTAACTCAAATCAAGTTTAAACTCAAGTTCATTTCCCCCATACCATTACCATTACAATCGTTTCTTCTTCGGCTCAATCATCTCACTGACGCTCTTCTTGGTGTAACTGCTCAGGAATCAAGTCAACCATCTCATTTTTGACTGCATTCTCAAGAGAAGATGAACCCTCGCGTGATTTCCATTACAAAAGGCCTTTTCTGCCTTATCTGGAAGCGTCGGCTTGTTCCGGTGTTGGCAGAGGCTGCTGTTTCTGCCTCATGGCCCCAGCCTGTCCCAGGTTTAGATTCGCAACTCTCTAGACCGACATGCTGAGATGTGTCCACTGCTCTCATTCAATTGCTGGAGGACTCCACTATCCACAACATCAGATACAGGACCTAATGAAATGACACGTGCTGCTGGATCAACGTCTCCTAGAGGCACAAACAGGGCAATGTTAAAGAACCAGGACTGAGGACGACCCTCCAGCAAGAAAAGGCCTCTAAAAAAGGCCCCAGCCACTATTCTCTGATGTCTGCAGACAAGTCAGTGCTTTTTAAAGAGCACACAAACTCCTACTGAACTAAGAAACAACAGGGGGCGGAGGGGCACTAAAAAGAGCAATTCTGATGCTGATCAGAAGGGGGTGGTCCCAGTAGCTCTCCTGTTAACTACTTTCTAAGATGCTGAAAATTCATGGTTTGTGTCATGGCTGAACGGTGTACCCTCCAAATTCACATGTTGAAGTCTAACCGCAGTACCTCAGAATGTGACCTTATTTGAAGACAGGGTCACTGCAGATATAATTTGTTAAGATGAGGCCAGATTGGTGTAGGATGGGCCCCTGATCCAGTGTGACTGTGTCCTCGTAACAGGAGGAAACCCAGACACAAACATCCTGGGAGAACGCCACGTGACGATGAAGACATGGGTCAGACGGTGCTGTGGAAGCCTGGGGATGCCAAAGATTGCTGGCAAAGCACAGAAGCCAGGAGGGAGCCTGGAGCGGATTCTCCTCTCAGCCTCAGAAGGAACCAACCCGGCCCTGACCCTGGATTTCGGCCTCCAGAAGTGTGAGGCAAACCGTTCTGTTGTTTAAGTCACAAAGTTTATCATGCTTTCTTTTGACAGCTCTAGCAAACTCATACAGGTTGTCTCTCACAAGGCAAGTTGCATTAGCAAGAAACTTTCAAAGAATAAAATGCAAATACGGAAAAGTCTATCTTCAGCTGGATACATCCGTTAAGTCGTGCAGAACTGAACTGAATGGGAAAAGGTCAGTAGAAGTATTCTCTGAGAGAAAGAAACAGTCTCTCCCCTGATGTCAAGACAAAGCAATGGTCTAAAACAGAATACTTTAGATAAACGCAATGAATGACAGGAAAAGCGTTCACAGTCTTTGATAAATAAGACACACTTATTATAACCCCTTGCTACTCAGAGTGTGGTCCACACTCCAGCAGCTTTGACATCGCCTGGGAGCTTGTTAGAAACTAATCAGAACCAGCAGTTTAACAAGAGTCAGGATGGTTAAAATAGGTATTTTAAAGTTTGAGGAGCGCTGGTATAATCCACACAAATTTATAGCATATAAACCATATTAGTATTAACACTTGCCAAAGATGCTGAGTTTCACAGTTTATTCGACACTCACAGGGTAGAGAGCAACCCTGTCCTGCACTACAGAACACCTTGGTAATTGTATTACTTAGAGTGCTACTGCCATTTTAACTCATTATAAGCAAATGCTTACTCCTTCTTAGAGCATTCCTGCCCAGGGAGAAGGACTGAAATTTTAACTTACAGCCCTATTTCAATCCTGATTATAAAATATAAAAATCATTATAATTAATGTCTGGGAGCCTTATCAAAATCTACAAGTAATAAAAACTTAAAACTGCTTTAATAACCAGTTTCCAAGTAAATTTCCCTTTATCTGACATATAATGTCAACAATTTAATATCTTTTTAAAAAAAGTACTAGCCAAGTTAAGAGTCAAATTGAAAACAGTTTCTCAGACCTCACTCACAGAACCCCCCTCTGCCTCTTCCTACAGGACTTCAGCACGCAGACACCCAAGGACCACGGCTCTAGACGCACAGGTTCCTATTGAGTCTGGCCCAGCGTTAAAAATAGAAGAAAATAAAGAGGAGCCAAACTACCAAAAGACACCACCCATCACCTAACGTTCTTCCACGTGACTACATTTCTTCACTTAAGTTTAAAAAATAGCAAAGAACATTTGGTACTTGAAAGGCTTCAAAAAGTCACTTTTACACATTTGCTTGTTCCTCTACAATGTTCATCTGAACCTGCATTTTAAGAGCACTGGCTTTGAGAAGACTATAAAACCATAAGACTTTACAGAGGGCCATTTTCAAGAGTGTTGGACAAGTTAGGATTTCTTTTTCCCAAGTCATTATTTGAGGAAGAGATTTAAAATAGGTAAAGCCAAGTAGCTCAAGAGGTGGGAGTCTCACAAAATCAGGAAAACAAAAGGGAATGAGGGTGCTAGGGAGCATAACACAGGGAGAAAGTTTGTTAAATGACTAAGCATAGATTTTTTTTGAAGTCCCTCTGTCCATTCAACAAATATTTACTGGGCATCTACTATGTGCCAGGCACCAAGAGATATAACGGAAAGCAAGACAAGGCTTCATGTCTGCCCTGAGTCTTCAATCTCCTGGGGGATGGAGACAAGCTAGCAGGTGACGAAGCACAACAAGGTCTGGGAAAGCACAGTGAGTCAGGGCAGCAAGGTCAGGCTCCCGAGTTTCAAGGGGAGACCTGACGGAGGAGCAGGAGTCATCCGGGGAAGAGCCCAAAAGGGTTCCAAACAGAGGGAGGCAAAAAAGGGCATAACTAGAAGAGCCAAAAGGCCAGCTGGGTGGAAGTAGGGGAAAAAATAGCAAGAGGTAAAGCCAGTAAGGGGAGTGCACCCCCATCATGCAGGGTTGTGTTAACCAACTGAGGAGCTGGGACTTTTATCCCACAAGCCACGAGGAGCCACTGAAGGGTTTAAGCACAAGAGCTCACTCCTGGTCAGACGGCAGGTTTGCACTTGAGAAAGAACACTGTGGGGAGAGCAGAGAGGATGCATTGGAAGGGGTTGAAATTGGAGACTGAGAAGCATATCTGGAGGCTGCAGGCAGTAATCCAGATGAGAGGTGACAGTAGCTTGATCTAGGATCTCCATGGCGGAGATGGAATAAACAGGGCCAGTGTGAGAAAGCCATTTACCAGTAGAATCAGGGTATTTGTTAATTAACTACACAGAGAGACTGATGCAGAGGAAGAGTCAAAAACAAAACCTCCTTTTCTAGTTTGGACAACTGCGAGGGCAGAGCTTCCGTTCACTGGGCTAGAGAACAGAGGAGGGGAGAGGATGGGGCGGGGATACGCTGAAGTTGAAGTTCCCGAGAGACGTCTAGGTGGTTGTTCAGAAGACAGCAGGTGCACGGTCAGAAACCAGAGTGGAGGCTTGGGCTGGAGACCTGGCTGGTAATGGAGCCACAGGAGGGGACACCTGCGAGAGCGCTCGGCGTAAGTGAGGAGGGGCCAAGGACCAGCCTGAGGGGCACGGGTGTTTCCAGGAGGAGGCAAGGCCACCCCGGAGTCAGGAGACAAGCAGAGGAGGCAGACAGTGAAGAAGACCAGGAAGGGCAGCAGAGCCGCAGAGGTCACGGGAAGAGAGTGTGCTGACAGAAGAGGGGGGCCCATGTGCAGAGCGCTCCAAGACAGCCACCCAGATGGCTGAACGGAGCACTGAGGCGGCCGGGCCAAGGCCAAGGTGTCAGGGAAGGGGCAGGGAGGCAGATGCACAGTGAGTGCGAGGTGAGAGAGAGCCAGCGTGGCCAGTTCCAAGTCTGGCTGCCTGCAGGGCTGGAGGGAGGGAAGGAAATCAGAAAGGTAACAAAGAACTTTGAAAAACGACTGAGTAACTGGTAGCAAACTAAGAAAGGCACATCTCTGTGTTCATATACACAACTACAGCAGCATGTTTAAGCTGATACACCTGCTTTCCCATATTTTATTCCACACTCCTTGAGAAATGCTTGGTGCTTAGACTCTCCATCAATGATTTTTTAAATAAATACATGACTAGGGAAGAATTAGCTGTCAAGTACCTGGACCTGGTTTCTCAACTGGACTATAACCCTTAGAGTAAAGGCTCTGTCTTCTACTTCTGAATTTTCCATAGTGCAGGACTGAACCCATGGAAGGTGCTGGATGAAATGTAAGCTGAGGGGAGCAAATCCTACTGCAAATAGTAATTATGTAGCAAATGTCACATTTATTGATTCTGTAAAGTCACCCAAACATTGAAAAATTAGGAAACGATGCTACTGTTACAATACCTAAACTGAGAAAGGATTAGGAATTAATAGAAACAATGCTGTTCAGAGATGTTAGGCTGCAATATGGCCGGTGAAGTTGATGAAAAATGTCAAGATAAGAAAGAGGAAGCAGACATTACCAAGAACACAAAGGTATATATTTAAAGCTACTCTAAGAAAATGTAAAAGGAGAAAACTAAAATTTCCATGGCCTCTTTCTTAACTTAGCACAATAAAAGGTATTATTAAAGGACTTTAATGAAGGTTGGGTAATTTAAAATAACCTAATATCTTATGCCTATTGTACATCATTTGTAACGTACATTTCTAAAAAAAAAAAATTACACTCAATAGCTGTTAAAAAACAGATCCCTAAACTGTCAATGACAAACCAATTTCCTAAACTGCAATTTGATTAGAGTTGTCTGAACATATAGTTCAAAGAAAAATGTTACCAGGAACACGAATATACTTAGTGAGTGAAGACACAGGCTGGAACATCTGTGCTTTCTCCAATGCTACTACTCTCCTCAGTGGACCATTTCTCTACCCCAGCACTCTTTTCTACACCTGCTCGCCTGTCTCCAACAACAAGGTGACAACATTTGAGGGCTGCTGTAGAGCCTCAGTCTAAATACCCCAAGGAAGACCAGTAAGAGCACAAAGCCTATGTCACTTTTGATAATAACCCAAACACAAGACAGAAAACAAAGTTGATAGGTACGGGTCTTTAGATCAGATCCCAGCAACACTTTCAACAACTTTAAAAACAAGATGAGTGAGGTCTTAGGCAATATCTTCTATATGAAATACCTTCCAGAGTTTTAATTATTTCACATTAAGCAACTCAAGTTTAAGAAGAACTGGCATAGATCCCAGCAGGATATTTTATAATTTAAAAACAAACAAACAAAATACCTCAAAACAAACTCAATCTGCATGACTGAAAGTCTAGTAACAGGTTTTGAGTTTTTGTAAACACTATGATTACATAACACTGGCTTGAGAGATTCTAACAAAAAGCCTGTGACTTCTCTCAAACTAATCTGTAACTAGTCCTCAAAAGAGGAAACTAAAAAATCCGAAGAAGCCCACTCAGAAAAAGTGAAAGCCAAGATTGGTGTGGCTGAAATTAAGATTAAAAAACAAACAAACAATTTTATAAATAGGTTTTCTTTACTCAAATATCTACAACTCAAACACTTTTCTATTTTGCTAGTCATTGGGCCTTGATCATTAGGTATAATCCAGAACTATCTAATTTGCTCACATGGACACCATGAAAAATAGCTAAGGCAGAAATAAGAGAGACCGTCCTACCTCCCACCAGTCTTAAAGATTAGATCTGCATTAGGCGCTCCCTTTGGATGTTGGTAACGAGGCCGCCGCTCCCGATTGGTGTTTGCTGGAGCCGGCCGCTGGGCAAGAGACTGCAGCATTTCTGGAATTAGGAGCAAAACAGAAAAGGCATTTAACGTTGGTAAATGTACTCCCAAGAAGCAAATAAAACCCTACGGAGATCAAGTTTATTAGTCCTGTCAGGTAGCTGACTAAAGAAAAATAACCATTATATGGACTAAAATGATTAATAAGTACAAGAAGAGCAATCAAGAGAGGAGACATGCTCTTGAGTATCATTTAACATCCAAAGCTCCCTTTACAGTCAATGTGGCCACGATGTTAAGTGTCCTGAGGCAGTGAAACAGCGTAAGAAGCAGTTTAGTACAACAGCTATCAGCACGGTGTTTGGAGCCAGATAATATTAGCTCAAATCCCAGCTCTGCCACATACTAGCTATGCGACTTTTGGTTCAGTTTCCCTAAATGTAAAATGGGAATAATAATAAGCACTTATCTCATAGAACTGTTGTGAGGATTAAGTGATTTGATAAAGTACATAAGTGTCCGGCCACAGTAAGCACTTACACTGAGTGTTATCTACCATTATTTATTATTAAGAACATTGGGTATCAACTGAACTGGAAGAGAAGATTCTAGAAGTGGGATTTAAAGATAGAAACCTGGGACTTCCCTGGCGGTGCAGTGGTTAAGACTCCACGCTTCCACTGTAGGAGGCACGGGTTTGATCCCTGGTCGGGGAACTAAGACCCCACATGCCACGAAGCGTGGCCAAAAAAAAATATTAATTGATAACAAAAAAAGATAGAAAACCAACTATTTATTTATACAACAATCTCTTGCACAAAAAGCAGTCGGTGAGTATAGCACTATACAGACAGCCATGTTATGGCTCTAAAATCTGGATGCCAGGGGAATGACAAAAGGCTGACTTATGAAGTGTCAGTGGACTCTATATGTAAAGTTCCAGTTAATCCAAGTGTGCTGGGTATGTCTCTATAAAACTGGAATCCTAACTTGATGCCCGCAAATCTGAAGGAATAGAGGGTCCTCGAGACCAGGATTCTCAAGTAGACAAAAGAAATGACATTTGTTGAATAATAATTTGCTCACAGTTGACTGGCAGCATGAGGCAATTAAAACTTGGTACTATATCACTTGCAAACATAGCTCTAACAGTATAGAACCTAACTGAATTATGGGGGAAGCAAAATATGACGAAAATTACATTAGTGTTACTTTACAAAATAAGTGAGAGAAAAATGAAGACAGAATGGAATATAAAAAACAATCAACTTCTCAGGCTAAATATATACAAACATGACATGAAAAGGTGCAGAATAAAAGCTTTGATGTTCTGTACTTTAAAAGCTCAAATTTCCACTTCCATCCTGAAAAAGATTTGATACCTTGATAATCTTCTTGTTCTTGCCGTTCATTGATATCTAGTGTGAGCTTTTTCATTCTCATCCTCTCTTCCTGTTCTGCCTGTTGCTGGTTCCAATGATTTGCAGCAAGTTGGGAAGACATGGGTACATTAAGGATCTTAAACTGAGAAAAAAAAATAATAAAGAAATCACAAATGGCTTGAGAAAATCAAAGAAAAAAAGATTTCAAATAAATTAGTAAGTAGAATTAAATGAGTTTAGAAAAATAATAATCTTTCCTTCCTTAATAAGTCAATAAAGACAGCATCATCTAAGAACGTAAACAGACAACAGTGTTACTCTACTAGAGACAAACCCATTAGGGCTGGATGGGAAGTGGAAGGCCATCAAGTTCAACCTCCATCAAGTTCAACCTTTTCTGCACCCTGTTTGGGAGCACACATCTAAGCAACAGGGGATCATTTTCCACTGTACAGACCCTATTACATATGGCTAACTATCAGAAGAGGTTTTATACAGAAAGCTGTAATCTGCACCCTTTTCATTTCTACCCTCTGGAATCAGTTCTGCCCTCCTGAACTATACAGTCTAGTCCGCGTTCAGGCTTAACAGACCTTCATATTCCAAAGATAGCTGTGACACCGGAAAAGAGAAAAAGTTAATCAACTGACCAATAAGATCTATTTCTCTATTATGGGGGAGAGTTCTTATCTACGGAATGGTTTGTTTTTAGCAGGATGTCCCTGTTTCAGGACTGTTAACAAGGACTGAACTATAATAAATATATTGTGCATTTGTTTAAAACAATCAAAAAGTTCTTTAAAACATTACATAATGGCTCTATTACATTAAAACTTTTGCTTTAATGATCAAAACATTTTATTTCATTATTCTAATTCATAGACATTTAGATATAGAAAGAAACTATCAACAGTATTATCCTTTCTTTTCAACTACTTACTTCATTGGTGCAAATTTTTCTTTTCCTACTGACTACAGAAGAAAGTTATTTCTGGGCACAAATCTGGTGCACAAAGAGATCTTTCACTTAAAAACTAAAGATTCCTATAAAGCTACACATTTCACATTTCTAAAAAAACCATTGCACCAGAAGGGCCAACACCCAAAAGTCAAATAAAGAAATAAAAATCAGAACAAAATATACTTTCTTTTTCAGACCACAAAATAACAGTGATGTTTCTTCAAATAATGTTCCTAAAATTGAACATTTTCCAAAATTCCAAATAATGTTTATGAGTTGAAAATTTACTTAATAACCAAGTACTCTGAGCTCTCATTTCATATTTGCTAACATTTTAAAAATAAAGTTCAATAAAAATGTTTCCTTAAACAAAATTTCACATTTTAAGAAATAAGGACTTCACTCCTCATTCTGAAGCTATATAGGTTACACACTATATAATCTATCCACTTTGAACCAAAAATATTTCTTCTAAAACACAGACATATGGTCCTATGTTGACCCATACAATTTAGAATTCCGGACAGCTGAAATGAATTTACCTTTCAAAGCTCCAAAGTTTCTGAAGGTAGGTTTTAATTTTATGCCTACACGTTCTGAAAAGATCAAATGGGGTGTGCAAATTCACAGGTATACTGAATTTTCATGTGTGCCTCAGAAAAGGGAGGGACGAATGAAGAAAACTGATTATTTACTGTTGTGTAATTTGATTTTCACAGAAAGATATTCCTAAGGCTCCTTTTAAATAAGAAAAATCAAGGCTCAAGAAGTGTGCCAATGTAGTACAAATGTTCAGGAGCTGTACGGGAATAGGAACCAAGGCCTACCGAACTGATGTTGCCACGTACTGCCCTTCACAATTAAAAAAAAAAACACAACTTCCTTTTTGTGCCAAGAAATCTGGCGATGAGGGGAGAGCGAGGGAGTGGAAAGGGGAAGCTGAGAGGTTTTAAAGAAAAAGAAAATGAATCAGACCTAAAATGTGATGACTGAAATAGAAAAGTCTACTCAGAGTACTAAGTCATTCCTAGAAAAGAAAAAAGCAAAAACTCTGGGCTTTGAAAATCCTGGTAACCATGGTGAACTAGCAGTTCCAAGTGCTGAGAAGAGCAATTTTACAAAGATCTCACTCCAACACCAAGTTTAGGGTCTTGATCAAAAACAAACCCTTATTTTTCTAGGGACTGGGTGGAGGATGAGGGAAAGGGGAAATGTGAGGGCTCATCTCTGGCCTGAGGGTGAGAAAGCGGGGGAAATTTCCTAAAAACTTGATAACCCTAGAACCTGCGACGGAGGAAAGTCCTATTGACTAGAAAGGAATTAGGAAGACAGTGTCTGAAAAAGATACAGCAGTGCTCGGAATCGAAGTCAAAGTTAACTATTTAAACATGACTCATGATGGAAACCCTGTTCCCAGCCCTCCATTCTGTGATCCTAACTGGTATTCAGTTTTCATATCTCAAGATTTATTTGCAGTATAGCAAAATAATGGTATACTGTACAACTTTGATCTTTTGAGTAACAAGAAATTACCTGACCAAAGCAGAGATAAAAAATTAAGGTAGGCATCATCTCCTGGAGGCTGTGCTAGGAGGGAGGAAACAGAACATCCCTGCCCTCACAGAGAACACCTCATTCCAGGTCTTCTCCGGTCACCCCCGCAGCAGCTGTCTCCCTCTCGTAGCCTCCTCCCCACCCGGTCTCTTCTATCCTCTTATCTTGCTTTATCTTCCAACACAGCACTGTCTCCAACCTGACATTACTTCTTTATTGCTGCCTCTCAATACTGGAATGAAAGCTCCCAAGAGAGGAGGGACTTGGTTGACTCCTGCATTTCTGCACATGGAACAGTACCTGGTATGTGGCAAGTCAACAATAAGTATCTGTTAAATTACTATTTAAATGAATGGGGGAGCCAGGTGCTGAACTTGTCTGTGATAAGCTGTGGTAGCCACTGTATTTCATAGACACTTCCATTAATTATAAGATGTACCATTATTTTACATACCACTAAAACAGAAAAAAATGCTGTCAATTATCCCAAGAGTGCACCAACTCTAAGAGGTGGCTTGCCTTCAGAAATATTAAAGTGTGGAATTTTTTTTTACAGAACTGGTAATATATGATGTATCCTAGAGTTGTGTCTGAGAGCCAGGCTCTATTTTCTTCAGGGCACTTTTCACTATCTGCAAATATATTATGCTGTCTCTCTCCCTCATCTGGGTTGTGCATTCACGAGGCCAGGGGCTGCATCTTGTTCATCACTGTAGCCTCACACTTAGGATGGTATTTGGCACATAGTAGACAATATTTGATGAGTGAATGTATGAATCAAAGTGATAGCTTAGTAGTTGGGGAAATGATTTTGAGGGCCATCTGTGCGATAAGGGAAAGAAGGAAGAGGTAATTTAAGGAGAATGGAGGAGAAGGATTAGGGGTCAGAAAACAATGATTTTTGTTTTTTTCCCAAGAGAAATCTTGGCAAGTCAGCATTTTCTTGAGATTATCTGCCCTCACCCTCCTTTCCTTTCCCACCCTGAGCTTACACATGAAACCCTTCTACTGAAAGTCAAGGTATTTATATCTTCTAACAAATACATATGATTTAAATTTTATTTTATTTATCTGGCTGCGTCGGGTCTTCGTTGCGGCACGCAGGATCTTCGTTGAGGCATGCAGGATCTTTCGTTGTGGCACACAGGCTTCTCTCTAGTCGTGGCATACGGATTTTTTCTCTTCTCTAGTTGTGGCGCACAGGCTCCAGGGCTCGTGGGCTCTGTAGTTGTGGCGTGCGGGCTCCAGAGCACATGGGCTCTGTAGTTTGCAGCACGCAGGCTCTCTAGTTGAGGCGCTCGGGCTTAGTTGCTCCGCAGCATGTGGGATCTTAGTTCCCCGACCAGGGATCGAACACGCGTCCCCTGCACTGCAAGGCAGATTCTTTACCTCCGGACCACCAGGGAAGTCCCTATCACTGAATACTTTAAATGTTTCCAGTCTTTCCCCTTGTAAGCAAAAGATAATTTAGAACCTATAAAACAAAGTTACTGCTTACACTTGATAACTAACAACCAACTGTGAATACAGGGTGGACAGATTCTTACCTGCTGTTTATTGCCTTTTCTGGTTAACATGACAAATGGCATCGTATCTGCAGACTCTGTCTCTCCCTCCCCACCACCGAGTGGGGGCCCTTTCCTCAGCTGGCTTTTGAGATGCAAGGGAATGGCAACATCAAGTTGGTGCACTTTAACAGATTCGCCACTTCGTTGCTTAAAGACAGAAATGAAAAAATGTAAATAACCCAATACATTGCAAACAATTCCTTCAGTGCTATATTTCTTAGAGCAAACACTAGGGCCAAGTCGTCTTTCTGAAACCACAGAGCCATCCCCCACCTCCAAACCCTTACACACGCCTTGGAAGAACCATATGATTTGGCTCCTACTGATGGCTCCAGCCTCTCCCAAGCTCAAACAATGCTGTAGGTTCTACTGTTTCCCTGTTCCTTGAGTGCACTTGTCATGGCACACATGTTCCTCTGTAGTTATCAGAGGCCATATGTTCACACTCATGGCACACATGTTCACACTCATTCACACTCATGGCACACATGTTCCTCTGTAGTTATCATAGGCCATAACTGCCTGCTTATCCATGAGACGTCCCACCTGACTGATGGGGTTCATCATTCACACTCATGGCACACATGTTCCTCTGTAGTTATCATAGGCCATAACTGCCTGCTTATCCATGAGACGTCCCACCTGACTGATGGGGTTCATCACTGAACCCTTTCCCTGGCATTCTGTGGTGGTGCTTCACACACAGCAGGTGCCCAATTAATATTTAAGAGTGAATGGAATCAATTAATGTTCAGATTAACTTCTTGCTTATTAATATCAATTACTTTTAGCATTCACACTGGATTTATCAACCAATTATTTAAACAACCCTTCACCAATGACTTACATGTTAGGCTTGGAGATACTAATATTAAAAAGATAGTTTCTACCCTCAAAGAGCTCATAAACTTGTTTAGTAAGAGAGAGAAATAAATTAATTACGATTCATCTGGGTTGTATATAATGTGTGTTGGGGATGGAGTGACCACACAGGCCTAGCTGAGAGTGGGTGGGTGCTGAGATTTCACAAAGGGTCGAACGAAAATGGGACATTTGAGAACATTAAGACTTCACATGACTTCTTCCAAGCAGATGGTAAAAGAGCAATTTGGGGGATATGGAGGGAATTTAGGCAGGGGAAGAATAGGTGCAAAAGCAAGAATGTGAAACAGCAGGTGCATTTAGGGAACTGCAAATAATTTTCTAAGTCTGATGAATGGAGCACGAATGAGAAAAGAGCGGAACATGACTCTTCAAAGCTAAGAAGGTAATGCCGAAAGGCCATGAAGGTGTTAAAACTGCTTAACTGCTATGTAAATAGTCTCTTGATATAGGTGCCATATATGCAAGAGACTTGCAAATCAAGCAAAATGGTAATAAAGGTGTAAGGTTTTATTGTTCTGTTTTGTTTTTTTTGCCGTACGCAGGCCTCTCACTGCTGTGGCCTCTCCCGTTGCGGAGCACAGGCTCCGGATGTGCAGGCTCAGCGGCCACGGCTCATGGGCCCAGCCGCTCTGTGGCATGTGGGATCTTCCCGGACCGGGGCACGAACCCGTGTCCCCTGCATCAGCAGGCGGACTCTCAACCACTGTGCCACCAGGGAAGCCTGGTTTTATTGTTTTGATTTCTAAGTTCCAATTTCTTAGAATTTGCTTAGAGTTCTCCCAGGTTCATAAGATTTATCAAGACTTTTTATCAATACTTAAAATTTGAAAGAATCATGTTAGATGAATCTTGATTTGTAAATTACCTTTCTTTCCTGATTACAAAATTAACATGCTCTTTTCATAAACTATTTCAATACAAAAATATATTACCGGGCTTCCCTGGTGGCGCAGTGGTTAAGAATCCACCTGCCAGGCAGGGGAAAATGGGTTCGAGCCCTGGTCTGGGAAGATCGCACATGCCGCAGAGCAAATAAGCCTGTGCACCACAACTACAGAGCCTGCGCTCTAGAGCCCGCAAGCCACAGCTACTGAGCCTGCGTGCCGAAACTACTGAAGCCCGCACGCCTACAGCCAGTGCTCCACAACGAGAAGCCACTGCAATGAGAAGCCCACGCACCGCAACGAAGAGTAGCCCCCGCTCACTGCAACTAAAGAAAGCCTGTGCACAGCAAAGACCTAACACAGCGAAAACTAAATTAATTAATTAAAAAAAAATATATATATATATTACCAAGTACGTCCATACCAATCCCTCCAGTTACCTCCCTCAGCCCGACTCCTATTAACAATGGGTCATGTCCTTCCAGATTTTTTTCTTGCATATATATACATATATAAACATATACTACATACACATATAAACAGGAGCAACCATGATGCATATTATTCTATACTAAACATACATGTTTTTCTTCTTTTTGATTCAATATCTTGGGCATCTAGTTGAATATACACAGAGCTAATTATAGGGGTGTGTCTTATTTATTTTATTGGTCCTCTATTGATAGACAGCTTAGACTTTTTTTTCTATTACAATGTCACATCTTTGTGACATTATATTTAACTTCATGCACTTGAGAGACTATTATTAAGGGTACATTTTTAGATCAAATGGCATGCCCATCTGACAGGTTTACCAAATTTTCTCTAAAAAACAATGGACTCATTTACCCTTACCACATATAGATGTTTGCCCACACTTAACCACAATAGATACGGTCACTTTTTAAATCTTAATATCTGATGATCTGATAAAAAGGCCCTTCTTAGTTTGCTTATCTTTTGATTGTCAGTGAGCTTTAGCACGATTTTGCATATTCTTTTCAACAACAACAAAATGAGTCATTCATCTTTTCTCATTAGTTTGTACGATCTCTTTGGTATAGTAGAGATACTGACTTGTGTTGTGTCGGCTATAGACTCCCCCCCACCCCCCCACCCCCCCACCCCCCCCCACCCCCCCCCCCGCCCTGGTTTGTTATTTCTTAAAGGTTTTTATGGCATTCTGTGCTGGAAAGTAATGCAACAAATGGTTGATAAGAGACTACACCACTCACTACCCTTTCACCTTAAGCAAGTTTTTTTGTCTTTCCAAGCCTATTTCTTTAAGTGAAACATGGGAATATGAACAGCATCAACAGCACTGTATGAAGAATAAATGTAAAGTCTTAATGCAGTGCTCAACAGTCTTCACAATGATTAAGATTTTTTGAGAGATTTGCAATTAATTCTGGTGTGGAAATAAAACAGAAATCCAGCTTTATTTTTATTGACCATTTGTTGAATACACCATTTTCCCTCAACTGATGTGAAATGTTAACTTCATCATGATTAAACTGCCATGTTCTGAGGTCTATTCTGGACTCTCCTCTGTTTGATTAATCTATCTATTCCTGCAACAACCTATAACTGTATGTATATCTTGTATCTCAACTCACCCTTCATTTTCTACAAGTCTCCTAGCTTTTCTGTTTGTTCTTACAGATGCTTTTAGGAATAATTTTGTTAAGTTCACGCTGCATTCATGTCCCTGTTCTTCTCTCCCCCAACCCCTACCCCATCCCCAAAGGCCCCCCGTGGGACAGAATTAGGACTGCATGAAATTTAAGGATCTGATTCATGAAGAGTCAATGTCTTCACGATACTGCATCTTCCTATGATTTTTAGCAAAAGGAAGACATCTGTACAACTGTTTGTTTGGGGTATTTGATAATGATTTAAAATCAGTGCCTAACAGAGGATGACGTTTTCTCCAGTACATAAACACAAATGCAAAAATGTGAATTCAAAGTTTCCTCCTCTCTGATCACATCCTCACATCCTTCCAGATCACTTCTTCAAGAGTGCTCAATAAGCAACGATCACTGGACCACATCAAAAGCTCCCATTCCTCTGACTTCCTCAGCTTTTCTACCTTATTTCTAAATGTTGGGCTCCTCAGGGAGGAGGAGGGAGCTGAACCTGAACCTGCTCCTCTTCTGTCTCCACACTCTACATCTGGGTGAGTCAGTTATTGCCATGGCTTTAAATATGCTCTAACAACCGCTCCGTTTGTGTTTCTCTTCTGATTTCCAGACATTCCCACCGACACCTCACAGGCTCCTCAAACTTAACAAGTGGAACTTGGGCTCACTCTCCCGTTTCCTGTCAGAGACCAGCCAGTGGCCTCAAAGCTAAAAGACTTGAGTGTCGTCTTTGACTCCTTGGGCCCCACACACCGCTTATCTAATCCACCAAATAAATCCAGTTCATTCTACCTCCTAAACAGCTTTCAAATCCAGACTTCTGTCCGTGTGCCCTGCCACTCCCCTAGACAGATGGCCATCATCTCTCACCTGGGTTACCACCACAGCCTTCTAACCACCCCCCTGGTTAGTCTCCCTGCTTTCAGTCCTATTCCAGTCTAAACCAGCTCCTTAAAGGACCAGGCCACTCCCAATTACCTGTTCTCATGCTGTGATCCACCCACAGACCGTGTTCTATTAATACTGGCCTTTTTTAAGTTTTTCAAACACAAGTTCTTTTCTGCTTCAGGACCTCTGACACACTGTTTTCACGTTACCCTAATTTTTCACCCAGATGACTCCTCTGTACCTGTCTTGTCTAAAAGTCATGCTCTCAGAGACGCTTTCTCTGATCATCTTATCTAAAGAAGGCCCTTCCTTTACTCTCTACCAAAGCGTCCTTTTAGTTCCTTAGCACTTATAATTTGAAATTACATATTTGTGGTTAAGTATCTACCTCCCCCATAAAAGTACATTCCCTGAGAGCAGGAACCAGGTCTGTTTTTATTTACTACTTTATACTAAGCCTGAACAGTGCTAGTCACACAGTAGGCCCAATAAATACTTGCTAGACGAATGAATGAGTAAATCGCTACTGACTCATGTAAGATAGGAAAAACTTCTTTAAGGAGTAAACTGTTTACTACCTCGTCAAAGGGATTATAATGATTATGTTTTATTTGATGATATGTGCTCCTAAATGACATGAATATGAGGTTTGTTTCATAAAGTAAGAGTTTTCTAGATGTATGAAGAAATCTTAATATACGTAGGAAGAAGCAAATTGGCCTGTACTGCTAATTTATACATTATCATAGCTTCTGACCTTACTATCATCAATGAAAGTAAAATCCAGTATTTCTTCTCTAAAGGATTATTCCATCGGCATCTACTCCATAACATCCTCTATCTTAAAAATAACCCTCCTGTTTTAACTCTGACCTTCTCTAGCTACATCCCCATTTCTTTTCCCTTTCTAGAAAACGTCTCAAGTCAGCTCTACCTGTATCCAGTATTTTCACTTCCTCCTTTTCCGTTTCCCACTGAGCCCACACTCCATGGGGCTTTCACCTACCATTCCAACAAAAGCCCTCTTCTCAAGTCACCAAAGGTTGAAACAATAGCTATATATAGGGCTGAAGTAAACAGTCCATGGGATTTTCCCTCTAACTACAGAAAAACATAATTACCTAAATCACTGGGATGATGGAGCTTTTTATAAAATCTAGTATCTTAATATCATGAATACATTAAATAATGAACATTTGTTTAAATATCAAATGACCAATTTCCTCTAGATATTTATATACAAGTTATTCAAATTATAAATCAAAGTTAAGAATTTACTAAATTAAATTTCCCCAAATATTTATCTTCTGCAGTTTGACTCCTAAACAAACTGCAAGTGAAGTGTTTTAGAAATAGAGATATGACTTCAGAGAGAAAAGGCGGAGGGTGATACAATGAAGTCACTCTGTTCCAAGTATTATTACATTTTTTCCATCTATTTTCAAAGAAATGTGGCAAATCAGGATGTGGGATGCCAGAAGTATCGGCAGCTTCAAACTGTCTAACTTAGAAAGAGCTGCTGCAGAAGTAAATGTTTAGGTAGGAAACACAATCAAATGTGCTGCAGTATTTTGTACTGAATACTTTGGATAAGAGCAACAGTTAATACCTGAAGATTTTCTAGCATCATTTTATCCAGAGCTTGAATGAAGTCCTCATCTTCTACACAAGGTACATGTTTGAGTCCACCTCCTTTAATCATTACCTCCTTATAAAAACAGAATAGAAGCAAGAATTCAGACCAGAAATTCTAACTGTAATGTTTTGTATGGCAGAACCTTTTGTATTGATAACTTTTTCAACATAACTCAAGGAATGAGTGAGCAATATAACATTATTATATATTCAAAGAACTTGTTAATAAAGAAAAGTATTTAGATAGGAAAACAACTTAAAAATGAATTTCCAAAGAAACATTATTTCAATTATCACAAAAAACTAAAACTTCAGTGGCTAAAATTGAAATACTACGAAAATAATGCACAATTTCAAAAAGTGAATTTTCAGCCATACGTACAGTATTTTCTTCATCAGTTTCATTCTCCTTATTTGAATCCGTGAGGTAATCTGTATTCTCTTCCTCTTCTTCCTCCCCTTCATCGTCATCATTATCAGAACCCTCCTGAAATTAACATTTATAGAAGATTAAAACATTTTGAAAAACATTACTACTTTTACATGCCTTAAAAAGATGTTAAAATTTCTGTATAATTGTTTATTATTCTCTGGTTTCAGCCTTTTATGCAGTCTGCCTAGAATGGTAGGGCGAAGTCAGCTGGCAACATGTACTACATACCAGTAGCTGAAAACCCATTTCACATTTTCCACTGATCTAGTAATACAAAGATCCTTTGTAGAAACTCTTCCTTGAATTCCACAAGGAACGAGTTTCCTGAACCTTTTGTTATTTTTCTCCTCCCTAACTTGAGACTGATTTTCTCATAGTAGTTCTTTAATACCCATCTAACTCTGCAATGAAAACTGATAATTCAAATTTAACATTGTTACCATTTGAAAGCAATGACACTACATTTTATAAAGCACCTCACTGTATAAAGCACCTCAGTTTAGAAAGTGCTCTCACAGCATTTTGTTTGCTCTACCTAATTCTGAAGAAGAATGGATAAGCTTTATGGTCCTCATTTTTATATGTGAAAAAACTAAGGCTCAGAAAAGTTAAGTGGCTTGCCCAAGGACACGTGCTTTATTAAGCAGAGGAGATAGACATTCTGACTCCCCTTGCTGGTGGCTTTCAAGTACTACATCTCTCCATCCTCTCCTGTCAGTCCCCCCAGCATCCTTTTCTCTCAGCCAAAATTCCTTTCAAACGGAAGATTGGGCAGAACTCCAGTGAATTTTCAAAGAGGCACAAAAAAACCAAAACTATAACCATAACCAAAACCAAAAAAACCCCAACCACACAGGGGCAGCATTCCATCTGAGTATCCTTCCAACACAATTCACTCCCACTCTGTTCCATAAAAGTTTTTTTTAAAAGACTACACTAAACCCAGCTGCTTCTCGTTGTGCCAAGAGAAATAAAGTGAATGAGAAATAATTCCTAAGAGAAAACAAATGATTTAAATTTGTTATAACACTTCTAGTATACACAGAAATTGATTTTAAAAATCCAAACAGTGCATTATTACTTATATAGAGACATTTGAAAACTTTTAGAATTTCTGAAGTGCAAATAGTTGAGGAAAATACAGAAAGGCATTAACTTTTTTTTCAAATGCATTAACCTTTTTTGACATAATTCTATAATTCAAATTTAAATTTGCAATAGAAATGCTCTTAAATTGGCCCTTGGAAAAAATTAATCATTTCTTAACACTTGAAAGATGCTTCCTATTCAAAAACTAAGCTAAAACGCATTAACTCTTTTCTTTCACCATTTTTTATATTGCTCAGGCAAAATAAAACCGATTAACTTTTGAAATTAAAATGCTGAACAAGAAATCTCCCTGTCCTAATCCCATGGTCATAATAACCTGTGAGGTGAGGAAGTCAACAGATCACATGAGCTGGTAAGGAAAGCAGGTGGTCAGCACAGCACAAGTCAAACTGTCCAAGTTCAAATGCTGGCTTGCTAGGACCTGGGGCAAATAATAAACGTATCTGTGCCTTATTTATCACCTAATTCATAGGGTGCCAAGAGAAATGGTAATATGAACACAATGACCATGCTCAATAAATATTATTGCTATTACAATAATAAATCTTGTACTTTCTCTAAAATGCTGCAGAAAATTAGAATTTTAGCAGCAGAACATTTACTTCATCTTTAAAGTTACTTTTAATTTACCCAGCTGATACTGAGAAGAAAATATTCTGGTTGTTACGTGCTAAGAATAACTTCAAAAGGCCATATGGAGCTTGGAAGAGTTGTGGACCAAGATGGAAAGGAAGAGTACAACTTTCCTGAAGAGTTCCACTCCAGCCCTGTTCTTTCTCAGTCGAGGCAAATATTTACAGAATATCCTACATTGTTCTTACTACTTTATAATCGACCCATCTTCTCTCTTTAAAAATGTGGGCTTCCCTGGTGGCGCAGTGGTTGAGAGTCCGCCTGCCGATGCAGGGGACACGGGTTTGTGTCCCGGTCCGGGAAGATCCCACATGCCGCGGAGCGGCTGGGCCCATGAGCCATGGCCGCTGAGCCTGCGCGTCCGGAGCCTGTGCTCCGCAACGGGAGAGGCCACAACAGTGAGAGGCCCGCATACCACAAAAAAAAAAAAAAAAAATGTTCTCCTCCCTATGTTTGGAGGGTACTGGTGGGAAAGGATGGTGTGGGGTGGGAGAGCAAACAATTCCAACTCCATTTCCTTAAAGTAAACCAACCATTCCTTTCAATTCTCCTCCCAGACAAGGTTCATGAGTCATCCTATTGAACATTTTGTTTTTCCACTTAGGAAACACACATATATTATGTATAATATCCACTTTGCAACTGGAAAAGAAATAGTTAAAATGATACAATTTTAAAAATTATAAAGTTCACTCCTGAAAAGGAGAAAATGCGTTTAGAGGAGAAAATATAATACAACTATTCAAATGAGAAATTTATAGGAAAATGAGTCACTCTTCAATGTCATATTTACTGAGGATGTTTAATTTATTAGATTCTTTATCTGATTAGTGCAGTAGCAAAATGCAAAGACAGCCATAAGATTAGTCTAAAAACACAAAATGGAAATACTCTCTCATTTCCTTTTGTTGTTATAAAGTACTTAATAAGCCAATTTAAATTATATAATTGAATGTTTCTACAACAAACTCATTTTTTAAAAAAGCAATATAGGGACTTCCCTGGTGGTGCAGTGGTGAAGAATCTGCCTGCCAGTGCAGGGACACGGGTTCGAGCCCTGGTCCGGGAAGATCCCACGTGCCGCAGAGCAACTAAGCCCATGTGTCACAACTACTGAGCCCGTGTGCCACAACTACTGAAGCCCACATGCCTACAGCCCATGCTCCACAAGAGAAGCCACTGTAATGAGAAGCCCACACACCGCAACAAAGAGTAGCCCTCGCTCGCCACAACTAGAGAAAGCCTGCATGTAGCAACGAAGATGCAACAAGGCCAAGAATTAATTAATTAATTATTTTTCTTTTTTTAAAAAAAGGAATATAGTAATGTCCATCTCTTACATAGAAATCAATTATAGAAACATATTCCAGTTCTAAATTTTTATCAATTTATTTATATCTACTTTAGGGGAGTGGTCAGGTTGGAAAGAGAAAGTGCTGGCAATACTGTATTGTATATTTGAAATTTGCTAAGAGTAAATCTTAAAAGTTCTCATCACACACACAAAAGAAACATTTATAACTACGTGAGGTGATGGATGTTAACTAAGCTTATTATGGTAATCATTTCTCTCTCTCTCTCTATATATATATATATCAAATCATTATGTTATATGTACACCTTAAACTAATACAATGTTATATCAATTATATCTCAATAAAACTGGGGGAAAAAGTGGTAGCAAAATAACAACACAAAGGTGTATTTCTACTGCCTATAAATGCTAACCAATTATAAAAACCATACATTATTATTTATGCTGCCTTTTACACAATAATTCATTTTTAACTAACAGCAAAGCTACTTGCTATGCAGTCAAATCATACGAAATGTTCATTAATAGTTACAGACCTTCAGGGCTAAAAAAAAAAAAAAAGACAGGGATTTCTACTTCTAACTATAGAAAATCTTAATTACCTTAAATTATTGGTCATTTTTCAAAATTAATTAATTTATTTATTTTTGGCTGTGTTGGGGCTTCATTGCTGCACGTGGACTTTCACTAGTTGCAGTGAGCGTTATGGTGCACAGGCTTCTCATTGCAGTAGCATCTCTTGTTGCAGAGCACAGGCTCTAGGCACATGGGCTTCAGTAGTTGTGGCATGTGGGCTCAGCAGTTCTGGCTCGCGGGCTCTAGAGCACGGGCTCAGCAGTTCCGGCTCGCGGGCTCTAGAGCACAGGCTCAGTAGTTGGGGCGCATGGGCTTAGCTGCTCCTCGGCATGTGGGATCTTCCCGGACCAGGGCTCAAACCCATGTCCCCTGCACTGGCAGGCGGATTCTTAACCACTGCGCCACTAGGGAAGTCCCTATGGGTCATTTTTCTTTCACACTAAATGAAGCTTTTTAAAAATCCAGTTTATGAATCTCTCTTATGAATGCCTTAAATAATTTACATTCCTTTATACATTAAACAACCCATATCCTCTAAACATTTGTATTCTATTTACTCAAGTAAATCAAAACTTAAAAATTTAATAAATCCAATTTCCACAAAACATTTAAATATTGATTATAAATTTAAACTTTTAAAATATTTAATTAAAATCACACTTCTAAACTATCACACTCTCCTAAATGCTTTTAGAACCCAAGAGTCACAAAGAAACCATACACATGATATCATAATTATAAGCTTACAAAGTGAAAAAGTGCTAATTCCATGGTTTAAATTTTATATTCATCAGTATTTTATTGTTATTCTTATTCATCCTGCTTTTCATTTTCTTAACTTTCTAATTTAAATATATATTAATGTAGACAGAATAGCATAAGGAACCCTTACCCATTACACAACTGAACAATTATTAACTAATGGTCAGGTTATAGCTTCTTGTATATCCCTAACTCATTGCCCAGTCTACTTCCAGGTTATGAAGCAAACCCCAGATACTCTATTGTTTTAGGTGGAATTTTTGAAACTTAAGCAGCTTTAGAAGAAAAAAGGAACAAATTAAGACTATTAGGTTGAATCATATGTGAAAATACATTTTGGTAGGTCCGAAATGGTAGAACAGTCATTTCATATGGTTTGGCCTAACAGAGTTGTAAAAACAAAAGGGCACGCTGATGATTATGGTACATGATGATTTTCAGATTTCCTATACTATCAGATCTGGGAAAAAGCAAAGTTATTAACATCTAGTCCATAATTTTTTCATAAAATCTATAGGTTAAAAAGTCCACACTCAAAAGTGAGATTAAGGGTACTTCCTGGTGACCCAGTGGTTAAGACTCTGTGCTCCCACCACAGGGGGCACAGGTTCAATCCCTGGTTGGGGAACTTAGATCTCACATGCTGCACGGTGTGGCCAAAAAAACAAAAGTGAGATTAAGATGCATAGCAGATCGGGACTTTCCCAGTGGCGCAGTGGTTAAGAATCTGTCTGCCAATGCAGGGGACACGGGTTCGAGCCCTGGTCCAGGAAGATCCCACATGCCACGGAGCAACTAAGCCCGTGCGCCACAACTACTGGGCCTGTGCCCTAGAGCCCGCAAGCCACAACTACTGAAGCCCGTGTGCCTAGAGCCCATGCTCCACAACAAGAGAAGCCACCGCAACGAGAAGCCCGCGCACCGCAACAAAGAGTAGCCCCCGCTCGCTGCAACTAGAGAAAACCTGCGCACAGCAACAAAGACCCAACGCAGCCATAATTAAATAAATAAAATTTTCTAAAAAGAAAAAAGATACATAGCAGATCAAACAATTTTTTGTCTTCAAATTGCTTATTAAATAAAAATCCTAACCATAATGATGGATACATGTCATTATACTTTTACCTAAACCCATACAAAGTACAACACCAAGAGTCAACTGTAATGTAAATAATGGACTTAGGGTGATCACGATGTGTTGCTATAAGGTTCATCAGTTGTAACAAATGTACCACTTTGGTGGGGGATGTTGACAATGGGGGAAGGTTGTGTGAGTAGGTACGAGCAGGTGACATATGGGAAATCTCTGTATCTTCCCCTTAATTTTGCTGTGAACCTAAAACTGCTCTAAAAAAAATGGTAATTTTTTAAAATCCTATGATCAGTATTTTCTTACTTGTAAAAAAAAAAACCTCTTAATTAATCCAGCAGTTTTATAATAGACATATACTACTAGTTACATGTACTCTAATAAAACTAAAGAGGAGATCTTATTTTATACATTAAAGAAAATATTGGCTCATATAATCAAAATACTCTTACAAATGTACCTATTTTGCTATAAATAAAAGTCATCACCTCTTCCTCTGGCTCATTCACTTCACTTTCATTTCCAGATTGTTCCTCTGTTTCAGCTCCTCCTTCTTCTTCTTCTTCATCCTCTTCAAGATTTTCTCCTTCTGTCATAGAATCTTTTGAGTCTTTGTCATTTACTAGGCCTTGAAGTGAGGAAAAAGAAAAAGACATAAAAAAAAAAAAGATAAAGGCAAGTTTTCGACAGTGAGTATTACACCACTTAAAGTATGTATTAAGATAATTCAATAGCCACGTTCTCAGAATAAAATAAGAACAGAATTTAAAACTATTTTGAGAACCATTTAAAAAACTTAATTAGATCTTTATTTCAACAAAGGAGCACTGATACATTTCTTAACCACTAGCCAAAAAAAAAAATTTTTTTTTCCCTTTCTCAGAGCTTCAAACTGTTTATCTCAGTCTCAGATGAACAAAGGCAAACAGCAGCAGCACATAAGGTGCAGCTTCAGCCACATACAATGCAACCTTGGTCACACTTTTTATCAAATGATATTTCAAGAATCTCTAAAAACTCAATGATATAATAAAATTACATCGCTTTAATGGAGAAGTCACATTTGACTATCAATTTGAATGTCTGCAAATTAAGACTGAGGGAAAGAGGCAAAGCTATATGGTGACATATCTAACAGCTGTGTCACCAAAGAGCTTGTTTTTTTCTTCAGTAACAGTGTGTTCCTCCAAAGGGAATTCCCTGGCTTGAATCTCCTTCCTCCTCCTCATGTTCATCCACATTTTGCTGCCTAGTCAATTCTTTTTTATTGTCATTTGAGTTCCAAACTACTCTCTACTTTCAAGATGCACATACCATGGTCTCATCTGATCCGACTTTTCCCCACGCTCCCTAGTCCTAAACAAGCCTTTTCCTGTAGTTGTGGTAGACTCTTCTGTGTCACAAAGTACACTACCTTGCGTTCGTGATCATCAAATTGCTTCTCCATAGAGAATATCGTTCAATATGCACTTTCAAATCCTATACATTCTTCAAATTCAGTCTAAGTTTCACTTCCTGCATAAACTCACTGAGTACTACTTTTCCTCCTACTTACTCTAAAGCACTTGGAGAATTGATCACAGCACTTTACATTTAAAGATACACCATGAAATGGTTTTTCTAATGATTTCAATACATGTTACATCAGATTATAAGAGCCTTGAGAACAAAAAACTTTTTTTATATATTCAAAACTCATTAGAGGCCATATATTGATAAATACACAGTAGGTGTTTAGTAAATACTTGTTTATTCACAGAATCTTAGACAATTAGAGCAGACAGAAACTTCAGTGACGATGTGATTTAACCCTTTCATTTTATGAGGTATACTGAAGCCCAGAAAGTTTGAATAACACAACCAACAAAAACAAAAAATTACTCCAGCGTCTTAAGTCTAACCAATTAAGAACTGACAAAAACACAGATGTACAGTGATGAAAGTAGGTACATTCAAGTTTGGAAATTAAAAAAAAAAAAAATTGAGAAAAGATGGATAAAGCTCAGAGAGATCTGTTTTAAAAGAAAAATAATACTGAGGGAAAAAACTGCTATCGCAGATTGAGATACCATTAACTTACTATTTTATTTATTTATTTATTTATTTATTTGGAATTTCAGAAGCAATATATTGGGCTTTTATGTTATCAAACGCAAAAAATTAAAAGTCAGGACTATATAAATCTAAGCACTCTCAATAAAAATATCACAGTGCTGATAAACTCACATGGCCTAATATACCATTATACCTTTTTTATAGCCACTTTAAAATACGTGTCATGGGAAGAACTCTAATGGATAAGTAGCTTTGTTTTGATAGCCGTACATCTAATTTGTAAGGAAAATCCTACTATTTCTAACATATTTTCATTTGCATTGCAAGTTAGTTTCAAAAGCAGTTTATAAATATATTTTGCATTTGCTAAGCTGTATAATAAACCGTTCAGTTGCTGACCTCTAGGACACTGTCAATCTAAAATAAACAATGCAGATAAAAATGTACAAAGGACATACGGTTAACAAAACGTAAAATCTAGACAGTAAAATATTTAAAATGTGGGTCAGAATTAAGTGTACTTGGGGACCAAAATCAAATACTGTTCTCTTGAATTTGAGCTGCTTGGTGCCTCAGTTTTCCTGCTCATAACAGACAGAGTAATAATTGTGATACTCCCTTTCAAATGGTTTTCATTTGTATTTCTCTGCTCACTAGACATGCTGAGCATTTTCCCCACATACTTAATATGTCAGAAAGAGCACAGTCTTTGAATTCTGGCTCGATTGTTAACCTAGTATTTTGATTTGGGCTTTACATAACTCACTTGTCAAATATGAACAACATTACCTTCCACTTTAATTTTGGCAAACTGGAAGTACTCAATAAAAATACCAACTCTTCCCTGCCCTCCCTCATTTGATTATGTTATGTTCATCTATCTGTTGTGTATCAATTTGCCTGTGTTCTTTATGTAAGTGATAATAACCTGGCACAGAAACTATTTTCACTTCAATCTTAGTTATTTCTTTCATCGTACAAAAGTTTTAAACACCCAAATCTGCCAACATATGTGTGCTTTCTTGCATCATTTTAAAATTTAGGAAAATTACCACCTCTCCAAATATCTGATGATCAGATCTATTTTTAACTTTTAGAAAATAAATATTTAACTCCTCAATCCATCTGGAGTTTGATGACATAAGATGTGGCTTTATATCAATTTCCCCCCTAAATGCTCACCTGTTGTTCTTATCCTATTTTTAAGATTCCTATTTCGTCATACACTAAATTGTTTTGTATTTAATTGGGGCAGCTTCTGGGCTTTTATTTTATTCTACTGATTTTATTTTTAATTTATGAAATACACTCTTCTGTTTTATAAGTAATTTATTCATATGACTTTTCTTCTTTCACTTTTATTCTTCCCATTTCTGTTCCTTTTATAATATTATAATATAATCTAGAGCTTCCAAACCAGAATTAAATTACATTGCCTATTACCATTTTGGTTTTGTTCTTAAAGTGTGTCTTACTAGAGAATGGACTTGAGGAAATGGGGAGGGGGAAGGGTAAGCTACGACAAAGTGAGAGAGTGGCATGGACATATATACACTACCAAACGTAAAATAGATAGCTAGTGGGAAGCAGCCACATAGCACAGGGAGATCAACTCCGTGCTTTGTGACCACCTAGAGGGGTGGGATAGGGAGGGTGGGAGGGAGGGAGATGCAAGAGGGAAGAGATACGGCAACATATGTATATGTATAACTGATTCACTTTGTTATAAAGCAGAAACTAACACACCATTGTAAAGCAATTATACTCCAATGAAGATGTTAAAAAAAAAAAAAGTGTGTCTTAGAGCCAATAATTCTTTCTATCCTGAGAAAACCAAGATACACACAAAAGTAACATAATAATGTTATTTATAGGGGTGCAAGATTAGAAATAATGTGTCAAACAACAGAATTAACACATTCATACAAAGGAAAATAGCCAGTTTTGTAAAAAACTAAATATTGAGAAAAGTATTTCATGTCAGGAAGAAATTTCATAATATATTAGAAAAAAATTTCAGTTATAAAACTGCAAACACGTGAATAAATATTTTTTAAATAGAAGAACATATATCAAAATGTTAACACATGATTCTTCGTGCATATGAAATATCAGTGATTTCTGTCTTCTTGGCATTTTTCAAAATTTCTGCCATGAACACTTCATTACTTTTAATAATATTAAAATGGTTTTTAAAATATAAGAAAATGCTAACTATTAAGTTAGCATTGGGTAGCTATAAGATTGAAATGATAATGAATTTGCAAGTGCTTGAAAACAAAAAGCTACCAAAAGCAAGATGCTATATTATCTCATGGTTTACCAACAAGAAACAGATTTAATATAGATTTATTCATGTATATCTTCTCTATGATATTTAGACTCTAAAACAGAAGGAAAATGGGACGACTTGGGAGCATATTGATTCTAGTTGCCACCATCCTTAGAGTTGCACTGGCAAATGGTGACCTATTTTTTTCCTTTCCATATTCTAAACAAGGACAGACTCCTCAAAAGAAGCCCGAAGTCCTTTAATTTAACTCTTTGCTCGATAAAGGATAAAGCATACTGCTTTCTTTACTGCTACCAAACTGGGTATCCAACTAGTATTTCCTCATGCCCACTATACAGAGAGAGCCACTCATGAAAGTCTTTGGGAAACAAGGCTAAGACTATTTCAAAGCATATAAAGTAAATGAAATAAGTACGTAGATAAATAAACACTCTACTTGAAACGATCATTTTATACAATTAGAAATCTGAAAAGGAAAAGAAAGTAGATAACTTGGGACAAAGTTCAAAGAACAAAAAGAATCACATACGCCTTTATGGGTTGAGAATTAGGAAAAGTGAATAGTTGCATAATCAGTAGCACCTTTCAAATAATGCTCAAATAGATAACAGCAATCGAATTCTCCAAAACAGGATTTACCTTGGAGAAAGAAACCCTATTAATATGCTGGATGTAATATGAAAAAATAGTCTTAAAGGAAAAGGATCACCAATGCCTTTGCCATGAAAAGTGGTTTTTCAGATATGCAACATAGTAAATGTATACAATTAGTATAACTGGTCAAGGTAAGGGTCTCCTAATAAATAATCTCCTAATAAAATACTAGCTTCATAGGCTGAAACTATATGGCACTTTGAAATGACTACAATACAACATGCTAAGAACTATCAGCAAGCATACCGGACTGGTAAGGCCCCACCCTGTTCCAGTTATTTCCACTGGCAAGACTGGTCGGCTCCTACAGTCCTTTAGGGGAGCCATTCAAATGCTACCTCTTCTTCCAGAACAATCGCAGAAGAATACTGAGAAAGTAAAGTGACCAATCCTCCTGTAGCACGTTTCTCACATGTTCTCTAGTCTTTAGAAACAGAGATAACTCCCCCAGTGACTAGGATCTAAAATTTGGTAGGATAGTTTCAAACTTCTAACTGGCACTCCCCTTATATAGTGTCAAGCCTGCACTGTCTTAGGAAATAGTGTTATTGAAAATATATACTGTATATGAGATGCTTTAATCAAAAGTAGGTTTTAAATTAGCAACCAAAAATTCTAAAATTAAGAGAGGCTGACAGGATTATATTTTTTCCATCATTATTATTTGCTTCAAGTTTTACATGACTGTTTTCCTCCAATTTGGGAATATTTAATGAAATCAAGAAATAAGTCAGCCAGGTCTTACCTAACACTATTATGTAACACTCAACATCAAAAAACAGAAAGTATACAAAAGTAAACGCTAACTGAAAACATTATAAAGCAAATTCTAGAAACGATCTGCCAAATACCATCTTTATTTTCTCTCTGTAATTAATTGCTTACCTAGTTTTATTAAGAATTCTCGTTCCAAGTCGTGTACCTGCCTGATGGATTCTTCCAGAGAATTACAGAGTTTGATCTTTGGTCTTAGCAGTTCTAGTGTGTCACTGATCATGTAATCTATGTCAATGGGAAATGGATGGTCTTTTGTCCAAACCTCCAAACTTTTCTTCCACCAAACATAACGCTGATAACAAATGAAAAATAAATTTAGCTATAAGAAATTAATAACAAAATATTTAAAATAATCTGTATCGTGACATCACCTAGTTATAACAACTAAAGAGTTGTACAAGACACCTACCATTTTTATTAATGGTCAACAGCAATGATCCTAGCACATTTATTTCCCTCCATGTATATAGTTCCTAAGCCATCTGGTGACTTTAATTTAAATATATTTTTTATTGTAACTGTCATAATCTTTTTTTAAAGGCAAGGAAAAATTATAAATAAATAAAACAGCAAATAAATTTTCAGGTACTGAAACCAGGCAGAAACTCCACTCCCAAATCCCAAATAGGGCTTAAATATTTAATTTTACAAAAACAACCAAATTCAAGGCAACGGTTTTGATAAATTATAATTATTTTCTCTATACTACCTGCTTTGATTTTTTTTAAAGAGTCAAAGTATCTGAAGATAGGGTTTTTGAATATATAAAAATCAGTAATCAACAAGCATTTATTGAACATCTACTGTGTATATGGCACCATTTAGATATTTTCCCTCGTCTCCTGGCTTGGCTCCTTCATTCTATTTTGTACTTGTAATTCTCAAGTTTAACTAAAAAGCACAACCCATGAATTTACTTGTATATAAACAGGTGTTCCTCTGGGTGTTTAATCTTCCTGTCCAGTTTCTTCTAGGTCTTCGCTACTCAAAGTGTGGGAACTCAGAGCTTATTAGACATACAGAATCTGAGACGTCCCCTACCCTAGGCCAACTGAATCACAGTGTGCATCTTAACAATATAGCCAGGTGATGTGTGTACACACTGAAGTTTAGAAGCACTGCTGCAAGTGAGCCTTTCTATCTGCCTTCCAATATGTAACTGGACACTGTGTTACAGGCAGCACACACTGGCTGCATCTCCCAGGCCTCACTCACTTCTTACTCCCGTGCCCTAAGTATATCCCTGCTACACATTCCTGCTATTAATCAATGTGGAAAATACTTTTGTCTCTTTCTACTCCTGAATATTTCTGAGTGGCTCTTTTCTCTCTGCCAGTGATGTTAGAGTGAGTGCAAATAGTAACACTCTTCTGAAAGGGATACTGCTTTGGACACTGATAGTGATCACTGATATTCTGCAGCAAAACTTTGGTTTTAAATACAGGCAGTCTCCAACTTAAGGCATTTCTTACATGGAACAGAGAATCTGAGTCTCAAATCTTCAACACACCTTCCCCATTTTTGGCTCATCAATTCAGAAAACAAGAGAGTAACAAGTTACCCTCTAATGCAAAGATAAAGTAATAGGAGAAAGTTACAAACAGCTCTTCCCCAAGAGTAGTTACCCCCACTTAACATCAGCTACTATGTGGATGTATTTTTGACACCTCAAATTTGTAGTTTTAAATTTATTTTCTTTGTCAATGGGTAAACAAAAACAACATAACAGATTAGATAGAAAGGAATGATCAAATAGAACTGAATGGTACCATTGGTACTTTATTTCAGTAACGTCTGGAGAATTCGATAGTGAGTTATTCCCCCTAATCAGTACTTATAACATTGTATTTGATGGGAAATAATGATTAGGTTCCAGACAACCAAGCTACAGCTAACTTCTGGAACATGAACTGTATAGAAGCTGCAGAACTGTCTCTGTATTTGTATCTGAATTTAATTTATACTGTACTTGCTCTAAATCACCAGTTTACATAAGTAACTTAAGATATGGAAAGCACAACCCAAGAGTTTAGCAATGAATGAACAAATATTTCTTTCAATGTTAATGATGGGTTTTTTTTAAAATTTAGAAACAAGAATTTTAGATATAAAACCAGAACACAGATGAGTGAGAATATTATCAAATGCATAAATATTACAAGTAATTTGATTCATGAATTACGTACCAAATACAAAATAATCCATACTACACCAAATTTATAAACTTATTAAACTTACTAAACCAAACTTATTAAACTTACTAAACCAAATTTATAAAAGCACCAAAATAATTCCCAAAATTAATGATCAATCATCAATTATAAAACTTAAAATGTAATCAGAATATTTATGATAGAATTCATCATATATATATTTTTAAAATTTTTCTTTCTTTTTTTTGGCCATGCCGTGTGGCATGCAGGATCTTAGTTCCCTGACCAGGGATCGAACCTGTGCCCCCTGCAGGAAGCACAGAGTCTTAACCACTGGACCGCGAGGGAAATCCCCATCATGTTATTTTAAAACGTCTAAAGCTAAGCATACTTGCAAGAAGAATAAATCTCACCTAACTATGAATATATCTTATACATCATATATGAATGCTACAGGGTTTCTTCTCTAATATTTTTATAACACAAGCAATGCATTAAATGATGCCAACTGCTTATTTCAATTTATGTACCTGAAAATACACAAGGAAGCAATCGAGTTTTCGTTTACTAGAACCTCTGTCAAAGTACTGGCCACAGGTATCCAAAATAGTGCACACTAGTCTAATCCTGAAAAGGTGCTCGGGAGGGTCCAGTGAACTTGGAGAGCCATCAGGGTTAACACCAAATGAAGTAAAAGAATAAAGAGTTCTAAAAATAACAGCAGATTCCACCATTCGGTAATTATAAAGTTCCCCTAAGAACTTGGCACTGCTGATACGTCTCTGATTAAATTTAGGTTGATTAACCTAAAGGGGGAAGAAAAAAAAAAGCAGATTTCCATTAAAGAATAGCAATGTGTTTGAGAAGAGGTAAAATTCCCCTATGTCACTTGACAACATCACTCACTGAACAGAGAATAAATAATGGGTTCTTTTCTAATCGGTAGTCACTTCTGGGTGTCCTTTATCTCTCTCTAAGAAATGTCTACCTTTAAAATGTTTTAATAAAAAGAACATGTTAAGTATTAAATTTAATATTAAGCTATTGTTAAATGAATTAATAGTTTATGAAACAGTTAAAATGTAATTCTCCCTATCAGCCCTCTGTGACTTATTTTCTCTGAAATCCGTGAATTAAGGAAACAACAAGCATATAGAAAGAGGGAAATTCTTACAGAAATTCTTATCAAATGATTACCAATTCTCCTAATTAATAAATTTATGAATTCCTATAATGTGAATGCCAATAGTAACCAGGAAATAATAAAAATTTACTATACTCTTCTAAAATAAGCTTAACTGGAGTTGAAGAAAAGGCAAAAAATACTTCAGCATTAGCCTGAGAGAAGACTAGGAAATCTAACACAACAGGGTTTATTAAGAAATCATTATCTTCAAAAAAGTAATAGTAAATGACACCATATGGGGAAAAGAGGGTTTTCAAATCCTTATTTTTCAATAATAGGACTTAAAGGCTGTCTAAATTGTCCACAGATTCCAATTTGCTGCAGGTCTTTGTTACCTCCATTCCTAATCGAATATCTTCTAAAACTCCATCCACAACATGGATTCCAACATCCTCCTGGTAGAGCACTAGTCCTGCTAAGAGGTTGGCTACACAATGAATGCTGTTATATTTCACATTCCAGATGTTTATCATACAACAAATCACATAGTCTTTCACTTCTTGGTCCTGCCAAGGCAACTTTCGCATCTGTCTCAAAACCTAAATGAAGAGAATTTTGTTTAAATTACTAAGATAAGCACTAAGTAGTCCAAAATACCCTATAATACAAATATTTTATTATGATTGTACAGTCACAGAACTTTTGAAACGGAAAATACTCTAGAGATTCTCTACCAGCCTCTTCAACTTTAGAGATAGGAAAAATAAGATTTTTCTAATTATTGGTAAAATTTATTCACATTTTCCCTTTATCTTTCCATAACGCCCTTAAATTTCCTAGAGTTTCCAGGACTTCAATCAAGCTAACAGTATACACTCATACTCAGGTCACTGAAAGAAATACCCAAGATTTAACAAAAATAATGTTTTCTTTTGTGCATCATTTGATGTAAATAACCTCAGACACTTCTTTTTATAAATGAAAAATTTCCAATAAGGAAATAAACCCAAGGTCAACTGGTTAAAAGATCCCTTAAGATGGAGGACACAGGACTTCCCTGGTGGTCCAGTGGTTAAGACTCTGCCTTCCAGTGCATGGGGTACAGGTTCGATCACTGGACAGGGAGCTAAGATCCCACATGCCTCGAGGCCAAAAAACCAAAACATAAAACAGAAGCAATACTGTAACAAATTCAATAAAGACTTAAAAAAAAAAATGGTCCACATCAAAAAAATCTTAAAAAAAAAAAAGATGGAGGACACAACATCAAGACTGACATCACACAGTTTCCTTGCATGGGAAGGGGGGATGATAGGCACTTACTCCATAAGTCTGGTCTAAGGGTTAGACAAGTTAAAGTGTGTGAAGTACGTAGGAATGTGTCTGGCGCATTACAAGCACCCCATAAAAGTTAGCTATTACTTTCAAAATCTCTACTGGTAATGAGATAATCAGCAGAGCTCTAGTCATCATCAAGTTCTTTCCATTTTTATTCTGAAAGAAAATGGATACTGTAGGCAGAATGTAAAGTAGTCCTTTCATCTCTACTCTATATCCACAATCCACCTTTCAAGCACTAAATATGTTCTCATATCAGCTTCAATGGAAATGTTAATGTCATCTCAAATGCATAAGCATTCCATACTTTACAAACTTTTAGCCAATTCTAAAACAGCTTTCAAATCCTGTTGTCTTAAACAACTACTGTCTCTGGATCCCTGAAGGTGGCTTCAATTTTCAAAGTTGCGCTCATTCGTCATCACCTTCTACCCTGCCCACCCATGACACATGTATTATTCCATGCCTCTCATCCTCCCCATAGGTTTCCTCTGTCCAGAAGTTAATTTGCTTCAATTTTTTTTCCTGAAAAGAAAAAAGTTCCATACCATGTTGTTTCAACTTGTAGAGTTGACCAAAAAATGTTTACTCAACATGTCTCACTTAAAAGTGAAGGTTCTAACAAGGTAACTACAATAATTAAGGTAACAGGTCGGTGGTTCTTAACCTTTTCTGGAAATTGACCCCTGCTGAGAATCTAAAGAAAGCTACAGACCCTCTTCCGGAAAAATACAGACAGGCCCAGAGATTCAATATCATTAAGTTCCAGAGGATCATGGGCCTCTTAAAGCCTACTTAAGGTTAAGAACCCCTGTACTGAAAGCAAAATATTTAAAGGCAAATTCATTACAGAACATCAGAGACAAAGTAATAGTTTCAAATATACACACAGCATTAACATCAAATTTAGAAGAATTACCATTTTAATTAGAATAAGAAGTTACTAACATAAAAGGAAAATAAAACATATGTCCCATACATTATGTATCATCGTATGAATTCCTTATTATGATGACTTGTATGGAATCAATCATAATGGAACTTGGGATTTAATCCTACCTCTCCTAAACTCCACTGCTGGGACTTCAACAATTCTGCTTCAATTTCTCCATTTACAAAATGTGAATAATGCAAACTACTTACATTTCCTATCTATACTTTGTGGGGCACAGAAGCAATTGATAAACAAGCTGATCTAGGAAAACTGAAATATATGTCCCTGACCTAAAACAATTTGGTGCAGGGCTAGAAGGAAAGTGCACTGCAATCAGTACTATTATCATCAGGACGAAAAAGAATTAATTTGGTTGAATGTTATATAAGCTTAGCACTACCACAAATCTCAAGTTGACTACTGTTCTATGATTTCATTAAGATTTACCTTCTCAGTGGTAACCTTGGAGAGATCCTTGTACAAAAGTTTCCGGACATATTCCTGGAGAGGAGGACGTTTCTTTTTCACTGTTTTTTCAGCTGGAGGTGGGTTGCAGTAGTAATATGCATTCTCCACCATTGTGACATATCTTGCATCGAGATGCATCGCTTGTTTCTTTCTCATCATTTGTTCCTAAAATAAAAAGTCTAGTCAAAATACTTTCATTCTAAGGTTTCTTTCTTCCCAACTAAAGTTCTACTCTCAGTGATAAGATTTCAAGATAAAGGGCTAGAAAAGGGAAAAAACAATTACTAGGTATTTCTAAGAGCATGCAAGTATACTAATTGTTATATCACTAATCATGTTTTTAGAACAAATTAGTCCATAACTGCTTGGTCTTATGCCTTGTCCAATAAAATACTCAAGAGAACTCTGCTACAAATATATCTTGACTTATAACTCTGCCAAACTATATGAACTCTACGTAAAACAAGGCTTATATACAAGTGACTGAAATTAAGGACCAACAATATAAATAAAGGGGTGAATGCCTCTGGCTGTTCCACACACAACAGCTGAGAATAACCTTATTCTGAGAGCTTGTGCCATCCAATGTTGTACTAGGTAAATCTGACATGTCTCTACAGACAAGGAAACTAAAAGCCCCCAGTTTCACAACTTGTCCAGAGCCCTCAGCATCAGCTCCAGGAGGTGATTAAAAGCAGTCAATCATCATCTACTTCAGGATCCTCAACCTCAGCACTACGGACGTTTTGGACTGGATAGTCTTTGTCTGGGTGTGTGGGGGGAGGGTGTTCTGTGCAGCAACCTTCACCTCTACCCACCAGATGCCAGTTGAGAACCAAAGACTGATCAGCTGAAGATCTTCAAACAGTACTCCTAGTTCTAAAAACAGCACCACACTAAGTATTAAGATTACTGAATTTATTCAGCCATTTAACATTTTACTTGGCACTTACTATGTGCCAGGCACTACGCTAGGTACTGAAGTCACCAGTGAACAAGAAGGACATGGCTCCTACCTTCATGAAGCCTAAGAGTTGGCGTAGGAAGACAGAATAAACAAGCCAACAAATAAACTAGCAACCTTTTAAATACTAACTGTGAATAGTGTTATGAAGGAAAATAACAAGGCCCTAAGATGGAGAGTAATGAGAGCCCACTTTAGTCAGGGTGGGCTAGGGATGGCCTCTCTGCAAAAGTGACATTTGAGTTGTGCTCTGAAGGACGACAAAAGGTTGAGAAGAGACACAGAGAGAGCACCTGAGGCAGACGCAACAGCAAGACGAGAGGCAATGAGGAGAGAAGGATCAGTTACAGGAACTACATGAAGGCCAGCGTGGCGCCAGCATGGAATGGCGTGAGATCAGTTCTAAGGAGTGAGGAGAGGCTCGGTGAGACCAGATTCTGCAGACCGACCATAGTAACAATGCTGGATTTGAAGCCTGTAGAGGGAAAGCACTGAAGAGCTTCAAGCAGGTGTCTGGACTGGGGTGGCAGGTGGTGGCGGGTGGAAGCAAGACTTCAGGCTTTGGAAAGAAGGCTGTGTCTGCAAGCTCAGGGAGGGCAGGGGCTGCAGCATGTTCACTGATGTAAACCCAGCATCTAAAACAGTGCCTGGCCTAGCACATGGGAGGCTTGCAATTAATGTTTACTAATATACAAAGTAATGAATGAATTTTTTAAAACACATTCAAATCTTTCCCATGGTCTGCCTTTCTATACACGTAAAACCATTGTATACTGGGGGAAATTCTGCTCTTTCATAAGTTCAATTATGGGTATACCAAGTTTCACAATTGTTTCTCTTGTCTATGAATCTGCTAAAGTATACACGTTGTAGCCTAGCTCCTCTCCTGACATCTATTTTATAATTTGTAAAGGCTTATTAAATGTTGACTCTTCCAGACAGAGAGAACAGTTCCATGTTTAACAGAGCTAGAGATAATGACCTCACCCTGTAAGTTCTTTGAACAAAACATAACGCAACACTTAACTTTTCATTTGTACATACATAACAGTTTTAAATCAAGACTAGTTTCAACCTGTTATGTAGACCACTTTAGAACCTTCTCCCCCAACACACATACCAAACTACTTTCTTTTTTCTTTTTTGATGTGGACCAATTTTAAAGTCTTTATTGAATTTGTTACAATGTTGCTTCTGTTTTATGTTTTGGTTGTTTTTGGCCTCCAGGCATGTGGGATCTTAGCTCCCCCACCAGGGATGGAACCCACACCCCCTGCATAGGAAGGAGAAGTCTCAAGCACTGGACCACCCAGGGAAGTCCCCACACCAAACTACTTTTAACATCAGCCAAGAATAATTTTAAATGCAAACCAGTTAAAAGGTTATGTGTGTTCCCAAACAAATACGGGTACATTTTAGATCATCCCGCAAGCATTTGCGCTTCAAACCAAACCCTCCTCCTCCTCCCTCCTCCTCCTCCCTCATCTCTGTGACTGGCACCATCACCCGCTCAGATGCTCATGCTGGAATACGGGGTCTTATCTGAGGGCGCTTTCCCTTCCTCGTCCCTAGTATCTCACCATCACATCTCATCAGTTCTGCTTCCTAAAATTCTTCATACAGCCAATTATTATTCCCCACTCCCCCATCCTTACCATTTCTTCATTGTTTTCCCCGTAGGTTTTGAAAACAGCCATTTCACTGTTCTGTCTACCTCTGGCCTCAGCTATCTCCTCCACACCGACCTTCCTAAAACCATAAATCTGATCATACCTATCCTCCCTGCTTAACATCCTTCAATAGCTACTCTCTACCACAGGGGGAAAACCCTCGTTCCTTAGCACAGTGCTCATACTCGGGGCTGTGCCTACGTCTCCAGTCTTACCTGCAGCCTCTTGACTCAGTGTATCTCTCTTCTCTGCCTTTGAGACTCAGGTGAGTCTCTAAAATAAACACCATTTTTTCCAGGAAACCTTTCCTGACATACCAAGACTAGATTAAGCGCCTCTTCTATCTATACACATAATACCCTATGCTAACCCACAGTATTATATTGCATCCCCCCCTGTGTTCCAACCGTCCATCTGTCTGGGTTATTAGACTACAAATTCCATGAGGGCAGGAACTATCTTTTTCACTTTTATATCCCAAGGGTCTGACAGAAGAGTCAGACTCAATAAACACTGGGAAGCTGTTAGGGAAGATCTCTCCTGACTCATTCAGTCTGGTTTAAGTACTCCCTCCATGAGCCCATAAAATCCTCTGCATACCTCTCTCTGTTAAAGCACTTAAAATGCTACACTGGAATTAGCACTAGATATGGACCACTTTGAGGATGGCAACTATGTTTCATTTCTTTGTACTAACCACCCCCAACCAGCCATAACATCCCTGCAGAACTGAGTTCAGTGCCTAACACATAGGAGGAGCCCCAAAAGCATTATATGATAAACAAGGCTCCTATCCAGAAAGCAAGACAATCAATGATAAAGGCTAGCTGCTTTCGCTACAAGAGGGAGAAAGATCCGCTGAGCAAAGAAAACCAGTCGGGCAGGAAGAACTCTGGTTTCCATCAATGGCATAAGTATCCACACCACCACAACTAGTAAACTTTCCCTAGCAAAAAGTAAACATAGAGGGTTCAATATTACAAATAAAATATAGACATTTTTAAAACCTAAGCTTTCTTGGCATCTCTATTACATTTTCATATGCAGGTCTCATTTAACCTTACCAGCTTGAGCCAAAGAGGAGGAAGATTTTTTTCTGTGTTACAATAAAAATTTGAACTTGGAATGACTATTATATGAATAAGCCTAGAGAGAATGTGGAAATAAACTCCAGGTGATGGCCTTCACATTAGTATTTTTGTTCACTAGAAATAAATTCCCATGTTTTTTTCATTTTAAATATTGCCAGAGAAATATTCAAGCTTACAACTAGATTCTAAAAAAATAACACACCTAGAGAAAAAGACACAATCAACACGTCCCTAAAAGCAACACTGATGTAATGACAGTCTATTCCTGGGGAGTCCTAAACCAGGGCTAATACTGACACCCTCCCCCACCACACTCTCTCCCTTGCAAAGGCTGCAGTCGAATGCATGGGTATTACCAATAAGCATACTAACTTAATTGCTTAATAAACTTGATGGCCATGCTGGCATCCTAATTAACTTAAGAAATATCTTCTCCCCCCATGTTAATTTTTCAAGCTTATGTTTTATGTTTTCCAATTTAAAAAATTTAAGCTTTATAATTTATGTGCTTATGGCACAGTAAAGATGTATCAAGAACATCCACAAAGAGGGCTCTAACACAATAGTATTTAGAGTACCTGCTCTTCTGCATCACTTGTAAAAAGTTATCTGGGGCTGAATTTAATCCCCCTTTACAATAGTGTGAACTCACTGGCAGTCAAATGAGAAAAATTCCTACAGCTCTCCAGGAACGGCTGGAGTTCTAGTTTAGGTAGAAGTGTTTAAATGGCAGAGCAAGATAAAAGGCACTGGTCAAAATTTTTAACTCCTGGAGTAAATCAAGAACCTCAACCTCTTGCTAGGATCCTCAAGCCCTTACCAAAAGTACACTGGTCCTCAGGTGAGATTCTGGAGATCTGAAAAGAAATCTTCCACATGTTTCTAGTAGGGTACATGCCATTTCAATATGGTGATGGGAAAAGTCTGATAGAAGCATCTGTAAAAATAATAATGATGAAAAACCACAAAGACAACAATTCAATCCTATTAGAGAAAGAAAACATTATACACCTAATGTGTGCAACAAGTTTTAAAATGTCACTGTAAAAAGAAGAAAAGCTAAACACAATATTGTAAATCAACTAAAAAAAAATAACCTAGTCTACTTTAGATGCCAAGCTTCATCACTGGGTATCTTTGTGTTAGGCCATAAAATTTTATCTAAAAACTTCAGGATATTTAATGTCATTCCTTTTAGATAGATATATGAAAACTAATCTATCAAAGCCCATTTTATATTTATCAGGAGATGCTATATATTTAAGCAAATGCCACATACATAGCTAATATTTTCTAAATAGCTTTTTGGTTTTGGTTTATATGACATTTACCTTTAAACTTCTTACAACAAAAGCCTTACTGTATGAAATTTACAAACACATTACCACATTTTACTATTTATCCCCCCAATATTTTTCTGTGCATATTTTCTAAGCCAAAAAAGATTTACACATATCATTTAATAATTTGGTTTTTTTGGGCTAACATGAGTATTTTTCCACATCTTTATTATCCTTCTATGGCATGATTTAAAGGGTACATAGTACTTATAATATGAACTATACTAAAACTTAACTGATTCTTATTTATGGGACATCCAAATTGTTTACAATTTTTTGCTACTATAAACAATGGTGTGACAAACATTCTTGCACATAAATTTGCGCACGTTTATGATTATTTCCTTAAAACAAATGTACAGAAATGAAACTGTGTCAAATAAATGTATATTCTTCCTATATACATCAGTAATTAATACAAAGAAATATACTAATATGTCTAAGTTGTTCATGGCATGATTCCTTTCAATGACAGCGTTGAAAAAACTTTCACAACCTCTCTTAAAATGCTGTCCAAAGTTCCCCAAATGTACTTTGTAGTCTCCTGAAATGCTCCAAGTAGGTTTAGGAGACTTAACCCTTTGAATATTTACAATGATTATTAATATTTTAAATACTCTTAAGAAATCATGCAGTAAAGAAACGTGTTTAACTCAGGGTTTTCCAAATGTATTTGAACCCATGAGACCCATTTTGTGTGACATACCTAGTGATATCTCAAAGAAATTAACTTGATTAAAAATTTGTTATTGTTAGTAATGACCAATTCCAAATGTAGAAGAATTATTTCATCTATGCTGCATCAGCTTTACCACACATAACTAGTTAGTTACTAATGAATTTCTACCTTAATTCTATTGTGGACAAAAAAACATAATCTGAATAATTTCAATTTTTTTGAACTTGCTGAGACTTTCTTTTTGGTTGATTTTGGTAAATCATCCATGTGCATTTGAAGAGATTATAAATTCTGATCCTGTTGGGTATAGTGTCAATTAGATTAAGGTTGTTCAATCCTGAATATACTTACTAATGTTGTCTGCCTACGCTTTCAGGTACTAAAAGGTGTTTTCAAGTCTCTCACTGTAATTGTGGATTTATTTCTCTTTCCTTGTCGATTTTTTGCTTTATGTATTCTAAAAATACAGTACTGGATGCATACTGATTCAGGAAGGTAACACACTTTCCTATTAAAAGGACCTCATCATCATTATGAACTATGCTTCTTTATTTCTAATAATGCTTCATGCCTTAAAGCCTACTTTGTCTGATAATAATAAAACCAGGTGCTTTTATTTATTTATTTATTTTTAGTGCTTCCATGGTATATTTCCCCCATCTTTTTATTTTAGGCTTCCTGGTGTTAATATTTAAGGGTATCTTCCTTGCAGTCAGCATATAATGTTGTTTTAATCAAGTCTTATATTCTTAAGGCTTTTACTTAATGTACTTTGTCCTTCTACATTTCATGTAATTACTGTTATAGTTCTATTTGTGTCTACCATCTTATTATTTGTTCTCTATTTTGCTCATCTGTTTATTGTTCCTTTTTACTCCTCTTTTGTCTTCCTATAGATTAATCAAATATTTCTTAATTACATCATTTCCCAGCACTTACAAACTGAAGCATTAAAACTTTAGATGTGTCTATTAAAAAATATTTCAAATGATTCACTACTAACCTTCAAACAATGCAGTGTATCATTTTTTGTGAACATCTTAAACTTAGTGAGTTCTCCAATAAAACGAACAGTTTTGTTCTTTGTTTCAATATTGATCTGGTCCTTTTTTCGTACCTACAAATTAAGAGAAGAGACATTGCTTAAATAATTAACCCTTTGAAATCTGTGATAAGAATTGTTATTTTAATAAGACTGAATTCACTCTAGATATTTTAAATAAATTTGGGTATAATTTCTTGCTATATTCAAATTATCTTAAGTTAAAGCAAAATAAGCTCTGTGGAACACCAGTGCCAGGACATGCTTTGCAAAACTGTTTCAAACAATTTGGGGAAACAATGCATTTCACCAGCCTTAAGAGGTTCTCATATAAAGAAACCTGTTTAACTTAATTTATTTGGCAACATAAACCCCTCTTTTGAAATGGTAACAACGACTAGTTTGTTAAATTAATATTATAAGGAATACACTTTAGGAAATGCTGCTTTAAAAATAATAAACACCAAGAGCTCACTTAAGCAAAAATATTAAGGCTCAGTTAGTATATTATAATTATGAACTATATATATTTTTTATTGTAAATTCATTAGTACAATGAAATTTCCAATACAATCACTATTTTTTATCAACAGTCACAGTCGCATATCAAAGTTCAAATCCTTTGCAAATATAAGCCCTCTACTTAGGCACACATTTCAAGCAATATTGAACATAACAAAATCCTATTACAACAGTACCATGTGAACAGACACGTCACGATAAATGTAATTGGATTTAACCTCAGAATTACAATTTCACCAGAAAACCAAACCTGTAGTCTAGAAGCCTTTTCTATGAACAACAATAACAATAATATGGTAGTGCTTTGAACTAGTTTAGTGTTCCTTATTTTTTCAGAGTACTATCCTATCTTATTTGTTCCACATAACAACACTCTGAGAAAGGAGCAAAAGCTGTGTAATTCTGATTTAATAGTTAAAACAACAACAGTAGAAGAACGCAAAGCTGTCAAATGACCTGACCAAGGATCAGTACCAAAACCCCAGACTCTAAACTCATACTTGAGAATTCCACTGCTCTATCAGGTGCTGGGATTCAAAATAAGTCCAAACCTCACCCGCATCTGGACAATTAGTAACAATCTTTTACGTAAGTATTAAACTTCTACATAGACAGCCTATACTTAATGGAATTTATCATCTTCCTTTTTAAGGACCTACTTTCTATAGCAAACAAAGGTAGGTGCTCACTTTTTAGATCTTCAGTAATAATTTTTGAACAAAACCATGTTTACTCACTTAAAAAAATCAGAGGAAATTAGAAACTCACTCTAACTATATTTAATCTAAGGCATCAATAAAACTGCAACTAAAAATAAAATCACAAAAACTCAACTTACAGAACTTTAATCACATCATTCAAGCATACAAAATAGCTTTGAGATTAGAGACAAATAGAAAAAAACTAGAACTAGATTCTAGTTTAATTAGTCTATTAAACAAACTAATATTGAATAAATTTGACTATTTATTCTAGCCTTGTAATTTAGCCTTCACAAAGGTGTTTTCACAAATAGGTGTTTGATAAGTACTGCATACTGAAAGCTTCTCTTGGAACGTCCCTGGTGGCGCAGTGGTTAAGAATCCGCCTGCTAGGGCTTTCCTGGTGGCGCAGTGGTTGACAGTCCGCCTGTCGATTCAGGGGACATGGGTTCGTGCCCCGGTCCGGGAAGATCCCACATGCCGCGGAGCGGCTGGGCCCGTGAGCCATGGCCACTGAGCTTGTGCGTCCGGAGACTGTGCTCCGCAACGGGAGAGGCCGCAACAGTGAGAGGCCCGTGTACCGCAAAAAAAAAAAAAAAAAAGAATCCGCCTGCCAATGTAGGGGCCACGGGTTCGAGCCCTGGTCAGTGAAGATTCCATATGCTGCGGAACAACTAAGACCGTGCGCCACAACTACTGAAGCCCGCACGCCTACAGCCTGTGCTCCACAACAAAAGAAGCCACCGCGATGAGAAGCCCGTGCACCACAATGAAGAGTAGACCCCGCTTGCTGCAACTAGAGAAAGCCTGCGTGCAGCAACGAAGCTCCAAGGCAGCCAAAAATAAATAAATAAATTTATATATTAAAAAAAAAGCTCCTCTTATTAATTTATCTTATTTTGTGAACTCTGAGGCAAGTTTAATCTACACTCTAGATTAAGAGGGTAGACTCTGGAACAGATCTGCTAGGTTTAATTCCCAGCTTTATCACTTACTGTTACTTAAACTCTGTGCCTCAATTTCCTCATCTATAAAATGGAACTAATGAAAGTAACCTATATCATACGGTTGTGAGTCTTCATTAAGTGAACTGATACAAAGCACAATCAATAGTAACTGGGACCACGAAGAGTTCACTAAGTATTAGCCATTATTAATATTATCCACATTTGTACATTGTATCGCTAATACATTAACACAAAATCAATATTCACTGAGTGAACAAATTAATGAAAATGCTTAATGTTTATATACATATTGTAGTGACGTGAAAGAGTAAAAGGTCTACAGTCACAACACCTGAGGTCCTGTGGTCATTTCATGCCATTTGGGGTGGGGGTAGGGGTATATAATCTTGGACAATTCATATAAAACTCCCTGAACCTACTGGCTCACTTGGTAAAATAAGGATAAAAATAAGGATGATGATGATGGGGCAGTAATGATGATAACTATACTTCACTTGATACTAAGCAATTAATGTCTAGGACAAAAGAGTATATAAACTTTAAAATGATGCTTGAGAAGTGTTTTAAATGATGCTGTAAAATACTTCTGAGTGAGAAATAAAAGTGGAAAATTGTACATAAAATATAAAAGCATCCATAAAAAAACTACAGAAGAAAAAAAGTAAAGAAAATATACTAAAATATTAACAAGGTTTGCTTTAAGTGATGAAATTATGAGGTTCCCCCTCCTTTCTTTCTTCTTTATATATTTTCTAAATCACCCACAATGAGCATGTGTTTCTTTTACAGTTAAAGAAATGTAGAAGTAGAAAAAGGATAAAGAAGCATTTCAAAAATGATATACTGAAGCTGAATCTTTAGAGGGAGTAGGGCTGGGAAATACATATACATGTTTTTAACAGTCTCCCTGGGTGATTCTGGATGCACAAGCTCTTAACAACTGTGCTGTGGAGATCATACAATTTAAGTATTACTGAGCATCACAATTTACAAAAACACATAACATAGTGTATCATTCACAATTATTCCTAAATATTATTGAGGTTAAGGAGGTACAATCTAACTAACATGACAAGATTGTAGAATTTTTAAATGAAGTATTAGAAATCAATTATCTCACTCCCTCATTTTCAGATGAAAAAACTGAAGGCTTTTCAAAAGACTGTGACATAAAAAACAGACTAACTTATTCTGACTCCTCATTTAATATTTTCCAATCTCATGTGTTGACTCTTTATGATCAAATGGTATGTCAATCACTTCTGCAAAAGTAAATACAGATGAATTAACAATGTAAAATTTTCTATATATTTTTAGTTCAATAATGTCTCAGATTTTACTTACATAATCAAATTTAGCAAAAATGCTGCTTACAACTCATTTATTAATAACAGCTGGAATTGAGATTACTCAAATAACTAAATTCGTATACATTAATAAAAACTCTTCAAATATGTCAAGATACAAAAGTAAGAATTTCCAAGGCCTCTCATTCATTATTCCCCTGGAGGAAGAACCCTTTGTCCCAAACCAGCCCCTCTATAACTTCACCCAAATATTGTATTTTCTGTCCTCCATAATTTGCTCATTTTGTTTTACATAAACATTCAATCATTCAACTAATTTTTTGGAAAATCCACTATACTCTAAACACTAAGTAGGCACTGGGTTTATAAATAAGTAAATTTGCCTTCAAAGAAACTTATTTATTTTATTCTAGGGACTACTGATCTCCAAAGTAGGGAGGGCAAGACTCTTCATCTACTGGGGTGTGGGGAAAAAGAAATGTTGAAACATCTATTTATGTTTTTGTTTTTTATCTCATACTTTTAAAGTTATTTTTGTATGTTTTATGATATACAGGAAATATCTGGTAGAATTACAAATGCATATAATTTAAAAATAAATATGCCTATACTGGGATATGTGGTCAACTTACTTTACCAACAGAGAGGCTTGATCAAAAAAGTTAGAAGACCACTGATTTCAAAAATGTCAATCAGTGAGGGTGATATGGCTACATTTAAATAAAAGTTGTCTTCTCCATTATTAAAGAAGTAGGCCTTGCTAAAAATGTGGAGGACACAGAAAACTAGAAAGGAAAAAAATTTCGTATAACCCCACTATCCAAAGACAGCCACTGGTAGCATACTGATATACAATTTTTTCTAGTCTTTACTTGCCAAGAATTTTAACATAACTATAAATTTATTATGTGTAAGATTTTAGAGCTTGCTTTTTTTCCCCTTAAAAAAAGCACTTTCGTAGAGAATGGACTTGAGGACACGGGGAGGGGGAAGGGTAAGCTGGGACGAAGTGAGACAGTGGCATGGACATATATACACTACCAAATGTAAAACAGATAGCTAGTGGGAAGCAGCTGCATAGCACAGGGAGAGCAGCTCGGTGCTTTCTGACCACCTAGAGGGGTGGGATAGAAAGGATAGGGGGGAGACGCAAGAGGGAGGAGATATGGGGTTATATGTGTATGTGTAGCTGATTCTCTTTGTTATAAAGCAGAAAGTAACACACCATTGTAAAGCAATTATACTCCAATAAAAATGTTTAAAAAAAAGCACTTTATGATTTGAAAACTTTTTGGTAAATAAGACTTTCTAATGGTTCTATATCATTTCAGCATTGTGATTATATGACCATTTTCTTAATCCATTTTTGGACTTCTAGATTATTTTCCCTTTTTTCCCTATTACAATTCATGATGTGAATAAAGCTTTTGGGGGTACTTAGGATTGTTTACTTGGGACAGATTCCCAGAGTTGTCCACTATATGAATGCCTCTAAGGATCTTGAAACATACTGCCAAATTCCTTCTCCAAATTCCAATCTCAAGTATATGTGATGGTTTCTCATTGTTATTACCTTCACTAACCTGTTAGTCAAATTAGCAAATCCGTTGCTTTAACTAGAATTTCTTTGCCTACCAGGTGAGATTTCATACTGTTTTGCTAACCAGCGTTCTCAGGTGAGGTTCTTAAGCACGGGACAAATAGGATCAATTGTGACAATATGTTGGAGCGGGATAGAAGCCAGAGATGGGAAACCTGGTGAAACAGCTATTCTCCTAATTCACGCTACAGAGACTGAAAGACAGCGGCACTGGGAATGAAGGAGAGACGCTAGCCTTGAGGAGGTGTTTTAGCAGATATATCAATAGAATTTGACAAATTTGGCTCCCGAATGTCAGAGGGGCGAAAGTAGATGTAGTTCCCTCAGTGAGTAGATAAAATATATTGCAAATTTATAGGGAGAATATAGAATCCGGTATAAGAAAGTGAAGGATAAAGGCATTTTTGAGAAGAAAATGAGTTTTATGGATGTATTTAGCTAAAAGTACATGAGAACTTATTAAGCACCAAGAGAGAGGTTCTGGCAAGAGATATATACGTGAGGCTGCTGGGAAACAGATGCCACCTGAACCCCAGGTAAACTGTGTTCCATCATAAAGGAGGGTGAAGGAAGTAAGTCTGGGGAAGGAACACCAACATATAAACTCAGCTGGAAAACAGAGCAAAGGATATTGAGGAGAGTAGTCATAAGCGAGAAGCAGGAGAGAGTGGTGGTAGAGAAGAGGTAATTATTATTATAATGACATCTGTGTGATAAGCTTTATATGAATTATCTCGTTTAATCAGTAAGAACAATCTCATTTAAAAAGATACAAATTGGGACTTCCCTGGTGGTGCAGTGAAGAAGAAGAATCCGCCTGCCAATGCAGGGGACACAGGTTCAAGCCCTGATCCAGGAAGATCCCACATGCCACACAGCAACTAAGCTCATGTGCCACAACTACTGAGCCTGCACTCTAGAGCCTGCGAGCCACAACTACTGAGCCCACGTGCCACAACTACTGAAGCCCGCGCGCCTAGAGCCCGTGCTCTGCAACGAGAAGCCACCGCAACGAGAAGCCCACGCACCGCAACGAAGAGTAGCCCTCGCTTGCCGTAACTACAGAAAGCCCACGCGCAGCAACGAAGACCCAACGCAGCCAAAAATAAATAAATAAATAAATTTATTAAAATACAAATTATCCCATTTAACAAGCAAGGAAATCGAGGCATGGAGCACTTAAGTAACTTGGCCAAAGTTACAATGCTAGTATGTGGTAGAGTCAGAATGAGTTTCCTAAAAGGCAGGAGAGTCCAGCAATTCAGAATCTGCAGGGACATCAACTAGGATGAGGCGATTAGGAGGACACTGGTGGTTTCTGCCAGGGCGCTATGATGGTAAAACAAAGGGTAAACGTCAGAAGTGCAAGAGACACGTATACTCTACAACATCAAACAAGAAGGAAATGAAAGAGGATGGGGGGAGAGGTGCAGTTGAGGAAAGTTTTCCTGTTTTTATTTTAAGGATGGGAGAGTGCTGAGCACATTTTTTGCCTGATAAAAAGTCAATGGCAAAGTCTGCAGATTTGAGGGTGGGAAAGGCTAGACCCTGGAGGAAGCAGAGGTGATCGATGACATCAAGTGCCCTCTCTTCTCTCCCCTGAGAATAGCAGTTCCCAAATATACTCTGGAATCCTGATACTCTTCTAGTTGTAATGAAACCTTACAACAATAACAAAAATGCCAATTCCCTCAACTCTCACCCCAATTTTCAAAGATGGGATGGGAAGTACACATGAACAGAATTTTCTTAATTTTAGGTTTCTCACCAAAAGCACTAATTATGCTTGGTCCAGCAACTCATGGTTTGTTTGACTGTGGTTTGGTGGAGGGGTGTACGCATGTAACTCATACAATGCAGTCATACTGCCTGCTAGTAAAACAGTCTCTTGTCTGTATCTGTATGATGGGATTAAAATACCAACAATATGACTTCAGACGCATCTGCCCCCGAACTAGCAGCATGTAAACACTGTGTCTTTTGAGTGACTGTATATTCAGCCCCTTCCAGGAGGCTCACAGTGCTCATTACCCTATTAAAGCTTTGAGAATTCTTACCATAAAACAAAAGCAAAACGGTTTAACTTTCTGGATTTCAGTGTTTCCAAACTTCTCTAGACATAGAAACCTGTCCTTGATTAATATTATCTATGAAAGTCTGAAACACACTTCAGCAAAAAAGCTGGCCCAGAAAAATGTTACCCACAAATCTCATACTAACAAATTAACACCCATGGCAAGAAGCCTTTAGAGACCATTCCACCCCTCACACAGACTTTTGCTTCCTCTGGACTCAAGGCACTGACTCTCCAACAATTCATTTGGCAATTAAACATGCACTTCCTTATAATATCAAATTTATTTAGGGTTTAAATTTTTATTTCACTCTTGCTTTTATCAGCATTTAGGCCTTATCTTCCCAATTACATCATGAGATTCCTGACCTCAGGAATTATGTCTGTTCTGGTGCTCAGCCATACTACCGATTTGTGTATAGCCAGTGCAATGAAATGCAAATTGAGCAGAGCAAACATTTATCTGCATTCCAAGCAACTTGCTATATAAAGCTAAATTTTACAAACACAGTTTTTCCATGGGCATACATGAACACTTGCATTTCATGTCTTTTCAAATTCTACCAATGTTCACTTTCAGTCACCGCTAAGGTATCCTTTTACTCCTTTCAAGCCTGTATCCACAAGATGGTGGGGTAACATGGGTTTGGGAGAACCACTCATAGGCACTCTATTAAGAATCTTTCTTCAAGCTAAGGATTCTTAAGGCAAGAATCAATAAAAACATGGTCTATGACAGCATTCACTGAGATCAGAGCATTTACGCAACTTCGTGTGCCCCAAACGTTGGACCCCCAACACCTGAACAGGCATCCTACAGGCACTGTGTGCCCTGACTTGTCATGGCCAATCTTATGTTTCTTCGGGGAACACCAATGAGGCCTGCTGGCTCTCTTGACCTTGGAGAATGTTTTTACTTTACAAAAGCAAGAAGTGCAGACCCTACAATGGGAAAACAAGGTAGCAGCAACAGCTCATCTCCAAATTGGAATAGCATTTATCAATTTCAAGCTTTGCTGAGTAGATTTACATTTAAAAAATTTAGAAGTCCATACATTCTGAACTGTTATACCACTATCAAGTTTCAAAATGTGCTTACCAATAAAATAATCATATTTTTAAACTAAAGAATCCTCACTCATAAGTGTGTGTATATATATATATAACAAAATAAATGCTTAAATACATACATGAAATCTGAAATCCCCCCTCAGCATGGAACAAAGATCCTCTGCTACATCAGACATGCAGGGATGCAATGTAGCAACCAATCTTGCATAAAATGGTAGCAAATCCAACCTGCAAAAGTTACATGTGATATGTGTAAAAGGAAAGGCACACCAGAAATAACTCATTTTAAAATTTAAACTTTCTCAGATATATTCACACATTAAATGATTATAAAAACTAATAATAACCATACAGACATGCCTATGTATTGCCATTATAATGAAGTATTTGGAAATTCAATTTGCCTTGTGAAAGTTTATTAATAATATGGTATTTTCCATTCAGTACATTTACTGCACATTTGCAATTTCCATCGAGTACTCAATTTTGATAAAATATGAAATACCAAGCAAAGAAAACATGGCTTAAAGTTTTAATCACATAATTACTGAGTAAATAAACAAAGATAACAAACAGTATAAAACAATCCTTTTAAACAATTTCCTTCATTTATCCATGGATAAGTTATTTCAAAGCTTCAATGTAAAGTAAAAGGGTAACCAATAACCAAAAGGGTATCTAAGAAGTCAAAAGAAATAATAATCACAAAACCCACACACTAACTTATTCTACCCATTATAGAACCCACTCAGATTCTCCCACGGGGCTTCTCGACTCTTACTCAGGACAATAAACACAAATCTGCATTTCCTCATGCTGCTGTCCCCTTTCATCATCAGAGCACTTTCTCATCAAATTTGGATGCAACTCCAGATTCCAGGACTCCAGGCAGCCACTACTAATCAGAATCAACACACAAGCTAAAAATTTATTTTCCATTCCTGCCACAGACATTATTTTATAAAACTTGATTATCCAATGATTCAACACTCAGCAGACCAGACTCTGAAGATGAGAAGCTGTGAGGAACTAATAAAAGCAGCTGCACTGACAGCAGCAAGTAATGGGAGCTGACAGGGAGGAAGGAAGCAAAAAACTAGAAAAATTCAAAGCAAGAGCTCAAAAACTACAACAACCCGCAGCCATTTAGAACAGACAAATAATTCTACAAGTCTTACATATCCCTGAATATATCATTATACTACAGAACATGAAAATGGTGTGATCATCAGAGAAAACTCTGCCTACCATGAAAGGCTGAGAATTAGACCTGGAAAATTCAGAAGGGACATAGTGAAGGAAGGAAGAATGGACAGAAATTTGAAAGGTGGAGTCAAGGAGAGGAAAGTGCTCAAATTCATGCCTAAGAGCCTCAAAAATTTTGTATTCCTCTTTGACCATTATAATTTCCTTTAAAACTTATCACGTATTTTTCTTCCCAAGGTGCCAGGCCCTGTCCTAGGCATCCAATCTCCATTATTTATCTTGTTGATACTGATAACCACCCCATCAGGTAGACATTATAATCACCATTTCAGAAATAAGACTACAGAGGTTGAGAGAAGTCAAGAATGTGGTGGCTCTGTAAAAGTACCTCAAAAAATTTTAAATGCATTATACCCTTCTTTAAAGAAATGAGAAGTACAGTCCGTTATGTAAAGAGCTGAATCAAAACATTTAGTGTTAAGCCTTATTTTAAATGTTTCTTTAAATTATTTTAAAAGTTTTATCAATTGAAGGTTAAGTTCCTGTCACACAGAAAATGCACACATGTGGGTCACATTACTCCTTGTTGATGTTACAAAAAAGAGGTATCCTGTAAGACACTCTCACAAATATGTAATAATTTTCTTAACGTCTGCTAGTGTGGGGAAAAAAAAAGCCTAGGGCAACAGCACACGTAATTTTCATGCATAATAGATGGATTCATACTAATACCAAATTTACTTTCTAAACTTTCAAACTTTAGTTAGAATATTATATTTTAATATATTATTATATTTTAGTTGGAATGTTAGCTTTTTCATATCCACTTTAGCAAAAAATACTTTTTTTCTCAGTTCATGATCAATTACAAATATAGGACTTTAAACCTATGCCCCAGGTTCTACCCCTCCCAACTGCCACAACTACAGGTCAGAAAAATAAGACTCAAGAGTTGAGGTCATGGGATAACAAAGAGCAATGCACTGGGAGTCGAGAGGCTCAGGCTCTAATTCTCTCAAACAGCACTTCTGTGACCTCATGAATTGACCTGACCTCATCTCCTACTATCCTGTCCAGTCTCACCGGACCCCCAGTAATCCTCAGAGCCTCAGCACTGGCTCTTCTCAGTAGCTGGAGTCTGCTTTCCCCAAATATCTCTGCCACTTACTCCCTCACAAAGGTCAAGTCTTAGTTCCAATGACATCCCCTCCATGAGACCCATTCTGAATACACCATTGAAACTGCAAATCCATCCCACCCCCCAGCCCCTTACCCTGCACTATTATTTTTTAAATAGAGTTTATCACCTTCTAACGTATATAATTTACTTGTTCATAGGTGCTTGATAGATATTTCTTACTGTCAGCTTTTATTCTAAACTATTCTTCATATTAATGAAATATCATCCAATTTTTATAAGAATAATATTAAATTTGATCAACTTTTATATTTTATCAAACAAGCACTAGTTTATCAAATATCTTTTTTTTAATTTATTTATTTATTTATTTTTGGCCGAGTTGGGTCTTTGTTTCTGCGTGCGGGCTTCCCCTAGTTGCAGTGAATGGGGGCTACTCTTTGTTGTGGTGCATGGGCTCTAGGCACGCAGGCTTCAGTAGTTGTGGCACGTGGGCTCAGTAGTTGTGGCTGGCGGGCTCTAGAGTGCAGGCTCAGTAGTTGTGGCACATGGGCTTAGCTGCTGCTCAGCATGTGGGATCTTCCAGGACCAGGGCTCGAATCTGTGTCCCCTGCATTGGCAGGCGGATTCTTAACCACTGCGCCACCAGGGAAGCCCTATCAAATATCTTTTATGCAGTCAATGGGATAATCATATAGTTTATTTTCCCTACTGGTGTTACATATATTAATAAGTTTCCTGAGCTTCCCTGGTGGCACAGTTGTTGAGAGTCCACCTGCCGATGCAGGGAACACGGGTTCGTGCCCCGGTCCGCGAAGATCCCACATGCTGCAGAGCGGCTGGGCCCGTGAGCCATGGCCTCTGAGCCTGCGTGTCCGGAGCCTGTGCTCCGCAACGGGAGAGGCCACAACAGTGAGAGGCCCGCGTACCGCAAAAAAATAAAAATAAAAAATAAGTTTCCTGTTTAAAGTAGCTTTTCATTCCTAAGATCAATCCTCTTTGATCATGCTGGATGTTTGTTTTTAATATACTATTAAATATAATTTGTTAGTATTTTACTTAGAATTTTTATATCGACATTAAAAAGTGAGACCGGTCCACACTTTTAACATCCTCGCTCTTTTTTTTGTTAAGATTTTGCCTATTTCTTCATATTATGAAATGGGAAGTTCTCCTTCCTATGCTCTGGAAAAAACGATACAGCAAAGAAATTACTCTGATAATTTTTTACATTTTCTTCCATAATCACTGGTCTATTTAATTTTGTCTTGATTGAATCAAGTTTGAAAATGTGTATTTTTTCCAAAAAAATTACTTGTTTCACTGAGGTTTTCAAGTGGTTTTTTTAAACTTCTAGTATATCATCTGGCTTATTCTTAAACTTTTTAATGTTTTCTTTATATTTTCTAAATGGTTCTCTACCTGGATTTTTTTTTTAAGAATTATCTTCTGAGGGGCTTCCCTGGTGGCGCAGTGGTTGAGAGTCCGCCTGCCGATGCAGGGGACGTGGGTTCGTGCCCCGGTCTGGGAAGATCCCACATGCCGCGGAGCAGCTGGGCCTGTGAGCCATGGCCGCTGAGCCTGCGTGTCTGGAGCCTGTGCTCCCCAATGGGAGAGGCCACAACAGTGAGAGGCCCGCGTACCAAAAAAAAAAAAAAAAAAGAATTATCTTCTGAGTTTACAAAATTAATATTAATCTTTTTTTTTTTTTTTTTTTTTTTTGCGGTACACGGGCCTCTCCCGTTGCGGAGCACAGGCTCCGGGCGCGCAGGCTCAGCGGCCATGGCTCACGGGCCCAGCCGCTCCGCGGCATGTGGGATCTTGATTGTCTTTTTCAATGTATTTTTCAACAAAATTTGAGATTATAGGGCTTCCCTGGTGGCGCACTGGTTGAGAGTCTGCCTGCAGATGCAGGGGACACGGGTTCGTGCCCCGGTCCGGGAAGATCCCACATGCCGCGGAGCGGCTGGGCCCGTGAGCCATGGCCGCTGAGCCTGCGCGCCCGGAGCCTGCGCGCCCAGAGACTGTGCTCCGCAGCGGGAGAGGCCACAGCAATAAGAGGCCCGCGTACCGCAAAAAAAAAAAAAAAAATTGAGATTATAACACGTAGAAGAAAAAAATTCTAATCAAACTATGTCATTTCCTTTTTTCTTCTTTTCCTGGTCAAGTCACCTATACTTTGCTTCATTTTTTTTATTCTTCCAATTGGCTCAATCTATTGATACTTCAAAGCTTTTTCCCAGCCCCCAAAGAAAGGTGGATAGAGCCACCTTTTAAAGTAAAGCAGCCTGTGTTATCCATGCAGAGTAACATCAGTAAACTAAGAACACAGGTCAGCACTTTCAGCTTCAACAGGAATTTAAAAATTAGGTTAAGGATCCCCTAGAAGATCTTAACTCTTTTAATTAAGCCTTTCTAAGTAGTTAGTAATCCTAGTTTTTGTTTCTTTCAGAATTGGTCATATGGAAGTAAAGCCAGATATTCTGTTTTCCCAGAATCCTCTACTAATAAACTCACCAAATCCTTCTCAAACTAAGAAATTCCTAAAATTCCTTTTTCCACTATACTTTTTACAATTAAATGGATCGTTGATACTAAATGTCATCCTGCCCCACTTAAATCTTCCAAGTTCTGTGAATGTTCATTCCTTACTTCACAAAGTAAGATCCCCTATGATGCAAATAATACAAGAAATTACATATTTTTTCAATGTTAGTCCTATTTAAGTATGTTTTTCTGTCTTTTCCACCTTCCTACAAATGCAAGCCCAAATGGAATGGAGTGCTAAATGCTATATCAATCACATGAAAGTTATAAAACACTTTAATCAACATAAAAAGCAAATTTCTGTGTTAAATTTTAAGCTAGATATATATTTTATTTTATTTGACTTTTCTAAAAGTAAACTAGAAAATAAACTTAGACCCTTCCTTTGAAAACTGAATTTTATAATCTTCTGAGAGTGATAATTATTTTTACCAACAATTAATGAGTGAACCATTTAAAAAGAGTGTTTTTTTCTTAAATAATAATAAAACCTTGCTTATACTTTCAAGGTCTCCTAAATCACACATTTAAGTATCCTACAAGCAGTTAATGATCATCAACTAAGTAAACATCCAGTTACTAACTACAAGTAAGAACAGGAAAGCAGGATAACGTACTTTTGTTCCTGAGGGGGAAAAAAAAGGAATCTTAAAGGCTTTTATTTTGTAATCAATCAGCTTTCAAAAAAAAGTCCAGCTTTTTTCTGTCTCTTTAAAATCTAAAGAATTTAACTGTTGAAAGCTATTAATTATATCTGTGCTCAAAAATGTCTAGAAAAAAATTAATGTGAAAGAACACTGTTACTGTTCAATTAAAGAATACAAAGGTTTTTCTTCATAGGAAACACCAAAGCAGATGACAATTCAAAAAAGAGAAAATATAATAAACAAAAGACTGGGATCATTTACTCTGAAATTGACAACCAAACGCTCCGATGACTTTTTCCACAACATTCACATTCCCAATTCAACAGTGCCATCAAGTGGTGCAACATACTAACAGATTTCCCAAAACTCAGTTTCTCATTTTTTAGCAAGGGGAGGTCAAATTATAAAGACTCTCACAAAAACTCCAGCAAATGCTCCTAAAAGCTGGATCAGGAAAAGCTGTCCAAGACTTAAGTGAAGCACTTTACCTCTGAAGAATATTCTGTTTATATTAATGTAAAGAGATTCTGAACATACATCCATCTGCTAAAACACGGCAAAATCCATATGGCTTCAAAGTCACTAAAACCAATACCAGGTCCATCTATATTCAAAACAAGGAACTAAGAGATGCTTAGGTACGCTCCCTGATTCTGGCTGACTTTACACCTGAAAGTTTGCTTAGGTGAGGGAACCTCTGGAGGGGCTAGGAATGTTCTCTATCTTGATCTAGGTGTGGATATACACATATACTTAAGATGTAAGCACTTTATGTCATATGATCCAGCAATCCCACTGCCGGGCATACACCCAGACAAAACTATAATTTGAAAAGATACATGCATCCCTATGTTCATAGCAGCTTGTACAATAGCCAAGACAGGGAAACAACCTAAATGTCCATGGACAGATGAATGGATAAAGAAGATGTGGTACATATATACAGTGGAATACTACTCGGCCATCTGTAGCAACATGGATGGACCTAGAGATTATCATACTAAGCGAAGTAAGTCAGACAGAGAAGGACAAATACCATATAGTATCATATGTGGAATCTAAAATACAACACAAATGAATACATCTATGAAACAAAACATAAACAGGCTCACAGACGTAGAGAACAGACCTGTGGTTGCCAAAGGTGAGGTCAGGTTGGAGAGGGAAGGGTTGGGCACTTGGGATTAGCAGATGCAAACTAGTATATATGGGATGGATAAACAACAAGGTCCTACTGTATAGTACAGGGAAATATCAATATCCTGTGATAAACCAGAATGGAAAATATGAAAAAGAATATATACATGTATAACTGAGTCACTTTGCTGTACAGCAGAAATTAACATTGTAAATCAACTATACTTCAATAAAATTTTTTTTAAAAGATGTAAGCACTTTATGTGAAATTTCATGTGTGGACAGTTATACTACAAATTAACTGTAGGATGATATATAAATATATAATTAAGGAGGTTTCTAGTAGATTTCATTTCTGTGGATTCCTTCAAATTAACAGGCTAAGAGATATAATGCCAGCCTTTTGAGATTTTTTTTAACCACTGTTTATTTAATGAAGGAAGAACACAACTGAAAGTTAAAACAGTGCTCCACATCAGACATTTAAGAACTGTAAAGATGGAAAGATCAATTTTTAAAACTTTTGTGCTGCAAATGATACCAAGAAAGTGAAAGACAACTCACAGAATGAAAGAAACCATCTGCAAATTATATCTGATAAGAGACGTGCACAAAGTATATATAAAGAACTCCTACAACAATAATAAAAAGACAAATAATACAACTTAAAAGGAGGTAAAGGATTTGAACAGAACATTTTCCAAAGAAGACATACAAATGGCCAATGAGCACATGAAAAAATGCTCAAAATAATTAGCCATTAGAGAAATGCAAATCAAAACCACAATGAGATAAGATTCCACTACACACTAAGATGGCTATAATCAAAACGGGGACAACAACAACTGTTGGTAAGGATATGGAAAAACTGGAACCTTCACACATTGCTGTTGGGAATGTAAAATGCAGCCACTGCGAAAAATAGTTTAGTGGTTACTAAAAATGTTAACCATAGTTACCCTAAAACACAGCAATTCCACTCATAGGTATATACTCAAGAGAACTGAAAACAAAGACCACACAAAAACTTGTACACAAAGAGTCACAACGGCATATTCATAATAGCTAAAAAGTGGAAACAACTCAAATGTCCGTCAACTGACAAATGGGTAAACAAAATGTGGTATATATCTATACAATGAAATATTATTCAGCCTTTAAAAAGAAGGAAATTTTAATACATGCTATGATATGGATCAATCTTGAAAACCTACTAAGCGAAAGAAGTGAGGCACAAAAGGCCACATATTTTATGATTTCATTTACAGGAAATACCCAGAATAGTAACTCCATAGAGACTGAAAGTAGATTAGTGGTTTCTTAGGACAGGAGAGAGAGTGGGCAGGGAGGGAATGGAACTGCCTGCTAATAGATATAAGGTTTCTTTTAGGGGGACAAAAATGTTTTCAAATTTTATTGTTGTGATAGTTGAATATATTTAAAACACTGAACTGTATACTTCAAATGGGTGAACTGTATGGTTATGTGAATTATATTCCAATAAACTCTGTTTTTTTTGTTTTTGCTTTTTTTAAAGAAAAGAACTGTAAAAACCTTAAAGAGTTATCTAGTTTAGTGCTTCCTAAACCAAACTATACAAACTAGGTAAGACAGCTTAAATTCTCTACCACATATACACACATATAAAACCTTCGGGTCCTCACAGTCATAGGCACTCAAGTAACTATAAAATGATTCATTCTGGTTTTTATGGTCGGCTCAGGCTGGAGGGGCTAAATGGATAAAGGAGGGAATCCTGGCCATAGAGAAGAATAAAGACATTCACTAGGATCCATGTCCTTTGGGGGGAGGGGAGGGAGATGCCACACAAAGAGAGAGGCACCCCTTTTTCCAAAAATGTTTGTGGAATGTTCATGAAAACTGACTACATAATAGGCCACAAGAAAATTTTTTTAAATTCCATAAAGCACAAGTAACACAGTATTCTCTAATCACAGTGCAATAAAAATATGATTAACCAGAAAACAAAACAAAAAAGTCCCACTACCTGGAAATTTTAAAACTCTCTCAAATACCTCCTTAGGTAACAATGTAAAAACAAACTGAAATTGGAGAATTTCCAGAAAACATAAAAATAGAAATCACCACATGTCAGAACTAAGAGATATAGCTAAAACCAGGGTCAGAGGACAGCAATATATAATATAAATGCCAAAAAAGGAACAAAATGAATTAAAGAAACCAAAAAAGAAGAAAATAAAGATAAAATCCAAAAATAATGAGTAAGAAAACAGTAAAACAGTAGAATAAATACATAGATAATCTAGAGGCTGGGTTTTATGTGTGTGTGTGTGTGTGTGTGTGTGTGTGTGTGTGTGTGTGTATGTGTGTGAAAAAAACTAAAATGAATAAACCACTAGCTAATATAATGAAGAGGAGGAAGAAGAAAGGAAAGGTATTATACAAATACAGGGCTGTTTGTAATGGCAAAGACTGGAAGTCCAAAGTGGTTAAATACAGTATATTCATAAAAAGAAACACTGCAGCTTTAAAAAGAACAATAGAAATCTTTATGTATAGACCTGAAAAGATTTCCAAGATATACTGTTAAGTGAAAACAGTAAAGTTCAGAACAATAGGTATAAGAAGTTGCCCTTGTGTAAAAAAGCAGGAAATATAAGAATGTTCGCATGTTCTTGCACATGCAAAAGAAACTTTGGAAGGATGCAAGAATCAAGACAGCGGTTTCCTACTGGGAGGAGTAGGAATTGGGTAGATGGGGAGACAAGGATAGGAAAGATAATTTTCAGCACAATGTTCTATACTTCAGTGTTCTGAGTCCTGTGAGTGCATTACTTATTTTTTAAATAAAATTTTAAATTTGCATATGACCAATATTAATTCACCAAATATTTTCAAGCCCTTACTGTGTATCAAACACTACAGCTGATGTTGCAGATGTTCAAAATGAAAAGATCTAGTCCTCTTTTAAAGGGCCCATATTTTTACAGTTTCATAGGGGTACAGGCACAAACCAACACTGACCCAATATGCCTAATGTAACGTGCCGAATTCTTTGTATGTATGAAGACATTAAGTCGAAAGTCTATTAAAGAGCACCTATATATACGTAAGGGAAATAAAGATGGTTGTTCAGAGAAGATAACTCTTACGCTAAGAGTTCAAGACTGGAGATTTTTTGGTGGAAAAATACAGGATATCCCAGATAGAGTAGAAAGCAGAGGCTTGGAAGCAGAGAACAAAGGGTATTCAAGAAATCGTTACAGATCAGGATTTTCCAAGAGTGGCTAGAATGACGACTGAAGAAGCTGAAAAGGGGCTAGATGAGTAAGGGCATTGTAAATACCAGGTTACATAAGTTTATCACCTTCTGTCTGTGCGGCATTGTGCTCAGTGCTGAGGATAAAGAAGTAAACATGGCCTCCCTCCTGCAGCTTAGTCTAGACAACAATGTCCAGGGAAACCAAGAAACAGGTTTTTTCAGTAGTTCTGATGCGTGACCGTTCCTGTCTCTGTTTCTGTTGCCTCTATCAGAAATGCTTTCTACGTTCCCTCTCCTCATCCATCCCTCACCTAGCTCATTCCTTTCTCAGGTCTTGGATTAAATGACCCTTGTTCCAGGCAGCCTTCTCTTACTGCCGAGACTAAGTCAATCAGTTCCCCGTGTTACGTACTTCAAAACATGCTGGGATTCTTCCTGTCAACTGCACTTAGAATTCTCTTTCTTCCTCTCGAAACTGTAAGCTGCATGAATACGAGTTGAATCTGTCTTGTTCACCACTGTATCTCCAGCACTAATCACAGTATAGAGTAGACCCTTAGTTAATGAATAAATTTTAGAACATAATTTAACCTTTCCTGATCACTCAGGCTGAATATAAGAAACCTAAATTATTATATTTTTATATTTCAGGTATATAAGACTATGTGGTCTCTTCCTCATAGCTCCAAAAGGATATACATTTTAAGTACTTGTATCTTTATTTTTTTCTCTCCTCTCAAACCATAATTGTCACTTCCTACTACTTTCAAGTCTGTTTCTAGCAGATTCCAACTACTTCTAATTTGCAGCCAACTGCTGAGCTAAGCAGATAAATCCAGTTATAAAGGATGTAACTGGCATAAAACCAAGTAATAGTATATAGTTTTTCAGGAGTTTTCTCTAGGGTGAGGGAGTGGGAAGGAATGGGGATAAAGGGAGACAAGATGCTCTCTTATAATAAACTATTTAATATTACTGCATAATTTCTTTTGTTAACAAAGCCTTTTATTTTTGCTAAATTTGGTTCATTCTATGCTAGAAGTCCAGATAATTGTTACTACGTTTCTTCATTCAAATAAACAGTTGAAAAGAAAACTATGAAAGTAAACACTCCACTGTATAGGTAAAGAAAAGAATCACTTTAAAAAACTGGTCCAAAATATTAAGGAAAAAAATTTTGGAGTTTGAAATTTTGAGTTTGAAAGTAAAATGTGTCTCACAATCAAAGGCTTAAAAGTAACTGGCAATATTCTTTTCTTTCTTAGTTGTACATGAAATAATGATGCACCTCATAACTGACGGCACCTCAGATTTGATGAAATGCAATACATAATTTTACATAATAAAAATAATTCATCTATGATTTTCTCAATTAGATAATTCTGAATTATCTACTCACTATATTAGCACATTCCATCTCCCTTGTCCCACTAAAATGAAAAAACAAATGCTCATTAATGCTGCTGACAAGGAGATAAAAACCAATATAAAGGAAAAAAGTAGTGATTTGGTTTCACTGCGAAATGTTACCATTTAAGAGACCAATGAATGAACCAAATTAAAATTTTGCTTAAGAAATCTTTAGTGAAATCCCTCAGAATCCGTATCTTCTGGGGAAAGTATATATCTTAGCTATGATGTATGTAATCATGATAATAGCTAACAAAATCCTTTAATTATTCACTGTTGAATAAACAGAAATGGATCTCCTCCAGGTTCCTAAGGTCAACAATCTATGACCTGTTGTGGTCCTAAAATATGCGGGTGAAGTAGGGGTTTTAATTTAGTGTAAGTTAGAGCATTAGAATTGTCTACCAGCATTATTCATAATTTCTTGAATTACCAGCAACATAATCACTAATGTGACTTCCAAGTCCAAACTAGCATAATTACCAAAAAAAACTTGAAATTTTTCATTTAAACACAACTCTTAAAAATTAGATACAATCAATTTAGTCTGATCTTTCTATAAAATAAAAACTCTCCAAAAAAAGATATACCATTTATTATTTTTTCTCCTCAGAGGCAAAAGTGTAAACAAGTTGCTTCTAGCAATGATTAAGTTACTTAAGTTCCTATAATTCTTAAATTTTTTCTCTCAAAATAACAAGAAAGCATCAGAAGAAATATTCCCACTAGAGCTCATGAACAAAAATCAATGAGAAATAAGTTCTAGAAAATATGCTAACAACAATGATAATAAGTTCTGTTGACAAGGGATATTTTCTAAGAGATAAATAAACAAGAACTTAGACCTTACAATCATCATTGCAGGGTAAAAACACTAAGAAATTACTCTTTTTTTTTTTTTACCTACCTTTGTCTGGGAACTATAAAGAGCGCCCGGACCAGCTTCTTCCTATTTGCTTTTGTGTTCATGTTCATGCAAAAATCCATTGCTGCCTATAGGAGAAAAAGCAAACTTTTTTCTTAAAAAAATCTCCATTTAGCTATTGAAAGCAGAAACTCTGCATGCTACAATGATTTCTAATAGTTCCTAAACAGTTCACAAAGGTTTTAAGACACTAGTATTATAAGCATATCCCAAACTTTAAAGATCACTAAGCTTAAACTCCTCTCTCCTTATATATCTCAAAATATATGTTTCATAAACTTTTTAATTGCAACCTAGTGTTAGAAACAGAACTTCAAGTGAGTAGATTGAAGACCCACCATGACATGTTTGGCAAATAACTATATGAAATGTACAATCCATGCTTTTGATCTCATAAATCAATGTTAATATCAGGAAAGTTTTCTGGTAAAATGTACAAAGTAACAAGAAGCCAGGAACCAAGAAAATTACTAATGCTAATAAGGATAACCAAAAAAGAATAAAGACCAACTACGTATGAGACATAGACACAGATTATCCCTAGAAACGTGTAAGAGTAAGTGCTTCAACACTGAGTAAAAATGTCAACAGTCAGATCTGGTAACAAACTAAAGAAACCACATCATAGGACTACAATAAATACCCATAATTATTATTTAGTATAGCAATCCACTATTCTATATTTTAATAACGAAAATGTGTTCAATATTTCATCAATATGTCTAACATCTAATATAAGTGTAGAAGAAAAGCTACAAGAAGTGTATGTTCCGGGAAGCCATTAGAAAACAAAACTATGAGTAGTTGGTATTTTTTAAATATAGGTATGTATATTTTTTAAACATTATCAAAGATTTTCAATATACATGGTTTAAGAAAATAACAAGTTTAAGTTATACTTTAAAAAGAAAAAAACTATTATCAAATATCCTTTTGGGTACCTCAAGTATTTTCCTTCCATAGGTTCGCATGATTATTTTATCATTAATCCCAATCTTTAGGTAGATTTGAGGATCAGGTAACAAAGATCCTCAGACTTCCCTACAAAGGGGTTCAACTCTTCAACAATACACTCACTGAAACACCTCCCATTTGATTAAAACTTTTGCTGAAAAAAATGACACAACTAATGGTGATTAGATTCAAACCCAGGAAACTAACTCACATTGAAAGTATTCACCAAGATTGAAACTGTCACTATTAGTCAAAAGTAAAACCAATGTAAATTTTTCCTTCTGCTTGTAAAGGGAGTATAATATATTTTATTAAAGTTTATATTGTATAACATTAAAGCTTCTTACAGCTAATTAGAATAAAAAAGAGAAAAGCTGAAAATATACTAAAGTTCCTTCAAGTAATTCACCCATATGAAACACTGAAAAATTCTGGACTAGTATAATAAAAATCCCAAAGGTCATGTACTCAGAAAAGAAAACTGGTTAACACTGGAAAACTTCACACACACACACACACACACACACACACACATACACACACACACACACACACACCCCTCAAATCAACATTTTTTGAAAAATATACAGAAAAAATTTTAATGGCTAATAATGGCCTATGTTTCAACATAAATTAGGAAACAAAAAAATAAGATGTACTTCAATAACTATTTTAGAACATTATCCTTTAACAGGCAATGAACACTTTTCCTACCACAATAATCAAAGGCCAGTTAGATGGAAAAAAACTACAATGCTCAAAACTCTGCAAAGATTAGGAGTTCGTAAACATGTAAATGCCTGGTACACATAGTGGTGGCTCAATAAATACGTAGAATAAATGAATAAAAGACTACATGAAAACTGCCAGAATTAATAAATTTGAGGAAATTAAAAAGAAAAAAAAAGCTTCACATGTATATTAATTCTTAGATTTAACCAGCCCTGCCCTTTGGGGAGAAATGAAAGCAAAGGAATCACTGGTGTGGTGTCTGTCTGCCCGGGTTACAAGTGCTGCCTGACAACTCAACAAGCAGTTTTTGAAAACTTGTTTCAAAACGTTGTAAGTAAATGAAAGACAGTTCAACAATCATTTTTTATTTTTTTAAGTAAAAATAAACTCTTCTGATCATCAAATGCATGCAGAAATAAGCATCACAATGAATGACATTACCTGCAGAAGTCACCTAAAAGAAATCTTCACTTCAGGTCATATATTGTTACGTAAGTATTGAATTCAAAAGAATTCTTAGATTTTTCTATTTTCCAACTACTTTTCCCTCTTAAGCCATTTGGAACTCTGCCAATATAGATGGAAAAAATTCCTTTCATGAGGAAGCTGACTCCCAGGAGGAACCCACTGGGGTCCAACAGGGCAGGGTAACCTCCTATTTTCCATCTGAACCTCCAAGAGCTAACCCAGAATTTAACATATGGTCATTACTGAGCTGGGCACTGCAGGATACTTTCCAATACAGATTCACATGAGATCTTCCCACTCAACTTTCAGGATAGCACTCAAAACGGCTGCAAGGGTGTGGCAGGCATGTCAAGGTATCTCTCATCCTGCTGATATCCAGTGAATATATGAAAATTTAGCAGGGGAAAAATTCAATCATATCCCAACCTTAGGAAAATAAGCAGTTGTTTAAAAGGTAGTCTCTGCTATATTCTACAGATGAAAGAAAAAAGAGACTATCTCTTCAGAAAACAGAAATAAATGTTGTAATTACTAAGTTTTTGAAAACTGTACATTGACCTAATTACTCCAAGAGGTGATTAGCCAATTTTGAATTTTTTTCAAGCCTATTTGATTATATGAATAGTTACTGAAACACATCTAAATTATTTGTAGAAGAGCTAAACATGCTGAAAGTCAAAAAACAACTTGATGTCTGTAGTACTCTATAGGGAACCCTCAATACATTATGGGGAGAAAAAAGGATAAAAGATTACATTACACCTTGACTTAAAAATGATTTAAAGCAATGATTTTCAAACTTTGGGTCTCAAGAGTGTTCTACACTCTTAAAAATTATTAAGGACCTGAAAGAACTTTGTTTTTGTGGGTTAATATGTTTATCAGCAGTTACTGTTTTTAGAAGTTAAAACTGAGAAATTTTCAAAATATTAATTCACATAAAAATACCAATAAATCTATTAGTTGTTAACATTTTTTGGAAATTTTTTTTTAATGAAAAAAAAATTTAGTGACAGAAGAGTGGTATTCTTCTAGAAGATACCTTAGATTCTCATATCTATAGATTCTCGTATCTATTTCTGCACTCAATCTGTTGTGACATGTTGTTTTGGATGAAGTATATGAAGAAACTCCAGGGACTTCTCTGGTGGTGCAGTGGTTAAGAATCCACTTGCCAATGCAGGGGACACGGGTTCGAGCCCTGGTCCAGGAGGATCCCACATGTGGTGGAGCAGCTAAGCCCGTGCACCACAACTACTGAGCCCACATGCTGCAACTACAGAAGCCCGAGCACCTGGAGCCCGTGCTCTGCAACAAGCCCACGTGCCACAACTAGAGAAAGCCTGTACGTAGCAACAGAGACCCAATGCAGCCAAAAATAAATAAATAAGTTTATTAAAAAAAAAAAAAAAAGAACCTCCAGTTTCACACATATATGTAGCTGGAAAGGGAGGCATATTTTAATATTGTTTTCAGTAATTATAGATATTCTTTGATACTTCACCAAAACTTGACAAGTGGTAGTTTCTTAAACATCAGTTGCAATGTGAAATCTGAAACTATCAATCAACTTCTCATGCTCTGCTAGATTAAAATCCATTGGTCTATCTTGCACTGAGTGAATTTTTAATATCCAATCAAGATTTTGTTGACCTTATGTACTGGTAATTCAGAACAATGGTTCACTGAGCTATGCAGATCTTCCAAACACTTACACAGTATTTTTAAATTACATTATTTGACATCACCACTCATCTTATCAGAAAAGTCTCACCAATAAAGCCTCTTCAGAAAAGAACTGGGAAGATGTCACGCTTATGGTGGTGAACAGAAGTTTTCCAAAATTCTAATTTTTGCTGGAAAGTCAAATTTATCCACTGGCAATAAATACTTTTAGTTGTTTCCCTTGAAGTGAGAGGCTCACCTGTTCATGTTAGAAAAATGTCTGCTAAACACCCACGTCTGAATAACCACAGTTTGTCCATCAGTTCTTTCAAGTAAAAACAGTATTCTATGTAAAAAGCAACTAGTTTAGCTTGCAACTCAATCACACAAATGATTGAGGCAACCTTTCCTCGAGGCAACTTAGAGATAGTATATGTGCTTTACACGTCCTTCTTATTTTATCAAGTTAAAAGGAAGTGTACTTGGGCTTCCCTGGTGGCGCAGTGATTGATAGTCCGCCTGCCGATGCAGGGGACACGGGTTCGTGCCCCGGTCCGGGAAGATCCCACATGCCGCGGAGCGGCTAGGCCCGTGAGCCATGGCCGCTGAGGCTGCGCGTCCGGAGCCTGTGCTCCGCAGCGGGAGAGGCCACAATGGTGAGAGGCCCGCGTACCGCACAAAAAAAAAAAAAAAAAGGAAGTGTACTCGAAGACTGAAATGAAACAAAATTACTCCAATTTTTATGGATTCATCAGAGATTCTTAAGTGAAAGTAGCATTGTTCTTTTAATTGCAAATGCACGGCAGTGGCTACTAGTACAATCTACTACCCATGCAGCTTGATTCGTGTTAAAATGCCAGCAGCTTTACCCATCACCACTTTTGCAAATGTCAAAAACAGTGAAAAAGTGGGGAAAAAAAATCCTAGTATTAGTATGGAAAGAGTTTTGACCTTACAGACCCCTGAAAGTGCCTCAGAAGACACCAGGAATCTACAGAGCATACTTTAAGAACTTCTGGTCTAACACAGTATTTCCCACACTGAGGAATCCCTATGTGAAGGGGAGAGGTGTCAAGCTAACAGGATTCTAGAGACAGTTCCACCCCCAAACACAACATCTACAAACTGGCTACCACTGTATGTGTTTATTTTGAATTCCCATATTAGATTCCATTTGAAGAAATGGTTCATTCTACAGCCACAACAGTCCAAAAACCATAGACGTTCCTAATTCAAGCTATCCTACAAGGTCTACATGCTTGAGTAAAGTCACACAGAGGCAACCATACCTTGTCTATCAGATCACGGTTGACACAGTTGGGCAATTGCTGGAGAAAAGCATCTACTATGAGCTTGAGATGAGATCCAGTGCTGGCTTCTTCATCCTCTTGTTCTAACATGAAATTCGTTTTTAAACAGGTTTAAAAATATATATACATAGACAATATAAGAATAAAAACATCCAGTAAGAAGTTATCTGGGGCATAGATAATCTAGAGCACTTTTCTTACTCATGAAAAAATGAAGCATTTTTTGAGATATTACCCTAGAAAGTGTGGGTATCTTTAGAATCATAACCCTAAATCACTACTGTCTTTCAGATATCAACTATAAAAAGGCAAACTTTTACATGGTAAGTCATAAGTTGCATGTAGTTTTATAGTAGATCTGCTATTTTCATCTGTCATGCATCCCTTCTCCCATGTCTTCAATTAACAGTACGATCATCGCTTGCCCTCGAAGGCAATCCATGGGATTCTGATGGGGAAGGGTGCTGCCCAAGCACAGACACCACCACTCCTCTCGGCCACAGGCAAGCATGACACAGGACTAGCCAAGTCCTTCCATGAGGCTTATACACAGACAGTGAGAGACAAGCCCCTTTTCTTCTGATGTCACTAACTGGTTTGAGCCAAGGGTAGCCTCCAGCCATGCCTCACTCCCTTCATGACATGGATAAACAGAATCTGCAGTAGGAAACAATGAAGCCCATAGAGAGACAGGCAATACTGACAGAAGGTATCTTTCTAATAAAAAATCCTAACTAATAAAGAAACTTGATGGGAAGTATTCAGGAAATAATTAACAATGTGATAATTTTACTACTAAATATAAAACATTACTCAATTATAAAGATAAAATTACCACAGATGAACTGATATACTAATTGTCTTTTTAACTCTCAACTTTCAAATACACTTATGTTAAGACTGTAAACATTATATCAGCATTAGAATACATTAAGGACAATGCTAGCAAGTAGAGAAGTGTAAGAAATATATATTAACATTCAGATTATCACTAAAGTTTGTAGTCACATAATATAGGACATGCAGTATTTCTGTTCCAAATCAAATTCCAAAAAAGTGATAGCCTAGAAACAACAGGAAAACAAGGAATAAAAGAGTAAAGACCCATATTCTCAGGCGAGGGCTTTGTGTAGAAACACTAATCAAAACTTGGGAATTCCCCGGCAGTCCAGCGTTTAGGACTCCGTGCTCTCACTGCCGAGGGACCGGGTTCAATCGCTGGTCAGGGAACTAACATCCCACAAGTTGCAGAGCGTGGCCAAAAATAAATAAAATAAAACAGACGTTTAAAAAAAAAACAACTAGTCAAAAATTAAAATTTTTGGCAAAAGTGTTTACCTTGCTCATCAAGAAGTTTCTTTGTAAGATCTTCACCTTCATCTCCACCCTCTAGCTCCAAAGTGTCATCATTAATCTCTAGGTTCTCCAACTCAAGCTCCAAATCGTCAGGACTTGATACCTCCTTATTATCCTTAGGTTCCTTTGCCTCTGTTTGAAATCAAAGAATCAGTACCTCTGAATTAAAAGTCATATTGAAATCCTGCTGCAAAAACTACAAAGACTCACAAAATCTGCATCATTTGTCTTAGAATCTACATTTATACCTGGCAAGAAATTTGACATATTCAGATTTTTTAAAATACATTATGTTCACTGAGAACAAAGACCATAACTTCTTTGATTCTGTATGCCATCTGTTCACTGAAGAAATGAACAGATGGATGGATTGATGAATTGATGGAGACATACATGGCATGAGGATCTGTGGTAAAGATGAGGGGAAGATAAAGCTGATTAGATAAAGTGAACTCAAATTAATTAAGATGTCCATATTATTCTGTCATTCATTTAATCTAGTGACTCAATGTTCGTATTACAAAACTAGTAAATAAAAAAAATTTACAAATATTATTTTGAAACTAATCTTTGTAGCACTTCAATATAAAAAAATTTGTCCTCCAGCACTTACCTTTGTAATCATCCTTGTTGGACTCTTTACTCTGACAACTTTTTTCATTATCTTTAAACAAGATGGCTGGAACAAAAGCTTTCAAATCAATGAGGTTCTCATAAAAATTCCGAGCATCTTCATCCTCCCATATACCACCTTCCAAGTCATATTCTCCAGGTTTACCAGGTGTAAATATATCAATTCCAGGCCCATGCTCTACAATAAAGTAAATCACAAGGAATTAAAACCAATAAACCTTGAATGCTTTGATTAACAGATGCTTCTTCAATCCACAAGCACTCTGAACTGTTCATGTAACAATCTTTACCAGAAAATCACAAACTGTGTTTTAAGTAAAGCTCTAAACCAGGACAGACAAGAGGAAAGCATAGGATAAAGATGCTTTTCTCTTAAATGTTTTAAGCAACTGATATGAGATTAAGTAGCTATTTGATATATTACGCCCACCTTCATAAAACTTAAAACCAATGTAAGAAATATATAAGCCTGGTCATTCCTAAACATCCAGCTTAAAGTCCCACCTCCCCTATGAAGCATTGTTTTAAGACTTGCAACCCTCTGTACAATTTATATCATAATTATCATCACAAGTTTATGGTTTATCTTACCATAAACGCTTAAGAAGTAACACTCCTTTTGGTATCTTACCATAAACCCTTAAGAAGCAACCCTCCTTTTGGTATTTACTTGGTATAAGACAGATTGCCATAAATGGTCAATTGATAAATAACTGGAAAGGAAGGGAAGGAATGATGAGGAAATATATAGATATTTCAGTAGAGAGTGGAAAACCATGTATAACACACACACACAGACACACACACACACACACACACACACAGTCTACCTTACATACAACTATACTTTCTTAAACTCAGAACATTAAAAGTAACTAATTTCCTACTTCATGATCATGAGACCATTCATGATTTTATCTATCCTCACTGTACATCTCTCCAAACTAGAGAATGATCCTGCAGATTAAAATTCACCCTGAGGGGTTCCTTGGTGGTGCAGGGGTTAAGAATCCTCCTGCCAATGCAGGAGACAAGGGTTCGAGCCCTGGTCCAGGAAGATCCCACATGCCGCAGAGCAACTAAGTCTGTGCGCCACAACTACTGAGCCTGCGCTCTAAAGCCCGCATGCCACAACTACTGAAACGCGTGCACCTAGAGCCCATGCTCCGCAACAAGAGAAGCCACCGCAATGAGAAGCCCGTGCACCGCAAGGAAGAGTAGTCCCCGCTCGCTGCAACTAGAGAAAAGCCCAAGAGCAGCAACGAACACCCAATGCAGCCGAAAATTAAGCAATTAATTATTTTTTTAAAAAAGAATCTAACAGAGCAGAAACCAGAATTAAAAACAAAAACAAAACAAAACAAAAAAATCCTGAGAGGGACTTCCCTGGTGGTGCAGTGGTTAAGAATCTGCCTGCCGAATTCCCTGGTGGTCCAGTGGTTAAGACTCTGTGCTCTCAATGCAGGGGGCAGGGGTTTGATCCCTGGCTGGGGAACTAAAATCCTGCATGATGCAGAGCATGACCCCCCAAAAATAAAAAAATTAAAAAAAAAACTAAAAGGATGTTTTGGGGCTTCCCTGGTGGCACAGTGGTTGAGAGTCCGCCTGCCGATGCAGGGGACACGGGTTCGTGCCCCGGTCTGGGAAGATCCCACATGCCGCGGAGCGGCTGGGCCCAGGGGCCATAGCCGCTGAGCCTGCGCGTCCAGAGCCTGCGCGTCCGGAGCCTGTGCTCTGCAACGGGAGAGGCCACAACAGTGAGAGGCCCGAGTACCGCAAAAAAAAAAAAGAATCTGCCTGCCAATGCAGGAGACACGGGTTCGAGCCCTGGTCCGGGAAGATCCCACATGCTGCGGAGCAACTAAGCCTGTGCACCACAACTACTAAGCCTGTGCTCTGGAGCCTGCGAGCCACAACTACTGAGCCCACGTGCCACAACTACTGAAGCCCACATGCCTAGAGCCCATGCTCCGCAACAAGAGAAGCCACCGCAACGAGAAGCCCCTGCACCGCAACTAAGAGTAGCTCCCGCTCCCCGCAACCAGAAAGCCCACGTGTAGCAACAAAGACCCAACGCAGCCAAAAATAAATAAATAAATAAATTTATTTATTTTAAATAAAAAATTAAAATGATGGCAGAACTTTGTCAACTTTGTTACACAGTATTTACATTTACATGGTATTAGGTATTATATGTAATCTACATGATGATTTAAAGTATATGGGAGAAAAAAAATAAATAAATAAAGTATATGGGAGGACGTGTGCAGATTATATGCAAATACTAAGCCATTTTATATGAGGGACTTGAGCATCATTGGAGGTCCTGGAACCAATCCCCTGCAGATACCAAGGAAGGACCATAAATGTATTCACAGTACACAACAGGTATTTTCTTACTGAGGATGTAAAATACAAAACACCTTCTTGTATTATAAAAGGACACTTTACAAATATTTCACTCTTAGATTTTTAAGTAAATAGGATTTTCAGATAGTTTTAAGATTAATAATGTATTAACATTTATCTACCGAAAGTAATTTTTCAAGTAGTTTTTGTGATATGTTAGAATAGTATATTAGGAGCCTTAACAAAAAGGAAGTCTAAAACACCTTAGAAATAATATGGAAAGTAACTCATCTTACAAAATGATAAACAATTTACTTTATAAAACTGCAAAGTAGGCTTTAGTTCTAAGTAACAATTTAATATAATATACCATGCAAAACAACTAAATTACCTTGGTTGTTTGGCCTGAGGCAACCCAACACTGGAGCCTACCTGGGCTCTTTGGTGGGGCTAATGGCAGACTCTGGGATGGCTCACACCAACGAGTACCTCCCAGAACTTCTGCTGCCAGTGTCCTAGTCCCCACGGTGAGCCACAGCCACCCCCCACCTCTGCAGGAGACCCTCCAACACTAGCAGGCGTGTGGATGAAACGCTCTTGGTGCTGCAACCAGGAGTCAGTGCTGTGCCTCTGACGTGGGAGAGCCAACTTCAGGACACTGCTCCACAAGAGACCTCTCAGCGCCACGTAATATCAAACGGTGAAAATCTCCCAGAGATCTCCATCTCAACACCAACACCCAGCTTCACTCAACGACCAGGAAGCTACAGTGCTGGACACCCTATGCCAAACAACTAGCAAGACAGGAACACAACCCCATCCATTAGCAGAGAGGCTGCCTAAAATCATAAGGCCACAGACACCCCAAAACACACCACCAGACGTGGACCTGCCCAACAGAAAGACAAGATCCAGCCTCATCCACCAGAACACAGGCACTAGTCCCCTCCACCAGGAAGCTTACACAACCCACTGAACCAACCTTAGCGACTGGGGTCACACACCAACAACTACGGGAACTATGAACCTGCAGCCTGCAAAAAGGAGACCCCAAACACAGTAAGATAAGCAAAATGAGAAGACAGAAAAACACACAGCAGATGAAGGAGCAAGATAAAAACCCACCAGACCTAACAAATGAAGAGGAAATAGGCAGTTTACCTGAAAAAGAATTCAGAATAATGATAGTAAAGATGATCCAAAATCTTGGAAATAGAATAGAGAAAATGCAAGAAACATTTAACAAGGACCTAGAAGTACTAAAGAGGAAACAAGCAACGATAAACAACACAATAAATAAAATTAAAAATACTCTAAAAGGGATCAATAGCAGAATAACTGAGGCAGAAGAACGGATAACTGACCTGGAAGATAAAATAGTGGAAATAACTACTGCAGAGCAGAATAAAGAAAAAAGAATGAAAAGAACTGAGGACAGTCTCAGAGACCTCTGGGACAACATTAAACGCACCAATATTTGAATTATAGGGGTCCCAGAAGAAGAAGAGAAAAAGAAAGGGACTGAGAAAATATTTGAAGAGATTACAGTTGAAAACTTCCCTAATATGGGTAAGGAAATAGTTAATCAAGTCCAGGAAGCACAGAGAGTCACATACAAGATAAATCCAAGGAGAAACACGCCAAGACACATATTAGTCAATCAAAAATTAAAGAAAACATATTATAAGCAGCAAGGGAAAAATACCACACAAGGGAATCCCCATAAGGTTAACAGCTGATCTTTCAGCAGAAATTCTGCAAGCCAGAAGGGACTGGCAGGACATATTTAAAGTGATGAAGGAGAAGAACCTACAACCAAGATTACTCTACCCAGCAAGGATCTCATTCAGATTTGATGGAGAAATTAAAACCTTTACAGACAAACAAAAGCTGAGAGAGTTCAGCACCACCAAACCAGCTTTACAACAAATGTTAAAGGAACTTCTCTACGCAAGAAACACAAGAGAAGGAAAAGACCTACAATAACAAACCCAAAACAATTAAGAAAATGGGAACGGGAACATACATATCGATAATTACCTTAAATGTAAATGGATTAAATGCTCCCACCAAAAGACATACACTGGGTGAACGGATACAAAAACAAGACCCATATATATGCTGTCTACAAGAGACCCACTTCAGACCTAGGGACACATACAGACTGAAAGTGAGGGGACGGAAAAAGATATTCCATGCAAATGGAAATCAAAAGAAAGCTGGAGTAGCAATTCTCATATTAGACAAAATAGACTTTAAAATAAAGACTATTACAAGAGACAAAGAAGGACACTACATAATGATTAAGGGATCAATCCAAGAAGAAGATATAACAATTGTAAATATTTATGCAGCCAACATAGGAGCACCTCAATACATAAGGCAAATACTAATAGCCATACAGGGGAAATCGACAGTAACACAATCATAGTAGGGGACATTAACACCCCACTTTCACCAATGGACAGATCATACAAAATGAAAATAAATAAGGAAACACAAGCTTTAAATGATACATTAAACAAGATGCACTTAATTGATATTTATAGGACATTCCATCCAAAAACAACAGAATACACATTTTTCTCAAGTGCTCATGGAACATTCTCCAGGATAGATCATACCTTGGGTCACAAATCAAGCCTTGGAAAATTTAAGAAAATTGAAATTGTATCAAGTATCTTTTCCGACCACAACACTATGAGACTAGATATCAATTACAGGAAAAGATCTGTAAAAAATACAAACACATGGAGGCTAAACAATACCCTACTTAATAATGAAGTGATCACTGAAGAAATCAAAGAGGAAATAAAAAAATACCTAGAAACAAATGACAATGGAGACACAACAACCCAAAACCTATGGGATGCAGCAAAAGCAATTCGAAGAGGGAAGTTTATAGCAATACAATCCTACCTTAAGAAACAGGAAACATCTCGAATAAACAACCTAACCTTGCACCTAAAGCAATTAGAGAAAGAAGAACCAAAAAACCCCAAAGTTAGCAGAAGGAAAGAAATCATAAAGATCAGATCAGAAATAAATGAAAAAGAAATGAAGGAAACGAGAGCAAAGATCAATAAAACTAAAAGCTGGTTCTTTGAGAAGATAAACAAAATTGATAAACCATTAGCCAGACTCATCAAGAAAAAAAGGGAGAAGACTCAAATCAATACAATTAGAAATGAAAAAGGAGAAGTAACAACTGACACTGCAGAAATGCAAAAGATCATGAGAGATTACTACAAGCAACTCTATGCCAACAAAATGGACAATCTGGAAGAAATGGACAAATTCTTAGAAAAGCACAACCTGCCAAGACTGAATCAGGAAGAAACAGAAAATATGAACAGACCAATCACAAGCACTGAAATTGAAACTGTGATTAAAAATCTTCCAACAAACAAAAGCCCAGGACCAGATGGCTTCACAGACGAATTCTATCAAACATTTAGAGAAGAGCTAACACCTATCCTTCTCAAACTCTTCCAAAATATAGCAGAGGGAGGAACACTCCCAAACTCATTCTACGAGGCCGCCATCACCCTGATACCAAAACCAGACAAAGATGTCACAAAGAAAGAAAACTACAGGCCAATATCACTGATGAACATAGATGCAAAAATGCTCAACAAAATACTAGCAAAGAGAATCCAACAGCACATTAAAAGGATCATACACCATGATCAAGTGGGGTTTATTCCAGGAACGCAAGGATTCTTCAACATACGCAAATCAATCAACGTGATAAACCATATTAACAAAGTGAAGGAGAAAAACCATATGATCATCTCAATAGATGCAGAGAAAGCTTTCGACAAAATTCAACACCGATTTATGATAAAAACTCTGCAGAAAGTAGGCATAGAGGGAACTTTCCTCAACATAATAAAGGCCATATATGACAAACCCACAGCCAACATCATCCTCAATGGTGAAAAACTGAAACCACTTCCACTAAGATCAGGAACAAGACCAGGTTGCCCACTCCCAGCACTCTTCTTCTTTTTTTTTTTTTTGCGGTACGCAGGCCTCTCACTGTTGCGGCCTCTCCCATTGCAGAGCACAGGCTCCAGACGCGCAGGCTCAGCAGCCATGGCTCACGGGCCCAGCCGCTCATCACCACGTGGGATCTTCCCAGACCGGGACACGAAACTGTGTCCCCTGCATCGGCAGGCGGACTCTCAACCACTGCGCCACCAGGGAAGCCACTCTTATTCAACATAGTTTTGGAAGTTTTAGCCACAGCAATCAGAGAAGAAAAGGAAAAAAAAGGAATCCAAATCGGAAAAGAAGTAAAGCTGTCACTGTTTGCAGATGACATGATAGTATACATAGAGAATCCTAAAGATGCTACCAGAAAACTACTAGAGCTAATCAATGAATTTGGTAAAGTAGCAGGATACAAAATTAATCCACAGAAATCTCTGGCATTCCTATACACTAATGATGAAAAATCTGAAAGTGAAATTAAGAAAACACTCCCATTTACCATTGCAACAAAAAGAATAAAATATCTAGCAATAAACCTACCTAAGGAGACAAAAGACCTGTATGCAGAAAATTATAAGACACTGATGAAAGAAATTAAAGGCGATACAAATAGATGGAGAGATATACCATGTTCTTGGATTGGAAGAATCAACATTGTGAAAATGACTCTACTACCCAAAGCAATCTACAGATTCAATGCAATCCCTATCAAACTACCACTCGCATTTTTCACAGAACTAGAACAAAAAGTTTCACTATTTGTATGGAAACACAGAAGACCCCGAATAGCCAAAGCAATCTTGACAATGAAAAACGGAGCTGGAGGAATCAGGCTCCCTGACTTCAGACTATACTACAAAGCTACAGTAATCAAGACAGTATGGTACTGGCACATAAACAGAAATATAGATCAATGGAACATGACAGAAAGGCCAGAGATAAACCCACGCACATATGGTCACCTTATCTTTGATAAAGGAGGCAGGAATGTACAGTGGAGAAAGGACAGCCTCTTCAATAAGTGATTAAGATCACTTATAAGAGATTAGATCACTCCCTAACACCATACACAAAAATAAGCTCAAAATGGATCAAAGACCTAAATGTAAGGCCAGAAACTATAAAACTCTTAGAGGAAAACATAGGCAGAACACTCTATGACATAAATCACAGCAAGATCCTTTTTGACCCACCTCCTAGAGAAATGGAAATTAAAAACAAAAATAAACAAATGGGACCTAATGAAATTTCAAAGCTTTTGCACAGCAAAGGAAACCATAAACAAGACCAAAAGACAAGCCTCAGAACGGGAGACAATATTTGCAAATGAAGCAACTGACAAAGGATTAATCTCCAAAATTTACAAGCAGCTCATGCAGCTCAATAACAAAAAAACAAACAACCCAATCCAAAAATGGGCAGAAGACCTAAACAGACATTTCTCCAAAGAAGATATACAGATTGCCAACAAACACATGAAAGAATGCTCAACATCATTAATCATTAGAGAATTGCAAATCAAAACTACAATGAGATTATCATCTCACACCAGTCAGAATGGCCATCATCAAAAAATCTAGAAACAATAAATGCTGGAGAGGGTGTGGAGAAAAGGGAACACTCTTGCACTGCTGGTGGGAATGTGAATTGGTACAGCCACTATGGAGAACAGTATGGAGGTTCCTTAGAAAACTACAAATAGAACTACCATATGACCCAGCCATCCCACTACTGGGCATATACCCTGAGAAAACCATAATTCAAAAAGAGTCATGTACCAAAATGTTCATTGCAGCTCTATTGACAATAGCCAGGAGATGGAAGCAACCTAAGTGTCCATCATCGGATGAATGGATAAAGAAGATGTTGCACATATATACAATAGAATATTACTCAGCCATAAAAAGAAACGAAATTGAGTTATTCGTAGTGAGGTGGATGGACCTAGAGTCTGTCATACAGAGTGAAGTAAGTCAGAAACAGAAAGACAAATACCATATACTAACACATATATATGGAATCTAAGGAAAAAAAAAAATGTCATGAAGAACCTAGGGGTAAGATGGGAATAAAGACACAGACTTACTAGAGAATGGACTTGAAGATATGGGGAGGGGGAAGGGTAAGCTGTGACAAAGTGAGCAAGTGGCATGGACATATATACACTACCAAACGTAAAATAGATAGCTAGTGGGAAGTAGCCGCATAGCACAGGGAGATCAGCTCGGTGCTTTGTGACCACCTAGAGGGGTGGGATAGGGAGGGTGGGAGGGACGGAGACGCAAGAGGGAAGAGATATGGGAACATATGTATATGTATAACTGATTCACTTTGTTATAAAACAGAAACTAACACACCATTGTAAAGCAATTATACTCAAATAAAGATGTTAAAAATAAGTAAAATAAAGTAGAATCTCAGCCTTAAAAAAAAAAAACAAAAAACTAAATTACAAATAAAAATAAGCACAGAAATATTAGTATCGCAAATGTCCAATTCACTTTATTACCTATCCAAGAAATAAAGTAAATCTTTCCAAGTATGGTTTAAGACAGGCCCCTGTTAGACACAATCTAAGGATATCTATTACAAAAGAACCTGAAGGGACTTCCCTGGTGGGGCAGTGGTTAAGAATCCCCCTGCCAATGCAGGGGACTCAGGTTCGAGACCTAGTCCGGGAAGATCCCACATGCCGCGGAGCAACTAAGCTCGTACACCACAACTACTGAGCCTGTGCTCTAGGGCCTGTGAGCCACAACTACTTAGCCCATGCGCTGCAACTACTGAAGACTGTGCACCTAGAGCCCGTGCTCCACAACAAGAGAAGCCAACGCGATGAGAAGCCTACGCACCACAATGAAGAGTAGCCCCTGCTCACTGCAACTAGAGAAAGCCCATGCACAGCAACGAAGACCCAACACAGCCAAAAATTAAATAAGTAAATTTATTATTGAAAAAGAAAAGAGGGCTTCCCTGGTGGCGCAGTGGTTGAGAGTCCGCCTGCCAATGCAGGGGACACGGGTCCACGCCCCGGTCCGGGAAGATCCCACATGCTGCAGAGCGGCTAGGCCAGTGAGCCATGGCCGCTGAGCCTGCATGTCCAGAGCCTGTGCCCCACAACGGGAGAGGCCACAACAGTGAGAGGTCCGCATACCGCAAAAAAGAAAAGAACCTGAAGAAATTTATTGTATCATATGAATTAATTATTATTCTCTAAGTGCAAAGCCTTTTCCATTCAGAGAAGCATTTCAAGTGGATTTTCAATGTTCTTATTAGGTCTTAATACTACTTCTTCATTTAAAAAATTTTAAAGACTTTTCAAAACATCCATTTTAAATATTACACATCTGAGAAGACTAAAGATGTAAGTGATTATTGTCTACTAAAAAAAATCACAATGTTTGTTTTTAAGGATATCTTACCTTCTGGTGTTGGTTTGTCTTGAGGAAGATCTGGCATATTTTCATCCAAAAGGTCTGCTAAGGATTGAGAATTTGCCAGCAGCTTCTGATAAGACATAGCAAATTCCTCATACTGTTTATGTCTATCTTCGCTCAGCTCCCCTTTAGAATGTAGAATACGCCTATAAACAAATGATGAAATAATCTGATAATCTTATCAAAATAGATGGGATCATGTATTATTACATTGGGAATGTTCCATAAAATTTGACTTTATCACACAAGCTTATTAACACAATCTTCTTTAACAACTTATTTTTAATACTTAACTTTCATGACGTATCTGAAATTAAAACTTGTACAACAAATTCACCTAAACAATTAAAGTTTTTTAAACAATTAAATTTTCACATTGGTTCTTCAGAAAACATGAAGTGTGATTAACAATTATGCTTGCAGAAGTATAAAATTCAACAGTATACCACTAATTTTTAGTATTTTGTTACAGCCATATTCCCATCAGACATACAAGTTGGTTTTCAAAAACAGCATGTTATAGAAAGAATCAGTATCTTTAAACTTTCACAATGATTTGATTCGAGATTATCTTGAAAAAGCCTACATCTTCCTTGTAGTCAATTCTCAAGCTACTGTGCAAGCACTCGTTATTTATCCATTTAACAAATATTAACTGAGCAAACCCACTTAATCAAGGCCAGGCCGCCCTGAGGAGCAGAGGACACAAGTACTCCTGCGCTCTGCAAACAGTTCACTAATAAGCCACCCATAATTAGAAATGTAAAACTAATGAAAATTTTCAAATTGTATAAAGTAAAAATTTTACTGTAGTAGTTTAGATGGTTGAAATGTCTATAGCTGGACCCAATTTTTCTACAACTAAATATTTATGTAGTAGTGTAACATCTGAAATTTATAAACCTTAATACAAATACAATATGGATTTCAAAAATCAATTATAAATTGTAAATTAAGTCATTTTCAAAAGTAATATTTAAAAGTATTTTTTATTCCTTGTTTTGAGTTTCCTTATGAACAGTGAAGAAAATGAGAGAGTTTTGTGTGTGTTATCTCCGTAAAGTTATAGAAAATGAAGTAGAAAATCCATCCCTACACTTATTTATCCCTGCTTATTTGAAACAATTTCCAAAGTTTCCCATCTTATCCCATTCTTATCCACAGAAACTTTTGTTTAAATGCTGCAATATTCCAAATATCAACATTTTCTATTTTTAGGAATAGTAGTTCCCATTTACAAGCACAAGATAGATCAATACAAAGATCAATTATTATTCATTAAATCTAATTCTTTTTTTCCCCAAATCTGGCCTATTAGGATCGAAAGTGAGAATTTTTCACTCATTTTCTTGTGATTTAAATACACATCAGACAATATCATTCTACAAATAGATAAGATAAGTAAAATGCCAAGATAGTTTAACCATAATAATCCAGGCTAAAAAGTATTCCTCTAACAACACTGTCATTAAGGAAGTTTCTTTCTCTCTTCAAACATATATTTCAGACTAACTTTACAGGCAAAAACAAAGTTTCTTTCAGTAAGTTTTATGAATGAATTTTTTTAAAGCAAAAACCCAGGCATTTAAAAATATTCAAGCCATGAAAGAAATGACTGACAATACTTTAAATGAGCTTGTTAGAACTTTTAATTAGAAGTCATGTCATTTTTGAAGTTAAAAAAGCCATTAAAATTAAATAATTTGAATAAATACTACTCAAAGGCTGGCTACTCTAAAATGTTCTACAATTATTAGGAAAAATGTTAATTAATAAAAACTTGAGTTTATTCAGAAACAAATTATGTTAAAAGGGATAATAGTTCCAAGGGATTTCAAAACCTCTAATGACAACTAAGATGCAAAATTATTTCAGCTTGAAACGAAATTGGAAAATATCTCAAAATACCATGAACCTGGAACTTTATTTCTCTAACAAGTTGACATTCTGGTCACCTGAAGAACATACACCCAGTTTAGGTTATACAATATTCACTAAGGATTTATGACATACAAGCTGTAGCAAGGTGGTGACTATTTTATCAGAACAGAAAATGAATTCTTTTTTCCAGTATCAACTTCACTTTCAAAGTTTTGCCTGGGACTTTGCATGGGTAAATTAAAAATGACTGAATTCTACGAGGGGTCCCTTTGTATGCATTCAGTTCCTTTCCATTTCTCCTGGAACCAGTTAAAACTTTGAAGCTTCAGAGATATTCCTCGTCCTCCCAAAACCTCAATTCCACAATTAAACTTTTAACAGTACTAATTTACCTAACTATGTAATTAATACGTGTTTAGGTTATTGTCTAATGAGAATAGTGGGGAGGGCGGTTAGATTTTGGTTGACTGGTTTTCTAATCGAATCTTATACTACGCACTCAGAAAGCAGTACAGGATACCAATGAAATGGCATTAGAAGAGTTCTGTTATACACAAAACTTATATAGTCATATGTATTTTTTCCTTGACCATTTATTTAATATACATTTCCTAAACATCTGACAAATCCTATAGCATGTAGTAAGACTATAGACTTCAAGCAAAGAAAGAACTCATCACCGGTACCAGAAAATTCAAAATCCCTAGTCATTTAGAGGTTCTAATGAAATTTAAATGAAACAGTTTCTAGTTAATGTACTATATAAGTCAGTTTTTATAAGTTTATGAAGTCCATGTGGAAGTTTTTCAGTTTGATTAAATTTTAGACCTGTATGAGGGAACTAAATATACACAGCACCTTTGACCAGAGTACCTTTTCTGTACATCAGTATAAATCTCACCAAAATTTCTTATGTAAATTCCATGGGAATATATCACTAAGCAAAATCAAGCTAAAGATATGATTCATAACATATCACTTTAATTACAATCTCTTCAGAAACACATCTATTACACAAAGCTGCTTTGAAGCCATTATTCTAAGACTGTCATAAACCAGAGGTCAGCAAACTTTTACTGCAAAGCGCCAGATAATAATTATTTTAAGCTTTGCAGACCATATGGTCTTTGTTGCGACTACTCAACTCTGCTGATATAGCACAAAAGCAGCCACAGACAATATGTAAACAAACGAGTGTGACTATGCTCCAATAAAACTTTATTTATGGACACTGAAGTCTGAACATCACATAGTTTTACTATTTCACAAAATGTTCTTCTTTTGATTTTTTTGAACCATGTAAAAAAGTAAAGACCATTCTTAGCTCACCGGCTGTACAAAAACGAGTGGTGGGCCTAATCTGGCCTGCAGGCCATAGTTTGCCAATCCCTGTCATAACTGGAGATAACTGAGTATCACTGTTAAATATATTATAAACAAGTTCATTCTCTCTCCTGGTATCACGGAACAATAGGGAAGAAATAGTACCATAAAGATATGAAAAGTAAGCAATGAAAACAAAACTAATTCCAAGTCTTATTCACTGTAATAAAAAAAATAAGAAAGTAGACCTCCTTCACCCAAAATATGAGATATCACTATCTGGGAGGACCCCCTAAGGTATATCAATCCTTGATTTCTGGAGTGTTTTTTATATTATATTTAATATTAATTTAACTTAATATTGTAAAACTGACAGAAAATTTCAAATAGTCCATTCTGGAATCTAGCATTATATCTCATAAATAAGAAAAGCCACAGATGCCTCAAAAAATTCTAGTATTGAGACATTCGGTTTTCTTTTTTTCCATTTTTTTTCATTTTTATTGTTACTGCCTGACTTTCTTGCTATTTCTTTTATTTTGTACAGTGTTTATTCTGTTGTTTCGTATTGTTTTTAAAAATGAATTTTTAAAATAACCCATGAAAGTTTAAGAAGTTTAACATACAAATTTTCAAAATCATAAAAAGGCACAAAGAGAAATTCTCATTCAAAAACCTTTCTGAAGGATTGAGCAGGCAATATACTATTAATGGTGAACTAACATTTATTGAATACTTACAATGTGCCAGATACTGTTATTAAATGCTTTTACACATATGAGTTCACTGCATTGCTCACATGTACCTCAGAGGTAGAGTGCTATTGTTATCCCATTTTACAGAAGAGAAAACCAAAGCACAGAGATGTGAGGTAACTTGCCCAAAGTTACAGAATGAGTAAATGACATCTAAAACTTGAACCCAAGCAGTCTGGCTCCAAAGTCCATTCTCATAACTACTGGATTATACTGCCTCTCAAATAAAATTTAAATTATCCACTTGGTACCTTATTTTGAATTAGGATGTCTCTCAAATGCATATCAAAGGCAAGCCTTCCCACATTGAGGTTCTTGTTTTATATTCTCTTTTGGGTCCTTCTTTTGTTTGGATTTGACTTTGTTAAGTCCTGAGTAGCTAATGAGTTTACTAGACACCTTAGGACTTCCCTGGTGGCGCAGTGGTTAAGAATCTGCCTGCCAATGCAAGGGACACAGGTTCAAGCCCTGGTCTGGGAAGATCCCACATGCCACAGAGCAACTAAGTCCATGCGCCACAACTACTGAGCCTGAGCTCTAGAGCCCACAAGCCACAACTACTGAGCCACGGGCCACAACTACTGAAGCCTGCGCACCTAGAGCTTGTGCTCTGCAGCAAGAGAAGCCACCATAATGAGAGGCCCGCGCACCACAACCAAGAGTAGCCCCCGCTCACCGCAACTAAAGAAAGCCTGCGCACAGCAACGAAGACCCAACACAGCCAAAAACAGAAAAACAAAAAAAAACAAAAAAGAGTAGCCCCTGCTCGCCACGACTAGAGAAAGTCCACGCACAGCAACAGAGACCCAAATGCAGACAAAAATAAATAATTAATTTTAAAAATATATAACATTAAAAATAATAATAAAAAAATAAGTACTAAATGCAGATGAAAATGAGTACTATGGAAGATGTGAAAAATACAGAGTGAAAAGGTAGGAAAGAACCTGATTCTATCATTTGCTATCCAAGTCACATTGGGCAAGCTCTTTAATCCCTAAATCGGATCCATCACCTTCAAAATACAGGTATTTCTTTCAAGGGTACTGTGAGGATCAATTGAAATCATACATCTGATGCACTATATCAATGTAAAACAGTATTTTCATGAAAAAAAAAAAGCCAGAGCTCACTGCAGAAAAAGCAAGAACTTCAAGGCCAAGTATTATTTTGATCTTCTATTAGCCAAGTTAAAAAAGAAAAAAATCTTGAAAAGACCACAGAAAATCCATTTTAGCTTTGTTCTTATGCAGTCATGCAAAACAACATAGAACACATGGCCAAATCTTGAAAAAATAACCATGAAGCAGACCCATGAAAAACTACTAGGTTTCACTTTTCGTCTCCTTTAGCGCTCTATCAAATTCTCATGAGAACTTAAATTTTCTTGTGGTTTCATTTTAGAATTTGGTTACAGATGTTGTACAATCTTATATGAAAAGAGACTAGAGCAATAGTTAAGCATAACTGTACCCAAAGATTTATTAACCAACTATGTCAAAGTCTTTGACTCAGAATTAGAAATTATCTGGAAGGAGGTAATAATTTTGAAGCATTTATAAAATTGTTAAAGCCTCTGTAAGTCTAAAGCACAGTGATATAACATTTTAATAGTGCTTAAACATTACTACACAATTTATTAAACAATCTCCCTGTAAAGGCAAGGTACAACTTATCTGGAAAGAATATGAAAGGTAAAAGCAACACTATTTAAATTCAGGTTGATGTGTTTTCAGATTTCAACACTGTTAAAGTAATGCCTCATGAATTTGCAATAATAAAAGAAACCTCTGGCGAGGGCGGGTGATGAATTGGGAGACTGGGATTGACATATATACATTAATATGTATAAAATGGATAACTAATAAGAACCTGCTGTATAAAAAAATAAAATAAAATTCAAAAAAAAAAAAAAAGAAACCTCCCTGGTTTTATTAACACGGGAAAAGCCTACATTCTACCTACATTTTTCTTCCTTACTAAACTTTAAATCATTTACTGCTGTTGGACAGAGCATGCAATCATGAAGGTCATAATTCACCAGTACTGAAAAGAGAAACATACCCCCACTCCCACCAATAAATAAGGAAAAAAAAAGAAATTAAGACACTTGAGAATTATTCAAGCAAGAATTCTGACTTAATATCTGAATTCATGATTTCACTATACTGCTAGAAATGAACTGTTACACAATTAACATCAAGTTACATCTAATAAACTTAAATCATTTATTTACCCGATTTTTATTAAATGCCAAAAAAATACTAGATTATGTTACCTTAATGAGAATAATATCTCAAAGTACAAAGCATTTCAAGTATAAAGAGCACTGAACATAAAAAAAAAAACTTAGCAAGAAGTAAAGCTATTAATTCTAAATTGGCAAATATTACTAAATGATCTTTTAAATGTGTAAATATTAATTCCCCAGATCAATCACTTAACCAAATGCATTTTAAAAATAAGATTTGTACTTAAAGTATGAAAAGCTTATAAATTCAAATTTATTAGAATTCACCCAATGCTAGGGTCAATTGTATTGCTAGCTGACAACTGTAAATCCCTCAGGGGGCTAGAAACAGAAGTAGCTATCTAAAATCTATCAGCCGAGATAACAGCTGAGATTCGATAGGTCTTATTCAGTCACCGTCTTCATTCATTCATTACAGTGTTTTTAAGAAAACACCAGAGATTTTATTACTCTATTTTTTTATTTGGTTAAATCAATTTTTAAGTAAAGACTTTAATGAGTACAGACTAACACTTCACAACCCCTAAGCACAGTGCCATCTCCCAAGTTAATTAAAATGACCAAGAGCATTTATAATCCATAGACTGAAAATATAGTCACTTTTTTAAAACCATCATTATGAGTTATTGAATAAAGGCTTAAAGTATTTCAACTATGTACGAGCATTAAATACTCACTAGCTTGGCACTTAGATTTCTAGCATTATCATGCCTAAGAGAAACCTTACTGGGAAAAAACGATTGCCTATGATTTATTCCTATGATACAGAAAAACTTCAAAACACCTACTGGACAATGATTGGGAGCGAGAAACTTTTGGAAACTGGTCATTTTAACTGTAACGTACCCTCTTAGAAGTAAGGAGACTAACATTAGGCCAAGTAGGGACTCTGCACTAACCAATTCCTCATGTCTTCTTTGCTCAGTCAGGCATTTAAATCCTCACTACAGAGGCTGCTCAAGTTGAAGCTATCCTAAGGCATGAGTGACTTATTAAGCTATATGCCAATTATTTTCTACATTGTGATTAAGATTCTCACATTCCCCCAAATTACTGCATCTAATTGGACAGTCCCTGTGATAAAATAACTGCTACCATGCTAAGGTCAATTTACACTTAGTAAATAACCTCCTCTAATAACCAACCATAGTTAATAGTTCTGTATTAAAATGAGTAAGTTTCTAGAAAAAGGCCATAAAGCTGTGCTCTCAACACAAGATCCTGTTCAAAATTTTCTTGCGTGACTTTAATAACAAAAAAAAAGGTCTCCTTATCTAATCTAAATGTGACCAATGCATAAGTACAATTAATAATATACACATCATTGGGACTTCCCTGGAGATCCAGTGGTTAGAACTCAGTGCTTTCACTGCCGTGGCCTGGGTTCAATTCCTTGTTGGGGAACTAAGATCCCACAAGCTGCGCAGTGCAGCAAACACACACACACACATCATCATCATCATCGATTATCATTAGGCTAACATAATATGCTAAAAGTATCTAAATAAAGTTTCAAAGAGGTAAGTCTGTATTAGGTATAAAAAAATTATTTCACTAGTTCGAGGTGAAGAACTGGCTGAGCAGCAGTTCCTCTGAGAAATTAGTCTTTAGGTGTAACAAAAAGTCAAGACTGACAAGGCAGCTATAAAAACTAATGGAATTGTAGGTCACAAGCAGATAAGAAGGCATCCAAAACAAACGTCCTAAGGATAGTGAAGTGTCTGGAAATCATGTAGCATACTAAGGGAACCAGAGGTATTTAGCCTGGAGAAGATGAAAGGGAAACATCTTGGCAGTCTGCAAATATTTGAGACATCCTGGTGTAAAAGAAGAGACATGTCACATGCCAGTGCTTCTCAAACTATCTGCCATAAAGGAATAATTTTCTTTCCAATCACAGCACAGCTATAAAACACAGTGACAATATCATGGCAATGGAGAATTGCTATCAAAATGTCTAAATGGTTAGTCTCAGTTTCTCAGCTTAATTCATGGTGAACAGGTAAACAGTTCATGGACCCCCACTTTGAGTAGCTTTATTCCATCTGTATCAGAAAAAAGAAGTAAATCAAAGGGAACCATTACATGGGGCGTTAAACATCAGCCTGAATTCCTAGCAAATAGGTATGTCCAACAGTGGAATGGCTCAGAGCACTGAGCTCGAGAAGTTTTCAGAAGGATAATTTATGTCAGATAATCTATAAAATGGATTCCATTTTGCATTGGAAGGATGACCAGATTAAATCATTACAGACTCTCTACCCTATAAGCTTCTGTGAGGCCAATCAAAAACACACACACAAAACCCTTAAAGTAGCCAATAAAAAGTAATCAAAACATACTTTCAAAATCAGCTGTGATGTATTAGGTAGGACACACGAGAAATGGAAAAAGAGTAGAAAACTTGGGGAAAAAAAGAAAGAAAAAAAAACAAAAAACTTTGGGGCTTCCCTGGTGGCGCTGTGGTTCAAATCCGCCTGCCAATGCAGGGGACAAAGGTTCGATCCCGGGTCCAAGAAGATCCCATATGCCGCGGTGCAACTAAGCCCATGCTCCACAACTACTGAACCTGCACTCTAGAGCCCGCGTGCCACAACTACTGAGCCCATGTGCCACAACTACTGAAGCCCACGTGCCTAGAGTCTGTGCTCCACAATAAGAGAAGCCATGGCAATGAGAAGACCGCGCAATGCAACTAAGAGTAGCCCCCACTCGCCGCAACTAGAAAAAGCCGCAGCCAAAAATAAAATAAATAAATTTTAAAAAAGAAACGGGGCTTCCCTGGTGGCGCAGTGGTTGAGAGTCCGCCTGCCGATGCAGGGGACACGGATTCGTGCCCCCGTCCGGAAAGATCCCACATGCCGCGGAGCGGCTGGGCCCGTGAGCCATGGCCGCTGATCCTGCGCATCCGGAGCCTGTGCTCCGCAACGGGGGAGGCCACAACAGTGAGAGGCCCAAGTACCGCAAAAAAAAAAAAAAAAAAAAGAGAAGTCACCACAATCAGAAGCCCGTGCACCGCAACAAAGAGTAGCCCCTGCTCGCCGCCATTAGAGAAAGCCCGTGCACAGCAACGAAGACCCAACACAGCCATAAATAAATAAATTAATTAATTATTTTAAAAAAACAGCCCTTGCTATTCAAAAGCAAAAAAACGAGGATGCTTTTTTTTAAGAAACATTAAGGAGCACCGCTGCCATCTTAAATTCTCACCTCTTAGTGATCTTCAGCCACCAAGGATTTTTCCATATAGTCTCTGCACCTATCTTACCCCTGACCTAACTGAACTACCGGCATACACTATTGCAGTCTTTTCTGGTTGAGTCAATCACCTTCTAGTGGTAACTACTTAAACCAGTCAGTCCTCTCCAACTACAGGCTTATAGGAATAAGTGTTCTCCCCACGACACGCACTTTAAATAGTTATAGAGTATCCAACCAAAGGCTACTGCTGTTGCCTCCTTTCTGTACCCCTTCAGCCCTCCTCCAAATCCAACCCTCCATAAAGTTGACCTAATACCCACCAACTGCACCTACTTCTAGCTTGTTGATGCCTTCTAGGTGCAGATGCTACACAGTAGTCTACAGTATCTTGTAACTGTCAAAGGTGGCCTAAATCAGGCACACACATTCCTTTAGAATTTTGAATGGATGTCCCCAGGAGAAAGACTCCCATAAATGCATAGTTGCACTTGAAGAATTTTTTCACAGCTACTTTGGTACACTATTTTTCAAATTTCTAATCTAAAGTATCACTGATAATGAATGACTTGTTTTCTTAAAAAGCGAGTATCAACAGTGACATCAATAAACTTAAAATACAAAACAATGAAAGCAAACCTGTTATAGAGAGGGAACACCGAAACACACAGAAAAATAGCAGATAAGTTAAAGTGACAGAAAAAGAAAACTTATCCCTCAACATTAAGGAGTTTTTTAAATCACAGGAAGAAAACAGATCCACAAAGTAAAAATCACCACATACTTGCCGGATTTCTTTCAAAATCAGAAACAAAAATCTATTGAAGACTCACATTTAAACATGAGTACTTAGATTGTTACACTGTGAAATTTTCCTGGAATGTTAAGAAATCACCTGCAATGAGCCCTTTTCCAAAAGTTCTTTCAGTGGCATGAAGACTTTAAAATTTTTTAAGTATGAGCTCCAAAATAAATTCTCATTTCTGAGAAACATTTGAAAATCACCTGTTTTGTCTCTCAGTATTCTGTAGCTCCCTGTGGTCCCTTTTCAGGTGTTTGGTCAAAGACGTAAAGTATTCTTTTAAAAGATTCTGGAAAGGTTGCTGTTTCTCTGGACTAATTATCTCACTAGGAGGAAAACTCAAATTAAACTTCTCTGCAGCACTCTTTACTTTCCTTGGTACAAGTCCAGCAATATCATCTCCACAATGTCGACAAAAACTAATCACCACAGAAACATGGGTATGGGATTCCCGATCAGCATTAATAATATTTTTTAGCTGTTCATAGATTACGGAAAGACCTTCCTTGTCAGTGAAAATCCCAACTATTGTCAATTCTGCAATGAAACGCAAATCAGTTCTTAACTTGGTAATGTTAGGTGTTTTCTCTTCTTTCCTTGCTTCAAAATGTTTTTTCCAAACCTGAAGAAGTGATGGGGCAAAGTCGGCGTAACGCTGGTGAAAGAGAGAGCATAAGTGCACAGCACAATTCACATCAGATATTTTTAGCTTTGCTTCCACAATAGAAGCTACAGCCTCTGCAATGTACTTGCTTAAATTTAGGCCATTAAAATCATGGGACAAGGAGTCTCTCTGTTGTTCCGTAATAGTTTTTAGTTTCTTGACAAAAGCGGTATTTTTCTTCAAACTTGAGTCTAGTCGGCTAAAGAAATTTTCCTCTGGTCGGTTGTCTGGAGCATTTTGGTTTCTGCTGCGAAGTTCCTTCCTTAACTGATGTCGTTCCCAAGCCTCCTGATGAAGCTGAAGGGATTCCTCTTTCTCTCTATATAAAAAAACAAACAAACACGTAAGTAAAATACCCTGTATATTTTGAAGCATCACTGATGAATCCTATCAGAGTGAAAGCCAATGAAAAGGTGATCAGAAAAGCAACAGAATCCAAGAGGAACAAAAGATGCAAGAGGCCCTTTCACTACTAAAGACATCTGATTAATGACTTAAGATAATGAGAACCCATTCTACTGATAACACCAAAAGTGGCAGAGCGGAGGATTCTGAATAACTAGATTAAAAATCATTCTGCCAACTGGCAAGCTAAATGGATAAAACACTTTTATTTGTCAACTCTAACTCAATAAAGCTGAAAAAAAAAATAAATGGATAAAACACATGATGCTTAATATGAAAAAACAAAGTAATAACGTTTGAGAAAGATAACCTAAAACAAATAAAAGCATTGGGAAAACAGAAAAACAAAAAATGTCCACAAAGAATATTTTAATTAAAGAATAAACATTATAAAAGAATGCATTAAAATGTTTTGAAATGTTACGTACCATTTCTCCATACTTCAACATTAAACAAACCTTTATTAATAAAAGTACTTGCTAGGTTTAGGTCTTAAAATTCAAGTGTAATTAAGAAAGCTTGTATAGGAACCAGAAGAACTATAGGATAAAAGCACTTTAATAAAAGGTTAACAGACTCAGTGTATCCTGAAAAGAATAATTAAAAACAAATCTACCTATGTTTCCACTAAAAAGATGGGACATGTTTAAACTGTAGAAGCAGTAAAATAACTTGGGCAGGAGTGGGAGAGTGGAGACAATCTGACTTTGAGGTTTCTGAGATACCAAAATATGTAGCTTTAAAATATAAATTTCTAATAAAATAGATTTTCATCTTTCTGAGATAACCATCCCTGAGCTACATAATTCTATGATTTTTCCACTAACAGCCACAATATGTTAACAGAGAGTTGCATCTACCACTGGGAACAGGGACATGTGAGTATCTCTTGGAAGCCTCCCAGCCACACAGAAATGCAAGATTAGCAGTGAGAGTACACGTTAAGAAAGCATAACTCATTACGTGTATGCACTCAAGAACTCCATTACCATCTTTATTAGAAACACTTTGATATATAATTAATATATATACATACATACACACACACACACACACACTTACTTAAGGTATTTATTTATATTTATAAATTTACAGGTGAAATAATGTGATGCTTTAAAATACTCTAAAGGAAAAAAATGTGAATTGTTGATGCTGCGTAGATGGGGAGGGGTGGTAGATCATTTCATTCTACTTTTTGCACCCTTGAATTTTTCCCAGTAAGAAGTTGGGGTTTTGGTTGCTGTTGTTTTTTTAAGCTCTTTGTATAGGAGGGGTGAGAGAACAAAACTTACAGTGAAATTAAACATCCTTGTGAATTGTTTTTTTAAAACTAAAATAGAAAATAAGCAAGAAACTCTCAAGAATCATGGTTCTGAATATTCCAAAACAGGTCACTACTACTGCTTTTCAGACCCAAGGCTCCAGTTCCTCATTAAAAACAGAGGTACAAAAGAGCTTTGGTAAGAAAGTAGGTAGCTGAGCTGTTCTAGAGATTCATGAAAATTCATGTTTGCAAACAGCTTTTTAAATTATATTTATGAAGGGAGGAGCTCATGCACCATTCAACAACTGTCATTTCTGCTACATCCTGGTAGTCTTCCCAGGAGGACTACCTCGTTTTTCACCAGTTCATTATATCACTTGCACAGATTTACATGGTTAAAAATAGATTTAGATAAAGATAAGAATGGGAGGCATTATGGAATTGTACTTAAGGACAAAAGTTTTAAAGTCAGCCCAGCATAGGTTCAAATCCCAGCTGTTCTACTACTTACTGTGACCTTAGGCAAGTCATTTAACCTCTTGAAGCTTCATTTTATTAATCCGTAAAACGAGGATCACAGAGCTTACTTCATTAGACTGCCTTGAAGACATGTACTGATACAATCGTAGTGCCTGGCATATAATAAGAACTCAACAAATAGCAGTCATTTAGAACTAAAAATTTTCGGGAATTCCCTGGCAACCCAGTGGTTAGGGCTTGGCACTGTCACTGCCAGGAGCCGGGCTGGTTCCCTGGTCAGGGAACTAAGATCCTGCAAGCCGCATGGCACGGCCAAAAAGAAAAAAACAAACTAAAGATTTTCAACTTAGAAAGATGGCATAAGGTACCATGAAAAAAAGCTTTTTTAAAAAACAAAAACAGCCCAGATTGCCCCACACCTCAAAAAACACTTATTAAAGATCACTATTATTTAATTTAAAGAATGAAAGCACTGTAAGCATGCCGCTCGTCAGTAAAACTAACAGAACAAGTAAATTAAGATACTCCCAACTCTCAAGAAACTGCACCCTGGAAGTTTTATTTCAAATAATCACTGTTTTTCCAAAACATTCCAATCTTCCCATTCCTGCACATCAATAGTCAGAATAAACGTTCTTACTTCAACTGGGCAGCCTCTTCTTCCTGCTGACGTTTTGCCTGCTCTTCTTGCTTCTTTCTCTCTTCTTCATGTTTCTTTTTTTCTTCTTCCTCTTTTTTCTTTAATTCTTCCTCTGCCTTCACCTTTTCTTCTTCTTTTTTCTTGCGTTCCTTGTCTTCTTTTTTTCTCTTATCTTCTTCCAGTTTCTTCTTCTTATCTTCAGGGACCTTAATAACCTCCTTCTTGGCGGTAAGCTTGATCTCCTCTTTTGGTTTCTCCCTACTGCTCACTGGCCGCCTTTCACTGCAGTCTTTTTCCTTGCTGTTTAGTAAAGATTCTTTTTCTTCCATACTTGCTGGCTTTTTACGCTCAGCTGGCATTATGTTACCCAGGACAATCTGTAAGAGTAAAAGAATGTCAGCATTGTAGACGCAGTGACGTTTTTTAGTGACGTGACACTATTTTGTTAAGCAGAACATATTAATGCAACTTGGCAATTGTGAGAGATTAAATAAAATGCATGCAAAACGAATACTATTTCAGTGATAAAATTCCATATTCTATGATTATTAGTTATGCCTATGTCTAAGTATTTTTTTCTCTTTTTACTTTTTATTAAGGAAATAAACACAAACAGAAGTGGAGAGCACAACATAAGGAACTCCATGTAACCATTCCCTAGATTCAACCACTGTCAACTTCAAAACAACATATTTAATAATAAATACTTCAGTATGTAACTGAGAACATTCTGAATCAGTTTTACACCCCCCATTTCACAGTCATTAAGAAATGCTGGTGACACTACTTCATACAATATTCAATACAAGTATCTAAGTGGGAGCATAAATGAGCTCTTGCCTCCTATGAAGACTCATAAATTTCACCTCATTGCTCTAACCTTATCGAACTTTCAAATACAAAAACTGTTAACTATCCCAAACTGGACTAGACCTTTCATCTCTTTATTAGTATTAGTCAAAATTAGTTTATAAATAAACATAATAATGATTATAAAAAAACTGTATATTCTCTTCTACATCGGCCAATACAAGGGCCACCAGCCCAGGGTTTCTCAGCCTCAGGACATCTTGGGCAAGACAATTCTCTGGATGGGAGGAGGGAGACGCTGTTCTGTGCACTGCACAAAGTTTAAACGCAGCATCCCTGCCTTCTATCCAGTAGATGCCAGTAGTATCTCCCCAGTTTTAAAAACCAAAAATTACTCTGGACATCACCAAATGTCCCCTGGGAGGAAAATCACCACCAGTTGAAAACCACTGCACTAGCCACATGTGGCTACTTACATTGTAAATTAATTAAAATTAAACAGAATTTGAAATTCAGTTCTCCAGTCACTATCCATATATCAAGTGCTCAACTCTACATGTGGCTAGTGGGTACGGACAGTGCAGATACAGAACATTTTCATCATCACAGAAGATTCTTTTGGAGAGCACTGGTCTATAGTACAGGTTCCATACAGTTAACTGTAAATAAACTCTGGAACAAAAAATGTATTCCCCAGCAAAATTCATGATTTTCTTTTCTAAAAATCCATCTCTACTTAGAACTTAATGTCCTCATATAATTTCTTTTATGGACAGTACTTCATGTTTTAATTCCTAAATCATCTGAAAGTTGTACCCAAGATAATCAAAATACTTTCCATTTAAGAAGTATAGAATGACTTTACCTAGTTTTTTTTTTTACAAGCTAAAGACAAACACAGTACTCTTTAAGTATTTTCAAATATAGGTTTTAAATTACATCAATAAAAAGTAGGTTAGCAAAGAAAACATTTGCAATAATATTTTATAGACACAAAGCATTTATTTCAGCCCTCTAATAAAATATTACCACAGAAAGACAATCTAAGCCGACAGAAGCACTTTCAGTAATTTTTGGAGGCACATGCCATAGTCTGTACCTTCTCTCAGCCACCTCTTCCTTTCCCTTTTTCTGTTTTTACTCTTATTCTCCTCCACTTCCATGTTCTATGCATTTTTTTGGACAATGACACCCAAAGGCTTTAGTTAACACCATTGGTAGAACTTGAACAAAAAAAGGCTGTTAATCCTGTTCAAACAATCATTAAAATATGTAAGAGCATAACTACATATTTATGTGGTAAGATACTGTTAGTATTTATATTATCTGGGAAGTGTAGTTATCAATTTCTCATGCAGCTTCAATTAAATAACCACCTTTGCCGCAAAGCAAGCAAACTTTCAAAAGATTGAATACTAATAGCTACTACTCACTGGTACCAGAGTAAACATCTTACATACATTATCTCATTTGATACTAAAATCTTTATGAGGTGGGTATTACTTTCCCTATTTTATAAATGAGTAAATGGAGACCTGACCAGGTAACCTGACCAAGGCCGCCACAGCTAGTGACAGAACTGGAATCTGAACTCATACTCTTAACTCAAGTTATGAAGAACCTTTAGAATATGAAACTGTCAGCTGGAAAACTTGACAACAGATACTGACTACAACAAATCAGAATTACGTATCTCAGAGTAGAAAGAGTCCCTGATAATGGCTATGCAGTTTTCACATGATGTTTCAACTTCTGGCATATTCTCTGCTAAAATATATGGGGACAGGTAATTCCTAGGTAACAAGATAATCTTACTTAGGAATATTTGTAATTCTATGCAAAAAATAATAATAATGATTATACAGAATTTGTATTTTGTTGTGAAGCAGCAACAAGCAACATTTCAGCTGATACGAGGAAGTGTAGTTCTCAGGATATAAAAAAGAATGGCATCAAATTTTATAATTAATATCTCATCTATGAAGATGAAATTAGATATTAAGTTCTGTTAAAACATTAAGAAATTCACTCGGAATCTGACAAATTTATAAAGGATCATCATTTATTAGCACAAGAGTCTCCCAGACTTTTGTGACTCTCCACAGTACTCAATTATTCAATAGATTTTTAAGTGCCTTCTACATCAAACTGTAGTAGTCATTCATGAATAAAATTCTGCTCTAAAGCATGGCAAAACAGATTCTCAGTAAGACCCTTAAGTCTTGGGAGTGGTATCTCCTTTGAATCATTTCATCCCTGTATCACAAACATATACCCAAAGTACACTTGGAACTAAATTTCAGTGAACAAAAAATACGATGGAAACCTAAAGGTTCATGTAAAGGCAGCAATGCAATATGTGAAAGTAATATGAGCTTTAAAGTCAGTCAGACTTTTAAGTTTGCGTCCCAACTCTGCAAACTGCTAGCTATGGCAACTGGGCAATGTAACTTCTCTGAGTCTACTCATCAATAAAATGCAACTATTGCTACCTCTCTGGAATTACAAACTTCTTAAATTTCTAAACCAGTAGCAGCATGAGGGAGGCATTCAACAAATGTTTATTCTCTTTCACAGAGAACACTGAAAAGTTCATCCTAAAATGAGAGATTTTTCAAGTTAGGAGTACTAGATTTTACCTCCTCCAATTCTCAATCTTTACGTTGAGTGACCTGCCTTAGATTACACAACTAGTTTAGTGGCTGGGTTGAAACTCTGTGTCCAGTGCTCTTTTCCACTATATGCCCTGACTCTAAGATTTAGAAAGACAAATAAAAGATACGAACAACATGATTCAGATCAGTATGCATTTGTACCACATCAAGTTTCAAAAACTGAACTGTGTTAAATTATATTTAATGAAACGCTCGAATTTCTTTAAATTATTTTAATAAACTCATGCTTTAATAAACACCTATTTTACCTAAAATGTTTCACAAATTTTTCAAATAAAAACTAAAACTTTTAAATAGATTCTATCTCAAAATAAGGTAAAAATTAGTGACCTTTTAATTGGATATGATTAGCTCTTACAAGCTATTTTACTGAGTATAATTACATTCACACAGTTCTTAAAAGGAAGCCATGCTTTAAAACCACCTTCCTAGCTCCCAAAATAGTGTCTTGGCCTTTGGGCTGTATATTTTGCTTGGTTTTCTAAATATACTCTGAACTTCCAGAAGAAAGTAAAAACTACTTTACTGGCAAAACAGGTATTAGCAATGGCGTGTACGGGGAGAGTGCAGAGAAAGGGGGGTGTTTCCCTTTCAAAGATATTCCTTCGCAAACTACCATATGGACGATGTATGAAATCACAAAGAGACTGCTCTGAAAATACTCCAGAGTAAAAGAATGCTGTTTTTTCTTTTCATTCTCGGTTATTCATTCAAAATGTTCTAAGGGCAGAACCGCACAGGGGCATTACCTCCCAGTCTTCGACTTTAAAGAACGTCCTCAGTATAAAGGACTCTTTCAAAGCTTTTACAAATTTCACCAGAGTTCAAAAACGATTTTCTCGAGGAGTTGTACAGTCCTCATGAACAACGCAACAACTCTGCTAAAGGAGCAAAGCGAGTAATAGTTTTCCTCAGGTCTGAGGCATCACTGCGTACAAGCCCCAAGGGAGCAACAGAACTGACGGTTCGGTCCAGAGTGTCCCCTCAAGCCTGAAAGCTGGCTCTGCTTGGCCAACCTGGAGACCAAATACCCCACGATCGTCCGGTTACTTCAACAGGGCCAACAAGAGAAGACCAGGAGGCCCGGCATGAAGGCAAAGTGAGGAATCACCAGCCCACGGGACTAAAAAACAAAGTACACCCACTAATGCCTGCCCCAATACACCCAAACCCCTTCCCCTACACCCTCGTCTCCCACAACCCCCTGCTCTTGCTCCACACGCCTCTGCCCGACACGCTTCCCCACCACAGCTCCCCTTCCCACGCGGGTCCACGGTCACCTTAGCGCACCATCCCTGCCCCAACCCGAACTTCGCACCCCACACTCCCTCACCGACGGAGCCCGACACGCTCCGGCCGGTCTCCCCGCTCCACATCCTCCCACACACGCACCCTCCCCACTTCCTCGCCCTCGCTTCCCTCCCGGCTCCCCGAGCGCTTTCCCCAACCTCCCCTCGCTCTCCTCCACACCCCCAAACGGCTGCAGCCCGTCACGGCGGGCTCCCCGCCTCCGGCCCCGAGGCCCGGCCCGGGCATGTGGGGCAGGCACCCCCTCAACCGCACCTCCTGCCTGCCCCGGGCCAGGGGCTTCCGCGTTGATGGGAGCCTCCGGAGGAGAGGGGTGTGAGGACGACGCCGGACCCGCGGTCCGGCTCCTGCTCGCCACCCCCGGAGCGCTGGGGTGCGGAGGCGCCTCTTGGGTCCCCCAGGGAGTACGAGTCCAGGCCGGTGCCCCCCAGCCCCGCTTCCTCCCGATCGTTGGAGCGGAGGGGAAGGAGGTTCCCCGGGACTCACCTCGAGCCTGTTGTCAACATTAGCCCCGGGTTTCCCAGCACCAACTCCAGCGCTCGGGCTCTCCCCTCCCCTCCCCCAACCTAGCTCGCAGCCGAGGGCCCGCCTTCCCTCAGCTCCCCCTCCTCCCTCCGCCCGCCGGCCCTCCCGCCCGCCACTCACCAGCGCGGCCGAGCTGCGAGTGGGGGCGGGGCGGAGGGAGGTGGAAAGGAAGCAGCTTTCCGTACGATTGCCAGATCGAAAACAGCCCGGTGCTTCCTTCCGCCGGCATCCCCACGCGCTTAGCTTAGCTCCGGGGTGGAGGATCGCGAGTAAATACTCAGAAAGGTGCCACACACATAGCGACTGCTTCAAATTGCCCTCTCAATGACAGGAGCGAATTTTTCAGACAGGCAGTCCTCAGGGCAGCCACAACCAGCACCTCTGGCCAGGACCTCAAGGGAGGGGAGGAATGTTCCGAGGACCGGAGGCAGGAAGTGGATTGGTCGCCAGGAAAGGGAAAGCGCCTGAATTGGAGGTGCGCAAGCGCAGGCACTGAGGTTGGGGGGGTGGGGAAGGGGAGGAAAGCGAGAAGGGGGCGGGGCGGAGCTAACAGGAGGTGAGGAAGGGTGGTGGCACAGTAAGCGAGTTACGGAGCGCCATTAAGGACAAATTTAGCCACGTGATTCTCATGGGAGTTTCCTGGAGCTAACGTAAGGAAGAGGTCTAAGAAGGGAAAGTTTGATTGGACTAATTCCTGGGGTGAAGTTAAAGATTTAGGAAGTTGAAAACTGGAGAGACTAAAGAATATGGCTGGTGAGGAAGGTACAAAGTGGTAAGGAACGGGTCTAGATTTAAGAAAGTCCCGTGGGGGAATTTCCAGAAGCAGTTTTAGGTGTTCGACCTAAAAGTACCCCAGAGTGAAGAAGAACCAGAGCTTTTTTCATACAGATCTTAGAAAGTACCCTGTTCTAGCAAGCAACTTCTTAAAATTACAGTGGAATGACCTCCTGGAATTATTGAATGAGATCACCAGCTTAAAAAATTGGCCAGTGTTGCCATTTCTTCTGAAATGTGAGACCAAGTCAACTTTAAAAAATGGCTCAGCTTATCTAAACAACTTATTATCTAAACAACTTATTTTCTTTTAAATTGATGAACTCGTGCATCTGGCCTCCGATTTTTATCAAAACGGTGCTAGGGTTTGCCAACAGAATCTGACTGGGTGTTAAGTACAGGCCGGCTTTGACTGGTCAGGAGCCAAAGGAACAAAGGTGCAGAACTGGTCTTGATTCTTGCTTGATGTGCGGCGCCCCGCCCACAAAATAAGCTACTAGCAACCTCAAATCCTTGACGCAGGTCTAGGTTCACGTGTGTTCAGCTTTTGCCCTTTGCCTCTATTTACTGTTTTTTACTTACCATTTATTCTTTTTTTTTAATTGTTGAGGTATAATTGATTTACAATGTTATATAAGATTCGGGTGTACAACATAGTGATTCAAAATTTTTAAAGATTGTATTCTATTAATAATTATTACAAAATGTTGGCCGTATTCCCTGTACTGTACAATATATCCTTGTAACTTATTTATTGTACATAGAATTTATACCTTTTAATCCTTTACCCCTACCTTGCCCCTCCCCCTGGCCCCCCTTGCCCTACTGGTAACCACTAGTTTGTTCTCTGTATCTGTGAGTCTGTTTCTCTTTTGTTGTATTCACTAGTTTGTTTTCTTTTTTAGATTCCACATACAAGTGATAACCTACAGTATTTGTCCTTCTCTGTCTGACTTATTTCACTAAGCATAAAGCCCTCCAAGTCCATTGTGTTTTTGCAAATGGCAAAATTTCGTTCTTTTTTTATGGCTGAGTAGTATTCCATTGTATGTATATACCACATCTTTCTCCATTCATCTGTTGGTGGCAACCAATTAGGTTGCTTCCACTTACCATTTATTCTTAGCACACAAGTTGTGCTTCCAAACTGACTGTTGATGCGTCCTGTACTTAGGAAAAAAAAACTACCAACAGGCCCATCATTTAAAGGGTAGTGAAAGAGAAAGACAACTACTGCTATTTTGTACCATTGATAAACAACTATGAGAGAAGTATCCGAAAACACCATACTAGCAATAGCCACCAAGTTCTCATCAAAATTTTCTTTTTCTCATTTTGTCTGATTACCTTAAGAAGATTCACCTATGCTGCTGATAAATAAATTCTTCTTCTCAATCCTTTGCCTTTCATTAGGTGTTAAAAAGAAATCAGGGGCTTCCCTGGTGGTGCAGTGGTTGGGAGTCCGCCTGCCAATGCAGGAGACGCGGGTTCGTGCCCCGGTCCGGGAAGATCCCACATGCCGCGGAGTGGCTGGGCCCGTGAACCATGGCCTCTGAGCCTGTGCGTCCGGAGCCTGTGCTCTGCAACGGGAAAGGCCACAACAGTGAGAGGCCCGCGTACCGCAAAAAGAAAAAAAAAAAAAAGAAATCAGGTGTTAAAAAGAAATCATGTGAATACAGGGATCAAAAAAGGAGAGCATTTTATCAAGCATTTGCTATTTTACATTTGTTATTTTAATAATCACAATAATCCTGTAGGTAAGTGTAGAAACTGAGTCACAGAAATATTAAGTAATTTATTCAAGATCACAAAGCTAGTAAATATATTATCTACTATCATACTGAACACTAACGCCACTAGAGAAAGCCCACATGCAGCAGTGAGGACCCAACGCAGCCAAAAGTAAATAAAATAAATAAATTTATTTTAAAAAATAAACCGAAGTGTATTTAAGCAAGTGTAAGTATAAAGTATATGGAACATGATACTAGTTAGCAAACCATATTGAAATTTCTCATGAAACTGTAAGGTTGAAAATCAGTTTACTAACACTGGCTTCTATTTCACCAAAATAAAAGTGAAGCAATGTGAGGTTACTCTTTTTTTCTTTTAGCTTTTGATAAACATGGTCAGTCAAAAAAGCAAATTAGATCTTATAAAGGGCTTAAAATACTGCATAGCAAATAGTGAAAGTCAAATAAATGAAGTTATAATCAAATGCACAAGATAGACAGTAAACAAAAAACTTAAATAGAATAAATGCTACAAAGGAAATAACAGGGAAAGGACTTCCCTGGTGGTCCAGTGGGTAAGACTCCGTGTTCCCAGTGCAGGGGGCCTCGGTTCAATCCCTGGTCAGGGAACTAGATCATGCATGCAGGCCGCAACTAAGAAGCCCATATGCCACAACTAAAAATCCCATGTGCTTCAACTAAGACCTGGCATGGCAAAAATAAATAAATAATAAATCAATAAATATTAAAAAAAATAATAGAAATATAATGGTGAGGAACTGGAGGGAGAGAATAAGGTGGCTTCTGTTACAGTGGTCAGGAAAGGCTTCTTTAATGATGCAAAGTTCAGGCTAAAACCTGAAGAATTAGATGATCTGAGTTATCCAAATACAGATATCAATGGGCAGTTGGAGCTCAGAGAAGTGTACTGGCACAGAGATGATAATTTGAGCACCATCAACATAGCTAATATTTAAAGTCATAAGAAAGGGGGAATCCCCTGGTGGTCCAGTGGTTAGGACTCCATGCCTCCACTGCAGGGGGCACAGGTTTCATCCTTGGTCAGGGAACTAAGATCCGGCATGCCATGTGGTGTGGCCAGTAAATAAATAAAGTCATAAGAAAGAACGAGATCAAAGAAAATGTAATAAGAGCAGAAGGTCCAGGACAAAGCCCTGAAAAACTTCCAAATATAGAGGTTAGGTCCCTAAAAAGGTGACTGGGTGAGGAGAGAGGAAAGCTGGAGGGTATAGTGTTGTAAAAGCCAAAAAAAGAGATGCTCCAGGAAAGGAAAAGTGGTTAACTGTCTCAAGTGTTACTGAGAGAACAGGTAACATCAAGACAGAAAAGAGCTCACTGGATTGACACCATGGGGCTCGATATTGACTTTGTCGGAGGCAGTTCAGTGAAGTAGGGGGGACGGATTGGAATAGTTCAAGACTAAGCTGGAGATGGAAAAAGTGAAGACAGGTATTTGAGACATTTTATTGTGAAGAGCGATAGAAAACTATAACTGGGAGAATGTGAAGTCAGGGAGGATTTTGTTTTTGTATCTTTTATATTGTTTTTGTATTTTTTAACGAAAGGTATAGGGAATGTATACTAATGGGAATGATCCAACAGGGAGGGAAATATTGGGGATGCAAGAGAGAGAAAAAAAAGATAACAAAGGAGCGAAATCTTTGTGATGGAAAGGAATGGTATCCAAAGTACAAGTGGAGGGACTTCCCTGGTGGTCCAGTGGTTAAGATTCCACACTTCCACTTCCAGGTTTGATCCCAGGTCGGGGAACTAAGGTGTCACGTGGTGAGGCCAGAAATTGTTTTAAAAATAAAGTACAAGTGGAAAGAGTGCCTTTGATAGAAGTAGGGGCATTTCTGCATGATACTAAGAGAAGACAAAGACGATGGATACATGTACAGATAGGCTTGTAGGTTTAGGGGGTGGTCCATGAAGGACTTCCTTGACCATCCCATTTTCTCAATGAAATTTGAGGCAGGCTCATCAGCTAAGAGTAGGTTGAGGGAGACATTGTGGGAGGTTTAAAAAGGGGAGAAAATAGTGTTTCAGACCCAAGTTCGTGTGCCTGACACACAGTGTGACCAAACAGAAACGTCAAGTTTGGAGCAGAGAAAGTTTTATCGCAAGGGCTGAGCAAGGAGAACAGGATGCTCCTGCTAAAAAAGTTCAAACTCCCCAATGGTGTTTGGCATAGAGTTTGTTTGTTTTCTTTTTTTGGCCGCACAGAGCAGCTTGCGAGATTTTAGTTCCCTGACCAGCAATGGAAGCCGGGCCCCCAGCAGTGGAAACACGGAGTCCTAACCACTGGACCACCAGGGAATTCCGTCAGGGAAGAGTTTTTATAGGCAAAATTTGGGGGGAGGGCTGCAGGGGGTGTGGCAATCCTCTGACTTGGTGGTGGTGAGGTAACAGGGTGGTGTTCCAGGAATCTGCCTTCTGGTTCCAACCAGCCGTGTTTACACTCAGCCTGAAGTTACCATCCTCCAGCTGGGTGGGGGCCTTAGTTCCTGTAGAAGAACTCAGGTATTTATATCAGGTTGTTGTGTATATCCCTTGAGAAGAAACCAGGCCCCTGCCCCTGTGGCTGCACTATCGTTTCTTTCCTGCCTTTCCTTTGTTTCTGCATTCCCTTACTCCCTGAATTAGTAACTGTTTAAATCTGCCCTTTGGGACTCGGGGGAAGGTCTAAAAGTCTTTTGTACCTGGGAGGGCCCTACAAAGTGTGAAAGCAATGGAGATTGCCTGCAGAGCCAGTTGAGGTTTGTGGTCGTGAATTTAAAGTAAAACCATCCAGCCTACGTATGCCAATTTCTCCAGAAGAGATGGACAATTAGATTTAATCAGGGTTGTGGCTTTTTTTTTTCCCCATGAGAGTAATGAAAGAGAAAGAGACAGCTACTGGAATTTGGGTGTTTGCAAAAGAATGATTATAAAGAGGGATCTTGGGATCTAAGCTGGGTGCAGAGGGAGGTTAAGGGAGAGGAGGTATGTGCGTCACTGTGGATGAGGTTAACGGATTGACAGGAGTACAGGTTGCAAAGAAAACAGTAACAAAAGAGCTTGGCTTCGGTGAATTAATGGGGACAGACAAGGACATAAGAAAGTGGTTCAGAAGAATTGCGGTAGCAGGAGGCGTAGACAGAAGAAGCAAGCCCAAAGGGGCCAAGGCTCTTGAAAGAACGGAAGAGAACTGGTTTGGAAGCCACAAAGGGAAGCAAGAAACGTGCATCTCTGAAGCCAGACGACATGAGTCCAAATTCTAGGCCCAACATTTACTAGCTATTTGAAATTCACAGCTTTTTATTCTTGAAAATTGTGATAGCGGTACTTTTTTCTAGGGTTTTGTGAACAGTTATTGAGGTGATTTAAATAAAAGCACTTAACACAGTGTTCATAGTTTATGCTCTATAAGTGTTAGCTATTACTAAATCATTTTGGAAACAATAAACACTATCATCTAAATGGCTTTGCAATTTGAGTAAATAGTGCTTCAGTGGCCCTTTCTTTGCCCTCCCACTGGTGTGAAACCAGTGCACCTGGGAGTTTTTACTCCAGCATTACTTATCCTGCTAAGACAGTGAACTCTAAAATGAAGATTTAAAAGAAAGGGGAAAAGTCAAATCACCACGCTGCACATTTTACTTTTCTTACAATTTTGTCAATTATACCTCAGTAAAACTGAGAAAAAACAAAAAAGAGAAAAAAGGAATTGTGTTCTCAGCTATCATAATGAATAATGACAGAGGTTTGTAAATATCACCTCTAATTCTGGTTTCACTTCTGTTTGTCCAGCAGAATAACCATTTTCAGTATTCTTTAGGAGAACTAATGGGTAAGTGGTGAGAAAGCTAACCCTTTGTCATCTACTTGATCTCAGTTCTTTAATTCCTTATATTTCTAAGTCTTTGCAGTGGGATAACTGTGATGAAATATACCACATATACTTCAAAACTAAAATGTCCAAAACTGAACTTAATATTGGCCTCCAATCCCATCTACTTCTTTTTCTATTTTTATTCTTTCAGCTAGTGGTGCTAAAGAGGATCAGACAGGCCACCCCCAAAATGTGTCTTCATCATAAGGATTATTTTGAGCGGAAGGCAATTGAGAATCAACAGATGCAGGAAGAGTTCTCTAGGACTCTCCTTATCTGCCTAAATGCAAGACATGGATTTCCCTTTGTGAAAGTGTCTACCCCCAACCTCAACCCCAGCATCAAGAAGAAAATGACTCTTATCACCGGAAATGTAGAGACAACATCCAGATGGGTTTGCATAAACAGATCTTACTGAAATAATCCTTATCTTCCATTAGTTCCCCCATATATTTCCTGGTGATGTCCCACAATTTGTCATCCCTTGAAACCCAAGTCCCCTTTCCTTTGTTAGGATGGTACCTAAGCCCCGAGTCTAACTGCTTCTTTGTGTTTCACTTCTTTTCTGCGAACTCTTATGCACATAAATATAAGTGAAAATTGTATGCCTTTTCTCCTGTTAATCAGTCTTTCCTTAGTTTAATCTGCACACTCCCAATTAAAGAACATAAGAGGATAGAGGAAAAGTTATTCCTCCCCAATCGTTTTTTTTTTTAATTTTTTTTGATGTGGATCATTTTTTTTGTCTTTATTGAATTTGTTACAATATTGCTTCTGTTTTATGTTTTGTTTTTTTGGCCGTGAGGCATGTGGAATCTTAGCTCCTCGACCAGGGATCAAACCTGCATCCCCTGCACTGGAAGGCAAAGTCTTAACAACTGGACCGCCAGGGAAGTCCCCGCAATAGTTTCTTAGTCCCAACTCACCGTCTCTTATCCAAATGCAATCAGTATGTCTTTAAAAGATCTTGCCTGGGTCCTCCTCTGTATCCCCACTGACATAGCCTTAGTTCAGGCCCACAGCAACTCAAACCCACACCATTGGCAACCATCTCTTCTTCTCCCTAATTGCTTCCAATCTTGCCCCCTCCTGACCTTAGAGAGCATTGTTTCAAACACAAATCTAATTGTTTAACTCCCGTGCAAAACACCTTTTAATGGCAATAATCTCCGAACTTCTTTGGTCATACAACCCTATGGGGAGGGGAGGAGGGCATATACTCCCAACCCATGTCTATTTACTTAGATATAAACTGTGTATATATGTAATACTACACAAATTTATACATTATACTACATACCCCAAAGTAGAAGAAATTTAAAAAAACAAGTTCTAATATTTTGGCCTCGATGGATCATCTTGCACAGCCCCTAGTGCCAAGCCACCTTAGAAGCCACTCGCTTACAAGGTGAAATTCAGTCTTAAGCATGAGCCTTTAACACAATGGCTCTTGCCTGTATATCTAGTCTCATTTCCTGCTGATCCCCCGCAGGTCTGAGTTCTAGCCATAGTTAATAACCTGCATGTACTGGACGCCCTCTTCCCTTGGTGCACATATTATGACTTTGCCTAGAATGCTTTTTCTCCCATGACTGTTTTCAGACTGGTCGCTCAAGCATTATTTCCTCAGGGAAGCCATTTCTTATCACCACCCCCCCCACATATATCAGATTACGTCTCTCTCCCTACCTGGGTTCCCATAGCAGCCTCTGAACAACTCAATTGCAACACTCACGATATTATATTGAAGTAATTTGTTTATATTTGTTTTCCTATTAAGACTGTGAGCTCCTTGAGGCTACGATTGGTAGCTTATTAGTCTTTGTGTCCTGGGACCACAACCACATTTTTTTTTTTCACAGTCACATTTTGATAGAAGAATTAAAAGTGATGAATATGAAAGGGATTAGAGTATACCACCTCAAAATATGCCACTTTGGCATGTGGATTATTTTGAGCTGAAGTCCATTGGGAATCAACAGATGCAGAAAGAAAACTTCTTGGAGCTCTTTATCCGACTAAAAGCAGAAACTTCTGAGGAATGAGGACTGCCATAAATACCCTCCCTGGGAGATTTATGGACCTGAAGAAGATGGAAAGCCAACACCAAGATGAGTCTGCATAAACAAACTTTATTCAAATAACCCTTATATAGGTTATTTATATAGGTAATATGTCTTAAAGGGGTTCCATTGGTTATCCCATATATTTGCCTTCCAACAATTTTCTGCCCCTAGAAGTCCACACACACACCCCTTTTTTTGTCTAGTCACCCTTTGTTAAAATGGTATATAAGCTTCTGAGTCTAACTGTTTCATTAGATTTTCACTTCTTTTCTGTGTAGCCCCATGCATGCAAAATTAAAAACATCAATTAAATGTATATACCTTTTCCCCCTGTTCATCTGTCTGTTGTCAGTTTAATTCACACACCCCAGGTATTAAATCTAAAAGGGTAGAGGGGAAAAATTTTCCTTTCTTACAAACACTTTCTTGGAAGAGAGTGAAAAACCTGTGTACTTATGCAGAAATGTGTAGGATTAAACTAAAGTGAAAGAACAGACTATTTTAAAGACTGGAATTTCATTTTTATTTACCAAGCAATATACCAACTCTTAACAGTCCAAATATAGGATTACATGTCCCTTTTTGTGATTTCCATTAAAGGTAATTCAAGTTTTTAACACTGGGTGATTGAATGGATGAATGGAGAGAAATAAACAGATAACTCTTTCTTAATGTGTATTAGGCATTAATCCATCCAATGATTCTTTTTGAGAGACACTGTTTTTCTTGTTTTTATAAATGGGGAAACTAGGGCTTAACATAGTTTAATAATGTGCCCAGGATGACAGAGCTACTAAATAGAACCTCAATTCTGGACTATCTGATCCCAAAGTTCACAGTCTTATGTAATATTTCCTCTTATTCTAGGGTGCTTTCTCCACCTTATACAACTGAATACCATACACATGTTCATACAAATGTCCCTTTTTACACAATCAGAATATAGAATAAGAAAATACATAATTTTATAATCTAGTCCTAACAAGACCGACCAATACATATAATGATATAAAAAAAAAATCTCTGCCTGTGTCAGACATACCAATGAAAGTGCAAAGGGAAGAGAACTGGGTCTGGTTTTACAGCCCCACTAATGTCCATGGAATGCAGTGAACTAGGGCAAGTGGTTTGTAACCTGTGACTCAGATGCTTCACTTAAAAAATGAGTACATTAGAACTTATGATCCCTAACTTCATTATTTTAATTTAATTTTGGCATCACACTTCGTCATGGCTTCCAAGTGTTTAAGTATTCAGAAGAAAAGTGGTTGCCTTCATAACCCAGGACAATATTGTCACATTGAGAAATATAGCTGGAGAGAATAAAGGTATTACTCAGAGAGTCCTCTGGCATCACCTCACTCCTTGTGTCAGTTGCTAAGGGAAAGTAAAGCAGTGAGCGTCATTTCTAGCTTATTTGTCTTCTGGAATGTTCTACACTGCAGACATGATACTATATACTTTATACTTCCCTACCTTTTCCCCATGGAAGCTGTAGAAACAGCCATTCCACTGTGTTTTACCCTTTTTCATCCAACTTAAGGAAAGACTCATTTAAACAGGGATGTCGGGGGTGGGGGGGGGGAAATATTGGGAGATTGGGATTGACATATCCACACTACTGTATATAAAAATAGATACCTAATAAGAACCTACTGTAGAGCACAGGGAACTCTACTCAATATTCTATAATGACCTATATGGGAATAGAATATAAAAAAGAGTGGATTTATGTGTATGTATAAACTGACTCACTTTGCTGTACAGCAGAAACTAACACATCATTATAAATCATCTATACTCCAATAAAAAATTAATTAAAAAAATAAAATAAACAGAGATGTCATGGGAATTCCCTGGCAGTCCAGTGGTTAGGACTCTGTGCTTCCACTGCAGAGGGCACAGGTTCGATCCCTGGTCAGAGAACTAAGATCCTGCAAGCCGTGCGTGGAACGGCCAAAAAAAAAAAAAAACTTAAAAAAAAATAAAATAAAATAAACAGGATGTCACTTTGTATTAATGGTCTCATACCCAACATTTAATATCAATTTAAGAAGAAGAATAAGCTAATAACCATAGTTGTAATCCTTTGGGCAGAGTGTCATAGCATCCCATGGAAGAGTTACATGAGAGTTCATGATTGATAGGCCAAGAGGATGAACACTGCATATACTTCAGTCAAACCTTTCTAGAAATGGTCATGTGGGTATGGTAGGTGACCTCTAAAATGGTCCTCAAGGGCTTCCCTGGTGGCTCAGTGGTTAAAAATCCGCCTGCTAATGCGGGGGACACAGGTTTGAGCCCTGGTCCGGGAAGATCGCACATACCGCAGAGCAACTAAGTCTGTGTGCCACAAGTACTGAGTCTGTGCTCTAGAGCCCGTGAGCCACAACTACTGAGCCTGCGTGCTGCAACTACTGAAGCCCACTTGCCTAGAGCCCATGCTCCACAAGAGAAGCCACTGCAATGAGAAGCCCGTACACTGCAACAAAGAGTAGGCCCCGCTCTCCACAACTAGAGAAAAGCCTGTGCACAGCAATGAAGACCCAATGCAGCCAAAAATAAAATAAATAAAAATTTGAAAAAAAAAGAATTTCCTTCCTTAAAAAAATTAAATAAGTAAATAAATAAATAAATAAAATGGTCCTCAGGGATCCCTTCCTCCTGGTATTTACGCCCTTGTGTAAAGCTCTCCTCTTGAGTGTAGGCTGGATTTAGTGACTAACTTCTAGTGAATATATTACAGCAGAGGTGATGGGGTGTTAATACCAATATTAGTTTACAGAAATGCTGTGGTTCATCTCCACATACCTCTCCCTGAGGACAATTGACTGCCATGTTGTAAGCTACGCTTCGAGAGGCCCACAGGGCAGAGAATTGAGGGAGGCTTCTGGCCAATGGCCAGTGAGGAACTCAGTCCTGCCAACAAACAAATGAATGGAATGAAAGTTGATTCTCCCCTGCTTGAGCTTTCACATGAGATCATAATCTCAGCCTGCAGCCTGACTGCAACCTTGTGAGATGCCTTGAGCCTGAGGCCCTGAGCTAAGCTGTGTCTGGATTACTGACCTACAAAAACTGTGAGGTAATATATGTTTGTCACTTCAAGCCATTAAGTTGTGAGGTAACGTGTTATACAACAATAGATAACTAGTAGATGATAATCATTATTATAACATTACGTGTTGTTTTTGGTTTTTTTTTGTGGCTGTACTGCATGTGGGATCTTAGTTCCCTGACCAGGGACCAAACCCATGCCCCCTGCAGTGGAAGCGCAGAGTCCTAACCACTGCACGGCCAGGGAATTCCCTACATTACATGTTTTATACATATAGTTAAACAAATATATTTTATAAGTATGACATATTTCAGACTTTAAATCTGGCCTATAGTCTTCTTCTTCATAAACACTTTTTTTTTAACCCCATTTGACTTCAACAGATTCCTGAATTAACCACACAGTTTGTTTTCATTCATTCATTCATCCATGCATACACCTATTTTTTAAAAAATATTTATTTATTTGGCTGCACCTGGTCTTAGTTGTGGCACGTGGGATCTTTAGCTGCGGCATGCAGGATCTAGTTCCCTGACCAAGGATCGAACCTGGGCCCCTTGCATTGGGAGTGCGGAGGCTTACCACTGGACCACTAAGGAAGTTCCACATCTAATTTTTTTGAGACTTTATTTTTTAGAGCAGTTTTAACTTCACAGCAAATTGAGACGATAAAAACTTTTCTCATATACTGCCTTCTTCCCACATATGCACAACCTCCCCCATTATCAACATCCCCACCAGGGTGGTGCATTTGTTATAGTTGATTAACCTATGTTGATATGCCATCATCACCCAAAGTCCATGGTTTACATTAGGGTTCACTCTGGGTTCTGTACTCTCACACGTAACCATCTTTGTAGTATATCATACAGAGTACTTTCCCTGCCTTAAAAATCCTCTGTGCTCTGCCTCTTCATCCCTCCCTCCCCTCAACCCCTGGCAACCACTGATCTTTTTATTGTCTCCAGTTTGCCTGTTCCAGAATGCCATATAGTTGGAATCATACATTATGTGACCCTTTCAGACTGGCTTCTTCCACTTCGCAATATGCATTTATGTTTCCTCCATGGCTTTTCATGGCTTGATAACTCACTCGTTTTAGTGCTGAATAATATTCCATTGTCTGGAGGTACCACAGTTTATTTATCCATTCATCTACTGAAGGACATCCGGATTGTGTACAAGTTTAGCAGTTATGAACAAAGCTGCTATAAACATCCACGTGCTGGTGTTTGAGTAGGCCTAAAGTTTCAACTCATTTGGGAAAATACCAAGGTGTATGATTTCTGGATCATATGTAAGAGTATCTTTAGTTTTGTAAGAAACTTCCAAACTGACTTTCAAAGTGGTTGTACCATCTTGCGTCCCCACCAACAATGTATGAGAGTTCCTGATGCTCCAAATCCTTGTCAGCATTTGGTATTGTCAGTATTTTACGTTTTGGCCATTCTTATAGGTGTGTAGTGGTGTCTCATTTTTTTTTCTTACTATATCACTGGTTTGTTATAAAAGGATATAACTCAGGAACAGCCAGATGGAAGAGATGCCTAGGGCAGGGTACCGTAAAGGACCAGGAGCTTCCGTGATCTCCATCTTCCCCCACATCTCCATGTGGTCACCAACCTCTCATTGTTGTTTTAATTTGTATTTCTCAAATGACATATGATATGGAGTATTTTTTCATGTGTTTATTTGCCATCTGTATATCTTCTTTGGTGAGGTAACTGTTAGGGTCTTTGGCCCATTTTACACATCAGGTTGTTTGTTTTCTTATTGTTAAGTTTAAGAGTTCTTTGTATATTTTGGATACCAATCCTTTATCAGATACGTCTCTTTTTTTGAAAGACAAATGCCATATGATATCACTTATATGTGGAATCTAAAATATGACACAAATGAATTTATTTACAAAACAGAAAAAGACTCACAGACAAAGAGAACAGACTTGTGGTTGCCAAGGGGGAGGGGTGGGGGAGGGATGGATTGGGAGTTTGAGATTAGCAGATGCAAACTATTATATACAGAATGGGTAAACAACAAGGTCTTACTGTCCAGCACAGGGAATTATATTCAATATCTTGTGATAAACTATAATGGAAAAGAATGTGAAAAAGAATATATATATATGTATAACTGAATCACTTTGCTGTATCGTAGAAATTAACACAACATTGTAAATCAACTATACTTCAATAAAATAAATTTAAAGAAAGGTATGTCTCTTTTTTAAGACTTTATATTTTTAGAGCAGTTTAAGGTTCACAGCAAAATTGAGGGGAAGGTACAGGATTTCCTAATGTACTCCATGGCCCTACACGTGCACATCAGCCTCCCCCATTATCAACATCCCCCACCTGAGTTAGACATTTGCTATGGCTGATGAGCCTACATTGACACATCATAATCACCCGAAGTCCATAGTTTACATTAAAGCTAACCTGTGGTGCTGTACATTCTGTGGGTTTGAACAGATGTATAATGACATTTATCCATCATTATGGTCAGATACATCTTTTGCAAATATTTCCTTCCATCTGTGTCTTGTCTTCTCATTCTCTGGACAGTGTCATGCATCCAATTTTGAAAGTGTTACTATGTATCAATCACTGTTTTGGAAATAAAGTAGAAAAATGAATAAAGCACTATTTCTGGCCTCAAGAAAGACAGGCAGAAACTGATAATGACAAAATTGCATGAAAGCCCCACTATTATTCTAGGCCATTTCATTGTCCATGTAGAAGACTCTATCCTGTATCCTAACCTCATTGGACCTTAACTTTAGCTCTGACAATTTTAACTTCCACCTCACTTCAGCATTATATATAACTCTATCTTCTCAATCACTTTCTTACTCTAATAATAATAATAATAATAATAGTGGTAGCTACCACTTATTGATCATCTACTATGTTCTAGTCATGGACTTTATGTGTTTTACACAAATACTTAAATATTTTACAGGTAAGTATATGGATTAAGAGTTAAAGGAATCTGCCTGAGGCTTATGTAGTAAAGGGGATCAGGGCATGCCACCCCAAATATGCCACTTTGGCATATTAATTATTTTAAGCTGAAGGGAATTGAGAAACAAATTTCCCTTTGTAAAGATGACATAGAGTTCCATTTGTAAAGATGACATAAACTTCCCGACTCCCATACCAGTAAGAGGAGAATGATTCTTACCACCAGAGAGGAATTGAATCTGCATAACAAACCGTACCAAATATCCCTTATCTACCACACTTTTCATAGTCACCCTTCACAACGTACCATTCCTAGGAGCACAAATCCCTTTTCCTTTGCCTAGTCACTTCTCCATAATATATCACTCTTTGTTAAAACGGTATATGAGGCCCCAAGTCTAGTCACTCCTCTGGGTTTTCATTCTTTTCTGTGAAGCCCCCGTGTACAAAAAGTATTAACACCAATAAGGAAATATATGCCTTTTCTCATGTTATTATATCTTTTCTCAGTTTAATTCACAGTCCCCCAGAAGCCGATCATGAGTAGATAGAGAATAAGTTTTCTCCTCTCCTACAGTAGTAAGTGGCAGGGCCTGGATTCAAATCCAGATCTCTCTGGCCCAGAGCTCGTATTTTTTTCTGCTGGGCCACACTGTTCTTTATCCTTTGACAACACATTCTGGCAGGAAAGCATTATACAATTTTATACTGGCACCCAAGCCTAAGGGTGAGTTATTGTCCGCAGTTTAAGAAACGATGAGTAGAAATTGAAGATTGTAATTTAAAATATGTTATTTTAGGGGCTTCCCTGGTGGAGCAGTGGTTAAGAATCTGCCTGCCAATGCAAGGGACATGGGTTCGAGCCCTGGTCCGGGAAGATCCCACATGCCGTGGAACAACTAAGCCAGTGTGCCACAACTACTGAGCCTGCGCTCTAGAGCCCACAAACCACAACTACTGAGCCTGCGTGCCACAACTACTGAGCCCGCGTGCCACAACTACTGAGCCCACGCTCCTAGAACCCATGCTCCGCAACAGAGAAGCCACCGCAATGAGAATCCCGCGCACCGCAACTAGAGAAAGCCCGTGAGCAGCAACGAAGACCCAACGCAGACAAAAATAAATAAATAAATATTTAAAAATAAATAAAATAAAATGTTATTTTATTATAAGCTCTGTTAAGAATGAATATTTTAGAAGGACAGGTCTCTAAAATGAATAGTGTTCTTTATAATACAACAAGTGTCATAGCAATAAGGAAGAGAATGGATAGTATTAAACCTTAGGCCTGAAAGATTGGTTAGTATTAATCTCAGGCCTAACAAACAGGATTTAGGTCCTATCTCTGCTGCTTATTAGTTGTGTGTGCCTGGGGTCTGTCTGACCTCAACTCTGCAAAATAAAGATACTATCCACTTTAAAGAGTTTTCTGAGTTCTAGACACATGTGTTTAATTATGTGCCAGATACCTGTACTCAGGAGTCTCATAAACATCCAATGTCCAAAACGGAATTAATCCTGCCTCACAGGCTTCTGCTTGTCCAGTGCACCTTTATCCGTTAATGGCACCACCAACCATACAGTGGCTCAACTCAGAAGCCAGGAGGTCTTCATCTCCCCACCTCCCCTTAGTTTTCATATCCAATCCCTTTATCCTATATTCTTCTTCTTTCATTAATTCATGTACTTAACATTTTTTACTCAGTACCTACTATTAAATTACTGGGTGTTCAACAGTAAATTAGGTGCTGGGGATAGAACAACGCTGTAGACAGACATAATCCCACACTCTAGTCATTTACAATTGAGTGGGAGGGCCACCCACAAAGGAGTCATATCATACGTTTAAGTTACACAAATTTAATCAATTATTTAATTATGTTTGAGAGGGTAGAGAAAGAGTCATTGAAATACGCTAAGTGGGCAAAAATTTAGATAACTATAATTATGACATATCTGGTACTCAGGAAACACTTAACAAAATTGTACTAATATAATAAGGAAATTTGTGGAGTACTATGAGGGCGTAGAGTAGAACTAAATAAGCCAAGGAGGCCAGGAACACTTTCTTTTTTTTTTCAGGAAGTAATTCCAAGCCCAGTGGAGAAGGAGGGTAGGAATCATCCAGGTATATGTGTTGTTGTGGGACGGGAGGAAGAAGAGCCTTCCTGGAAGAGAGCATAGCTTGTGTGAAAATCCTCAAGTAGGAAAAGTATGGATGTTTGAGGAACTGAAAATAGTATCGCTGGTGCACATCGAGAACCACAGGAAGTGTGGATCTAATTAAGGGTGGAAGAAGAGGCAGGCAGACACACCATAGCAGACTAGGGGTTGCAAACACAAGTGGCTATAGGTCCCAGCAAGCAGACCACATAAAGGTAAGAGTGATGGTGTCTGAAAACGGGCACCCATACGCCCCATCTAGAGAGGCCAGCCACCGCTCAGCTCATGCTGATCCCTATGGAGGACAGTGGGTGCAGCGTGGCCAAATCTTTCCGCTTTCTAAGAAAAACCACGAATCTGGACTTGAATATGCAATCTTCCACGTTTTTAATAAAAGCATCCAATTAAAAAAAATTAAGACACTCTGATGGCAAACAAAGCATATATCAGCCATTTATTTATTTTATTTTTGGCGGTGCCACACAGCTTGTGTGATCTTATTTCCCCAACCAGGGACTGAACCCTCTCCCTCAGCGGTGAAAGCACCGAGTCCTGACCACTGCACTGACAAGGAATTCCCCATATCATCAGTTTAGATGGGACTTGTGGGTCACCAGTTTGCAAAATGATCATATTTTAATATATCATGGAGTTTAGTATATCATGAGTTCATAATGACACAGAAGAGGGAAAATGTCGGGTAAGCAGTATTCCACATATGTGGATCCTGGGTCCAGAAGAGAGATTATGATGGTGATTTGTATTTGGTGTCATTTCTTTTTTATTGCTAATTAAAGTCCTGAGTGTGAATGAGATTACAAAGGAAAAAGGGTTTGTGTGTGAAAGTCTGGCACATTGAAGTTTCTGGCTGGAAAATGGGAAGACGAGAGTTTTAAAAAATGAGTCTAGGGATTTCTCTGGTGGTCCAGTGGGTAAGACTCCATGCTCCCAATGCAGGGGGCCCAGGTTCGATCCCTGGTCCGGGGAACTAGATACCACATGCCGTCATAACTAAAAGATCCTGCAGGCTGCAACTAAGACCCAGCGCAGCCAAAATATGTACATAAATATTTCTAAAATAAATAAATGAATAAAAAATGAGTCAAGGTTTGTGATCTATAAAGAACTCTTTAGTCGTAATAAGACATTCAGACTTTATCCAAAGAAGAACAGAGGACTTCTCTGGTGGCACAGTGGTTAAGAATCCACCTGCCAATGCAGGGAACAAGGGTTCAATCCCTGGTCTGGGAAGATCTCACATGCCGTGGAGCAACTAAGCTCCTGAGCCACAACTACTGAGCCTGTGCTCTAGAGCCCGTGAGCCACAATTACTGAGCCCATGCTCCACAACAAGAGAAGCCACCACAACGAGAAGCCCACACAACAACAACAAAGAGTAGCCCCTGCTCGCGGCAACTAGAGAAAGTCCACGCACAGCAACAAAGACCCAACACAGCCAAAAATAAATAAATAAATATATTAAAAAAAAAAAGAAACAAAGAAGAACAGAGAGTCATGAAAAGGTTTCAGGCAATAGTGATGTGAATCTGTTATTAATTTATAAAAATAACTCTGACTCAGTGTGAGAGGAGCACAGCAAAGCAAGGAAAGACCCAAGACAAGAAGACAATTTAGGAAGCTACTGTGGAACTCCTGGAGAGGGGTGCTGATGGCCCAGACAGGCAACAGGTGGAGAGTGAACATATTTGAGAACGATTTTGCATGTATTTAAGATCCAGAGCTGGGATCTGTATCATGTTTATTCCCAGTTGCTTCCAACTTTTGTGCAAATTTCCCTGCTGATTTGAATCCATGCATTAGGGATGTGCCACACCTTCTGCCCCTTCTCTGCATCATCTGTCAACTTCCTAGTCACTTCTCTTAATTCACTGAAAACTTTAACCTACGACTAGGAGTCTTCCTCTACTCCGAGTCCTGCCATTTCCAAGGAGATATTAATGTCTTTATGGCAACTCGTCTAAAAACCTGTTGTCCAAGTTCCTTGATCTTCTCACCTCTGATGACACTCTTCCCCACCTCCACTTTAGCCAACAAGCTGGTCATTATCAAAATTTACATCACTGCTACAATGATCACTTCAAACATTCTGTTTTCTGTCTACAACCTTCTGTTCCAGATGTGATTCTCAAGCACCCCCAGTTTACCTAGTCTTCAACCTCATTGGAACTGCCAACCCACTGGCACCTTTCTTTTGTCAACAGCCCATTCTTATACTTGATAGCATTTTAAAAATGGTAGCCTAGAGCCCATGTTTTATTATTTCAATTGTCCACTAACCAATATCTTAAATGTCTTTGCCTCTTGACCTTTCTATCACATCTGCCTGGAAAAACTTCAGCCCTGAATGAATCCAGTTATCATCCTTCTGAATTTCTCAGTACCAAGGCAGAAGAAAAATTACAAAACAGCAGAAATTGGTATCTCTGTATATTCATGGCCACCAACCTCAACCGGGTGAACTTCAAAACTTTAAAGATACGGGCTTCCCTCGTGGCGCAGTGGTTGAGAGTCTGCCGGTGCAGGGGACGTGGGTTCGTGTCCCGGTCCGGGAAGATCCCACGTGCCGGGGAGCAGGCTGGGCCCGTGAGCCATGGCCGCTGAGCCTGCGCGTCCAGAGCCTGTGCTCTGCAACGGGAGAGGCCACAACAGTGAGAGGCCCGTGTACCACAAAAAACAAACAAACAAACAAACAAAATATATATATCTTAGGAATTGTTCCAATTCAAGACATAATGAGCTGCTTCATTCTTTTTTATGACTCTATAGTAGTCTGTTGTAAGGAAGTAGTATAACTTATTTAATCTCTTATTTTTTGATATTTAGGATACTCACAATCTTTTAAAATTTAAGTTATAGACAATACAACAGTGAATATTCTTGTACACACATAATTGTGTTCGAGTGTGTGTATGAAAGTTTATCTTAGACTTTCAAATTCCTAGAAGCGGAATCACTGGGTTAAATGAAATGTGCATTTCTAATTTTGTAAGATATTGACAGTTTTCCCTCTATAGAGTTTGTACCATTTTACATTTCCACTAGCAATATATGAGTGCCTATTTCTCATATATTTACCAAAACAGAAAACTTTTGAAACATTATGAACTTTGCCAATCCACATCGAGAATTCTTATCCAAGGTCCACAGGCCCCAAGAAATTTATTCCAGAGACTTCCCTGGCAGTCCAGTGGTTAGGACTCTGTGCTTCCACTGCAGGGGGCACGGGTTGGATCCCTGGTAGGGGAACTAAGATCCTGCATGTCGCGCGGCCAAAAAAAAGAAAGAAAAGAAAAGAAACTGATTCCAATTTTTGCCTTCCACTCAAAGTCCCAACTGCAAATGTCAGTCAGTGAGACCACCATTTCACCTACATGAGAATCCCCACTCCAACTATGCACGCTTTTACCCCTGGTACATTCAGTCCCCTGATCCAATCAACTTTTCAACATAAGCCTCCCTTCAACTTCTCCAGCCTGGACTGCATGGCTCAGTGCTATGAATTCTCCCTTGCCCCATCTCTCCATCATACCTGCCTGGCAAAAATCCATCCTTAGTTAAATACAACTCCTGCCTACCCTGCACCTGCAAAAGGAGCTGAACATATCTGGAGAAAAACTCACAATCACTCTGTCTTGTCTGAGTCAAGTCCGTAACCACAAGCCTCAGTGGGCTCTTGGCAACCCCCAAATCATGACATTTCTGGGTCTGTTCACTTTCCCATCCCACTGCTTCATATCTTTTTATCCCTTTCAGTCCTCCCATGTCTTTTCACTCCCACTTTCTGCTGTTCATCTTGCTTAATATTTCACCAAAAAAAGTTGAAGCAGAAAAGAACTTCATCATCGTTCCATGATTAAATCTATCAGCCTACCGAAACAGATAACGCTTATGCTCTGCCTTTCCTCCCTTTTATATTCTATGAAGTGCCCTTGCTCCTGTCCAAGGCTAACCTTGTCACTGTGGGAGATTGGAGATTCCCTTCTCTGGGATATAAAGGGACACTGATCTCGTAATTACTTCCTTCTTTTTTATTGAAAGCTCTTTTAATCACGCAGTTATCCTGTATCTACCTTTCCACTCCCATCTCTCAATACACACCCAATTCGCCGGCCTCTTGGAATCACTTGCAACGCCTTGCAGCCTCTCCCAGGCTTCTGTGCTCATGCTTGCCCCTCTCCTTGGTGTGCCCCTCACCTTGCACATTTACCTTACTCCACATGAAATCTTCCACGTCCACTTTCTCTTCACTCCTATTCTATCGCTTTCGTACAGGCTCCTTCTCCCCTATTTTATTCTTTCTCCCTCAGTGTTTCTTACAAAAATGCAAATGGAGGGGGGATGTTGATTTTCTGGTTACTTCCTATGACCTTTCCTTCAAACCAAGTCCCTTGGTTTGAGTCCCAGCCACTTTTCATGCACCCTGTCGCTAATTTTTCCTTTCTGTAGGAGACTGCATCGTGTGTGTGAGGATGTGCTCTGGGGCTTCCAGGAGAGTGGTGGTGGGTGATCACTCCTGGTGGGAGACCGCAGCATATATAGGTATATCAAGGTTTATACCAGAAAGCCGGTAACGCTCTACTCAACACTCCCCATTTTCCCAAATCCAGGGCTACCCTCAGCCTCTAGGACCGCGCGAGTCCCAGCGGATCCCGGGGCGCGGCTTCGCTTTGAAGGCCGCTGATCTAGATTGGCTCCGAGGGCCGGTCCTGGCCAATCAGGACTGGGGGCGTTGTCTCGAAGGCGGGGCTTCCCCTCGCCTACCCCCCCCCCCCTCGCCTCCCACGCGGTGGGTTCCAGGAGCTACCTCCCTGTGAACGCGATCCCTAGATCTCCCGCAGAAGTCTCTGGGCCCGGGGGGGGCCTGGCGGGACATGGCCTTGGCCACTGTGGCAGCAACAAGACTGGGCCTCGGCCGGGCCCCTCCGCTCCTCCTCCGGCGCGGCTACCAGACAGAGAGGGGTGTCTACGGCTACCCGCCGAGGAAGCCCGAGAGCCGGGAGCCCCAGGGCGGCCTGGCGCGCCCCCCAGGTCAGGGGTTGGGCCCGGGCGGTGGGCGTGGGGCCTGGGGAGGCAGGGGGCCTTCCTGCCTGGCCTGGGGTGGGGTGCTTTTGATAGTTGGGGCTTCTAGGGGCCTCAGTGTGCGAGTAGGAGGGTGGGGAGGAACGTGAGGCGAGGGAGCAGAGGCGGACAGGCGTGCCTACAGTCAGGGTCGGGGGTCACAGAATGGTTTTGTGAGCTCTTGTCTTTTCCATTCCTTGGTCGTAAAACGTATAAGAACTTAGCTCTTTGCGGAGTCGGGGCTGCAGGAAAAGAAAAGTTCTAAGATATCCCAGCTCCTGGAGATCACCCAAGGATACATTTCCAGGTCCGTCTCCAAAGCTGGTGTGAGCCGGGATGTGTGGGGATCGCGACTGTGGCAGGGTGAAGAGGGCAGTTAGTAGATGGTCTTGGACCACAGCATGGTATTTATTGTCCATTTGTCTCCTCTGTGTAGCCTCTTTAATTTCAGAGTTTAGAACTCTTTGCTGAATTTAGAAACGTGTTACTCAGGTTTTAATGTATTACGAGACATGAATATCAGTTTTTGGAAGCTCTGTTGCATCCTCATATGCTAGAAACTAATTTTGAGCATTTGGTTTATGCTCCAAAGTTATTGTATCTTTATTCATCTTCACAGAATAGAAGATGAACACAGATCGATTATTAGAGGAAGGTCATTTGGCATCTTTGATCCAGTTATTGGATAAACAATTAGGAGCCCCTTCATCGTCTAAACACCTGACCTTTGAGCAGTACATCACACACTGGAACCTCAATATTTTGCTTTTGATCCCAGGGGACATTTAGAATAAAACTGATTCTCCTTCTTGAGTCTAGCGGGTTTCTTTAGGGACAGGATTTTGGCCAGCTAGATTGCTAATCCCTTGAGAGTAAGACTATAGGTATCTTATTTCACTTGGCAAATTGAATGCCCAGAATTTTACACGCCAACTGTCCTCAAACTGAAGCGCGCATTCAGATCACTCTGCATGATGTTAAAATGCTAGCTTCCAGGCCAGCCTCCCTCTCCCCTCCCCCAAACCCCACCCTAGTTCTCATTCAGTGGCCTGAGATGAGGTTCAGGAATTTGTATTTTTATGTCACTCTAGGTGACTCTCTAGCAGGACGTCCGTGGCCACCATGGCCAAACACTGTTATAGTCATAAGGGATGTATGTGTAAGATGTATTTGACAATCTCTTCTTCAATTAAGAACTTACTAGTGTGTGCTCAGTGTGCAATTATTGTGATCTTATTTGAGGTTTTCCCTCACTGCTGGGTCTCTGTTTGATTCCTATTACCAGCCTGGCAGTCGAGAATTAATCTTTGCTGGGAAAAGTCTGGGCTGGTGGTTCTCAATGGCAAGACTGTATCCAAATCATCCAGGGAGCTTTGGGCTGGTGTGGTTTGAAAAAATATCTCTGGAGTTGATTTTATCTGTATATAATCTTCTCTCTTCCCTCATCACCAACTTGTGCCTCCCCACCCCTCCTAGCAATGAACTTGCTGTATTGTGGGATCCTTGGTGAACTTTGAAAGTTCAGTATTGAGTTAGAACTGCAGGCTAAGGGTACGATATTGTGTTGTACTGAGAGGATAGAGTAAAATCAATACTGAGAAATAGTTGTTTGTTGCAGTTATGGGATCTGACTTAAGGAATTTTTTTCCTTATATCTTTTTTTAATACTCTGAATAAAACTTAAAGGCAAGTGGGCCGTTTTGTAACTTTCTCCAAAATTATCATTCCATGTAGATCTGTGACAGTTCTTTCTGTTTAAGAACTTATCACATCATTTTGTAAAAACTCTTTTTATAGATACTACTCCTACTAGGCTGTGTGGGAGAATGGGGAAGGAGATTACATATAGCTCACGTCCAAAGAGCTTGGTCACACTTCTATACATACCTGCAAGGGAGACTGGAAACCATAGTCTTTACTCAGGGTGGCTACCTTCCAATTAAAAATTATTTTGAGAGAGAAGAGGAAAATAGATGTTGGAAAATAATTAGTAATCACGCTCGGCCCCTTTGGCCATTCAAATATCCTAAGCTTTTCTTCCCACACATAGAATGTACTCACTTCCTCCCTCCTCCATTAAATTCCTTAATCCAGCTCAAAGTCCATTTTCTCTGGAGAATGTGCAGTCCTCTCCAGCAGGTGTGGCTGTGGCTCCTTGGAGTCTGGAATTTTATGAACTGCCATCCATCCTGAATATATACACATTCGATGTACAAAGGAAACTCCCATCCACAAAAGGAAAGAATGAGGAATTTATAGCAGCCACTGGTTCAGACCAGTTATCAAGTCCTGTTGGGTAGGAATGGTAAAGCCCCTTTATGTGGCTTAGTGGTAAATTCACTAGATTGTCTGGCCCCTCAACTCTGCCCCTGTCCCTTCCCCTGGTCTTGCCTTATGGGTTCTTCTTCTTCTTTTTTTTTTTTTTAAATTTGCCCATTTTAAGGATGTAGTTTTTTTGTGTTTTTTTTTTTAGATGTTGGGGGTAGGAGTTTATTTATTTACTTTTTGGCTGTGTTGGGTCTTCGTTTCTGTGTAAGGGCTTTCTCTAGTTGCGGCAAGCGGGGGCCACTCCTCATCGCGGTGCGCGGGCCTCCCACCATCACGGCCCCTCCTGTCGCGGAGCACAGGCTCCAGACCCGCAGGCTCAGCAGTTGTGGCTCACGGGCCCAGCCACTCCACGGCACGTGGGATCCTCCCAGACCAGGGCCCGAACCCGTTTCCCCTGCATTAGCAGGCAGACTCTCAACCACTGCGCCACCAGGGAAGCCCACGGGTTCTTCTTTAACCTGTATCTTCTGAGGGCATTGGGGAGTGTGCCCTCCTTGGGGGCTGCACACCTTTCATGGTCCACTTTATTTTGATAAAGTTAGGAGCCTGAGAGTTACTTTAGGTAGTCATCAATTACAGATTTTTTTTTTCTGGCCAGAGTTGGGATTTCTTTGGCAGTTCAGTTTTTAATTTTATTTATTTTTATTTCTTATTTTTTAAATTAGTTTTTATTGGAGTGTAGTTGATTTACAATGTTGTGTTACTTTCTGCTGTACAGCAAAGTGAATCAGTTATACATATACATATATCCACTCTTTTTTAGATTCTTTTCCCATATAGGTCACTACAGAGTATTGAGTAGAGTTCCCTGTGCTGTACAGCAGGTTCTTATTAGTTATCTATTTTATATATAGTAGTGTATATATGTCAATCCCAATCTCCCAATTTATCCTCCCCTGCCCCATTTCCCCCTTGGTAACCCTAGGTTTGTTTTCTACATCTGTGACTCTATTTCTGTTTTGTAAGTAACCTCATTTGTACCATTTTTTGAGATTTGGAGTTGGGATTTCTTTGGCAGTTCAGGTTTTTAAAAAATTTATTTATTTATTTTTGGTTGCATTGGGTCTTCATTGCTGCGCGCGGACTTTCTCTAGTTGCGGTGAGCGGGGGCTACCCTTTGTTGTGGTACGTGGTCTTCTCATTGCGGTGGCTTCTCTTGTTGTGGAGCACGGGCTCTAGGTGCACGGGCTTCAGTAGTTGTGGCTCACGGGCTCTAGAGCGCAGGCTCAGTAGTTGTGGCGCACGGGCTTAGTTGCTCCACGGCATGTGGGATCTTCCTGGACCAGGGCTCGAACCAGTGTCCCCTGCATTGGCAGGCGGATTCTTAACCACTGCGCCACCAGGGAAACCCGGCAGTTCAGTTTCTTAAATAAAATTCCTAGGACTGCAGTCTTTTTGCTTTTTGGCTTTTTGCTTCTAGTCATTCCATGAGCAATTTGCCCACAGTCAAAGAGCTCATCTGGGCCTAGTTTTTAAGCCTGCAAACCCTGGTCTTTTATTTACTGCTTCTACCCACTCGACTCCCTAAATTTAATGGTGTTTATTTTGAGACCATCTCAACTAATATGCTGTAGTGGGAAGGCAAAACCCTTTGTGTGATATTGAAGGCTCAGCTGGCTTTCATCATCTAACAGATAATGCTTACTAGAAGGTACTTAAAAAGGGGTTTCATCTTTTCTCCTATATCCGGCCAAGTCAGCCTCTTCAGAACTACCTTAACTAATTGCTTCTACTCTTCCAACCTTGGCTGGGTCTGCCCTCTAGGTACTGAGGCCACAGATGGAGAAAACCTCCCAGTAGTGGAGTGAATTTCCCTCCATCTTTTCTTAATGATGAACTATCTCCTCCTTGACCTCACCTTTCTTCTGGGGCTTTCCTGAAGATGACAAGAAACGATGAACACAGACTACTGAGCCACAGGCTCCATGGGCATGCAGCCTGCCTTTCAAGATATCGCAAGTGACAGTTTTACCGAATGTCAGATAACATAACACTGCTTCAGCTTTCTAGTCTGAAATACCTGGGTCCTCGGTACCCACCACCTGACTGCGAAGCCAGTGTCATATACATTTTAGGTTCTGTTATGGCAGCAACCCACCTCCAGTAGCAAATTCAATATTGGATAGGATGTGTTCAGGGGCTGTGCCAGAGACCTGGAATAACAGTGGGTTGAATAAAGTAAGTAGAAGTCTGAGCTGGTATGACAGCTCTGCTCTGCAAAGCTGTAGGGGTTCAAGTTTCTTCTATGTTGTTCCTTTGCCACTCTGTGGGTGTTGCTTTCAACTCTGGTCGAGGATAGTTCACCACTATAGCCACAAACTGGCCAGCAAGAGGGAGGAAAAGGGGGAGGGGAAGAGAACACCATCTCTTTAAGGGTAAGACCCAGAAGTTGAAACATCACTTCTACTACCCTCTCATTGGCCAGAACATAGTCATATGGCCACCCTGGCTGCAGGGAAGGCTGGAAAGGGTATCCTTATTCTGGGTGGTCATATACTCAACTATCTGTTACCATAAAAGAGAAGGGAAATGGATGTTGGGAGTTATAATAGTCTCTGCTACAGATGTACTTTAAAAATCTGGGGCAAGCAACTTTTCACCTTGTACTTCCTGTCCCATTTTGAGCACTCTATTTCTCAAAGCCTTGCTTTCTTCATATTTTCACTAACTAGGATCCTAGTCTAGGTGTTTAATTCTGGCCTGCTACCAAAAAAAAAAAAGTTGAATTCAAGGGTTCTTAACCTGGGCCCATGGACCCCTATGAGAAGGTTTCAGGGGGTCTGTGTACTTTGCACAACTCTGTGTGTGTGTCTGTTTGTAGGCCGAGGGCCCGTAGCTTTCATCACATTCTCAAAGAGATCCATGACTTCAAAGAGGTAAAACTGCTAGCCTAGCTGGTATTATAATTTATAGCCTAGTTCCCTTCCAGCTTAGTCCAGTCTTTCTAAAACGTTGGTTTAATTGACTTTCTTACTCAGGTCTCCAAAGGCTCCACTTTGCCTCTCAAAATAAAATGCAGGTTCTTTAGGTTGCTACTCAATGCCCTTCATGTTTCTTGACATGTTCTAATTCTTTCTTACCTCTTTCCATATAAATTCCCCCACTTTCCAAATCTCTTCTTCACTTTGTGCCTTTCCACTTCTTACTCTCCACAGTCCAGCTCCATCCCCAAGTTCTCTGTGACATCTTTCCAGACAACTCCAGGCTATCCTAATCTGAATTCCCTTAACTCTCAGTATGGGGCCCAACCCCTTGGACTGTATTAAACTTTTTCTAATTGTGTGCAGTTTTGTGCGGGGATCATCTTCTCATTTACATTGTAAGATCCTGCCTAGTAAAGACCTTGTCTTATATTCCTTTCAGCTCTACACTTAACTAAATACTTATTAAATGATTGATTCCTACTAAGAAGTGGAAATAGGGTTCTGTATATGCAATTTCTTTGTGACATTTGATACATTTGAATTTTGCACGTACAACCGTAACACCAAGAACTAAGAAACACTTTATATATAGGGTAATATACTGTATTACCATGTTCTAGAAGAAGGAATAACTTTTTTTTTTGCTGATGAAGACAATTAAGATTCATTGGGTTTTTCCTTAAATTCTGTTTAACTGTGTGCTTATGGTCTGTTCTAGTAATTATAGGAGGCTGATGAGGCCAAGGACACAGTTTAATTGGCTTTAGTCTTTCTTTTTTTCGGCCTTGCTGTGCAGCATGCAGGATTTTAGTTCCCCGACCAAGGATCAAACCCATGCCCCCTGCATTGGGAGGTGCCCCCTGCATTGGGAGCCCGGAGTCTGAAGCACTGGACTGCCAGCTAAGTCCCAGCTTTAGAGTTTTTCATAATGCCTACCAGTTGTCCTAAAAGGTACCATCTTTGTTGAGAGGAATGACTGAGTTAGTGGGATGGATCATGTACATTAACTTTTGGTACTGGCAAAATGAATCCAAGGACAAACCCTACTGAAAATGGACACAAGGCATCCTCCCACATCCAAGGTGACACAGAGAAACGGGAGGAGGTATGGTCAAAGTTATGGTGCCTCCCTCCTCCTCTTTGACCTTCATCAGCCTTCTTTCTTAATATGTTTATCTTGGCCAAATATCAATGCCTGCATAGGATGACTACTTCATTTACTAAGATTTTCACTGTAGTAAGGCTTTGGAGAGATATTGGATTTGCTTGTAGTAACCTTTTTGGGTGGCAGCGGTTTCACTAGTTAAAATTTGACCTGTGATGAGTGTCCTTTGTAGCTGGCTATTAGTAAAACAGCTTGTACTTTAACCTCTGTATACCTCAACTTCCAAGTAAACTTGAATTTATTTATCAACAATCCTAATTTAAAATGGAGGTGGGTTTCCATATACATTTTAGAAGTATTTGTTCTAGTTCTGTGAAAAAAGCCATTGGTATTTTGATAGGAATTGCACTGAATCTGTAGATTGTCTTGGGAAGTATGGTCATTTTAACAATATTAATTCTTCCAGTCCAAGGCCATGGTATATCTTTCCATCTGTTTGTGTCATCTTCCATTTCTTTCATCAGTGTCTTATACTTTTCCGAGTATATGTCTTTTACCTCCTTAGGTAGATTTATTTCTAGGTATTTTATTCTTTTTGGTATGACACTAAATGGGGTTGTTTCCTTAATTGCTCTTTCTGATAGTTCGTTGTTAGTATATAGAAGGGCAACAGCTTAGGACCAGTGATTCATAGGCATAAATTTCATTATGAAGGATTTGGGTTATTAAAAAATGGCAGAATTTAGAGACCATTAGGAGATGGGAGCTGTAAGATTCCAAACAGCGTTTAGTGGTTACTGATCTTGGAGATCAGCTTTAGTAGTTGAAGTGAGGTTGCAGGTATGTTGCATATTAGAAATAATAGGAGCCTTGGGAATTCCCTGGCAGTCCAGTTGTTAGGACTCGGCACTTTCACTGCTGGGGCCTGGGTTTTGTCCCGGGTCGGGGAACTAAGATCTCACAAGCAGCGTGACGCGGACCAAAAAAAAAAAAAAAGAAGAGAAAGGAAATAATAGGAGCCTTTACTGGAGGTATAGGAAAAACAGTTGGGGAAAATCTTATTGCATTAGAGATTTTCAAAAATATTTAGATGATTTTTTAAATGTTTCAATGACTTCTAGTTATCTCATCCTGTTTGCTGTAGGCCCTGGACTTTCCTTTTCACTTTTTGTTATGGTATAGTAGGTAAAACACTGGATTAAAATCAAGCACACCTGAGTACAAATAGTTCAAATTCCAGCTTCTTCATTACCAGTGTCACCTTCTGCAAGTCACTTAACGTGTTTGGGCCTCAGTTAACTCTTCTGCAGATAAGGGTGCCTATTTCAGGGCTGTTACAGGATTAGATAAAATGACGTATCTGAAAAATGTAACACAATGTGTAGCACAAGTTAGTACTCAATAAATGGTCACTATCATTTATTATCAATCTGTGACTGTTGCTCACCTATTTCGGCAATGATTTAAGAAAGGAATCTCAAAAAAAAAAGGAAAGGACCAGAACAAGGTTTCTATTTAAAGTTTGGTTTTTTGCAAGAAAGAACTATCTGGCAAAATAAATTTAGCTTATAAAGATATCATGTTTGAGATGGGAAGAGAAGATGATTGGATGTAAAATGAACTCAGCTGCGCAGCCTAGGTATGAGTTTGTTGTACAGAATTCATAATAATAGTATTCTGGTACCAAGTCTTGCCTTTTGATATGGTTATCTATGAAGTTCCTAAGTTGAAGCTGGTGGCAGCTGTCTCATTTCTTTTTTTCTATAAATTTCTGTTGTTTATTTATTTATTTATGTATTTGGCTGCATTGGGTCTTCGTTGCTGTGCGCGGGCTTTCTCTAGTTGCGGTGTGTGGGCTTCTCATTGCAGTGGTTTCTCTTGTTGCGGAGCACGGGCTCTAGGGCGTGCGGGCTTCAGTAGCTGTGGTGTGCAGGCTCAGTAGTTGTGGCTCGTGGGCTCTAGAGCGCAGGCGCAGTAATTGGGGAGCACAGGCTTAGTTGTTTCTCGGCACGTGGGATCTTCCAGGACCAGGGATCGAACCCGTGTCCCCTGCATTGGCAGGCGGATTCTTAACCACTGTGCCACCAGGGAAGTCCCCGTCTCATTTTAACAGGGCCTAAGAGGGGACTTCCCTGGCGGTCCCGTAGTTAAGACTCCACGCTTCCATTGAAAGGGACCTGGTTTCGATCCCTGGTCAGGGAACTAAGATCCCACATGCCGCAAGGTGTGGCCAAAAAAAAAAAAAAAAATAGGGCCTATGGGACTCCAATTATGGAGTTCTCTTTCTTGGAGTCTTTAGTATTTTAATAGATAGCCAATGTTCCCGCTTGCTCTAAGCATATGCTGACTTGAATGCAAAGAGACTGTGGATTGGATCTAGATATTTTGGGGGGAGGCTGTTTATGACCAGATGATGAAAGAGAACTGTATTGACTTCCAGTTGAAGTACTAAGTTTAGTTTAGGTTATCTGTCAGTGTACTTTATGTTGGTTAATATGAACACATTTCTTTCTGAAAATAAAATGCTATTCAACACTATCCAGTGCCCCCACTGTGTTTGCTTACAGCAGAGAATAAAGTGAAGTAGATATCCCTATCATAATGTTTTTTATTTGTTTGTTTGTTTTGGGTGCACGGCACGTGGGATCTTAGTTCCCTGACCAGGGATTGAACCCGCACCCCCTGCATTGTAAGCACAGAGTCTTAACCACTGGACCGCCAGGGAAGTCCCTCATAATGTTTTTTTACTCTTGTTTTAGCTAAGGTTCTTTTGGTCACAAGCAGCAGAAACCAACTCTGGCTATCTTAAGCAAAGAGGGGACTTTATTTGAAGGGTACAAGGGTATCTTCTAGAGCTGAAAAACGTTTCAAGTAATCAAGAAGGGAGTGAACCAAAGCTAACTCTGGGAATATTGGCAGAGGCTGTGTGTGGCCCGATAAGGCACAGCTGTTAAGGTACTTAGCTCCTGTGTCACCCATAATGTGTGTTGGGGGGTTCACAAGACCACCCCACATTTAGAGATTCTCCAGAAGGGACTCATGGCACTCAGTCTATAGTTGTACTCATGGCTAAGGTTTATGGCAGTGATGTGATAAGGACACACAGCTGGACCATAATGGAAAAGGCACAGGAAGAGTCTGGAGTACCTTTGTGCAGGCTTCCTTCTGCGTTCTCCCATGAGGCATCACACGGAATGCACTCCTCTTCAAGAAACACAGCAACATGTGTGCAATGTTCCTGCGCAGGGAATCCTATTAGAGTCTCAGCACCCAGGGTTTTGTTTTCTTTTTTTTTTTAACATCTTTATTGGGGTATAATTGCTTTTCAATGGTGTGTTAGTTTCTGCTTTATAACAAAGTGAATCAGTTATACACATACATATGTTCCCATATCTCCTCCCTCTTGCGTCTCCCTCCCTCCCACCCTCCCTATCCCACCCGTCCAGGTGGTCACAAAGCACCGAGCCGATATCCCTGCAGGGTTTTTATTGGGAGAGGTTCGTATAAGCACCCTCTGCATGTGCCAAAATCCCAGACTCCCAGAAGGAAAGCAGGTGTTCAGCCTAAACTACCTTGTTCTCCCAAACAGTCGAGGCACAGTGGATCACCCTTACCAATTAGGGACAGGTGAGGCCATTCCTGAAATTCAAATTCCCAGGCAGCAACCAAGAGCATAAACCTTGCAAGCAGGCTTTTCTAAGGATAGCAGTCTCACGCTCACTCTTCTCGTATCTCTTAATTCCAAGTCTCAAATTCTGGGAAGATTGAATCTGACCCACCTTGACTCAGGTGTCTTTGGAATCCATTGACTCTTTGGGAGGCAAAGTGGAGCAATAGAGACATGGCCCTGGAACCCACCCTCTGGGATGGGAAGGTACAGTTCTCAGAAGAGAAGGACCCAAAGTGATCAGGAGGGATCCACTGCAGCCCTCATACGGCATGTTTGAGGGCTCTGGAAACCTTTGATCGGGAGGGTTCTGTGATGCCATTACAATACAGTGAATTTCAGGACTTCATTCATTCAAGTAATAACAAATATCTCTTGAGCATCTACTATGTGCCATTCTCCTGAGCCAGAAGCACGCCTCCAGTATTTTCCATTTTATTTGGAAGAAGAGCGTATATATCTGCTACTGTGGTTTGCCCTATTCTCTCTGGCTTCTTAGGAATTTAAACATCCAATTAAATTCCTCTGAACTTTCACAGATATCGTGAGCACTGAGTCATTTGGTCAGTATTATGCCTCAGGTGAAGGGATTCATTTTTCTCTTACAGTAATCCTTTGATTTATACAGTAACAGGGAGTTTTTTTGTGAAGAAGATATGTATTCTATTGCTGTGATCCAATCCATTTAAATCTTTTAATTTCATTATTTGCTACCAAAGTAATCCAGCTGAAGCAATTTTATCCAATGCATTTGACACTGAAACTTGGTCAGTTAATTTAACAAAAAATCATTAAATCAAGGATTATCATAATGAAATGAGAGACACTTTACGTATTTTAACTCAAGTATGTTTATTTTTGGTTTTGTATATGCAAATCTTTAAAGTGAAGAGCACTTATGAAAGCAATCTGAGTGTGGAATCTCCTAGATTTTTATAATGTCTCCCCTAATGTTTACTTTTCCCCATAGCAACAGCCTTAGGAACAAATATAATTTATTCTTACAAGCATATAGTCAACTGGTGAGGGCAGTGGAGAGAATCTGATCATCAGAAGCTTTCAGGGTATATTTAAGTCAGTTAAATGGATACAATTTAAAGAGCTCTGGGAATTTCCTGGAGGTCCAGAGATTAGGACTCAAGTGCTTTCACTGCCTTGGGCCTGGGTTTGATTCCTGGTCGGGGAACCAAGATCCCATAAGCCTCATTGTGTGGCCAAAATAAATAAAGAGCTCTACTGGACATGTTCATTACAGAAAACTTAGAAACTATGGTAAGCAAGAAAATTTTTTTTTTTTTTGGCTGCGTTGGGTCTGCATTGCTGTGCGTGGACTTTCTCTCTAGCTGCGGCGAGCTGGGGCTACTCTTTGTTGTGGTGCACGGGCTTCTCCTTGTGGTGGCTTCTCTTGCTGCGGAGTATGGGCTCTAGGCTCAAGGGCTTCAGTAGTTGTGGCTTGAAGGCTCTAGAGCACAGGCTCAGTAGTTGTGGCGCACGGGCTTAGTTGCTCCACGGCATGTGGGATCTTCCCGGACCAGGGCTCGAACCCATGTCCCCTGCATTGGCAGGCGGATTCTTAACCACTGCGCCACCAGGGAAGTCCCAAAATTAAGAATTTTGTTTGTTTGTTTGTTTGTTGTTGTTTTTTTTGCGGTATGCGGGCCTCTCACTGCTGTGGGATCCTCCTGGACCGGGGCACGAACCCGTGTCCCCTGTATTGGCAGGCAGACTCTCAACCACTGCGCCACCAGGGAAGCCCCAAAATTAGGAATTTTGACATAGGATCATCACTAAGTTTTTGGTCTATTTCCTTTATATATGTGGAATATATACATGCAAGTGGAGAGACATATATGAAGTATATAGATACTAATATGCTAGATATACTATATAATGAAATATATATTATACACCAATTTTAACAAAAATCAGGCTTATGCTATATATATAGTGTCTTTTAGTCTTTTTCCATCTAAACAAACTGATGCTTTTCCAGTAAGCATTCTCCTACAGCATTATCTTGTGATGACTTTTGGCCAGTGGGGATTAGTTATCAACACTGTGGCATGTCCCTAAGAGGACTGGGGGTTTGTAGGGAGTTAGAGGACTAACTACAGGGGAATGTCAGTGAGGAATGAGGAGGCATTGACTCCACCTTCAGTACCGGAGGGACGTGTGTGTGGGTGATGAGTAACTTCACCTTCCACTGGTGTCCTCAGGGGAAAGCAGATTCCCGTGACGACAGGAGTATAAGCAATTGTTTAGGGAAGAGGTGAAGAGGGTAGGGAGACCTGTTAAGCATGGAACAGAATTCCAGAGGTCATAATGGAAGGATCTGGGAGACAGAGAGGGAAGAGATATGGGACTGGGTCTGGTGGAAGATACCAGAGCAGTGAAATGAGGGTCTGAGAGAAAACAGATGGTCAGGATGGATGGAGGATGTGCCCCAAGGTGGGAGGGGAATAGTCCTCTCTCTCTGGCTCTTTCAGAATAGTAGGTGCCACATGTTTTTCGGGGTGAGCAGCATCCTTTTGTGCCAACTCCCCCGTCAGTGTTCTAGAGTATCATTAAAAACTGGCTTTTCAGTTAGCAATTTCAGTTAGAAATTGAAGCAGTGATCCCTGAGCTGATGTGGTTCACTAAAGAGAATGTTTTCAAAAGAGGGCTAGTAGAAGACTTCCCTGGTGGTCCAGCGGTTAAGACTCCGTGCTTCCAATGCAGGGTGTGTAGGTTCAATCCCTGGTCAGGGAACTAAGATCCCATGTGCTGCGTGGCATGGCCAAAAGTTTAAAAAAAATAAAAATAAAGCATTAAAAAAAAGAGGGCTAGTAGATTGTGGTGAGAATGGTGATGATAAGCCTATATATTTACCACTGGACTTACCCCACTAAGGATGTAGTTTTGCAGATGATATTGGAAGTCGTGGATGAGATCACCTAGAGAGAAAGTAGATTGAGAAGAAGACCCTGGGCAGACCTGGGGAGAACCAATATTTTAGAGGTGGACAAAGAGGAGGATCCCCTAACCCACTTCTCGCCCAGCAAAAGTGATTGAGGTTGAGTAGCCAGCGAGTTAGGAGGAAACCCAGGATCTTGCAATGCCAGAGAGCCCAGGGAAGCAACTGTTTTTAAGGAGGAGTGGCCAACAGGGACAATGCTTTAGACAGATATATCTGTCTGTATTTTAGCCAGAAATATGAAGGTGTCCTACTTCATAACCAGAATAGAGACTATAGCAAAATTATATATGACTCCTCCAGCTTGAAATCTGTTCATTTACTGGGATTGTTTGATGAGTTTATTAGACATAGTGTGGATCCTCTTAACTGCCGGATTTGTGCCAACAGATCCTACATATTCGTATGAATATTGAATGCATGTTCAACACACCTCAGTTCTTTCCTCTAAGCCTGTGACAAGAGATACACTGCAGTACCCTGAATACAAACCCCAGCACATAAACATGTAGCTCTGAAATCATTGTATGGCAACACATGTTCATAAAATGGTCAGTAAGCATTTCAAAATATGCTAACAATTTTCTTTGGGTTCTGAAAATAAAAATGCAAATTTTTGTAATGTTCAGAAAATGTGTGCCCTTCATGGTGGACTTGCTCATCTTCAGAGATTTGTGCTTGATTTGTATAAGACCACCTTGATGAACTGAAGGTTAATCGATTGTGGGCTTGAAGGATTTTCTTCCAAATTTTAGAAGGGCTTTCCTGTGGGAAAGGGAAGAAAAGCAGCTTCTGGCTCAATATAAAATCATCTAAGATAGAATTGGATTCATTGAAAGATAATGATTCCCCCTTGAGTAGAGACTGGGGAATTACTCATTTAAGGCTGTACAAACGGGATTTAAAATTTTTTTTCATTATGTGAGTAACAAGATAATTTCTAAGGTCTTTTCCTACTGTACGATTTCATGAGTGTATGTACCTGGGGTCTTTAAGAAATAAGGAAGGCTGGGACTTCCCTGGTAGTGCAGTGGTTAAGAATCCACCTGCCAATATAGGGGACACGGGTTCTAGCCCTGGTCTGGGAAGTTCCCGCATGCCGCAGAGCAACTAAGCCCGTGCGCCACAACTACTGAGCCTGCGCCTTAGAACATGTGAGCCACAACTACTGAGCCCACCTGCCACAACTACTGAAGCCTGCGCACCTAGAGCCCATGCTCTGCAACAAGAGAAGCCACTGCAATGAGAAGCCCACGCAGCGCAACGAAGAGTAGCCCCCACTCCCCGCAACTAGAGAAAACCCGCGCACAGCAACGCAGACCCAACACAGCCAAAAGTAAAATAAATAAATTTATAAAAAAAGAAATAAAATAAGGAAGGAAATGTAACATTGATTTTGTAGTTCAAATTGTCTGTATTTCTAATGTACGATATAAAAAATCTCAAATAATAATTAAGAGGACTATAATTATCCATAATCTCAGCATTTTAACAGTTATTTTCAGTTTGGGGTGTTTCCTTTTAATATCTATCCTCGTGCATAATTAGTTTCACAAATGTGCACTTATAGTTCTGTTTCCTTTCTGTATTTTTCAGTGACTTTCGCTCTCAGGAGATAAATTTAAGGAAATAAGTGTGTTTTCCTGGAGTCTGTTAGTCTTTAATCCTGAAAACCACTGGCAGCTGTGGTGGGTAGGAGCCGTGTGTTTAAAACTGTCCAAGGCCACAGAGGCTTCTTTGAAAAACTGATTTTGCAGCTTGTGGGCATTTCCTAAACTATATTGTTCTGTTGTTTTTTCCCCCTGAATTAGTGGATCATGGCCTTGCCAGGTTGGTGACGGTGTATTGTGAGCATGGCCATAAAGCTGCCAAAATCAACCCCCTCTTCACTGGCCAAGCCCTGCAGGAGAACGTGCCTGAAATCCAAGCCCTCGTGCAGACGCTGCAGGGACCCTTTAATACCGCAGGTAAAGCCCATCAACAATGGACTATCCACGTGACAGTTAACTGCCAGTGAGGTGGGGCTCCTTTCTCTGTTCTTGAAGGACCCACATGCCCGCTGGAGCTGAGGCTTCCACGGGTGTGAGGAGACAGTGAGGGGCACATTCGAACACTGTCTGGGAGGAGCAGTGTTGGGGTTCTAGAAGGGTCTTCTGATAGGACCCGTTTCTTCTCTATTCAAATCATATGTACAATGGCCAGAGGGTACATGAAAAGGTGCTCAGCATCACTAAGCATCAGGGAAATGCAAATCAAAACCACAATGAGGGGCTTCCCTGGTGGCGCAGTGGTTGAGAGTCTGCCTGCCGATGCAGGGGACACGGGTTCGTGCCCCGGTCCGGGAAGATCCCACGTGCCGTGGAGCAGCTGGGCCCGTGAGCCATGGCCGCTGAGCTTGCGCTTCCGGAGCCTGTGCTCCGTAACTGGAGAAGCCACAACAGTGAGAGGCCCACGTACCGCAAAAAAAAAAAAAAAAAACCACCATGAGCTATCACCTCACACCTGTTACAATGGCTATTGTCAAAAAAAACCCCAAAGATGGATAAACAACACAGTCCTACTGTCAAGCACAGGGAACTATATTTAATATCCTGTGATAAACCATAATGGAAAAGAAAATGAAAAAAGATGTATATATATGTATAACTGAATCACTTTGCTGTACAGCAGAAATGAACACAACATTGTAAATCAACTATACCTCAATTAAAAAAAAAAAAAACCCAAAGATACAAGTGTCGGCGAGGATGTAGAGAAAAGGGAACTCTTGTGCACTGTTGGTAGGAATGCAAGTTGTTGCAACCACTATGGAAAACAGTATGGAGGATACTCAAAAAATTAAAAATAGAACTACCATATGATCCAGCAATTCCATGTCTGGGTATAAATCTAAAGGAATCGAAATCACTATCTTAAAGAGATATCTGCACTCCCATGATCATCACAGCTGTGCTCAATCAGTATCAAAGATCTAACGTTTATTGTAAGAAACTATACACGATATAAAGAAAATGTTGGTTTGTTAAATTCATATTGTAGGCTTAGGCAAATGACTGATAATTGATTTGGTGCTGGGCCAATCACATACTACAAACCTTTCTTTTCTCTGGCTGAGATTCAGGGAGATTTCCTTTTACCTTAGAATATTGCATTGCTATCAATATTAATTCACATTAAGACCAACTGTGCAATAATAGGCATTGCTTTATAGATATTAATAAGACTTGAACGTTTTGGTAGATAGATGTTTCAGATAAAGGTATACATATGATTTGTAGCTATAAAGCAGATGAAAGGTAGGTTCACAATTTAGTTCGAAATGACTATAGAATCAAAATTTGGCATAATGCATCATGGCTCTGTTCGAGAGATGGAAGCTTTTTATTCCCTCTCCTTTTAGTACCTGTATGGCCTTTGATCATATTTTTAGTTTTGCCTTTAGAAAAATCTAGATAACCCAAGTTACTTGGAATGAAATGCTCTGAATTCAAATAAGGATCTTGGTATGTTCTATAATTAGTTACATGGTTGATTATTCTTTAAAACGATCCCTTTGATTCCATTTCGTAGGATTACTGAACATGGGGAAGGAGGAGGCCTCTCTTGAGGAAGTGGTAGCCTATCTCAGCCAGATCTACTGTGGGCAGATTTCTATTGAAACCTCCCAACTTCAGAGCCAGGAGGAGAAAGAATGGTTTGCCAAGCGGTTTGAGGAACTGAAAAAGGAGACATTTACCACAGAAGAGCGAAAACATCTGTCAAAACTAATGCTAGAATCTCAGGTATAAAAGTAGCAGCTAATATCAAAGAAACAGGTCGATTCATTTTCTACAAAGACATATAAATATTGAAGAGAGGGAGTTAAGACATGAACTCTCTGAATGTAGCCCCATTTACCCCATGGCCTCAACACAAGGGGCAGGGTAACACATACCACTTTATTCTAAGTAGAAGAAAGTAGATCACCAAACAACAGAACTATTGGTGCTTCTCAGAGTCAATATGTTTTATGTATTTTTCTATTCCCTCTATAGAAGCCTGCAAAATCCTTAAGATCTTATTTCTCTTTTTCTTACCTGAAGTGATAGAAAAAAAGGAACTGTATGTGGAAGAGGCTCTCAATACAGATTAATGGGATTGAATGTCTGTCAGGGCTGTGATCAGGACTCGGGCATATCAAGATGACAAGAAACCTGTTCCCAGTAATGTGGGTGGTTGGCTAATTTGCAGCCCAGATGAAATGCTATTGTAGAGCCCTGTACTGAAACTCAAGGCATGGGAAGGGCCCGGCATTCTGAGGGGATTCCTGCTGGGGTGAGTTCTTCTACCACTCAGGTTGTTTTCTCTGCATCCCTGCTGCTGTCTGGTGTCCTCGGCAGGGCTTTCCTGCCTGGCTCTGGGTGACTTCTGTGCATCTCTGCGGTCGGTAGTGAAGGAACCCTGTTGCAGCTGCTTGACGTAGTGTGGGGTCTTCTTAAACGTGTTTGACTTTGACCCAAGTAGTTAGCTGTCCTGTAACTGATGCGTCTGACGTGGTGTTCCATAGGAGCTTGACCACTTTTTGGCCACCAAGTTTGCCACGGTGAAGCGATACGGAGGCGAAGGAGCTGAAAGCATGATGGGCTTTTTCTATGAGCTGCTGAAAAGGGCGGCCTACAGCGGGGTAACCGATGTCATTATTGGGATGCCACATAGAGGGAGGCTGAACTTATTGACAGGCCTTCTGCAGTTCCCTCCAGAGGTAAAAGACATTCTATGTTTTCCGCTATTCATGTACAATTGACTGTAAAAGAATAAAACCAATGGTAATAACTGCTTTTAGAAAACCAGCCAAGCATATGAGCCATTTGTCCAGGAGACAGCTTAGTTAATTTGTTTTTTGATCTGAATTTTATTTTATTTGTTTATTTTTATACAGCAGGTTCTTATCAGTTATCTATTTTATACATATTAGTGTATATATGTCAATCCCAGTATTTCAATTCATTCCCCCACGCCCGATGCCACTTTCCCCCCTTGGTGTCCATACGTTTGTTCTCTACATCTGTGTCTCTATTTCTGCCTTGCAAACTGGTTCATCTGTACTGTTTTTCTAGATTCCACATATATGTGTTAATATATAATATTTGTTTTTCTCTTTCTGACTTACTTTAGCTTAGTTAATTGATGAAACCTGTTGCTGTTGGATGGCCCTCTTCTTTTTCCTTTTGTTTGTTTATTCTTTTGGCCGTGCCACGTGGAATGTGGGATCTTAGGTCCCCAACCAGGGATCGAACCCGCGTCCCCTGCTGTGGAAGCACGGAGTCTCAACCACTGGACCACCAGTGAAGTCCCTGGACCTGGCATTCAGGTTGATTTTCTGTATCAACTTACAGAGGTTCTTCACTCAGGGAAGTTAAAAGTTAGTTTGGGGCTTCCCTGGTGGCACAGTGGTTGAGAGTCCGCCTGCCAATGCAGGGGACACGGGTTCGTGCCCTGGTCCGGGAAGATCCCACATGCCGCGGAGCGGCTGGGCCCGTGAGCCATGGCCGCTGGGCCTGTGCGTCCGGAGCCTGTGCTCCGCAACGGGAGAGGCCACAGCAGTAAGAGGCCCATGTACCAAAAAAGAAAAAAAAGTTAGTTTGTTTCCTACGGATGATGCAAACAGATAAATTCTGTTTTTCGAAGCATGCTTTCCCTATTTCATAAAAATCATTCAAACAAACACAAAGATCTGTACAATTTGATACAATTTTACCTTACAAAAAAGTCATTTTTACCTTCCACTTATTTGCAGTTTCTAATTAATAGATTGTATGAAACTAGTAACACATTGTTATCTCAAGAGACCCCTCTAAGTGAGTGGTTTTATGGGTTATTGGATCTTGGTGTTCCTGTTCTGTCCAACTCAGCTGCTCTGTAAGTCTCGAAAGACTTGAGGGTCAGGATGGAAGATTCGATGTCAGGGAGCATCAGAGGGACTCAATGTCTGATAAGGTTGTAGCCATTACGCGTGGATAAACCTCATTACTGTTCTTGGCCCGGAGATTAAAAATAATTATAAATGTTAAAGGACCTTTCAAAGTTAGATGGAGTTAATGGAGCCTATGGAAGGATGTGTTATCCTTGAGAATATTAGAAGAAACACATGGGAACCCTAGTACGCTGTTGGTGGGAATGTAAATTGGTGCAGCCACTGTGGAAAACAGTATGGAGGATCCTCAAAAAACTAGAAATAGAACCACCATATGACCCAGAAATTCCATTCTTGGGTATATATCTGAAGAACATGAAAACACTAATTTGAAAAGATATATGCACCTCAATGTTCATAGCAGTATTATTTACAATAGCCAAGATACAGAAGCAGCCTAAGTGTCCATCAACAGATGAATGGATAAAGAAAATGTGATACACACACACACACACACACACACACACACACACACACACACACAGGAATACTACTCAGCCATAAAAAAGAATGAAAATTTGCCATTTGAAACAACATGGATGGACTTGCAGGGTATTGTGCTTAGTGAAATAAGCCACACAAAGATAAATACTGTATGTTGTCACTTATATGTGGAATCTCAAAAATAAAACAAACTAATGACTATAACAAAAAAGAAACAGACTCACTAAGACAACAAACTAGTGGTTACCAGTGGGGAGAGGGAAGGGCAGTATAGCAGTAGGGGATGGAGAGATACAAACTACTTTGTAAAAAATAAATAAGCTACAAGGATATATTGTACAACACAGAGAATATAGCCAATATTTTATAATAACTATAAACAGTATAATCTCTAAAAATTTTGAATCACTACGTTGTACACCTGAAATTTATATAATATTGTAAATCAACTATACCTCAATTCTAAAAAAATTTTTTTAATGAAAAAAATATATGTGATGTTATGTCTAGGGGCCAAGCTTTACCTTTAATATTCATACCTCAGTGTTTCTGATGCTAAGAGACTGGTAACCAGCTTTGAAAAGACACCTTAGTAAAGGTAGAATATGACAGAATAAAGTAATGGACAGATGGAGACATGTGCTTAGATACCTGCAGAAATTTTCTCTCTCTTTCTTTTTTTTTTGGCCTGCTCCATGCGGCTTGCGGCTTGTGGGATCTTAGTTCCCTGGCCAGGGATGGAATCTGCGCCCTCGGCAGTGAAAGCGCAGAGTCCTAACCACTGGACGGCCAGGGAATTCCCCTGCAGAAGTTCTTAAACCAAAAACTGCATTCCTAAAATATCCCAGACAAGACAGTTACTGAAAGACACAGAAGTGATTATCAATAATCATATTTGCCAGAAACACACCCATCCCTATACTGTGTGAGTTTGTATGCTCCTATTTGCAGATAGGGAAATAAGAAGCTTTTGTGAACTGGAGAAGCTTTTGGGTCATTCAAACCATTTGGCCAGTAGAGAATAGCATGCTGTTTTTGGTAAATACCTTGGTTTGAGACCCAGATTTTTAGCCGAGGACCTTTAAACCATCTAGTTAATTTCTCTTGCTCATTCATTTTTTTTTTTTTTTAAATCTCAAACTCCTAATTTATCCCTCCCCTTCCCCTTCGGTAACCATAAGATTGTTTTCTATGTCTGTGAGTCTGTTTCTGTTTTGTAAATAAGTTCATTTGTATCATTTCTTTTTCCTATTCTTTTTTTATTTTTGGCCGTGCCGCGTGGCTTGCAGGATCTTAGTTCACAGGGACTGAACCTGGGCCCTTGGCAGTGAAAGAGCAGAGTCCTAATGACTGGACTGCCAGGGAATTCCTGTATCATTTTTTTAGATTCCACACATAAGTGATATCGTATGATATTTGTCTTTTTCTGTCTGACTTATTTCACTTAGTATGATAATCTCTAGGTCCATCCATGTTGCTGCAAATGGCATTATTTTGTTCTTTTTTATGACTGAGTAATATTCCAGTGTGTGTGTGTGCACACACACCATATGTTCTTTATCCATTCATCTGTCAATGGACGCTTAGGTTGCTTCTGTATATTGGCTATTGTAAATAGGGCTGCGATGAACGTTGGGGTGCATGTACCTTTTCGAATTAGAGTTTTCTCTGGATATATGGCAACTCTAGCAACTCTGTTTTTAGTTTTTTAGCTTGTTCATTTTTAAAATGGGTAGTAACATCTATGTCATAGAAGACTGTGAAGATGAGGTGACAGAATGTATGCAGAGAAGTCCTTTGAGAATTGGACAATATAGTTTTTAAGATGCCACTTGCACTAAGCAGTGTATGTTATCCCCTGACTAAATGGGATTAACTTCTTATTTGCCTCTCTACCTTTAACAAGAATAATACAGATTCTTTTGGAAAATACATAATAACAGGTGCATTTAAGAAAAAATATTTTGCTTATTGCAAGGCAGAAGTATCTTACCATCTGCATCAGGCTAGACTCTTCTGAAAGTGTTGGAACTTCATATGACTGAACATCTCCAAATAGTTCTGTGCATTCGAGCAGTTACAAGTGTGTGCTTATCTTTATTTATTTAATTTTTGGCTGTGTTGGGTCTTCATTGCTGCCTATGGGCTTTCTCTAGCTGCGGCGAGTGGGGGTTATTCTTCATTGTGGTGTGTGGGCTTCTCATTGCAGTGGCTTCTCTTGTTGCAGAGCACGGGCTCTAGGTGCATGGGCTTCAGTAGTTGTGGCACACAGGCTCAGTAATTGTGGCTTACGGGCTCTAGAGTGCAGGCTCAGTAGTTGTGACACACAGGCTTAGTTGCTCTGTGGCATGTGGGATCTTCCCGGACCAGGGCTCGAACCCGTGTGCCCTGCATTGGCAGGAGGATTCTTAACCACTGTGCCACCAGGGAAGTCCCTATTGTGTGATTTAAATGAACCACCTCTTACCATTTTTTCTTGTACGTTTATTCGGCATAGCTGATGTTCCGTAAAATGCGAGGCTTAAGTGAATTTCCGGAAAATGTCTCAGCCGCTGGCGATGTCCTGTCTCACCTGACGTCCTCGGTTGACCTGGACTTTGGCGCGCACCATCCCCTCCACGTGACAATGCTGCCCAACCCCTCACACCTGGAAGCCGTTAACCCCGTGGCTGTTGGGAAGACTCGCGGGAGACAGCAGTCCAGGCGGGATGGGGACTACTCTCCAGACGGTTCGGCTCAGCCTGGGGACAAGGTCATTTGCTTACAGGTACTAGTAGCTTCAGGAAGTGAGGCCTGAGGTTGGAAAGACCAGGAAGTAAGAATGTCCAGGATGGTAGTTACGACAGGAGATGGCAGATGTTCCAGATGAAATTGAGATGAACTTTTGGGAAAAGAAGATTTTTGGGGTTCTTTAAAAAATTAATAGCAGATGTGAGGTGGTGTAGTCTCAAGGCAACTGACTTTTATTTTTGACTGATGTTTTAAAAAATTCTTCAATTAATTTTTTTATTGGAGTATAGTTGATTTACAGTGTTGTGTTAGTTTCAGGTGTACAGCAAAGTGAGTCAGTTATACATATACATATATCCACTCTTTTTAGATTCTATTCCCATATAGGTCATTACAATATAGTAGGCTCTTATTAGTTAACTATTTTATGTATAGTAGTGTGTATATGTCAATCCCAATCTCCCAATTTATCCCTCCCCGCTCAAGGCAACTGATGGAGGTCTTCACTGTGTTTTTCCTTTCTTGAGTTATGAATTAATTAAGGGGATATAGACCGGCATACCTGCTACTGTTAAGAGGACAGATGTCATTACTTCTCTGAAATTATAACTCTCTTGGAAACGACGTGGTATCCGTCTGTCTAACAAGACTGCAAGAGTCTGGATTTACTTTATTTGCTTGTTTGTTTGTTTTCCAATGAAGGTCTTTGGCATTAAGGCAAACAATACAAATTATATAATGTATTGCTTCCTCTGCCCCCCACTTTTTGGTAGTCCAACAGGTATACTTTAGAGGTTTAGATTGTGGGTCACATTTTTCTTCTGCAAGTATTCATTTAAATATGAACGTTTAGGGACTTCCTTGGTGGTCCAGTGGTTAAGACTCTGCACTTCCACTGCAGGCCGCGAGGGTTTGGTCCCTGGTCGGGGAACTAAGATCCCACATACCACGCCACAAAAGTAAAAACATAAATATGAACCTTTAACTACTGGATAACTACTAATTAATCCTGGATATCAGTAACTGAGTCTTCAAACCCAAAGGAAATTAAGTAAATCTACAAGGCAGTAGAATATTTGGCTACATATACAAATAACCACATTATCTTACTGTTAATTTTCCATGGGCCAGAAACTTGTAGTAAATAAATCGGGGGTAAGCAGGATTGGATTTGATTATGTTATAGTATTTCTAAATAGAAATCTTCAAATCATTAGCCAGACATTCTCTTCACCTTTCACTTGAATTCATGAGACTAAAATATTTCAGTCACTCACATTTCCCCAGTACATTGAGCTGATCTTAAGGCTGATTCCTGAAGGAAGAGGTGAAAGTGCCATGTTCTTTGAAGTGAAAAGAAACCGCCCTCTTCTCTCTACTTTGTGTTCCCAAGACATTTTGCCCTGCTGTGTCTGCCTGGGTCTTGCCTCACTCAAGTTCAAAATTCTAATTTATTGTGGGAACTTGAAATTCGGAGTCTATAAAATCATGGTGGGTGAGACTCCGGATACTACTTTTGCCGTCTGTCTTCTGTTCATCTTGGTCCTGAATGTGGTGGAAGTGGATCGTCACATGTGATCCTCTGTGTGTGTCCAAGCCCCCTGCTGTGTTTGGCTGAGCAGTTTCCACCGCCCACAGCATTCCTTGGGGCTTACGGACCCGACTCCTGCAAAGCTTTATGGGCATCATGGAGTGTTTTCTCTTCTAAGACAGGAAATAAAATTAGCAGATGACACATGGCTTTAGTGCCAAGAACCCTAAGACTATGATAAAATGACGCCAGTTATGAACAGATGTTATGTTCTCAGCAATGCCTCTCCTGTAAACGCTTTTGTAAAGGAGTGGAAGAGACACCCAGCTCTCTTCCTTGCTTTACTGGTCTCCTTTTACATCATTACTCCACAGGAAGTCCCATCAGCAAGGAGGCCAAAGGGTGTGGAGTGTTCAGATGCTAGGAACCCCTTGACCCTGTGTGGACCGCCGTGCAGCTGAGGGTTGGACTTGACAGTGTAGCCCGGTGTAGAAAAGACAAGGATTCTGGAACCAAGAAGCACTGAGTTCAGATCCTGGCTTTGCTGCCTTCTAGCTTGGCGTGCTTGGTTCTGTTCCTCAGGTTCTCTGAATCTCAGAGGTCAATGGGAGTAGGTTACATTCCTTATAGTGTTCTGAGGATTAAATGAGAACATAGTAAGTTCGTTAACCCAGGCGAAAGGCTTGGAGGGGTGGGGAAATAAGTCCAAAAAATGGAGGCATCAGGACTTTCCTGGCAGTCCAGTGGTTAAGACTCCACGCTTCCAATGCAGGGGGCACAGGTTCCATCCCTGGTTTGGGAAATAAGATCCCGTGTGCCATGCAGCGTGGCCAAAAAAAAATGGAGGCATCACAGAAGGTCTAGTCCTTGGCACGTGAAATACGTACTCTTTCTGAACCTTGGTTTTCTCATCTGTGAAAAGAACAGTGGCGATTCCCTTACCTGGCCCCTACACCTGATTGTTGAATGGATCAATGGAGATAATGTACATAGCGTTGTGGAGGTGACGTAAGAGTATGTTATCACTACGTCTGGATATTCCAAAACGTCAGTCATCCCTGTAGGCCCTAGCAATGGGAAGGTGTGGGCTGGAGATTTCGCTAAGCAAAACAGTGCTTCCTTTCTTAGCCAAAATGTTTTACCTATATACAAATTACTCTTTTAGGACGTCTTCACTGTCATTAAAAAAATCTGCTTCCAAGGATTCCTTCTTTTTATTTATTTATTTATTTATTTTTGGCTGTGTTGCGTCTTTGTTGCCGCACGCGGACTTTCTCTAGTTGTGGTGAGAGGGGGCTACTCTTCGTTGCGGTGCGCAGGCTTCTCATTGTGGTGGCTTCTCTTGCTGCGGAGCAGGGGCTCTAGGCACTCAGGCTTCAGTAGTTGTGGCTCGAGGGCTCTAGAGCTCAAGCTCAGTAGCTGTGGTGCACAGGCTTAGTTGCTCCGCGGCATGTGGGATCTTCCCGGACCAGGGCTCGAACCCGTGTCCCCCCCTGCATTGGCAGGTGGATTCTTAACCACTGCGCCACCAGGGAAGCCCAAGGATTCTTTCTTCATTCATATTTAGGTCTTTTATTTCTGCTATTATTAGAGCCACAATGGTTACCATATCAGGTCATTTTATTTAATTAATTAATTAATTAATTAATTTGGCCGCGCTGTGCAGCCTTCAGGATCTTAGTTCCCCGGTCAGGGATTGAACCCGGGCCATAGCAGTGAAAGCGCCGAGTCCTAACCACTGGACCACCAGGGAATTCCCCATATCAGATCATTCTATTCTCTAGCTGAGCATTTTGGCTGTTTATGATAGTAGCCTTTTATTTAATAGCTTTTTAATTAAAATGCATTTGTCATATAACATCATGTAAATTTAAGGTGTACAACATATACCTTATTGATATAACAGCCTTTTATACAGCATGAAGTCAGTGGAGCTCATACTTTCTCCTAAGGTCTGCAATTCCCTCATTATTTACTTTCAAGTTTTCTAAAAAAAATTTACCCCCTTTTCTACCACTTTCCGTTTACCAGTTTTTTTGTTTCTTTGTTTTTTGCGGTATGCGGGCTTCTCACTGTTGTGGCACGTGGGCCTTTCACTGTTGTGGCCTCTCCCGTTGCGGAGCACAGGCTCCGGATGCGCAGGCTCAGCGGCCATGGCTCACGGGCCCAGCCACTCTGTGGCGTGTGGGATCTTCCCAGACTGGGGCACAGACCCGTGTCCCCTGCATCGGCAGGCGGACTCTCAACCACTGTGCCGCCAGGGAAGCCCATACCAGTTGTTTTTCTTAATTAATTTTTTATTGAAGTATAGTTGATTTACAATGTTGTGTTAATTTCTGCTGTAAGCAAAGTGATTCACTTATACACATATGTATACATTCTTTTAAAAATGCTTTTCCATTATGGTTTATTACAGGATATTGAATATAGTTCCCTGTGCTATACAGTAGGACCTTGTTGTCAGGTTTTGTGCTATTATGATGTAGCAGACTTCACAAGTTCTGGAAGAATAGCACATTTCAGAGATTCTCTTACAATAGTATTTTGCTCTTTCCCCAAAGCCTCCTTTCACTTGTGTATGATATACTTACACCCCCATGCTCCTGTCTTTGCTGTCACATCATTCTCATTTATGTTCACAGTGGTGGCTAATGCACCCAGTGGGAATGAGGTGATGTGAGCTACACGCAGTCTCGTTTTGGGGGGGAAATGATTGGGGAAGAGTGAGAGTTCGAAGCTGTGCATTGGTCTTAGTGTCTTGCAGGCTGTTTTCATGATTGCTTTACTAGAGTTGATTTTCCTTCTACACCTCCAATCACCCTTCTGTAGTGCTGCTGTGAACACTAGCGTGTTGATGGGGATGTGAGAAGTGATGGGTGTAGGTGATGATGTGGGGCGGAAGGAATAGGTCAACTGGTGGTGGCTGCAGGAGGAAAAGGGCTGATTTAGCATCTTTGAAAGCTGCTTGAGATCAGCCTAACCATTCTAGGAAATCCTATAACTGGCAGATTTTTAGGAGGGCAGGGGAGCAGTGAGAGCATGGTTGTTTTTATTCCTGTTACTATTGAAAACCTAAATTTCTCCATCCCTTACGTTCATTTTCTTTTTTTCTCCCCCATGATCTAGGTTCACGGTGATGCTTCTTTCTGTGGTCAAGGGATTGTTCCTGAAACATTTACACTCTCTAATATCCCGCATTTCAGAATTGGTGGGAGTGTCCATTTGATTGTCAATAACCAGCTGGGTTACACCACTCCTGCAGAAAGAGGAAGGTCTTCCTTATACTGTAGTGACATCGGTATGTAACACAGGGAAGAGTTGATGCTGTGGAGTCAGACAAGGAATTCCTGGAGAAACTTCTAGTTCACTCAGAACAGTGAGCCTCACTGCTGGTCCCATTTTAAATTTTGGATCAGATATGGCCAGTGGTCACCACCAGTGTTGTTGATATTCCTTTTAAAGTCTGAGTGTGATCTTAAAATCCAAGGAAATAAAACAAGAGTAGAATTTAGAGGGTGCAATCTCAAAGTGCTTAAGTATCGAGTTGAATGATCTGCTGGAATCCAGAGATAACACAATTAGCACAGCTAGAGCAATTGTCTTTAGGATAATCAGATTTGGAGTACCCAAGATCACAGTCAAAGAGGATATGTTCAACCGGTAAACTTGGCCAAGTGGTCTGGTTGGAAATCAGATGTGAAGAAGCAAAGTCAGCTTGTTTTAACCTGTGGAAACTAGTAGTATTCAAAGAAACACAGGGCTTTTTATTATTCATTCCCTATTTCACAGAATTTCCAGAACTGTTAGATGGTAAGAACTGCTCTGTTTTTATATCCAGAGCCTGGCCTGGATGCCTTTTGGGGCTACCTATATGAATTTTTTGTAATTAGTTAGGTAGAGATTTGAAAATTCATTCTCAATCTTCTCTTTGGAGAAAATCAATTTTTTTCTTGGATACATCCTTTAATGACCCTTTTATCTCAGGAAGAAAGATAATAGTCATGATGATAATAACAAATAAGTATCAGTTATGATGTACCAGGCTCTGTTAAGCACTTTATATGCATTAACTCATTGCCTCTTTAGGACATCACTAAGAGGTAAGAGCTATTATCCCAGTGTTACAGACAAGGAGACTGAGATTCATAACTTTACCAGGATCACACAGAGCTGGGACTTGAACTCATGCTTGTCACCTGGCCTCTAAAGTGCAGGTTCTTTTTTTTTTTTTCATAAAGTGCGGGTTCTTTTTGTTTTTTTGGCCTCACCGTGTGGCTTACAGGATCTCAGTTCCCCGGCCTGGGATTGAACCCAGGCCACGGAAGTGAAAGCCCAGAATCCTAACCATTAGGCCACCAGGGAACTCCCAAAGTGCAGGTTCTTAACACCCAAGCCAAACTACCCCTAAGGACAAGCGCTGTCTCCCCATGCGGGCAACAGGACTTGGGGGTAGGTTCATGGGTTGACTAGCCGGTCTCATCTCCAGCTCCTCTGCCTCAGGGAAGCTTGTGGGCTGCGCCATCATCCACGTCAATGGAGACAGCCCAGAGGAAGTGGTCCGGGCCACGCGACTGGCATTTGAATACCAGCGCCAATTCCGGAAGGATGTGATTGTTGACTTGTTGTGCTACAGGCAGTGGGGCCACAACGAACTGGACGAGCCCTTCTTCACCAACCCGGTCATGTACCAGATCATCAGGTACAAGGATGAACCGTCATGCGATGTGCCCTTTCCCCCACAGTGCTCACATTATTATTTGTGTTAGACACTCTCCGGTAGGGTGACCAGCTTTCCCAGTGTGTCTGGGACATGAAACTTTCAATGCTCAAACTGGGACAGACCTGGGCACACTGGGATGGTCATCCTATGGGTCGCAGGAAAGCGCCCCATGTTCTTCCAACTCTACATATTTCCTCAATGAATAGACAAAGGGCAACTTCACCCCCTCACTTAGCAGAGGGAGGACTGAACAGAAGACGTAGGCAGAACCTTGCCCGAAGCTGCTCGGTGCGACATTGACAGGAGCAGAAACAGAACCTCCGCGATTCACTTCTGCGAACTATAGACGTGGACCTGCTTTGTGCCTTGGCAAGAGGTTACGTGATGGATTTTAACGAAGTTCTGAACTACACTGTCCAAAGTGGAAGCCTCGAGCCATAAATGGCTGTTGGACACTTGAAATGTGCCAACTCCTGAAGGAGATGTGCTGGGAGTGTAAGATATACACCAGATTTCAAAGACTTAGTGTGAAAAAAAGAGTGTAAATAATCTTGATAATAATTTTTATATTGATTAGGTATTGAAGGGACAATATTTTGGGTATATTGAGTTAAATCAATATATGATTAAAATTAATTCCACCTCTTGCACCTTTTCTAATGTGACCACAGGGAAATTTTAAATTACACATTGTTTGCGTTACATTTCTGTGGGACAGTGCCGAGTCAGAAGGTTCACGTGATGGGGAGGAGTGTGTTCCTTCGGAATTTCCTATTTATGTATTTATTTATTTGGCTGCACCGGGTCTTGATTGTGGCACGCAGGATCTAGTTCCTGGACCAGGGATCGAACCTGGGCCCCCTGCATTGGGAACACGGAGTCTTAGCCACTGGACCACCAGGGAAGTACCAGGATTTCCTTTTCAGATGCTAGGAAGTAAAGTAGATCCCTCTTTCCTGCTTTATTTCCTCATAAACATAAATTAAAGCAGAGGAATAAACTTGGTGATATTTTATGGGCCTTTCTGGTCGTGGGTAGCAGACTGCCCTTGGAAGAACAAATCTGGTTTCTCCATTTAGCTTTGAACTTAGCACCTGAATGACTTGATGTGACTCAGGACCCTGCTTTTAAAAATATATCCTGTCTACCTCTCACTTTTTTCAGGATTAAATATAATGATCAATGTGACCAGACTTGCAAGTTTAACGTATTAAGCGAATGCAGAGTAGCATCATCGTTATTTCTATTGTTGTAAAACCCGGATGCTGAATAGTTACAGGCTTCTTCAAGCAACCTGAAACAGATGTCGGCAACTTATAGGTTCAATCCTTTTTGAAATAAAGGGATGCAGAATAGGTAGACAATATAAGTCAGCCTTGTAAATAACTGTCCAGAATTAACAGTTTGTAAGAAAACTCTACTACTCATTACTTCTGCCTGACTGTAGACAAAAGCTTATAAAGGTAAATTTGTGGGCTTCCCTGGTGGCGCAGTGGTTAAGAATCCACGTGCCAGTGCAGGAGACACGGGTTCGAGCCCTGGTCCAGGAAGATCACACATGCAGTGGAGCAACTAAGTCCGTGTGCCACAACTACTGAGCCTGCGCTCTAGAGCCACAACTACTGAAGCCCGTGTGCCACAACTACTCAAGCCCATGCTCCTAGAGCCCGTGCTCCGCAACAAGAGAAGCCACCAGGATGAGAAGCCCACGCTCCGCAACGAAGAGTAGCCCCTGCTCACTGCAACTAGAGAAAGCCCACAGGCAGCAATGAAGACCCAACACAGCCAAAAACAAATAAATAAATAAATTTAAAAAAAGAAAAAAGATAAATTTGTTTTCACTTGCTTGCCTGAAAGAGGTGGATACTCACCACTGCCTTTAAAAAACAAATTTATTGGAGTAAAAGTCACATGACATAAAATGGACCTTTTATTTTTTGGCTACACCACAGGGTGCGTGAGATCTTAGCTCCCCGACCAGGGATTGAACCCGTGCCCCCTGCAGTGGAAGTGTGGAGTCTTAACCACTGGACCGCCAGGGAATTCCTGTATCTGTCTCTTTGATTTTTACAAATCATATTGATTCTTGTTTCCCTTTTCCTTGGACAGAGCCCGGAAGAGCATCCCCGACACGTATGCAGAGTACCTTGTGGCCAATGGACTCATGACCCAGGAGGAGGTGTCGGAAATCAAAACCTCCTACTACGCGAAGTTAAATGGCCATTTAACTAACATGGCGCACTACAGCCCCCCTGCCACGAACCTGCAGGCCCACTGGCAGGGCCTGGTTCAGCCAGAAGCTTGCATCACCACCTGGAACACAGGTGTGCCCCTTGACCTCCTGCGGTTTATTGGCAGGAAGTCTGTGGAGGTGCCGGAGGAGCTCCAAATGCACAGTCACCTTCTGAAGATGCACGTGCAGGTAGGGGGCCCGGGAATCTCTGGGTATTGTTTGTCCATCTCTCACAGCAAGGAATTGCTGTTGGTCTGGTCTTGTTGCTTGGCTAATGCACTTGGCAAGTACTTATTGTGAACCACTCCTAGCGGTGTTTTGGTACTGCTCGTCAATTAACTCAAATTTTGTCTACTTTTTTTTTTCTTTCTTTTTTTTTTAACCTACTTCTATTTTTCCTCCACTTATTCTTTCAGTCATTCATTAATACATTATATGTACAGGTACTGCATGCATATTATTAGAAACACAGCTGTACAGGAATGCCCTTTGTGGTTTTTCTGAGCAGTGAGCAGAAGACACTTCCATTTTGAGGAAGGTGGTCGGGGTTTGGCTTAAATAAAATAAATAAAAATCAGCACACATACTCCCGAAAGGCAACCATTTACACCCTTAAGCATGTCGAGGTTTTACATGTTGTCTCATGTTAAGGATGGATTGACAAACTGTCATGGTTTGCCTGTGGTTTCCTAGAACGTGGGACTTTCAGCACTAAAAGCAGGAGGAGAGCAAGGAGATATAGGTCTTCATCATTCTTGAACTTGGATGAAGACACGATGAACTCTGGATTATTTTTAAAACACTAACTTCGTTTATAAGTTTCTATTATAGGTATAGAGACTATTAAAACAATCTGTGTACTCACCATCAGGCTGAAGACATAGAATATTACCAATACCGTTCCTCTCTCCCCTCCCTGATAGAATATTACCAATACCGTTCCTCTCTCCCCTCCCTGACGTCTCCTCCTCCCACCCATCTGCCCGGTTAACCGCTCACCAGAGTGCCGGTTTGTTTTGCCTGCTTTCATGTCATGTACTTGCTGTCATACTCCGATGTTTCCTTCTGCACTATCTGTCGTATTTAATGTTATGTTTTTGATTCTTAACCATTGTTGCCTTACATTTTTTGAACTCAATGTGAAAAAGGATGGGAACTCTTAAAATTTTCTTTTCCCCTCCCATTCAATTTTACAGTCCAGAGTGGAGAAAGTGATGGATGGAACAAAGTTAGACTGGGCCACAGCAGAAGCTCTTGCCCTAGGCTCATTACTTGCTGAAGGTAAGACATTTCTGTGTAGCTGCACAGCGGGTACGGGGTGCTTTATATAACATTTCTTATATGTGATGCCTGCAGTTTTGAGTTACAACTACCTTGTATTGTTTTTATTGACTAGAGAGGTTCTCAAACGTGTTAACGTTTCTTACCTGAAAACATTATTTAATCTTGGTATGTCATGTTGACAATCTTCATCAGCGAACAGACTATGGAAACAAAGGACTCAGTGCTGGATGTATTGGAAAGACATTTTCTTTTAAAAATTGTAGGACGAATGATGACTCTTCATTCTTAATTAGACTACGGAGTGTTGAATATAGGACAGGTTTTTGTTTTGTTTTGTTTTGTTTCTGCGGTACACGGGCCTCTCACTGTTGCGGCCTCTCCCATTGTGGAGCACAGGCTCCGGACGCGCAGGCTCAGCGGCCATGGCTCACAGGCCCAGCTGCTCCACGGCATGTGGGATCTTCCCGGACCGGGGCACGAACCCGCGTCCCCTGCACCGGCAGGCGGACTCTCAGCCACTGTGCCACCAGGGAAGCCCAGGACAGGTGTATTTTAAGAAGGATAATCTATTGTCCTAAGGACAGTTCTCAGGATGAGCCGATATATAAGAATTCAGGGTCACCAGGCCTTATTATTACTTAGGTTATTCATGGAATCTGGATTTTTTTCTTTTCCTTCTTGCTTGCTTTAAGGTTTTAACGTCCGTCTGAGTGGCCAAGATGTTGGCCGTGGAACTTTTAGCCAGAGGCACGCAATGGTTGTTTGCCAGAAGACCGATGACACCTATATCCCCCTGAACCATATGGACCCTAATCAAAAGGGCTTTCTAGAGGTAGGCTGTTTTATTATCTAGTATAAACCTCAGGTGCTGGTGATTATAGCTACAGCCTTCTTAGACCAACTAGAAACAGATGTCGGAAACTTTGGGTTCAGTCCTTTTTGAGATAAAGGGATGCCGACTGGGTAGACAATGCCGTCTATGTACTTGGAGTGGAAGTAACAGACTAGCGAGTAGACTAGAGCTGTTTTACTGTGGCTACTTATCTGTAATCATGTAAATGTCAAATGGGTGTTCATTTTGTGAATCCAAAATTGATTATATAACCTGCTCGTTGCTGAATTCATCAAAGCGAGTCGAAGATGTGGATAATAAGCCAACATTTCTTGCCAACTTAAAAAAAAAAACCCACTGACTTAAGGTTACTTTATTCCCTAGGGTTTAGCGGGCTTGATGAATGTATCCATTGCCATGTATTTCTCTGTGCCAATTGCTGAGTTTGATTCATTAGAGTCAAGAGCAGGGCCTGGGTCTTTTCATTTTTGTTTCTCCAACAACTAGCATAGTGCCTGGCACATGGAGTTTATGAAATTATCCTTTAAGGTACAATTAGTGGTGTGTCATCTTTTTTCCTACTCTAGCCATTTGAGAGTATTGGGTTCACTGATACTCGATTTGTTTTTTCAATAAATTATTTTATTTATTTATTTTTGGCTGTGTTGGGTCTTTGTTGCTGCGTGCAGGCTTTCTCTAGTTGTGGTGAGTGGGGGCTACTCTTCGTTGTGGTACGCGGGCTTCTCTTTGCGGTGGCTTCTCTTGTTGCGGAGCACGGGCTCTAGGCGCGCAGGCTTCAGTAGTTGTGGCACATGGGCTCAGTAGTTGTGGCTCACAGGCTCTAGAGCGCAGGCTCAGTAGTTGTGGCCCACAGGCTTTGTTGCTCCGCTGCATGTGGGATCTTCCCGGACCAGGGCTCGAATCCGTGTCCCCTGCATTGGCAGGCGGATTCTTAACTGCTGTGCCACCAGGGAAGCCAAATACTCAATATTTTTTTTAAAAATTCACTTTGTGAAAAGCAAGCTTCCAGGACAATTACTTAAAGGACATGCAACTCATCTTTTCTTTAAGTTAGTCTAAAATCCCCTCCTTGATCAGTATCAGATTGGTGACCTAGATACTGAAACATTTCATATTTTCTCCACCCAGTGTCTTTTATTGATTTGTGATTTGATATATAGTATCAGTTAATTTTGAATATTGCTATTTAGAAAGCCCCAAGTAAACGTCTCACATCTGTTATGGGGATACTGTCAAAGATTTCATTTATTACCTAACACTTTGTCCTTTATATGAAGACCCTAGGGGGGACTCCTGCTTGATCTTGGTATTGAGAGTAGTTGTAGTTCCCTGAGCAGTGGCTCGTCTTTATTGTGTGTACATCGAAAATTCTGCAACCGATCAACCTCCCCTTATCAATAATGGCTTCTGGGAAGGGGTAGAGGCCATGGCAGCCTCAAGAAAGTAGGTTACCAGGTTGTATGTTTTCCCCAACGCTGTTGGGTGTGTCAATCTATTTATTTTCTTTCTGCCCACCTACTTTTTTTTTTGGCTGCACAGCGCAGCATGTGGGATCTTAGTTCCCTGACCAGGGATTGAACCCATGCCCCCTGCAAAAGAAGCATGGTGTCCTAACCACGGAACCACCAGGGACATTCCTGTCCACTTACATTTAAACTATCATTTTGTGTATTATCTATATTTACAGGCCATCTTAAATAATTTTTGGAATAAATGAAAGCATTAATAGATTCAACAAATTAATGTAGATAAGGGTATACAAGTATATGAAGTACAATAGATGCATAGGAGAAGGGGCAGCTAGGTTACTTGGGAATTAAAAGGAAGAGCTTTAGCGAGGAGGCCAGATTTGCGCTGGGACTTGAGGGACATTTGGAACTGCCTGGTCTAGTAAATGTAGGGAGAACATTCTAGGTGGACACAGTAGTGCATACATAAGCTGTGAAGTAAGAGGCCCTGACCTCATGCTCAGGGAACTACCTATAGCTTCATATGACTGGAGTTTAAGCTGCAAAGTGGATACAGAAGTAAAGGAAGAGACGGGCCAGTCAGGACTACCCACGTTGTGAGACTTTGAGTGTTACGTAGAAGAGAAACCATGGAGGAATTTTGAACAGGCGATCAGATTTCCATGTTAGAAACAGCACTCCTGATGATACTTTGGAAGCCTGAGCTGAAGAAGGGTGAGACTTAGGACAATTTCTAAGGAGCCTTCTTAGTCATCTAGGCAGGAAATCCTGGAGCTGTGAATTAGGGCAATAGCAGTGCAGAGGGGAGATGGGGCCAAGATTTGAGAACTAGTCAGAAAACAACAGCTATCAGACTCAGTGGTAGGTGTAGGGAGTGAAGAAGACCAGTACTGGTTACCTCCTAGCTGCCTGACTAGGACAGCTTGCATAAGATGATGGCATTTACCCAAATAAAGAGTAAGGGAGAGGAACAGGTGTGTTAAGGAAAGATGATGGACTAACTTTTGGGCGTTAAACTTTGACATAGATATTTCAGGTAATTAGATATGTATGTCTGGAGTTAATGAAGGAATCTGGTCTTGGATGTCTATTTGGAAGTCATCAGGGTGCAGGAGTGTTTGAAACCACAGGGGTGGGAGAATCTCTCTGAGAGAGCAGAATGAGAACAGATAGGGTCCTGGGAAAAACAACTTTTAAAGGGCTGGCAGAGGAAGCATTTTCCCAAAAGAACATCCAGAAAGGCAGGAGGAGAGCTTAGAGTCCCCGTGTCATTGAACTTAAGGAGGGAGGAATCTGAAAAGAGGAAGAATAACATGGCCATTCAATTTAGCAACTGGAAGGTCAAGGTTGACCTCCTCTAGAGCTATTTCTGTGGAGTGGGGAGAGCAGAAGCTAGATTTTACTAGTTGAAGGGTAGACAGGGGTTCAGGAGGTAGAGACAACTAGATTAGATAATTCTTTCTAGAAGCCTGACTGTTACAGGAAGCAGGAGCTAGAGAGCACTGGCCAGGGGAATATTCTTTGTTTTTTGTTTTTATTTTTTTGGCCGCACTGCGTGGCATGCGGTATCTTAGTTCCCAGACTAGGGATCGAACCCGTGCCCCCTGCATTGGGAGCACAGAGTCTTAACCACTGGACCCCCAGGGAAGTCCTTTCTTGTTTTATTTTTAAGCTTTTGATTGTTCATTTGCCAAGGGGAGAAAGCCAGTGAGGAGAGGTTCAGAAAAAAGGAGTTTGGTGATGAGCCGAGTGAAGAAGCAGAAAAAAGGTATGGATTAGAATACGAGTGGGTGCGTCAGCCTTGGGTAGGAAGGGAGATGGGGAATGAGGTGAAGACGCAGAGGTGCAAGTAAAGCACTCAGTTCAAATCCCGTTGACCACAGACTCATGGATCTGAGAAATACAGTGGCTCTTTTCAAGTTAATGTCTTATAAAGATCATAATTGAAATCAAATAGATATCAGGAAAGATAACATGCATAATCCCTCCATACTAATACATTATCTGTTTTCATTTTTTGTTGTTGTCATTGAGTGCTTATCCATATAAATCATGCATTTTTATGGTTGTAATCATAGTAGAGATGAAATTTTTTTCCAGACTTTTTTTTATTAAAAGCTTTATTGAGATAAAACTCATAGAATTCAATGTTTCAATGTGTACAGTTAAGTGGTTTTCAGTGTATGCAGTGGTGCAGCCATCACCACTATCTAATTTTAGAACATTTTCATCACCCCTAAAAGAAACCCATACTTATTAGCAGTCACACCCCATTGCTTCCTTCCCTCAGCCCCTGAAAACCACGAATCTACTTTCTGTTTACATTGATTGATCTATTTTGGCCTTTTTATATAAACAGACTCATAAATATGTGGCTTCTTATGGCTGGCTTCTTTCACTTAGCATTGTGTTTTCAAGGTCCATCGTTGTTGTAGCGTGTGTCAGTATTTTATCCCTTTTTGCTGCCAAGTACTATTCTATAAATATGTAACTTAAGGACTTCCCTGGTGGTCCAGTGGTTAGGACTCCACGCTGCCACTGCAGGGAACGTGGGTTTGATCCCTGGTTGGGGAAGATCCCATATGCCTCGCAGCATGGCCAAAAAAAAGTAACTTAAAAAAATTTTTTTAGAAAAATGTTGAAACAAACACAAAAAAAGTTGGATGTATAATGCAAAAGGAACTTTTTCTCATTCTGAGACATTTGAGCCATCCAGATGGAAACATCACGTTGCCAGCCTGATGCCCTACATGTGTATTTCCTACAAACTAGGTCATTCTCCTACATTACCCCAATGCAACCATCCAAGTCAGGAAGTTAACACTGAGACATGAAGACATCTGGTCCACAAACCCAGTTCAGAGTTGTGCTGCCTTGAACTGTCACATCTCTTTAGCCTCTTCAGAGATGTAATTTTATGTTCTGCTTTTTAAATCTTAACATGTGGTGATGATTCTTTTGCTTTATCATGCAAACAGGATATTAGAATAATGGATTCCGAAAGGTAGGCCTTTTTCAAGTAACTTTCCCCCCCTTTGTTTGTTTGTTTGTTTGTTTGTTTTCAATTAATTTTTATCGGAGTATGGTTGCTTTACAATGTTGTGTTAGCCTCCACTGCACAAGAAATGAATCAGCCATACACATACAGATATCTCCCCCCTTTGGGACTTCCTTCCCATTTAGGTCACCACAGTGCATTAGGTAGAGTTCCCTGTGCTATGCAGTATGTTCTCATTAGTTGTCTATTTTATACCTAGTATCAATAATGTATATGTGTCAATCCCAGTCTCCCAATTCCTCCCTCTCCACCTCTTTCCCCCTTGGTATCCGTACATTTGTTCTCTCTGTCTATGTCTCTATTTCTACTTTGCAAATAAGATCATCCATACCATTTTTCTAGATTTTTAAAAATTTATTTATTTATTTTTGACTGCGTCAGGTCTTAGTTGCAGCACATGGGCTCTTCGTTACAGCGCGTGGACTTCTCTCTAGTTGTGGAGCGTGGGCCCTGGAGCGCAGGCTCAGTAGTTGCGGCACGAGGGCTTAGTTGCCCCATGGCATGTGGAATCTTAGTTCTCCGACTAGGGATCGAACCCACGTCCCCTGCATTGGAAGGCAGATTTTTAACCACTGGACCACCAGGGAAGTCCCTCCCCCCACTTTGTTTTGTGACATTTTTTAAAAAGCTCTTACGACACCATTTTACTCTCAGCTTCAAAGGTGGGGCATCTGAGAAGTTAATTTTGCTTCTCCTTCAAGAATATCTTTAATGTCCATATTCCAACCTTTTGTATGTCTTCCTCTGTTTGCCCCAACTTTTCCCATACACATCATTCATGGAGAGCAGGAGATGTCCTCTCTCAAAGGGATGTGGGGATGAATGAAAGCACAGCTGCCCTCACGGCCCTCCTCCCTTTTGAGCAGTTGGTACCAATATGATGCTTTACTTTAACTGATTCACATCCCATCTTCCCTGCACGACGGTTCTGTTCTCCTCCTTTGCCCTAGGTCAGCAACAGCCCACTGTCGGAAGAGGCCGTCTTGGGATTTGAGTATGGGATGAGCATCGAAAGCCCTAACCTACTGCCCATCTGGGAGGCTCAGTTTGGCGATTTCTTCAACGGTGCCCAGATCATCTTTGACACGTTCATCTCTGGAGGTTGGTGTTGGCCTATGGGTGTGTAGTGGACGTGTGGCACCAGCCTCACGGGGACAAATGACAGAAAAGGGGCCATAACTGCTTATGAGACTCCTGTGTACCACGGCATCCCCCCACTCCGAGAGTTGGGAGCCTGTTCTGTCATCCACTGGGGCATGGCAGCTATCAGGCAGTTAAGTAAGCTGCTAGGAAGAGCACGTAAGTCCTCTGTCAGCAGGAGGGCTGTGTCTCCCGGGGAATGTGCTTGGCTGTAGTGATGAATGGTGCAATGAAAATGGTTTTGGGGGTCCAGCAACAAACTAACATGTGTCTCACCGCCCAGTCGCCCCGGGCTGTCCTGCACCTGCGTCGTAGTGTTCTTACTCCCGCTGCTGCTTTGCAGGTGAGGCCAAGTGGCTCCTCCAGAGCGGCATCGTGGTCCTCCTTCCTCACGGGTATGACGGGGCTGGACCAGAGCACTCATCTTGTCGAATAGAGCGTTTCTTGCAGGTATGTCCACTGCCTTCTGGATTCCACGAAATGTTTCCCTGCTTTCTAGGTGCTTTGAAATAGAACTGCCTCCTGCAAATACCTAATGTGAACCTTGGACTATAAGACCTTGTAGTATTTGAATGAAACAGATTTAATGCAATGTCAATCAATATTCCTTGGAAACGTGATGCCTCAAGCATGTTAGTATCACGGTTTTACGGCAATGAAAGTGCTTCTTCTTTTTTTTTTTAGTATTTATTTATTTAGGCTGTGCCGGGAGTTAGTTGCAGCATGCGGGATCTTTAGTTGCGGCACGTGGGCTCGGTTGCGGCATGCGTGCGGGATCTAGTTCCCTGACGAGGGATGGAACCTGGGCCCCCTGAATTGGAAGTGTGGAGTCTTACCCACTGGGCCACTCAGGGAAGTCCCTGAAAGTGCTTCTTATGCGGCAAATATCAGTAGTTTCTGAGTCAAGCTGATCATCGGAGTCATCTAGGGGCTTTTTATAAACAGAGATACAGTGACCAACCCCAGGTCTAAGTAGTGATAGTATTTTTATAAAATGATTCGTGACCATTAAAAAATGTTAAACAACAACCGAGAAATTACCATTGTTATCTTTTGGTAAGAATCATTACCAATGCCTCTTTATGCATATTTCTAATATTTTATTATGAAAAATTTCGAACATACAGAAAAGTTGAAAAAACTTTACAGAGAGTATTCATATGCCCACTTGCTACATTCTACCGTTAATATTTTATTATATTTGTTTTATCATGTATCTATTCATCTGCCATCCCTCTATCCATAAATCCATATAATTTTTGGATGCATTTAAAAGTAAATGGAGACATCAGTACACATCACCCTAAGTACATGAATATCATTAATTATCTTAGCATACAGGCAGATAAAATATATAGAAAGGTGATAGATTAGTAGATAGGCAGATAGAACAGTAGCTAGATAAATGGATATAACTGGTTGGTTGGTAGATAATGACAGAGAAATCATTTCATAAAAATTAGATTACAGAAATAAATTGGAGGTAAATTAAAGAACTAGCTGTGAAATACAAAACTACAGTTTTTCAAAGAAATATATGAATGAGCATGCAAGAGATACAGTTTGGGAGTCATCAGTTTCTAGATGATATTTAAAGTCATGAGACTGGAAGAAATTATCAAAAGAATGAGTACAGTTAGAGAAGAGCAGTTGCCCCCAAACTGAGCCCTGGGATAGACCAGCGGTTAGAGGCTGCAGGGAAGGAGAACACAGGAGGCTGAGAAGGAGCAACCAGTGAGGCTGGAGGAAGGTCCTAGAAAGCAAGTGAAGGATACGTGTTAAGAAGGAGGACGTATCAAGGCCAGTCAGGATAGGACTGAGAATTAGCCGTTGGATTTAGCAATAAAGGGTTCATTTGGTGGTTGGTAACTGCAGTTTGTTTAGGTGGAGTGGTATTAGGAGTATATGGAAGGAGGAAAGTTTAACTCTTTTGAAAAGTTTTGCTGCAAATAGAACAAGGAAGGGGGAAATTTGCACCAAGAGAGGTTTTTTTGCTTTTTTTTTTTGTGGTATGCGGGCCTCTCACTGTTGTGGCCTCTCCCGTTGTGGAGCACAGGCTCTGGATGCGCAGGCTCAGCGGCCATGGCTCACGAGCCCAGCCGCTCCGCGGCATGTGGGATCCTCCCAGACCGGGGCACGAACCCGTGTCCCCTGCATCGGCAGGCGGACTCTCAACCACTGCGCCACCAGGGAAGCCCTTGCTTTTGTTTTAAAGATAGGAGAAATAACAGCATGTTTGTATGCTGATAGGAATGATCCAGTAGAGAAGAAAATATTGATGTAGGAGAGAGAGTAGAATGACTGGAGTGATGGCCTTGAGAAAGCAGGATGGGCTGGTGTCCACTGCACAAGGGATTGGATCAGCTCTAGACAGCAGCATGGCAGGTTCCTCTATGGTGATAACCAGAAGGCAGAGAATACGATGCCAGATGATAGAACATGGGAGATGTTGTGGTGAAGGTCTGAGGAGATACTCTTGGGTCATTACCCGAGAGTGATGATGCAGGAGGAGATCCTGGGTTAAAGCTGTGAAATAGTCATCTGGAAGAGGAGGAGAATGAGTGAATTAGGGAAATAGAAGATAATAGTCTAAGAGCACTGAGGGCCCACTTAAGATTCTTGGTCAAGATTTTAAAGTGAGATCCATCAGTGTGATTGTGTGTTTTCTCCAGCTTCATTCCCTGCATAGGTGCAGAAATGGGACAGATGGAAAGTTGAGATTAACTCGGCTTGTGGTTTGGAGTGAAAAAATGTCAAGGGAGTCAAGGGTGTATGCAAAAGAATGATTATAATGATTGACTATGGAATTTAGCTTAAGTAAGGAGGAGGGAGGAGATGTGAAGGGTGAAGGCCCGTGAAAAGGTGATAGGATCAATATGTTGGTGGTATTGATGAGGCTGAAGGATTGATGGAGTCAGAGTGTTAAAGGGAATTGAGCTAGAAAGGTAGGAAGTGGTGGTCAGAGTGGAATGGATAAAGGAGAGCTTATGGAGAGATCCCTGTCATTGAAACCAGGATGTAGCCATGGAAATGGGTTGTTGAGGTAGGATGGAGGACAGAGTGATTGGAGGACAGGAGTTCAAGGAACCAAGTTGCCAGGGTTTTGAAAGGACCATCTACATATGCATTAAAATTACCAAGTCCGTGTTAATAATTTTCTCAAACCTACTTCATAGGATTACTGTGAGGCATAAAGGGTCAATATATGTAAATGCTTAGAACAGTAATCGACATTTATATGTTTGCTGTTTATTATTTTTATTATTATCGTTTCCTGTGCTTGCACTGGGATTACCTCAAGCTCTTTGTTTACACTACTAATTTTATTTTTAGCCCTGCAAAAGAATTAATATATCGATATGTAAAGTGAAGAGTGTTTGCTGTGTATATAAGCACTTGCTTACTTCATCTTCTTTCACTGTGATTATCTCAAGCTCTTTGTTCATGCCATTTCTCTCTTTTTTTTTTTTTTCTGGTACGCGGGCCTCTCACTGCTGTGGCCTCCCCCGCCGTGGAGCACAGGCTCCTGACGCGCAGGCCCAGCGGCCACGGCCCACGGGCCCAGCCACTCCGCGGCACGCGGGATCCCCCCAGACTGGGGCACGAACCCGCGTCCCCTGCATCGGCAGGCGGACTCTCAACCACTGCGCCACCAGGGAAGCCCCATGCCATTTCTTTTTCGTCCTGTCTGTTCTGCTTCTTGATGTTTCTTATTTATTTATTAGGTTTGTAATGGTTGAGTTTGGTTCTCACTTGGTTTTCTTGGCATTGCACTCACCTTTCTTATCTAATTCTACTGTGTTATCTTTAAGACTATCTGCCCTTTAAAACACTGTTGTTTTTTAAAATTGTGGTAAGAACACTTAACATGAGACCTACCCTCTTAACAGATTGTTAAGTGTGCATTGCAATACTGTTGACTGTAGCTACTATGTTGTACAGCAGATCTCTAGAACTTATTCATCTTACATAACTGAAACCTTATACCCCTTGACTAGCAACTCTCCATTTCCCCTTCCCCGCCCCTGGCAACCACTGCTCTGCTTTCTGCTTCTCTGAGTTTGACTATTTTAGATTGCTCATATAACTGGAATTGTGCAGTATCTGTATGTCACTTAGCGTAATGTCCTCAGAGCTCATCTGTGTTACTGCAAAGTGCAGGATTTCCTTCCTTGAATAGGCCGAGTAATATTACATATATAGATAAAAATACCTGTATACCACATAGCACATTTCCTTTATCCATTCATCCATAGATGACCATTTAGGTTGTTTGCACATCTTGGCTATCATGAGTAGTGTTGCAATGAACATGGGAGTGCTAATACCTCTTTGAGATCCTGATTTCAGTTCTTTTGGTTAAATACTCAGAAGTGGGATTTCTGGATCATGCAGTAATTCCGTTATTAGTTTTTTGAGGAGCCTCCAAGCTGTTTTCCGTAGTGACTATACCAATTGACTTTCCTACCAACAGGGTACAAGGGCTCCCTTTTCTCCACATCCTTGCCAATACTTATGTCTTTTGTTAAAATTGGCTGCCTTTTGCCTGTTATGTTCCTTTCTTTTTGTCCCCCCCCTTATAAAAAGTTATAAGGGGCTGTATAATATTTACATTGTTGCTATATCATTTTATTTCATCTTGTCTTTGATTATTTAGGGCAATTCTTCAAAACCATATAGTTTCCCTGAGAGGGTGTGGGTGAATTCCCCTTAATTTTCCTTCCCATTTGGTACCAATTTACCTTCTTAGAACAGCAGTTGAGAATAGTCTCCAGTACATGAAGCCTGAGGACATGGCGTGGGAGGACATAGCTCTGCTGGACAGAGGGTTTTTCTTGCTAAATTCCGGTGTCCCTTCTGAGATTCAATAGCTAAGCCCATACAAGGGTCCACTCCCTGGTCAGGGCTGTGTATCACTTCCGTGGGCCTCTCTTTCCTTGGCATGTCCTGGCCCTGGAAGCGGCAAGCCTGGCAGCCCCATCTGCCTCCACTGAATTCTGCAGGGGCTTCAGCCCTAGATTTTGCCTTTTTTTACCCAGGGTGCCACTCACACCCTGTCACCAAATTGGAGGAGCCCAGTAAAAATCTCAGGATTTTGTCAACTCACTTACTTTCCTCTGTACTGCTTCTTGATCAGGGTTAGGAGACATGCCTCAAGTTTCTGTCCCAGCAGGATCTTCTGAGATTTCATTCCTTGCCCTCAATTTTTCAACCTCATTAGCTGCTCTCGTTCTTGTCTCTAAGACAAACTACACTTACATTTACTCCATCAGGAGAGTGAGATTCAGATAGTGCATCCTTCCAACATCTTCACTCCACAGTCATCAGCATCTGTACTTTTCAAAAAGTCTCCTCCAGATGCTTCTTTTTTTTAATTTTTAATTTTAGCTTTTTTTGGTCATGCCACATGGCTTGTGGGATCTTAGTTCCCTGACCAGGGATAGAACTCGGGCCCTTGGCAGTGAAAGCTCCAAGTCCCCAACCACTGGACCACCAGGGAAGTCCCCACCTCCACATGCTTCCTGCAGTCAGCTGTGTTTGGAAAGAACCACGTTAAAACACACAGACTCGGCCAATGGGGAGCCATCAGGCTTCTCCTCTGGTGAATTCTTCACAGGTCATAAATTTACCTTCTGGTCTTTTTCTATAATGAAGAGACACATCTCTTCTCCTGCTCATTGAGAGCCCCGTGTCCCCCTTAGGATAGCCTGTGCCCTTAGGATGGAGTGAGATGACCCGACTGTCTGCCCTGCCTCTCACTTCTCTCCCAGATGTGTGACAGCGTGGAGGAGGGCGTGGACGGGGATACCGTGAACATGTGCATGGCTCACCCCTCCACACCCGCCCAGTACTTTCACCTGCTACGGAGACAGATGGTCCGGAACTTCAGGAAGCCCCTCATCCTTGCTTCTCCGAAGATGTTGCTCAGACTCCCTGTAAGTAGAAAAAGCTGGTTATTAGTCTTTTTTCTCCTGTCATTTTTTTTCCCCTGCATTTTCGTCTCTTGTCTGTATCTGATTGTAGATGCAAATGACAGAAGCATCTCTTTGGTTTTAGTTGGCCATGCTGCTTTGTCTCTCCCTTTTTCTCTTTTTTTAACCTTTCAAGAATAACTAGAAATCTAAGTTGCTCTCAGTTTCATTGTCATGAAGGACAGACATAGCAATTATTATAACCCTGGCATCCCAGTCTGAGCAGAAATAATCTTTCAGGAAAAGTTTCAAAGTCCAAATGGTCTCAGCACTGCTATGTTGATAGTTGCAAGTTGGGAATTGAAAGTACTTCGATGAAAATGAGTGGTTTTAGTCATTGACTTTTATTTAGACTTTTTCTGTTAAATGATTTATCACCAGTAGCCTCCATTTCAAACATTGTAACAATATAGCTTATCACTACCTGGCTTTACAAGAGTATATTTTCTCTTGGTTTACCAGAACTAAGTGTTAAGCGCACATGTTTTTTTAAATCACACAAATATGCTAGTTTTCAAGTGGCAGAGTTCAAGATAAGAAACACTGCTAAGCATATATTTATCCCACCTGCTATAATTTTTGTCAGTTTTGTATGAGAGTCTGAATTAGGATTAACATTCAGAAAAACCTCTGCATTTATTTGGTTGCCACTGCTGAGGTGAGCTAAGTCGTTTAGGACTTGGCTGTTTGAGATGATCTTGTGCTTCTCACAAAGCTTATAGAATGTGTATTTGGAAGTGAGGGGTGTTGAGGGAAGCTGCCAGTGATTTGCCTTCACCGGTTGCCTTTTTTGGCGCTTCTAGCATTTGGAGGGGAGTAAGGTGACCCTTGTTCTCACAGTCGGTCAAGGGTACTTGAGTGATCCCAGAGTGAGTGCCCCCTTAAATTTTGCTCTCCAGGCCCCTCACCTGTCTCACCCCAGCCTCAGGGGTCAATAATGAGGAAATGCACTTCAAGTTCTTTCACCAATGGCTGAAAGTTCATTTGTTTGGTCTGCTTATTCTCTCTGTGAACAACCTTATGAATTTTGAGATGGTTTCATGAGCATCATGGGACATTCAAGACAAACAAATTCATTCCCTTTACACCATCTTTCTGATGGGGCTGCCTTGACACCGATATTTTGAAACAGCAATGTGAAAGGAGCCAAGTCAAAATGTAAAGTTACTATAATTTTGCTCTGGGTCTTAGTAGCGGCATGTGGGATCTAGTTCCCTGACCAGGGATCGAGCCTACACCCCCGGCATTGGAAGGCAGAGTCTTAACCACTGGAACACCAGGGAAGTCCTGATCTGGGATTCTTGAACCCAACTTTCATTGTATCCCTAACATTGTCACCTGCTCTCTCAATCATAACTAAAAGGAGTGTAATGATATTAAATATAATGCATGTATATTATTAGGTATTGAGTGAACTATTAGAAGTTTTGTTGAGAATTTCTTTTGCTGTTTGAAACTGAAAATGAGTTCATTTTCTGGCCCTAATGCTCCACCCCTCTCCCCAAGTCTAATATACAACTTATTAAATAAGTGAAGCCTTCCTTGGGGAGCTTAAAAAATATCAACAGCTATCTTATAGACTTTCAAGTGAAGAACTACTCTTATTAAGTAGTCAAATATTTTCATTAAACATGTACGTCCTTTTGTTAATGGAAAGTCAGTACAACCAGTATTGAATTCTGATTTCTTCCTGAAAATTGGATTATTGGTACAAGTGATCTAGCAGAATATAATAGCCAGCCTTCTCTATCCATGGCCCACTCAGAGATGACTTGCCATGTAGCAAACATGACTCAGGGGTACAGGGAGTTTGTCTGTCAAGTGGTACCAAAATCCCACCCCAGTTTCCCACCTAACTCTGAACTCTGAACTCTGAACCTTTTGATTCCTGCTGTAGGAAGTGGGGACTGACAAAAGGCTCTGTTCAGAAGGGAGAAAGATTGCCTCTATCACACATTATTTACTAATATGCATAGCTGAATAGCTAATATTAATTTTTTAGGTTATATACAATATCCCAGCATCAGTATGGCTGCCCTCAATGGCCTAGTCTAAATGTCATATACCCATTTGAGACTAGACTATAGGGAAACTAACTAGATGATAGCAAAAGGGATCAAATCCCTCACCTTGGCTTCATCAGTTTTCTACTTTAAGTTCTTTGCAACAAGTGTTTTTTTGCCGCACCACGCAGCTTGTAGGATCTTTGTTCCCTGACCGGGGATTGAACCTGGGCCCTTGGCAGTGAAAGCACTGAGTCCTCACCACTGGACTGCCAGGGAATTCCCAAGTATTTCTTTAAATTGGGCTCAGTAATAACATTTCTTTTCATCGTGGAAATAGTCATATGTTGTTCCTACTTGTTCTGTTTCGTTTATAAATTATAGTCAAAATCCTAAAGACAGAAATAATTGCCCAACTCAGCTATTCCGGTTCACAATATAAATTCTATAAAAGGTTGTTTCTGATTCCAATTCCAAAAAGTTAAGGTGTAGTTTTTATTGATAATAAAGTTGAGTCATCACACTGCAATTTTTTTTTTTTGGCTGCGTTGGGTCTTCGTTGTGGTGCACAGGCTTCTCATTGCGGTGGCTTCTCTTGTTGCGGAGCACAGGCTCTAGGCGCGTGGGCTCAGTAGTTGTGGCTCTTGGGCTCTAGAGCTCAGGCTCAGTAGTTGTGGTGCACGGGCTTAGTTGCTCCGCAGCATGTGGGATCTTCACGGACTAGGGCTTGAACCCGTGTCCCTTGCACTGGCAGGCAGATTCTCAACCACTGTGCCACCAGGGAAGTCCTCCACACTGAAATTTTGACTGTTAAAATTTATTGTGGCACCAAACAAAAGGCGATCTTATTTAACCTCAGAAAAATATTTTATTCTGAAGTAACAGAACAGATACTTTTGGGAAAGATATTTTGTTTAATAGTACATATGTTTACTTATAGCCCCAGGAGAGAATTTTGATACTAGATTTTGGGAAAGATCCCTGATAAATAAAAGCATCTTCAGGTCCTTGCCCTTGGTTGATAGATTTGTGGCTTTTTTCTCCCCCTCCCCCTCCTTAGGCAGCTGTGTCAACTCTTCAAGAAATGGCACCAGGAACAGCATTCAAACCAGTCATTGGTGATTCATCTGTGGATCCGAAAAAGTAATCTGACGTGGAGCTCTGTTTTCATACTCTGCAGTAGATTTGTAGTGAGTGGGAAAACTAGTTCATGTTAAGTGAACCAAGCGACCCAAATCTTCTCTATCCTTATATAAGTCCTTTAAGTTCATGGGGTAGGAGTTAGAATATGCACAAAAGAGTGAATTTTGGAGGCATATGTTGCTCAAGAAGGTTGGCCAGGGCACAGCATGAGTGAACCCCACTACAACGCCCCTGCTGCTTCAGTGGTGAAGCATTGAAATCTCTGTGGTCTCCCCCTTTCTTCTGCTACAGTTCTTACTTTAAGATATTTCTCCCCCGCCTCGCTGTCCCTTTTCTACCCAACAGGGTTAAGAGTTTAGTGTTCTGCTGCGGCAAACATTTCTATGCCCTGCTGAAGCAAAGAGAATCTTTGGAGGCCAGGAAGCATGACTTTGCTATCATCCGAATGGAAGAACTCTGCCCTTTCCCACTGGATTCGCTGCAGGAAGAGATGAGCAAATACAAACATGTTAGAGGTAAAGGGTCCTTCTTATTAGACTTTTTTGGTTTTAAGTTACCTGAAACCGATTTGAACTATCTCAAATAAAAAGATGGTACGGGAGCAGTGAGAGTTATTAGAAAGTTGAATCTCATGGAATCTGGAAATATGAAAGTAATACAACTGAAGACAATGTCTCTATGTCTTTTTTGGTGTCCCTTTGGGTGTCCCTTTCGTTCTCCCCCGCTTTCATATAAGACATCGAATTTCTTGAGTTTGGAGGGAATCAGTGCTATACAATCGTTTATGATACATCCGGTATAATTGTAAAAGATAAGCCTTTTCAACAGATGGGGCTGGAATGATTAGATATCTATGTGCACCTTATATAGAAATTAACTCAAAGTTGATCATAGACCTCAATGTAAAACTATAAAACTTCTAGAAGGAAGTGGATGAAAATCTTCCTGACCTTGGGTTAGGCAAGAAGTTCTTAGACATAACACCAAAAGCACGTTCCAGAAAAGAAAAAGTAGATTTTACCAAAATGAAAAACTTTTGCACTGCAAAGAATATAAAAAAGACAAGCCACAAACTGGGAGAAAATATTTGTAAAAACATATCTGACAAAGGACTCTCCAGAATGTTGAAAGAGCTCTGAAAACTCAACAGTGAGAAAACGTATAATCCAGTTTTTCAAAAGGTGCAAAAGAATTGAACAGTCATTTTACCAAAGAACCAGATGGCAAATACCCATATGAGAAGATCATCAACATGATTAGTGATAGGGAAATGCAAATTAAGCCAAAATGAGATATGGCTACATACCTATTAGAATGGCTAAAATGAAAACAAAACAAAGTCAAGGACTGATCAGGATGCAGAGCAACTGGGACCTTCATTCACTGCTGGTGGGAATGCAAACTCGTACAGCCACTCTGGAAAACAGTTTTGTCAGTTTCTCATGCAGTTACACACAGAGTTTCCTTACCACGCAGCAGTCCCACTCCTAGGTATTTACTCAAGAGAAAGGAAAAATCCATATGTGATTATTTATAGTGGCTGTATTCATAATTGCCCCAAGCTGGAAGCAACCAAAACATCCTTCAACTGGTAAATGAAGAAACAATCTCATTGTGCATCCCTACAGTATCATGCTCCTTAAGAGTAAAAGAGAGTGAACTATTGCTAGCGGCAAAATGACCAACGGATTTTGCTAATTCACAGAAGCCCAAACCAAAAGGCTGTATACTGTGTGATTCCACTTACCTGATGCTCTGGAAAAGGCAAAACTTCGGGGATAGAGGAAAGATCGGTGGTTGCCAGAGGTTGGGGGTGGGAGGAAGAGCTGAGCACAAAGGGTCAGGATGAGGGAATATTTGGGGTTTAGAGAATTGTTCTGTATCATGATTGTGGTGATGGATACATGACTATGCATTTCTCAAAAAAAAAAAAGACAACACTGTGCCATATTGGAAAGGTAATAATATATTTACTTGAGGATATATGTGTATGTGTGTGTGTGTGTATATATATGTAACTATGTGTGTATATGTGTCTATATACATATATAACATGTATAGTGTGCGTATGTGTATGTGTGTGCACACACATGCACATATAGTGTGTCTGTGTGTGTAGTATGTTGTATATATTTACTTGAGGTACTGAGATGAACTTTCTTCTTTCATAGATTTTATTTGGAGTCAGGAGGAGCCTCAGAACATGGGTCCTTGGTTTTTTGTTTCTCCAAGGTTTGAAAAGCAACTGGCCTGCAAGGTGATAGCTCTTTCTCCTTTGCAGTGTTTTGTGTGTGTCCCTTTTCTCCTGTTGGAGTGCCACCAAATAGGTTTATCCCCTATTATCAGTCCAAAGCTTCTAAAGATAAACTAAAATATAAAACCTAGTTTTAGGCTCCTTTTTCAGACTAAACTTCTGAGTGTTTAGCAAGATGTATATGTGTAGCTACTAGTATCATGTTAAAAAACAAAACAAAAACAATGATTATACTCGAAAAGGTAGAACACCTACCTGTCGTCTACCGTTCCCATTAGCCTACTCAGCATTCTTGTCCCAAAGGTCAGTATCCAAGCCCCGGGAGAGGAGAGCGATGAGCTCGCTTGTTTTACAGTAACACTTATTCCAGGCCCACCTGCAAAGCTGGTAGACATCGGAGGCCAAATTCTTTGTTATGTTTTAGGAAGAGGAAAACAAGGAGAAGAACAGTTGTGCTTCTGTTTATCTTTCTATTCTGCTTTGATTAAAACTCAGGTCACTTGATACCAGTTTAAGGCACTCAAATCATTTTCACCTGTAAATAGTTCTAATTTAGGAAACTCTACAGCTAAAACCAACTAACAGTTACCTAAGAATAGGACAGATTCCAGAATATGTCTCACCTTATCACGCCTGGAATTTAGTTTTCAGTTGTGACATAGATCTCCCTGCAATCTATTTTATGTAACACATTATTTTTCAAAAAGGTGATTTATAGTTAAACAACTTCAGAGAAATACATGCACATCCCTGGACGAGCTAAGCAGAGCTCTGGTCTAGTCCAAATGTCATTGTATTTCTTTTCTGCTCCAACGCTAGCTCCGTCTGGTGAGCCGACCCGCGTTGCCGGTACCTGCTGTAGGAATCGGCAGCGTTCATCTAGAGCAGCACGAAGAAGTCCTCGCCAAGACCTTCACCCAATGATGTCCTAAAAAGAAACACTACTTACTTGTAAGAAAACTGCCATAAAAAGAAAGGCTCGCCTCCTCCACTCTCTCCTCCTTCCATTAGGTGCCACAAAAAGAATGTATTCCTCGAAGATGTTGGGATTGATGAGGACAGAGGAGAGGTTAATCTGGAAGAACACATGGAACAGCCAAAGGAATTGTTCATCAAGACGTGAATCCTACAAGTCACTTTCGTCCTTAAAAGTACCATAGTGTTATATTCTGTTAGACCTGCGTGGGTTGTAGAGCTAGGTCCTTATCTGGATGTTTCCAGACTTGACTCTTTCTAATTAACTGGCTGTACCCAGGAAAAGTTCTTGAGTCTGAATTTATAGTTGCATAGGGATTACCTCAACATTACCTCCCTATTTTCTTGACGCATGTGACTTTCATGAATTTTCCCTTTTTTATTCAAAGTCCCTGACTACCTGTATTTTCAATTTATGTCATCTCTGGTACTGCTTTCCAGCCACTGTGAAAAATGTTTCACCAAATCATTTTCACCTGTAAATAGTTCTAATTTAGGAAACTCTACAGCTAAAACCAACTAACAGTTACCTAAGAATAGGGCAGATTCCAGAATATGTCTCACCTTATCGTGCCTGGAATTTAGTTTTCAGTTGTGGCATAGATCTCCCTGCAATCTATTTTATGTAACACATTATGTAACACTATAGCAAAACTGTATTATTCCTGATTTGTGTTCTTCAAGATCACTATTTTACCCATTATCCTTAAATATAGGTCTTATTAAATATAAACCTCCGGGTGTATGATCCTTTAGCACAGTATTATCAAGCTGAGTTATAGTTACGATGAAATTGATTAGTGGTCTACTTTGCCGTAGTATCTTTTTTCTTTTTCCTTAAATTGTTCTTGCCGCAATACCTTAATATTTTTAATTACCTCTGGGTGTCTGATATGGGGATTTCAGCCCCTGGTTGATCATCAGCCTTGCCTCTAAAAGTCCCTGCTGTCATATGATGTTAATTTGTGATACTTAAGGGTCACTTTAACTTTGATAGCAGGAACTTCCCAACATCAGGCACTTTCTGGATTTCTAGAGGTCACCAACCCACTCCCTTATTCTGAAATTACGCTTATAACTGGAAGTATAACTAAATATCAGCAAACTGTGTACACTTACCTGGCTTGGTGCTGCAGAGCACTGCCATGTACCATGCTTGTGCTGGGACACTGTTTTTCTCAGAAATGGGGGAAGTACTGGGGCCCTGTAACACCCTCTCCACTTTTACTGGCAACTTTTAATGTCTTTCAGAATCAATGTATAGGTTGTTCTGGCCACAGCAGTAGATTCGTGATTCATATCTTAAACGTGTACATTAGTGTACTGATTTACCGTTTCTGTAATATTCACATCCCTTTTATTCCTATACACGTGAATGCTTTCTTCCTTCGCCAAGCCTTATAAATCATGTAACTTAGTGCAAGCCTTATAAATCATGTAACTTAGTGTCACACATGTCAACCAGTAAAATTACAAAGGTCTGCTTAATGAGAATGGTTATCAATGTTGTATATTGAACTAGAAAAAAAATAAAAGCACAGTGCCTTTTTTTTTCAGATCTCTCGGTTTCTTGAGTTAAAACATTTCAAAAGTCTGAGCACAAAATGAGATGGAAAACCAGATTTTTTTTTTTAGTTGAGATCTCTCCAGATTTCTAACTTTACACCTCACGAGTCTGTTTCCTGTTACATCTCCAACCTGAGCCGTGAAATGTCTTCTGTATCTTAACCTTACTCTCAATCACCAGTGCAACGTGGATCAGCATTTTGAATTACCTTGCAGGAAGAGGCCATTTGAGGAATTCCAGATCAAATACTCACATAATAAAGAATGGGATAAATATATCAATAATAAAGTAAAATATTTTAAAAATTGATAATGTGGTATTAATATCCCATTAATGTAAATCTATGCTAGAAGCACAGAGTCTGAACCACTGGACCACCAGGGAAGTCCCCCAAATTTTCTTTTTTATAAGAACAATTTTGCTCAGTTTTCCTATATTTTCCATACACATACTATAAGCAAAAATATTCTAAAGCATAGCCGTTTTGGGGCTGACTGTATTACCTTTGAAGTTTTATTATTTTAAAAAATTCCTCGGCTGGCAATAGAAACAGTATCACTTTTGCAAAATTGAAGAAATATGGTTTTACCAATTAAGGGTTACACAGGAAGGAAGTCACAGATTAAGAATCAAGACTTTTGGTCAAAGAAAGACAAATACCATATGATATCACTCATATGTGGAATTAAAATATGATACAAATGAACTTATTTACAAAACAGAGACAGACTCACACACCTGGAAAACAAATTTATGGTTACCAAAGGGGAAAGGGGGTGGGGGAGAGATAAATTAGGAGCTTGGGATTAATGGATATCACTACTATATATAAAATAAATAAACAACAAGGTCCTGCTCTATAGCACAGGGAACTGTATTCAATATCCTATAATAAACCATAATGGAAACAAATCTGAAAAAGAATATATATATGTATGTATATATGATATTGAATCACTTTGCTGTACACCTGAAACACTGTAAATCAACTATACTTAGATTTAAAGAAAGAAGGAAAGAAAGAAAGAATCAAGACTTGGGTCTTGAGGTTCCTCAAGCCTTACCTAATTTCTCTTAGATGTACTTGGATATTTGGTTTACATTTTTAAGCTTCTCAGAGGATTCAGGCTAAAACTATTAAATTTTGGAGAAATTTGGACAAAATGTTTAAATCCTCAATATTTGTAACACTATTACACAAGTAGACAATTCCTAAATTATTCTATGGAAGTAGTAATTCACTGTCATGTTTGTATTTAAATCTGATAACGCACAATCTAAAGCAGACTGTTAGTTCCCCATGGCTAGCTGCAAAATCAGTTAATTTTAGCAAACTTTTAATAAAAGTACACTACTTTAGTGTTGTTTCCCTGTGTCTTCTCTGACTCACGTGAAGAACCAGCTATAATGGAACAAAGATATGATCCTGTAAGAGTAGAATGGTATTTCCTCAATAGTTTATTGAACATGTGTTGCATATATGGCATTGTTCTGGACATTAGAAACACATGAAATTTAGAGATAAAATGGGTTGCCCACTGCCCCAATGGACTAATAATCTGAGAAGACAAAATACTTTACATGCAGAGAGAGGTTCTTGCTGAATGTGCTTAAAACAAGGGGGAAGGTCATGATAGAGTGATATTCCTGATAGATGTAGATTAGGTGGTGTCTTGACGTTATGCAAGGAAAAGTCCTGAGTGGCAAGTAGTAGCAGAAAGACTGAAGAATCTTGGAAAGGGAATTCACAAAAGTTATCTAGGGTATATTCCCAGCTTGTTCCCAGGCTTTTCCTTGAACCAGCGAGCTGTCCCAGAAACAGGTAGTAAAGAGAGAACTTTTCGGGTAAGGGGCCTGAGGTGACCTCTAAAAATGGTTTGCTATTCACTTAACCCAGAAAACCCCACAAAATCATGCAAGTCAAGAGGTTCAAATCTTCATGTTCACTTTAAGAACACTCATGAAACCGCCCAGGCCATTAAGGTATGCATATCCGAAAAGCCACCAAGTATCTGAAGGATGTCACTTTAACGAAGCAATGTGTGCCATTCCGTTGTTACAGTGGCGGAGTTGGTAGGTGTGCCCAGGCCAAAGAGCAGGGCTGGACCCAGGGTCGGTGGCCCAAAAAGAGTGCTGAATTTTTACTGCACATGCTCAAAAATGCAGAGAGTAATGCTGAACTTAAGGGCTTAGATGTAGAGTCTCTGGTCATTGAGCAAATCCAGGCGAACAAAGCCCCAACAATGTGGTGCAGGACTTACAGAGCTCATGGCTGGATCAACCATACATGAGCTCTCCCTGCCACATTGAGATGATCCTTACTGAAAAAGAACAGATTGTTCCTAAACCAGAAGAGGAGGTTGCCCAGAAGAAAAATATCCCAGAAGAAACTGAAGAAACAAAAACTTATGGCCCGGGAATAAATGCCGCAAAAAATAAATGCAAGTAAATGTTAAAAAAAAAAAAAGAGAGAGAGAGGTACAGGCCACTCTTCTCCTTCTGTCAATTAGATTTTCAATTTAGCTCATCTTTATTGAAAGGATTCACGAAATTAGTTCACAATCTAGTGTCAAAACTGTATTTAAGTCAAACACTTGCAGGTAACTGAAAATGATACAAAAATTAAATAAGACCCTCCCTGCTATCCAGAAGTTTATGGTGTACTAGGGGAGATTAGGCAAGTATGAAAATGACTAAACAAAGTAGAATGAGAGAAGAATGAAGTCACAGGATGTGCAGTGATGATTATGGCAGATTGCATTTTCCAAAAGGCCAGAGTCGTATTTTGTGTCCCACAAGCTCTTCCAGAATCTTACCACATCCTCACCTGGAGGCGGAGTCTATTTCCCTTCCCTCTTGAAGTTGAGCAAGACTTTGTGGCTGCCTCTATAAATGCAATGCACTGAAAGTGATGCTGGGTCATTTCCAAGGACATGCCTTGGTACCCAGCTGCCATGCTGTGGGGAAGCCTAGGCCACATGGAGAAGCCACGTGGAGATGTTGGAGCTGACAGCTTCTGCTGAGGTCTTCGCTGACAGCCAGCATCAAATGCCAGACTTGTGAGAGCGCCTTCTGATAATTCAAGTCCCCAGCCTTGGACCTGTTGCAGATGACCCCAAGTGGAGCAGAGACTCATGCAAGCCCAGCCTAAATTGCCATATATATATGCCATATATATATATGTACGTGCATGTATGTATATGTACATAACTTTGTTTAAAGACAAACACAGCTGGACACTAAAGTGCTAAGGACAGATTTTATTCAGTAATATACTATGTGTTGCATTAGGGAAAAGAATCCAGTGTGAATTAAACCCAACTTTGATTTGGACAAAAGTGACTGGCCTTTTAAGAGGAGAGTGAGAGAATAGGAAGAGGGCAGTGAGTGGAGGCTCAGTAGAGTCAGGAAAGTGAAAAATTAAGTGAAAAAAGCTGGAAGGTTTGGTCCATGTGAAACCCATCCAGGTTTGTTAACTGGTGCTAATGGAAGTTAAGCTCCTATCCTTCCACAGAGGTTGGGAGCCAGAGATCCTGCCTTCAAGTGTTGGCTGGAAGAAACGGTAAATTCTTTTGGCAGCCTTGAGCTTTCCCAGGCAGATATTTTAAGGGGGCTACGGACAGCCTAGGGTGGAATTGTGTGGTGCTTGTTCCACCTCTTTATAGGTCAAGGTAAGGCCTAGTGGAGAAAGGGCTCAGAGGAGCCTGGCTAGAGTGTGGTCAAGGGGAGGCTGTGTGTGTGTGTGTACTTTGCTTCTTTTTTAGACATACATCTAAGCATTAGAACAGATCATTGGATTTGGTGATTATAAGTCATTAAGTGTCCTTTGAAATAGCTTGTTTCAGCAGTTGTTAGAGCAGAAGTTACATTGCAGGGGTTTAAAATTTGAGTAAAGAAAATAAATCTGAGGGCCTTCCATGTGTCAATCTCTTCGTTCCTTTAGTTTTCACACCTGTAGGCTGTGGCTATCACTATCCTTATTTTACTGATGTAGCTCAGAAAAAATTAATTGCCCAAAGCCATTAAGAAGTAGGAGGGACTAAAATGTACGGCCTAATACATTAGGAATTAGGAATCTAATGTACGGCCATTAGATTCCTAACACTGCATGCGTTCCCTTACACTACGCCGTCCAAGAGGAGACAAAAGAGATTAGTCCAGAAGGACAAAATCCTGATGTATTTCGGAGAAGCTAAAGGAGCGTGAGTGGTAGACAGTGGAGGGAATTCTCCGGCGGTCCAGTGGTTAGAACTCCTCGCTTTCACTGTGGGTTCAATCCCTGGTGGGGGAACTAAGATGCTGCAAGCTGCTCCGCGAAGACAAAAAAAAAAAAGTACTAGATAGCGGGGAGTTCAGAAGCTATTAACTATAGACAAAGAGTCACAAATTTCTGAAAACTTCCTAGTGGTTCCAATAACATGGAAGCAAAATAAAAAGGTTTGGGTCACGCCGGCTCTGGAGGCGTCTCAGCCCCAGTCCTGGGTATCGAACCCCGGCCCGCGCTCCTGGGGCGGCCGCTCTGGCTGGGTGCTGACCTGCCCCGCGGGGCGCTCGGGAGCCGCGGTCGAGGAGACGGCCCTTGCTGGACACTGAGCTCGGAGAGGGCGGCCCTGGCCTCACAGAGGCTCCCAGCTCCCAGAACCCACTGGAGGACGCCCACGGGAGAGCCGGCGGTGGCCATGGCAACGCGGCGGACGTCAGCTGCGCCGGCGGCCAACGGCCAGGCTGTTGTCGGGGGGCGGGGCCTGCCAGGGCCTGGCTGGGTGGGCGCGCGGGTCACGTGGACTGGGGCGGAGCCTGCGCGGGGCGGGCCGGAGCGTGTCGGGAGCGGGTGCCGAGGCCCGAGCCGCGGGACCCGAGCGAAGGCCGCGCTGAGGTCGCAGGGCCCCGCCGGGCCGCTCTAGCCGCCGCCATGGGCAGTGAGTAGCGGCGGCGAGGCCTTCGCCGGGGGCGCGGGCGCCGACGGGCCGCGGGCGGTGGGGCAGGCGACCGCCCGGGAGCGCTTAGCCCGCGGGCCGGGGAGACGCGGGCCGCGCCGGGCCGCTGAGGAGGGCGCGAGCCGGGGGCCTCCGCGGAGGCTCCTCCAGCCGTGCGAGGCCTCGCCCGGGCCGGCTGCGGGGTCGGGACCCGGAGGTCCGGGGTCTGCGCATCTTGGTGGGTGGCGAGGAGCGGCACACGGCGCGGAGAGGCCATTGGTTTTGGGGGCGGGGAGTTAGGGAACCAGGGGAAACCTGGACCACTTCTAATTTTTCAGGCAGGAGCTTAGGAAACTCATATTTTTAGTCCCAAATCACCGTTCTTTGGCATGTTAGTTGTGATGAATGAGGGTCCCTGACTTGTTTCATTTTTTAAAAAGTGATGCATGGCGTGTAGTTTCGGGGAGGAAAGGAGGCGATTGGTGGCATAAAGTTTTCTTTAAAATTTTCATTTCAGTCATTCTGTAGTGTGTACTGAAAACTAAACGTGTCTCAGGTTGTGTAAGCCTTAGGGACAAGGCCTTGCATAATGGGGATCTTTTGAGGGCCCTCTCCCAAACCCTCAACACCAGGAACCTTCACATCGCTGTTGGGGTGACTGTTGTATTAGTGGATTCCCGCAAACCCAAGCTGTGCACCCACTGGCCAGCTAGCTAACTAGTGGACATTTGGGGGAAGCTGGAAAGGAAGTAGAGGAGACCCTTGGTCTTGAATTAGCGGTATAATGGGTTAAATTCTGCAGCACAAGAATAGACAAGTGGCAGACAAAAAAGCATTGCTTTTTACATAAATACTCCAACACGGATGATCTTAAGCCAAGAGATCAGGGAGGGGAGCTTGGGTGGAAGTGGGAAGGAAAAGGGGTAAAGGGGTTCTAGGAAGTTTCCCGATGTGATTGACATTGGTTTTACATTAGAGATGAACACTTTCATAATTCAGATTTGCTTTCCAGATCGTCTGAAATGGTACTTGGGTAACAAAACATCTGCCCATGAGAATTTCTGAATTCTGTCAAACATCAGTGGCTGCCATCATTTTGAGAGGTTTTATAAAAAGACAATATAGTCAGATCAACTATACTTCAATAAAATAAATTTAAAAAATATATAGTGTGGTCAACTTTTGGCTAACTGCTGAAGTGTAATTACCCATGTCAGTTTAAAAATGATATCCTGATGTTCATATATACAGAATCCAGTGTTTGTAAGGGAAGATGATCATGACTAATACCTAGTTGTGGCTTTTTGTGTTTCTGTACGTTATAGACGCTGGCAAAGACTGAGAGATTATCATCTTCATCCTTCAGTTCTTTGGCAGGACTTTGACTTAAGCCGTGCCAGAAGAGAGTGCCTATCCTTAAAGAACCTTGGTTTATCTTTTCAATATTATGAGTTGTCTGGGAAAACAGTACTTTCTAATGAAATGTAGTTGTCATTCTCTGGGCTGATGATTGTACATACACAAGTACTTTGAGATCCTTTTGTGGGAGAGTGACCAAGCAATGAATAGCGACTTAGTGAAATGAGGTAGAGATTGTATACAGTACTTTGAAAACCTACCTATAGAAGGTTGTTCCGTGATCTTTCTCATTTATGCATTTCAGCATTTTTCAGTCCCCAATTAAGTCAGTCCTGCAGTTACAGCCCATTTCCTGTTGTACTTTACTTCTCTGATATGTCCTATTTCCTTCTGTAATGCATGGTCTTGTGAGTACACTGCATTTACTCCTTTTGATGTAGTGGTGCTCACTGAATTATTCCTTTTCTGTATATATAAAAGGGGTGAGATTCAAGCATGAGGAAGCAAAATTGTGGTACAAGGATACTTGTATTACTTTGCTTCTGCTGACCAGCCCTTAAACCCTTTGGGCTCCTTTGTCCCGTGAATTATTTCTCTTCCCTTATGTATTTGAAATGGCGAGCATTATGGTTAATTCATTTTGGGGGGTGTGGATGGGATGGATTGCCATTAAAAGAAAACATTTGTATTTGACTCTGAAAAGATACATCTCTTTTTAAAAACTTTGTAATAGGGACATTTATTCTTTTTTTATTTTTTAACAGTCAAATTTTTAGAAGTTATCAAACCTTTCTGTGCAGTTCTACCAGAAATTCAGAAACCTGAAAGGAAAGTAAGTATAATATTTTAGTAATATAGAGGGTAGCTAAATGACTTATTCTGTTAAACTATCTAGATTGATTTATTTTCCCCAATGTTTTTCTGGTTGTAATTGGAAAAATATTACCTGTTCCTTCTCCTTGCAAGAGGCACAAAGTGAATAAAACTAGTGTAGACCTTTTAAATCTAGTTTATCTCATGGTTTCAAAACTGACTGTTCTTTAAGTTGTAACGTTTCCAAACCAAGTGTTTCTTTGGTCTGTGTGTTATAAGATATAGTATTCTCCTGTCCATTGTGGTCTACCGCACTAGGAATGACCCAGTCTGTTGGGTCAGTTTTGATGAGTACACTGTTGCACATAAATGGATTGCAACTGTGCAGTTAATATACCTCCCATTTCTTGATTCGTTCAGTACAAAGAAAAAAATCACAGAAATGCATTCGGAAGATATTGACCACATCTAATTGTTCTTCCATCATTGTACGCCTTTGGAACTGAGGCATTTCTATTCCAGAAATATTGTTAATCCCAAACTGGTCAGTTCCCAGACATTGCTCTTTTACTGTATGCTCAATTTCGCATGGAACTAACCAGAATAGGGACTAAAAAGAGTAAAGTAAGACTTCTGTTAAACTTACTGTTTATTTAGAAGTATATTTCTTTTTTTATTGCTTTGAGGTTATAAAAATAGTTGTTCCAGTTACATGTAAGGCATCCCAAGAAACTTTAGCTTTTCATATTCTATGAAACATTCACAGAATAATATTACAGGCAGTCCTAGCTTTCCACAATACAGTGTTAACTGAAATGTGTGCGTATTAGATCTGTGTCTTTTCATCCTTTTCAGTCTCAGTTAATGTGGTACAATGCCTTGAGGCCAGCCTGTATTTAAGTTGTACTTAATTCTGGAAAAAGTAAAGGAAGATGTTTGAGAAGTTTAGCTGTTTGCTTTAGCTGCTACTAACTAGGGCGAGAGTATTTTAAGAGTAAATAATAGGAGCATGTCATGATGGGGAATGCTGGTTAAGGTTTAATATGGATTTTTCTTTATATTTGCTATTTCTTGGTTTTGATTGATCATTCTTTGTTTTCTTGCACAGATCCAGTTTAGAGAGAAGGTACTATGGACTGCTATAACTCTCTTCATCTTCTTAGTATGTTGTCAGGTATGTAACCAAACATTAAACAAATGTCTGTACTGTTATTCTAAGGTCTTGGTTGGTTAGAATTTGAGAAACTTATTTTAGTTCAAATAGTAAATATACTGAATTATTTTGAGCAACATCATTTTTTAAAAATTATTTTTAATTGAACTGTAGTTGATTTACAATGTTATCTTAGTTCTAGTGTACGACAAAGTGATTCATTATACATTTTTTTTTTTCATATTCTTTTCCATTATGGTTTATTACAGGATACTGAATATAGTTCCCTGTGCTATACAGTAGGACCTTGTTGTTTATCCATTATGTATATAATAGTTTGTATCTGCTAACCCCAACCTCCCAATCCATCCTCTCCCCCCACCCTTGGCAACCACAGGTCTGTTCTCTATATCTGTGAGTCTGTTTCTGTTTCATAAATAAGTTCATTTGTGTTATATTTTAGATTCCACATATAAGTGATATCATATGGTATTTGTCTTTCTCTTTCTGACTTACTTCACTTAGTATGATAATCTCTGTGTCCATCCATGTTGCTGCAGATGGCATCATTTCATTCTTTTTTATGGCTAGGTAATGTTCCATAGTATATATGTCTGTGTATATGTTCCTATATGTGTGTGTGTATATAATACACACACACACACACACACACACACACACACACCCCCCACATCTTCTTTATCCATTCATCTGTCAATGGACCTTTAGATTGCTTTTGTAAATAGGAGCATCATCATTTTAATCTGAGTTGATAGTGAAAATGGTTATCTTCTACTGTGTATTTCTTTTGGTTTACTAGTGGGTTTGAACATATTTTCTTTTTTCCCCTTACTTTTCAGTTAATGATCTTTACCTGTTTTTTCCTTGAGATTTTTAAAATTGATTTATGACAGGTTTTTTATTTTTATTTATTTATTTATTTATTTTGCGGTACATGGGCCTCTCACTGTTGTGGCCTCTCCTGTTGCGGAGCACAGGCTCCGGACGCGCAGGCTCAGCGGCCATGGCTCACGAGCCCAGCCGCTCTGCAGCATGTGGGATCTTCCTGGACCGGGGCACGAACCTGTGTCCCCTGCATCGGCAGGCGGACTCTCAACCACTGCGCCACCAGGGAAGCCCCTATGACAGGTTTTTATATATAAAAGTGTTAAATCTTTGACATGTATAGGGCAAATATTTTTCCACTTTGTTTGCTTTTAATCATGTTGTAAATTTATGTATTAATTAAAAAATCTCCAATAGCCAAATTCTAGAATCCTAGGGATATTCTGTGTTTATAAATTAATAAAGTTCAATGATGCTTTTTAGTAAAATTTCACAGAGATTAAGTTCATAAAATGAGGATAAAATGTGACCTGCCCATGTCACAGGGTTATTGTATTGTGAGGATTAAATTAGATAATTTAAGTAAAGTTCTTTGAGGGTTTGAAAAGTACCAATATACATATAAGAAAGTTTAAAAAAATTACATGAGGAAGGAGTAGAACAAATAAAGTCCATAATCTGGGGAAAAGCCAAATTTATTTTTTTGAAAAGTGAAACTATTTGATCATTAAAATATTTTACTATTATACTTTGTTGGAAATTCTTTTGCATGGTCAGGGAGAGTGAACTTTTGAAAAACACAGACAAGTAGAAAAAAAGAAGAATCATCCATATTCCTACCATCTTGTTTTAACATCTTGGAAATTCCCCTCCCCTCCATTAAAAAAAAAAAAATCAACTTTTTAAGGGTACAATTTATGTACAGCAAAATATACTCATTTCTAAGTGTACATTTTAAAGAGTTTTGACAAATGTATGCATCTACATACCTACTATCTCAGTGGGTATAGAACATTTCTGTTACTCCAGAATGTTTCTTGTACTCTTAGTCAGTTCCCACCTCACCCCATTCTCAGGCAACCACTGATCTGCTATTTCTATAATTTGCTTTGTCTTTTCTAGAATTTCATGTACATGGAGTGATACAGTGTCTAACTTCTTCATCAGCTTTTTGAGATTCATCCATGGTGTTGATTGTATCCATGTTGATTGTATCACAGTTTGTTCATCTTGTCACCTGTTATTGGACATTCGGGTTGTTTCCACATGTTGGCTATAACAAATAAAGTTGCTATGAACGTTCCCGTACAAGGCTTTCTGTGGATATTTGTTTTCATTTCTCTTAGGTGAATACCTATGAGTAGAATTGCTAAGGTTTATGGTAAATGTATGTTCAACTTTGTGAGAAACTAACTCTTTTCCAAGTGGTCCCATCAGCCGTATAGGAGTTCTGGTTGCTCTGCATCGTTGTTTATTCTTAGTATTGTTCAGCATTCTAATATTAGCCATTCTAATGGATGAGGTTTTTTTTCATTTTTATTGTAATTGAAGTATAGTTGATTTATAATATTGTGTTAGTTTCAGGTGTACAGCAAAGTGATTCAGTTATATATATATATATTTTTTTCAGATTATTTTCCATTATAGGTTATTATAAGATATTGAATATACCTTCCTGTGCTAAACAGTAAATCCTTGTTGCTTATCTATTTTATGTATAGCAGTTTGTATCTGTTAATCCTGTACTTCTAATTTATCCCTCCCCCATCTTTCTTTCCCCTTTGGTAACCATAAAGTTTATTTTCTATGTCAGTCTGTTTCTGTTTTGTTTATAGATTCATTTATGTTATTTTTTAGATTCCACATGTAAATGATATTTGTCTTTCCCTGACTTAATTCACTAAGTATAATATTGTCTAGGTCCATTCATGTTGCTGCAAATGGCAATATTCCATTCTTTTTTATGGCTGAATAATATTCCATTGTACACACACACACACACACACACACACACACACATCTTAAACCAGTTGCCTGCTGATGGACACTTAGGTTGCTTCCGTGTTTTGGCTGTTGTAAATCATGCTGCTGTCAACATTGGGGTGCATGTATATTTTTTTTTTTTTTTTTTTTTTTTTTTTTTTTGCGGTACGCAGGCCTCTCACTGCTGTGGCCTCTCCTGTTGCGGAGCACAGGCTCTGGACACGCAGGCCCAGCGGCCATGGCTCACGGGCCCAGCTGCTCCGCGGCATGTGGGATCCTCCCAGACCGGAGCACGAACCCGTGTCCCCTGCATCGGCAGGCGGACCCCCAGCCACTGTGCCACCAGGGAAGCCCACATGTATCTTTTTGAATTAGAGTTTTCTCTGGTCATATACCTAGGAGTGAGATTGCTGGATTTTATGGTAGCTCTATTTTTAATTTTTTAAGGACCCTCCTGTTTTCCATTTCCATCAAAGTATAGGAAGGTTCTCTTTTCTCCATGGTGAGGTTTTAACTTGTATTTCCCTGGTCAATGATACTGAGCAGCTTTCTCATATGCTTATTGGGTATTTATCTTTTGTAAAGTGTTCTTTCCCCAGATATTTTGCCCATTAAAAAAAATTGCATTTTTGTCTGTTAGTGAATTATATGCATTTTAAAATATTTTCTGGATACAAGTCCTTCATCAGATATATGTATTGTGAATATTTTCTCGTAGTCTATGGCTTGCCTTTTCATTTTCTTAACAAAACTTTTTGAGCAGAAGTTTTTAATTTCGATGAAGTTCATTTTATCTTTCTCTTTGATTGCTCATGGTTTTTGTTTCCTATCTAAGAAATGTTTGCCTATTTTAAGGTTGTGAAGATTTTCTCCTGTATTCTTCTAAATATTTTACAGTTTTAGCTTGTATGTTTTGGTCTATGATCTATTCCAAGTTAATTTTTGTGTATGGCGTGAGGTAAGGTTAGGGTTCATTTTTTTCTATATGCATAACCAGTTGTTGAAAAGGCTCTCCTTTCTCCATTGAATTACTTCGGCATCTTTGTTGAAAATCAGTTAGCCATATAAGCATGGATCTATTTTTGTACTCTCAGTTCTGTTCCATTGATCATATTCCATCGTTATGGTAAACCATAACTCTTTTGATTAATGTAGCTTTAAACTGAGTCCTGTAATTAGGTTGTAAAAGTCATCCAACTTTGTTCTTTCTTTTCAAAATGATTTTGTCTATTCTAGGTCACTCATATTTCCATCTGAATTTTAGAATCAGCTTGTCATTTTCTTTAAGAAAGTCTCCTGGCATTACGATTTTTATTGCTTTGAATATATAGGTCAATTTAGAGAGCATTACCATCTTAATATTGAATCTTCTAATCCAAGGGTCTGCAAACATTTTTTTTGTAAAGGGCCAGATAGTAAATATTTGCAGCTTTGCAGCTGGAGCCCAAGAAAACCCAAGAAGAAGAAAACATAACTTGAGTTACATTTCTTAAAGTGTGACATTTCTCATGACTGTTTCATGCCATAAATTAATTTATGCATTTTATGTTACCTCATTATTTTTTTTCTGTAATGTGTTTACATGGTTGTCAAGCTGTACCTTTTTTTGTGTGTGTGTGGTACGCGGGCCTCTCACTGCTGTGGCCTCTCCCGTTGTGGAGCACAGCCTCCGGACGCGCAGGCCCAGCGGCCATGGCTCACAGGCCCAGCCGCTCCGCGGCCTGTGGGATCTTCCCAGACCAGGGCACGAACCCGTGTCCCCTGCAGCGGCAGGTGGACTCTCAACCACTGCGCCACCAGAGAAGCCCAAGCTGTACCTTTTTGTCTTTTTCACGCTTAGGCAGTTTGGCCCAGGGCTGGTGATTTCTTGATTCTCTTTCCACTGAATCTCAAACAGAGAGAGCCACAGTTTTCCCCTCCCAGCCACAGTTGAAGGGTTTGGGGTCTCGTGTTCTCCATAGTGTTTTTTTAGCTTGAGGGACTGGTGGGAGGTGAGATCAACTGAGAGAAGTGCCATAAATGCCACCTGGGCTCTGCTCTCTTGCTAGACTTTTGTTACGTGTCTTGTGAGGGTCCTCACCACCTGACTGAGGAGGGCTTTATTCCATTACTGACCTCAGATCGCTCCCCAGTTCCTGACTCAGTGTAGCCCTGTAATTGTCAGTTGCACCAGAGAGAGCCCCGTTCCTGGCTTCTCTCATCCATTTCCTCTCAGCTGCCAAAGGAGGCAGGAGAGATGAGGATATCTGTGCAGCCCGCTCTTCTCCAGGTTTGGAGTGTTGTGGGGATTCTGTGCCCTTCTCTTTGTGATGGTTGGAGCAGTTTCATGCTGAGTCCCTATTCCTCGATTGTTGTTTTCTCCCCGCCTATGACCATCAAGTTTATGATTCTTTTTCTTGTTTGGCTGCTTTATAGATATTTTTCCTTTAGATTTTTAAATTCTTTTACTATTTTACATGTTTTGAAAAATGTGTTTTCTTATGTATTGGGGAGGGAAATTCTGTAACCTGATCACTCACGGCTTGCCATTTTAGCCCAGAAATATCTTGCTTGGTTTCAGTGCTCACTGCGTTTGGAGATCCCTACTACTAATTTTCTATTTGTCCATCTGATTGGTTCAGGGTTTCCATTCAAGCATGAAATGCTTGTTTCTCTGAAGTGTATACTGTATTTTGTGAAGTTGAAACTGATTATTTTATGTAATATAGGGCAAAGCCTGAAAGTCTGCAACTTTGAGAGTCATAGAAAATAGCTCCTGTTGCTGCCCTTGTTGGACGTGGTCCTGTAACTATGGAATTTACTAAGAGGAGTAAAGTTAGACACTGAGTTTAATCCTGTTGACTACGGGAACGGAGGGAATACCATTACTTAGGGATGGTTGGCTGACTCTTGTTTGTTATCCCGCAAAGCATCTAATCATGGAGGTAATGGCTATCTCTACGAGACTCAATTAAGGAAGGTAATTTGATTGATTGGTCTCTCCCCCACTTAGGGAATATTGTGATATGGACTATCCTGTAGTGTTAATTGGTTTTTATTCAATAACTTCCTTTCTCCCCATCTCTCACATTAGCTGAAGAGTGTTTGCATCTATAGGGTGCACACAAAATATTGTGCTTCTTGCTTCTGCTAACCCAGCTAATATATTCAGATGTCCAAAGAGGTTTAGGTTGACCAGATGACCTGTTTAAAATTGCTGGCAGCATCTTTTGGAACTTTTTTTTTTTTAAATCAACTTCATATAGGGAAGGTTTATGAAATTGGAAGTGTATTTTTCTCCTACATGGTGAGGGAGGGGGTATGGTCAAGTGCTGTGTTCTGAACATGGGTCGTATAGTAGGAAGCATTCTGAAGTTAAGGTTTGTTTTTTTTTTTCTGATTAAAAGGTAATATGTGTTCATTATAGAAAATATGATAAATGCTGAAAAGAATATAGAAGAAAAAAACAACAGTAATCCCACCGCCTGTGAATAATCACTGTTCAAGATTAAAAAAAAATTTACACCTAGTTTTTTCTTCTATGCATATTTTTACAGTGTTGATCTTTTACTTTATTTATACAGTTTCATACCATTCTTTTTATACTAGGTTTCCTCAACAATGGCACTGAAGTTTAGGCTGGATAATTCTTTGCGGTGGGGGACTGTCCCATAAATTGTAGGATGTTCAGCGTCTCTGACCTCTACCCACTAATGCCAGTAGCACCCCCCTCAAGTTGGGACAACCAAAAGTGTCTTCCTATATTGCCAGATGTCCCCTGGGGGGGCAAAGTTGCCCCAGCTTGAGAACCATTGTTTTATACTTAATATTACAACATAAGCACATCCTCATACTGTTAGAAGCTTCATAGTATAATTTTTAATGGCTGCATAGTATTCTACTGTATATCTCGTCTTCAGTCTTACATTTGGAGTATGGCCGTGGCTGTCACTAGTACCCATAGCTTTCCAAGATTATTCTGTGATGTGGTAGATATATCCTGTACTGATAGGAGCATTTTCTTTAATTGCAAAAACATAAAATTTACCAACTTAACCATTTTTAAGTGTGCAGTTCAGTAGTGTTACATATATTCACATTGTTGTGTAACATATCTCCATACTGATAGGAATATTTACTAGTGAAATGTTGTAAGTAATGATTCCCATTGTTTTTATTTTCATTAAAGAACTTGACTTTTAAAGTATGCTTGTTTTGTTATTGAACATGAGAAGTAGTGGGTTTTTTTTAAGTATTGCAGATATTAAGTGAATGCATTATAAATTAAGTTCAAACTTAATTTATATAATACATTTTTATAAAATATTTTATGTAATCTTATAGATACCACTATTTGGAATCATGTCATCAGATTCTGCAGATCCTTTCTACTGGATGAGAGTTATTCTTGCATCCAACAGAGGTATATGCTGCTTTTCTTTTGCCTCCATGCTAGTACTGACATCAAATAGATGTGAAAATGTGGAAACAACTATTTTTTGATGTCTATGGGGAGGGGCAGTATATGGTAAAAGAAACTCATTGCCTAGGAGAAGAGACAAACATAAAGATAATTACAAACCTGTGTATTTATTGTAATAATAGAAGTATGTACAGAGTATAGAGTTACGACAGAATGGAGTGATTAGCATTGTCTAGAGCTTTGGTTCTCCATCTTTTTGTGAGTCATGTTTCCTTTGAGAATCTAATTAAATTTATCTGTACTCTCCCTAGAAAAATGCATGTACATTCACACGTGCAGATTTTTCATAAAATCTCAGGAGATTTCCTGGACTCTCTGAAGTGTATTCTTGAGTTTCTCATGGGACTGAAAGCCTGATCTGTGGTGCCAGGGAGGAGATGATGCTGGGAGAGCATTTGGGTTAGAATTCAGCCTGTGGACCGTCGGGAGAGGGAAGCCTGAGTCACAGCACACATGCATGAGGACACGGGGTGCAGGCTGGGGATTCGGGTGGGGGATGCTGATCAGTGAGGCTGAGAGATAGGGAGGGCTTTTGGGGTGGGTTTTTTCCTACATCAAAAAAGTAACATTTGTTTGTTATAAAAAAAAATGCACCAACATTTCAGATTTGTATAAAGCTGAAAATGAAGGTCTCGCTTCTCAGGGGTAACTCCTGGGAAGACAACAGATTGGTGAATAACCGTCTAGACCTTTTATCTGAATATATATTCATATATATGAATTTATATACTTTTTTTAAAAACTGAAAAGTAAGATCTACTATATAACTATTCTGCTACTTGGTGTGTTTACTTAATATCTTGGATGACCTATTTTACTGAATGGCCATATACTATTCCATTATATGGATGTGCCACGATTTCTTTAATCATTCATTCAGGTATTTATTGAGTTCTTCCTATGAGTGGAGCTTTGTGCTAGGTGCTGAGATTAGAGCAGTGATCAAGACAGTGATGCTGTTGTCGTGGAGTTTATGTTACTCTATTTGGGGAGGTAGACTCTACATGAACTGTATCTTGGGAGGGGGAAGGGACATTTGAGCATAGACCTGCAGGACGTGAGAGAAGGCCGTGTGAAGATCTGGGGGACGAACCTTCCCCCAGGGAATAGCAAGTGCAAAGGCCCTGAGGTGCGAGTATGCTTAATGTGTTCCAAGAACAATGAGGAGGATGGTGTGATTGGAAGAAAAAAGGAAAGGGGAAACGTGGTAGGACATGATGCTGCAGATGAATCCAAGAGCCAGATTATGAGGCTTGTAGACAGTAAGGAGTGTGTTTTAGGTATGACCCCAAGGCCTGTAGGATCTGTCATGCATGTAGTTTTTTTCCCAATTTTATATCATTATAATCAATGCTACCATGACTACTATCATACTCTTCTGTAAGTTTTTAATAGAATGAATTTCTAGAAGTTTAACTGCTTGTTTACAAGGAATGTACACTTAAATTTTTGATAGATATTGTTAAATTGTCTTTCAAAAGCTTTGAATTATTTTATACACTCTGCTATGGTGTATGAGAATGACCATTTCGCTTCCAATAGGGGATAATATTTGTCCTTTAGTATTTGTGTTAGACAAGTAAAAATTGGTATCTGGTATTTAATTTGTATTTCTTTATGTGTTGGTGAGCTTGAACATCATCTTATATTTTTATTGAATATTTCTATTTCTTCTATGAGTGGACTTGTTATAAGTCATAGGAAATTACTGACTGGTTTAAACACAAAAATGGAATTTACTGGAAGGATACTAGTCATTTTTTGGAACCCAAAGAGGAGGTAGAACAACTAAGCCTTGTGGAGAGAGAACCAGCTTTCAGACCTCAGCAGCAGGGGCAGGGAACCTTGTCTTTGTGATCTAGCTTCAACAACTCCTGGGTTCTTCAGTTCTCAGTTCAGAATTAGAAATTACCAGGATTTCCACCAGACCCAGCCAGCTTTGGTTACAGTTTCAGGGTTACATAGTACAGATTTGGGTGCTGGGGTTTCCTCTTATGTTGTTGGTATTTTCCTGAGAAAAGAGCATTATTGGGAGTGGCCATGCCATTTATCTTTTTTATTTTTCTATTTTTTTTGCGGGGGGGGGCCTATATTCCCTGTGTTGTACAACACACCCTTGAGGCCGTCTTATACCCAGTAGTTTTAACCTCCCACTCCCCACCCTATATTGCCCCCGCCCACCGCCACTGGTAACCTCTAGTTTGTTCTCTGTATCCGTGAGCCCGCTTCTTTTCTCGTTATATTCACTAGTTTGTTGTATTTTTTAGATTGCACTTATAAGTGATATCATATAGTATTTGTCTTTCTCTGACTTATTCACTGCTGTTTGTTCATTTTAAAATTCATTTGTAAGAATTCTTTGCCCTTTAGACATACGAGCTCTTTGTTACTTGTGTTCATTTTTCTTTTAACTATTACCCTGTCTTTTGCCACATGGAGGTTTCACAGTTGTATCTAATCATATCGTCCATTTTTTGCTTGTGGCCTTTATGTATTTTGTTATAGAAAGGCTTAGAGAGGCTTTTTCTTTTGCAAGATTATAAGCATACTCACTTCTGGTACTTTTGTATTTTGTCTTTTATGGTTATATTTTCTAAATCTGTGGCCTTTATTTTAATGTAAGTCATGAGATAAGGAATCTAGGCTTAATTTTCTATATTGGCCAGTTATTTGCCAAGGTCCATTTATCCTTCTTTTCCCTATTGAGTGGAAGTGCCATATTTCCTAAATGAAATGTTCATTAAAGCTTGACTGGATTAATTTTTGGACTAGATCCATTTGACAGTTTTAAATTTTGGTGATTTAATATAAAAAGAAATCTCCCTACCTGCCTACTAGCTTTAATGATAAAACATATTTTTATCTTTTCCCATTGAGGAAGTATCTGAGAAAACATGAAGAATCCATTTAAGATGCCATATTTTTTAAAAATTTATTTTATTCAAGTATAGTTGATTTACAGTGTTGTGATAATTTCCGCTGTACAGCAAAGTGATTCAGTTATACATATATACATTCTTTTTCATATTCGTTTACATTATGGTTTATCACAGGATACTGAATATAGTTCCCTGTGCTATACAGTAGGACCTTGTTGTTTATCCATTCTCTATATAATAGTATGCATCTGCTAATCCCAAACTCCCAAACCGTCCCTCTCCCAACCCCCTCCCCCTTGGCAACCACAAGTCTGTTCTCTATGTCTGTGAGTCCGCTTCGTAGATAAGTTCATTAACAATAGAAACATGTTGATAACCAGACTAAAATAACAGGAAATGATTTTCCATTTAAATATTTAAATGAAATCAAACTGTACATGCTATTTTTGAATATTTTTCCTATCCACTATGTCATTAACATTTTTCATGCCACTCAACATTCTACAACATTGATTTTGATGACTTTCTATATAATTTTATATTTTGAATTAGAAGAGTCACAGCTATTCATTTTTGTGTGTGTGTGTGTATGGTACGCGGGCCTCTCACTGCTGTGGCCTCTCCCATTGCGGAGCACAGGCTCCGGACGCGCAGGCTCAGCGGCCATGGCTCACGGGCCCAGCCGCTCCGCAGCATGTGGGATCTTCCCGGACCGGGGCACAAACCCGTGTCCCCTGCATCGGCAGGCAGACTCTCAACCACTGCGCCACCAGGGAAGCCCCACAGATATTCTTAAATATCATCTTTTTATTAACTTGTTATTTAATTTTTGGGCTTTTAAAATCCTGCGTTAAAATGTTTAGTGTACATTTTAAAAATAGTGATTTGGACAGAAATCTTGGACAATTTCTTTCAAAGGATTTCTTTAACAATTTAAGTTTAGAATTCACAGAAATTTACATTTTTGTAGTATTTATAGTAATTTTGATTAATGCATTGTTGTGAGGTTGTGTTAATAAATGAGAGGGTTTTTTTTAGCAGTTAATGTTTAGAAAATGAAAATTTGCTTGTTAACATTTAACATGTATTTCATAGACATAATTAAGGACTGGGACTCTTCTAAATTAATCTGCATTGGATATCGTAAAGATTATTTACTTTTTTCCCCTTCCTTTACAGGAACGTTAATGGAATTGGGTATCTCCCCAATTGTAACATCTGGTTTGATTATGCAGTTGTTAGCTGGAGCCAAAATCATTGAAGTTGGAGATACACCCAAAGATAGAGCCCTATTCAATGGAGCCCAGAAACGTGAGCATCAGTACAATTAATAAAGAGCCTTTTCCAAATTTGAGAATTTTGTGGCAAAGATGTTTTTCTAGTCTTTTTTGTCTTTGGTTATAAGCATGTACTCCTTTTCCCCCAATTTTTGTCAGTATTTGGTATGATCATTACCATTGGGCAAGCCATTGTGTATGTCATGACGGGCATGTATGGGGATCCCGCTGAAATGGGTGCTGGAATCTGTCTCCTTATCATCATTCAGGTAAGAAATACAATTTTTCATATGGATAACAAAAAAGTTTGTTCCTTCTTTTCTTTTGAAACAATTCTTTAGGTGATTGATATACTCATTTTCTTACTTTATTGAAGTGACATGTATAAGTTGTTTTGATGTTAAAAATTAAAATAGCCCCGTAGATGTCTAATAATTATGGATCAATCAACTGTATTTCACTGATTCTAAGATGCACATTTTTCACATTTTGATGTCTCTGAAATCAGGATGTTTTCTTAGAGTTGATGCAGTCACACGTGCGGTCAGCCAGGTGGCGGTCGTGATGGTAGGCATTGCCTGCATGTGTACGTCAACTTGGTCAAAGCTGTTTATATCGTCCCTATATCACTTGGTTATATGCATTGTTGATAAAACATGTCGTTGAGTTTAACTGCTGTTTAAAATGTCTTCCAACAGTCTGCTGTGATTTGTTATTGAAATGAAGAGTTATTGTGTATAAACAGAGGCACAGAAAGAGCAAGTTAGATGATAAACATCTATGTCTAAGTCTAAACTTTTTTTTAAGTAGAAAATAAAAAATTCTTTGTAATAGGTTATTGTGTCATAGTTTAATTGAAGTATTTTTTTCTTTCTTAATGACACACATAATAGTGTTACAAATAATAGTATCTTACAGTAAGTGAAATACCATATAAACACACATGTATATCCTATGGATTTTTTAAATGGATATTTTGGAATGGAATTTTTGAAGGCCAACGTGATTTTCCCTCTACTAAGTATCTTAAAATGTGTAAAGTTTGGAAGATATTTCTCTAATGTAGTCATTAAAAATCCTTTAGAGAAGTTACCCAGGAATGGACTGTACTTAAGTTATATAATAGTTATTTACTGGATTTTGAAAAGAAGCTTGCTTAAGTTAAACACTAAACGTCTAGAGTCCTGGTTATCTTGGAGATGCCTCTTGTTCACTCTACGAAATTAGGATTAATTTAGGAAAAAAATTTTTTAATGGTCAAAAGGATCAAAGTCAGAAAAATAGTTTAAAATAAAACTAAAACACCAGTTTATTAGTATATATATACATTGAGAAATACAACCATTTCGGATTGGCATGCTTGACCATCTTTTTTTTTTATAGGAAATCTTATATAGGAAACAAATCATAGTAAGAAGATTGTTTAGTGAGTATGATTCAGAACAAGGAGAATGGGATTGTTGAGGTGTTTATTGGGCATCATTAACACATATCACATATCACAGGGCTTTTCTAATGAAATGGAAATATTTCATCTTTTAACCAGGGGAGGAATCTTTAATGGACTATTAAGTAGTTTTCTGAGCCCCAATGAGTTCCCATTTGGTATAAGGTACACTTCTTTAAAGGATAACTTTGTCATTATTTCTCCATTTAAAAAACACCTTGGGGGCTTCCCTGGTGGCGCAGTGATTGAGAGTCCGCCTCCCGATGCTGGGGACACGAGTTCGTGCCCCCGTCCGGAAAGATCCCACGTGCCGCGGGGTGGCTGGGCCCGTGAGCCCTGGCCGCTGAGCCTGTGTGTCCGGAGCCTGTGCTCTGCAGCGGGAGAGGCTGCAACAGTGAGAAGCCCGCGTACCACCAAAAAAAAAAAAAAAAATAAAAAAAAAATAAAAAAAAAAAAAAAATAAATAAAAAACACCTTGGGACTTCCCTGGTGGTCCAGTGGTTAAGACTCCGTGCTTCCACTGCAGGGGACACGGGTTCGATCCCTGGTCAGGGAAGTTTCACAGGCCGCATAGTGTGGCCAAAAAGAAAAAGTAAGAAAATTTAAAAAAAAATAAAAAACACCTTGACTGGCAAATTTACAACCCCGGGGAATTAGAGGAAGAAGAGTTGCAATGGATGGGAAAGAAGATCCTCTGAAAACTGGTTTTAGTATCTTTCAGTTCTTTGACATGAGGATACTGATACACCAATTTTTGCCTTATTTTGTTTCTTTACAGCATTTGCTTTGTGACCCATAGTTAGAATAACCCTGTTTTCTAAAAGACACTCAAAATTGGCATCTTGCTCTAAGAACATTATGCATCAGTAAAATTTTTCTAGTATTTTAGTAAGGGTGTATTTATATTCTTAAGGAACCTCAGCTGACCAGTTCTGGGTTAGTTAGTGAAAGTATTGACTTCTTATGAAGTCAGTTATGAATTTGAATTGATAAAAAATGGAGTTAAGCTATTGTAATTTTTTTTCCATACCAGAAATCAAGGAATAGTTAAATTCCTGGAACGGAACAAGTGAAGTGGGTATATACTAAGTTGTTTACATAAATTCTGGTGCACAAATATTTGTCTTGTGGTTAATCCTTCTAGTGTTAATGTATAGAGAAATTTTTCACATTTGATCATAGGTGGGTAGTGACCCATTGCATCTTTTTAAGGCTTTGCTAACATTGAAAATGTGTAGATTTGCTAAAGAGATGTGATTAGGTCAGTGTGTTTCCACCTAGAGATTTTGAAAACTGTGTGCATGCTGTTATGTAAGGTATTTCTCACCTTAATTATTCTTGTTTCATTCACATGGTCAGTGTTTTTCCACTAGTGAGTTTTGGAATCTAAATAGTGGGTCTTGATTAAAATTTTAAAAAAGAGTAGAGAGAGTATCAGTGTGCATGGCACATAGTAGAGGTAAGTATTATTTTGTCAAACTGAGTTGTGTGTGTGTGCGTGCACGCATGAGCAAGGTTGAAATGTTTAAGTGTTATTTTTATACATACTTTAGAGATTCATATGTATTGAACATTCTAGAAGGCATGCAATTAATATTCAGTTTTTTTATCAACTGTTCTAGTCAATGAGATGCTGTCAGTTTCTGATTTCTCATTCCCTGCGTAGGCATGCATGCTTTTTACCATCTCTTATTCCTTTAGTTATAGAAACCATTTCTCATTTAGGTTTCTCTGTAATTCCTTTGTCCAGTTAGAGAAGCATGAGTTTGATTTTCACCAGATATAAATGAATCACCCTCTAGTCTGATGGACATTGGTGTGAACAGGGGTTTGGAGAATTATCGTTGTTTCAGAGCTGCCTGTGTGACCTTGGACAGGTCATTTAATTAGAAGTCCATGAAAACACTGGTTGGCTGATGGTTTGTGGACAGCTATCATGCCCTGTAGAGGGTGGGCTTCTGTATTTCTGATGGGGAGTATGTACTTGTTACATAACTGTGGTCAAAATAAAATCTCAGTAGTTAAGTCCTAACTTGTCTTTTATCTTGTCAAATTGGTAAAGTTGGTTTTCAAACAGTAAAGAATTTGTGAGCTCTCTTAGGAGTTTTGAGAATTTTACCTTTTTTACAGTCCATTGAAATTCAAATTTAAAGATTGTAAACAGACAAGTTAGGCTCTGTACAGCCATTGAAATGACAGTTAAGGAAAAGAAAAAACACGGTAAGGTAAGCATGCTTCAAATAGTGTACTGTAGTTTTCTCTTCTTAACAGGGATATTGGGTGAACTGAGTAAGGAACGAGGGTGGGAGGCTTCAGAGCTGGGAGGAATGGAAGGAGCATCTCCTCATGTCTGTAGGAGGGTGTCTTTGAAGTGGGGACAGGTGTGAGATTGGGGGCCTAGAAGCACATTTTCTTCCCCCCTTGATTAGGTTACTGAAGTGTGGGGAAGGAGTCACATGACCAAAGAGGTCACTTGTAAAGCTATGGATTATTTCTAATTGATACATACTTTTATTGATGTTTTCTCCAAGAGGAAAATTAAGAATTTTCAATTTCACATAAAGTTAGTATGCTTTCTTTTTTAAAAAAAAAAATCATGAACTTAAGAACCTGGTGAACCCTTAATTGTTTTCAGATTTATATTCAGTTTTTGTCACTGTATGTATTGAATGCATTTTTACATTGTTAAAATCTGTGTACATATTTGTGCTCTACTTTTTGACTTATTCTATTGTATATTTTATATATAATACACATATATAAAATCTATAATACTTAAAAATGTATCTGCATAGTTCACATGCTTTTCCTTTAATGGCCTATAAAATTGCATCTTGTTACTGTGTCATAATTCATTTGGTCTTTTACTTACTTGAAGCTATTTGGAATGCTTTTCAGTTTCTTGCTGTCATAAATGCTACAACTTTGTGAACATTTTTGTTTTAGGGTGCTTTTCAATAGGTCTTATTTAAACATTATAAGAGAAATATAAATATACTTTAAAAGTCAAAGTGTCTGCTTTATAATGTAACAACATTTCCAGTCCTCATTTTCAGAATTGGCTTCTGATGAAACTAAATCAGGTTAGATGCAGGGTGTCATAATAGTGATACTGCATCGACTATGTTTTAGTGTTGAAAATGCCTGTACTTTGAAAGTAGTCAGTGGTGTTCACTGCCCCTTTCTGAGTTTATTCTTGCTTCAGCTTACTTGCATTTCTTTCCCCACAGTTGTTTGTTGCTGGTTTGATTGTGCTGCTGTTAGATGAGCTGCTACAGAAGGGTTACGGCTTGGGGTCTGGGATTTCCCTCTTTATTGCCACCAACATCTGTGAAACCATTGTCTGGAAGGCCTTTAGTCCCACTACCATTAACACTGGCAGAGGTACAACGCACAGGGACGCAACTGCATGGGTTTGGCCGGGTGTGTGCTGAGAGGAGCACGAGGTGGTGGAGCGGGACTGCCGACAGACGCCCTGGTTTGCTGTCCCAGGCGACGGCGGATGTCAGGTGTTCCAAAGCTGATAAGCAGAGATTGGTGGAGTATGAACTGTTGCTTCAGAAAGAATAGTATCTAAAATTTAGCCTCTGCTCATTTAAAATTTCAGTGGTTGCAAACATTTAAAAAATTTTATTTGCCTAAGCCATTGTTGCAGAAGTCATTGATTTTGACTGATTTCAGCATTCCTCGAGGGATAAAAAGGTAGTGGATTTCAGATTAAAAAAACATCATTTATTGCATCATCAGGGAGTACTAGTACTTTTGCTGCTGTTCTCCTTGGCTTTGTAATAGCACCTAAATTATGAAATATTTCATTGTGTTTCCCCTTACCCATCTCCACTTCTCTCAAATGCCATCCAAGATTTGTAATGGTTAACATCTAACCTGGTCCCAGCCTTAAGAAAAAAGCGGTGATGGTTTATTAATATACTTAGTAAAATGAATTAAAGGCAAGCTTGGTAGAGTAATGTCTGTCTTTCAACTCTGACATCTTTATTCTGCTTTGCTGCTTCTTTTCCCCATCTCCCCCCACCCCACCTCTGAATGTTCTTTTCCCTTCCCTAAAGTAAAGGTGAGGCAAATCATTATGAACTAAATATTTGCTTTGGTTTATTCTACTTTGTTTTCATCAAGAATAGTCTCTTGAGAAAACTTAAGATTTATGAAAAAAAAGACATATTTGCCTCAATGATGTAAATATTTTTTAGAAGCTCCACACATGGCTGTATCATAAACATAGATGAATTATCTGGACTCATATTTTCTGCCTTGTACTGGAGCTTCAAGGTTATTTGTTTTTGACTTTTGGGACAACTTTGGGTAATGAAGCTACAGCCGATTTCTATCTTGATTTATCAGGTACCGAGTTTGAGGGTGCAGTCATAGCTCTCTTTCATTTACTGGCCACCAGGACAGACAAAGTTCGAGCTCTAAGGGAGGCTTTCTATCGTCAGAATTTACCCAATCTCATGAACCTCATTGCTACAGTTTTCGTGTTTGCTGTTGTTATATATTTTCAGGTAAGTATACTTTCTTCGCTGAAGTTAAGTGGAGTGTGGATTTTTATTTTGCTCTTAAAGAGGAGAATACCATTTGAAATGTTAGCAGCTAAGTCAGTGTTTCAAAATCTAGTTAGGCAAATAATTCCATCGTTTAGACTCTGAGGTGCAAAATATTAGCAATTATGAAGTAGAAAAGGATTTCTATTTCTGTGTGTCTCTGTGGAAGGGAAAGTTTGTTAGCATTGTCTTTGCAAAGTCCCTCCTGTGACTGTTTGCCTCGTCTGGAGTCGTGGTACGTGCAGCCTCTCCGCCTCACTCCTAAGCTTCCTTTTTCAGGGATTTCGTGTGGACCTGCCCATTAAGTCGGCCCGGTACCGAGGGCAGTACAGCAGCTACCCCATCAAGCTCTTCTACACCTCCAACATCCCCATCATCCTGCAGTCGGCCCTGGTGTCCAACCTGTATGTTATTTCCCAGATGCTGTCAGTTCGATTTAGTGGCAACTTTTTAGTAAATTTACTAGGACAGTGGGCTGTGAGTATTTCATTATTTATTCTAAGTATTCAAATTTATTGTAATTTGCATTTCATGCTTTTAACTGAAAGAGATGAGCCATAATTGAAGCAGTTGCTATATATAACACTTCCAGATTCATTTACCTGTAGCCCAGTTTATCATTTATTTGGAAGAGTTATAAAACTGTAAGCATTGTAAAACTAAGATTGGCCGAGTACTGTACTATTTTACGTCTAGGAAGCATTTTCACATCTCGTTTGAGTGACCTTTTAGGTTAAAATCACAGTTGCTCTTATGAAAGTGATTCCCTGTTTTGTAATCTTATTCCTCTATTGTCTAGAATAATGGTTTTTTCCAAGAAGCTATCTGCTGATTATATAGGATACCGAAATCATCCTCTCCTGCCTCCCCCGCCATTTTTCACGGCCCAAATGGCAGTAAATAAGAAAGGCACATAATAACTATATTGAAGAGAGAACAGTTGCTAGAAATGGAATCCAGTAAATTCTGCCTTCCTCTTTTAGATTTTCATCATAGCTCCTAAAGCAATCCAGCCACATTGTGATTGAGGTGTGAGTTATTGTAGGATTGAATTTTTTTTTTTTGGCTGCGTTGGGTCTTCGTTGCTGCGCACGGGATGGGCTTTCTCTAGTTGCGGCGCGCAGACTTCTCATTTTGGTGGCTTCTCTTGTTGCGGAGCCCGGGCTCTAGGCACACCGGCTTCAGTAGTTGCAGCATGTGGCTCAGTAGTTGCGGCACGTGGGCCCTAGAGCGTGCGGGCTTCAGTAGTTGCGGCGCGTGAGCTCTAGAGTGCAGGCTTAGTAGTTGTGGCACACGGGCTTAGTTGCTCCGCAGCATGTGGGATCTTCCCGGACCAGGGATCAAACTCATGTCCCATGCACTGGCAGGCAGATTCTTAACCATTGGGCCACAAGGGAAGTCCAGGATTGAATTTTGACTGGTTTAAATTTTCACCTGACCAAGGAGTGTTTTTTCCCCCTTAAAACTACAGAATTAGAGAAGAGTAAGAGCCTTTATTGTTTTCAGAATATGTAATTCTAGAATTTGTATTCCCCCAAAGAACTATTTTTTTAGTCATTCCTGAAATACGGTGCTTATTCTATGCATTTGTCTTAACGTGCTACCTTTTGTATTGTAAGTTGTAGCGACGTATCTTTCTGCATTTACTGAAGGCCATTTTTAAAATGTAAAGTTTAATAGGATGAAACAGTAATTCTTGAAAGGCAGTTGAAGGAAGTATGATTCCCTTTATCCAGAATAGTTGACCCTTGAACATGGGTTTGAGCTGTACGGGTTCATTTAGACGCAGGTTGTTTTCAGTAGTAAACACTTCAGTACTGCATGGTCTGCAGCAGGTTGAATCCTGCAATGCAGAACTGCGGATACGGAGGAGCCGTGTACACGGAGGAGTAACAATAACTTATATGTGGATTTCGACTTCATGGAGGGTTGGTGCCCTAACCCCCTCGTTCAAGGGTCAGCTGGACTCCTTTTCCATTCATTTAACAGAAATTGGATTGCCTGTGGTGAGGGGAGGGACTGTCCCTCCCCTCATGAGCTAATAATCTGGCAGTCATTATTACTATGATAATTTCACAGTAATAAATGCACTGAGTGGTTGTATAGATTGTGTTGTGATCTTAATGAGATTTTTTTTTAAAGTGAGAGAGCTATTGGGAAGTTTAATTTGTCAGGGCTTTTGATTTAGAATCAGTGATTCTAGGGGCACAGTAAATGAATCATTTGGAAATTGTAAATTCAGGAACCAGACATTTTAATCATTGCATCCAAAAATTGCTTTCCCACCATCTATGCCCAGAACTTCTATTTAATATGAGCAAATACATGTTATTCCCATTTCTTTTACTATAAAAATTCTTAAATGTTTGTGTGGATTAAAAAATCCCTTTATACTTATTAAAAGACTACTCTTTACAATATACAAATCATATAAAGTTTAGGTAGTGAGTCGTTAGTCTTCTGTTAATATTTCAGTTGATTGCATTCTTAATAGCATACCTTGAAGTGAAAGAATATGTATGTACTCTTACATAGTTCAGAAAATTTCTGACTCTAAATGTTATCAGAGATCGACGTGATCTATTCCTGTCTTCAGGAAGAGAAGATTCTTCTTGTGGAAGTATTATAATTTTTTTTAAAAATTGCTCTTCTGTTAATATATTCACAATGTCTTATGTAATAGACACTCACTATATAATTTTTTTTTTACTCACTATATAATTTTGTAAGGGTGAAGATATCAGACACAAAAGTAAATCCTTTAAGTTACATAGAATCATTAGCTGTAGGTGCTTTGAGCTTAAAACATCATCATAATTTTTGAGGAGTTTGAAGTCACAGAAATGTGACCATTTGTGCTTTTTATTCTTGTTCTATAGGACGTCAGTGGGGGAGGACCTGCTCGTTCTTACCCAGTGGGGGGCCTTTGTTACTACCTTTCTCCTCCTGAGTCCATGGGCGCCATATTTGAGGATCCTGTCCATGTGGTTGTTTATATCATCTTCATGTTGGGATCATGTGCATTCTTTTCTAAGACATGGATAGAGGTGTCTGGTTCCTCAGCCAAAGATGTAAGTATTTGGTTTGTTTGAAAATGAAAAAAAAAATTCATAATTTTTAGGTGTCAAATGGTAATTGATACACTTAATTACTTTTGTAATTTTAAACTCAAATTCATACATTCTTAATGAGGTAATGTCATCCCCAGGGAGTTAAAAACTACAGGTAGTTCCTGGAAAGTGAAAAATTCTTAGATTTTACAATGGTTTGTGACCATCCAAAGCTCAACTCTACCCGACAAAGTCTTATTCCTTAGTATTTAATTTCTCTTTAGGGAGGTGATAATTAAGGAAAGATTGAGAAACCCTGGCTTAAGGTATGGATAATGTGGTTGTGCAGCATTGTAGCCTCAGGGAATATTATGATATGACAGTGTCTACTTCAGTCTTCCTGTATTTTCTGTGGAGAGCACTTCACACAGAACCTAGTAGTAAACAGTGAAATAGAGTTTGATTTTAAAAGTTGTTTTTCTCTTTGCAGGTAGCTAAACAGCTTAAAGAACAGCAAATGGTAATGAGAGGCCACAGGGATACCTCTATGGTTCATGAGCTTAATAGGTAAGGAAGGCCATTAGACTCAGTCTTGGATAGGAGAGAGAGAGAATGTGTTACACACACACACGTGTTCTTGGTTTTTCAATCTATCATTTGTTCTCAGATGTTATTTAAATTCATATTTGAAGCACTTTTCTTCTACTTAACACAAAAGAACCAAAATTTAACACAAAAGTGAATTGTTCTCCACATCAGAATTGACACCTAAATTATTATTTTAATTGAAATTATGTTCCCTTCACTGCTCAGCCCAGTGTTAAAATGCTGTAGGTCAGAGGTCCTCGTCTGGCTGCACTTAAAACCACCTGGGAGCTTTTAAAAAATACTGATATCCCGCCTCTAGGAATTGTGATTTATCTGGTCTGAGGTGGGTCCCAGGCATCAGTTTTTTGTTTTTGTTTTTGTTTTGTACGCAGGCCTCTCACTGTTGTGGCCTCTCCCATTGCGGAGCACAGGCTCCGGACGCGCAGGCTCAACGGCCATGGCTCACGGGCCTAGCTGCTCCGCGGCATGTGGGATCTTCCCAGACCGGGGCACGAACCCATGTCCCCTGCATCGGCAGGCGGACTCTCAACCACTGCGCCACCAGGGAAACCCCCGTTTTTTGTTTTTTGATAACAGTTTATTGAGATATAATTCACATATCATGTAATTTACTCATTTGAAATATACAGTTTAGTGGGGTTTTGTTTTTAGTATATTCTGAGTGTGTAATCATTACAATATAATTTTTAAAACATTTTCATCACCTGGAAAGAAACCTTGTACCTATTAGTTATTCTCCATTCCTACCCACCCTCCCACCTCCCAGCCCCAGGCTTTTTATCTAGTGTCTGTAGATTTGCCTGTTCTGGACATTTCATATAAATGGAGTTATATGTGATCCTTTGTGACTGTCTTTTTCACGTAGCATAATGTTTTTGGGGTTCATTCATTATTCGTGAATAATATTCCCTTGTATGGATGTACCATGTTTTGTCTATCCATTCATCAGTTGATGGAAATTTTGGTTGTTTCCACTTTTTGGCTGTCGTGAATAATGCTGTTGTGAACGTACTTGTTCAGCTTTTGTGTGGACATATGTTTTCATTTCTCTCAGAGTGGAACTATTGGGTTGGGTAGTAACTGTGTTGAACGTGTTGAGGAACTGCCAGACCCTTCTCCAGAGCAGCTGCCCCATTCTGCATCCAGCTGCAGTGTCTGGAGCTGCTGCACGTCCTCACCAGCACTAATTCTTGTTTTGATTTTAGCCACCTAGTAGGTATGAAGTGGTGTCTCATTGTGGTTTTGATTTGCGTCTCCCTGATGAGTAATGATGTTAAGCATCTTCTCATGTGTTAATTAGCCGTTCAAATATGTTCTTTGGAGAAATGTCTCTTCTTTTGCTCATTTAAAATTTCTAATTGGGTTGTCTTTTTATTACTGTTTATAAGGGTAAAAAAAATATTTTGGATGTATCTCATCAGGTAAATGATTTGCAAATATTTTGTCCCATTCTGTGGGTTGTCTTTTCACTTTCTTGATGGTGTCCTTTGATGCACAAATTTTTAATTTTGATATTCAGTTTTTCTATTTCTTCTTTGGTTTCTTTGTGCTGTTTTTGGTATTGTATCTAAGAAGCCAGGGTCACAAAGATTAATCCTCTTATGTTTAGGTCTGTGACAACTCTGAGCTCATTTTTGTTTCATGTGAGATAGGGGTCCAGATTCCTTCTTTTCCATGTGGATAGCCAAGTGTTCCAGAACCATTTGTTGAAAAGGCATTGGTATTTTAAACTTTTTATTTACAACATGGAATAGATTGCAGAGTGGTATAATGAACCCCTGCGTTCAACTGTATCCAGCTTTAGTCGTTATCCTTCTCCCATTCTTGTTTCATCTACTGTCTTCCCCATCCATGGTCCCTCGCCCCCATCTTTTTTCCCCCTCTGGAGTATTTTAAATACAATCCCATTATTTTTAACAGTTCTCCAGGTGATATTAACATGTGGCCAAGGTTGAATTACTATTGAATAGGGTCATCCAAATCTTGTCACATAAATTTGATACTTAGAAAGCATTTTGATATTTACTCTTCATCTACGAGAGGGAGCTAAAGGTTACCCACTTACAAACAATATTAAACATTCCAATACTTAAATCACAGTTGAGGATTCTCCTCTTCTGCTGTAAAAATCATGTATTGCCTTTCTTGGCTATTAACTGGTTTCTTGAAATCAGATCATTTCTTGAGTCAGATCATTCCTTTCATCATTTTCATCAACACATAACTGTGCACAGCCCTGGACGAATCGTCAGTACTGCGGACAGTTCCCTGGCGCGTTAGTTCAATTTTCTTCTGCCTGTTACTGCTGCTTCCTGCTGCCCCTTCCTGTGGGCCTCCCCTGCCTGACTCGGGGTTTTGTCTTCCAGGTACATCCCCACGGCGGCTGCGTTTGGGGGCTTGTGCATCGGCGCCCTGTCGGTGTTGGCCGACTTCCTCGGGGCCATTGGCTCGGGCACTGGAATTCTGCTTGCAGTCACCATTATTTATCAGTATTTTGAAATATTTGTTAAGGAACAGGCTGAAGTTGGCGGGATGGGTGCTTTGTTTTTCTAAATGTTCCAGTATTTTTGTGTGTGTGAAAGGGAAAATATTTTGACTCATTGTTTTTGTCAGATAATGCTGGCTCCCCTTTTCTTCTCTCACAGTTTGTTTTCAAGTGTTGACCGTCTCATTCCTGAAATGGGCACGGAGCTAAGCCTGTGTGCAGCATTAGTACCAGCTGCCTTAACATTAAAGTTTACATTATTCATTAAAAAACCTACATGCAGTGTTGCCTGTGATGCTGGAAACCAATGTACCTGCCTTGCCATGTTCGGTTGTGACGGTGAGATGGTGACGTGGATCAGTTTTGCACACAACATTCAGGACACTCAGTATTCCCCCCACTTGTTTAAAAATAAATGCAGTTCAGATTGCCACTTTCCAGTATTTTTGAGCTTATTTAATGAGTTCTGGATCATTTATATCTAATCTATATTTTAGATATAATTACTTTTTATACTTTTTTAACTCATAGTATCCACATTCCCACCCTCCCCCATTTTATTTGTTCCTCCTCAAAGCAGCCACTTAGCCCAGATGAGCAGAATCAAGCTTTCAGAGTCAAATCTGTCACCAGAAACAACTGCTTATAATTACTCTGCCTGTTTTCCATTCCCCTTTCCTCCCAGGGACAGCACAGTCGGTGCTGTTTTACTGTATCGGCTATGCCTTGGAATTCCAACACGTCACTTGAGAATACTCTTCAAGATACTATACCCCAGTTTTTTTTTTTTTTTAATCCCTAAAGCAAAGATCTAATTCTCAAGCAATGTCTGTAGTTCAGTGGGGGTGAACAATGAGTAATTCATGCTAGGAATCTGTATATGTTGTTGTACTTTATAGCAGCAACATGAGTGTAAACAGTAGACAATAAAATTTTATTTAATAAAACTTTTGGTTGTGTTGGAAAAATAAAATCTGGTATTAAATGATTTCTAAGATTATATAGGTTCATTATATTCATACAGAATTCATCCTGAGATATCTATTGCAAATGTATTAGTTTAATCCTAAAAATATTGAGGGACAGTGAGTGGCCAACAAAAGGGCGCTCAGTTTTGTGACTAACATTTGGAAAGACCAGAAAAAAAAATGGTCACAATATCCCAGCCTCCATTTGCTATAGCACAGTTCTTTATAAATGACTCTTTTTTTGGGGGGGGGGGGGGGGCGCTGTGCTGCATGGCTTATGGGATCTTAGCTCCCCGACCAGGAATCCTTCGTAGTGAAAGCAGAGTCCTAACCACTAAACCGCCAGGGAATTCCCTAATTCATTTTTCAAAGTATGAGCTTTATTGCCCAAAAAGATCAAACTTAATTTTTCAAAGAAGTCCTTCTCATTCATATGGTTTTCTATCGTTGTTTACTTTCTTAGTGCAGGACGTGTGTCTTATTTAGCTTAGGATCACAAAGCCAACTAACTTCAGGAGGAAGGCAGAGGAAATACAGGCAGGCAGGAGAGTCGCCATGTCCACTGGAGAGCATCTCCTGAGGGCCTCAGACCACTGTTACCATGGAAATACAACCCAGTGTTACAGCTCTTTTTCCCCAAAGAAGGTGGACATACAGCTTTTAATAATAAACCTTCAAAAAAGCACTAATAAATCTTCAACGTTTAAATACTGATACACTAATAGGGCCAGCCAGTGAAAGCATCCAGACTGCCAGTTCTCAAACTGACCGAATTTCCAAAGCATAACCTTTGATATTTGCAGAGAACATAAACTGCATTAGGCGATGTTCTAGGATTTAGGTGTCATTTCTGAACTGCACTCAGGAAAAGAAGAAGGCAGAAAGGACAGGCAGGGGTTACAAATCTCTGTCCTCCATCAGCATTTGTGTAGCTTTATCAGTTGGCATGGGGAGTGGTTTTGCAAGAGTTGGAGGCTGTTTGGAGACTAGTTCTGTGTGCTTGAGCCTGTGCATTCTCTGTATGCTTTGGCGTCTCTTGATTTTGATGAAGAGCAGTAACGAGGGCCTTGGGTGCTCAGGGAAGAGGATTACAGTCCCTGGAGAATCATGATGCCCATGATTAAAAATAAGGATTTAAGAGGCACAGGGGAAGGCTACTATTAGAGCAACTAGTTGGGGCTAAATTTTCATAGTATTCACAGGGAGAGTAGACTTCATCTATACAGTTCTCTAGTTGCATGATTCTTTCCATTCTTTTTAGGAAGTACAATATAAAGATCTATTTTTGCTCATAAAAATATCTCTAGGGAAGTCAGTGAACCTGCAGACAAGCAGACTGTACTGCAGCCTTTTTGGCATTAGTCCCCTGATCTTATCTGGCTCTGAGGGGCCTGGCTAACCCCTGGTCCAGGGCTGGAAACATGACTTAGGGGTAGCCAATGAGAACCATCCAGAGACCTCTACACCAAAGAGGCAGTAATCCTGGAGCCCCTGAGGCTACAGAAGTCCACACAACAGCCAAGCTCAAGAGGTAAGAAAATGGCTGGTGACATCGGTGGACCTTGAGGATTGGGGGCAGGGGAAGTTTGGGCACGGCATGAGCTGGAAACAATCCATATTTTCCTTTAAAGAAGCTTGTATTGGGTTTCTGGTCCTTGCTAACTGTGCTGGCTATACTCACGGTTTAACACGAAGACAGTGCCCCAAACCATATAAATCTTATTACTATGGGCTTGGTTTTTAGAAACTTCAAGTACTTTTTGAGGTAAGGATAGGAAAAGAGATTCTGAAGTATATACACGTGCTTGAGGGAAGGGCCCTGTATTTTCATTAGCCTCTGAACCTTGGTACGTGAATGAATCGACCGTTTTTCATTACATAAGAGCTGGTCACCCTCCAGTAGTTAGATGGCTATAAGGACACTAGCTAACTGGAAACATTTGCTTATTACGAATGTTATTCTCTTTTATATCCTGTGCTATGCAGATTAATTCCATATAGCAGATAATTAGGAGAGGCCAAGAAAGTCCCTATATAGGTCTGTCTGTTAAAAAAACTCTAATGCCGTAAACGGTTGTTTGCATACCTCACTACATATTTTTCAGTGGGGTTTGGAAGCGTTGACCTAATTGGAATTCAGGGCTATTTTCCTATGAAAATACCGTATCTCCTGGATTAGAGTAGAAAAGTTAACAGCTGAGCTTTCTTTTTTAAAAGCTGGATTAAACATTACCTGCATTTATGTTGTTGTTCTTTAATATTAGCTGTGGAGTCTAGCATTTAAATGAAGTCTATAATCTACCTGTAATTACAATTCCATACCACCACATGCATTCTGTGCTTTTATTTTATGAAAAAACTAATTTCAAATCTCCATTGAAACTAAGCTGAATACAAAGTCTTAATGAAGGAGGCCTGTGTCCTGGTTACAGAAACAAGGCGACTGTCCTTTGGCCTTAAAACTTCAGGAAGGGCTCTTCAAGCGGCTTCGTGTTTGCATGTTTCAGCGCCAGAGCGTAGGAATAGACTCTGGCGTCCACTGTCAGATGTTCATTAGCTACGAGATCTAGAGGAGGTGAAGAATACAAGTCAGATAATGAAGTTGATAACGGATAATACCCCTTATGAGCCAATCAGTGTTTACTGAGCGGCTACTATGTGCCAGTTCCTGTGCTAGATGCTGGTGGTATAGTGATGAACAAGACGTTTCCTGCCTTCAAGGATCTTACTCTAGCAGAAGAATAAAGGATGTAAAAGCAGGACTACGTTTCCAGCATGAGATTAAGAACAAGAAAAAGTTAAAGACAGAAGAGCACATATACCAGGTGATGATTCTGTGTTTTAAACAGCAAAGCTTTAAGTTTATAGATCCAACTGTTACTTCATAGATTGCTCACTACAGGGCTTTGTTGCGCTGAACTACACAGTGATGATTCATCCATCCTCTCCACTGTCAGGGACACACAGGTTCCATGTGCAAGTTCAGCTGTGTGCTCGGATGGACTGGATGAGGTCTCTGAATCTGACCACAAGGGCCTTTCGTGAGAACTTCTGTTTTACTCAGGTGGAGGCCCCCAGATTTCCAATCTGCCCCTTGTTTCCCAGCCACCTGTTTAGGAACAAGCTCAGAGTCGGTTTGACCCTCAAAGACAGGGTTCTGTCCTGCTCATCTGTGCCAGCAGGTGCTGGGCGAGTGCTAAAAGCTATTCTTCATAGAAAACTGAACTCCACGTGCCTTCCTACTCCTCAAATGGTACGTGTGGAATAAATAATTTGATTACTATATTGTGATGCTAGTAAAGCCAGGAACACTTGTTTCTTTGCCCCTCCCTCTTCCTATATATATAGATCCCTCTACCTCCCTATTTTCGCCCCTCTTTTAAGGCTGGAAGGGAAGTTACTGGAAAGGAGAAGGAAGGAATTTTTTTAAAAAGGACATTTTTCTAATACAAAAAATAAAAACAATAGCACATAACCTTCAAGCATTTGTGTGTCACCGTTATCCCATTTAATTTTACTCCTGCCTCCTCCGAGGTAGGGGCTGTCCTACTGTTCCCGTTTAATGAGAAGAGCTAGGAGCCTGTTCTGAGCTGTAACTAACACACGGTTGCCTGAGCCTCAATCCAGCCAGGCCTGTTGGCCTCAGAGTTGTGCTGTGACGGGTGGCCGTGGCTCTCCCCGAGTAAACACCTCAAATCACTGCATCTCCTCATGACGAGCACTTCTAACTCTGACCCTGGGATCCTAAGGTGGTTTCTACCTTAGGTCTGGTCTATAAAAAGGTAACGTAGGGATGGAGGCTGTCTGTCTGGGAACCTGAAATCCCAGCAGTTTTTGAAAGATCCCCTTGACTTTTCAAACACAGACGTCAGAAATAAAACTGTACGCCACTGGTACTCACGGGAGGAAGGAAGAGACTGCTCCCAAAGCTTCAGGTCAAACAATGCTTCAAGTTAATTTTTGAAATAAAAACTTAAGAGTATTCAAATTAGGAGATCACCCACTTCTTTGTCATGAGTGACTGGAGACGAACCCAGCTGGCAGAGGAGCCCCTGAAGGCCCTGCCACGTCTTTTGCAGTATCTCCTTGTGTAGGGTTACTGGAGGACATCGGTCCATGGAACCTGACTAATTTTTACAAAGTCCTATGAGACGGGCTGACTGGGAACCACATGTAGCTACATGACAAGTAGTTTACTAAGGGGCACGCTGCTAGTTAGTTCATTATATCAGCTTATCACACTGCGTATATATTAGGTGCCTAAACATTTGTTAAAATCTTTAACTTAGACCCCACACAAAGAACCGTCCAACATACTGGCATATTTGAGGATCAGTTAAGAGATTATTTACTATACCTTTGCATGGCACGGGTTAAAGATTGAAGGTATAGAATAGTTTTGGCTAATCAGCAGGCCTATATCTTGACTGTTCTGTAGAATTAAAAAAGCCCCTAATGAAAGCTTTCACTTGACATGGAATGTTTTGCTCTTATTTTCAAACTCTGTGCCACCTGGAAAGGAAACTTATTATGTAGGTCAACTTCAGTCTTATAACAGTTTCTAGGTATTTGAGTTTAATGAGGAAGAAATAGAATTATATTCAGTACCCCGTTGGTGGGGATGGGGAAAACAGAGAAAGTGGGGTGATCAAGAATGCTTACCATCAATTCTCTTCAGCAGGTCATTCTTTGGTAAGGAAATCACTTCCACAAATTCTAAACAAACAAAGTGCAAGTGAAAATAAAGCCGGACACCAGGCGAGCCCAACTGAGCAACTCACAATGCCATGGCCGCTCCCGCTGCACCACACGGCACTCAAGGCCAGCCCCCGAGCGGGACACGTACCTCCATCTCCTGAAAACAAACAGAAGGGGGACATCTCAGCAAGGCCCGGAATGGTCAAACGCTGCAAGGCTTTTGTGCAAGACGTTATCAAAAAGGCTATAAGAATTTAACAGAAACCTGGGTCTCTACTAATTTAGTTTATACACGTGGTAAAACAATTCCAACAGTACAAAGTTATTGTTCTCCAAATCAAATGTTTTAATGGCCAAGTTTAAAGCATATTCTGTGATATGCATATATGTATTTTTAAACTTTGTTAAAATATACATAACATAAAATTTACCAATTCAACCATTTTTGAAGGTACAAATTCAGTGGCATTAAATACAGTCACATTGTTGTGCAATCATCAGCACTACGCATCTCCAGAACTTTTTCATCATCCAAAACAGAAAGGTGGTACCCGCTGAACAAGAATTCCCTATCCTCGGTGACCTCTATTCTACCTTCTGTCTCTATGAATGTAGCGATTTTAGGTATCTCACATTTGTGGAATCACACAACATCTGCCCTCCTGTGTCTGGCTTAATTTCACTGAGCAAGATGTTTTCAAGCTTCATGTATCAGCATGCCTCGTTGCTTTACGGCTGAATCATATTCCATTGTAAGAATAGGCCACATTTTGTTTATCCATCTGTTAATGGACACTTGGGTTGTTGCACCTTTTGGGTATTGTGAATGATGCTGAATGAACATTGGTGTCCAATTATCTGTTTGAGGCCCTGCTTTCAGTTCTTCTGGGTATTTACCTAGGAGTGGAATTGCTGGGTCACCTGCTAATTCCATGTTTAACTCTCTGAGGAACTGCCAAACTCTTCATCAGCATGTTATATTCGCTAGTTTGAAAACTGAGCATTTAAAATTAGCTGCAGTGGGAAACTGAACACTGGGAACAACTAAAAGGGACGGGAAATGGAAGACCTCCACTCCAACACATGATTTACGGTGGTGTCTGTGTCACCACCACCTTTTAGTGGGGCTGCGAGAGCACATGGAACCGACAGAGGCATTAAAGCCTCTGAATCCAAACTTGCTAAGAAACGTGGAGCAAAGAATTTCCCCAAAGCTTCACGAAATATGGAACTCAACAAAAACAGTTAACATGGTGCTGTGCTGTAGCACTTCTGCCATTCTTACAATATTGATGGAGACAGAAATCAGAGTGATTTCGAAGATTTTCACTGTTTATGATTTAAGGCCTGTAGTCCTTATTACTAAGCGGGAATAAACTCCATATAGAAGGTATGGAAATGTGTAATTGCACATTTTATATAAAGAAAGCACCAACATCAATGAAGTGCTAAGAGAAAAATGCTGAAATACATAAGATTAGGAAAATAGCCAAGAGTACCAATGAAGCATCTCTGAAAGACCATTATTCTATTAACAAAAATCAAACTAGCAGCAAGTTAAAAGAAATTTAATACAACGCAACCACTGTAAACGCAGCCAACACGTGCTTACCTGGCTTTGGCTTAGGCCTTACGTTTTCAGCATCGTCTCCATTGATAGTTACGGTTACCATATGTGTGGTACAGTTTGACAAACCTGGATCCATACAGACAGCTGGGGAGAGAAGCAGCAGATCACCTTTCCAGACACTAGTCAGGTGTCATTCGTTTCATCACTTAAATGTCTTTGGAGGAAGAGTGGGCTTGTAACCCATAGTTTATGTAGAAGTTACGCAGGGGAACTGGTTTCTCCTATTCCCTTAGTATACACGCTGTAGGTCTGCAGAACACATGTGTAGTTAGTACTCATATTTTCCCCAGAGTTCCTGAGGAAATTTTGGTAAATCTGAGGGGTTAGATGCGGTAATATCCTTTCACCACATCAAGAAAGTCTTCTAGTGAGGAGTGCGGCATACGGACGAGATGAGTACGAAATAAAGCTTAGAATGTGGGAACCCCGAAAGGCACCCTAATCTCATAATTCTTCTCCAACTTCAGCCCTTTTTGCTCAGCCGTGCTCTCATGGGGCAGGGAGGTTCACTCTCAGGTGACCAGCCCTCATCAAGGATTTCTCTTCAGTGAATTAGCTAATAAATCAATCCCTGACCATAAAGAACACCCAAAGAATCGTCCCTTTCACATCCAGAACAATCAACTGCTTGGCTAATTTTCAAGAGTTTGTCCCCAAGCACACGCATGGGAAGCAGCACGAACCTGGGGAACATTCAGCAACGTCGCCCTTGTAGCCAGTTTCTTCCTCGAGCTCCCGAAGAGCAGCTGCTTCTGGGCTTTCGTTGTCATCGATGAGACCTGCAAGTCCCAGTCATGTGAGAGGTGGGACAGGGAGCCCCCTTCTTCTAACACACAAGTTGCCGAGCTACGTGTGAACAATCAAGCAAGAGGTTTGGGAGAAGTGGGCGTGCAGATAAAACTGATTCCGGTTTTGATCTTTTATAGAAAAATTAAAGACAAAAGAACACCCCTGGGCAGATTTAGTAGGTTCTGTTCCTCGTGTTTAGACCTAGATGTTTTTGTGAGCATCTCAGCATCAAGCTTGTTGTACAGCACGGATCTCCTGGGCGGGTAAGTGGCTTGGTGGTGGCCAACTGGCCCCGGTTTTAGACTAGTCATGTGACTACAGCACAGGAAGCCTGTGCTTTTTTTTGTTTCCTCACATGCGAGTTGGGGACAGTGTTTCCCATCTTGCCTTCCTCCCTCAGGGCCATATGGAGGGCTCTGGAATGCAATGCTAGGATAAACGTCACCTGGGAGGGAGAAGATCGGAAAGGAGGGAAGCAGGGGGGAGGGGACTGTGGGTAACACTAGTTCATTGTGAGGAGGGAGTAAACGGGCCGAGTGGGAGGAGGCCAGCAGCATCGCAGATCCTTTCTCCTGGAAGGAATTTACAGGATGCAAAGAAAAAGTGAAACATGGGCTATTCAATTACTTTTCTGTTGTTTTTTTGGGCCACATCAAGCGGCATGTGGGATCTTAGTTTCCCGACCAGGGATTGAACCTGTGCCCCCTGCAGTGGAAGCTCAGAGTCTTAACCACTGGACCACCAGGGAAGCCCTCAATTACTTTTAAAGTCATTAATTTCTTCAGTGAAATGGCAAGGAAGTGAGAAAGAAAATAAAGCTGTTACTTATGTGTTACTATGGGATGGACTTTGAAAATACAGAACTTAAACCACTAATGATAACTGAGATCTAACCTCTTCAGATGGGAACAAGCCAATTAAGTGCTATAAGGATGCACTGCATTCTAGATACTTCCTGTACAACTGAAAAAATACTCTAGTTGAAATTAAGATGATTTCCTTGGCCTGTATACATACAGGAGGATCATGGTTCTTCCCCATTCACAGTTTCTGGAGTTAAGAGCCAGGCCTAGTTATTACTGTAAATTTGCCAGAGGCAGATCATTAGTGATAGAAAACGAAATACCTTGACAAATTAGGAAAAGCCAATGACTCAAAAGAGGCTAGAAAGAACGCTGCAAAGAGGAGGGCAGGTGGCCTGGAAAGGTGAGCTGTGATACCGCTACGGATTACAGGATCACTGGAGTGTGGCCTGGAGGTGCCTCACTGCAGAAGTGGTTTTGTTTTACTTAAAACCGCATGGACAGATGAAAAGGTGTTCAATGTCTAAGCTCTGCCGTTCTCAGGCTCTGCCCTGGCCCAGTCCAACAGTCCCTGAGGGGCCATTCTATTCCCCAGTGTTCAGTTACTCACCGGCAGGGAATTCTAGGCAGTAGCCCCCCATTGGGGGTCGGAACTGCTTCACCAGAATGATGCATTCATAGTGAAGGGTTCTTTGCAGCACGGGGATGACCGCCACACCTGCCAGCAGGAAATAAAACCAGGAAACCCCAATGAAAGGTCAGGAACGCCAGGAATTTGTTTACAGCAATCTAACTATTGATAAAAGCCCACATTGTAAGAAATGCTGCAGCTGAAATCTGTCTTGTATCTGCCATTAGCAATAGGAAGTTAATTTAAGCTACAATACTGGCAGTTAACTTTGGAAGTTATTCTCATTAAAAAAAAGCAAGGAAAAAATAATCACACTTCCGTATTAATTTTTCTTTTTATAAAAAGCTTGTTTTTATTGCCACAATTTCTTTAAAATAAAATTGAAACTAGAAGTAAACATTTAGCCCAGGGTCCAGGACAAATTTTGGTCTACACGAACCGCTACAGACATCATTTCTCGCCCTGCTGCAGCCAGGCCGCTGCCGAAGTTACATTGATTTCTGTGCTCTTCGATTTCCTTTAAGCAATAAATCAAATAAGTTCCAACGTTTGTCGTATATGCTAACTAGACTGAACTTCATTGTTTTAGGATAAAAGACCCTTTCTCCCAAGTTTACTTGGGCTTCAAACCAAACCAAAACCAAAAACCACTGGATTCTGGAAAACACAACTGCCCAGGGGGACCATCGGCTCCTCTCGCTTTCCCAGTAGGAAAACACAGCAGCTGCGGCAGCTGCTCCACTTCCAGGAAAAACAGAACACAGAACAAAATGGAAAAAAGGGAAAAACAAGGAAGACTTATTGCCCAACTTCCCCTAGACCAGAGGTGGTTTTCAGGACTTTTTCTGGGATCTTTGCAGGCAAAGCATCCAGGCTGGAAGGGAAAGTGAACTGAATGAACAGTCTTTTCCTAAGTCGTTTCCTCATCAACTTATAAAAGCAAGCAGTCAGAAAGCGCCAAGTCATGCCAAATAAGTTTTCCAAACGAAAGGCTCTCACCCAGATCCTCTGACCAGAACGCAAAAGATTTCTAGAAGTCATAACACATCTAGATACAGTATGTGGCTTCAAATTACACTGACTTAAGTTTGGCCTTAAGTATGATGACATCTTCCCCTCAAAAACACTGTTCTGAGCTTAGGTAACAGGAACCGGAAGTTATTGATAAAGAAAGCTTGATTTAGTTACAGTGTTGCAAAATAGAACACCAGAGTTAAAGATAAAAGATCATACTTGAAGATAACCCTGCTCTGAGGTCTTGGTTACAGTAAAAAACCCTCCTACCCCCAGTCTCCTAGTCCTGTGTGGGACTTCCTTTCGGGAGAGTTCTAACAGGTTTGCACTCATACCATCAGCCGACTGGCCTTTCCTCGTTGTCCGTTTCACAGTTTCCCAAGTTCTGTTCAGGCAGACAAGAAAAAACAAAAGCATTAGCGCTCAAGAGGAGACTTCTTAGGTTTTGGGTGTATAACCAGCACCTTACAGATGCAAAGCATGCAAATGTGCTAAAGATAGCAGCCAGGAACACCACGCAGTAAAGATCTGTATCAAAAAAAGAGCCAACTGTGCTTTCCCACAGCCTCTAAAGATTATCAGAGAAAACCACTGCCTCCCACATCTAACTCTCTACATCTAAACAGAGGGCCGGCCTGCTCATCACTTGAGCTGCCTTTCAAATCAGCTTTCAAATCATTTACTCAAAACACTTCTGTTTGGATCATAAATTTGCGTGAGCAGCACAGCGGGCGATCACAGCTTTAAAGGCGATTAAGCAGTCAGTGCAAATCCAGCCCCTGTGCAAATTCCAAATGATATCCTGCATAATGTAAACCATTGAGACGTTTATTTATAGTTTCGATTTTAAAAGCTGTCACCTCAGCTACACAATGTAAGAAAGTAGGACCTTCCTGTTTATTAATTGAGGAATTAATAAATTTAGGTAAGTACTCTGCTTTGCATGCGTGAGATCCTGTCTAAAGGGAAAATGGTCCCTAAAAGAACAAGTGGGGTGAGCGGCTCCTGGTCCCCCCTCACAGCTTTATTCCTGACTAGCTATTTGTTTCAGGGAACCCGGTACTGACAATCCAGTTACTGGAACAACCGTGTTGTTTAAAGGGGGAAGGGCGCATGAGGGAATTTCCTCCTCACTCTTAGCCTTTCAACAGAAAAAAAGCAGCGGTTAGAGATGGGAGTAAAGAAGCAAACAATTTTGGTTTAAAAGAAGGAAGACAGGGCTTTCCTGGTGGCGCAGTGGTTGAGAGTCCGCCTGCTGATGCAGGGCACACGGGTTCGTGCCCCGGTCCGGGAGGATCCCACATGCCGCGGAGCGGCTGCGCCCGTGAGCCATGGCTGCTGAGCCTGCGCTCCGCAACGGGAGAGGCCACAACAGTGAGAGGCCCGCGTACCGCAAAAAAAAAAAAAAAGGAAGACATCTGGATGGCTCCGGAGAAAGAAAGCAAAGCACCCATATCTGACATCTGTCTCCCTACAGTAAGACTGAGGGTAAGAGGTGCTCCTCGGAGGAAACCTCGTACTTTTTATCTGGTTGTCCTGGAGGCTTAGACCTTGCCACATTTCTATTAAAAAGTGTCAGAATTTAATCTGGTTAAAAAAAAAAAAAACCTTTCGGTAAACTGTAGATCTTTTAGTATTGCACCCAAATTCTGAAGTGCAAATATGTCAAAAATGAACCTGTGAAAATCAACCAGACTACCAGGACGACTCACAGCTGCCCACATTCCTGTTAGTAGCAAGAAGCCAACCAACAAGCCATTCTGATCAGTCAGTAACTCGCAAGTGACGAAACACCTTCTGGCCCAGTTCTCTCTGCTGCCTCCTAGGGTTAGAGTCCTAAAGACTGAAGAAGACAGTGCTGGGAAAAGCACTGAAGGTCCCATCCCCAACACACTAGGAATAAAGGAAGCAAAAAGAGGAGCATCATTATAGTGGTTACGCTGAATTAAATAAGCAGTATGGAGCCATAAAATAGGTACGTATTTATAAGAAACAGTAGAACGAGAGCGCCCCCCGAGAGCTCCAGTCATCTCAGAGGGACTCAGAGAGGAGAGACGTCCATCTGATTGTTGTCTTAAAAGCCTCTTGTAGCTTTAGAATTCTGATTCTCGTTGAGTTACTCCGTTTTTAGTCTTTGTTATAAGGAAAGCCTGTTTTACTTTCTTCCCTCTAGTCAACCAACTCCAAGAGGTAGGCAGGGTGACAGAGGGGGAGCTCAGTTCTCTCCTGAATGTCAATACAGGGGCACACAGCCGGCACATCTTTACTCTCCCCAAATCAATTCCATACCCTCTTCCATGAACGAGACAATGGAACAAAGGATTTTCTAGCTGCAACTTAACTGTTCTGTACATGCAATAGTACTGTAAAGTACTGAGATTCATTCTTCAAAGCTTGACATTCGGGTATGCAATGTTAATGTTTCACACAGGCGCTCTCCGGAGGCTGCAGGGCAGCCCTACGTATGGACGGATGCGGAAGACCGTGCTGTAAACAGGCCACACAGTGTGGAGTCTGGGAGACCTGAGGCCACTCCCGACTACTGAAGCAGACTCTCCGGAGGTGAGACCGAATCCTGAGTATTTGGAAACAAATCCCCAAGTGATTCCGAGGCACATCCCTGATGAAGAAGTGCTGGAAGGAAGAGAGGACAGGGGCAGGTGCACAGCCACATGGGCCCCAACCAACACGTACTCTTCACACTAACTAGTGTTAAGGGCTCTATTTTGTGTTATAAACTTAACTCTACAGGAAGGAGAACGAAGCTGTGTCATGGTAGGTTAGGCTCTAAGCTCTGGCTTCGTTTTCACAAGTGTAAGTATGTGTGCACCTGTCGTGTTCCCCAAGTCTCGGGCCTCACCACACCCAGCTCACTGCACGTAACAGGTACCCCCTCCCACTCTGTGGACGGGGCGTAGTGTGTGTTAAACCAGTTAGCTTTCTTACTTTGGGTTTACCCAAAGTAAGCTTTCTTAGATTTTAAAAGCTGTTACTTCAGCTACATAATGTAAGAAAGTAGGACCTTCCTGTTTATTAATTGAGGAATTAATAAATTTAGCTTTCTTACTTTGGGTTTACCAGTGCTATGAATATCTTAATGTTCCCCATGGCTCTCCAACATTGAACCTTATTACTGTTTTTTGCTACTTTAGTAGGTATAGTCAAAAGTTGTTTAAATCACTGGCAAGTCCATGTACTTTCACACTGACGATAGATGTATTTATTTCCTTACGAAGAAACTTTATTCTCATTTGATCACTTAGCAAATAGAGTTTTTATGTTAATGAATTTATATCATATAACCTGGATACTAAATTTAGTTACATTTTCCTATCTTCTCATTCTGTTTTACTCCTTTTTTGTATTTCATATGTAAACGTTTAGCACATTTTTTTCTTTTATAATGTACAGAATTACTAAACAGAAAAGTTGGAAAATAGAAGAAAAAGGCTAGTCACATAGCTGCCATTAATATTTTGCTACAGTTTTCCTTCTAGCCTTTTCTTACACATTATTTGGCAGGGTTTAAAAACCATATATCCAATATCCTATTTTGTTACCAGCTTACTAGCTTTTCTGATACTGCTGGGTTGTCTTCATGATCTGCTGTGGAGACGGCTGCTTAGATTTTGACAAATGAATACACTGTAACAATTATTTCTCTATTTTTAAGATGTTGAGGTGAATTTCAATTTATTTGTCTTTTAAATTTATGATGAACATTTTTCATGCATAAATCTGATCCCAAATAGTTTTCTCAGCATAGTCTCAGACACCGCGGGCGCCAGGCCCCAGGAACTCCCTCCCGGCCCTCACCCACATACGTCTTTATGGCGACTGGTACACAGTGTGAAATGCTTTACAAAACTTTTTCCCCCCCAATTTTCATTTCCGTGAGCAAGGTGTAAGCCTGTAAGTTTTACCTCAAACCCAGTAGCAATTTCTCCTAAATTCTAATTCAGAGACAAAAACTGGTTTAATAGAAGGAAGTCACCTGTACTGTTAATTATTCTGCTGCTTTATTAGCCTAAATTAGGCTTGGCCCAAAAGGTTTAGGTTCACCCTAATCTACTTGGGAGAATGGTGTTAAAACAGCTTAACTAGATACTTAAGACAGAGTTTACAGTGAGGAAAATATCAAAGTTTATGCTAAACACTAAATAGAGACCCTGAGAACCCAAATCCTCAGCATTTTACAAAAAGAAGAAAAAAATACTTTACCTTGTTTTACCAGTAGGATCTCTGTAAGTTGTTCTTTCAAGCTTGACCCATTTTCCTTCTGAAATTAACTAAAAGATCAGATAGTAAGTTGGGAAACTTTCAAGCTGAGCTGTTTTTTATTTAGTTATTTTTCCTTTCAAACTTTTTGTGGCTCTCAATGATCACGCTTCCCTCCCCAAAATTTGTGTCCAAGTTTTCTTTGTGTCTAAAGAATTGAAAGTTGTTTTTCTGATGGTGGGCCTGCTGTCCTGTGGAGTTTTGGAGGTAGGACTGAAGAGGTGAAAAGAAATGAGAGTTGACAAATTCTTGGGAGAGGGGAGGACGGGGGTACCTAGAAGGGAGCATGAGGGAGGGAGGGAGGGGTTTCTTGGGATGCTCCTAACCGTCTCTCCTCTGATCTGGGTGCCAGTCACGTGTGTGTGTTTAGGATGTGAAAACTCAGTGGCATCTGACTGTCAATGACTACACAGCAAAGCTGAATACAGGGATACCACGGCCAATGACTACATTTCCCATGACACATGGGTTTACCACCCAGTCTGAGGGGCACCCAGCATCGTTTTGCCTGGATGCCAAGGTTAGGTTACCAGGACTAACTTACCTACAGACTATACTGACTGAGCACAAAGGTGCACTGTGTACATAAAGCAGTAAGTAGCTTTTTTCTTACTATTCTATCTGTCACTTGTCGCCAGCAGCAACCTAATAATTATCAGCAGATCTGTTCACAGATAACACAGAAAGATTTTTAAATCAAAAAGAATTCCAGGGCTTCCCTGGTGGCGCAGTGGTTGAGAATCTGCCTGACAATGCAGGGGACACGGGTTCGAGCCCTGGTCTGGGAAGATCCCACATGCCGCGGAGCAACTAGGCCGTGAGCCACAATTACTGAGCCTGTGCGTCTGGAGCCTGTGCTCCGCAACAAGAGAGGCCGCGATAGTGAGAGGCCCGCGCACCACGATGAAGAGTGGCCCCCGCTTGCCGCAACTAGAGAAAGCCCTCACACAGAAACGAAGACCCAACACAGCCATAAATAAATAAATAAAATTAAAAAAAAAAAAAAAAAAAGAATTCCAGAAAGGTGTCAAGCTCAGAGTTCCAAAGATGAAGGATTTAAAGTTTATCCACTACAATGGTTCCTGTAGGAAGAGACTTTTTAAAAGGTAAACTGGATAACACACAAGACATACATTAGTTCTGGAATTTAGACCACAACTAACAACTTAGGTTTTTATTCTTCTTAAACACACATATTGAGACCACAAATATCTAACCAAGATGTGATACCTAGGGATGAAATGTCTAAGCCCTAAAACTCACATGATTTATTCTTCTACCCAGAGAAACTTTTAATAAAAATTGAAACAATAAGGTCCTACTGTATAGCACAGGTAACTATATTCAATGTCCTGGGATAAACCATACTGGAAGAGAACATAAAAGAGAATGTATATATGTGTATTACTGAGTCGCTTTGCTGTAAGCAGAAATTAACACAACACTGTAAATCAACTCTACTCCAATAAAAAATAAATGAAAAAAATAAAAATTGAGAATTTTAAAAATCAACAGTCAAAACTCACTTTAAAAACAGCCTCAATTTCGCTAATACATATAATTAAGAATGATACACCACTGCTCCCACACAAGAGCAAAATGCCCGAGTCCTAAAAAGGGAGCGGGAACAGTGTTTAAAACCTGTCTTAAAGAATGAAAAACAGGGGCTTCCCTGGAGGCGCAGTGGTTGAGAGTCCGCCTGCTGATGCAGGGGACACGGGTTCGTGACCCGGTCCGGGAGGATCCCACATGCCGCAGAGCGGCTGGGCCCGTGAGCCATGGCCGCTGAGCCTGCGCGTCCGGAGCCTGTGCTCCACAACGGGAGAGGCCACAACAGTGAGAGGCCCACGTACCGCAAAAAAAAAAAAAAAAAAAAAGAATGAAAAGCAATCATTTGAAACAGCAAATAGTCTATACATTTCTTTTAAACTCAGCTTAATATGGCGAAGGAGAAGGGAAGTAAAAATCAATGTATACCTCCTCTGAAATAATAGACTGCTTGGTATTTTGAGAATCTGCTGGTTCTTGTTGCTCCATTTTCACTTTATAGTCCCCAGGCTGTAAGAGAATGAGATGTGTTTAGGCTACATTAATTTTTCTGAATTACACATTTGTCCATAGGTCACTGGTCAAAGTACTTAAATGGCGGAAAAACTTGTGTCATCAAAGCTTGAGTTTCTCACGTGAAGACTGGGGAGAGCTGCCCCAGGTGGAACAGGAAACGCAAGGCCTCGGAAACGCCAGGAAAGAACAGAAAGCGTCCTGGTGAGACCGACCCACACCCTGCTATGCATAGACCTGGCCCTTAGACACAGCCTGAGATCTCCTGACTCCACCTTTAAAATGCTTTCCACGGGGAAACAGTACAAAGATTGTACACCATTCCCAACGCCCGCCCCTCAACTGCTGTCCCTTATCAATGCTTATCAGCGAAACTTTGAGTTGTTGGCTGGCTGCTTCTCCCTCCCGTGTGTGTGTGTGTGTGTGTGTGTGTGTGTGTGTGTGTGTGTGTGTGTGTGTGTGTGTGTGTGTGTGTGTGTGTGTGTGTGAAATGGATATACTATTCTAATAATTTAAAACTGAACAGTTCAGTGGCCCATTCAAAGTTTTAACGTGTCAACGTAACAACTGCACATAATGAGTTAACTAGAAGCAAGATTTGTTAGGAAAGGGCAGGCCCCATCCCGGGTGCCATGGGCTACTACTTTCTCCTGGCATATTCCCTCAATTCTGTACCCTGAATGTCTGAACATCTTTTTTCTACCCTCAAAGTTGATTGATAATCTGGCTGCATATACAATTATGAGCTGAAAATCATTTTCTGTCAGCAGTTTGGAGACACTGTTCAGGGTCTTGCTTCTAAGAAGCAAACTGGGGCTTCCCTGGTGGTGCTACAGTGGTTAAGAATCCGCCTGCCAGTGCATGGGACACGGGTTTGAGCCCTGGTCCAGGAGGATCCCACATGCCGTGGAGCAACTAAGCCCGTGCGCCACAACAACTGAGCCTGCGCTCTAGAGCCCGTGAGCCACAACTGCTGAAGCCCGCGTGCCTGGAGCCCGTGCTCCGCAACATGGGAAGCCACCGCAATGAGAGGCCTGCGCACGATAGCAAAGAGTAGCCCCTGCTCACCGCAAGTAGAGAAAGCCCACGCGCAGCAACGAAGACCCAATGCAGCCAAAAATAAATAAAATAAATAAATTTATACACATATATATATAAAAAGCAAACTGGCTACTGCTAAGAAATTTGGAGTCACTCTGATTCTAGATCCTTTCCAAGTGACCGGTGTTCTTTCTCTGGAAACCTGCAGTTACTTACATCTTCACGGTGATGTTGGTGTTATTTTAGGGGATTCAAGTGGGTCCTTTCAATCTGGAAACTTCATTCTGTGCTTCCTCAACTATTTCACTGATAATTTCCTCCCCTCTGTTTTCTCTCTTCTCTCTTTCAGGAAATAATACTTAGCTGTTGGACTTCCTGAATCGGTCCTCTGTCTTGTCTTTTTCATTCCTATTTTGTTTCCTTGCTATTTTATCTACATTTCTCAGTGTCTATTCCAACCCTTCACTACCCTGAAGTTCCACAGTTCCTAACCTACCCCAGCTCCAAACTTTAGCTCTAGGGAAAATAGGAACCATCAAACAACAACTCTCTTACCAACCATCTTAGAAGGAAAAGTGTCTGCTCTGTTTCTTCTGGGACCTAAAGTGATAATTAAACAGCAAGTTTCCCTAAAACACAACCAACAAAACTTAAATAAACCTTCTCATAATCCTGTTCTCTGCTCCAACCTTACAGGACTTCTTGAAAGACCAGATGACACTACTGTGTATCTTTACTCAGGCCATCAATATCTAGTCCCACACGTCATCCGCAAGCTGGAAATACAAGTACCTCCGATCCCTAAACTCCTTTACCAACCATAACTCATCCATCGCAAGTCCTCGAAATTCTACCTCTAACACTTTCTGAAAGTGTCCTACCCCTACTATCCCTGCTCTGGTTAAAAACCTTAATGTCTCCCACTTGGGATGAAATGATTTCCAAAACTATCTCCTAGACACTAGATTTTTGTTTACATTATCCAACTTTCAACATTGCTCACAGTTATGTTACTATAAAAACTCCCTAAAATCACTGACACATAAATGAATGAAGGAAAAGAGTGCAACTGGCTGGCTAAGTCTAGAGAGCCAACCTGTTTCTAAGAATCAGGTTGGTGTGGGGCCTGCTTAGGCTTGTTTTGAAGAAGAGTTCCTCGTCTACTGGTCTTTATCTAATTAAGTTAAACTCAATTTCAAAATTACCTTGGCACAAAGTTAAAAAATTCACACTTTCTGATTTCAAAACTTACTGTAGGGCTTCCCTGGTGGCGCAGTGGTTGAGAATCTGCCTGCCGATGCAGGGGACGCGGGTTCGTGCCCTGGTCCGGGAAGATCCCACAGCCGCAGAGTGGCTGGGCCCGTGAGCCATGGCTGCTGGGCCTGCGCGTCCGGAGCCTGTGCTCCGCAACGGGAGAGGCCACAACAGTGAGAGGCCCACGTACCGCAAAAAAAAAAAAAAAAAGCCACAGTAATCAAGATGGTGTGGGTACTGGCACAAGCATAGGCTACATATAGATGGACAGAATTGAGAGTCCAGAATTAAACCCATAGATGTACAGTGAACTGATTTTCAACAAGAGGGCCAAGAGAATTTTGGAGGAAAAGAACAGTCTTTTTAACAAATTGTTCTGGGACTAGATATACACATAGATAAGAATAAAAATGAACCTTTACCTAATACCATCTATAAAAATTAACTCAAAATGGATCAAAGCCCTCATTGTAAGAGCGAAAATTATAAAACTCTGTGAAGAAAACATAACTTTAAGTCTTCATGATCTTGGGTTAGTCAGTTGTCTCTTAGATACGACACCTAAAGCTCAAGTGACCAAAGAAAAAACAGATAAACTGCATTTCATCAGAGTGTAAAACTTTTGTGCTTCAAAGGATACCATCAAAGGATACCATCAAAGGATAACCCACAGAATGAGAAAAAAGTTTGCAAATCTGATAGAAGACTTGTATGTGAAATATGTAAAAAACTCTTACAACACAATAATTAAAAGACAAATAGCCTAATTTAAAATAGGCAAAGGATCTGAACAGACATTTCTCCAAAGAAGTGTATACAAATGGCCAATAAGCACATGAAAATATGCTCAACGTCATTAGCCATCAGGGAAATGTAAACCAGCACCACAATGAGATACCCCTTCACTCCCGCTATGATGATTATAATAAAAGAGATAATAACAAGTGTTGGTGAGGATGTGAAGAAACTAGGACCCTAATATATTGCTGGTAGGAATGTAAAACAGTGTAGCTGCTTTGGAAAACAGTTCCTTAGAAGGTTAACCACAGAGTTCCCATATGACCCAATAATTTCACTCATAGGTATATAACCAAGAGAAATGACACACAGGCTCACACAAAAACTTGTACACAAATGTTCACAGCAGTATTATTCATAATAGCTCGAGTGGAAACAACCTAAATATCTATCAATTGATGAATAAATAAAATGTAGTGATTCCATACAACAGACAATTATTCAGCCATAAAAAGGAATGACGTACTGATACATGCTACAACATGGATGAACCTTGGAAACACGCTAAATGAAAGAAGCCAGCCACAGAAGGCCAAATATTGTATGATTCCATTTATATGAAATACCCAGAAGAGACACATCCATAACACAGCAAGCAGGTTTGTGGTTCCCAGGTGACTAGGGGAGGGAGGGACTAGGGTATGGCATTCCTTTGGATGAAAATGTTCTGGAACTAAATAGTGATGATGGTGGCACATCTTGTGAATACACAAAACCTTCTGAATTTTATAATCACGAAGGTGAACTTTATGGTCTGTGAATTACATCTCAATTAACAACCACCACCATTGCAGTCTTAAAATTCCCAACAGCTAAGTGTGTAGGATAGTTGGGTTATTGACTGTCACCCTGGGTCTAAAGGCTGACAAAGCCCGGAAGACCAGTTTGCAGAGTTCTGCTCTGGACTCCACAACACTGCGTTGCTAAACCACGCAACCATTTTACTGTCCGCTCGGTGCGCATTTTGTCCGATGCTCAGTACGTATTTATGCTGTATTATTAAAACATTATGAACACTGTTGCTTGCACATTATTTTGTGGGCCAACTCAGGAATTACTCTGGCAAAGAAGCGAAATTTGAGGCCTGAGGTGAGGAAAGATGACTATATGCTAAAGAAATAAAAATACCCACTAAATGAGGATGAGAGAAAGAAATGCCTGTACATCTTCACACTCACTGAAGCAGAGTGAAGGGGGGAGAAGGGTGCTAATCTATACAGAGTGATCAGGAAAGGCCTCTTTAATTCGGTGACAGTTGAACAGAGGCATGAAAGTAATGAAGTAGTAAGCTACACGTACGTTTACATACTTAGAGACAGCATATGAATTATACGCATACAGCATAAGAAAACAGGCAGCTATTCCTTTGAAAGTACCCCAGACGGTAATTTATTAGGTAAACTTTTAACTGGCATTGGTTTACATCAGACAAACAGTTGACATTATTACAGGCAATCACAGTAGAGTGCTGCCCCAGATGAAACGAACCATAGGTTAGTTACATAAACGGCTGGCTACCCGTCTCCACCTGAGTGTTCTACATCCAGAGGAAAGAACTTTATCCACCTAGATTTTTATCTTCTAGATTTCCATTCCCTTCTATTAACAACATATACATCAGAGAAGGAAAGTTTCCTCCACTTCTAGTTCTGACATTTAAGAGAAAGTAACTCTCAGGCAACCAAGCAACCCCATTTAGTGCACGATATAGAATCTGTCCAGAACGGTACAAAACACTCGGATTAAGTCAAAATTTCTACCTCCTTTAAAATGACGTTCCGACTCAAACTTCTTTTTTTTTTTTAACATCTTTATTGGAGTATAATTGCTCTACAATGGTGTGTTAGCCTCTGCTCTACAACGAAGTGAATCAGCCATACACATACATATATCCCCATATCTCCTCCCTCTTGCGTCTCCCTCCCATTCTCCCTATCCCACCCCTCTAGGTAGACACAAAGCACCGAGCTCATCTCCCTGTCTGACACAAACTTCTTAAAAGCAGAGAACTGCAGTCCTTAAAGGTACACGTGCCACCAGAAGAGCAGATAGGCAGAGCAAGATAACCTCTACTTTCCTCTATGAAAAGATTCATAATCTGGATTCCCAGGAGACAAAATGTCAGTAACACCTAATTTCGAACAAGAGGTCCTCCTACGACCCCCATGTGAGTATCTTTAGGGGCAAAGGGGCATCTAGTTCCTTCAGATTTACACGACACTTTAAGGCATTTATGTTATCTGCTGGGTCCCCTAATGTTTCTCTTTACAGCTGCCCTCAGATTTTCAAAGGGATTGTTAGTGGGCTAAAAAGGTGAAAAAGCCCTATTCTGAAGGATGGTTCCCCATCCACCCCTCTTCATCTAAATTAGCTAAACTCAAGTACAAAACAGTCCCAGTAATCAAAAATCGACCCTCAGTTGGCAAATGCTAAACTATTTATAAGCAGTTGTTTCAAACAGACTGTATTTTAAAATGTTTAAGCTAAACTGTTAGAGGTCTAGAAAAACAAAAAACAAACTCCAGACATAAATTACAAAAAAAGAAAGAAAAGAGTGGCTAACAGGGCTGGGCCTCTCGAGGGTAATTACTTGGAATGCAATCAGCCCCAAGGGTGAACAGTATTCTCTGGCAATCTATGAACTGTGTTAAAAACAAAAATGGGATTAAAGAGTGATTTCAGAAGTCTATTCTTTACCACGCGATTCCCAAAATGTTCAGGATTGTGCAAGCACGTCAAAAGTATTACTGAAACAGAAAAAGAACATTATTCTTAGCACCATTTCAGAAACAGAAGCTAAATAGTGCGGTGTGGGGCTGGTCACCAGCGCCAGCTCTTCAGAGACCACACAGCTCTCCACGCCCGACTGCATGCTTGTGTCCAACACCACTGTGACACAGCTTTCCTAAGCCAACCCCATGCTATTTCGAGATTTAAAAGTAAAATTTAATTTGGGCTTCCCTGGTGGCGCAGTGGTTGAGAGTCCGCCTGCCAATAAAGGGGACACGGGTTCGTGCCCTGGTCTGGGAAGATCCCACATGCCGCGGAGCGGCTGGGCTCGTGAGCCATGGCCGCTGAGCCTGCGCGTCCGGAGCCTGTGCTCTGCAACGGGAGAGGCCACAACAGTGAGAGGCCCGCGTACAGCAAAAGAAAAAAAAAAAATGTTATCCACTTCGTTAGCTAGAACTTAAGGTCATCTACATTTTGCTAATAGGTGTATGTTATACGTAAAAACCCCACAAAAACCCCCATGTACATAACGCTGAGTGTTCTAATTCACATAATCTGTTTTAACCTACTTTGGTTTGAGCAGAGAAGGTCTATGATGTGTCAGATGTGTGATTTTTCCAGGGCACAAAAAACTCCAGTGAAGGAAAATGTCACAGGATTCTTTGAATTCCTGTACAGTGTCGGGCAGCAGCGTCTAACTAGCTTTGTGAGCGTGGGCAGTTCAAAAGTTCAAGTATACAGCAAGTGCAAAGTGACCACTATTCCTGCCCTGGGGACCTTATATGTAAATAACCAGAAGGGCAAATGCCTGCTAGAAAGATAATGCAATACCAGGGTTTTTTAAATGAGGCACAAATCACATCCACTTGGGAGGCAGGGAAAATAGAAAAGACTTTTAAAAAGCTACTATTAAAAGGTAGTTTGATACTAAGATATGATTTAGAGACCAAAAAGGCAGGGCAAGCATTCTGAGTAGAAGGAACCACATGAACAAAAGCAGAGATACTAACTGGGGGAAGGGTTGAGAAATCACAGGAGAGTTTGGCAAGCCCTGAGGCTCTCAACTTTTCCCTCCCTACGCCCTCCAAAACAAACAAACAAAACCAAACAAACCCCACATATAATGGATGATATTAACAAACACATTTCCAAAGGCTTACACAGATTCGGCTGGATGCCCGCCCCTTTCCCCCAAATTTGCTGGCAAACAAAGCACTCAACAACCTTAACCAGCAGGCCACAAACTCCTGCTGCTAGGCACGTTCCTCTTGGGTTTAGCACTTACAATTCTCCACTGAAGGGAGGAAGATAAAAGATCACATTTTCACAAACTTGTGTATTTGAGTATTAGGAACAACAGCTGGATTAAAGTTAAGTGGGAGTAAGATTCAAGAAGTTAAACTGAGAACCGCAAAAGTCAGGCTGTAGGGTTTGCGCCCAGGCTCTCATCATTCACGTATTGCGATACCCGAGTCCCTGCAGCTTGCTGAGCTTGCAAAGTGAAGCAAAAATCAGAGCGAGAAATCACACATTGGTTAATCTCTCCCAGCTAGCTAACAGCTGAGTATTGTAAACACCATCTATACTCAACCAAAGATGTAGCTCAAATCGTAGGCCAAAACTTCTGATTGACAAATGAAGGTCAGGCAGTTGGAACAGTTTAATAATTGAATAGAGAAATCAACAAGGCAACTTGAAAGAAATTAAGTGGGAGATCAATTTTTGCAAAAAATAACGATTGTGTTGTTAACAGGCATGTCTAAAATGCTATTCTACATTCTTTCAGAAAAATTACACAGAAAAGCCACTTGATTTATAATGAACCAAGTACCATTAGTTTTGTTATATTTCATAATCTTGGTTAAAATCATAAAGCTTCAAAAATTTTAGTTTTTTTAAAGATAATATTTTCATCAGTCTTCTTTTGTACCATCTATGGTACATCAAATGGATTAACTTTAAGTGAGCTTTTCTTTGTTGACAATTAACCTCACATAACTTCTTGCAGTTACTTTGTCAATGATGCAAAGCCACTGAAAGCTTTCTTCTTTCTTTTCTTTTCTTGTAGGTGTAGGGGTTGGATGGGCAGGGAGGGACTGACATTTTACTGAAATTATACTTGGTGATTTATGATCATTAACCAAGTGATTTACAATCATTACCTTTAGTTCTGGTTGAGCAAGAGTGAACTGATTGTAATTACCCCTTGGAAAAGTTAACTGGTTACAGCTACAGAGTAACAAGACCAGTAAAGAACCTCTTCATAATTGCCCAGGAAAGAGATAACATAGGTTTGGACGAGGGTGGACCAGGAGCAAGCAGATTTAATTCCCTGCAGATGAGACTTTTTTACTTTTCCTAAAACAGTTTCTGGGGAAGGGGTTTCCAAAGCTAATTCCAAGAAGGAGATGATCTTAAAGAAAACTGGGAGAAAGGGGTGGTGCAGTGTTCAAACTTGGAAACACTGAGTTTGAGATGTCGGTAAGATATCCCAAGGGGAGAAAACCAACAGGCAGTTGGAAACACTAATCTACAATATTAATTATATTATGGATTCAGAGAAGGAAATGTTTCTTCATTATTTAATTTGGAATTGCTCAATTACCCCCTATCACTTTGGTTACAGATATTTTTCGGCCCTCACGAGAAAAAGCAACTATTTCCACTGTTGTAAAGGTTTCATTGAAGAAACTTGATTAATATAAACAGTTGATGGCTAAATGAAGAAAAGGTAAACATGGTGGCTAATAAATAATGAAAGCGGGGCTTCCATGGTGGCGCAGTGGTTGACAGTCCACCTGCCGATGCAGGGGACACGGGTTCATACCCTGGTCTGGGAAGATCCCGCATGCCGCGGAGCGGCTGGGCCCGTGAGCCATGGCCGCTGAGCCTGTGTGTCCGGAGCCTGTGCTCCGCAGCAGGAGAGGCCACAGCAGTGAGAGGCCCGCGTACCGCAAAAAAAAAAAAAAAAAAAAAAAAAGAAAGCGAATTTAGCTGTACCCATTCAAAATACTGGAGTGTCTGTTTGTAATATCAATTTATTCGATGCTGGTTAAATGTGTAACAAGTTACTTAAAATCAGCTGTGAGTAATACTAAAATGTCAGCACTTCTAAAGTATATAGCCTGAATAAAAGACATCTGCATCAAATCCCTTCCCTGTAGTGTCTATATTTAAGTTTACAGACTTAGCTGCTTCTTTACAAATAACTGCAATTCTCACCTCAACCTCTACACGCAAGTTTCCTGGGCTTCCTCCCAGACTGACTACGTTCCCAGTTTCTACTTTCTCCTATACATCTATTAATTCCTATCTACAACAGAAAATACCTTACCCAAATTAACCCCATCAGTGCTAACATTGCCTTCAGCTGCAACTTGTTTATTTCTAGGTCACATCAAAAACAAATATTTGAGTGACCACTCCATCCGGTATCAAGTCTCTCTTAGATCTGGCAGCCTGGCACCATTCTCCCAGCATCTATGGAATATTGCTTCTTTCCCCCATCAAAACAGAAAGGATTGCGTAATCGTGGATCTCAGAAGTGCTACCGACCCACTACCGCCGCCCCTGCCCCAACATACTCTGCAACGGCAAACTTCATTTACCTCCGCTTTGAAAATGTATGTTTAAAAGCTCTGCTCCCAATTAAATCACTTAGGAACACTTTTTGAGCAAAACAAAACAGGAAACGCATATTCCCGGTGTGTGGGGGGGCGGGGTTCTAACGCCTAATGGGCAGAGAATCCTGTAATTATACGAATGAATACCTTTCTAAAGAGGCTTGTAATCGGTGGGGTTCTCACCTCTTTCTAATTTAAAACGACTTAAGATGAGCCAGTAAGAATGTGCAATTTTAAGGAGCTATCCGAAATGTGCGCCCTTAGGCAAAGGTGCCTGGGACAAGCCCAAGGCACGTAACTGTATGAAGCAAGGCTAGGTTTAAAAGGCGTTTCTCAGCACCTAATCATTTCTCTTTTCATTCATTTAAAGAAATAAATAAAAGCGAACTTTTTCGTTACTCTACTTTCTGACCGCCATCTGATACGCCCTTACGAAAGGAATAGGGAAAACAGACGATAGGGTGATAGGGGACGGACGAAGAAGAGGGAAAAAGAATGGTATAACAAATTCGACTAGCATTCCTTACAGTCTTGTGAATCCAGCATGGCATGGGTACGGACACGATCTGGCTGTGTTTTTGCAAGCTGCTACTTTTGAGAGACTAGAATAAATGAACTTGACGCTCAAAGGCGACACCTCTCCTTTCCTCTGTTCTCTCAAATCTACCTCCTCTATTCACCTCCAAAGTCCAACTCCCCAGGACCGTACAGACGGGCTCGTTCCCTCTCTCTCACAACCCTCCCCCACCAGAGAAGCGGGGCCATGCCTCCCTTTGCAGATGCCTCCACCACTGCACTCACGCTAACATTTCACTGATGTTTCCTACTTTCTGTACCCCGAGTAGCCCAGCTCTTCCACCCCGTTTCCTGGTTTGCCTCTGAACCTGCCCTCCTTTCCGCGCCTCGCGGGACGCGAGCTGGGTTCACAGCCGTGGAGACGCGCTCCGCTGCCGGCATGCTCCAGGTGTGCTCCCTCCCTCCCCCGCCAAAGAGACCCTGCACTTGATTGGCCCGCGCCGAGTTACCTACTCCCAGGCGTGGGGCGAAGGGATGGGTACTCCTTTAGGAAGGGGGAGGAAAGGAGAAAGCACGGGTCCAAGGCAGCAGTCTCAGGAGATGCTGGGCTACTGCGGGAGCCGCAGGCGCGCCTCGCGTTGATGAGAGAGGGTGCGCGCTCGCCCCCTCGCGGCACCCGTAGCACCCCCGCTGGTGACCTAGCCGCAGAGGATTACCTTCCGGGGCAGTGCGCGGCTAGACGAGAAGAGGAGCCCTGCATTTACAATCCTCGTCTCAACAGTTTCGGAATTCCTCTCCCGTGGACAGAACTGTGTGTGTGTGCGTCTGCGTGTGCGTGTGAGTGTACCCTAAAAAAGCACGCCCCAAGATTCTTTCTCTCCGCTCCTTCTTCACTCCTTCCTCCTTGCTTAATAGACCGGAAGTGTCCTCTCACCAAACCAGCTCGGCGGGCACTTCCGGGACGGGAGACCAGGGTTCCGGGAGGGTGCTGGGAGCAGAGGGAGAGGCGGCGGCGACGGCGGCGGCGGGGGCGGCTGGAGGATGAAGAAGGAGCATGTGCTGCACTGTCAGTTTTCCGCGTGGTATCCACTGTTCAGAAGCCTCACCATCAAGAGGTGAGACGAGAGGGGTTACGCCGAGGCAATGGGCAAAAGGGGATTGCGACATTTGGGGCGACTCCCAGCTCCATAAAAAAACTGCAGGCCTGGATGGGAGCGCCAGGGCCGAGATTTCGACTTCCTGGTGGTATTTCGGGTGGGGAGATGAATGAAGTCGATCCATGTTTGCTGTGCCCCCTGTTGTGCATCAGGGAGGGTGCTGGGGAGGTAGAAGGGCAGTGTCGTGGCTCAGTGAAGGTCAGAGGCGGTCTGAGGAGCAGATGAAGCTAGTTTAGGCTTGGGAGTTCACCTTAACTGCCTTTAGAATTGCCAGCGGGGGGAGGTGATCAGCAGAACTGGGTAGTCTGGGCTTTGCCACTGACTAACCCGCTGGGGGACTTGATAGTTTTTGGTCACTATCAAATGAGAACAATGATACAGACCCAACCTCAAATTCCATTGTGAAGCTCCAACATGATAGTGTAGATGGAAAGCATTAGTAAAGTATACTTATGTGTTGTTAGGGATGGAAGCCGTCTGAAAGAGAAGTGGAACAGGATTTGTTTTCTAGTTCTCTGGCCCACAACAAGGAATCTATGACCAGTTTGCAGGGCAAGCAGAGGATTAACTGTTTTCATCCTTCACCCGGTCATTTGAGGTAATGTAGGCAAGGCAGCTCGGAGAATATCCTCAAATGTTCAAAAGCAGTCGTGACATCTGGAGCGTGATGCAAGGGTAGGCTTTCCCACACTAAGGCGGATAGATCAAAGAGCTGCGTATCCACGGGTAGGATTTTCTGTCTTTTGGCACTCCCCCTTTAGGCCTAGATTGCCACTTTTTTAGATATGCATCTTCCCTTTTCATTCTCGGTGCAGAGAGTGTGAATACAGAGAGGGAAACTTTTGAGATCCTGAGTGTTTGGACAAGCCCAAGGAGATTACTCAAAAGACAGTTCTTTTCTATCCTGTTATTCATACATAGAATCAGCTCCCAGTTATCCAGGGTGTAATGGAGGTTAGAGCATCTCGCAGGAGCTTTGCATTTGAAGATGGTTGAAGGAACACCAAAACGGAAGGAAGAGCTTCAACAGCAGCAGTGGACTTTATCTTCTTATATGATGTGCCAGTCCTTCATTCTCTTGCATAATCGAAAGAGGCTCAGGGTCTGAGATGATGCTAGAATTATTTATTTTGTATTGGTGTGATAGAAGGTGTAATTGTGAGCCTGTCAGACATTTTCACACGGAGTTCACTCGAAACTGCCTTGTGCTTTGTGTGCAGGCACCTTTGTCACCTCTGGCGGAGTTTTTCTTTGCCTTCAGCAGTAAAGTATAATGGTTAAGAATTGGACTCCAGAGTCAGGGCCATCTGTCTGGCGTGGAATTTTGGTTCCACCAGCATCTTGTGCAAATCGCTTAATCTCTCTAAGCCCCATCTGGAAAATTGAGAAAATAGTAGGATTGTCATGAGAATTAAATGAGATAAAGCATTAAAGATGCTTGCCACTGTTTCTGGCATATAGTACAAAAAGCTGCTCATTGTTAATGTTTTTGATTTAATCAAAGCTCCATTGAAGCAAAATAATTTTAGTTCACTTAAAATGTGTACCATTCATGTGAAGCTGGGAGTGAAAAATAAACCAAGGCGTGGGATTTTTTTAAATTTTTTTAACCAGTCCACAACTAAGCTGTGTTGCCTGAAAGTATTCTTTCCTCTGTCTTTGAACTGTAACTCTAGTTAGTTCTGTGGTGTCATCACTGGAACCCAACATATGGCAGGATGTCCCTCCACAACCCAGGTCATTCTGGTGGAGTTGTGTTAGGTTTGTCATTGTCAACTTTAATGCCGAGAAACCATATTCTGGTTATTGACTCAGCCTTATTATTTGGTGTTTATTAATCAAGGTTCAGAGATGATTATGGAGGAAAGAATATAGAATCATTTTTTGACATGTTCTAGAACTTTGACTCAGGCTTAAGAATAAGTAGCTAGATGACTTTGGGCCATCCACTCTCCTTTCTAAATGTTTCTTTCTTCAAATATGAAAGTTATAAATAATCTTTTAAAGGCCCCTTCAACCTCCATTCCATTAGATTAGCTTGTCTTTGTGTATAGAATTATATCGACTTGATGGGATAGGTACTTTGTCATTAAATCTTTTACATCTTTCGTTTGGGCCTCATGGAGTCTTGCCTGCATCGTGGATTTCAGTGACTGATTTAAGCTCTTTTTCGACAGCCTCAGTAGCTTTGGGTCAAGTACGCCTGGCCATGACTTATTTATGGCCTCAGTCTCTCAGGCATGGTTCCCTTTTCTTCAGAATTTTGGTGGCCTTTGGTACATCTGCACTTGGTACAGCACTTACCATATTGTACTGTGATTTTTATTTTTCTTTTGTGTCTTTTCCCACTCCTAGGCGTTCAGTTCTTAATGGAGTCATCTAGGACTCCTCCATGACTTAGGTAACATAATGCAAGGTCACGTCATTAGGGCGACTTTAGAACTGTGACAGCAGGACTCAGGGACTCATGAGAACGATGCAGAATCTAACTCGGTGAGGCTCATACATGTAAGAGTTGTAGACCCTCCAAATAGGAAAAATATGCAGAGAATTCACAATGGAATCAAACAGTAAATAGATGTTTCAAATCCAGTCAAGGGATGATGCAACCTGGAGGGAAAGTCAGGATTCACATCAGACTTGAGAATTAGTATAACTCAGAAACAAGGGACGTGGACTCGGAAATCATCGATTTGGGGACTCAGAGATGTTACTGGCATAGAAGAGGGCTCTCTCTGCTCTTATTGTGGTCAGGAAAATCACCCTGATGTCTAGGAACCAGCATCCCTGCCGATATTTCTCAGTCTCAGGCCCATGAGAAGGTAAACTTCAAATTCTCTTAGGAAGGTCGTGTATAATTCTCTTGGGCTGACATTGTTGGGTAAGTATCTTTAACCCCAGGAAGAGCTAGAATTATATATAGAGGTGATGAAATAATTCAAACTTGAGGGTTTTTTCTCCTGTTAAGTTTATTTAATATCCTTGAATTTGCCTTTTTGAGAACATTTGGCATATGTATAACAGGTTAGCCTTGTGTTTCCAATTTAAATTGTGTAATTGGTTTAGAATTGTGATACGTTAAAAGATATAAGAAAATTTTTTAAGTTTTTCAGTTTCAATTGGAATGTTTGCAAGAACCTTGGATTCACTGTACTTACAATTTAATTCACTGGTTTTGTAAGAGTTAAATACTTGGAAAGGCTTACCTGTAATTAGACAATTGACATATTTAAAAAGAAAGGTGACTAGATTATTTTTACAAGAGTTAAAAAATTTAAAGCAACTTTTAAGTTTCAAAGACTCACTTGAAATTTCATTAAAATTTAGCAGATTTACAAATAGAAGAATAAGATTTGGTAGTTGAACTTAAAAGCCTGAAGAAGAAGTAAGCTTTTGAATGTGAAATTGTAATTTTGATAAATCAGATATTAATTTCTAAAACTGAAGTAGCTCATGAATAATCTTTCCTGTGCACAAAATCCATCTGTAATGTGCCAAAAAACTTATTCAATAAATAAATGAAGCATACTGTTATAAGTCAATTATGGTCTCTCTGAAAGCAGGCCATAATCGTTTTCAGTTTTTAAAAAATACATGCCTCAAGATCAAAGTAATAGCATTTTAGGTATCTGTGGCAGGATTTTTGATGATTATTACAGAATAAAAAACCAAATTATGCCATACGTTTTTTCAAGTGATATCAAGTATGGCTTTGTCATCCCTTTTTTTTTTCCCAAAAGAAAAAAACGTATTTAATAAACAGTAACACAAGTGAATGTTTATAACATGATCAGTGATTATTAAATAAACAACAAGATGATGGTAAATGAGGCTTGTATATCAAATATAAAGAGTAAAGTTTATTCATTTATTTATTTAGGCATTTGATGCCTTCCCATGCAACTTTCTAGTTTTCTCACATAGGCTTTGCCATTCCTTAATTATGATTGTCTGAAACCAATTCAACTGAAGCATGCCCAGGTAGGCAGCTGTGTACTCTGGTGATCAGGTGAATAGAATGCACATCCAAACATAGCGTGAATTCTTAGCCTTACACACTCATTGCCAACCAAAGAATGGTTTCCACATCTTAAGCCTGCTTCCTCCCCATCTCTTAGAAGGTGGTCAGATGCTGTTCATCTTCTGATTTGTTTGCTCATTTCCTGTGTTGCTGCAAATACCTGCAGGGCTCTAATTTCTTAAAGGCACATAACCCTTGTACTCAGAATTCTTCTGAGCTTGTTGCTTTCATACTGTGATTTCAGTCCAGTTCTTTGGATTTGGCTGGTTTTTGTCTCTTTATCACCGAGACAATGGGGGTAATTATATGCACCTAATTTAGTTTACCACAGTATTTATTCATATTATCCTAATTTCCAGTCTGCTGCTGCCAAGTGTCCATCATTAACATTTCCCACTTCATATTAAAATAAAGGGAACAAGTAAATCAGAAATTGAGTTTTGAACTTTTTTTCTCTGCTTATGGTTGGTCTTTTAAATTGATGCCCTTTTTTTTGGTATGTGCATTTTGTTTTTGTTTTTTAGTGTCATTCTTCCACTTCCTCAGAATGTGAAGGATTATTTACTTGATGATGGAACTCTGGTGGTGTCAGGAAGGTAAGGCATATCAGAAAAAAGTTCTTTAAATTTTAGCATAAAGAAATTTGTAATGATTAAATCTCAGCGATTACCATGTAAAATAAGTACATTAGCTTTGGCTCCATTCTCTCCCTTTTTTCCCTAGTTAAAATTATTTGCTGATCTTTGTTCTGTATTCCTTGTCAATGCTCAGTTGATAAGATTTTCAAAATTGAGTACTTCCTCTACTAATAATTACAAGTTGTGAAATTGAGTAATTCCTTTCATCTCTACTTTTAGAAAATGTGTATGATAACTATTCCTTTTGTTCAAGTCGTTCCTCTGTTTATAAAGGAAAGTACCATGCTTCAGTGTTTTTAGTGCAAACTGGAAAAAGTTTAAGAATCATACTTTAATGTCATTCCTATTTTTTCATTCAGGTCTCTGCTCAGAAGTCATGTTATCTAAGTGTTCATCCTTCTCTCTCCTTTCTGAAGTAGCTTAATGGTAACCCTTACTGATAACATCACTCGTTTTTTTAATAGAATTCTAGGTTGGAAATAATTTTCCCTTAGAATTATTAAAAAATATATTTTTTATTGAGATAAAATATACATAACATAAAATTTACTATATTAACTATTTTTAAGTGTACAGTTTAGTGGTATTAAGTACAGTTACAATGTTGTGCAACCATCACCACCATTCATCTGCAGAACTCTTGCCATCTTGAAAAACTGAAACTCTGTACCAGTTACACACTGAGTCCCCATCGCTCCCGTCCACCAGCCCCTGGCAACCACCATTCTATTTCCTGTGCCTGTGAATTTGACTTCTCTAGATACCTCATACAAGAGGAATCACACAGTACCTGTCCTCCTGCGGCTGGCTTATTTCACTCAGCATAATGTCCTGAGATTCATCCATGTTACAGTATGCGTGAGAATTGCCTTCCTTTTCAAGGCTAAGTACTGCTCCATTGTATGGATTACCACATTTTGGTGCATCACTTTTTATCTCCTAACCTCACTTTATTTTTCAGTGTAATACTTACTTCCATCTGACATCATTCCCTTAGTGGTTCTATTAGAATACAGTCTTCATGAGAACAGGGACTTGGACAGTTGTGTTCCCAGCTCTTGGAACAGTGCCTGATACACAAGAGGTGCTTGATGAACGTTTCTTCAGTAAATGAACTCAGAAATGTAATTAGAATTGTGTATGTTTTCAGTACACTAATTTTACCATAAATATGTATGTGTGTGTATGTATATATGTGTATGTGTATATGTGTGTGTGTGTATATATATATATACACACACACACACATATATACATATATATATATTTTTTGGTCTGATGGATCTTCTGTGTAGCTTTCTAGATTATAGTTCTGTTTTTGGTATTCTCAACCACTTAATAACCTGAAAATTATTAATTTAGAGCCTCATTGACTTGGAATAATTGCAGGATAAGGAAACAGAATAGGTAGGTGAGTCTCAACCTTGGGATATTTACACACGTAACTTTATTATTTTTAAATATAGAACACTTAATAAGCTTACATAAATGGGAGTGTAAAGCAAATGCCTCCCGCTGTTAGAAAGGCCTGGGTAGATTTCAGTGCTCTGAGCTTGTGGAAGAGCTCCTGTGTTGTTTTTCGTTGGCCAGATGTGTGCATGAACTTCTGGCAGAGGCAGGCCTGTTAAACACTGTTAAGCAGTGTGATACAGCACACTGCACTTCACTCTGCTCTCCAGTAACGCACAAATCAGGTAGGGACCCTGCCTTTTTGGAGTTGACAGTTCAGCTTTGTATTTTATGGGAGTCAAATAGCACAGTGCTGGTCTGTCAGTCGCATTGCCTAGGGCTAAATCCTATCTTTGCTCATTTCTAGCTCTCTGTGCCTCAGTTTCCTCTTCTGTAAATAGGGTTGTTGCAGGGATAAAAGGAGATAATGCATAAAATGTTTAGCCATAAATATTTAATGTTTATAAATATAATAATGCCTAGTACATTGTATGCTCTTAAGAAATACTAACTGTTCTCACCATTATCATTAATCTCAGTCCGCACATTAAACAAACACACCAGTAAATATATAAGTGAAAATTGTGGTAAAGGCTGTGAAGGAAATGGGGTGATCACTGCCGTATTAAATTACTGGGAGTGGGCTGGGGCTGAGGATTTCAGGGAGGGTCAGGGAATACCCCAAAGAGCTAACTTACGAGCCTCTCAGTTAGGAAGTTTGGGTGGAAAGCAGTCAGTTGAAGGGCAAAGGGAAGAATCTTCAAGGCTGAGGGAGCAGCATTAAGGAGGGGTCTGAGGCAGGGAAGATCTTGACGTGCTTGGTTTGGTTATCATTGCCTGCAGTTGGTGTAGGAAAGGAGGCTGGTAGCACGCATTTCTGGTGTAGACAGTGATTCATTTTCATTGCACGTTATTGGGTGCCTACCATGAGTTGGGTGCTGAGCATGCTACTGGGATAACAAGATGGGTGTCTGGTGTACTGAGCAAATAAACTTTCCATTTAAAACAAACAAACAAGAAAAGATGGGTGGGACATCCTGCCTTGGGAGTCCAGGCTTAGTTAGTCGCCAAGTCAAAGATGTAAATAAATAGGTGCCCGTGTTTGGAACAAAAGCACCCAGTGTTCTGTTAAGCCATGTTTTTGGAGTTGAAATAATCACTGTAAGCTGGGGTGATGCAGGGAGTTTGTACAGAAGAGGTGGTGCCTGACCTGGGCTGACAAGTTGGGTCGGATTCAGGTGGTTTGACTCAGCGCTCCCGAGTAGGTGTCAATCCTCACTGTCTCCTTTTGGCCCCGGGAGTTCTTTCTTTCCTGATCGTCTCCCTTAAGGAGAATGACAATAGATGCCAATTATAAAACACATGTTCGATTCGTTCATGTTTTGAATCTTCACAACTCTGCAGAGTAGCTACTGTCATCCTGGTTTTATAGATGGGATTCTGGTGCCACGCTCGCGACTAACAGAGGCAGAACTGACATATTCTGACAATGTCTGTCTGCCTCCAAAGCCAGTGCTCTCACATTTCCCGCGGCTTTTAGGTACCAGCTCAGTGCTAGCTGTGATATAGAAAACAGAGAATACTTCTAAATATTAACATCAACTCAGTCCTCAGTATTTAGAGGTTTACCTTGGAAAGCAAGTCTGGTGAACTTGCCAGTATATACACTCCATCATCTTTTCCATTTCAGTGACACATCCCATGGTAGGAATTGCAATAAGTTTTTCTGAAGAACTGTATGAATACACCGATTACAAATATGTTTTTTAAAAATGTATTTTGTTATACTAACAAAAACCAAAAGTGGTGTTTTAGAGTGATAAATGCATTTTCAAGTTCATTGAGTACCTTTTGTGTTGTTATTTCATGATAGTCATCTGTATTGCCTAAAGTTAGTGACTTAAAACGTGACCATTTTATGTGTCAATGTTTGCTCAGCTGGGTGTTGAGAGACACTTCTCCTTGGGTCTCTGCATGTCTTTTGAGCAGAGGCACTGACAGCTTTTGTTCCTGATTGTCTTTTCAAAGACGTTTATGCAGCAGATGGCCTTGGAAGATAGAGATAGTGTCTCTCCCTAGCAGAGAGCAGGCTTGTTACTGTCTAGTACAGATAAAGACAGTGTCACCTCTTGGGTCAAAGACCAGCCAGGTTTACCTGCAGCTCATTATAAAAGATGAGATTCTCTAAGTTCAGGGTTCCTCAGTTGTAACACAAACCTGGGTCACTCCTTGACCTTCCACGGGGCGTGAGGGGCCAGAGGGAACTGATTCGAAGATGGAGCTCATGCTTTGTACTGTGAGTGAGAGTCCTTTGTTTCTGACCCAGGAGTCCCCTGTCTTCCGCCAGAGTCCATGAACTCTGGCAGGCTAACTTGTTAGCTTGCAAGTGGGGTAAAATCTCAGAGCCTCTGTAATGCTCGACACTGGGCAAGTCTTCTGTCGGTCTTGCTGAGGTCGCTCTTGCGGCTGTAGTTTTCTGGTGGCTCGACCATAAAACTGGATGGTTTTAAGATACCTCACTCATGTCTGGCAGCGGACGCTGACTGTCACCTGGGCTTCTCTTTCCTTGTGATTTCTCAGCCTCAGACTCAGCTCCTTTACGTGGTGGTGGCAACATTCCAAAAACGGGGGCACGGAAGCTGTAAAGACTTGACACCTAGGTTCAGCATCACATGGTGTCGCTTGTGCTACATTTTGTTGGTCACAATGAGTCTTGAAGCCAGTTTGAATTAAAGGGGCGGGAAAACAGATGCCATTTCTTGATGGGAAGAGTGGCAAAGTCACCCTGCAAAGGGGCATGTCAAGATGGGAAGAATTGCTGTGGCCATCTTTGTAAATACATCATCAGAGTTTCTTGTTTTTGTTTTTCCCATTCATTGTGATGTGTACTTGGTGGGCTCTTTCGTTCTAGAACAGTTAAAAATATTATGTCTTTGATCATTTCCTCTTATTTTCTTGCTTCTCTTTCTGGAACTCCTATTATTTAGAGGCTGGGTCTACTGGATTAATTCTCTGAATTTTATCATTTCTTCCCTATTGTCTGTCTTCTTAGTTTTACTTTCTGGAAAATTTCCTTGATTTTGCCATTCATTCTGTTGAATTTTTAGATTTCGGCTACCACGTTTTCAGTTTCTACAAGTCCAACCTTGTCCTCTGGCCTCCTCTCATGAATGCAGTATCTTTTATCTTTGAGGATATTTATGATTTAAAAAATTATTTTTCATCTGGTTCCTGTATTGTCTTTATTTCATCCATGTACCTTTTCTCTCTCTTTTTAAAAACTCTTTTCTCATCTTGGAGCCTTTCTTTAGTTTTCTCATGATTCTAGGCCTTTATTCATATTTAAGAGTGAGGGATGGACACACACACACACACACACACACACACACACACACACACGCAGAAACTTTATGTGCCCGGGTGGGGCTTGTTGACTAAGAGTGCCAGCAGTCAGCAGGTATTGATGGAAGATTCCCAGATGACAGTTATTTGTGAGTCTTTCCCCGGGGGTTTTCCAGTGTCTACAGAGATGAGTCCTCTAATCTGTCTGTATTGGGGGAGCAGGGAGGGAGGAAGGGGACTAGAGGTCTCACTGTTAACACGACTTCCACTTATGACTTCGTCGTATTCTAGCATTTCACCCCGATTTTCCTCTAGGGCATTAAGGACCGGAGCCCTTACCCGGTTTGGTCCACGGAGGAGGTTGAGTTGCTGGGGTGTGCCAGCTGAGGACAGCTCGGCGTGCCTCCCTGCCCCCTTCACGGACTTCACTCAGGTCACCCCTTTTGAAGCCGGAGCTGTGGTCCCATCGTGTGTGATGGCTCCAGGGTCTGCCTGTTGCCAAGTGGGTCCCCCCGCCACTGGCTTTCTGTTTTCCAGACTTCTGTTGTCTCTTCTCTGCAGTTGTCTCCTCTCTGGTGCTTTTTCCCTTGGGATCTTTTAAATCATTTTAGTAGCATTTCAAGAGGGAGTTCTTCATAGGCCTGGGCAGTGTCGCTCCCTCTGCGGTCTTTCAGCCCTTGCTTCGCCCCAGGCGGTAAGGATTGGCTGTTAATGGCCCTTTTCAACACCCGCTCTGCACACTGGCTCCTTCTAAGACAGCATGTCTGAATATGTCTTTCTCTTCCTCCCCCATGCCCTCCAGTGGTGCCAGTCCAGATCCAGGGTAACTCCTGCCACCAGCCCACACGCCCTGTTTTCACTATGTAAACAAAAGATTTTTGGCTGCGCCCGCAGGGTGTCCAGCGGTTGCCCGGAACAGCTCCTCCGGCAGTTCCTTCTGTGGCTTCCTTCATCCCGTCTGGTCTTCCTTGTCTTGGGCAGCACTTTCTCTTATATCGAGATTGAGACTGGATTCTTAGTGTCCTCACAGGTGGAGTTTGAGTTTTTCTTTTCCTTGTTTCTAGTGATTTCTGAGAAGAGGGCAGGAAGTTTTTATTCCGCCATCTCTTATTGGACTTGTACTCTCGTTAATTTCATGTTGGTTTTTATTAGTTTCTGTCTCAAAAAGTGAAGTTTTCCTAACATTATCCTCCAATTCTAAGGCTTTTTAAAATATATATATACTCAGCACACCTGCAATTATGACTGCACAGCACCAAAGCTTTCTCTTGCTCAATTTAAATTTTATGTTCTTCCAGGGAAGATCCGCCAACATGTTCTCAGCCAGACAGTGATAATGAAGCAGAAGAAATACAGGTTGGTTCAAAATAATATAAACTGTTCCGTAACGTGTTCTAATCAAAATGTTCTCTGAAATGGTTCTGGCTTTGAGATCTTAGCATAGATTCAATCAAGTGAGAAATTACATGAAAATTTCCCTTGGACACATACTTTGTGTTCAGGAAGAGCTGTCTCCTGTGTATGGGTGATTTTTAGATGGGGCACTGCTTTTTGGAAGCCCAGTACACTGTCCACATTTAACGTTCTGTTTCTGTCCTCCTCTCCATGCAGTGGTCGGACGACGAGAACACAGCCACGCTTACGGTAAGAGCCTTGAGGTGTGGGGACCACCTCGTGCTGTCCCCCTGGGGTGCTTCCAGGTTTCAACACAGATCACTCTAAATCCCCATTTACTCACCTTTTCAAGCTTTTATTTATTATTTTGAAAAATAACTTAAATCATTGTTTACAGGCAAACATGGTACGCCCTTTTTTCCCTTTTATTTTTATTTTCATTTTTTAAAAAAATACACCTTTAAAAATAATAAATAAATAAAAATAAAAAGCACACCTTTATTTTATTTTTTGGCCATGCCATATGGCATGTGGGATCTTGGTTCCCCGACCAGGGATCGAACCCGTGCCCCCTGCATTGGAAGGACGGAGTCTGAACCACCAGATGGCGAGGGAAGCCCCTCCCTTTGATTTTTTTATTTTTAATTTATTTAATTTATTTAATTTACTTATATTACTTATATTTGGCTGCGTTGGGTCTTCGTTGCTGCACGCGGGCTTTCTCTAGTTGTGGCGAGCGGGGGCTACTCTTTGTTGCGGTGCACAGGCTTCTCATTGCAGTGGCTTCTCTTGTTGTGGAGCACGGGCTCTAGGCACCGGGCTTCAGTAGTTGTGGCACGTGGGCTCTAGAGAGCAGGCTCAGTAGCTGTGGCGCACGGGCTTAGTTGCTCCACGGCATGTGGGATCTTCCCGGACCAGGGCTCTAACCCTTGTCCCCTGCATTGGCAGGCGGATTCTTAACCACTGTGCCACCAGGGAAGTCCCTGTAGAAATTGATTGAGCATGTTTTAGTCTTTCAGGCTAAGAGTGTTGTCAAATTCAACTTAAAATATGTTTTAACAAAAATCTTTTTAAAGGAATGAGAGTATTTCTAAAAATATGGGAGGCAAATGAAGCTTCTCATACTTTGAGATAAAAGCGAAAGATTTATGTAAAATTGCTTACAAATAAATGTAAAGGCACAATAAAGGAAACTAGTTTTAGAGGAGGGTATATTCTAATGCAATTCTAAATAGGAGATATTTCTGTTTATTTTGATGGAAGAGATATGATGTCCAGGGTACAAGGGAAAAAAAGTGCAGGTGCCTAAACATTTCCTTAGGTATAAAAAGTGTGCCCACACATGCAGAAAAGGCAAGTTTACATGTTTTATTTTACTCTGGATATCACTCAGGTCAGTTCCTCTCCTTTTATGAAAATTCTGTTCAGTTCAGCATACATCTTAGCTTTTGCCCATATTCAGTGCCCTGTAGTAGGTTCTATGAAGTAAATAAAGATGACTATGATTTGATTCCTGACGTTAGGGAGTATATAAACCAGTGAGGAAAGACGCTCCAATTTGGGGGTGATGACAAAGTGCTGTCAAACAGAGAGGACAGGGCTTCCCTGGTGGCGCAATGGTTGAGAGTCTGCCTGCCGATGCAGGGGACGTGGGTTTGTGCCCCGGTCTGGGAAGATCCCACGTGCCGCGGAGCGGCTGGGCCTGTGAGCCATGGCCTCTGAGCCTGTGCATCCGGAGCCTTTGCTCTGCAGCAGGAGAGGCCACAGCAGTGAGAGGCCCGCATACCGCAAAAAAAAAAAAACAACAGAGAGGACGGTTACCACCAAGGGCATCTAGAAATAACTCAAGGGAGAAGTGATATTTGGCCTGGATGCTAAGTGTAAGGATGATCAGTATCAACTCATGTTTTTTTAATATAGATAGATAGATACAGAAATTAATAATGTGTGTGTGTGTATTTACCAAACTCTGCTTAGCTCTAAAAGTGACATAATGACATCGTGGTGGCAGTGAGCACACCTAGTGCCCTGATCTTGGTGTCTAAATAGCATTCTCCACTAAAAGGAGTTGAAGCTCCTTGAGAAATTAAAGAATGGGGGTGGCATGGTAAAGATGAGCCTGCAACAACTTGTGTCAGAAAGTAAGAATGATGGGTCATGACACAGAGGACCCAGAAGTTAGCCTGAATGGGCTCCCACTGGCCCCAAATGTGAACATCATAACAAAACAATAATAGTAATGGAGTATAACCATTGACTAAAATTGGAATCCATGGTCCCATATTGACATAAACAAATGATTAAATTAAATAAATGGAGCAGAAGAGAAAGCCCTTCTTTATAGTAGAAAAGACACCAACTGATAATTGTAGAAGGAATGATAGAATTGGAAATCACCATTAGCAACCATTATAGTAATAATCGATGGAATAGATATTAAAACTCATGGGTGAATATTTGATGAGGATACTTGAGTATTCTCAAAGTTATGTCCACCAAAATTACTTACTAGTTGTAAAGAGAAAAACAGTACCTTCACAGTGGAAAGAGCTGGCACCAGTGTGACCAAAGTTAACCTTCTCAGTGATGGGACAGACCTACATTGCCTGTCTCCTCGTACAAGGCACAGAAGGACACATCACCTGCCAACAATGCACAACCTGAATCCAGTCATGAGGAAACAACCAGCAAACTGAACGTTTTAGAAATTTCATAGAGTCGCTGCCCTGTACTCACCAAAACGTCAGGGTCATGAAAGATAAAGAGCAACAGAGAGAGGAAATGTTACAGCTGAAAGGAGATTAAGGAGACATGACAAGGAAATGCAGTGCTCGATTCTAGACTGGGTCCTGAGCCAGAGGAGAATGTTCCGTTTTTCTTTTGCTATAAAAGACGTTATCAGGACAATGGGCACATTTTGAATAAGATCCATAGATGAGATAATGGTATTGTATCCACGTTACCGCCCTGATTTTGATAATTTGGGTTATGTAAAAAAAAGTTACTGCTTTACACACACACACACACACCACACACACACATCCCCCCCACACACACACCACACATCCCCCCACCCCCACACACCCACCCCTACCCCTGCCTACTTATATGTAGAAAGGGAGTTGAGGGGGAGAATGATAAAGCAATGTGGTAAAGTGCCTGAGTGAAGAGTGTGTCGAAATTCTTGTTACTCTTCTTTTAATGCTTCTGAAAGTCTCAAATTATTTCAAAATAAAAAATTAAAAAGTGATTGGGTTTCACTGGGGAGTGCTAGATGTTGGGCAGGGGAGCTTTCAGGGCAGAAGAGCACTCTCAGAAGAGGAATGTGAGCCAGGACCCAAGGAGGGAAAATTACCACTGCAAGTAATTAGTAATTAGTGTAGTGACAGAAATGCCAAATTAAAAATGGAACCAAGTAGTCGAGATGGGTAAATTCCAAAGGCACAATGGTGAATTTCAAAGAGCAAGTTGCCAAAAGTATAGATATCAAGTGACAACAGTTACTTTAAATTTTTTAAATGTTATGTTTTATGGACAGGCACACGTAGTATAACATCAGGACTGTAGAAGAATATGCCCACTCCTGTAATGATGCCTGTGGGGAGAGGGAAGCATTAGGGAGGAGAGCAAGGAGATTAGGAACTTCATTAGTATCTGTGATGTTTTTTCCTTAAGAAACTTAAAGGTCTGGATCAGACATGTCAAACTGTTGAATGTATGGATCCAGGTATATATTTTTTGTATATTTAAAACATTTATTTCATGATTAAAACATTTTTTTAAAGAAATGACCTTTCTGATGGGTGTGATAGAGGGGGGCTGTGGTGGGTAAAGTTGGAAAGATAGGTGAGTTTGGATCATAGAAAGTCCATGGATATGATTTAAAATGTGGATTTTATCTGACTTAAAACAGGAACCTTTTCTCAGACAACTGAGGCGTTCCGTGAATTTAAAATCGACTTGAACTGTGAGCTTAAAAGAACCCTATTACTAGTTAAATCTGTTAAAAGATAATTTTCAGGAAAAGGTAGAATAATGACAACACGTTGAAGGCTGTATTTAACTCAAGAGGGAACCAGGCAGATGTTATAACTGTCTCAAAAGAGAACCCAAAGGACAGACACATTTATAGATTAGTATTGAGATGAATACGTGGGAAGGAAGATAGCTGATTTCCACCAGACAGGATAGAATTTTCACGTCTGTAAGAAATACTTATCATTGTTTTCACTTACCTATAATTCACCAAGTTGTAAACTAGGTCGCAGACCCAGATAGAATCAGGTAACCCGGAAAGTGCTGTATGTATAGAATGCATAGTCTTTCACTGAAAGCACAGATTTTTCTGTACAATACATAAACTTTTCGTCATTTAAATTTGTTTTAGTATCCTTATGGCAGTATTTCTTAAAGTTGAATAATTGGAGGATTTGAGGGAATCTATTGCCTCTTTTAAAATGTATCAATGATACAGAATAGCTAATACTTTACAATAACTATAAATGAAGTATAACCTTTAAAAATTGTTAATCACTATATTGTATACCCATAACTTATATGGTAAAGAAAAAATGTAATACAGAAATATAAAGCAGTCCTTATATGTGAAGTTTTATGGGATAGGAAAATTAAATTGTTTTGTCTTTGAAGATCGAACCCTTCATATTGTACAATTTGTGTAACTGTGCCATTTATCAAAAATATTGCTAATGCAGATCTTAGATGACTTTTTATGGATAGAGCTCTAGGGTAGCCAAACCAGCAACTTCAGGGGATTCTAAGGAAATTACTGCCTTAACAGAAATGAGGGAGAGATGAATGGAAGATAAAGGACTCAAGGCTGTTATTCGTTTTGTAAACCTCTCTAAATGGCTGCAGCTTAGTTTCACGTATCTAAGCAGAAGAAGAATAACAGAGGATGGAGACGGAGGCAGGCTGTCAGATAACTAACTGAAAGATGCTGCTGACTAGTCCAGAGGTCACGTACACCTGCAGCAGAAAGAAAGGAAGTCCAACCTGCCCTTGATCTCTGCCTGCACTCACTAGCCTGTTGCTTAAAGCTGGTATCTTGTCTGGGGAATATGTTACCTTTTTTTTTTTTTAACTTTCCTTTTTTGGTCTGCGTCTCTGTGACTTGAGTCATAGTCTTTTCTCGGTCATAACTGGATTAGATCTTGGGGATCAGCATAAACCATTTTTCTTTTTGGTATTTGATTATTTATTGCTGAATAACAAGTCATCCTAAAACTTTGTGACTTGAAACAATAATAATCATTTCCTTTTTTAATTTTAAAAAATTTTATACAATTTTTAAAGGTTATACTCCATTTACAGTTTTACAAAATAATGCATCATTCCTTGTGTCGTACAATAATATATCCTTGTAGCCTCTCTTACACCCAGTAGTTTGTACCTCCCACTCCCTTAGCTTATTCTAGACCTATTGTAACTTTTTTTCCCCTTGTGGAAGAACTTGTCATGACTGGACTTTTTCAGTATTTGCAGTTGCCAGTAGGGGGCAGCAAATATAAAGGAAAAAAGTGACTGCAGAGCATCAGTGTTACTGTTTTTGTATTCTTGTCTCTCCTGCAGGCCCCACTTCCATCTCTCTTACTCTCCTTTTCTCTACTTTATGTCCATGTGCTCCTGATGGTGACAGAAGGCTCGAGGGAGAGCATAATTGTAATTACGTTTACGTTCTGTCACCACTGTATTTCTACTTACTTCCTGGTTGAAACAACACTTAGAATGTTTTGATTACTCACCAATATAAAATACACATTTTAGGGACTTCCCTGGTGGCACAGTGGTTAAGAATCCGCCTGCCAATGCAGGGGACACGGGTTCGAGCCCTCGTCCGGGAAGATACCACATGCCATGGAACAACTAAGCCCGTGCACCACAACTACTGAGCCTGCGCTCTAGAGCCCATGAGCCACAACTGCTGAGCCCATGTGCCACAACTACTGAAGCCCGCGCGCCTAGAGCCTGTGCTCTGCAACAAGAGAAGCCACTGCAACGAGAAGCCCGCGCACCACAACGAAGAGTAGCCCCCGCTCGCCACAACTGGAGAAAGCCCGCGCGCAGTAACGAAGACCCAATGCAGCCAAAAATAAATAAATAAATTTGTAAAAAATAAAAATAGGGCTTCCCTGGTGGTGCAGTGCTTGAGAGTCTGCCTGCCGATGCAGGGGACACGGGTTCGTGCCCCAGTCCGGGAAGATCCCACATGCCGCAGAGCGGCTAGGCCCCGTGAGCCATGGCCGCTGGCGTCCGGAGCCTGTGCTCCACAACGGGAGGGGCCACAGCAGTGAGAGGCCCGCGTACCACAAAAAAAAAATAAAATAAAAATTTAAAAAATACACATTTTAAAATCAACCAGAAAGGAAAGAACATTTTAACTTTACCAAGGTCCTATTTTTAAATTTTGTTTATATTAAAACTTATCCGGAAATAGCAGCGTTTAAATACAGTTAACCACATAATTTATTTCTTATTCTCATGAAGCCTTTTGGGGAAACGTCCAAGAATCTTTTCCTGCAAATGGAAAGGCTTCTGGCCCTTAAGTGCGAGGTATTATTTCTGAGAATTGGAGTATATGCACAGGTGATATTCTATCTGTCTCTTTTCATTTAATAGATACTGGTTTTATAGGTGCTAAGAGAACCATTCATTCCTTCCTCACATCCCCAGGTGCCTTGTAACATCTGTCTCTTCAGCTTTGTGGTCTTGATTGTTTTGGAAAGTGCCATTGGCACTTGTTATTTTTTTTTCCTTTTCAGATAAATGCTATTTGATCATTGATTTTATTTAGCTGAGTTCAGAAATTCTGATAGTAATTTGTATTCTAAGTTATTTTTTACGCCCTGAAGTGTTGAACTTTGAGATTTTGATCTTGTTTTCTGTATTTGTTGTGATGATACTGACTTGCCCAAATATTTCTTCTTTCTCTCTGTAGGCACCAGAATTTCCTGAGTTCACCACTAAAGTCCAAGAAGCTATCAATTCCCTGGGGGGCAGTGTATTTCCAAAGCTTAACTGGAGTGCCCCAAGGGTAGGAACACATCAGTAAATCTCTCACTGTGTGAATATTATTTGTTTTGCTATTCCATTTCGCTTTATATCCTCACAGAGGGTCTGATTATATTCCTAATTCTAGGGAATTCTGTGGAATTTATTTTTATTTTCCCCCTGTTATTTTATTTTCCTGATTTTGCAGTGCACTTCCCTGGGTCTGTGAAATGCTGTATATTTTGCCAATTGACAGTTTCAACCTCTTGTGTTGCTGATTGCGCTAGAAATCTGAGAAAAGCCTTTCTCTACCCTTTTCAAAACTTCACCTGTTCAGTTTGACAGAGAGATTTTTCTCTATTGAAAGGTAATAAAAATTAAAATGTTGTAGGATCTAGAAACAACGGTTTGACAGATCACCTGACGTTTTCTTAAATTGTGTTTTATCATTTCATCATTTCATTGACAAGATTTTTTTTTAAGTTAAGGTCTGAAGGAAAATTCGTTATTTTTTCTACTACAGTAGAAAACAGTTTTATGTCAGCAAGGCTCATTTAAGGCATCAAGACTTATCTGCATTTTCAAAAAATCATCTCATGTGCTTATCTTTTCTTATTCTAACATGAATGATAAATTGTACTTATCTAATTTTTGTTTTTACTTATTAAAATTAGTGACACATATACATAGTTTTTTAAATTAATTTTTATTGGAGTAGAGTTGCTTTACAATGTTGTGTTAGCTTCTGCTGCACAGCAAAATGAATCAGCTATGCAAATACACATATCCCCTCCCTTTTGGATTCCCCTCCCATTCAGATCACCACAGTGCATTAGGCAGAGTTCCCTGTGCTATACAGTATGTTCCCATCAGTTGTCTATTTTATACATAGTATCAATAGTGTATATGTGTCAATCCCAATCTCCCAGTTCATCCCACCCCACCTGTTTCCCCCTTTCTCTACATCTGTGTCTCTATTTCTGCTTTGCAAATAAGGTCACCTATACCATTTTTCTAAATTCTGCATATATGCATTAATATATGATATTTGTTTTTCTCTTTCTGACTGACTTCACTCTGTATGACACACTCTAGGTCCATCCACGTCTCTACAAATGACCCTATTTCATTCCTTTTTATGGCTGAGTAATATTCCATTGTATTACATATACAAAATAGTTTAAATTTTCAGAAGATCTGGAAGCTTCCTACAGAAATCAGCCAGTTCTGACACCCGTTTTGCTTCACTATTTCCCACTGCTCAGAGACAGCTGTTTTCAAATATTTTAGTACCTTCTTCTGTTATTTTCCTCTACTTCTCTGTTCTTCTGTCTTAGATGTTTATTACTGACTTCCTGCTTTAGAACAGAAAGGTTCAGCTCTGTTTCATCTCCTGTCCCCACTACTTTATTTATTTATTTATTTATTTATCTATCTATCTACCTTATCTATTTATTTATTTATTTTTGGTTGCATTGGGTCTTTGTTGCTGCTCGGGCTTTCTCTAGTTGCATTGAGCGGGGGCTACTCTGCATCGTGGTGCATGGGCTTCTTATTTCAGTGGCTTCTCGTTGTGGAGCATGGGCTCTAGGTGCACAGGCTCAGTAGTTGTGGCTCGCGGGCTCTAGAGCACAGGCTCAATAGTTGTGGCGCATGAGCTTAGTTGCTCCATGGCATGTGGGATCTTCCTGGACCAGGGCTTGAGCCTGTGTCCCCTGCATTGGCAGGCGGGTTCTTAACCACTGAGCCACCAGGGAAGGCCTGTCCCCACTGCTTTCTGTTCCACTGTCCTCATCATCAGAATGGCATACTTTGATTAGACAAGTATTCACTGTTTCTCATACTATGTTTATGCAAACACTACGTCCGTATCTGATATATACCGTACATTGCTTGTGTTTTCTTATTCAACATTTTGTTTTCCCTGGAGTTAATAACTGTCTTGTTTATTCAGTTGCATGGTTTTCTATGTATATACTGTTGTTTTAGTGGAGTTAAATTTGTGTGTTCAGTATACCGTCTTTAACCAGAAGTTCATCATCCTTTTTCATTTGGAGAAATTTTAAAGAAGTTATTATAAAGAAGTTATTGAAACTCATTTTTAGTTTATCTATGAGCAGTAATTTGAGTTGTGCTTGACTACTGATCTGGCTTGAGGCTTTCTAGTTAAAATGCATAGATTATTTGTGATTTTAAGTTATTCCTTCATTTATTTTTTATTTATTGAGTGCCGACTGTGTTCCAGTGCTTTCTTTCATACAGTGTGGATAACTGGACTTTTTTTTTGCAGTCATTAGTTTTCCTAATTACTGTCCTGTGTCTGATCTGTCTATGGGAGAAGTACGTTTTTTAAACTACTTAATTATTCTGTCATTTTTAGGCATATTTCGCTGAGGTTTGTGCCTCCTGTGTCTGCTCTTCTTACTTTTTTTTGGTGCATATATTTGAGGCTTTCACCATTTAAAATTGTGATGGTTCAGAATATGTCACCTCCTCCCTCCCAGATTTGATAGACATGGGTCTTAACTGTTGCAGTCATCCAACTTCAGGGTTCCAGCCGTCTCTCCCCAGAAACAGGAAGAAAGGAAGTTTCTCTATTTTCTTAGTCGCTGGTCAGGCTGTTTTTTTATTCCTGAATCTTCTAGCTGAAGTGTCAGCATTTCTGATATCTCTTTATTCCCCTTCTTTCATCATCAGTGAGGAAGACATAGGGCAGTGCTTAGGCCTGAGCTGAAAGGTGAGAACCTGAACATCTTGGTTCAAAACTGAGTACCCGACATGCAGTGGTGATGCTGTTACTTGTTTAGAACTGTAACTTGACATTTGACAGTATAGCTAAAATTTCTTACCTGACTTTTTTCTTCAACCTCTTCAGGTTATATGCATTGTTGATTTTGGCTATAGGCTTGAACTTCATTTATAGCAACTAACTTGGAATATATACTAAGTAACATGTGCTCTGTTATTTAGGACGCATACTGGATAGCAATGAATAGTTCTCTGAAATGTAAAACTCTCAGCGACATCTTCCTACTGTTCAAGAGTTCTGATTTCATCACTCGTGACTTCACCCAACCGTAAGTATGTCTCTTGTTCTCTTATGTCAGTAGTTTCAGTACTTGTGAGTTTTTCTACAGATGAAATTCCATTAGTTCTAGTACTATTGTAAACAACAGATCCACATACCAAGGCTGTTTCATTTTCTCAAATGACCTATTAAAGCAAACCTTTCTTTTCCATTGACAGCTAATGCTGTACAATGAATATCCCTAAATATCAAGGGCTTTCTGTGTATCTGCCCAGTAAATATAGTGGTAATTTTTTTCTTATTATAAAGCTAATATATGCTTATCATAGAAAAATAAAAGTGGGGACTATAGCTAAACAAAAACAGGAAATGTAAAAGCATTCATGATCTCGCCACAGTTGGTTTTATATACTTCCAGGATTCTGTCTGTGCATAGGTATAATATAGATACACCTGTCTCTAACTGTATTCCAGTTTTTTAAAACAAAAATGGGATCATATAGTTCATATTGCTTATGAGGCTGCTTTTGTACTTAATCAGTATATATTAAACATCTTTATGTGTCATTAAATATTAAACACATCATTGTTTTAAACTTGCTTCAGAGTATTCCACTGGACAGCTATAGCATCATTTATTTCATTAGTTCTCTCTTATTTGTCTCTTTTCTCTTCTTCTTAGTCCTGCAGTGAATATCCTTGAGCTAAATCTTTGCGTGCTTTCCTGATTTTTTTTCCTTAGGATAAATTCCTAGACATGGACTTGCTGTTTTCTTCCCTCTGCTAGTTACTCTGTAACTAATCCTTCATCATAGGCAGACAGCCCACCTGCACTGCTGCACTGTAGGTGATCTCTTTATGCTTCTTTTGTTCTGTCATCAAACAGCAGTTATTCTTCTAGATTTCTTATCCTACCCCATTTTTAGATCTGAAATATCAACTAAACTAACCTTTTATCTGATCTCTAAAGCATATCAAAAAATCTAGAAACTAAGCAGGTACACAGGTGAATACATACATACCTCATGTATGCATGCCACTTCCTCCCCATCCATCCAGTTCAGTTTGCCCTGCTCATTCATCCCCTTTCAGCCTCAAATCCTTTTTTGAAGAGGAGCCTGGCATAAAGAAAATACATTCCCTACAAGTCAGTTGTGCATCATCGCTTTTGCATCTGGTTCTGCAGCTTGGGCATATGGTTTTAGTATTAAATTAAGAAAACGAAGTTAAGTAATAATAAATGAGTGTGATTGTATCGCTAGTTTATTATAAAAGGACTTTACCTGTATTGGTTTTTCTGGTTCACTTACAGAAAAAGCCTTATGTTGTTCTGACATTTAGGTGTCAGCCTTTTATGGTTGTGTTGGCGCAGGTGTTATGAGGTGTTTGCTTTAGTAATAATGCAGCAGCATTTTCGTTCTGGGAGACACCCTCTGATTAGAGGAAGTCGTGGCCCTCTCTTTTTTTTGCCATTGTAGAGCTTTTTGATATTGAATGCTTTTGTAAAGAGGCCTTGGAATATATTGCATTAAAATACTCTGTACCTGTTAATTTTTGATATGGATTTTTATGCACCTTTGATATTAGTTGCAGTGAGTATATGAGGACATTTCCTCTCCAAAAATTATAAATCACTTCTAACTCTCTGTGGTTGATGGCTTTTAAATCATCTTTGCACCCTAGCAACCTGCTGGCTCCTCTTAGCCCACCTCTCCTTTTTTGTCTTACATGAATTTAGCCCCGATTCCAGTGAAGGGTAGAAATACCAGTCAGTCTTTTTGCGTTTTGTACTTTTTGACTTTTGCATGGGGAAGAAGTTAAATCAGCAAGTACATTTGAGGCCTTGGATTAGGAGTGTTTATCCACAGAATACCATCTTTCTCCTCATGTAAATAATTGGGAATTGGCAGGATAAACACCAAGCCCTGGGCTTGCAGCCTTTCAGACCGGTGGTACTCACAGTCACCTTTTCTGGAAATCTTTGTCGGTAGTCAGTTGCGTAACAATGAGTCTTGTTACTCCAGAAAAATCCCTATTGATTGGGTCTTTAATGAAAGATGAACTTTTGTCACAGAGGCCTTTCTGGACCCCTTAAAGATTAAGAATACAATACTTTAAATTGGACAGGATCTTATCAGTGATTTAATTTGACTCTTCAGTCAGTTAGAAAATTGAGGCCTGAATCTGCTCAGTAATTTGTTTCCATCCACTAGTTAATAGAACCAAAACCAGAATATAATTTCAGTAACGTCATTCTAAATGTTCTCTGTATTTTCACTTAATAAAGTTATAAATTCCTTCTTTTCTAAATGCTTCAAAGTAAAATATTATAGAATGTGATAAAAGATAAAATATTATAGTATATAATTATGTACATAAAATTATGTAATGTTATGAAAATTATGTTATACTCTTTGGGAGCTTGCTTCAACAAGAGAAACAAAGATGTTATAGTTAGGATTACAGGTTAACAGAGGGCCAACCAAAAAGAGTTCACACACAGTGTTTTTAAAAATACATTATTTAGCAAGGAGTCTGGAGATGGGCTATTTCCATCTATAATGGTTAAGTCACAGCTCATCAGGGTCACCAGGGACCAGGTTCTTTCAGTCTTTCTCTCTGTCATCCTTGGCTTACTGGCTTGGTATTTGGGTTTATCACCTAATGGTTACAAGGTGGCTGGTATTTTGCAGGTATGGCATGAAGATGACTATATCTTGGTCAAAAATATGAGGGGGTGCATCTAATTCCTCTCATTCTTCTCTGTCTGTGAGCAGGTAAAGCATTCTGGAAGCTTCCCAGGAGACTTCCTGATAGGCTCACGGTCACACAGTTACTCAGCCTCATCCAGTAGTTGGCAGAGGGAACAGAGACGCCATGATTGGTTTAGAGCAGAGGCTCTCCAACTTTAGCTCGGATTAGAGTCACCTGGAGAATTTGGTAAAACACGGCTTGCTGGTCCCCACCCCCAGAGTTTCTGATTCACTAGGCTGGGAGTGGGGCCCAAGAATATAATTTCTAACCTGTGCCCAGGTGACCCTGATGCTGCGGGTGCAGGCCCGCGCCTTGAGGGCTGTGCCCTTAGATGTACACGTGCATCCCTGGGATTCCACAGGTCCACCTGTCCTCCTCTGAACAGCCACAGAATTTTGTTGGCAACGGGAGAGGCCACAGCAGTGAGAGGCCCGCGTACCGCAAAAAAAAAAAAAAAAAGAAAAGAAAAAGAAATGTACTGGCATAATTTCATAGTAGCTTTCAACAGAGTAGACCTTTGGTTATTTGTTTTTTTGCTTTTTTCGGTCTTTACCGTGATTGTACCCGAGAATACTTTTATTTTATAATTCACATTGTAGATTATATGACATTAATTATTTAATAACACCTGTGGGTTTTGTCTTTTTTGTTTTTGCTTTTTTCCGTACCACTTGGCATGTGGGATCTTAGTTCCCCAAGTGCAGAGTCTTACCCAGTGGACCACCAACGAAGTCCCAATAATACCTGTGTTTATTTTGAAGTTTTTTTTGTTTTTTTTTTTCTTATTTTTGGCTGCATTGAGTCTTTGCTGTACGTGGGCTTTCTCGGTGCTTTGTGACCACCTGAATGGGTGGGATAGGGAGGGTGGGAGGGAGGGAGACACAAGAGGGAGGAGATATGGGAACATATGTATATGTATAACTGATTCACTTTGTTATAAAACAGAAACTAACACACTATTTTAAAACAGTTACACTCCAATAAAGATGTAAAAAAAAACAACAACAACAACCAGAGAGCAAAGGCAAATTTTGTGGAAAGAAACAGCAGTAAAACTGTCAGCAGGTTTCTCAACAGGAATATTGTTTCATCTAGTCCTACCTCTGCTGGGAAGGGCCTGGGTCCTGGAGGGTGGAGATGGATATAGAACAATGCAGCTGCCTATATTGTTTCTCATCTGTATGGGACACTTATCAATCTGGACCTAGACTAATTTCGGGTTATAACTTGAGGAATTCTCTAACAGTTGCCCAAATTTCAAGGTGATCACGAATGATTCCATATTATTTCATAATTCAGGCAAATTTTTCAAGTGTTATTTAAATGTGTTCGTTAACACAGGGGAAGTGTTAGGTATTATGACATATTTCTTGCTTTTGCTCATACATTATAACGTATTATAATTTTATATTATATGCTGAGTTGGGACTTGAGAATTTATACTAGTCCTTACCATGACTTTTAAATTACGTGTTCATAGAAACAAAAGCTAAAGTAGACTTAGCAGTTCAGTATTCTTTCTCTGTAAATTGCTTTCCTTGATCTTAACTTGCTGTTACCTCTCTGAGGTCCTGCTTTCTTTTAGCAATTAAGAAACTGTTATTTTTGGAAATGAGAGAATCAGCTTTTTTTTCTCCATTGCAGATGCAAGTGTTTGGATCATCTGTGTTCTTGGTTCAGTCAGTTAAGGGAATAATACAAACATTTTTATATTTGATATGAATGAAGATATTTTATCATTTCTGTTAGGATACTCATATTTTCTGCTAGTATTTTTTCTACTAGTATTTTCAATGTAGTAAGAAGCCTTGATTTAAGGATTTCTTTCTTTTTCCTTTCTTGATGTAACCTGGAATTTTTGAACCGTAATTTATATAAGGATTTGTAAGCATTCAAGTGTTGTTAATACTCTAAATATCTTAACACATTTTTGCTTTTTAAATCTACTTCCTCCAGAATATAAATGGAATTTAAATATTCATACACAGTGTTTTTTGCGGTATTTCAGCTGAGCTCCTAAAAATGTTGTTGACCTTCACATTCAGTCTTAATTAGGTGGCTCTGCACTTTCCTCTCCTTTCAGAGACTGTACTTGACCATCTGATTAATCATCTTAATAAGAAAAAGCCTTGTACAGTAATCTCATGTAGCACATATGTTCTCACATCTACCTTCTGAAACTAGTCAAGGTTTTTAACTAACATTAAATGTTAAACCTATCACCACTTAAAAAATAATGTTATGGGATGGTAGAATGCAAATGTGTATTAAAATGTATACCTATTTTAAAGTAGCAAATGAGGATTAACCAAGGGTTGAAATCAATATTTGTAAGAATATAGAAGCATTAAAAAATTTAGATAATGAAGACCTGTGTTTTGGAAGTGTTTATTCGAATTCCTTTGTCATTTCTCTCCTCCCATCTCCCTTGTATATATATATATATTTTTTTTAATTTAATTTATTTTATTTTATTTTTCGCTGCGTTGGGTCTTCGTTGCTGGGCGCGGGCTTTTCTCTGGTTGTGGTGAGCTGAGGCTACTCTTTGTTACAGTGTTCAGGCTTCTCATTGCGGTAGCTTCTCTTCTTGCAGAGCATGCAGAGCTTGCTCAGCGTGCAGGCTGTAGAGCACAGGCTCAGTAGCTCAGTAGTTGTGGCACATGGACTTAGTTGCTCCGCGGCATGTGGGATCTTCCCGGACCAGAGCTCGAACCCGAGTCCCCTGCATTGGCAGGCAGATTCTTAACCACTGGACCACCAGGGAAGCCCTCCCTTGTATATTTTAGATGCATTTAAATTTTTAAAAAACGATAGGCAGTTCAGTTTTATCATGATAAGAATTACTGGTTAATTGAAAGCTAAAATATTAACTTTTTTTTAAATTTATTTTTGGCTGCGTTGGGTCTTCGTTGCGGGCTTTCTCTCATTGTGGCGAGCGGGGGCTACTCTTCGTTGCAGTGCGCGGGCTTCTCATTGGGGTGGCTTCTCTTGTTGCGGAGCACGGGCTCTAGGCGTGTGGGCTTCAGGAGTTGTGGCTCGCGGGCTCTAGAGCGCAGGCTGAGTAGTTGTGGTGCACGGGCTTAGTTGCTCCACGGCATGTAGGATCTTCCCGGACCAGGGCTCAAACCTGTGTCCCCTGCCTTGACAGGTGGATTCTTAATCACTCCGCCACCAGGGAAGTCCTAACTTTTTAAAAAATTGTATAATTGGCCTAACAGTATATATTAGTTTCAGGTATACAACATAATTTGATATTTTGTATACACTGCAAAATGTAAAATATTAACTTTTAAAGTAAACTTGGTTTCTTATTATAAAAGTGCTATATGTACACTTTGTCCTTTTTTTGGCTGCGTTGAATCTTTGTTGCTGCGTGTGGGCGAGTTGCGGCGAGCGGGGGCTACTCTTTGTTGCGATGCGTGGGCTTCTCATTGGGGTGGCTTCTCTTGTTGTAGAGCACGGGCTCTAGGCGTGCGGGCTTCAGTAGTTGTGGCTCGCGGGCTCTAGAGCGCAGGCTCAGTAGTTGTGGCGCATGGGCTTAGTTGCTCCACGGCATGTGGGATCTTCCTGGACCAGGGCTCAAACCCATGTCCCCTGCATTGGCAGGTGGATTCTTAACCACTGCGCCACCAGGGAAGTCCCCACTTTGTACTTTTATGTGTTTTTTAATTCCTCAAAATTAAAAGTTAAAGTAATATATATTTAATGTGATAAACATAATGTTAGAAATACTACAGAAAAGCAGCAGAAGAAATGAACAATCACTGCTGGGAAAGAATCATTGTGAACATTCCAATAGTTAACATTGTATTATGTTTTCTCATGTATGTTTTAAAATATGAGCTTGTACTGTGTAGTTTTGTGACCTTTTTTATTATTTAAAAGTATACTGTATTGTGAACGCTTTTCTCGCTTGTGAAAAATTCTTTTACCACACAATTTTTTATTCCTCACTGTCTGGATTTTTGACACACTTTTCATCTTTTCATTTAGAATTTAGAAAGGAGTTGAGGGAAAATGTTTTAAGGATAAAATGAATTTTTATAATAGAATTCATAAATGAATTAGTGTTTTTTGCTAATTAAAATATTTAGGCTGTTAAACCAGAAAAAAAAAGGTGAGGGACTCTTTTACAATAAAGAAGAATAGGACTTCCCTGGTGGCGCAGTGGTTAAGAATCCGCCTGCCAATGCAGGGGACATGGGTTTGAGCCCTGGTCCAGGAAGATCCCACATGCCATGGAGCAACTAAGCCCACGCGCTACAAGTACTGAGCCTGCGCTCTAGAGCTCGCGAGCCACAACTACTGAGCTCACATGCCACAACAACTGAAGCCTGCACACGTAGAGTCCATGCTCCGCAACAAGAGAAGCCACCGCAATGAGAAGCCCGTGCAATGCAACAAAGAGTAGCCCCCTCTTGCCGCAACTAGAGAGAAGCCCGTGTGCATCAACGAAGACCCAACGCAGTCAAAAATTAATTAATTTTTTAAAAATTGAAAAAAAATAGAATAATGAAGAATATATTATGTAGAGCTATTAAAGGAGATGATCCAGGACTTACGTTATTTCTCTGGATCCATTTGGTATTTGTGGTTTCTCTGAAATCTGAGAGCAGTAACAAACAGCTCTAGAACCTCCACCTCTGAGAGGAGCAGTTCCACACGTGGTTTAGTTCCCTCCCACCACTGACTTCATTTCTCACCTTTCGGAGCCTTGGTTTCCTTGTGCGATGAATGTGGATAATAATAATAGCACTTTCTCAGGGATTATTGCAAGGATGGAATGAGATGGCAGATGTACATGCTTCACCTGGTGCCTGTTCACTAATACGGAGAAAGCCCATTGCCTTTTAACAAAGCTCCCCGTGTGTATCTTTCTTTGTCATTCAGATTATATCCATTAGTGCCCAACTGTTAGTGGCAATAAAAGTTCTTATTTTCTGAGGATTTTAGCCAACCACCTTATTTGTGTTGTTATTGTTTGTAGTATAAGTCATAAATGATTGCAGAGAATTCCAACCTAATCAAACATTCAGGGAAATTTAAAAGCTTTTCAAATTTAATTCTACTTGTAAATTGCTTAAGATGTCTTTAAAACTATTTTTTGTTTTGCTTGTGTATTTTTTTATGAAAATGTCTCTTGACCACCTGTTTTGCTTCTTGAATTGTTGGTATTCCCTAGGTTTCTATCTGAATGAGCTGACTGATCACTTCTGTCTCCATCCTTGACCTTAGCTCTTATACCAGTAGGACGATTACTTCCAGATAATTATTTTCACCTCCACCCACTCTTGAGTTTCCTTGTTCCAGTTGCTTACTAGACATTCTCTGTGGTTCTCCCAGGACTTCTCCAACACTACCCACCCAAACGTAGTTAGCTCCCATGTTTTCCTCATCCACATCACATGCTCTTCCTTCTTAGTGAATGGTATTTGCCTCATTATCCAGCGAGTCATCAAGCAGCCACCCCAGTCATCTGGCCTCTTTCTCCCTCATCCTGCGCTTTCAATCAGGCACCAAGTAGCCCTGACTTTGTCTCCTAAATATCTTTGTATAGAGCTTCTCCTCTGCCTCTCCTCTGCCTTCGCATTAGTTGGCCCCTCATCTCTCGCTGGGGCTGTTGCAATGAGCCTTCTAACTGGGCTCTCAGCCTCCCAACCTGCCGCCCATTCCCCCAGGCTCTCCAGCACCGTTGCCACCTGTGATATTTCTAAAGCCTAAGTGCAATGATCTCCCTCACATGTTTAGAAACGTTTTTAGCCCCCCATTGTCTGTATAATAAATCACAACCTCTCTGCGTAGGCAAACAAGACCCTTCATGATCTGGATAGTCCTTCTTGTCCAGAATTTCTCTCCAGCCACATCTTTTGGCAGTTCTTCCCTCCACACCCATCAGTACTGACCTCCAGTAGTCTTGTGCGTAGTTCTCACTTCTCTCCCTTTGCCTCAAACACAGACCCTTCTCTTCATGTCAAATGAAGCCCCTCCCCCCAAACATGAAGAGCTAATCAGTGTTTCCTTTGTGCCATCACAGTATTTTTATTTTCAGTGTTTTGAAATTCTTTGGGTACTTGTTAGGCTTTCCTCACCAGACTAAAGGGCAAGGGACTCTTAGTCATTTTGGTGTTCCAGTGCCTCGCCAGCCCTTGGTATATAGGTGGGTGTTTAATAAAGGATGTGAAAAATTGTCCATGAAACTGAGGATTTTTAGAGGAGGAAGCAATATATTTAATGGAGGAATGAATAATTCTTCTGTCAGCTATTTTTAAATGGGATGTGGGAGAAGGATTAGATGAACTTTTTGTGGCTTTAGGTGGCAGAGTTAATGTCAGCAGAGAACTAGACTTCTGGTTCAGCCATGAAGAGCACAGTGAGAATTATAAAACAACAGTGCCATCTCACCCTCATTTGGAATCTAGAATGGGTTTGCGTTATACTCCTGGCTTGGTCACTAAATGTGCTCTTTCCTTAGTTTTAGCCCTTTTTTTTTTTAACAGAAAGATGGAGATTATAGTAGCTCATATGGTTGTTTTGAGGACAAATGAAATAACAAATAACATTTCAGGGTGCCTAGGCTAACGCCTGACACTGAACGGTGCTTAATAAATGTTCATTGAATTTGAATTAGTCTCCTGTTTCTGGAAGCTTTTAGTAAAACCTTACTCCCACTTTAAATATAAGTAAATATAAGTAATGTGTATGCATAAACTGACAACCATAAAATAAAGATTCAATTGCCTTTCTTTCCCTCAAAGATTTATTCATTGTACTGATGATTCCCCAGATCCGTGTATGGAATATGAGGTAAGAATCTTTTTTTTTTTTGATCTTGAATAAAATTGATAATTCTAGATGAAGACGTATTGAGAATTTCTGTTCTTAAGTGAAATGAATCAAATTTTTGGACTAATTTCTCTGGGAACCTAGAGCCATGGAATTTTTAAATTTATGAAATGTACACATAAAATGCATGTATTATGTACATACACATACAGTATATACACAGTATGTACATACTATGGAATATTATACATATTTTGAAATGAAGCAAACACCTTCATACCATCCAGCTTAACCTGTTTAAGCTTTTTAACCTGATTTACAAGGAAAAGTAGTCACCACCATTTTACCGTTTTTGTTTATTTTTTCTATGGTTCTCTCATTTTACAGATTACATATAGAAGTAAGAACAAAAGGACAGTGGAAAACTTTATTAGAGATAGTAATAAGAGTTGAAACACAGCAACTCCCTTCCCCATCCCCCAATAGCAAACCCATGTTTTCCTGGTTTGAAGGTATACACAGCGCGCGCGCGCACACACACACACACGCACACACACACACACACACACACACACACACACCCCTGAAGTGGGCAGTGTCCTTGGATGTTGTTGTTAGTTTAATTTCTTCGTCATCTATTTGCTTCCAGTCACTTGTATATACACATGCTTTCAAAAGTTGTCCACTGACTTACTGTACTAAGTAATTCTGAGTGTGTTGAGTGTATATAGTGGCATATCTTCTGTGAACAGGTAATTGACTCTTCACCAAGCCACCAAACAATTCCTACATCTTTTAGCACTTGTAATTGAGATCTTTACGTACCGTTTGTGAGGGGTATGTAATATATTGGCATTTTCCCAGGTCTTTAAACATTTTTTATAACATTAATCGTGTGTATGTAATACATTCATATCTATTGTTTCACTGAACAAACATCTATCAAGCACCTGCTATATCTTATTACTTTGTGCTAGAAACACAAAAATGAAAAAGATTGTTTTCCTAGTCTTGCCCTGCGACGTAATCTTTGTTGTAATGTCATCATCTGTCCCCGGGATTGATTTCACCGGCAGTTTGCTCTTTTATTGCTTTTTGGGAAATGTGCCATCATCATGTTAGTGCATAGGGTTTAAAACCCAGTTTTAAAAGCCCAGGAAACTGAAAGTAATTAAAATGAAAAAAGTGGCAAGCAAAATCCTAGGTATCATGTGCTTGCGTCTGTGTGTATTTAAAAAGATACCTACTATATGCTCATGTATTCATAGAATACTTCTGGAAAGAGGTATGAGAAATTGTCAGCACTGGTTACCTGTGCGGAGGAGGACAGAGACACTGTTTGGGGGGAAGACTCACCTTTTACCTTTTTTAAAAAATCAAGTACAGTGTTTGTATTACCTGTCCAAAACGTTATTTCAATAGATAATGCAAATTTTCCAAAAACTTAATGTCAGTTTGCAATAATTGCATATTTATTTGTTGCTTACATAAAAATTACTGTAGCTGTCAGAAAATATATTTGCCAGTATCAACTTTTAATAGGTAACAACAGAGTAATTTTTTAGTATTGGATTCTTCATTTAATAGTTAGGTTCTTTTTCAAAAGGTGGCACATACAGAGCTTGACCAAGAGCTCACAATAATGAAAATTGGAATCAGCGCACTTCAAATTTCTAAGACATATTTTAACACTACAGTTTTTTTTTTTAAGGAAAGCAACCTACTATCAAAAATTTAAAAATACAAGAAAATATGAGGAGCCTACCACCCAGATATCCTCAGTATTATTAGCATTTTGACCTTTAACTTCCCTTTCTTGAGATATTTGTGTGTGTGTGTGGGTGTGTGTGTGTGTGGGTGTGGGTGTGCACACCTGTGAGCATATACACACTCCATAAGATGCTTTATGTGCCACTTTTTTTTTTCACTTATGACATAGTATGAGCATTTTCACAGTTCATTAAATTTTTTTTATATCATGTTTTTAGTGGCTACTTATCTTAAATATTTACCATTCCATGTTTCACTCGACAAACATTTCCTAGGCACCTGCTAGGCATTACATACCTGTGCTGGGAACGCAAAGGTGAATAAGACCCAGCTGCTCACCCTTAGAAGAGAGAGACTTGTGTCAGATTATCCTAGTACAACATGGGGTATGGGCTTACTCTCGAATGTTATGTACAAGAAACTGGGTGGCATGGGAAGGTACAGAGCCTACTGGGGGGATTCCTGGAATGGGGCCTAGAGTAATTCAAGTCCTATCTCCTAGGTCTTGAGGGGCAAAGAGGTGCATGCCAGGATTCGGGAGGCTGGGGCTCTTGTCATTGATTACAGTTAATACTTCAAAAGGACAGGACTAGTTTTTTCCAAAGAACATTTTAAAACCAGACTCAGAAGCGTACATTTGTCAACTGTACTATTTATAAATTACAACAATATGAGAATTTACACATATTAAATAATGTTATAGTAATAAACCCATTTATGAATTGGGCCATTGGTAGAATTGTATTACTTTAAAATAATGGGAAAATCATGAAAGGATTTTAGTGAGTCTTTGTGATAAGCCGTAATAATTTTATCAGAGTATTACAGAATGATGCTTAAGGTAGATAACTTGGAAATTATTTTACTTTTTGATGTTCTTAAAGGAGTGAGGAACATGAATTATAGGGAAACTTATGGCCCAACGATGATAAGATGTGACTATATCATCCTTTGAGTTGTATGTTATGTCAGAACTCCCAAAATGGTAAATAAATGACAAAGGCACATTTTGTCATAAAGAGTTTTAATACAATTTCCCCTGTTCTGTTAGACTAATAGATCATAGCTCTGTTCCCTACATATCATGTCAGGAATGTTTTATGATGCCTTTTTTTTAAAAAAAACCAAAACACTTGATAATGGCAATTGTTAAGATATAGTCTCAACATAAAATTGTTTATTAGACTAGTAAATATTCTCTTGTTACATAGTTGTGTCCCTTTTTTCCTTTGTCTACAGCTTGTTCTTCGAAAATGGTGTGAATTAATTCCTGGTGCTGAGTTCCGATGTTTTGTCAAGGAGAATAAGCTTATTGGTGAGGTTTTTGCGTTTTTTTGTTTTTTTAAACCTTTGAAAGTAATTGTTAAAAGAAGACAAGCTTTTGATGGAAATAAATTACTTAGTAATTAAGACAAGGGTAACAATCAGTTTTTATCTCAGATGCTACCTCTACCCAATTGGCACTGACTCTCTGGAATGCTGTATCAACAAGGGTCCTGAGGCCAGATTCTGTTTCCACAGAAAATAGTCTTGTTGATGAATCACGTCAATCTGGATTCCAGAGATGAAAGTGGTGGCCTTTACTGTTCTCAGGATGTGTGTAATACTACCTGCTTTCTCTCTGGGGCTTTCCTAGGTATTACTGGCAATACACTGCTTATTTTAAGCAGCGTAAAAAGCCCAGTTTTTGAACATTTATTTCTATTATTGAAGCACTGTTTATTATTCTAGCAAGAGAAAATATGCAAAGAAGTACATTGCTTTAAAAGGCACCCATTTTCTTTCCTCTGAGGTTATTATTTTGTCTGCTATGATTTATTCAAGCTAAATATTGTAGATAATTTGCTCTTATTTTGTCTAAGCACATTTTCCATGAGGTAGAATTGATTTTCAACCAAGAAAAGTGTGATTTGAACAGAATCAGATCAACACTATTTATTTATTGAATGTGATGTTGACATTTAACTTACCTGAAATACACTGGGGTCGTTTGAATTTATTGTGTAATATTGTTATATATCTCTGAAAGAAACACTGCAGTATTAAGTACAGTTAAAGAAGGGAGTCATATTGGCATGTGATTAAGAAATTGGTTGGAAGCCCTTCTTTCAGAGCAGAGAACTTTTTCTTAGGTCTAGAGCAGATTAAAGGAGTTCTTACAATACTCCCTTTAGTCTTTTTGGAATAATGTCAGCAAGTCACTCTGAAGAAAGGAATGTTTACTTTTCCATGGCTTGAAACATCAAGCTTGTGAAGGCAGGATAGCACGTATGAACAAGGAAAATAGACCGTGAAGTGCAGTATGATTATGGAAGACGTATGGTGAGGGGTATTTTACATTTTCCCAAAGAAAGTGGAAAAGAATGCCAATTTTTAGACAGTTCATTGGAAAAATCAAAGAAGCAGCAGTTGACTATGTGGGTAGGTTTAAAATTGCTTCTTTCATTTTTTACGTAAGAAACATTTTTATGACTTTGAATTCTTCCCATTGTACTCAATAAAAATAACTCCTGTTTCTAAAGTAAGAATGCATGGCAATATGGAATTGTAGGGTTCACCTAGCCATTTGAACCTTTACAACTGATAAGCTTTATATCTATATAAAATGCTGACTAATGTATGATGCCATATTCATTCGATCTACTTTAATGGTTTCCTCAAAAAGAGGTTTAAATCACATATTGGTGTTTTTGAAAAGAATATTGTGTAATAATGAAATATAAAATATTTTCTTGTCAGGTATTTCTCAAAGGGACTACACACAATATTATGATCATATTTCTAAACAAAAGGAAGAGATTTGCAGATGCATACAAGACTTTTTCAAGAAACACATACAGTATAAATTCTTAGATGAAGACTGTGAGTATTTTTTATTGGCCCAGTGAAATGACATGCATAATGTTACCGAACCTTATTTCACGGTGGTACATATTTTAAAACTGGATTCAAAATACTGTATTTTAAACATTTTATTATATGATAGTATGGCTGATGGGTTTGCATGTTAATTTTACGTTATTTAACCAGAGTCCCTTTTTAATACTGAGATGGTCTCTCTCCTGTCATTTGAGGTATTTTATTGTACATTTCAAAGGGTCTGTCTACAGAGAACCACATGCTTCTGTTATTAGGACTAAATTAGCTAGTTGACTGATCTGCCTTTCTAGATTTTTATTTGAATGATCAGATAGCACCAGTTACAAAGTAAATATTTGTGAGTTGTTTTTAAGAGTTGAAAGTAAGTATTGAAAGTATTGTGTATGAGACAATTTTCATGCATTGTCAAATTATATCTGCTATGGTTTCTGTTTTTCTACTTGCCAAGCCTGGGGTCTGTGGCAGGTTTGACTTTTAAAAAAGATGAATCATGCCCTAAGCATGGCTAGATAGTGTGCTTTTCTATTGCAGATTTTACCCATTTTATTCCCCATCAAGCAGTCAGTGATTGATGCTCCTTTCTCTGATATAGATAACCTGTCTCTAATTGTGAACTGGTTGAGACGATGTTGGTGTTTGGTTTGAATTTTTAAACGTAAGGGATTACGGCTGAGGATCGCGAAAAGGAAAACAAAATTATATAAGTAAAACATTGCAGGATGCCTTTTTATGTTTGAAGTTTTGAGATGTAGAAGCAGGAAGTCCTTTGAGTAATAATAAAACGCATTTTAATTTTCAAAAGGAGGTGTAGATCATGAAAATAGAAGTTCATTACTAACTTCAGGTTTTTTCTCCTTTGCAGTTGTATTCGATATATATAGAGACAGTAGGGTAAGTAAAAATGACATTCCATATGCTTTAAATACATAGGCGTTCTCTATGGAAGGGCTCACCGCTCAACAAATATTTTCTCAAATCAACTAAGGTGCTTGAAATTCACCATGGCCAAGAATATCCCCTTAAGATATCCTTAACACTAGAACACATGATATCTTCCATTGTTATGTGTCACAAATTCAAGGATTATTAATTTAACAGACTGCTAAGGCCACCCTGTGTCCTCCTTTCCCCTTTTGTCGGGGGCCTGGGCCTACTTAAAATAGTTGAGTTTGTACTCTTCGGTGTGGCCAGGAATTTGTCACTGGATATTTAGAAGTTATTATTTTCAGTTACCTGAAAGGCCCTTAGCGTGATTCGAGTCACTTGCATCTTTAGACTGAAGACGAGGATTCGAGTAGTTTGTATTTATTCTGTAATCTTGAAGTGATGGAAACTTCTGTAATGAAAAAGAAAACAAAAACCTGACCTAGTACATCCTGCAGCAGAGATTTCACTATCAAGACATGCAATCTTTTCAAAGAAATTTGGGTCACTAGGTGTCCTGTGACAGTGCTCACTGACTTAGCTGTTCAGAGGACAGCAGGTGTGTTTTCTAAACATTAGACCCCTATGTTTCTTAAATGTCTCTCACATTTTTCTTCTTCCCTCTCCACGCTCCTATCGCCTCATTGTAGTGATGATTGTGATACCTTTGAATCATTTTTTGGACAAAAGGAGGGGCCCATATGGTCATATCCCAAAATAACTGTTAACTGTTTACTCATCTCTATCAAGCCAAAGCATCACTTACTCTGTTTTCATGTCTGTCTTTTTTTTTTTTCACATCTTTATTGGAATATAATTGCTTTACAATGATGTGTTAGTTTCTGCTTTATAAGAAAGTGAATCAGTTATATATATACATATGTCCACATATCTCTTCCCTCTTGCATCTCCCTCCCTCCCACCCTCCCTATCCCACCTCTCTAGGTGGTCACAAAGCACCGAGCTGATCTCCCTGTGCTATGAGGCTGCTTCCTACTAGCTATCTATTTTACGTTTGGCAGTGTATATATGTCCATGCCACTCTCTCACTTTGTCCCAGCTTACCCTTCCCACTCCCCGTATCCTCAAGTCCATTCTCTAGTAGGTCTGCATCTTTATTCCCATCTTATGCCTAGGTTCTTCATGACATTTTTTTTTTTAAGATTCCATATATATATGTTTTAGCATACGGTATTTGTTTTTCTCTTTCTGACTTACTTCACTCTGTATGACAGACTCTAGGTCCATCCACCTCACTACAAATAACTCAATTTCATTTCTTTTTTATGGCTGAGTAACATTCCTTTGTATATATGTGCCACATCTTCTTTATCCATTCATCTGTTGATGGATACTTCGGTTGCTTCCATGTCCTGGCTATTGTAAATGGAGCTGCAATGAACATTTTGGTACATGACTCTTTTTTTTTTTCTATAAAATATGTATTATATATTTATATCATACTTGTACTTATATTAAATATATTTTATATTTAATATATAAAACATGTATTTATATAGTATATAGTATAGTAGTAGTACTATTAGGTTTTGGGGTTTTTTTCTTTTTTTAATTTGACACAAATAATACACACAAAGAGTAACAAAATAATGCACAATTGGCCAATACCTTAAACAAACCATTTGCTCATCATTTAAACTTCATTTTCATGTGGATATGCTTTCTTTTTTTTTTGCTCACAACTCACACACACACACTGTATTTTATTTTTACAAGAGATAAATAAACTGGCACCAAGCATTGTAAATGGATGACTACAACAAAAGCAACAATGATTGCAATTACCAAATACGAAACACACTCATACTGTGTCATAATATTGACGTTCAGTCCAGTAATCCTCCACTGTAACAGCTCCTTTACTTTGCAGTGAAAATTGATTTGTATATTTTTTGCCTCTGAGTCCTTGTGGGATTTTTATTTTTTTTATTCAAACAGAAAGTCACAAAAATTATAATCAACCTCATCTACATGACTCTTTTTGAATTATGGTTTTCTCAGCATATATGCCCAGTAGTGGGATTGCTGGGTCATATGGTAGTTCTATTTTTAGTTTTTTAAGGAACGTCCATACTGTTCTCCATAGTGGCTGGATCAATTTACATTCCCACCAGCAGTTCAAGAGGGTTCCCTTTCCTCCACACCCTCTCCAGCATTTATTGTTTCTAGATTTTTTGATGATGGGCATTCTGACCGGTGTGAGATGATACTTCATTGTAGTTTTGATTTGCATTTCTCTAATGATTAATGATGTTGAGCATTCTTTCATGTACCTGTTGGCAATCTGTATATCTACTTTGGAGAAATGTCTGTTTAGGTCTTCTGCCCATTTTTGGATTGGGTTGTTTGTTTTTTTAATGTTAAGCTGCATGAGCTGCTTGTAAATTTTGGAGATTAATCCTTTGTCAGTTGCTTCATTTGCAAATATTTTCCCCCATTCTGAGGGTTGTCTTATGGTCTTGTTTATGGTTTCCTTTGCTGTGCAAAAGCTTTGAAATTTCATAAGGCCCCATTTGTTTATTTTTGTTTTTAATTTCCATTTCTCTAGGAGGTGGGTCAAAAAGGATCTTGCTGAGATTTATGTCATAGAGTGTTCTGCCTATGTTTTCCTCTAAGAGTTTGATGGTATCCGGCCTTACATTTAGGTCTTTAATCCATTTTGAGTTTATTTTTGTGTATGGTGTTAGGGAGTGTTCTAATTTCATTCTTTTACATGTAGCTGTCCAGTTTTCCCAGCACCACTTATTGAAGAGGCTGTCTTTTCTCCACTGTATATTCTTGCCTCCTTTATCAAAGATAAGGTGACCATATGTGCATGGGTTTATCTCTGGGCTTTCTATCCTGTTCCATTGATCTATATTTCTGTTTTTGTGCCAGTACCATACTGTCTTGATTACTGTAGCTTTGTAGTATAGTCTGAAGTCAGGAAGCCTGATTCCTCTAGCTCCCTTTTTCATTCTCAAGATTGCTTTGGCTCTTCGGGGTCTTTTGTGTTTCCATACAAATTGTGAAATTTTTGTTCTAGTTCAGTGAAAAATGCGAGTGGTAGTTTGATAGGGATTGCATTGAATCTGTAGATTGCTTTGGGTAGTAGAGTCATTTTCACAATGTTGATTCTTCCAATCCAAGGACATGGTATATCTCTCCATCTCTTTGTATCGTCTTTAATTTCTTTCATCAGTGTCTTATAATTTTTTGCATACAGGTCTTGTCCCCTTAGGTAGGTTTATTCCTAGATATTTTATTCTTTTTGTTGCAGTGGTAAATGGGAGAGTTTTCTTAATTTCACTTTCAGATTTTTTCACTATTAGTGTATAGGAATGCAAGAGATTTCTGTGCATTAATTTTGTATCCTGCTACTTTACCAAATTCATTGAGTAGCTCTAGTAGTTTTCTGGTAGCATCTTTAGTATTCTCTATGTATACTATCATGTCATCTGCAAACAGTGACAGCTTTACTTCTTCTTTTCTGATTTGAATTCCATTTATTTCTTTTTCTTCTCTCATTGCTGTGGCTGAAACTTCCAAAACTATGCTGAATAATAGTGGTGAGAGCACTATTGGGCAGCGTTATCTTGTTCCTGATCTTAGTGGAAATGGTTTCAGTTTTTCACCACTGAGGACGATGTTGGCTGTGGATTTGTCATATATGGCCTTTATTATGTTGAGGAAAGTTCTCTCTATGCCTACTTTCTGCAGGGTTTTTATCATAAATGGGTGTTGAATGTTGTCAAAAGCTTTCTCTGCATCTATTGAGATGATCATATGGTTTTTCTCCTTCAGTTTGTTAATATGGTGTATCACGTTGATTGATTTGCGTATATTGAAGAATCCTTGCATTCCTGGAATAAACCCCACTTGATCCTGGTGTATGATCCTTTTCATGTGCTGTTGGATTCTGTTTGCTAGTATTTTGTTGAGCATTTTTGCATCTATGTTCATCAGTGGTATTGGCCTATAGTTTTCTTTCTTTGTGACATCCTTGTCTGGTTTTGGTATCAGAGTGATGGTGGCCTCGTAGAATGAGTTGGGGAGTGTTCCTCCCTCTGCTATATTTTGGAAGAGTTTGAGAAGGATAGGTGTTAGCTCTTCACTAAATATTTGATAGAATTTACCTGTGAAGTCATCTGGTCGTCCTGGGCTTTAGTTTGTTGGAAGATTTTTAATCACAGTTTCAACTTCAGTGCTTGTGATTGGTCTGTTCATATTTTTTATTTCTTCCTGGTTCAGTCTCGGAAGGTTGTGCTTTTCTAAGAATTTGACAACATTTCTTCCAGGTTGTCCATTTTATTGGCATACAGTTGCTTGTAGTAATCTTTCATGATCCTTTGTATTTCTTCAGTGCCAGTTGTTACTTCTCCTTTTTCATTTCTAATTGTATTGATTTGAGTCTTCTCCCTTTTTTTCTTGATGAGTCTGGCTAATGGTTTATCAATTTTGTTTATCTTCTCAAGAACCAGCTTTTAGTTTTGTTGATCTTTGCTGTTGTTTCCTTTATTTTCTTTTTCATTTATTTCTGATTTCATCTTTATGATTTCTTTCCTTCTGCTAACTTTGGGGGTTTTTTTGTTCTTCTTTCTCTAATTGCTTTAGGTGTAAGGTTAGGTTGTTTATTTGAGATGTTTCTTGTTTCTTAAGGTAGGATTGTATTGCTATAAACTTCCCTCTTAGAACTGCTTTTGCTGCATCCCATAGGTTTTGGGTTGTCGTGTTTTCATTGTCATTTGTTTCTAGGTATTTTTTTATTTCCTCTTTGATTTCTTCAGTGATCTCTTGGTTATTAAGTAGTGTGTTGTTTAGCCTCCATGTGTTTGTATTTCTTACAGATTTTTTCCTGTAATTGGTATCTAGTCTCATAGTGTTGTGGTCGGAAAAGATACTTGATACAATTTCAATTTTCTTAAATTTACCAAGGCTTGATTTGTGACCCAAGATATGATCTATCCTGGAGAATGTTCCATGAGCACTTGAGAAGAATGTGTATTCTGTTGTTTTTGGATGGAATGTCCTATAAATATCAATTAAGTGCATCTTGTTTAATGTATCATTTAAAGCTTGTGTTTCCTTATTTATTTTCATTTTGTATGATCTGTCCATTGGTGAAAGTGGGGTGTTAAAGTCCCCTACTATGATTGTGTTACTGTCGATTTCCTCTTTTATGGCTCTTAGTATTTGCCTTATGTATTGAGGTGCTCCTATGTTGGGTGCATAAATATTTACAATTGTTATATCTTCTTGGATTGATCCCTTGATCAATGTGTCTTTCTTTGTCTCTTGTAATAGTCTTTGTTATAAAGTCTATTTTGTCTGATATGAGAATTGTTACTCCAGCTTTCTTTTGATTGCCATTTGCATGGAATATCTTTTTCCATCCTCTCACTTTTAGTCTGTATGTGTCCCTAGGTCTAAAATGGGTCTCTTGTAGACAGCATATATACGGGTCTTGTTTTTTTTTTCTTTTTTTTTTTTTTTAAGAAGATGTTGGGGGTAGGAGTTTATTAATTTATTAATTTATTTTTGCTGTGTTGGGTCTTCGTTTCTGTGCAAGGGCTTTCTCTAGTTGTGGCAAGTGGGGGCCACTCTTCATCGCGGTGCGCGGGCCTCTCACTGTTGTGGCCTCTCTCGTTGCGGAGCACAGACTCCAGATGCGCAGGCTCAGTAGTTGTGGCTCACAGGCCTAGTTGCTCCACGGCATGTGGGATCCTCCCAGACCAGGGCTCGAACCCGTGTCCCCTGCATTGGCAGGCAGATTCTCAACCGCTGCGCCACCAGGGAAGCCCCAGGTCTTGTTTTTATATCCATTCAACCGGTCTGTATCTTTTGGTTGGAGTATTTAAGCCATTTAAATTTAAGGTAATTACCGATATGTGTGTTCCTATTCCCATTTTCTTAATTGTTTTGGGTTTGTTATTGTAGGTCTTTTCCTTCTCTTGTGTTTCCTGCCTAGAGAAGTTCCTTTAGCATTTGTTGTAAAGCTGGTTTGGTGGTGCTGAATTCTCTTAGCTTTTGCTTCTCTGTAAAGATTTTAATTTCTCTGTCAAATCTGAATGAGATCCTTGCTGGGTAGAGTAATCTTGGTTGTAGGTTTTTCTCCTTCATCACTTTAAGTATGTCCTGCCTCTCCCTTCTGGCTTGCAGAGTTTCTGCTGAAAGATCAGCTATTAACCTTATGGGGATTCCTTTATGTGTTATTTATTGTTTTTCCCTTGCTGCTTTTAATATCTGTTCTTTGTATTTAATTTTTGATAGTTTGATTTTATTTATTTATATATTTTTTGCGGTACACGGGCCTCTCACTGTTGTGGCCTCTCCTGTTGTGGAGCACAGGCTCTGGACACGCAGGCTCAGCAGCCATGGCTCACGGGCCCAGCCACTCCGCGGCATGTGGGATCTTCCTGGACCAGGACACGAACCTGTGTCCCCTGCATCGGCAGGTGGACTCTCAACCACTGCGCCACCAGGGAAGCCCTGATAGTTTGATTAGTAAGTGTCTTGGCGTGTTTCTCCTTGGATTTATCCTGTATCGGACCCTCTGTGCTTCCTGGACTTGATTAACTATTTCCTTTCCGATATTAGGGAAGTTTTCAAGTATAATCTCTTCAAATATTTTCTCAGTCCCTTTCTTTTTCTCTTCTTCTTCTGAGACCCCTATAATTCAAATGTTAGTGCATTTAATGTTGTCCCAGAGGTCTCTGAGACTGTCCTCAATTCTTTTCCTTCTTTTTTCTTTATTCTGCTCTGCAGTAGTTATTTCCACTATTTTATCTTCCAGGTCCCTTATCTGTTCTTCTGCCTCAGTTATCCTGCTATTGATCCCTTCTAGAGAATTTTTAATTTCATTTATTGTGTTGTTCATCACTGTTTGTTTGCTCTTTAGTTCTTCTAGGTCCTTGTTAAACATTTCTTGTATTTTCTCCATTCTATTTCCAGGATTTTGGATCGTCTTTACTACCATTATTCTGAATTCTTTTTCAGAAAGACTGCCTATTTCCTCTTCATTTGTTAGGTCTGGTGGGTTTTTATCTTGCTCTTTCATCTGTGGTGTGTTTCTCTGTGTTCTCATTTTGCTTAACCTACTGTGTTTGGGGTCTCCTTTTCACAGGCTGCAGGTTCATAGTTCCCGTTGTTTTGGTGTCTGTCCCCAGTGGCTAAGGTTGGTTCAGTGGGTTGTGTAAGCTTCCTGGTGGAGGGGACTAGTGCCTGTGTTCTCGTGGGTGAGGCTGGATCTTGTCTTTCTGTTGGGCAGGTCCACGTCTGGTGGTGTTTTTTGGGATGTCTGTGGCCTTACTATGATTTTAGGCAGCCTCTGTGCTAATGGATGGGGTTGTGTTCCTGTCTTGCTAGTTGTTTGGCATAGGATGTCCAGCACTGTAGCTTCCTGGTCGTTGAGTGGAGCTGGGTCTTGGCGTTCATATGGAGATCTCTGGGAGATTTTTGCTGTTTAATATTATGTGGAGCTGGGAGGTCTCTTGTGGACCTGTGTCCTGAACTTGACTCTCCCACCTCAGTGGCACAGCCCTGATGCCTGGCTGGAGCACCAAGAGCCTGTCCTCCACACAGGTCAGAATAAAAGGGAGCAAAAACAGAAAAAAAGAAAGAAGAAGATAAAAGAAAAGTTAATAAAATAAAAAATAATTATTAAGAGAAAAATTTTAAAAAGTAAAAAAAAAAAAAAGGACAGGCAAAACCCTAGGACAAATGGTAAAAGCAAAGCTATACAGACAAAATCACACCCAGAAGCATACACATACACACTCACAAAAAGAGAAAAGGGGAAAAAAATATATATTTATTGTTGCTCCGAAAGTCCACCTCCTTAATTTGGGATGATTCGTTGTTTATTCAGGTATTCCACAGATGCAGGTACATCAAGTTGACTGTGGAGATGTAATCCGCTGCTCCTGAGGCTGCTGGGAGAGACTTCCCTTTCTCTTTGTTCTCACAGCTCCCGGGGCTCAGCTTTGGATTTGGACCCGCCTCTCCGTGTATGTCGCCTGAGGGCATCTGTTCTTCGCTCAGACAGGACGGGGTTAAAGGAGCAGCTGATTCGGGGGCTCTGGCTCACTCAGGACGGGGCGAGGGAGGGGTGCGGATGTGGGGCAAGCCTGCGGCGGCAGAGGCCAGCGGGACGTTGCACCAGCCTGAGGCGCACCGTGCGTTCTCCCGGGGAAGTTGTTCCTGGATCCCGGGACCCTGGCAGTGGCAGGCTGCACAGGCTCCCGGGAGGGGAGGTGTGGATAGTGACCTGTGCTTGCGCACAGGCTTCTTGGTGGCGGCAGCAGCAGCCTTAGCGTCTCATGCCCGTCTCTGAGGTCCGCGCTGTTAGCCGCGGCTCGCGCGCATCTCTGGAGCTCCTTTAAGCGGTGCTCTTAATCCCCTCTCCTCGAGCTCCCCGAAACGGTGGTCTCTTGCCTCTTCGGCAGCTCCAGACTTTTTCCCGGACTTCCTCCCGGCTAGACGTGGTGCACTCAGCCCCTGCAGGCTGTGTTCACGCCGCCAACCCCAGTCCTCTCCCTGCCATCCGACCTAAGCCCGAGCCTCAGCTCCCAGCCCCCGCCCGGCCCAGCGGGGGAGCAGACAAGCCTCTCGGGCTGGTGAGTGCTGGTCGGCCCTGACCCTCTGTGCGGAATCTCCCCGCTTTGCCCTCCGCACCCCTGTTGCTGTGCTCTCCTCTGCGGCTCCGAAGCTTTCCCCCTCCGCCACCCGCAGTCTCCACCCGCGAAGGGGCTTCCTAGTGTGTGGAAAACTTTCCTCCTTCACGGCTCCCTCCCACTGGTGCAGGTCACGTCCCTATTCTTTTGTCTCTGTTTTTTTTTTCCTTTTGCCCTACCCAGGTACGTGGGGAGTTTCTTGCCCTTTGGGAGGTCTGAGGTCTGCTGCCAGCATTCATTACGTGTTCTGTAGGAGCTGTTCCACGTGTAGATGTATTTCTGATGTATTTGTGGGGAGGAAGATGATCTCCGCGTCTTACCCTTCCGCCATCTTGAAGCTCCTCCCACGTGTGTGTCTTCACGGGTGATGACATTTGTTAAGAGTTAGAAAGAGGAGGCGTGAACTGAGATGTGGTACTAGAGATGTCACCTGGCAGAGTTTCAGCTTAGTGGAAACAAATCTCAGAGAAAGAACGGGGAGCTGGCACAGTAGAATGGGTAGGAACCTGAGCTGGTGTGCGCCCATGGCTCTGTTCTAAAGCCGGACCCCGGCCACATCCAGTCAGTCACGCACCATTGTTTATCGAGAGCCTGTCCTGTGTTAGATGCTGGGCTTCTAACAAGCAGCTTCCAACCAGATGATCTCTCGACTGTCAAGGAGCTTATCTTCGAGACTTAAGCGTTCCAGGATTGGCCTGGTAGCGAGCAGGATGGAATCAGTGAGGGAGGGAGGGAACCTAGCCCATTGCCCTGAATGTGCGGCTCAGAAGAGCTTTATTCTCATTTAATTCAGCATCTCCCTTAGTCCATACCACCCTGTGAGTTGTGTTATTTGTTCCCATTGTTCAGATATTCAGTCTGAAGCATTTCTGTTCTAATGCACTTATATTTAATGGCATTTGAAAATTTGGGGTTTGCTGGGGTGTCTCAGTATTTCCCTGGCACATGTCCAGGTCTGCTGTGGTTCAGTAGGGCTGGCATGTCTGTGCACATGTGTGAGTTGGTGAAACAGTTATATAAATGTCTTAAGTGAAGTTGGACATGGACGTCAGTAATTATGACTGTGATCTGACAGAACTGAAAGCAGTTTGCGTGCTTTTAAATTGGGAAACACGCCAGTGTAAACATCCTGACGGTTTCTGAGAAGAGATGTCAGCCATGATGTAAAACTCATTTGCCTTCATTCAGTGGTACTTGTATCACTGTTTCTTAGACATTGTCTTGAATATATAATTTTATGGCTACTGTTGTGAGAAAGCTAACTCTTCTTTTATGTTGTCTCTGATCTGAAGTATAACCAAAGTGTATCTAGGCTTGGTGACACTCTGATGTGTCCACGTTCTGACAGCAACTGGGCAGGTGGACTCAGTGTTGAGAGCTTCTACCTGCCCGGTATGTCAGAGCTACAGCGCCCCATCCAGTAGGTCTGGGACGAGGCCTTGGAATATGTATTTTAAGAAGCTTCTTGGAAGCAACCTAAGGGTCCATCATTGGATGAATGGATAAAGAAGATGTGGCACATATATACAATGGAATATTACTCAGCCATAAAAAGAAACGAAATTGAGTTATTTGTAGTGAGGTGGATGGACCTAGAGTCTGTCATACAGAGTGAAGTAAGTCAGAAAGAGAAAAACAAATGCCATATGCTAACACATACATATGGAATCTAAGAAAAAAAAAAACGGTCATGAAGAACCTAGGGGTAAGATGGGAATAAAGATACAGACCTACTAGAGAATGGACTTGAGGATATGGGGAGGGGGAATGGTAAGCTGTGACAAAGCAAGAGAGTGGCATGGACATATATACACTACCAAACGTAAAATAGATAGCTAGTGGGAAGCAGTCACATAGCACAGGGAGATCAGCTCAGCTCAGTGCTTTGTGACTACCTAGAGTGGTGGGATAGGGAGGGTGGGAGGGAGGGAGACGCAAGAGGGAAGAGATATGGGAACATACATATACGTATAACTGATTCACTTTGTTATAAAGCAGAAACTAACACACCATTGTAAAGCAATTATACTCCAATAAAGATGTTTAAAAAAAAGAATAAATCTTAATGTATACCAATTTAAAAAAATCATTTAGGAGTTTGGGGGAATCCCAGAATGGAATGCAGAAACTGAGAAAAGAATTTAAATGTATTACAAATCCCAGTTGTGGGACATTCTGCAGAATGTCTGACCAGTAATCTGCAAAACTGTCAAGGTCATTGAAAACAAGAGTCTGAGAGACTGTGAAAACCAAGAGAAGCCTAAGGAGACATGACCATTAAATGTGATGTGGTATCGCTGATGAGATCCTAGAACAGGAAAAGGAAATTAGAATACAGTTAAGAAAAATAAAAGACAAACCAAGAGCTGGGAGAAAATATGTGCAATACACATTTCTGATAAAGAACTTCTATCTAAAATTACACAAATAACTCTTAAAACTCAACAACAACAAACAAGAACTAAATTTAAAAACTGGGCGGAGTACATTAAAACTCTCTGTACTATATTTGCAGTAGTAACTCTATAAATCTAAAACTGTTCTAAAATAAAAGTTTATTTTTAAAGAAAAAAAAGCTTCTTAAGTGATGATAATGCACAACTAGAATTTAGAATAACTACTTTAGGTACTTGAAAAATGATTCGGGTCCCCCTATGTATTTTTTTTTGGTATGGTTATTGTCTTGTTATTAATTTCATTGCTTTTGGGGATGAATATCATCTTGTATCTTTGATATTGTTGAGAATGGATCTGCAGCCTCATCATTTTTTATTTTTTATTTCTGTCTTACGAGTGATTGAGAAAGAAAGTACAATTTCTAATGTGCTAAGTATTCTTTAGATATTTGTTAGATTAAGCTTGTCAATGTCATTAGTGTGAAAATATACATAGAAGGTCTGATTCTTAACCTTGCTCCTCTGCACTCCTATGGTATTAGTTTCTTATGTATCCTTCCAGTATTTCTTGATGCAAAAACAAGCAGGATACTTATTTTTTTCCATCTTTCTTACACAAGAGTTAGCATATGATATACGCTTGCACCTTGCTTTTTATACTTTTTAAAAACAGTGTATCTTGCAGAGCTTTCCATTTTCTTACAAGGCATAGTATTTCATTATGTGGATGTACTGTCTAGTTTGATGAGTCACTTCCCTATGGATGAATGCTTAGCTTGTTTCTAGTCTTTTACACACTGTGCTGTGGTGAACAGTCCATATACTGGTGTGTGCACATGTGTGCATGTCCTGGTCTGAACTGAACTCTTTCAAGGAGTAGACTCTTTATGCCCTTTATGCCCATATGATCTTTATGCCCTCATGCCTGGCACGGTGTTTGGTGCATAGAGATTTAATTGGGTGGATGGAGGGGTGGTCCGTTGGTTGATATTAGGAAGGTCGGTGTGACCACTCTTGTCTGATGGGTTGCCTAAAAGCAGAATTTCTCAGGATGTTTTGTTCCTGAGGTGTGACATGAAAAACATATTACAGGTTTGAAATCCTTATCTTGATAGTTTTATGCCTGATTACAGCTGGCTTATTTTTCTTTAAACTAGAGGATGGCTTCTGAACTACAGAACAAATTCTGCCAGCTATCAGTCCTAACAGTGGTGATTTTATTTGTTTTTTACAATGTGGCATATTTTTAGTTTATACAGCTAAATATTCTGATGCTAACAGGTGCAAAAGTTTTTTTTTCTTTCTTTTTAATAAGGAGATAGTTTTACTGGTTATAAAATCTCAAGTCGAAATGGTTTGAATTTTAGAAAGTACTCATTTTGTTGAAATGACATACAGTATATCAGAGACATCTGAGTAATCGCTGAAAAAGCAAAGCTGAAATCATACCAAGGAGTTGATTGATGGCTGACATTATTTCACGTAGTCAGAGAAGGTACGAGTGGGCACCAAACTGAAGTGAGGATACAAGTCAAGTGGCAAGAAGGAATTGCAGGGTTTCTCCCGGGGATTGTAGAAACCAGGAAACTTAGCCAATGGTATATGGTAGAAACTTCCTGCAGTAGTTCTTTGCCTCTTATTAGAGGTTTCTAGTTTGCAGCCAATCCTAGGAAGATGTTTCATCTTTCTTAAACTTTTCCTTTAACACAGATGAGAAACAGTGCTAGATATTAGGAATGCTGGCTTAGCAGTCCAGTTCCTTTTCAATTTTACACATGCACGGCTGATCAAGACACGACTGCTACATATTTACAGAAAAAACTACCAACAACAAAACGGTACGATTAAATAAATGTCTCAGTGAGAAAAATCAAAAGGAGCAAAGATAAAAGTTTCAACGAAACATTTATCTAGTAAAATGTCACATAACGTCTCCGTGATCAAATGTGTTGACTTTAATCTCCTGGCAGGATTTCACAGATTCTCCAGCTCCTTTACGTCGGTGCTCTGCCACTTTATACCAAGGTGCAAAGGTGCAGACTGTCTGACTTGGGTCAGAGGTGTCCTTTCCCTGAGGCTGGACCCTATCACTTTGGCCATTGCTACTCTCAGAGTAGGAGAAGATGGCTTTTCCTTTAAAGGTTGATTTCTTTTCTTCATCTCCCTTTCATGTACCATCAAGTTCTGTCATGCAGAGAAAACAGTTATTACATTGAAATGAAAGACAGCTGAGCATTTTCTTATGTCTTTCGTGTGTTTAAAAAAAACAAGCCTCGGGCTTCCCTGGTGGCGCAGTGGTTGAGAGTCCGCCTGCCGATGCAGGGGACACGGGTTCGTGCCCCGGTCCAGGAAGATCCCACATGCCGCAGAGCGGCTGGGCCCGTGAGCCATGGCCGCTGAGGCTGCGCGTCCGGAGCCTGTGCTCTGTGATGGGAGAGGCCACAACAGTGAGAGGCCCCGGTACCACAAAAAAAAAAACAAACAAAAAAAAACAAGCCTTTGCAGAAACCTCTCAGGGCTCAGGGATGGTGCTGAGAACTGCTGGCCTCTTCATGAACGATCATTGAAGTCACCCTTGAGAGCATTGCAGTCATGCTACTTCGGTGGAACCATTTTGTGAGATTTTCCTTTCCCTGCTTGGGTTTTTGACATAAAATTCTCGTGTGATTGGAGGCGGAAGTCTACGTATATGTCTTCATCGGGCTTTCTTTTCAGGGTCTCTCCTCCGCCTTTATGGGCGGCCTCCCCTTTGGCTCTGTGCCTGCACCACTTAGACAGGCGGCCCCTTCTCAGATGGGGCCTGGAGGAAGCTGTCTTTTGAAAGAAGTGATATGATTTTTAAGATGACCTTTTGGGTAGAATAAGATGATCTTTCTGATAAGCCAGATTACAGACTTTATTTTATACTTATTGATCTTTCTTTCTGTACTGCAGGGGAAGGTGTGGCTGATTGATTTTAATCCATTTGGTGAAGTCACAGATGCGCTGCTGTTTACTTGGGACGAACTGTTATCTGGAAGAAACTTAAAGGGTGATTTTAGTGAAGAAGCCCTGGAGCAGGTAAGATGATCGGAAAGATCCCCAGGAAGCCTGTCAGTCCACTGAGGAATTGCTTGCTGGTTCTCCAGGCGCTGACACAGATTTACTCATAGATGCTTTGCTGAGTTCTTCGTTTCATACTCTCTCGTGAATGTTTTCTGGCTTTCACAAAATAGTTGTATTAGAGAAAGGGTGTGCGCTTTGATTTCTTCACTTCACTTTGTCTAAAGTGAAGATGATCATCTGATAGTTTCTTTTCTGGTTATTTTTCTTTCTCTTGGCTCTTCTGTCCTGCCCACCTGAGAATCCGGACCGTGGGTCAGGTCACGCATCTGTTTATTCTGGTCCCAGCCCCGGGCTGCCACGCACGGTTAGAGGGATGTCGCCCAGATGCGCAGACGGGGCGGGGAGGGGGCTTGTCCCAGTCACCACCCCCAGCTTCCTGTGGGCTCTGACCGCAGGTTCTGTCGCCCTCACCAACGTCCCCTCCTGCTGTCCACGGTGGCCGTTCCACGCACTCCACGCTCCTCTGAGCTTCCGTCCGTCACTCCTGTCCTCCTCAGCAGCTGCTTTCATGTCTTCCCTCTTAGGAAAAGAGAATCCATCGGTGAGAACTCACTCCGTTAAACTGTCGTCAAACCTACAGACTTACCTGCATCCTTCCTTCCGAGTCTCGTCTCTGCCCCTGCGTCTCTCCAGGTTCCTGGGGCTACCATCTGTCTTCTTTCCTTTTTCCAGTCTCTTCCTTTCTCTGTAAGCAAGTAACCGTGTTCTGACGCCTCCTGTCATAGAAAGCAAGACTTCCCTCAGCCCCGTAATGCCTGCTCATTTTTAAAGGAAATTCTAAAGTCACCCATAATCCCACCTCCTCGAGAACCACTGTTAATATTCTGGTGTGTAACCTGCCTGCACATACACACGAGGCTTTCTAAAGTAAATGAGAGTGCTCTGCGTCTACAGTTCTGTCCACGGAGCTCTTCATTTCGTACTCTCTCGTGAGTGTTTTCTGTCTTTTACAAAATATTTTTATTTTCACACGGTTGTTTAAAAACACACAGAGAGAATTAGAAAGAGGCGAGACTTGAAATCCTACTACCTAGAAATTGCCATTCTTACCACCTCTGTTAAGGTTTTCTGGGCATTTTTTGTGTATATACACATGCGTGTGCACACATTACTTTGGCAGTGGGCTCCTGCGAGTTCCTCTCCTGCTGTCGGGCCACTTGCTAGTCCTGTGGCCACCGCTCCCCAGCCCCCTTGCCGCCGGGCCTCCCCTGGCTCCCCCCGCTTCGCCACCCCCCCCCCGCCCCGCCCCCGGTTCCGAAGAAACTGCTTGTGGTGAGGGCTCCACCAACGTGTCAGGAATTCCAGCGAGCAGTGCACGGCCCTGCTCTTCCTTAACGCTGGGCCGCATCTGAGCTGTTACCTCTTGTTCCTATCACACCCTTTCCCCTGGTTTCCGTGATGCCTGCTCGCCTCCCGGCTTTCTTCCTGCTTCTCCGGCTGCTGCCTTGCCCTCTGGGAACATCTTTCCTTCTGTCTGTCTCTGATATAGTCCTTTTCATCCTTACTCTGTCCCGGGCCGTCCTGGGCCTTGTTTTTCTAGATCTGACCGTGGTCCCTCTTTTCCACATCAAGGCGCTTGCCCTGCTATGTGGGCCTCGCCTGCGGACTTGCCTGCCTCCTGCCTCGGGCTGTAGGTTTCCGAGCCCATTGATGGGGTCTCTGTTCTCCATGTGTCTTTGGGGCTGCACACAGTGCCAGGCACAGCTAAGGTTGATCAAATTAGTGAATGAAGGGATCTTATTCCTGCTGGCATCTTAAGAGTTGTGGGCCATTAAATCTGAGCGTCAAGGAAGAAGATTTGGCACAAGGTTATTTTTTTTTCGGTACGCGAGCCTCTCACTGTTGTGGCCTCTCCTGTTGCGGAGCACAGGCTCCGGACGCGCAGGTTCAGTGGCCATGGCTCACGGGCCCAGGCGCTCCGCGGCATGTGGGATCCTCCCGGACCGGGGCACGAACCCATGTCCCCTGCATCGGGAGGTGGACTCTCAACCACTGCGCCACCAGGGAAGCCCACACAAGGTTATTTTTAAATATGAGGGACAGAGTTATTGGATAGAAACAGTTTGCACAAGATTCACTGTATGATCCAAATTCATTCATTCTTCCTTCCCTCCCTCCCTCCCTTTCTTTCTTCTTAATGTAAACAACCTCATATTGGAGGTTGGGGATGACAGAAGGGCAACAGGAACTGGCCCCTGCCTTTCCCCAGCATCACCTCCCGTCTGTCCTCCACCGCAAAGAGATCTGCCTTCCTTTTGTTCCTCGAAGCCACAAAGCCCTGCCTGGCCTTCAGGTCTTTGCACTGGTCGTTTCCACTGCCTCCAAAGCCGTGTTCACTCCCAGACCTCACGAGGCTGCTTTCCTCCTACTTCTCAGTTCTCAGTCCAGACGTCGCCTCCTGAGCAAGGTCCCACCTGGCCCCCCTCAAGAGGAGTTTACATGGTTCTCCTCTTACCATAGTGCCCTGCTCTTTTGTTTTTATAACACTTTTTACTCTCTGGAACAAGCTTGTTAATTTATTATTTGCTTGCTTGGTGGCTGTCTACCATCTTGTTTTCCAGTTTTTCTCCCACCCCTAGAACAAGGTCCAGCAGACGGGTTTCATGAGTACTTGTCAGATGGCTGGTCTGTCTGTCATAAGGTGTGGCCTGCTTTCTAGGGCTCCATGGTCCTGTTCCACCCAAGTTCCCGGCCTGTCTCCACATGCTAGACACGATCCATCCCTCACCTAGGTCTCTGCCACCCATGAAGCCCAAACACAAGGCCTCTGACTCTGAAATCCTTTTCAGCACCAGGCAACATGTGAATATCCTATGCAAGACTCAGAGCATGTACAGTAAAGAATGTGAAGACTTGTTAAATATGATCCTTGAATTTGCAGTTTTACATAGGTGCTGAGAGGAATCTACAAATAAGTCTGTAAAATGCCGTGAGAAAAGCACAGCAGCGTTAGGGGTTCGGAGCACTCGTTCGCCCTTACTGTTGACTCTGTTCTCTAAGGCGTATTTCCAGCAGTGCACCTGTGGAAAGCGACAATGTTTATAAAGCATGCTGGCCTGTGTGGGACCACTCGAGGCAGCCTCAGGCCTGGAGAGACCCACAGCCCTTCATGGCCATGGTGGCTGCACACCCAGCACTCAGGGACCACCTAGCCCCCCGCAGGGACTCTGGCTTCAGATACCTTAGATGTGTATTTTCTTGTGAACATGTGGAAGTATTTTTAAAACCTTGGTGCTTGCTTTTACTTCAGTATCTGATTTTCTTCCCTACGTAGTACAGAAGAGGACATGGAGTGGGAATTGCTACACCAGTATCTTTTTCAGTTTGAAGAGTAGACTTAAAAAAGGACTTTCTCAGCGACTTTCCTTTTTCTTTTCCTTTGTAAAGGATGCTCCGGCCTTCCGTTGCACCAACAGCGAGGTCACAGTTCAGCCGAGTCCCTACCTGAGCTGCCGGCTGCCCAAGGACTTTGTGGACCTCTCCACCGGGGAGGACGCTCACAAACTCATCGATTTTCTTAAACTGGTAAGGTTTATGTGTACTTAGTAGGCCGGCCAGCTCTGCTTTCAAGTTGACTCTTTAATATTTCATTTTAGTTATATACCACGTAGACTTTTATTTGATGATTGGGAATTAATGGGCAGGAATTACTAATTGAGGTCATTTTATAATGACATATGTCAAGTAAGCTGAAAGATTAATTTATTGATTAAAATGACAGAAAATGTTTTTTATGTGTATGGTTTGAGTAATTTTCATAATACTTGTAATCTTGAAGAAAGTATGTATAGTTGACCCTTAAACAACCAGGGGAAAATACACATATGATTTATAATGAACGCTTCGTATGCACGGTTCTGCATCCATGGATTCAGCCGGCGGTGGGTCCTCGGTACCGTAGTATTCGCTACTGAAGCAAATCCACATGTAAGTGGCCTGTGAAGTTCAAACCCATGTTGTTCAAGGGTGAACTGTATACTGTTATAGGGCTGAGAGCAGATCAGATCTCTCCTATGGGTACTCCAGGGGGAAGGTGAGTATTTGTATTTGTGTGTGTTTCTGGGTGGGAATATTTGTACATAAAGAAGAAAGAGAAGAAAATGTTCAAATATCTTGAGGATAATGTGCCCAGGAGCCAAAGTGATAAACTACTTTAATGAACTACATAAGGCGTGGGTTTTTTTTTCCATGATAATTTTCAACCACATCTAGAAAATTATACTTGCTGACAGAAAAAGCGATCTTGGCTGAACAAATATCCCAATTAGAATGTGCTGTTTTAATGCATCTTGGTTTCCTTTGACAGAAAAGGAATCAGCAAGAGGATGACTGATTAGCATGCTAGAGTTCAAGGCCAAGTCACACAGGAAACCACTGCTGCTTCTGGAGGCCGTACATAGTCCACAACCTCCTATTAACCCAGTCAGCGGGGGAGGGGGAGGGGGCAGCGTGGAAGTCAGTGGCTTTTTATATTCATGTATAAAACGGGGGAAATGGAGGGCCTTTGCTACTTGTAAAAATAACACAATAAATAGATCTTAAACATAGGAAACCATCCTGTTCTGATGATAAAATACTTTCTATGAAATACCTTGTTCTTTAGGTTCAGTCTATTTATTTTATCTCTGTTCCTTGTGCTATTTTTTTTATACCTGGCAGGTAGCTGGGCAAGTTTATATTTGTTATACAGAAATGGGTTCTTTCTTTATCATTACTTTTCCCATTGAAAAAATAGAACCTTATATTACTATAGAAAATATTTTTCCTACTTTGAGGATTTTCATGTAATTTTTCTATCAGTTGAGCTTCAGTTTGGGTATAGTTAAAATAATACAGACTTCTCAAACTGTCAACCATGAATTTCAGTATAGTACCTTAATGTGTATCCCTAAAACTATCACAGGCATAATTCAGCCTTTCAAACAATTATTGGAATTTGGGGGGCGGTAGATTCACTTTTTGAGGCCACCGTTTTAGTAATTGTTCAGTGTCGTGACTGATGATGATATGTCAGCGATACCTGATTTACTCAGCACTCACTAAATGCTAAGACGCTCTGCTAAGTGCTCTTTATGTGGTATTTTACATCACGGAGCAATTTAAGAAAACAGACGTTACAGTTTCCTAGGGTATCTATCTAATGTGGTATCAAAGAATATTTTACTAGTTGGAGGTATGTTTCTCAACATCAGAGAGCATGTGCTCCCATAGAAAGATAACAGAGAGAAGTGGGGCGAAATCTCCCCTTTCTGTGTAGTTACGGCAGATTACGTGTAGTGATGAAAGATATCATTTCTCATTAGGTTATTTCGAATTCTAGCTTGCTGTGTGGTTTCTCCGTTACAGTCACTTGATATTGGTGTTTAAAATGCAAAGATCAAGTGTATCAAATGCCATTTCTGAGGCCAACTGTTTGAGGTATAAGTGCTTCAAAAATATTTTTGTTTTTTAAACTGCTCATGGCCTTCTGTTAACTCATAATGGAGGGATCTATTGTGAGTTGATTTCGTCTTAGCTCCGAAGCTGGCTTCGCCAAGATGACACTTGACCAGTCAAAAAAAGGAAATGTATTTGATACCAATTGAAAAAGTTCAGACTATGTATAATAAAAAGACTCAAGCAAAATTTAGCAAACAGTTTATAGAAAGGACAATTCTTGGTGTAAAACTCATTAACTTTTTACTTTAATTTTCCTGACGGTATGATTGAGTTGAACTCGCACCTCCCTTTTAAAAATGTGATTTGGTACATTGTTTCTGTAGTATATTTAATTCTAGTTGATTATCCTGGTGTTAATATTAAATATAGGATAACATGCAGGAAATATTCTCCTAATTCAGATGTCATTTATGCCTGCCTAAAGATTAGTTTTCGAATCATCCTTTTATTATGTTGGCTTTATCTATTCTTTCTTTGAGGTACCTCAGGTTTGCGCTTGAATTTAGAGAGTGGATACACGTGTGATTCCTTAGTCTGGTTCTGAAATCCTGCCTTCGGAAGAGAAGACATTACAGATCTTGATTCTGACAGGTTGGGATAAACACGTTTACTTTGTCCTGCAGGCAGTGGCATGTAGCACAGGCCTCGCCAACAGCAGACTTTGCCAAAAGTTCTGTTTAAAGAAGTGTCATTTGGATTTGCATTTTCTGAGTTCATAGATCTTTCCCATCTACTCAGCTTTTTTTTTTTTTTTTTTTTTTTTGGAAATTGAGGATCATGTCTGTTAAAAACCAAACAAAGCTTGTGTGACTGAGTTCTTCAGCTTAAATTTGTTTTCTTACCTATAAATTGGGAGAATAATAAACTCATGCCTCCGTTAAATGAGACGTAAAGCTTTTCATGTAGTGCATCGTACGCAAGCCCCTAAGAAATGTCAGCTATTATTACCATTCTGCTTTGCAGACTTCTGTAGTTTAAAGGCAAATTCTTTCTTAACAGAACCAAAAAAATTTTGAGTGGAAAGGGACTTCAGAGATCATTCAGCCCACTTTCTTTTCCTTTTTCCCTCCTTCCCTTTCCTCTTTTTCCCTTCCTTTTTTTTTACAGAAAACTGCTCACAGAAGTTAAGACTTGTCCAAAATTGTAGCAGAATCAGAACCACAAAAGAACCTCTAGTCTAATGCTGCTCTCTAAGGATTTGTAGCCTAATATTTTTTGTAGATAAGTTTCAACCAGAACAAATTATTATTTTAATAATAAAATTTTCAAAAAGAATTGTTTTTTAAATAAAAGTAAGTACAGATTCGTTTCACACATCTCTGTGCAGAGGAATTAAATAAAAAGATGCTAAATATAGAGAAATTAAATGAAGAAATAACTGAAAGATTTAATTCAATTTCATGTTTGTATTAACTAGGCTGATCTTGAGAGGAGACTTAGCCATCTTTAAACATTTTAAAGACAGAATTCCTATTTAACTAAACGTTTTATTCATGTGTTGTCTTGGCTCATAGAAAACAGTTTCAGTAAGTGTTCTAAGAAAAGAAATAGTGATAAACGCACCCTCCATACGCACTGCAGCTCTATTATGTATACACATTAAGAAGAGGCTTGAGGAATGGCAATATAAGACCTAGTAACAAAAAAGTGGTTGAAGCAGCAGCTAAATGCCCCATGTCATGAACTTAGGCAGTGAGTCTGGCATTAATTACCTGAAGAGAGAATGCATTCAAATGTGTCTTTTTTTTTTTTTAACCAGGGAAACCAAATAAAATGACGCTTCTAAATACATATAGACAGAAAAATTAACAGAGGTGGAACATTAAGGTAAAGATGCTGAGGCAGCGACTTGTTCATCCAGCAGACATTTTTCGGGTCCAGGACAGTGTTAGATGCTGTGTGTACATCTTAAGCGTCCTGCCTTCAGAGACCTAACAGGATACAGGACACCGTGATAGACTCGTACGTAAAGAAGGAGGGTTTGATGAGTTGCAGCAACTTGAAGACCTCTGTGGGTGCAGAAAGAGCGGTCAGGGACTCGTCCAGGTGAGATGTTGGGATTTCATTCTCAGGTGAGGCGGGAGGCCATTGGGAGGTTTATGCAAAGGAGAGACATAATCTCATTTAGGGCTTTGAGGTGTTACTCTGGTTTCTGGGTGGGAAGCGGAGCGATCAGTTAGGAGACAGTGACTCGTGATGGTCAGGGTGGCCCCTGCTGCGGGGGAAGGCGGTGTGAAGACATGAAGTGCAAAGATTGGGAATACAGCCAAGGGGAAGCCCTGATGGGATGTAGGGCGTGAAGGAGAAGGAGGGTGTGAGCTGCCGGGTGGAGGGGAGGCAGTTTTCTAAGCATGAGAAGGAATAAAAGGGAACCAGGTTAGGGAGGGAAATCAAGACCTCCGTCTTGGACATGAAGAATTTGAGATTGCAGTGACTTACCAAGTAAACATGTCGAGAGACAGTTGGATTTAACAATTAGAACTTGGGGAATTCCCTGGTGGTCCAGTGGTTAGGACCCGGCACTTCCACTGCTGTGGGCCCAGGTTCAATCCCTGGTCGGGGAACTAAGGTCCCATGAGCCACACAGTGTGGCTAAAACAACCCCCAAAAAACAATTGGAACTTCTGTGGAACAGTGGGAGCAGATCAAAAGCCTGGTAAATTGGGAAAGAAAGCCAGGGGGTGGCATTATGTCCAGCTATGTGGGACACTGCTAAGAAGTTAGATAAGGCGGGCTTCCCTCATGGCGCAGTGGTTAAGAACCTGCCTGCCAGTGCAACAGACACGGGTTCGAGCCCTGATCCTGGAAGATCCCACATGCCGCAGAGCAACTAAGGCTGTGCGCCACAACTACTGAGCCCACACTCTAGAGCCCACAAGCCACAACTACTGAAGCCAGTGCACCTAGAGCCCGTGCTCTGCAGCAAGAGAAGCCACTGCAATGAAAAGCCTGTGCACCGCAACAAAGAGTAGACCCTGCCTGCTGCAACTAGAGAAAGCCCGCGTGCAGCAATGAAGACCCAGCAGAGCCAAAAAAAAAAAAAAAATTAGATAAGGCAACAAAAAAAGTTCTTACAGGTTGAAATCTTTTAATTTGTTGGAAGACTTAATGTGGGTGTTTAATGTGAATTTAGACCGGTGATTCTTACTGATATTTATGTATAAAGTACAAATCTCTCTTCGCACCACAGAAGTTAATATTTAGCAATATAATTATTTTGAGATTCTTTAATTGATCATTTAATTTTGTTAAAGTCTCAGTATGAACTAAGATGACTTAAATTGGGTTTTCTGCATCACTGATTTTTTTGACTGTTGGACACTCACATTTAATGGGTAGAGTTCTTAGGTGGATTATCTCACCATGTACTTACAGACTTTTAATCAAGGAAAGACTTAAACTGAATTTCCCCTACTAGTTGCAAGTGCTTCTCCCCACCTTGAAAAATGTCTGTCAAATGTCAGCACTAATTTCGGAACAAGGCAAGCAGCTGGGGCGTCAACTACCCATTCATAGCGTGTGAACAAGCAGTCATTGGGGAACTGAGTGTAAATAACATAATAATCTTCCAAATAAGCGTGAGGAGAAATGGATTTCTTTGAGAATCTGGTGAAAGATATAGGCTCACCTGAGGAAAATCTTTACACACAGTTTCAGGGGGTCTTAGACCTCAGATTAAGACCCCCGCACTAAAGCTGTGTGGGATCAGATTAGAAGCCAAAGCTTCTGCACTTGCAAGAATGGAGCCATTGCATAGCGTGTAGTGTGCCTCAGAGAAGTAACGCGCACGGCTTCTCTTTTAACTCAAGTAGTTTCCAACAGTGTTGTTTCTGTAGTTAGTTAATGTATAGTACATTCCCCTCAGATTGTCAGCTCTCATGAACAAAGTAAACTGAGTGTTAGAATTCCACCAGAAAAGCAGAAGTAGTATGAGTCATACATATACATATATGTGTATATATAAAATCGCCCTATGACATATATATGTATATATGTACACTTGTTATACACACCTGTGTGTGTGTATAATAAGGGATTTATTACATGGGACTGACTTATTCAGTTGAGGTGAGCTGGCTACACAAGTCTGAAGCCTTCGGGCAGGCTGGGACTCCAGGCACGGGACGGGACGAAGCTGTTTGTCCACAGGTGGAATTCAGTGTGTTTCTCTCTGGAAAGGCTCAGCCCTGCTTTCAAAGCCCTCCAACTGATGAGCCCACCAGGATACTCTCCCTTAGATTTAACAGGTGGGGGCTTTCATTGCATCTACACAATTCCCTTCACAGCAGGACCTAGGTTAGCATTTGAATAACTGGGGATGGACCCTTGCTTGCCATGTTGACACACATACTAGAGAAGACACCACATACTAGAGAAGAAGGTCTCCTTGTACTTACAGAAGCTATAGTTCTGGTGATGGATTATTTCAGGAGTAACTGTGACTAATTCCGATTGTTTTAAAAGGAGCAAACTGATTATGCACTGGAATGGGTGTTTTCCTTGAAAGCAGGTGCTTTAGGGATGACCATACACTTATTTTTGTGCTGTTGCCACCACTCCAAAATCTTCTCTTGAATCTTCTTGGAAGTGCCTTCAGATCCATTTATAAGCCACAGAAGAAAATCTATCTTACAGTCTATCTATAGATTCTTTTCTAATCTATCTATCCTATTTTATTTAGTACCTTGTGTTTTGATTGAAACTGATACACACTTCCATATCATTTTTCTTTCTTATTCATCAGACTTGGTTCAGAATTCTTCCAAAATTCAGATGTCAGCTTCAAGAGGTCTTAATGCATTTTATGTGCCACTAGGACTTTAATCTTCCTGAAGCACATTTCCGGTCATTCTAACGCTTAAAGCCTCTCAGAGGTTTCCCATTTCTTAGAAGTTGATGTGCCGACTTCTCAGATAGGCGTTCAAAGCCCAGAGCAGCGTAGCCCCAAGTCTGTCTCTACGGCCCAGTTCCGTGCCCGCCAGCACATACTGTTCTCCAGCCAACCTCGGTTACTTGTGGGAGCCGAGGATATCTTTATCTTTCTTACCTGTTCCTCTGACTGTGCTTTGCCCCCTCACCCCCGCTCCCCCCACCCCATCTTCTGCTTGTTCAAAGCCAGCCTTCAAGGCCCGGCTCCAGTGGCACAGAGTCCTTTCTGTGCTGGGCTGTTCACAGCACTTTTGTGTTATTGTCGCTTTCACACTTAGAACTTAGTGGTATAGGATGTTGGTGCCGTGATCGGACTGCTAATAGTGAACTTAGGGCGAGACTGGTGTCCTAGCTTTGCTCTCACAGCAGTTGGTGTGGTGCCCTCTCGGGGCCGAATGAATGTGATTTCACATCAGGGACGGGTTGTGACGTAGAAGCAATTCAAAAGGAGTCCCCCAAATGCTTTCCAGCACATTAGCATCACCAAAACTAATGCATCACTCTCAAAATCCACAACTCGACTAACGCAACACTCAGTTACATACGTTAATCTGCCCTTTCTATTCACAATATGGAATCACTACTCGAAAAGGTTATTAAAGAGCTCTTGTCGAGAATTCCCTGGCAGTCCAGTGGTTAGGACTCTGCGCTCTCACTGCCGAGGGCGAGGGTTCGATCCCTGGTCAGGGAACTAGGGTCCCACAAGCCGCGAGGCGCCAAAAAAGAAAAAGAAAAAAAAGAGCTCTTGTCTTTCTTTAACTGAACCAAACCATCCAAAGCCTGTTGCTAATATCTTATCCCAGAGCCTTCAAGATGCAACATGTACTCCCCTTTCAACTGGGAATAAACCCCAACTAATTACTTCTGCCTGGTTGTTCTAAAACAATTCTATGGAACCTCAGTCTGTTCTGCCTGTCTGCCTTTCATCTTTTCAGACACACCTCCCTCCCCCTCCCCTTCCCAGCGCAGCAAGCAGGGTCTCCGTCCCAGGCAGGCACAGACAGGACCACTGCCTGGGATTCACTGCCTTACTTATGTGTCCAAACACTCCGAATGATAATCTCTTTGGAGGTAGTTCTGGTTTGGTTTGGTTTTGCTTTTAAGTGGAAAATGTGGCTCTTCTGTTGCTGTTGCATCTCAGCATAGCCTTCTCACATGGACCCCAGAGCCAGGCAGCCTGCATTAGGACTGGTTTTGTCCTGGGTAAGGTATTGCATCCCTCTGTCCCTGTGTTTCCTCATCTGTAAAGCAGAGATGGCAATAGTCCCTATGTCACAGGGCTGCCGCCAAAAGTCAGTGTAGGACAGTTCCTGGCATCATAGTGAATGCTTGGTAAATATAAACTCTTACCTGCTACACTATATCATTACCGTGGTGTGATTTCAGTGAGCTGTCTACATCTATGATAGAACAGTGTTTTCTGCCTTCTGCTTTTCCTCTGTGTTACTGGGGAGGGTTTTCATAGGAGATCCCTCTGTGTTTATTTTCCCCAGTCCTACCCGCATAACCGGCCTTTGCCCTGCCACAGCATTGCCTGTAGTGGAACCAACATTCCCCGCAAGGCTCACTCTTCCTGCCCGAGATACAATGTGTGCCTTTCCAGAGCCACCTCACTTGACCTGGGCCCAGGAGGGAGCAGCCTGCAGGTAAATGCTTAGTTGAAAATAAATCCAGTATATCAGGAATTAGATTGGGGACTGAAAAAAATTCATCCTTTCAGGAGACACAAGAAATGACCAGCCTGGTAATACAAAAATTGTAGGATAGAGAATGCCAACTGCTTGATGTAAGTTACCTGAGTCTTAATTCTATAGCTATATGAGTTAAGCAATAATTTCCCCCATTTTATAGAAGATGAATTTGCAGCTCAGTTAATTTGCTCTAGATAACAAACAGTAAATTACGGAGGTGGGGTTCAAACCCAGATACGTCCAAGCTCAAAGCTTATGCTTTTCACCCTATGTGTCAAAAACCTCAGAAGACTTCAAAAACCACAGAAGAATAACCTGAAATCTATGAGGGTTTATGTGGACTGTATTCAATTAATCTGTGGCCCTTTCAGTTTCCCTTACAAGTAAAATATATATAGCCTTCTCGAATAATTCCGGTGGAGGCCACGAATCCAAGTGGTTTCTATTTTTGTGAACTGGAGACCAAGTACAGGAGCAAACTTGGAAGCATAGAAAATAAGACTTGGAACCTCCTTCCTACTTCAAGAACAGATTCCTTTCATTGTCCCATTTCAAGAGTTAATGATTCTCTCACCATTCTAGTCACCACCCGCTTAAGCCGGTCACGTTGGCTCGCTTTAGTTCCGCAGTGGAATTCTGAGAGGCCGACCATTCTTCCCTGTGGCCCGGGAGAGCCTGCCAGAGAGCATGTGCGCCTGCTCCGGGCTCCCCCGCACGCCCTCTGCTTCGTGCTGCAGGCCCTGCAGTTTCGTGATGACGCTCCCGGTTTCGTGTGTGCGTTTTTATCCTGTGCCCTCATTAAGCTTTTGGTTAATGGGGTCTCTTCTACCAAAGCAAGAGCGGAGCCGCGTGGCTGGGCGTTGTGCCCTGGTGTTCTTGCTTGAAAAGGACTCTGAACAGGTCACTCAGCTTTCATTACATTTTGAGGAAGATAACTACAAATCTGAAAAAAAAAAAAAAATCCCTGAAAGCTTATGTGTTGATGGGAGGGTACTCTTTTCTTGTCCTTCTCCACCCTGGAATATAATAACCACAGTGCAGCTCTGAGGCTGCTGGGAAGGAGCCCCAGGCGCAGCACAATATTTTAGAAATTTCACCTGTTTGGGGGTCTCAGGTTGCTCTATTTTTTTCCTTGTCTCCTGATTCTTTGATTCCTTTAGTTTAGGTTTCTGAAAGCCCTGGATGGGTAGGAGGCAATAGTCCCTGACCTTGAGATTTACAATCCAGTGGTGAAATAGACACACACACGCACACACAAGTAGAATGTCTAAGATAGGTGGATACACACATGTGTTGACAGATGACAATAAATAAAGATATGCCTTGATTTATAGTTGGTTTTATAACATGTAAAACGTTTTTAAATTTTATAGAAATTTTATAAATTAAAAGTTGTTTTAATATAATTTATTGAGTTTATGAGAACAAGACTCTACAGTAAAAAGAAAAAGCCTCCCATTTTGTCCCATTATGCAAATACCTACCCACCAGATGACCAGTCCTAAACATGGTTTGTTGCATATCTGTTTTCTTTAATGCCACACAGCTCCATCTATTCCAGGTTGACATTTGAGAGGTGAGAGAAGGGGGCTTGTTGAAGGGACTGTACTTACTGTGTCAGATTTCCCTGACTCAGACCTGAGTGATTATTGGTTGAGACGGGAGAATCAGGGCGCAAGAGGATCCTTTGTGCATGACAGAACTCTGAGATAGAGTGATCTTTAAGGAAGACCTGTGTGCAACGCCGTGGAAAGGCTTTGGCTTCTGCCCTCACGCCCTGCATTTATTTGCGGTTCACAGGGTGCCTCACTGTGAAGAAGTTCAGCCAGCCAGTTCTCTGAGCAGGTGAAGGCTCGCCTTCCTTTTGACGGCAGGGTTCCTTGAAAAGGAGTAAGCTGGTCCCTAATCTCATTGAATTCTTTCCAGTCGCATCATTGCAAAACATCGGGCTAATAGGCAAGGTTCATTCTTTACCTCCCTCCCCAATCCTTGGCCTCGAATAAGAATGGGCAGTAGGGGTGGGGAGAACAGAGGAAAAAGAGTACAGATGTTATGTGTGTGTGTGTATGTACGCCCACACAAACACACGTTACATGTGTTAGTTTAAAATTGATTTGCTTTGATAAGTGAGGCAACACTTGAATTTGGTATCAGGAAGTGGGCCAGTAACACAAAGGAAGAATCATCAAACATGTAAGACCACAGCTTGAGGGATGGCTGGGGATGACCTAGCCTCTGTGGAAACTCCTCTGTGGAGTCATAAAGTGTGATAAATGGAAATGGAGCCCAGCCAGAACCCTGGAGTGTTTTTCTTCAAACTGTCATCCCAGACTCAAAATATTCATTAGATGAATGGTAGGTCTTGTCTTTTTTTCTTTCTTACTCTTTTCATTCCCCACATTTCCCCTCTTTTCCTCGTGAGAAGGCGTCTCGCTCAGCCACAGTTTATACGCAGGGCCCTTTGTCTAGGTCTGAGGAACAGGACAGACCGGGTCCAGCATCACACACTTATTCTTGTGGGAAGAATTGACAGCTAATTCATGTCTATGAATTGCTTGGAGATGAAAAGCGTTGCATAAATACCAAGTAACATTATCGCTGTGAGGGCTGTTCGTTTTGAGTGTAGTAAAACGCGTTGATCTCTGGGTCCAATGGAAGCCCAAACTTCCACAGCCAGAATCTGTGTCTGTTTCTCTCACATATGAAAGAAGCGGAGCCTCCTGTATGCATATCGGTTATACTGAGAGCACTGCAGTTTTTAGTTATTTTTAAAAAAGTGGTCACTCAAAGAAAGAGGACATTGGGTAGAGACACAGGAAAGAAGGGGTGGAGAAGCATATTCTCAAATACTCTTGAAGGGCATCTGACATGGATTGGGAGGGGATTTAGAGTTGGAGAAATAAATGGAGTCGGAAGAGAGACAGAATTTTAAACAGACACCTTAAGATCCAGTCCAGGGCAGAAGGATCACAGGCACCTCTCTCAATGAGTTAGTAGGTATGAAAATTAGAAGGTGCAAAGCTGGCTGTTTCCCATCAGCATTTGTTGTCACGAAGTTGTCTTCTTTGAAATGAAAATGAGAATCCCTGGGATAAGCCTTAGAAAAGGAGGGAGAAAGTCCACAGGAGAGGATATGCTCACCTCTGGATTTTGAACCCAAAGCAAAGCTGTGCAAAATTTGAATAATGGGAAGGAAAGTGGTCAATCAGTTAAGAAGGTTTAGTAGCAAACAACAGAAACTAACTCCGGTTAACTACAGGAAAGGGGTTGTAATGGAAGGGTAATTCACAGCAAAGCTGAGTAGACAGGCCACAGAGATGACAGAGACCCCAGCAATTTCAGAGACCCAATGGATAGTGTCACCAGGACTCAGTCACTAAGGAGGTTCTGGCTCCTGAGCTGTTTACTCCGCTGGAGACTCAGAATCCCAGAATAGAGTCTGATTGGCCTAGCTTAGGTCAAAGGGCAATTGCTGCTAGTTTGAACAATGTGAACTATAGCTCTGTAGACATTCAAAGGAGGAGGGGGACGGACTGTGCAGTGGTCCAGGAAGGCCTCCAGGAAGAGGAGGTTGAATATAATGCACTGGCCCAATATTTATGTAGTGAGTGGTTTGACACCCTAGCTGGAGTGGGCAGGGCACCGAGATTGACAGTCCCAACCAGACTGCGTACCCTGGGAGCGGGAAGTTCTCCAAAGGGAAATTGAGGAACCAGCAAAGGGAGTGAATGCTGGATGATGAAATCAGCAGGTGTCTCTTACAGTGGGTGAGCCGCGGGGAAGAGAAAGAGGATGCAGGATGGGGTTGTTCTGCAGAGATGCTTAAAATCCTTATTAGAGGGCTTCCCTGGTGGCGCAGTGATTGAGAGTCCGCCTGCCGATGCAGGGGACATGGGTTCGTGCCCCGGTCCGGGAAGATCCCACATGCCGCAGAGCGGCTGGGCCCGTGAGCCATGGCCGCTGAGCCTGCGCGTCCGGAGCCTGTGCTCCGCAGCGGGAGAGGCCACGGTAGTGAGAGGCCCGCGTTCCGCAAAAAAAAAAAAAATCCTTATTAGATATCCAGGATGTCTCCCAGAGGGCTCTGCTATGCGCAAAGCCTCAATTCCTACTCATCTCTTCCTTGTTAATTTCTCTTCTCTGTCACATGCAGTTTCATACCTGGATGTCTACTTAGGTGTTCCAATTCCACCTCATTTAACTCTAGCCAACCAAAGTGTATGTTACACACAAGACATCATGCTAAGTGTGAATAAATGAGATGCTATCCCTGACTTTAGAAGATTAAAATTTCATAGAGAAGCCCATGATCTAGACAAATTCATGCTCTCTACTCCTCGCCAACAATTTCTTGTATTCACTTATTTTTTGTTAACAGTGTATTCCTAGACCATCAGCTTTGAAACCTTGCGATCATTTATAGCTCAACCTTTTCCTTAGTCTCCCTTACGTATATCTCTTTTCAACTTGTCCATTTAGCAAGTCCTCTGAATCCTTTCGCCCATTTCTGCATTTCTGTTTCAGTGCCACCACTTAGCAAAGTCCTCATTATCTTACACCTATTTTTCTGTAATAACCAGCTAGCTGAGCTTGCGGACTTGGTTTCTACATCCCTCCTGTCTTTCCTGTCTGTATACAGGTTCCAGAAGCCTTACAGTAATTTCACTCTGACCTCTGTGACCTTATTTTCCTTTACTTCTAAAGCATATCCACAGCTCCAGGCTGGTCAGCCTTCTCACAGCCCTTCAAATATACCAGGTTATTCTTACCTTCATGCCCCTCGCCTCTCTTCCTCCTCCTCACCTGGAAAGCCCTCCTTTCTCTCATTCATCCATTGAAACCAGCCGTTCTCAGCCCCAGTTACACATTCTCATCACCTGGAGAGGGTTGTGAAGTAAAGGTGTGGGCAAATTAAAATCCCAAGCTTAGATAATATAACCTAAACTATATACGTAACAAGCTCTGAGCTGTCAGATAACACTTTTTTTGGTTAAAGGAATGTAGCACAATCTATATTTATTTATTTTTAATAAATTTATTTATTCATTCATTTATGCCGCGTTGGGTCTTTGTTGCTACACGCGGGCTTTTCTCTAGTTGCGGCGAGCGGGGGCTACTCTTCGTTGCGGTGCTCGGTTTCTCATTGCGGTGGCTTCTTTTGTTGCGGAGCACGAGTTCTAGGCGCGCGGGCTTCAGTAGTTGTGGCTTGCGGGCTCTAGAGCACAGGCTCAGTAGTTGTGGTGCACGGGCTTAGTTGCTCTGCGGCATCTTCCCCGACCAGGGCTCAAACCCCCGTCCTCTGCATTGGCAGGCGGATTCTTAACCACTGTGCCACCAGGGAAATCCCACCACTTGTTAACAGAGTCAGAGACCACTGTAGCTGACATCATGATGCACTCACTAATAAATGCTGGGACGTCGTCCCAAAGGGTATTAGAAACACACAAATGCACACCCACACAAGTACACTCGGTGGGGGGGGGGGTGCGGTATGCACAGTTCAGGGGAGCCCTTCACAAGAAGGTGTGGGCCTTTCCTGAAGGGAGAGACTCGAAGCAGCAGCATCTCTGTCTCTGTTGCTGGCCTTGAAGTTGGAGCCGCCATGAACTCTGGAGACGCGGCACCACTCGGAAGCTGAGCCTTCTCCAGCCCAAGCCTCCAGGTGAGAAGCAGCGCAGCCAACACCTGAATCTCAGCCTCCCGGGGCCCCACACAGAGAAGCCAGACGGTACCTGTGACCTTCAGAAACAGACAAAACAACTGTGTGTTGGTTTGAGCCATAAATTTGTTGGCAATGTTTTACATAGCAATAGAAAGCGAATACAGCAGTTATTTTCTAAAGCCGGGAACATTAGAACTAGGGCCCATCATTTCAAGCCCAAAGGAAATTTGTTTTTGAACTTAAAAGTGAGCACAACTTCACACACCCAAGAATAAATTTATGGAAACTGTTGCCCAAAGAATTGACAGTTAAAAAATAAGCAAGTTTTAGAAGGATGTCCGTGAAATCATGGACAACCTTTTTTAAAAATTAGAGCTTATTCTCTACCTGTTTCCAAACATGATTTGAGGTGACTTATAAGGCACTTTTTTTTTCCCATAAGGCATGTTTGATGACAATTAAAAAGTCACGTGGAAAATAATAAACCACGGAGGATGAGGAATAATCAATATAAAAAATCTTGGCTAAGTATCATAAGGAATTTAGCTTTGAATTTCTCAGAAGTCAAGATATTTTTAAAAGGGTAAAATGATAAACTATAGCAGGGATTCTCAGGCCTAGGTATATATTAAAATCTCCTGGAGAACTTTTAAAACACCGTCAAGCCTGAGTCCCATTCCCTAGGATTCTGGCTTCATTGGTACAGAGTAAGGCCCTAGGACAAAGAGGGGTTAAAACCTGCCTCAGGTGATTCTGGTGTGCGGCCTGGGTGGCAAACCGCTGAACACAATTTTTATTATCAAACGAAAGCGCTCATACTAATTTATCAGGAGAGAACGTTATCTTTTGGGATTTATATTATGAAATTTGTATAATAGAGAATGTCTGGACAGACATTTAATGACTGTTTGCATTAACTAATTTAATCTTCATGATAACATGTAAGGGAAATACATGATCCTCCCATTTTAAAGATAAGAGCACTGAGGCACAAAGAGGTTAAGTGACTGGCTGAAGGACACCCTCTTAGGAAGTCGAAGTTGTAGGCTTTGAATCCAGATATTATGGTTCCTGAGCCTTTGAACCAATTTCCTACATCCCACACACAGAACGATGGGAGCCACTGTAGGTGAATACGAGAATAATCAAAAAGCATTTGCAGACCTTGGAGAAATACATCCCGATGAAGAGTTAGATGTGCACATACAACTATACCTGGGAGAAAGGGGAAGGCTTCTGTGGATCGCATATGGAAGTAGCCAACCTGAATCATGTTGACCCAGGTACCAGCCATATCTGTAGCTCTTCCTTTGTGCTTGAAGGTTCAAGTTTCCCTCTGGTATAATTTCCCTTCAGTCTGAAGAACTTCCTTTAGCAGTTCTTTTAGTTTTTCTTCATCTGAGAATGTCTTTATTTTGCCTTCACTCCTGAGGAATATTTTTATGGGATAAGAAATTTTGGATTGAGAGTTCTCTCCTTGGAGAAGTTTTAGGATGCCCTTCCACTGTCTTCTGGGTCTGTATAGTCCCTGAGGTGAACTCTGCAGTAATTCCATTCATTGTTCTCTGATAGGTAAGGTGATTTTCACTAGCTGCCTTTTTTTTTCCGCACCGCATGACATATAGGATCTTAGTTTCCCAACTAGGGATTGAACCCGGGCCCCCTGCAGTGCAAGTGCAGAGTCTTAACCACTGGACCACCAGAGAAGTCCCTCACTAGCTGCTTTTGAAATTGTTTTTGTTTTCCTTTTTTGGCTTTCAGCAGTTTGAGTTTCAGTGTCTGCGTGTGCTTTTCTTTGAACTTATTGTTGGGGGTTCACTGAGCTTCTTGAATCTGCCAGTTTATATCTTCCACCAAATTTGGGGGATTCGGGGTCATTTTTTTCAATATTTCCCATACAAATCTCTTCTCTTCCTCTGGACTCCAATGACACAGATTTAAAACCTTCTGTTATTATTCTATGGCTTGTGTGGTCTTGTTCATTTTTAAGAAAACACATTTTCTCTCTATTCTTCGGATTGGATATATTTATACTGAAGTTCATTGACTCCTTACTTTGTCATCCTCTCCATAATTTGTCCTGAATATTATTCGTTCATATCTGTGGACATTTGCACGAGAAGCAGCTATAGACAGACCACTTCTATTACTTCTGCTCTCTCTTTGTATACCTTGGTGTGTGTTTCCATCAGAGTGGAATTAGAGGGTTGGGTGGAGGAAGTGGGGAGGCCACAGAGAAGGAACTTCCCAAAGGATGCTCAGACCCAGTGGCCTTGACCTCAACAGACCAGGGAGAGCCAGCCCTCCATCTCAAGAGGCTTCCCTGCCACCACACCGGCAGGAAATATGTTATACGTGGTGGGTTGTGGGCAGCAGAGAAAGGAGTAACTGTCACCTCATGGGAAATTCACCTCTTAGAAAAACATGTGCATTGCTTCTGTTTTCCCTTTTGTCTTTCCTCCAAGTTTGTTATTCGAGATGCCCCCGGGATAGTGGATGTTCTCCCTGGGGGGAATGAAGGTGGGAGAGTAAGGAGCAGAGTCCTTATATTTTTCCTCTTACGGGGTGTCATCTGTTTTAGCTGCAGCTACTCCATCTGAAGCTGAGTTTTTGACTTAATCCTTGACCTGATGAAGAGGGTGGCAGCAAGGACCCTGCCTGCAGTTAAAGGAGGGGCATTTGGAGGTGGGCAGCTGGAACGGGTCTCCTGGGAGGGTCAGGATTCCCTCGGGGGTGCGCTGGTGCCCTCCCCACCGTAATTTCCCTGCCTGCCCATCCTCGCCCCACACCTCCTGCCTTCCCCCCTGTCCTCCCGCATGGCTGTCTCACTCCTCCCCCAAAATGACTTCATAAGTGCTGCTTTCAGCTCCTCTCTAGGGCCTTGCAACTATTTCTACGACTTCTCCCAAATCTGTTTTCCCTTCCCCAGGTTGCCTCTCACCGCCTAATTATGCCCTAGGCATCTCTCCTTTCATCTATATCTGTATCTTCTCGGATCTCTTCCCTTCCTTCCAGGTTAGTGCATCACAGACATGTCCCCGGAGTATTTTGGTAACAGAAAAGAAGGAGATGGATCACTGACATCCATACTTGGTCACCATCGCACCCCTATTCTCCTTAGTCACGGGTGTTCATTTTATTTTCCTTTTAACATTTTATGTTGGCTGTTAAGACCAATAAAGATGAACGTTTCTCATTTTAGACCCTTAATCTGTCCCCTCCGTGAGTGAGCAGTGAAGCTGGGGAGGGAGGACAGGAATGGGAGCTACACAGTCCTCAAACTCATCGATCTAGTCGATCTCCCATCTCCTGTTTTCTCCTTTATTCCACTTTAAGACTCTCACCAAAATGTCTTCTGCTCCTGGGCTCCCTGCAGCTTCCTTTGATGGTCCTCCCTTCCTGGAATCTGATGGCCAACTTCCAACCACATTACTTTTGATCTCAGTTTCCTCCAGCCACATCCTCCTTCCAAATCTCACCTGGCCGATGGCGTTGTCTGTGGCTTACTCTGTCCTGCCTTTCAAGCCGCGCCTAACACCTGGCTTCCAGAAAGCTGAGTTAGATGACCTCCTGACCCCCAACATCATTTTCAGGCACCCTCACCCCCCAGTTCCTTGGAAGCTAATTGGGATAATTCGCAGCCATCACTGCTTATTTCTTCCAGTAGAGGGACTTCCCACCACAACGATCCATGTTTACCAAAGTGTGGCCTCAGTCAGCCAGGCTGGCTGTACAAATTTAGCCACAATGAGCATATATATCACCATGCCTGGACCATAGCAATGGGCAGTCAATAAATGTGTGTTTAAGCTTAATCTGAACAAAAGAACTCATAGTTTGGGCAAGTGAGAATTCTCTTTTTTTTGTAAATTGAAGTATGGTTGATTTACAATGTTGTGTTAGGTTCAGGTGTACAGCAAAGTGATTCAGTTATACACACACACACACACACACACACACACACACACACACACACATATAGACACATATATATTCTTTTTCAGATGCTTTTCCATTATAGATTATTATAAGATATTGAGTATAGTTGTTTCCGCTGCTATACGGTAGTTCCTTGTTGTTTATTTTATATATAGTAGTGTGTATCTGTTAATCCCCTATTCCTAATTTATCCCTCCCCCCCTTTCCCCTTTGGTAACCACAAGTTTGCTTTCTATGTCTGTGAGTCTATTTCTGCTCGAGATAAAGTTTATTTATCACTTTTTTAGACTACACATATAAGTGATATTATATGTCTGTCTGACTTACTTCACTTAGTACGATAATCTCTAGGTCCATCCATGTTGCTGCAAATGGCATTATTTCATTATTTTTTTTATGACTGACTAATATTCCGTTGTATATATACACCACATCTTCTTTATCCATTCATCTGTCAATGGACATTTAGGTTGCTTCCATGTCTTGGCTATTGTAAATAGTGCTGCTATAAACATTGGGGTGCATGTATCTTTTCGAATTATGGTCTTCTCCCGCTATATGGCCAGGAGTGGAATTGCTGGATCATATGGTAACTCTATTTTTAGTTTTTTAAGGAACCTGTATACTGTTCTCCATAGTGGCTTCAGAAAGAATTCTGATTTAATTTTTTTTTAAAAATTCAGTCAACCAAGTATTTATTTCATGGCCAATATGTTTCAGGCATTGGGGGTCTTCTGATATTCATCATGATGAGATATGTCATGAGTAATCCGTCAAGAGCATTCACTGAGTGCCTTCTGTGAACTTGGCACTGTGGTATCACCATGAAGTAAGTGCAGGACTGAAGAAGATGTTGGTGGCGGGGAGAGTCTTACAGGCTGGTGGGTTTGGGGGGGCGGTGTTTGCTGTAAGGCTGGGCTGGCAACATAAAGAATCCTGAATGTGGCCTGGAGCTTTTCCAGTCCCCAGCTTGACCTGTCTGGCCATCTCGCTTAGGTGTCTCCCCACAACCACCTGGCCACAGATCCGCAACTCTGATTTCATCACCACACAAAATGCAGAACTTCACACCACTCCTAACCAGTGTGGGTTCACTGTCTAAGCAGAGCCCTGAGAGCTACAGTGAAGACCGTGAGCCTAGAAATTAGGGAACCTTGGTTTCAGTTCTGGTTCTTCAGGTGCATATTCAATTGTGTGAAGTTTTCATAAGTGAACAGGAGGCCCTGCATCATTTACGTGTAAATTTTAGGGAGACACCACTGGTTAACCCTTTCTCGAGTTGAAAAAGGAAAAGAGAAAAATACAGAGTCCATGTGCTCAGGCCATTAATTTCCTTTCAGGTTGTTTAAAACCAATCCATCAATGACCATATCTAGAAAAATTACCTTATCTTTGAAATTATTTGGAAATGAGATAGTACAACTTAATCTAGAGCCTGAACCTCGGGATTTGAGAAGTTCTTTTCTCAAATAAAACAGTAACTGTCAGGCTTTCCTGGTGGCACCGTGGTTAAGAATCCACCTGCCAATGCAGGGGGCACGGGTTTGAGCCCTGGGCTGGGAAGATTCCACATGCCGCAGAGCATCTAAGCCCATGCGCTACAACTACTGAAGCCCACGTGCCTAGAACCCATGCTCTGCAACAAGAGAAGCCACTGCAATGAGAAGCCCGTGCACTGCAACAAAGAATAGCCCCCGCTCGCTGCAACTAGGGGAAGACTGTGTGCAGCAATGAAGACCTAATGCAGCCAAAAATAAATAAATTAATTAAAAAGTAACTTGTTAAAAAATAATTTTCTGTGAAACAGTCAAATTTCTTCCTCAAAAATTTTCTTGGATTTTATTTTTTACTTTTTATATATTTATTTTTTATTGGAGTATAGTTGATTTACAATGTTATGTTAGTTTCAAGTGTACAGCAAAGTGATTCAGTTCTTTGTATATATGTATGTATATATATTCTTTTTCAGATTCTTTTCCATTATAGGTTATTACAAGATATTGAATCTAGTTCCCTGCGCTATACAGTAGGTCCTTGTTGTTTATCTATTTTATATATAGTAGTGTGTATCTGTTTCCTGGATTTTGTAATCGCTGACTTTGGGATGGGGAAATCTCAATCAATATTTATTCACTCTTAGATCCAATGGAAAATGTATCCTGAGCCCTTTTTTATTATTAGCAAGTAGAAGCTCAAGGTATTCTTAAACTTGTCAAAAATAGTCTAAATACTGCACTTCACAAAATTAATAAAGTGAGAAAAATGGGCTTCCTGTTTCTTTCAAGTTGCTGAAGGGATTCACCACAAGATGGCGCCATGCAAGTGCTACTTAATAAAATGTTTTCCCCTGTGGGTACCGTTCATCTTACACGAGGCCCTTATATTATCCTTAAGCGCTGTGGCATATGGCACATCTGAGAATGCGGTTTACACAGAGGCAAATGCTTGTCTTGCTATGTGAGTTTTTAGTGACTAAGGTCTTCCTCTTGTTCTTCGTATGAGCTCTACCTTTCAGCAAGCTTTTCTGCTAACATGCTATTGCCACGACACCAAGCCCACAGTTACATATTTTGAGGGGAAGGTGACTTAGTTAGGTGGGTCTCTGAAGGCATTTAAGTTTTCCCCTCAGCTCCTGATGGAAAATGCAGGAAGGTTATGTTCTGGTTCCTTTCTCTATCATGTTTTGTTGTCGTGGATTTCCGTAAGCACCAAACTCTTGGTGTCCTTAATTTATCTGTAGAAGATCAGCAGCAGATCTAGAAAAGTCTGCAGAGCTTGTGATTCTCATTTCCAATAATGCAAGGATGAGTCTGAACTCCAAGGCCGAGTGACAGCCATTCCCTTCACATGTGAAAGCAAACGTCTCCATCGGATGTTCAAATCCTGGATAACTGGATGATTTGGAAATTAAAGGGGTCCAACCTTCACATGGTTTTTAACACTTGGAAAGATAGTCACAGGAAAGGATGTAGCCTTTTTTTTAAATCGGAGGAGAGAATGAAGTGCAGGGCGTGTGTCCTTGAAGTTAAATAGAACTTTAACTACTACTCCCTTGTTGCCATGTTGCTAGGTAAATATTTGCAAAGTGCCTACCGCCTCTCTGGATTTGGGGCATGTGTCTACCGGGTATGAAACAATCTCTGTGGGGAAGCGAGCCTTCCCAGCCTTTATCCCTCTCTTGCAGCAGAGTTCATCGAATATGACACGACCTCCAGAGGAAAGGGAGAACTCCTAGTTCTTCTGTCTCAGCTGGCACTGGAGCATTCTGGTGGCCAAGACCTGTGGGTCCTTTGCAGGAGCCCTGGAGACGGCAGGTAGGCCCAGAGGTTCCTTCCTAGAGTTGTAGTATTTCCTCAGGGCTTGTGTCCGGAGGGCGTTGACAGGTAGACCACTGAGCTCATGTGGTTCTTAGGGGCAGCCATCACTAAGAAACACTGACATGTGGAAAAGTAATGAGATGGAAAGTCATATTTTTCAGAACTGTTCTGAGGTAGGATATTCTAAGGGGTAGGAAGAAACACCTCGATAAGTGGTTTAAGGCGAAGTTATGATCGCCAGCCCCGACCCAGCCACTCCAGAGGTCATGCTAGGGTAACAGCGGCAATCTGCCTAACTGCCTTCCAAGGGAAAAACTTGTTTGCTAAGTGGGATGCACAGCATGGGGCCTGTTTTTAGGGACAAAAGAGAAGAGACTGAGTTATCAGATACTTTCTCCTTCTATCTCTCCCCTATCCCCCAACCAACAGGCTCTCATAATCATCAAACAAATCCCTAAAGACTGTGGATTTAAAGGCGTGCCCAGGTATAAGCCTGTTAAAGCACCAAATGTCTTCCCCGAGGCAGGGGACGCGGGTTCGTGCCCTGGTCCGGGAAGATCCCACATGCCGCGGAGCGGCTGGGCCCGTGAGCCATGGCCACTGAGCCTGTGCGTCCGGAGCCTGTGCTCCGCAACGGGAGAGGCCACAACAGCGAGAGGCCCGCGTACAGCAAAAAAAAAAAGAGAAACATAAGAAGAGGTTCAGGTTACAGGATTATTATCCAAGTGCCCGCTGGGTCAGGACCTTACCTTTTCACACCTGCCTTGTCTCTCAGACAAGCATCTTGGGACAATATGAGAGCTGTATATCCCAAATTTTCTGGTTTTAAATATTCTGTCCATTCTGTTCAGGTAAGTATATTTTAACTTGACCCTCAAGTCTCATGTCCTGATTTTGGCCTCAGAAATTTAGCCACCACAGACAGACTCAAGACTCAGACTTCGAGCTCAGCCATCCTTCCTTTCTTGCAGTAGGAAATCCCCTACGAGATGATCAGAGGTGGATCACTTGGAAAACTGCCAGGCCCGGGGTGGGCGGGGGGGTGGGCGGGGGGATGGGGGGAACATTGCTTGTGTCGACTCCAGTGGAACACCATTGTGGATGCTTAAGTGAGTTAGTCACTGAGGGGGAAGATGAGACGGATCAAAGGCCAGGCTCAATGGAGGTACCTATTTTTAGAGAGCTTTGAGTTATTCAGGAAGGGTCCTCTCAAAGTGTGAATGGACCTATGGAAACAGAAATTCAGTCTTTTGTCTCTAGAATTTAGCTGCTTGAGAGAAGGCTCTCTGAATTGTCCAGCCTAAGGGCACATACTCTTGGCCAAATTTAGCAGCCCCTGTTTCTTCTATCCCATTTTTTTCCCTTTCTTAAATTCCTCTTTTCTTTTGCCAGAGTCGTTTCTGAGTGATCGCGTCATGGTGAAGACATGCGTCGTAAGCCTTCTGAGCTCCCGCATGCATGCCCAAGAGTGTCTTTTTGTTCCTCACGTCTGATTGATAATTTCAGCGAGCTGAGAACTCTAAATTCAGAGCCATTTCCCGTACGTGTTTTGAACACATTGCTTTATCATCTTCTAGCATAATTATTTTAAGTTTTAAAAATTTAAATAAGATTTTTCTCTCAGGCCATTTCCGTCAGCCATCAAGGCTCTCCACCCCTATTAACTTCTGCTTCTTAGGCCAAGCCTTTCCTCATAGCCAGGGTGGGGTCAGAACTCCTGGTCAGAACTCCCTCTGAGAGTGCGTCTGTCTCAAGGGGATCAAATGCTTATAGTCAGGGTGAAAAGCTATTAATCTTTAGTGCCAGGGGCTGGAAGCAGGCCTCTTATGGAATTTGTGACTCATGCGAGAGCCTGAAAGATTCATTTGTTCCTGTTGGGCCCTAACTGCATGGGCTGAACATCACCGAGATGTCTAAAATCTAGCGCCAAGACACCATGTTAACTCACCTGGAAACTACCTGTTTCTGATTGGTGTCAGGATACAGAACACCTGTTGGGTGAATTGTCAACTTCCAGGTCTAACAAGCCATCTGCTATTTTGCTGAGTCACAGGGTAAGAGATGGCTGGGACAGTTAGATGCCCGTACAAGGGACAGGAGTAATTCATGTTCTTAGCAAGAGGTGATAGCTGGTGATAGTTCCCTCTGCATAATGGATGAATTATGAAATAACCCCAGGGAGAACCTGCCAAAAAGTGAGCTCCCCAAAAGTGGGATGGGCAGCCTTGCCAACCCCTGAGCTCTTCCTAAGGGTTATTCTGAGTGGAGATAATGTAAATCAGATCCAAGAACCTACCGGACAGTTGGAATTCATGACCTTTAAGTTCTTTTCAACCACGAAAATTTGTCTGCAGTGCTTAGCGCAATGCCTGGCACACAGTAGATGCTCAACAAATGCTAAATAAAATGTTTGTGGACTGCATTATGCCTCAGCTGCCGAGGCGAATAGCACCCCTGTTTTCATTTGCTATAATTCGAGTTCACACTAAACAGGATGTAGTTCACAGCTACCATGAGCTACCTACATTGAAACATTAATAGAAGAGCCTCTTCCACAAACAGTGGCCGAGTTGGAACTGGGGACTCAGTTTTGGCCCCAAGCACTCTTCTGCTTGAAGTATTTATGGCCCTACCACAAACTTGGTATCGTGTAGACAGAAGCAATGCACAGGGCACCAAAACAGTTAAACAGCAAAGCCCTACTTAATTGTTTGGATTAAGGCTTTTGAATAGTAGTGAAGAGGCTTCCAGGCAGCACTTGGCCTGGAAAATATAGCTTTTCTTGTCCATGAGGGTTGAAGAAGATCTGCCACTTTTTTTGTGTACCAGCTTGTGCGGTGCAGCGAGGAAAGTAATCTGTAAGAGTGGGGACGGTAGAGACACAGGTGTTCGTGCCCATCTATTCAGTGAGAAAGCTAGAAAGGATGGAGCCTTTCAGATAGGATTCAGAGAGGCTGCCCATATGAGCATCACAAAGTCAACACCAAGAGGAGACTGGCCCGCGTGACCAGATGACAGTCAAGGGCAACAGGCAAGGAAGGGACCTGGCCGCCCAGGCAGACTGCCTTCGCCTGTGCTGGTTTCCAATTCAAAAATGAGTCTGATAGAGGATATTTCCTCCTTTGTGAGTTTATTTTTATGTACGAAAATAGTATTACAGGTTTATAGGAAGATGCAAAAGAAAATAATGTATCCATAGTCTTATCAGTGACTTTTTCAAGCCTGTTTAATACCTTCTAGGCTCCCTGCAGGCACATATAGTTTATTAGAGATGGATGGTTTATGACAGTCGCAGTGCCAATGTAATGTGTGCAGTTGGATTATCCTTCCAGCTGAGTATATCATATGTATTTTGCTAAATATTTTCTCCCAACTTTTATTTCACACTTTTGGCTTCTTGCAGCTAAATGGTATTTTGTCACGTGGAAGGAACAATAGTATCTAACATGTGTTATGTTTATTATATGCTAAGGTGAATGCCCTGAGCTTTTAATGTTTATCTCATTTATTCCCCACAGCTGTAGGATGATGGGTGATATTATTTACCTCTTTTTTTTTCAGATGAGGAGTTTTAGAGAGAGTTTGGTAGCACAGCCTGTGAGTGGCAGAGCTGGGGTTTGGTCCTGATCTGATTCCAGGGCACGCCTCTTGCTAGTTGGACATTTAAATTGCTTCCTTTTATTTTCTTTTGTTATTATAACTCACCCTACAACCGAACAGCTTTATCCCCAGACCATCTGCAGTGTAATGTTGTTGACACTGAACAACAGAGTCAAAGAGTGTGGACATTTTGATAACATTTGATGCCTTGTGCCAAAATGACTGAAAAAATTATGCCACTTTATAATACATAAATTATAGATATATTTTTTATCCATCTATCTATAAACGTATATCATTGCCAGCATTAGTTATGTTAATTAAAAATTTTGTTTCACTAATTTAGTAGCAAAATGATAATTTAGTTTAGTTTTTTTCTTTTCCAATATGGTTTATTACAGGATATTGAATATAGTTCCCTCTGCTATACAGTAGGACCTTGTTGTTTATCCATTCTATATGTAATAGTTTGCCCCTGCTAATCCCAAACTCCCAATCCTTTCCTCCCCATCTCCCCCTCCCCAAAATTTAGTATTCTAACTTGTTTTATTATTTGAACAATTAAACATTACTTCATGTATTTGTCCAGCTGCTATAGTTCTTTGAGTCATAGGTTTATATACTTTTTCAATTTATTCATTGGAGACATTTTTTAAAAAATCAATTAATAAGGACTTTTCTCGTACTAGTAAGAAAGATATTAACCGTTTGTCAGATTTGGTGCAAATATTTTTCCTGGTCTGTTTGCACTTTGTTTTATTCATTTTGACATATTTTCAAAAGTTTATCTAGTCAGATATAGCCATTTCTAACTTTTTAATGTAATATACTGCTTCTAGACAAAGTTCTCTCTTCTAAACTCTTCTCCAGATATTTCAGAAATATTTTAATTTATTTTTCTGTAATCTTTTTGTGCGGTTAAACAGCACTATTTGGAATTTATATTGATTTTTGGTGTGATTAGATGCCTAACATGCTCCAGGCTGTTTCATAACAAACAAACAAACAAACAAAAATCCTTATCCCATCTCTCTCTCTCTCTCTCTCTCTCTCTCTCTCTCTCTCTCTCTCTCTCTCTCTCTCTCTCTCTCTCTCTCTCTCTCTGTCTCTCTCTGTCTCTCTCTCTCATCTTGCCAATGACCTACACTTTCATTTCTGTTCGGTAAATTCCTAGGAGTAGAATTGGTGGATTATATGGTAGGTGTATGTTTTTTGTTTGTTTTTTTGCGGTACGCGGGACTCCCACCGCCGCGGCTCCTCCCGCCGCGGAGCAACAGGCTCCGGACGCCCAGGCCCAGCGGCCATGGCCAACGGGCGCAGCCGCTCCGCGGCACGTGGGATCCTCCCGGACCGGGGCACATACCCGCATACCCTGCATCGGCAGGCGGACTCTCAACCACTGCGCCACCAGGGAAGCCCAGTAGGTGTGTGTTTAACCTTATTAAAAACTGGATTTGGATAACTGCTAAGCTGTTATTCAAAGTGGTTGTACCATTTTAAACTCTCTCACTAACACTGCAAGAAAATTCCAGTTGCCTCACCTTCTTGCTAACATTTAATATGGTCAGTCTTTTTCTTTTTCTTTTTTTTTTTTGGGGGGCGATACGCAGGCCTCTCACTGTTGTGGCCCCTCCCGTTGCGGAGCACAGGCTCCGGACGCGCAGGCTCAGCGGCCATGGCTCACGGGCCCAGCCGCTCCGCGGCATGTGGGATCTTCCCGGACCGGGGCACGAACCTGTATCCCCTGCATCGGCAGGCGGACTCTCAACCACTGCGCCACCAGGGAAGCCCCAGTCTTTTTCATTTTAATTGTTAATGGATATAAAGTAACATGTATGCTGGTTTTAATTTGCATTTTCCTACTGACTAATGATTTTGAGCACTTTTCTATGTGCTTAGTGGTAATTTGTAGAGCGTATTTTGTGACACGTCTGTTAAAATCTTTTATCCATTTAAAAACTGGGTTGAGCTTCCCTGGTGGCGCAGTGGTTGAGAATCTACCTGCCAATGCAGGGGACACAGGTTCGAGCCCTGGTCCGGGAAGATCCCACATACCGCGGAGCAACTAAGCCCGTGCACAACAACTACTGAGCCTGCGCTCTAGAGCCCGCAAGCTACAGCTACTGAGCCCAAGGGCCACAACTACTGAAGCCTGCGTGCCTAGAGCCCATGCTCTGCAACAAGAGAAGCCACCGCAATGAGAAGCCCATGCATTGCAACAAAGAGTAGCCCCCGCTCGCTACAACTAGAGGAAGCCCACGCGCAGCAACGGAGACCCAACGCAGCCAAAAAATAAGTAAAATAAAATAAATTAAAAAAATTAAAAATAAAAAAATAAAAACTGGGTTATTGGGAATTCCTTGGCTGTCGAGTGGTTAGGGCTCTGTGCTTCCACTGCAGGGGGCACAGGTTCGATCCCTGGTTGGGGAACTAAGATCCCACATGCCACGTGGTGTGGCCAAAATAATAATAATAATAATAAATAAAAATTGGGTTGTTTTTCTTTTTGGTTTATAGAAGCACATTATATATTCTGGACATAAGACCCCTGTCAGATGTGTATATTGTGTATTTCTCCCAGCCTATGGCTTGCCTTTTCAATATTTCCAGTTTATCAATCTTTTCTTTCATGGTTAATACTTTTTGTGTCCTAAGAAAATTGTTGCCTACTTCCAAGGTCATGAACATATATATTCCCCTATGTTTTCTTCTAGGAGCCTTATAGTTTTAGCTTTTACCTTTAGTTCTAAGATCCAGCTCAAATAAAATTTTTGCATGTGGTATGAGCAGGGTCAAGGTATATTCTTTTCCATATGGATATTCAGTAGTTCCAGCAAGATGTGTTGAAATGAATTCCCCCACTGAATTATTTGGGCACGTTTGTCGAAAATCAATTGATCGCATTTTACACACACACACACACACACACACACACACACACACACACACACAATTTCTGGACTCCCTATTCTGCTCCACTGATGTATTTGTCTATCTTTGCCCCAATACCACACTGTCTTGTAGCTTTATAGTAGTACGTCCTGATGTCAGGTAGTGTAACCCTTCTAAACCAGCACTTCTTTTTTTCAAGATCATTTTGGCTGTTCTATGTCTTCATATTTTAGAATCAGCTTGCTAATTTCTACCAGAAAAGCCTGGAGGGATTTGGATCGGGATCATGTTGAATCTCTGGATCATTTTGGGAAGGATTAACATCTAAATAAACTGAGTCTTCTGAACATGCATATGACATATCTCTCCATTTAATTGGCTAATTAATAAGGCATTAAGTAATGCCTTATTGCATAGGCTAGAACTCAAGTACAATGTTGAAGTAGTGAAATCAGACATTCTTGCCTTGTTCCCAATCTTAGAGAGAAGACAGACAATATTTCGACCTTAAGTATGATGTTTTTGTCATGAATGGATGTTGAAATTTGTCAAATGCTTCTGCATCCACAAAGGCAGTATGAGTTTTCATATTTTATTCTGTTAATGTGGTGAAATACTTTAATTGATTTTCAAATATTAAATCAACTTTGCCTTCTTGGAATAAACCCCATTATGTTATGATATATTATCGTATATATATCTGCTCTAAGCAAATATATATATATATATGTATATATATTGACTTTGCTAGTATCTTGTCAATATTTGCATCTTTGTTCTTGAAGGATATTGGTCGGTACTTTTAATTTGCAATGCCATAGGCTAGTTAACAGGGTTTATGTCAGACTATTTGTTGCAGCCCCACAGGCCATCTTTCTCCCCCAATCTTTTTTCTTTGCTGTTTAGTTTAGAATATTTCTGCTTATCTGTCTAGGTTCACTGATTCTTCCACAGTGAACACTCTCCTATTAATCCCATGTGATAAAATTTTATTTCAGATATATTTTTCTGTTCTGGGGTTTCCATTTGGTTCTGTTTTTAGAGCGTCTATATTGCTTTTTAAAAATTAATTAATTTTATTATTTTTGGCTGCATTGGGTCTTCGTTGCTGTGCACGGGCTTTCTCTAGTTGTGGCGAGCAGGGGCTACTCTTTGTTGCAGTGCGCAGGCTTCTCATTGCAGTGGCTTCTCTTGTTGTGGAGCAGGGCTCTAGGTGTATGAGCTTCAGTAGTTGTGGCATGTGGGCTCAGTAGTTGTGGCACGTGGGCTCAGTAGTTGTGGTGCACAAGCTTAGTTGCTCCACGGCACGTGGGATCTTCCTGGACCAGGGCTCGAACCCGTGTCGCCTGCATCGGCAGTTGGATTCTTAACCACTGCGCCACCAGGGAGGCCCCTATATTGCTCTTAAAATTCACCATTTCTGGGCTTCCCTGGTGGCGCAGTGGTTGAGAGTCCGCCTGCCGATGCAGGGGACACGGGTTCGTGCCCCGATCCAGGAAGATCCCACATGCCGCGGAGCAGATGGGCCCATGAGCCATGGCCACTGAGCCTGCACGTCCAGAGCCTGTGCTCTGCAACAAGAGAGGCCACAACAGTGAGAGGCCCGCGTACTGCAAAAAAAAAAAAAAAAAAAAATCACCATTTCTTTCCTCTTTGTAACTACCTTTTCCTTCACAACATTTACCATATTTGTTTGCAAATTCCAATAAATAGGTCATCTGCAGGTCTACTTTTATTAGCTGTCTTTCTTCCTGTGCCAATGGGTACACTTTTTCCTATACATGTTCCTGTCTGGTAACTTTTCTTTTCTCTGAGTTTATTGGCAGAAAGCTGAGTTCCATGCAAGTTACTGGTAGCAGAACTTCTTTCCACTCATTTTTTTAACATTAAACAAGTTGAAGTGATTTTCAAAAGTCATAAATTCTGGGGAATTCCTTGGGGGTCCAGTGGTTAGGACTCCACACTTCCACTGCCTAACTAAGAACCCGTGTGGTGCAGCCAAAAAATAAGCCCCAAAAAAACAAAGACAAAAGCCATAAAATCTGGGTTTTAATCCCATTCCTGCTACTCATTAGCTCCAGGGTCTTGGACAAGTTACTTAACTTTTCTGAACCTCAAAATTTTCCCCATATTTAACATGAGGGATTAGAATAGGTGTCTTCCAACTCTACGATTTGGAGATTTTATGATTATAATGTGTTGGTCCTCAGACTCAAGCACTGGTGCTGGGGACCAAATTTTAACTCTTTCACCTCAAAGTTCTGCTGACTGAGTACCCCCTTTACCTCTGAGCAGTTTTGCCTGGGTGATTTCCCTTGCTACTGCAAGCAGCCAACTCCCACTTACACACCCAAAAAGGACTTCATCTTTGCAGTCCTTTTTGTTCCCCTATCTCAGGAGGAAGGTACCTTTGACCTGGAAAGAGCGTCTGTGTGTAGAAGCATGGATGGAGAATGTCAAACAGCAGAGAAAGTTGGTAGCACTGGAAATACATCACCAATGCAAAGTTTTGACTCCACCTGAGACCTGCTGAAGCAGAAAGGCGGGGCTGGGGCCTAGGACTGTAGGTTTAACAAGCTCGGCAGGTCCAGGTGATTACAATGCACACTCAAGACTGAGAACTGGTGTGGAGGAGTGTGATACAACAGAGCAGGAACACGGAACGGGGCCTGGGGCGGGGGATGGGAGACAACAGTAAAAGCCATACAGAGGAATGTTTCGCTTTTACTCTTAGAAACAGAAACTAGAGTCTATTTTGGTCTTCGGAAAGTGGTCGCTCAGAAGAGTGGGTGGTGGGCTTCCCTGGTGGCGCAGTGGTTGAGAGTCCGCCTGCCGATGCAGGGGACACGGGTTCGTGCCCCGGTCCGGGAGGATCCCACATGCCGCGGAGCGGCTGGGCCCGTGACCCATGGCCGCTGAGCCTGCGCGTCCAGAGCCTGTGCTCCGCAACGGGAGAGGCCACAACGGTGAGAGGCCCGCGTACCGCAAAAAAAAAAAAAAAAAAAGAGTGGGTGGCATTTCTTTGGATGATATTTGAGCTGTTTTGAGAAGTAGAGGATTGAGGCAAGAACCATATGGCCTAGGAGTCAGACTAGGATTTTCTCCAGGTCATTTCTCTCCAAACCAACCAGCTTCTTTGGTTCTCTGAAGGCCAAAGTGCGTCAAGACGGCTGCCCTGCAGTCACACTGGCTTCGGTATGGATAGAGGTTTGGTGCTGGTTGGTCCCATTAGGAGTTCGGGTTTATCCCATTAGCACCTCGTGGAGCCCACTGCCTCAGTGGTGCCCTGAGTGTGGTCACCCGGCCTCTAGGAGGGGCTGGGTGAGTAGTTCTAGGAGAAATCAGGAAGGTTAGGCTGACCTGGCTTGGAGCACACAGCATGTGTAAGCTTGGGAGTTCATGAAGCCCAACCGTTCCGTTTCCTAACAGGAGACAACAATGGAGGTATTTCTCTGGCCAGAGGGAAATGGAGCCAACTTCTGTCAAGCAATTGCAAACACATGTGGATTGAAAAAAAGGGAACGCTGGTGAATGGTTAAGGTAAAAAGAGTCTTTGTTTTAGATGGTTTGAAACCACAGTAGGTTTGGTAAAACAAGGTACTTGGGCTTGTGCGGGAGAGGGAGAGAACATGCTCTCATATGTTTACTGGTTTCCTAGGGATTCCTGTGCTTGCCCCTTGTGGAGACATTCTTGCTACGTGGTGGAGCAGTGCTTTCATTGCATTACTCTCTTGCCCAAGACCTCACTCCTGCCTGCCCTGTGAAGTCTGCCTTTGGCCACACCCTCAGGCCTAGGCTTTTTCCCAGACTTTTAACCTCCTTCTTTAATTTGATCCAATCCCACCTTTGCAGCCTCATCTCTGAATTCCTACCAACACCAGCGCTGCCTCTACCAGGCAGTCTCCCAGCTCACACCACCCTCTTGCTCACCGCCGTGCCCCACTCAGCCTGTTTGCCTCCCTACAGTGCTTCTCTCTTCCCCAAGTCAAACCATCCATCTTTCCTGATCTGGACCCCCCTCCCTGATTATACCATGTCACACTAGGCTCTGTTTCCCCAGCTCCAATATTTGTAGGCCCTGCTGCTAATTTAGTGGCTAAGTATACACTGTCTTGCGGTTTTTACTGATGGGCTCTCTAGCTGGCTCGTTCCATGGAAGAAAGAAGCTTGAGGTCAACCTCCTTTGGATTCTCCATGAGAGCCGCCAGCTTGGGGTTGGTCGCAGGGAAAATGAACACACTGCATCGTTGTTTGCTTGAGTAGAGATCTGGTACGTTAGGTATTGATGAACTGAATCGTGTTCCAGGGAACACCAGCTGGGTATGGTGCTCATCGTTCTGACCACCATATATATGCCTCTTACCATCTTAGATGGCGCACTCACCCCAGGGGCAGCAGCTCCATCCTGCTACCAGTGCTGTTCTAAGTTAAAGACAACTGTTCAAATAGGGAAAGAGGGGATTTCCCTGGTGGTCCAGTGGTTAAGACTTTGCCTACCATTGCAGGGGGTGCGGGTTCGATTCCTGGTTGGGGAGCTGGGATCCCACATGCCTCGAGGCCAAAGAACGAAAACATAGAACACAGGCAATGTTGTAGCAAATTCAATAGAGACCTTTTTAAAAAACAGGGCAGGAGAATGAAAGCGGAGTGTGGGGAGGGGGCGTTTTTATTATTCTTGCTCCTTAAATTTCAGTGCTTTGTCCTTTGAGGAGAGTATGTAAAGAAACATGAGGAATAAGTTAATTAAAACACGCTGAAAGGGGAGGAAAGAAGATGCACAAAGAGAGGGGCGTTAAAGAGAGTTTGACTTTCTTAGGGGGCCGGCCTTTTTTTCACTTGGCCATTTCCAGTCCATTCGTTGGGACCACACATGTGGTCCATTATCGTCTTATGTATTTAGCTGACCCTTCAGATAACATTGCCTCTCTTACCCATGAATAAAGTCGGAATGCTCTTGTCAGTACAGAAGGTGGCGTGGGCTAATGGATGAGGACACAAACAGAAAGTTAAAAATCTGGGCACCCCAGAAACTGGTACTCTTTCTCGACCAACTTTGGTGTGTGTACATCTGCACACACCTCTGTTTGACAAGGACAAAATTGAAAACACAATCAGTCATAAACAAAGATTGCTCTTGCCCCGCATTTTCTTTTGCATTGGTGAAGGTGTATTAAAAACTATATGACTTTTGTTATGCAGATAACATGATAAATTCACAAATATTCAACATGTAGATAACAAAAAGAAAGCATTCACTTGGAATCACATTATCCAGACATAACCACGCTTGCTCTTTTGCCAGATGCATTCTAGTTTTTTTGTTCCATGAATGTATATACACAGACATGTAAACTTATGAGTGGTATCACAATAAATATGTTATAAAGTTTTTCACTCTTCAATATATTTTAATCCTATTTTCACATAATCATCTATATCTTCATTTTAAAAAATTAATTTATTATTTATTTATTTATTTTTCGCTGCATTGGGTCTTCGTTGCTGCGCGCGGGCTTTCTCCAGTTGTGGTGAGCGGGGGCTACTCTTCGTTGCAGTGCACAAGCTTCTCATTGCCGTGGCTTCTCTTGTTGCAGAGCACGGGCTCTAGGCGCGCAGGCTTCAGTAGTTGTGGCACACGGGCTCAGTAGTTGTCGCTCGTGGGTTCTAGGGCACAGGCTCAGTATTTGCGGCACATGGGCTTTGTTGCTCCATGGCATGTGGGATCTTTCCGGACCAGGGATCGAACCCGTGTCCCCTGCATTGACAGGTGGATTCTTAACCACTGCACCACCAGGGAAGTCCCTATATCTTCATTTTTTTTTTTAATGTTTTGCTGTTTTTTTTAATTAATTTTTTGTTTTATTTTATTTTTGGCTGTGTTGGGTCTTCATTGCTGCACGTGGGCTTTCTCTAGTTGCAGTGAGCGGGGGCTACTCCTCGTTGCAGTGTGCGGGCTTCTCATGGCTGTGGCTTCTCCTGTTGCAGAGCACGGGCTCCAGGCACGCAGGCTCAGTAGTTGTGACTCTTGGGCTCTAGAGCGCAGGCTCAGTAGCTGTGGTGCATGGGCTCAGTTGCTCCGCGGCATGTGGGATCTTCCTGGACCGGGGCACGAACCTGTGTCCCCTGCATTGGCAGGCAGATTCTCAACCACTGCACCACCAGGGAAGCCCTATATCTTCATTTTTAATGGCTAATAATAATTCCTTTGGAGGTACCATAATGTTTTAACCATTTTTGTCAATTGATAGTTTTTAGGATCATACATTTTTTCTATAAATAAAGCTTCAGTGAACATGCTTTACATACAGACATCTTTGGATACTTTGAAGGATTAAATCCTTCGAAGCGGACTTACTAGGTCAGAGTATGCATTCTATTAAGAGTGAAGTAAGTCAGAAAGAGAAAAACAAATATAGTTTGTTATGCATACACGTGGAAGCTAGAAAAATGGTACAGATGAACCTGTTTGCAAGGCAGAAATAGAGACACAGACGTAGAGAGCAAACATATGGACACCAAGGGGGGAAAGGAGGGGTGGGATGAATTGGGAGATTGGGATTGACATATATACACTAATATGTATCCAACAGATAGCTAATGAGAACCTGCTGTACAGCACAGGGAACTCTACTTAATGCTCTGTGGTGACCTAAATGGGAAGGAAATCCGAAAAAGAGGAGATATATGTATACATATAGCTGATTCACTTTGCTATACAGCAGAAACTTACACAACACTGTAAAGCAACTATACCCCAATAAAAAAATAATAAACTAATAAATAAATGTAAAAAAAGAGTTGTCCTACAGATTGCCAAAATGCTCTCTGTAAGTGTCCATTCCTAAGGTTCTTGCCAACAATAAACTATTCCTCTTTAATCTGATACATTCTTACTGTATCTGACACATTCTTACTTTGATACAAACTAATGTTTTTATAGCAGTAACAACTAGATCCAGGTTCACAGGATAGCCCAGTACTGGTTGGCAGTCCCAAGAGAGAAAACTGTGACAGGCATCACCCTCTTGAGACAGTGTAGAAGGGTGCAGAGCTGTGGGAATCAGTGTCTGATTTGTGCTTCTGTGCCCTGAAGAAAAGCTTCTCCACAGGACATGCTCTGGACCTAAGGAAGCAGCCAGCCGCATTTAACCCACGTCCCAGCCTACCTGCTCTGCAGTGTTTTGCTTCCAACTGTCCATTCTGCTCCTCACTTTCTTCACACCCCAAACTCGACTGCATTTCACATCCTTTTCCTCCACAAACCTGCACTGAGGAAAAGATGTGGTATCAGTGAGTCCCACCTTGGTATAAATTGGAATCAACAAGCTCATTTTTCTAGTTGTTTGCTTTTAAAATTTATCCCTAATGGTGCAAAAAGAGCACTGTTCTTAATGAAAGAAATTTATAACAGAAGGGATGCTTTTTTCTTTCTTTGTTTTTAGCAACTCTTAAAAAGCAACTCCATCGGGCTTCCCTGGTGGCGCAGTGGTTGAGAGTCCGCCTGCCGATGCAGGGGACACGGGTTCATGTCCCAGTCCGGGAAGATCCCACATGCTGCGGAGCGGCTGGGCCCGTGAGCCATGGCGCTGAGCCTGCGCGTCCGGAGCCTGTGCTCCACAACGGGAGAGGCCACAGCAGTGAGAGGTCTGCGTACAGCAAAAAAAAAAAAGAAAAAAAAGCAACTCCATCGAGCCTATCTAAGTAGAATTAAGTTGCCCCTGACTGCCTGGGGAATTGCCACCTCCAACACAGATGGTTGCCCGAGTTAATGCTGGGCAAGGGACAACAGAGAGAGTGACCTTGTGGGAAGGACAAGTGAGTCACCTTGTCACGGGTTTCAGGAAAGTGACATGACTGCTCTGCGTGTTTCAGATCCATTCCTCAGTCCACACTTGTGGTCTACTGGTAAACCAGCTCTCCAAAGGGCAAAATGAGCCTGATTTGTAGCATTTGCTGCTTTCCATGGCAGATTTCAAGTTACTAACAGTTTAATGACTGGCTCACCACGCTCCTGACTGTTTAGCCATCAGCTCTTTCATCACGAAAGTCTCAGTGGTTGCTTTTACAATCAAATTTTCTTTTCTTTTCTTTTTATTTTTTTCTTTGTGGTACGCGGGCCTCTCACTGCTGTGGCCTCTCCCGTTGCGGAGCACAGGCTCCAGACGCACAGGCTCAGCGGCCATGGCTCACGGGCCCAGCCAGTCCACAGCATGTGGGATCTTCCCGGACCAGGGCACGAACCCGTGTGCCCTGCATCGGCAGGTGGACTCTCAACCACTGCGCCACCAGGGAAGCCCTCAACTTTTCTTTTAAAGCTGCTATGCCTCACCCCATCTCACCTGTTTATTATGATGGGCACACTGGAGGAATTGCCTCTCAATATTAGGTATACGTTGGACACCTCATGAAATCATTTTGTGATCATGGCAGTGGACCACTAACACCTGTCTGAGATGTAAGGCTACATCATCTCTTCTGTATTTGATGGTGAATGACACTGGGCTGTAACTAGATGCTCATGAGAGCTTTTAGGCAAGCTCACCGTTCTTTGTTAAGAAAAATGGGTGTCCTGCTGCTTTGGGAGCAGTGGCTTTTCTTTGAGAAAGAGAATGTATGTCAGACCCCTTAATTTTCACACGGGTGTGTCAATTCTGGCATCAGGTAGCTCAAGAATAGGGAAGTCTTTCTATCTAGCAATGCAGACAATATGAAAGAAAATGCTTGTGACGTCACACACACACATCCTTTTCCAGGTCACGGTGTCTTAAAGTTTAGTGGCATGAGAACCACCGAGGGAGTTTCAACAATGTTGATTTCTACCCTCTCCTCTCAATAGTCTGATTCAGTAGGTCTGCGTCCATCCCAGAATCTACATTTTATCAGCACTTCAGCTGAATGTGAAGCAGGTTCTGGCGGGGGTGGGGTGGGGGTGAGGGGGACATACTTGGAGGCCCTGGTCTCCCCTCCTTTAACTCTCACCCTTGTGCTAATGTTGGTCGTCAGACACAAGTATGTTCAGACCTGTAGACTCCTCCTCACTCAGCTGCAAATCAGTATCCCATGCCCTTGCCTTTTATCAAAGACCAATTACAAGAACCAGTCACATGAAGTAAATGTAGGTTTCTGCTCATACTTAGATTTAATAATAAATTCCTTTTAGAGTTTAATTTTAGTGGGGGAAAATGTCTTCTTTCTTCAATGTCTGAAGAGGGAGCCATCACATTTTTTTAGCCCCTAAGATGTCAGAATGGACTGAATTTAGTGTTTAATAACAATACTTGCCCACCCTGGGCTCCTGGTATAACTACGACTGCCTTTTTCTCCATAGTTTCTGGTGTCTCAGCTTTTATTGTAAGGTGCCTTAAGTCCTTTTTGGAAGTACACAATGTGTAACAAAGCAAAAAATAGATGAAACAGAGAGAGATCTGTTAGTTACAAGATCTGTTAGTAACAAGGGACATAATTTATCTCTTGGTATATCCAAAGCTGTAGCCTAGTAAAGGACTTCATCACACAGTTTTCCCACCATTTCTTTTGTCTTTTAACTTCAAGTTCCCTTCCATCCTACCTTCATCAGCACAGGGCTGACCATACCACCAATAGAGCCATCAACACTGTCATGGACTGAATGCTCATGCCCCCTACATTCACAGGTGGAAGCCCTGACTCCCAATAGGATGGCAGTTGGAGGTGGAACCTGTGGGAGGTAATGAGGTGAGGTCATGAAGGTGGGTTAGACTGAGTTAGAAGGAGGGTTAGGTGAGGTCATGAGGGTGGGGCCCTCATGATGCAGTTAGTGGCCTTACAAGAAGAGGAAGGACTAGGGGCTGGATGGGGTGGTGGGAGAAAGAGAGAGAGAGAGAGATCTCTATCTGCATACACCCAGGAAAAGTCATGTGAGGACAGAGTGAGAAGGTGGTCATCTGCAAGCCAGGAGGAGAGCTCTCGTACAGAACCTAAGTGGCCCCCACCTTGGTCTTGGACTTCCCAGCTTCTAGAACTGTGGGAAGTGCATGTCTGTTGTTTAAGCCACCCAGTCAATGATGTTTTGTGATGGCAGCCTGAGCTAAAACAAACAGCATCTATGGGCACCTACTGTAGACCCAGTGCTCTGTTTTTGCTGTCTGACAAGGGGAAAGATAGGGTAGATTTCTAAAACTGGGCAAGTCTAACTTTTACACTCCCTACTCACAATGTGACTGGTCTCTGTGGCTTTTTCTGACAAATGCAGTTTCCTAGGTGTGCAAATGTCCCAGGAGAAAGTGCGATCCTTCCTCACACAAAGAAGAGCCACAAAATTCCGCCCAGCTCATGAGCTCTGTGCCTATCACCTCCCTCTCATGGGGGTGGGCAAACTCCTCTGTAGACCCCTAGAAAAATGCCATGAGTCTGAAGTGCCCTGTGAAATGCTGCCCACCTCACTGGCATGGCCAAGGCTCTGAGCTATTTCCCATTAAAGAGTCCCTTTCAACTTTGAGTCATCCAAGTTTTCTCAGTCAATCTGACCAGAGGGCCCCTCCCTTTTAATTTTTTCATTTTGAATAATGTCTGTTAGAAATCGGCAAAGGGCTGTGCTCAAGACCTACCTCCCCTGAGTGCCGGTAATGGCCCTCTCGTCTTAGAGGGGCTCAGTTTTACCTGCCGACACCGACACTGACCCTCTGTCTTCCCTGAAAGAGAAAGCTTCACCACTGAAAGAAATGCTTGTTTTGTTTTTGAGTCAAACAGAGATGATTCTAGAACTATAAGGCAATTATCACGAGGCCAGCTGTGGTTTCTTAAAAAAGGCCAGAGTGGTCTACTGGTGGAAGATACCTTAAAAAACAAAATGGGGGCTTCCCTGGTGGCGCAGTGGCTGAAAGTCTGCCTGGCAATGCAGGGGACACGGGTTCGAGCCCTGGTCTGGGAGGATCCCACATGCCGCGGAGCAACTGGGCCCATGAGCCACAACTACTGAGCCTGCGCGTCTGGAACCTGTGCTCCGCAACGAGAGGCCGCGATAGTGAGAGGCCCACTCACCGCGATGAAGAGTGGCCCCTGCTCGCCGCAACTGGAGAAAGCCCTCGCACAGAAACGAAGACCCAACACAGCCAAAAATAAATACATACATACATTAAAAAATAAATTTATATATATATATTTTTAAATGGTTGGAAGGAAGCGTTAGAGATTTAAAAGTCTGTGAAGGGGGGATGGGAAATGGGGAGTTGTTTCATGGGGATAGAGTGTCAGTCTTGCAAGATGAAAACCTTCTGGAGATTTGTTGCACTACAATGTGAATTTATCTCACGCTACTGAACTGTGCACTTAAAAATGGTTAAGGTGGTCAATTTAATGTTATGTGTTTTTCTAGTTTTTTTTTTTTTTTTTTTAACCACATGACAAAAGAAAAAAGAGTCTGAGAAAGGTAAGGGAGGAAGGATGGGAGAGGGGAACACGTATCTGGAAAGTGAATGCTTAAAATGAAGTATTATAATAGAGTTACCTGTATCCAGAATATAATGATACCAATAGCATCTCTCTCTCTCTCATTTGTGTTTTTTGCTCTGTGTCCTTTTTTCTCTCATCATTTTGATCTGTAGAACCTGCTGGAAGACTAGACAAAGTAAGGTGGCCAGATAGCAGTGCGGTCATTGTCATTTTGGCCACTACATTTTCAGGAGACCAAGGGCTACCTGCTTTTTTTCTGCTGGTCCTCAAAGCATCTCAAGTAGCTTGAGAATTCTTGATTCCTCCAACACTAAGTCACTGCTTCAGGCCCCAAGTTAATGGATGGGGGGAAAAATTAAGTCATTAATTTGCACGCTTGGTCAGAGCCAGGTCTTTGTTTATGCTGAATTGCACTTTGGATTCAGAAGTTCTGCCAAAAAAACCTGTGACAGTGCCATCCGATGTGAGATTGGGACAATTAATCAGAAACAAGCTTTTCTGTACTGTTTCTAGACTCCACCAGTGAGCATGAGAATGGGTCCTTTCCTTCACACAAAACTGAAAACACTAGGTGTCTGATGAGATTTGAACCAAAGGCAATAATAATTAATTATTATAATAAGTAACACTTTACAGCATGTTTAACATTTTACAAGTTATTCTGTCTAAATCATTTCATGTGGTCCTGACAAAACCACTGAAGGTGAGTCCTAGCATCCTCCTGTTGGGTTCAGAAAGGGTATGTGCTTGCCCAGGAACACATAGTTAGTCATCTGTCTAAAGTTACAGGAGCAGAGAAGGAGTTAAGATTTGAGCACTGTTTTCAACAGTCCAGGGCAGGTGGTGGCTTGGTGGTCACAGATACTGTAGAGCTGTATTGGTGAAACCAAGGAGAATTTTGCTTATGGAAGGGACCCACATATAAACCCTACTTGAGTTCCGTCTTCTTGTTTGACCTCACTAATCCATCATGCTCGACTGTTCTCGAGGGTCTCACCAGGGCACGTGGGCTACTGACTACAACTCAATTGTAAATGTGGTTGAGACCCTAAGGACTGGAGAGCAAGTTCTGTCATTCTCATAAGAGTTCATTTTCCCAGAATGAGGGCTAGCACAGAGGGAGTACTTCTCTTTGGTCCCAGCCTGCAAAGGCACACAGCGCATGCTGCCACCTCCTTACTGAGAGGGCCTCCCAGATCCCAAGGTGGAAGTTCAGTGATGTAGGTGATACAGATGGGCTTTAACCTGTGAACCAGCTTAGCTACATGGGGTCCATGGTGAGAAGCAGCTGGATTTCCAGCCATTCTGGTGATGGAGGTGGGCTGTGTGTGAACAAGAGCCTCCCAAAGGCAGTTCTGCTCTCAGTCTAGTGGGGCAAGGAGCAGGCTGCAGGGGCAAGGGGTGACCACATAGCTTATGACCGAAGACTTCAATCTCTTCTGCCTCTGGGTATTTCCTCTTTTCTCTTTCCTGCTCTAGTAGGAAAGAGAAAGGTAGATTTCCTCCCCAAACCCTGTTCTTGTGAGAGTGACCTTAGGTGATAAATGTAATGACTACAAACCTCAGTCTCCCCATTTGTAATCCTTCCTTAGCATGACATACACAGAGCCTTGTAATCTGTCATCATCTTCTTTTTTACTCTCATCCTTTACAATGTCCCCCCGACACATTATACATGGTCACAGTAAGCTACAGATGGAATGTCTGTGTCCCCCCCAAATTCATATGTTGAAACCTAACCCCCAATGAGATGGTGTTAGAAGATTGGGTCCTTGTGAGGTGATTAGGTCATGAGGGTAGAGCCCTCATGATGGTATTAGTGCCCTTATAAGAGACCCCAGAGAGCTCCCTTGCCCCTCTACCACGTGGGGACAGAGTGAGAAGATGACCATCTATGAACAAGGAAGGGGGTCCTCAGCAGACACAGAATCTGCTGGATCCCTGGTCTGGAACTTCTAGCCTCCAGAGCTGTGAGAAGTAAATATCTGTTGTTAAGCTGCCCAGTCCATGTTATTCTGTTGTGACAGCCTGAATGGACTAAGGCAGTAGACCTTTGAGGTTCCCCCCAGTGTCATGCTCATTCTCATCTTTGTTCTTTGCTCCTGATGTTCCCACTGCCTGGAATGTTGCCACTCTAACCGCCTATGGGATTCTCACTTACCTCTTATTTATTCTTTTTTTTTTTTTTTTTTGGCTGCATTGGGTCTTCGTTGCTGCACACGGGCTTTCTCTAGTTGAGGCGAGCAGGGGCTACTCTTCATTGCGATGCGCAGGCTTCTCACTGCAGTGGCTTCTCTTGTTGTGGTGCACAGCCTCTAGGTGCACAGGCTTCAGTAGTTGTGGCAGACGGGCTCAGTAGCTGTGGCTCATGGGCTCTAGAGCGCAGGCTCAGTAGTTGTGGCTCACGGGCTTAGTTGCTCTGTGGCATGTGGGATCTTCCTGAACCAGGGCTAGAACCCGTGTCCCCTGCATTGGCAGGCAGATTCTTAACCACTGTGCTACTAGGGAAGCCCCTCACTTACTTTTTAAGACCTGTTTGAAAGGTCTCACTCCTCTGTGCTCCCACAGAACTTGGCATATACTCATATTACAGAACCCATACAAATTTCCCCTGATTATGTTCCTCAGCCCTAATCGGGGGCTCTGTATTTGTCAGCCCCCTAGTACACTTCCTGCACACAGTAGGTACTCAGTACCATCAGCTGCATGGAGTTGATAATATGCAGCTTAGGGCTTCTGCTGAAAGCTCCAGTGGGAGAGTAATAACAGACACGCGTCCTAAGAGAGGCAGTCATTTACGTCCGCAGCCTCCCTTCAGGAGCGCTCTTTCACTGCCGTTGAAGGAGAGTAAGTAGCCAACTTACTTTTAGAGGAGGGTCCTTGTAAGTACAACGTGCTCTAGAATGTTCCAGTGCTATCAGGCTTGGTGGTGAAGAGGACGGGCACCCGGCAGCACAAAGCACTGGGCTGAATCAGGGCAGCCTGCCATCTCCAGGGGCAGCCTCTTCAGGATATTTCTGCCCCTCCCAAAGGGACACTACTCTCTTCGGAAGGCTCCAAACCTTAAACTTGGTCTGCATCAGGCTTCATCAAGGGGCGTTTGGTCTTTAGAGAGGGATTGCACTGCGTGGAGGCACCAGGAGGACACGTGGAGCTTTTAAAGGCAGTGGCAGGACCAACTCCTTTCAGCGTTCAGAGGTTCTGTCAAAGAAGGCTGGGGAAGCTGACATGAAAGGAAATGGTCTCATTTCTGTCCCATCTCAGGCACCTGAGCATCTTTCATACCCATGGTTGACTCTAAGGTGAAGAGAAGAGAAATTCTCCTAACGTTCTATTTTTAGCTCTCATGTTATTACCCCCACCCTCATTACCAAGGAGGCTGGCACAACCCCTCATCAGAACAAGCCATAGGATGACTCGTTTGCTGTGAAATCTTCAGCATTCAGTGTGGTTCCTCGTCCATAATAAAGACTCAATAAATGTTGAGTAGATAAATGGATGAATTATCTACTCAAAAGTCCAACCAAACAGCATGCCCAGTGGATCCATTTGGACAACTTCTTGAAGGATCAAAACAAATACAATTTTAAGCAAGTAAGCCTCCTGTTCGTTTTATTAATAAGACTAATCCTAGGAAGTTTTTAAAATTAAGGTGTGTATTATTTTACCATATTCATTAGAATAGCTTGGGTTCCAAGTACAGAATTTAGATCCTTGAGGGCAAGGATTACACCTTATTATTGCCCCTTCCTCACCCAAATGCTAGCTGATGATGCTATGAAGTGCTTTGATACAGTAGTCTTGAGATGTTGAATGTTCAAATACAAATTTTCTTTGACAACTATTTTTATTTATTAATTATATTATATTTAATATAGAGTATTTTGCCAATAGAAATGATCCTAAATGAACTTGGTGCATATTTGATATGCTCTTTCTACTGGGAAAAAAAACCCTTTTGTTAGTATTATACATAGGAATTTTGGTGCACTTATGCCTGCAAAATCAGTCGTAGATTTTGTAAAGTGCATCTAAGAACGGAGAATTCTTCTTAAGAAAAAGAAACAGCCTGCAAAAGGTAGAGATTTTATTGTCCAACATACAGTAATGGGCCTCGAGAAAATTCTCCGGTTTATGACGGGTGTTCTGACTGAGTGCCAGGGCGCTTCCCTGACAAATGTTCTCATGGTGTTAAGTAGGAAAAAGTTTCCTGACTTGAGTTTAATTTGATTCTCAAGGATTTAAAGGTGTTTTCTTTGCAACCATGGCAATGGACAAAACTGGAAACTATTAAGAGGCAAATTAAACCTCAAAAAGAGTAATGATATGTTCATTAGGAGCAAAATATATCCATTTGTCAACATTTGAATCCCCTCAGAATCTGTAGTTGTGAGACTGCAATCCCCACAGCAAAGTCTTTGACTTTGGAGAAACTTTGACTGGAAAGGGCACCTCTCTGTTTCTAAGCAGAACTTGACTTTGAAATAAGTTGTTCTAGCCATTGAAGAAGATTCTGTCTCTGTTCCAGGGTGATGATGTTTCAATGAATCACAGTGTTTACAGCCAATAAACTCTTCCTAACACTCTAAGTGCTCGGCACTTGGTTGGTGTTCAATAAATAATTGCTAACTTGGGTAAACCAGATGTCCTGTGTGACACCAAAAAAAGCTAGGATTTTTACTTTCTTAACGTTTTGGATTTCACCCTCTTCAGTCTCAATGTATCTGATGCTTCTTTGTCATTACCCTCTCTCTCTTCTTTGATCAGTGAGATTCTTGCTGACACTAAACCCCAAGGGGTCGGCCGAGCCTGGCTCTGCGGCTTCCCCTGCAGTTGATGAGACTTTTCCTCCACGCTCAGATGCTCTTGCCCATCTCTCCACCCCAACTCCATTCAACTTTTCTCGGCTAAACTTCCCAGCCCTGATTGCTAAAAAAAATCGTGGTGAACACCCATAGGTGTTCCTTTCTACCTCTATCCCAGCAGTGGTTCAGCACTGACCAGCTTTATATCTTGTCTGTTAATAGAGCAATAATTGATGATTATTCCCTTGAAAAGCCTGTGATATGAAAGCTTCTTCCTTCCTGAATTGTCTTCGTAAGTAGAAGTAGATCCAGTTTTCACAAGCACAAGAGATTTCAGTGTCCCCTTCCCACTTCACAGTTTACCCCGCCTGTGGCCTCGGCATACTTCCCACTGCTTTTGATACTGCAAACGGACCTAGGAACTAATGAGACAGAGTGGCACTGTGCAGAGAATGTTCTAGTAAAGAAGAGGGCAAAATAGACCCCTTCCCAAGAGACGCTGCATATATGCTCTAGGGAATGAACATTTCTCGGAGAGTGAGACGAGGATGATCGTTGAGGCTCGCCTTTTCCTCTTAAGGTGCGTGAAGGTTGTTGGCCTTTCTCTTAACGTGAAAATTACTGAGAAACATTCTTCTTACAAAGGCTACTCACATGTTCTGGGCAGGGCACTGGAAGGGAGGCAATGGAAGAGATGTGATGGTAGGAAAATGGAATGAGCCCAGTGGTGTTCAATGAGTTCCTTTGTCCCAGTTTCCTCATGAACAGACTAGAGGTGATAGTGATCACATTAATAATTTGCTTAAAGCCGTGTTAGGGGGAGTAAGAGATGGTGCGTGTAAATCTTGTCACACCCTGCCTGGAACATACTAGGTGCTCAGTGAACAGCTGCCTTCGGAGCTGGTTCCCCCAAGTCCTTTCTCTTTGTCACAGGGCTCTTGTGCAACTCCTCCCTCTTTTTGGAGGCTGAAATTCCCCACTGTGCCTGGGTATCCTACTTTGAGACCTCATAGCCTTCATGGTAAAACTAATGAGAGCTGATGTTAATTGAACACCTGTTATGTACCAGGTATGATCTAAATGCTTTATAAGCATTCACTTACTTCATCCTTGCAACTATGCAACAAGACAGAAGTATTATTATTTCTAATTTACATATGAGAAACTGAGGCAGGGGATGCTTTATTTGGCTGTTTAGCTGTCACAGCTAAGAAAGTAAGCCATTGGTCTCGGGGGTCAGGCTTTGGGGTACCGCTCCAGTGCCACCTTTAACTGTGGAGTCTTTCATGGAGCTGATCAGAAAAAAAAACCTAACAACTATTCGTACCACCTTTTTTTGAGTAATGTGTGTTTTGGGTTCCAAAAGCCAACTTATCCATGAACTTTTGGAGTGACATTCCTTTGTCAAGTCCAGGCTGCTGGTAATGGGGTGGGGAGTGGGGCCCCTGGCTGTCTGTTTGGGGTGAGCTGTGTTGAAAGGTAGTCATCCTGCCCTCACCCAGAGCTTTAACTCAGATGCTCATTTTCCACACATCCGGGGTGTCATTCTTCTAAGTCAGTGGGTCTGGCAGGCTTCCAGCAATGACTTTATGCTTTTGGACAATCCACATGGACTGGCCTAGTTTCCAGTAGCTTCCTACACATAACTCTCCAGAGACAGCCATGGTGTTTCACGTGCTGGCTCCCTTGGGGGAGGTCTTATTTACAAAATGGATCGTTGGGTTATCAACTATTTTAACTATTACTTGTCACATGCAGGAATACATTTTCTAGGGTCGTTTCACACCTTAGCAGCAGGAAGATGGACTAGCGGTCTCCTCTTTTCTGTCTCTTGTCTGTTTAGTTCCTGATTTTTTTACTTTTTATTGGAGTCTAGTTGTTTACCATGTTGTGTTAGTTTCAGGTGTACAGCAAAGGGAATCAGTTATACATATACGTATATCCACTCTTTTTTAGATTCTGTTCCCATGTAGGTCATTACAGAGTATTGAGGAGAGTTCGCTGTGCTCTACAGTAGGTCCTTATTAGTTACCTATTTTTGTTTAGTGCCTGTTTAGAAGGAATTCTTTATTGTTGATGATTAATAATAGCTCTTATTTCATGAGTCTCTTCTGTGTCCTGGGAAGTGGGCCCAGCTCTTTATATATATTTTCCCCAGTTTCACAGATGCGATAACTAAGGCTCAGAGAAGTTCAGCCACAGGCAGAGCTGAGGCTGAAACCCAGTTCTATCTAGCACCAAAGCCTATTGTCCTAACCACTAGGCTCTCTTGCCTATAGCTGCCTTGCAGTCCTTTATAGGGATAAACGGGTGCCTGTAGGGCTCATCCAAACAACAAGCAACTTAAAAAAATTCCTGTTTGCTATGGAATCCATTGTTCATGGGATTTCCTTGTCTTCTTCAGGCTAATATGGAAAATTAATTTGCATTTTGCGAGGGTATAGCAGTTCAACGTGTGGAGGGGTGAGACTGCACTTGGGAGCCTGAGAATCAAGGGGAAATAAAAACAGATTGAGGTTAAAAATGAGCGTCCTGGTACCAACAAACAGTGGCTGTAGAAGTAGGTAACCAAGGTTGGTGGGCCCTTTGCCTGAGTTTTATGGTACATTATAAAATGATGAATTTCAATCTGTCACGCATTTTCATTAAGTTTAGACACTTCTAATTTGGAATTCACAACAACTGGGCTGCAGCTGAGTTGAAGCTTTCCTGTGTTTACTTAGCCAAACAATTTCTTTAAAGATCATACACATGACTAAGAGAAACAACGACCTGGGCTGTTCAAGGTAAATTGCTTTTGGTGAGTTTTCAGTGCCTTAGATGCATTTTTTTCTAGATGACAATAAAGATCAAGTACATGTCTTATTCCCAGTTTATTAAAGTGACCCCCATAGAGACCTCTATTAGGGAATATTATTCCCTCTATTAGGCAACCTTTTTTAGATGGGGTTGTCATTCTTTTCTAGAAAATTCTGAGCTCAGATTGTGAATAGTCTTCCTTTGGATTTAATGAAGCTTGACTTGTCTCTGAAAATGTCCATTTCTGCACCCACAATACTTTAGTTACAGTCAGTATCTGGTGTGTAGTGCTGCCTAGTGCATACTTATTCTGTGTACAGAGCAGTAAGTAAACCGCTGTGCATGAAGGAAAACCAATTAATTATAATAGAAAGGGGTTGGTTTCCCCACTCAGGACTCTCTTCTTTCTTATGGCCATTTCTGGAAAAGATGACCTGTCCTAGATTCATATAATTTTAGGGCAAGAATGGAGCTTAGGTGTGGCCAGTTCGCTCATTTTCAGACATTCCTTAGGAACATCCATTTTCTTGAAAACACAGCCCAGAAAAACGTGAATAAAATCACATGCGGCATGGGTCTGTCTTCCTGGACCTGTGAGGTGTTTGTTTTTAATGCTGCATCTGCGTAGCTGCCTCCATGCTCAGGCCTCTCCTCGTCATCCCATTCTTATTTACCCACCTACAGAAAAAAAAAAAAAAAAAGCAAGGCTCCCTCTCTAGCTCTAAGAAGACAAGGACATGATGCTGCTCATCACATATACCTTTTTTTTGACGTTCTTTTTTAGCTAGCTGGATAGATAGAGGAGTCACATAGATATTCAGGCATGTAAAAATTTCCAAATTGCTAAGATCGTGAGTTTAACCGTATTGACTACTACTGAGCCCAAGTCAGTGGTAACAGACCGTGTTTTGAATGTCGCAATTCACTCATTCATTCCTTCATTGAAGAAGCATGCACTGATTGACTGTCAGATGCCATCCATTGACAGTAGAGCAATAAGTAAATCACAGACCTTGTCCTGCAGGAGCTCACAGCCCAGAAGGTGAGGTAGATTGACTTACCTGTGTCTAAGAGGGTGAGCACCTTGACTGCTTTCTAGTGATGGCAATGGATCGTACTGATCACAGCTCACCCAGAGTTTGCTTGTGAACCAGGGCACTCATTTCCCAGGCTAGCTGAGTTGGGCGGGGGTGGTTCAAGGAAGGCTCGGAGGGTGCTGGTAGGTGGTAGGTGCCTATTATTATAGACCTGCTTTAGAGAAGCATTTGAGCCCCAGTAGACCAAGTTCAGTATAAAGCCAACGATTCATGAGTCACTTCTAAAGAGTAGAGTAAGTGAATTCAATTCCATCTCTAAGGATTCTCATCCCCAAAGGTTTCTGTTTAGGAAAGCAAAGCTCAGGGCATCATAACTGTCCACCTCCGAGGCTTGGCTTGCTTTACGGATCCAGGTTTCCTTGAGGTGAACAGACCCGTTCTCAATTTAGAAAAATAAATCAAAACCTTAAGTTCAGATTCCGCTACAGTTTTGTTTTGATTTTTCCAATTTAGTAAGTGTTCCATTTTAATAACCAGACTGTGCTTTTTGTTCTATTTTATTTTTCCTCAAAGAAAAGGCACAGAATTCCAAAATCCTTTTTTAGGTTTAGTCCAGATACCCGTTTCTCACAACATTTGTCTTTTATGTAGCTATTTGTCTTTTTTTTTTTTTGTGGTTTGCAGGCCTGTCACTGCCGTGGCCTCTCCCGTTGCGGAGCACAGGCTCCAGACGCGCAGGCCCAGCGGCCATGGCTCACGGGCCCAGCCGCTCCACGGCATGTGGGATCCTCCCAGACTGGGGCACGAACCCGTGTCCCCTGCATCGGCAGGTGGACTCTCAACCACTGCGCCACCAGGGAAGCCCGACTATTTGTCTTTTAAATGAGTAATAACTAGCAGAAAAGAAGTGAGAGAAATGGGTTATCTTTGTTTCCATGTAGAATTATTATTTATAAAAGTACACACATGAAAGATCTCTGAAACAGCAAAATGTTCTATATGTGTATCATAAGATTACAGTAATTAAAGTAGTGTGTTATTGGCATAGATAGTAAAACACAGATGAATAGAATATGGTCCCAGGACACATAAGAGTATATGACAAAGGAGCTTTACAAATCATTGCTAAAGGGATTTATTTATTGAACTTATTTAATGAATTATTTAATGAATGATGGTAGAAAAACAGACTATCTGGGGGAAGTCTCAACTTACATACTTTGCACCATTGGAGGTGAAGGCACGTCACAGTGAATTTCAGATGGATTAAGAGTGAAATGTAAAAATCAAACCATAAAAAATCCAAAAGATAAATGAACACAATACAGGTTTATTAGAAAATAGAGGTACACATTAATGAAAAACGCATTAAAAATTCAAATTCATGATTAACAAAAAAAATTATTTAGATGCGATTCGGAAAAAATTCCATTTTCCATTTATCAAATTAAAAAACAGTACTTAACTATAGGGTGTTTCTGTAGGAAAACAAGCCCTTTCACGTACTCCTGATGAATGTGTAAATTGGTAAAATCTTTTTTTAAAACAATTTGTCAGTATATATTCAGAGTTCTCAAAATACTTATACCTTTTGCTCTAGTAATTTCATATCATGAAGTAATCAGAGAAGTGCAGACGGATATTTATATACTGGAATGCTCACTGAGGCATTATTTATACTAATGAAAATAGGAGACAACTTAAAAGTTTAACAGAAAACAATCATTAATCACATTTGGTACACCAAAAAAAGGAATAGCATGCAGCTGGTAAACATCTGGTCCTCAAAGAATATTCAGTGACATGGGGAAATTCTCATAAAATGGTGTTTAGTGAAAAATATTCATCCCATTTCTGAAGAAAAATTATGTTTAGAAATAAAACAGGAAGCAAACATGCCAAAATCTTAGCAGCGCTTATTGATGGTTGAGTTTTTTTGGTTTGGCGCTCGCCTGGATTTTCTAATAAACCTTTGTTGTGTAACGCAGAGTATACCTAAGAGTCAAGTGGGATAAAGTGCAGTTTATTTTCAGTAAACTGAAAAGCACTGCCCACAGGCATTTTTATTTATGGTACTCTATCAATGAGTCACACGATCCAGAGACCTTTATCTAGAATTCAATCCCTTCCTGATAGGTTCCCTGCCTTCTTTCCTTTCCTTTTTAAAATTAATTAATTAATTTATTTATTTTTGGCTGCATTGGGTCTTCGTTGCTGCGCGTGGGCTTTCTCTAGTTCCGGTGAGCGGGGGCTACTCTTCATTGTGGTGCCTGCGGGCTTCTCATCGCGGTAGCTTCTCTTGTTGAGGAGCACGGGCTCTAGGCACGTGGGCTCAGTAGCTGTGGCTGGCGGGCTCTAGAGCACAGGCTCAGCAGTTGTGGTGCACGGGCTTAGTTGCTCTGCGGCATGTGGGATCTTCCCGGACCAGGGATCGAACCCGTGTCCCCTGCAATGGCAGGTGGATTCTTAATTACTGTGCCACCAGGGAAGCCCCCCTTCTTTCCTTTTTATTTCTCTTTGCTCCCAGCCCACCCTCTAGCCCTCCAGAGTCCAGACCTCCTGGTCTCCCAAGCCCTTCTCACCACCTGGAATTTCCTCATTGCTGATCCTTGCACATTCGGGGCCCCTGGGGTTCACCTCTATTCCAGGAACATCTTCCCAGGCCAGCCTCTGAATTCCTACAAGCCTTTATTGTATTTCCCTGTGACCTAACTGTTCTCTGTGGGTCTTTCTGAAACTAGGTTACAAATACCCACAGGGCAGCCCAGCATGTGTCTAGTACAAAACTTGTTACGCAAGAGGTAGGGTTAGTGCACAGTAGATGCTCAGTCAGTATTGCAGGTTGTCTCCTTGCTAATCTAATTGTGGTAATACAGCCCACCACCCATTTGGAAAACATTTATGGGGGGACATGTCTCCCCCTCACCCGGCCCCCCAAAACAAGGTCATTTAGAGACCATGGACCATCTGTGAGCCAAATGAGCATCCCAGACGTAAGGGAAACGAGTTTGCAGACCGAACAGGCATTTATTCTGCACCCGCTCCCACTGCCCCCCAACTTTGTGTGGCTCTGCACAGACCTCCTTGCTGCTAAGGAGTCACTTTCTATGTGACGTCTAGGGGAACGCTTGGGCTCTCCTCTCCTTTTAACCTCACAAAGCAGAGAACTTCTTTTTATGACCTGAAATGTAGTTATCCTTTCTTTTAGTGGCTGGAGTTTTAGGGAAGGCGGGGCCAGCCGCTCAGGGCCAGGGCCCAGCTGTGCTTATACTGGAAATCAGGCCTGGAAAGAAACATGGTGGCAGGAGCGGATGGCAACAACGCACAAGCAAGAGGTCACGGGCTCAGAGGCCTAAACGACTGGACGGGCAGCTCTCGCAGGCCTTAGGCTGGGGAGGAGAGGCCGGGATTGGAGACCTGAGCTGGCTTTACTGTGGAGGCTCAAGACCTTCGAGCTTCCTGACCATTCACTTGCTCAAGCCCTTGGAGAGGCCCTAACAATTTTCTAGTTAATTTTTGTTTTTTAATTAAAATAATTTTTAATTTTATTTAAAATTTTTTTAAAATTAATTTCTCTTGGAGTATAGTTGCTTTATAATGTTGTGTTAGTTTCTGCTGTACAGCAAAGTGAATCAGTTATACATATACACACATCCACTCTTTTTTATTTTATTTTATTTTTTTTTAAGGTTTTTTAAAAAATTTATTTTATTTATTTATTTTTGGCTGTGTTGGGTCTTTGTTGCTATGCACGGGCTTTCTCTAGTTGCAGTGAGTGGGGGCTACTCTTCGTTGCGGTGCGCGGGCTTCTCATTGCGGTGGCTTCTCTTGCTGCAGAGCACGGGCTCTAGGTGCCCAGGCTTCAGGAGTTGTGGCTCGCGGGCTCTGGAGTGCAGGCTCAGTAGTTGTGGTGCACGGGCTTAGTTGCTCCGTGGCATGTGGGATCTTCCCGGACCAGGCCTCGAACCCGTGTCCCCTGCATTGGCAGGCAGATTCTTAACCACTGCACCACGAGGGAAGTCCCCACTCTTTTTTTTAGGTTCTATTCCAATATATGTCATTACAGAGTACTGAGTAGAGTTCCCTGTGCTATACAGTAAGTTCTTAGTTATCTCTTTTATATATTGTAGTGTATATATGTCAATCCCAATCTCCCAATTTATCCCTCCCCCTAGTTAAAATTTTGATTTATTTTTTTAGAGACGTCACCCCAAATTACACAAGCTTCAGGCCCCACAATACCTGGTTCCATGTGTAGTAGAACTCCGGTGGCTGGAGGGCTCTATCTAAACAAGCAGGACTATTCAGCTCCAAGTGATGACAGCTAATCAAAAGTGTTGCTAAATGGGGATGCATGTGTATGTATAGCTGATTCACTTTGTTATACAGCAGAAACTAACACACCATTGTAAAGCAATTATACTCCAAGAAAGATGTTAAAAAAAAGAAAAAAAAGGACAGCTGCAAAAAAAAAAAGTGTTGCTAAAGCTTCTGATTTTTCAAGGGCAGCAAGGAATCCAGATTTTTGTATGAAATCTCTTACATTTTAGATGTTGGCAACTTAAAAAACAAAAATCAAACTTTCTCTGGCCAAAACAAATCATATATAGAGGCTTGATTGAGCCCATGGGCTGCCAGACTATGATTTCTGGTTATTGGAGTCGGTAGGAATTACAGAATTGCCAGATGCCGGGAATGGCTCCACGGCAGGTACACCTGCCCTCCTGGTCCCCTGACCATTAAGAACAGGTCAGACCAGGTCTAAACCAGCGAGCTTTGCTCTTTTCCATGGCTGCAGCCCACAGCCAGACATTCCCTAAGTGTCTGCCACTGGTCACAGGGCAGGGAGATGGCCAAGAGTGTAAATGGATGAATGGGTATAAATTCATCCTTACAACCAGCAAAGCGAACTGAAGCACGTGGTCCACAGACAGTGATGTGGCAGCAAAGTCACCCTGTGAACATCCAAAGATAATGAGGGGTGGCTATAATTCTTCCCCGGGCACTAATGTGTCTCATAGGCGGGTAAGGAATTGTTCTGTGCTCCTCTGCAGGGTGGCAGCCAATGATTTCAGGAAAGATTTATGTAATTTCTTAAATGGGAAGCAAGTCACTTCTTTGTATCCCCTAATCCTCCTGAGACTAGGCAGCCCAGCATTCCAGAACTGCAGACTTTCTTCAGTGTGAACACTCTTTAGAATCTATAGAGCCTCCCCCGAACCCGACCCCAGTGAAAGGAATTACTTCTGGGGACCATTTCCTGTGCAGTGCATGGGCGCTCTTACAACCTCCCAGTGTGATGAGGACATCACATCATCAGATGGGGCTGTGGGCTGGAACTAGAGGCAGAACATGGCAGTCACGGCTTTAGGACAAGGACCAGGCTGATGGGAACAAGGAGAGCCATTGACAGTCCTGTGGGCATCTCTCTGCTGTCAGCTCCGATGGGTGATAAAGCTGCTTCCAGTGGTTGCATGTTTTTTTTTTATTTATTTATTTATTTATGGCTGCACTGGGTCTTTGTTGCTGCACGCAGGCTTCCTCTAGTTGTGGCGAGCAGGGGCCACTCTCTGTTGCAGTGTGTGGGCTTCTCATTGCGGTGGCTTCTGTTGTTGCGGAACACAGGCTCTAGGCACGTGGGCTTCAGTTGTTGTGGCACGCGGGCTCTAGAGCGCAGGCTCAGTAGTTGTGGCGCGTGGGCTTAGTTGCTCTGTGGCATGTGGGACCTTCCCGGACCAAGGCTTGAACCCGTGTCTCTTGCACTGGTAGGGGGATTCTTAACCACTGTGCCACCAGGGAAGTCCCCCCAGTGGTTGCATCTTGATTTCTAATTAGCTTGTTGTGGGATCTGCTTCGCTACAGAATGGCTTTGGGGGCCAGCTCGGTGTTCAATTAATCTATTGTGGTGACTAAGCTTGAGAAACATGGGGCCAGAGCCAGAGGGATCTGTTGTATAAATGGAGCTTCTCCTGATTCTAAGAAACAGAAGTTGGGGGAGAGGCAGGATATGGAGGGGATGGGGGAAATCATAGGACATTTAATTCTACCGGGGACATTAGGGAACCATCAAGACCCGTATATATGCTGTCTACAAGGACATGGGTTCAAGCCCTGGTCCAGGAAGATCCCACATGCTGCAAAGCAGCTAACCCTGTGTGCCGCAACTACGGAGCCTGCACTCTAGAGCCCGCGAGCCACAACTACTGAAGCCCATGTGCATAAAGCCCGTGCTCCACAACAACAGAAACCAGCGCAATGAGGAGCCTGTGCACAGCAACGAAGAGTGGCCCCCACTTGCTGCCACTAGAGAAAGCCCGCATGCAGCAACAAAGAGCCAATGCAGCCAAAAGTAAACAAGCAAACAAATAAACAAATAAATAACTAAATAGAGGGACTTTCAAGATGGCGGCAGAGTAAGACATGGAGATCACCTTCCTCCCCACAAATACATCAAAAATACATCGACATGTGGAACAACTACAGAACACCTGAACCCTGGCAGAAGACCTCAGACTTCCCAAAAGGGTCTTGGTTCTCCAGCTGGGTGTCAGTCCTGAGCCCCTGAGGTGGGAGAGCCAAGTTCATGACATTGGTCCACCAGAGACCTCCCGGCTCCATGTAATATCAAATGGCAACAGCTCTCCCAGAGATCTCCATCTCAATGCTAAGATCCAGCTCCACTCAATGACCGGCAAGCTACAGTGCTGGACACCTTATGCCAAACAACTAGCAAGACAGAAACACAACCCCACCCATTAGCAGAGAGGCTGCCTAAAATCGTGATAAGTTCACAGACACCCCAAAACACACCACGGGACATGGTCCTGTCCACCACAAAGACAAGATCCAGCCGCATCCACCAGAACACAGGCACCAGTCCCCTCTACCAGAAAACCTACACAACCCACTGAACCAAACTTACCCACTTGGGGCAGACACCAAAAACAATGGGAACTACAAACCTGCAGCCTGAGAAAAGGAGACCCCAAACACAGTAAGTTAAGCAAAATGAGAACACAGAGAAACACACAGCAGATGAAGGAGCAAGGTAAAAACCCACCAGATCAAACAAATGAAGAGGAAATAGGTAGTCAGCTTGGAGAAGAATTCAGACTAATGATAGTAAATATGATCCAAAATCATGGAAATAGAATGGAGAATATACAAGAAATGTTTAACAAGGACCTAGAAGAACTAAAGAGCAAACAAACAGTGATGAACAACACAATAAATGAAATTAAAAATTCTCTAGAAGGAATTAACAGCAGAATAACTGAGGCAGAAAAACGGATAAGTGACCTGGAAGATAAAATAGTGGAAATAACTACCACAGAGCAGAATAAAGAAAAAAGAATGAAGCTAATTGAGGACGGTCTCCGAGACCTCTGGGACAACATTAAACACAACAACATTCGAATTATAGGGATCCCAGAAGAAGAAGAGAAAAAGAAAGGAACTGAGAAAATATTTGAAGAGATTATAGTTGAAAACGTCCCTAATATGGGAAAGGAAATAGTCAATCAAGTCCAGGAAGCACAGAGAGTCCCATACAGGATAAATCCAAGGAGAAACACACCAAAACACATATTAATCAAACTATCAAAAATTAAATACAAAGAACAGATATTAAAAGCAGCAAGGGAAAAACAATAAATAACACATAAGGGAATCCCCATAAGGTTAACAGCTGATCTTTCAGCAGAAACTCTGCAAGCCAGAAGGGAGTGGCAGGACATATTTAAAGGGATGAAAGGGAAGAACCTACAACCAAGATTACTCTACCCAGCAAGGATCTCACTCAGATTCGATGGAGAAATTAAAACCTTTACAGACAAGCAAAAGCTAAGAGAATTCAGCACCACCAAACCAGCTTTACAACAAATGCTAAAGGAACTTCTCTAGGCAGGAAACACAAGAGAAGGAAAAGACCTACAATAACAAACCCAAAACAATTAAGAAAATGGTAATAGAACTTACATATCGATAATTACCTTAAATGTAAATGGCTTAAATACTCCAACCAAAAGATATAGACCGGCTGAATGGATACAAAAACAAGACCCATATATATGCTGTCTACAAGAGACCCACTTCAGACCTAGGGACACATACAGACTGAAAGTGAGGGGATGGAAAAAGATATTCCATGCAAATGGAAATCAAAAGAAAGCTGGAGTAGCAATTCTCATATCAGACAAAATAGACTTTATAACAAAGACTACTATAAGAGACAAAGAAGGACACTACATAATGATCAAGGGATCGATCCAAGAAGAAGATATAACAATTGTAAATATTTATGCAACCAACATAGGAGCACCCCAATACATAAGGCAAATACTAACAGCCATAAAAGGGGAAATCGACAGTAACACATTCATAGTAGGGGACTTTAACACCCACTTTCACCAATGGACAGATATCCAAAATGAAAATAAATAAGGAAATGCAAGCTTTAAATGACACATTAAACAAGATGGACTTAATTGATATTTATAGGATGTTCCACCCAAAAACAACAGAATACCCTTTCTTCTCAAGTGCTCATGGAACATTCTCCAGGATAGATCATATCTTGGGTCACAAATCAAGCCCTGGTAAATTTAAGAAAATTGAAATTGTATCAAGTATCTTTTCTGACCACAGTGCTATAAGACTAGATATCAATTTCAGGGAAAATTCTGTAAAAAACACAAATACAGGGAGGCTAAACTACTAAATAACTGAGGGATCACTGAAGACATCAAAGAGGAAATTTAAAAATACCTAGAAACAAATGACAATGAAAACACGACAACCCAAAACCTATGGGATGCAGCAAAAGCAGTTCTAAGAGGGAAGTTTATAGCAATACAATCCTACCTTAAGAAACAAGGAACATCTTAAATAAACTTAACGTTACACCTAAAGCAATTAGAGAAAGAAGCACAGAAAACCCCCAAAGTTAGCAGAAGAAAAGAAATTATAAATATCAGATCAGAAATAAATGAAAAAGAAATGAAGGAAATGATAGCAAAGATCAATAAAACTAAAAGCTGGTTCTTTGAGAAGATAAACAAAATTGATAAACCATTAGCTAGACTCATCAAGAAAAAAAGGGAGAAGGCTCAAATCAATAGAATTAAAAATGAAAAAGGAGAAGTAACAACTGACACTGCAGAAATACAAAAGATCATGAGAGATTACTACAAGCAATTATATGCCAACAAAATGGACAATCCGGAAGAAATGGACAAATTCTTAGAAAAGCATAACCTGCCAAGACTGAATCAAGAAGAAATAGAAAGTATGAACAGACCAATCACAAGCACTGAAATTGAAACTGTGATTAAAAACCTTCCAACAAACTAAAGCCCAGGACCAGATGGCTTCACAGGTGAATTCTATCAAACATTTAGAGAAGGGCTAACACCTATCCTTCTCAAACTCTTCCAAAATATAGCAGAGGGAAGGACACTCCCAAACTCATTCTACGAGGCCACCATCATCCTGATACCAAAATCAGACAAAGATGTCACAAAAAAATAAAGCTACAGGCCAATATCACTGATGAACATAGATGCAAAAATCCTCAACAAAGTACTAGCAAACAGAATCCAACAGCACATTAAAAGGATCATACACCATGATCCAGTGGCGTTCATCCCAGGAATGCAAGGATTCTTCAATATATGCAAATCAATCAACGTGATAAACCATATTAACAACTTGAAGGAGAAAAACCACATGATCATCTCAATAGATGGAGAAAATCATTCGACAAAATTGAACACCATTTATGATAAAAACCCTCCAGAAAGTAGGCATAGAGTGAACTTACCTCAACATAATAAAGGCCATATATGATAAGCCCACAGCCAACGTTGTTCTCAATGGTGAAAAACTGAAACCATTTCCACTAAGATCAGGAAAAAGACAAGGTTGCCCACTTTCACCACTGTTATTCAACACAGTCTTGGGAGTTTTAGCCACAGTGATCAGAGAAGAAAAAGCAATAAAAGGAATCCAAATGGGAAAAGAAGAAGTAAAACTGTCACTGTTTGTAGATGACACTATACATAGAGATTCCTAAAGGTGCTACCAGAAAACTACTAGCTAATCAGTGAATTTGGTAAAGTAGCAGGGTACAAAATTAATGCACAGAAACCTCTGGCATTCCTGTACACTAATGATGAAAAAATCTGAAAGAGAAATTACAGAAATACTCCCATTTACTACTGCAACAAAAAGAATAAAATACCTAGAAATAAACCTACGTAAGGAGACAAAATACCTGTATGCAGAAAATTATAAGACACTGATGAAAGAAATTAAAGATGATACAAACAGATAGAGAGCTATACCATGTCTTGGATTGGAAGAATCAACATTGTGAAAGTGAGTATACTACCCAAAGCAATCTACAGATTCAATGCAATCCCTGTCAAACTACCAATGGCATTTTTCACAGAACTAAACAGAAATTTTCACAATTTGTATGGAAACACAAAAGACCCCGAATAGCCAAAGCAATCTTGGGGAAGAAAACCGGACCTAGAGGAATCAGGCTCCTTGACTTCAGACTATACTACAAAGCTACAGTAATCAAGACAGTATGGTACTGGCACAGAAACAGAAAGATAGATCAATGGAATAGGATAGAAAGCCCAGAGACAAACCCACGCACATATGGTCACCTTATCTTTGATAAAGGAGGCAGGAATGTACAGTGGAGAAAGGACAGCCTCTTCAATAAGTGGTGCTGGGAAAACTGGACAGCTACATGTAAAAGTATGAGATTAGGGCTTCCCTGGTGGCGTAGTGGTTGAGAGTCCACCTGCCAATGCAGGGGAAACGGGTTTGTGCCCCGGTCCGGGAAGATCCACATGCCGCGGAGTGTCTGGGCCCGTGAGCTATGGCTGCTGAGCCTGCACGTCCGGAGCCTGTGCTCTGCAACGGGAGAGGCCACAACAGTGAAAGGCCCGCATACTGCAAAAAAAAAAAAAAAAAAGTATGGGATTAGAACACTCCCTAACACCATACACAAAAATAAGCTCAAAATGGATTAAAGACCTAAATGTAAGGCCAGAAACTATCAAACTCTTAGAGGAAAACATAGGCAGAACACTCTATGACATAAATCAGAGCAAGATCCTTTTTGACCCTCCTCCTAGAGAAATGGAAATAAAAACAAAAATAAACAAATGGGACCTAATGAAACTTCAAAGATTTTGCTCGCAAAGGAAACCATAAAGAAGACCAATAGACAACCCTCAGAATGGGAGAAAATATTTGCAAATGAAGCAACTGACAAAGGATTAATCTCCCAAATATACAAACAGCTCATGCAGCTCAATATCAAGAAAACAGACAACCCAATCCAAAAATGGGCAGAAGACTTAAATAGACATTTCTCCAAAGAATAATATACAGATTGCCAACAAACACATGAAAGGATGCTCAACATCATTAATCATTAGAGAAATGCAAATCAAAACTACAATGAGGTGTCGTCTCACACCGGTCAGAATGGCCATCATCAAAAAATCTACAACAGTAAATGCTGGAGAGGGTGTGGAGAACAGGGAACCCTCTTGCACTGTTGGTGGGAATGTAAGTTGATACAGCCACTATGGAGAACAGTATGGAGGTTCCTTAAAAATCTAAAAATAGAACTACCATATGACCCAGCAATCCCACTACTGGGCATATACCCTGAGAAAACCATAATTCAAAAAGAGTCATGTACCACAGTGTTCATTGCAGCTCTATTTACAATAGCCAGGACATGGAAGCAACCTAAGTGTCCACTGACAGACGAATGGATAAAGAAGTTGTGGCACATATATACAATGGAATATTACTCAGCCATAAAAGGAAATGAAATTGAGTTATTTGTAGTGATGTGGATGGACATAGAGTCTGTCATACAGAGTGAAATAAGTCAGAAAGAGAAAAATAAATACTGTATGCTAACACATATATATGGAATCTAAAAAAAATAATTGGTTATGAAGAACCTAGGGGCAAGATAGGAATAAAGATGCAGACGTAGAGAATGGACTTGAGGACACAGGGTGGGGGATGGGTAAGCCTGGACGAAGTGAGAGAGTGGCATGGTCATATATACACTACCAAAAAATAGATAGCTAGTGGGAAGCAGCCATATAGCACAGGGAGATTAGCTTGGTGCTTTGTGACCGCCTAGAGGGGTGGGATAGGGAGGGTGCGAGGGAGACGCAAGAGGGAGGAGATATGGGGATATATGTATATATAGAGCTGATTCACTTTGTTATACAGCAGAACTAACACACCATTGTAAAGCAATTATACCCCAATAAAGATGTTAAAAAAAAAAAGATGACAAGGGAATATGAGACACAGCATCTGTCTTTTGGGACTCAATGAAGAGGTTAGACATCTGTGCACACGGAAATAAGCAACTTAAATGTCCCATGGCGTGGCACGATGGATAATTATGACGGGCACATGCTGGCTGAGGAAGGGGAGCCCTGACCAGCCCATTTCTCAAAAGATCAGGAGACTAGGATTTAAAAGTTCCATGTTTTTTTCTTCCTTCCTTCCTTCCTTCCTTCCTTCCTTTCTTCTTTTCTTTCTTCTTTCTTTCTTTCTTTCCTTCTTTCTTTCTTTTCTTTCTTTCTTTCGTCTGCATTGCATGGCTTGCAGGATATTAGTTCCCAAGCAGGGATTGAACCGCCTGCAGTGGAAGCATGGAGTTCTAACCCCCGGACCACCACGGAAGTCCCAAGCTCTGTTTTATAGATGTAAAAAGTTGAGATACAGCCTTCCCTGTGCATGAGGATATCAATTCAAATTAGCATCCGAAGCCAAATTTGATGTGTACACAAGAGTAGCATAAAGCTGGGGTTTGGGGCTGGAAAGTAAAAGATGTGAAACTCTCTTGTCTAGCACCCATATGCCCCCTTCTCCCGCCCATTCACCATTTGTCACTGGCGGGGAAGGTTGTGGGGAGGATGCAGGTGAGGGGAAGAGGGCTCTGAAAGCCTCTTTCCTCCTGGTTTACTTCTGAGTTGAATTGGAGGGCTCATGCCCTCCGTGAGTCTGAATATTCTGATTTCTGGCTCAAAGACTGCATGCAGCGGGTCACATGAAAACTCTGGGCTTTATGTAGGCACAGCAGCAAAAAAGTTCAAGTGTCTTTTCCAAGGATACAAATCAAGCCAGAAATAGAAGTCGGACGCCTGGCCTGCCAGCTTGGGGCTGCCTCTAATTGAAGGGTCCTCGTGAGTCACAGCTTCACCCAGTGCAGGGAGGTGACCGAGGGGCTCGGCATCCTTTCCTAACCCTCGGTAGCTGGGTTGAGAGTTTTTGTTCATGAGCTCATCCCGATCCATGTGTCCAGACGCCCAAATATTTGACTTGAGCCTGGTTGCTAAGAGACCTCCCACTGGGACCCAGCTGCCTGAGGGCAGGAGGGCGGGATTGGCATCGCTTCAGATTTCTGCCAATTTATTTTGAAACCAGAAAACCTGGAACCTTGGTCTCCTCAAGGCAGCCACAGGGAGAGGAGAGATCTGAGTTAGCCAGGCAACAGAGGAAAAACCCCCACTGACCTTCTGCCAGGGATCCGTAGGAGGGTTTAGGATAGAATTCTTACATGGCATTTGTTGACTTGGGGTGAAATTTGCTGGTACGGTGATGGGGAAGGAATTGGAGCTTTGTGCCTGGTCATGCCGGAGACATCTCGAAGCAACCCCAGGGATTCCAGAGCGAGGCTGGACTTCTGAGTTCTAACTGGGCGTGGTGAAAGCTGCCTTGCTTCAAACCCAGCACCTTGGGTTTTAATTGCCTGGTGACTTAAACCTCCTCCAGGAATGCCATGGGCAAAAGTCAGACCTATACAGGTGTGTTAGGGGTCAGTGCACGTCGGGGAGCTGGGGAAACCCCACTTTCCCAACAGAAGGCGGACAGCTGAGCATAAACATCTGTATGGTTATCAGTAAATAACTATCACCGCTTCCCCACCCTGTGCAACTGAATAGAACCCCCTGGGCAGGACCCCTGGTCGCAGCACCATTCATTCTCAGGACCAGATAGTGATCACTACAGGCTTAAAAGCTTCTCCCGGGTAGTTCGTTTCTGAATGTGGCTTTAGTGTTTATTTATAAATAAGTGTATGGATGTGAGAAACAGATTTTGTTGCCAGGATTTTTGCATGAGAGTTGTCGTGTGATGAGAAACATAAAGGTCATGGATGTTGACCCTTGACAATCACCCAAATCCCTCCTTTCAATTATTTGCTCAGAGGAAGTACAACCTACTGGGTTTTGCTTTCAGATAGAACTGAACGGTGGGCTCCATTCTTTTCCACATAGATGTGTGCCTTTGGGCAAGATCTGATGCCTTGGTTTCCTTATCTGTCAAAAAACACGGAAAGGAGCATTTGTCGGGTTTGAGAAGAGGAGGTAGGAAGTAGTCCTACCTTGGGAAAAATCCACTGGAAATAGGAAAGAACTGGAAATTAAATGGAAATAAGAGAGCAAAGGGAGTGGGACTGGGGTCATCACAGTGCCATCCTGGAGACCAAGGAAAAGATACTCTCCAGCCATGAAGTATTCCTGAATCCAGAGAGAAGGCCCTTCAATAAAGTGAGTTTTTGCTGTATGTGTGCTGAAGAAATCTTCAAGAGATCTCTACATTTATTACCCCCAAACTTCTGGTTAAATATACCATGTCATCCAGGGTACCAAGGATTTCTTTCCGTGAAAGAAGCTATGATATCACAAGGGCTGTATTGTGACATCATCACAGAATCTCTTGGGCGTCAGACCAAGAGAGACGGCCTCTTGTTTGGAATACAGATATCCTTGCTAATGAGGAGACTTGGCAGGGAGAAGAAGGAGGACACTCCAAATAAGATAAACGCGGCAGATGGAGGGCCAGATTCTGCACAGAGATCTTGAATATTCTACAGGATGCTCGGCCCAAACCGACTTTTCTCTCTTAGTTTTTCAGTAATGATAGATGACAAAGCCTGGGGTAAAAATAAACCCACTTCCAGTGTTGTTTCTGGGTGGTTCAACAGGAAACAGCATTGTTAATCTTGAGGGGACCGCTGAGCTGTCTGAGATTTGGAAGCCTGGGCGTCTCCTGGGAGGAGAGTGATGGGGAAGGAGGGGCGCTCCAGGGCTATTCAGGCCCGAGTTCCTTACTTGGCCCCCTTCTTAGTTCCTGTCTAAATTCAATTAGAAGAAAGGCTCTTCTTCTGGGTGGTAATTTAGATATCTTTCCTCAACATGTCAGTTTTAGACATTTTGTCACGGGTGTAGTTAATGCCCCAATAATCCCACAGTCTGGTTTATGTGCATCTGGGTATAAATGCCACGCCTGCCTCTGTCTGTGAACTCTGGAAAAGCCGTTGGACCAGGAATGCTGAGAAGCACTTAAATGATTTTTTTCCCCATAACTTTCGGGTGAATATTTCCCCCTCACGTTTCCTCTGTTTTTAGAAACACTTTGGAGAAATAGAACGATGAAGACCTCCAGGGGCACTCTGTCACCTCGAAGGAGCATATCCTTTTAAAAAAATTAAGTGACAAGTCATTTGCTTTTGTAAAAACTATTGGTCTCCACTTGTAGGTCTATGGTTTATACAAAAATACTCATATGTTGCTGTTTACAGATTTTTTAAAGTTTTGATTTCGAAGAGTTAATGCCCACAATGCCGAGATGCTCTTAGGGCATAAGGTATTGGCAGGGTCAGGCTAATGAGGTTTCCTGCAGCTAGGAAACCCCTGCTGGAGACAAGAATCCAAGACATTCCAAGACTACTGACATCGAATCTAAAATGCAACCATCTAGTGGAAGTCTTGTGGGTGGATGTGTTTTTGGTAGGATTTTTTAAAAATTCTTAAACCATTCATTTTATAATCTGGGCAGAAAACAAAGAGCCAGATGTGACAGCTATTAAAAAGTAAAAGTGCATACTGTTAATACCTTATGTTTACCTACTGGCTTTCTTCTGAGAAGTCCAGAGTGCTTTGCTGGTGTTTTCTTCTCCATACCCGTATGGTACCCTCATTTGGAGAAGGGACTGGAAAATGCCTGAAGTCAGGGAGTGGGTTAGACATCAGAGGAGACCTGGGTTCTTTCTTTTCACACAAACACCTTGCTCTGGTTTGTTCTCTGAATTCAGTGGACCAGTATCAGAACACAAGCTAGATGCCTCTCACACCAGTTGTGTTTTAAAAAGAAAACCCCACTCTTGCACCTACTCCGTTGTTTCTCTGTAGCCCTAAGGGAAAAACCTGAACTTGCAAACAGCTCTCACCAGACCGACTGACAAACCTGATTACTTGTTGGCTTGGTTCCTGCGTCAGGCTGTTTGCAAAGTCATTTTTGCATGGAGTACCCACTCACTCACCAATAACAGCACTCTAGGGCTCTGTTGGACTGGAGTTAAGATTGTATTGGACTAGAGCTAATAGTCTATTGGACTGGAATTAAGATTCAGTGATGCTCCTGACTGTTTCTGGGACTCAGGACTGCAGAGATGCCCCAAAAGGAGATTGCATTTTAGAGTCCGAGCTAATCAGTCCATCCTTGACACATACGTAGGACCTCACCCCAGACCTCAAGATGCCTTAAAGACTAGAAATTGAAATACATTACTAACATCAAAAGTAGGAATGTAGGAAGCAATACTGCAACCTCTGGAGTTGTTGGTTCGAATTCCTTCAAAGGTGTCCAGGGTTCCGTTGTGCTTAAGGCTGTGTTCCACCAGGATCAGAAAAGCAGCCACAAGCCCATATACTATCTGTGGGTGACACAGCCGTTCCTGAACTGCAAGGTGGGGTGTGGCTGTTTTCAACCCTGATTGTCACACTTGTTGAAGCACTTAAAATTTTTATTTTGGGGCCCAAAAGAAGGACAGTGAAGGCCTTTCACAAACAGATCCTTCAATTTCTTCCAGCCTATTCTGTGTTCCCGTCTCTGCTCCCTGCATTCTAACCACCAGCACCTCCAGCGCCATTTCCTGAACACACAGCCTTCTGCAGTGCCTTTGGTGTGGTTATTAGCGCTGTTTGCCAAATCACTGCAGGTCTCCACCTTCTGGGTGCATGATAAGATTGCATTTCCAGGCCCCCTTGTGGGGTGAGGCTGTGTCATCAGTTCCGGCCAGAGTGGAAGTGATGTGTGTCACTTCCGGGACAGAGCAATCCACCAACTGCTGTGCAAACCTGGCTTGATTCCCCTCCGCCACAGGGACCAGCAGAGTTCAAGATGGCGGCTACTCTGCCAGCAGGTCCCGACCAATGGATGAATGTGAGAAACAAATCTTTGTGCCTATGCTGCTAAGATTTGGGGGTTGTCACCAGGCTATTCTGATGGATATACCTTTCTTTGGTTTTTGTTCCTTTACACATGCTTTTCCTTCTGCTTGAAATCTGCATGCACCCTCCCTTCCCTCCTTGGCAAATTCTTACTGATCGCCCAGACCCAGGTCGAAAGTTTTCCTTTCTGCGAAGTCTCTTCTGACCCCTCCAGGAACTTTGGCCCTTTCTGTTCTGTGCTTCCCCACCCCTCTCTGTGCAAACCTCCGTTATAGCCTCAATCACATTTCATTTTTACTACCTGCTTGCATGTCTGCCTTTGTCTCTTAGACTTGGAACGTCTTGAGGGCAGGAACTGTGCTTCATTTGTTTTTCAATCCAAAGTGTCTATTTCTTTTTTTTTTTCAAAGTGTCTATTTCAAAGTACAAGCTCAACAAATATCTCACAGAGAAATTAAGCTGCTCAGAATGGTTGATGGACAGAGTTCAGGTTAGTTCACTGGTGTTACGATTCATCTTCCCAGTGCCCCCAGATGCACCAGAACTGGTAATTTACCAAACACTGGAAGACATTTCTTTTTAAAAAAATTTTTATTGACGTATAGTTGATTTACTGTATTGTGTTAATTGCTGCTGTGCAGCAAAGTGATTCAGTTATACATGCATATATATTGTTTTCCATATTATTTTTCATTGTGGTTTATCACAGGATATTGCATATTGTTCCCTGTGCCATACAGTAGGACCTTGTTTATCCATCCTGTATATAATAGTTTGCATCTGCTAATCCCAAACTCCCAATCCTTCCCTCCCCCATCCCCTCCCCCTTGGCAACCACAAGTCTGTTATCTGTATGTGTGTCTGTTCCTGTTTCATAGATATGTTCATTTGTGTCGTATTTTAGATTCCACATATAAGCGATATCATATGGTATTTGTCTTTATCTTTCTGACTTCCTTCACTTAGTATGATAATCTCGAGTCCATCCATGTTGCTACAAATGACATTATTTCATTCTTTGTTATGGCTGAGCAGTATTCCATTGTGTGTGTGTGTGTGTGTGTGTGTGTGTGTATACACATACGCCACGTCTTCTTTTAAAATAAATTTATTTATTTATTTTTGGTTGCGTTGGGTCTTCGTTGCTGCTTGTGGGCTTTCTCTAGTTGCGGTGAGTGGGGGTTAATCTTTGTTGTGGTGTGCGGGCTTCTCATTGTGGTGGCTTCTCTTGCTGCAGATCACGGGCTCTAGGCGCACAAGCTTCAGTAGTTGTGGCACGCAGGCTCAGAGTTGTGGTGCACGGGCTTAGTTGCTCTGCAGCATGTGGGATCTTTCCAGACCATGGCTTGAACCCGTGTCCCCTGCGTTGGCAGGCGGATTCTTTTTTTTTGTTTTCTGAGAAACACGTACATTTACTGAATGGAAAACAAGCCTCTTCGTAGAGCCCAAAAGCCTTGGCAGGCGAATTCTTAACCACTGCGCCACCAGGGAAGTCCTAGAAAATGTCTTCTTTATCTATTCATCTGTCGATGGACATTTAGGTTTTTTCCCTATCTTGGCTATTGTAAATAGTGCTGCAGTGAACACTGGGGTGCATGTATCTTTTCGAATTACAGTTTGTCTGGATATATGCCCAGGAGTGGGACTGCTGGATCATATGGCAACTCTATTTTTAGTTTTTTGAAGAACCTCCATACTGTTTTTATAGTGGCTGCACAAATTTACATTCCCACCAACAGTGTAGGAGGGTTTTTTTCTCCACACCCTCTCCAGCATTTGTTATTTGTAGACTTTTTAATGATGACCATTCTGACCTGTGTGAGGTGGTACCTCACTGTATTGATAGTCTTGATTTGCATTTCTCTAACAATTAGCGATGATGAGCATATTTTCCTGGGCCTATTTGGAAGACATTTCTTAAGATTGATCCCTCTCCTTCTTCAACATTATTTGACTGTTACATCTTAAAAATGTTTGTGGTTCAAATTACTGAAAAGGAAAAAAGATCATCTTATAATTAGGCTCCCATCTTTTGATAATTACTCATCTTTACAGGAAAAGATTTTTAAAAAGATTTGGGGTTTTGGAGAAAATCAACTTTATGGGCAGTTTTTGGAGGCCATTGTGGTTGGTTGTGTAGGCCTGGCTTTGTTAATATGAAACAGCATATTTATTGACTAAATGCCCTCAAATTTTATAAATGCATTTATGTGTATCATCCAATATACCTCCTTCAGTTGTTTGGAATATAGCATTAAGTTTAAATATAAATTGATGAGATTCTACTTCAGTGTCTGTTGTAGATCCTGTTCTGGGTAGAAAATCAGGGGAGGTACCATTTTTGTTTAGGCCTGGTTCCCCATAGAAGAGGAAACATATTTACTACTTTCAGTGTCCTCAATTTTATTAATTTTTTTGGCTGTGCCACATGGCTTATGGGATCTTATTTCCCCGACCAGGGAATGAACCCGGGACCCTGCAGTGAAAGTGCTGAGTCCTGACCACTGGACCACCAGGGAATCCCCTTTTTTTTTTTTCTTGTTCTCAGTGTCCTCAATTTTATAAATGCACCTGTGCATATTGCCAAATGCACTTCGCTAAGTTAGGAATAGACTCTTTTTTTTTTTTTTTTCGGTACACGGGCCTCTCACTGTTGCGGCCTCTCCCATTGCCGGAGCACAGGCTCCGGACGCGCAGGCTCAGCGGCCATGTCTCACGGGCCCAGCCGCTCCGCGGCATGTGGGATCCTCCCGGACCAGGGCACGAACCCGCGTCCCCTGCATCGGCAGGCAGACTCGCAACCACTGCGCCACCAGGGAAGCCCAGGAATACTCTTAATTCTAACATGAACTGACAAGATTGTGTTGCAATGTCAGTTGTAGCAGAAGCAAGATCCAGGTCTGGGAGAATGTTGGGAAAGTTCCCGCCCTTGTTTCAGGTCTAAGGTAGGAAGATAAAGGTTATGTCCACCAGGTAAAGATCCAGGAGGGTGTGTTCATTTAAAAGTTCCTTGAGGTTTGAAAAAAAAAGAAACTTAAAAAACAAAAGATACATTTCTGGATTTAGCAGTCATTTGATTATCCTATTTTGTTTTTGAACAACTATCATTCTCCTCTCTTTATGGAAAAGATGTTTACATGGTGGGGGAAATCTCTCACTTTTGCCTGCTCAACATCCATCCCTCCCCCTTCAGTAACAGCTTCTCAGTGTTTGTCTGATGCCTTTTATTTGAGTAACACTTTGACGGAGGGACTACAGTACCACAGTTAAGGGCAGGGCTCTGGAGCCAGGCTGCTTGGGTTTTATTCATTCATGCTGTGTGCCCTGGGGTGTGTTTCTTAACCTTTCCAAATCTTGGTCTCCTCCACTACAAAATAGGAGTAGTGATATTACCTACTTCATAGAATTGATGTGAGGATTAATGAATAAATATGGTAAAGCACCTGGAACAGGGTCTAATGCATTATATGAACTCAATAAGTATTATCTATTATTATGAAATTCTTACATAACAATTAATTTCTTCAGGGACTTTATAAACATATCCTCTATCATTGGATGTGGCTATGGAAGTCTATGAAAGGCTGATATTTATTTTTCCCATTACATGTAACTTGATTTTTTTTTTTTTTTTTGAGAAAACCAAAGGACTATTTCTTTGGAGTTAAGTAGTTTTACTAGGAAATGTCTTGATATTGATCATCCATATGTTTTCTGATACCTGATGTGCCCCTTCAATCTGTAGATTAAGTTCTTCATTTCTGGAAAGTTTTCTTCTTCTTCTTGTTTTTTTTTTTTTTTGCCACACTGCGTGACTTGTGGGATCTTAGTTCCCCAACCAGGGATTGAACCTGGGCCCCTGGCAGTGAAAGCTCTGAGTCCTAACCACTGGACCACCAGGGAATTCCCTGGAAAGTTTTCTTGAATAACATCTTTAAATATTTTTTGTTCCATTATTTCAGTCTCTTCAGAAGGGATACCATTTATGAATATATTGAACTTTATGTTTCATATAATTTTCTAGGTAACCTTTACTCATTTCCATTTTCTTTTCCCACTATTCTTGATTTGTTTTCTATATCCCTTAAAAAGTTTTATACCTATGGTGATTTCATTTTGTTTCCTGATTCTTTCCTGAGCTCTCCAGCTCATGTTTTAAGTCCTGTTGTTGTCTTGCCCTATCTTCCCTGAGCAAGTTCTTGTCTTATACAATTATTCAAAATAAATTTTGATACTTTGAACACAAATTTTATCTATTCTATAGCAGATTTTTTTTTTTTTTTTTTTTTTTTTTTTTGCGGTATGCGGGCCTCTCACTGTTGTGGCCTCTCCTGTTGCGGAGCACAGGCTCCAGACACGCAGGCTCAGTGGCCATGGCTCACAGGCCCAGCCGCTCCGCGGCATGTGGGATCTTCCCGGACTGGGGCACAAACCCGTGTCCCCTGCATCAGCAGGCGGACTCTCAACCACTGCGCCACCAGGGAAGCCCCAGATTTTTTTTCTTGTGTTGAATCTTCACTTCTATTGTTCTTCCTACTTCTTCACTCTCTCTTTTTAAATTGGAGAAATTTTGTAAAGATTTTGTGCTTGTTCTTGTGCTTGATTTTTCATGTAAACTAGATGAGTTCCTCTACGAAGAGCTATTTGTAAGAGGTTCATGGTAAGGAGTGAGACTTAGACATCTTCCAGGCTAGCTGGAATTATCTTTGAATCATGCTCAGGTTCTTTATAACCCAGGTTTTGGACTAAAGGCTCTTTTGTCTTTACGTCTTTGGATAGAGATCTGAAACAAAAACACTGAGTCCCTCTTCTCAACCCTGCCTCCCTGCCAGGCTGCTTTTTTTTGCAACGGTGGCAATTATGTGTGATTCCTCATTCAGCTTTGATTTTTCTAGGTGTCATTGTTGTGTACACAGTCAACAACTTACGCTGATCATCAGCACATGGGCAGACCTCATTTTATTGTACTTCGCAGATATTGAGCTTTTCACAAATTGAAGATTTGTGGCAACCCTGTGTCGAGCAAGTCTATTGGCATCTTTTTTTTAATGAAGGTCCATACATTTTTTTTAGACATACGCTATTGCACACTTAATAGGCTACAGGACAGTGCAAACATAACTTTTACATGCAATGCGAAACCAAAAAACTTGTGAGACTCACTTTATTGCGATGGTCTGGAACCAAACCTGCAGTATCTCTGAGGTGTGCCTTGCTAGGAAATATGGCCTAGTAACTCTCTTTAACTATTTCTAGGAACTACATACACAATTTAAGATAACCAAACTTTCACAGGGTTTGTGAGAAGAGGCCTCTAGCATCAGAGTGTTGTCACACAATCCATTTGATGGAAAGGATGATGCCCAACTTTTTATTTTTTGGCTGTGCAGTGCGGCATTCAGGATCTTAGTTCCCCAACTAGGGATCCAACCCACACCCCCCGCAGTGGAAGTGCAGAGTCTTAACCACTGGACCGCCAGGGAAGTCCCGATGCTCATCTTCTAATAATGAAACATTTTTCCCTGCAATATTTCTGGCTGAGATTTAAATAAGTTTTTCGTGTAGAGTGTATCTACATGAAGTCACCTAATAAAACATTTTTGATTAATACATTTTTAGACCAAAGAGTTCTTAAGTTTTCAAAGAGTAATGATATTCTGGATAAGCTTTTCATCATATGAAAAAAACACACTGATTTACAAATCCTAAAATCATTGAGTTTACTTACCACTCTCCCTCCTACAACCTGGGTTTTATAGGCTCAGGGAGGTAAAGTGTCTTTAACACAAACTTAGCAACAGACTTGGGACTTGAGCCTAGTTTCCTGGATTTCTAGTTCTGTCTACCACCCCAGCTTGCCTTCCTGGTTTATCACTTTAGGTACTAAAGGCTGAATAGAGGTAATTTAGAAATTTTCTATAATCTATTATAGATTATAGATAATCTATAATCTATTCTATCTATAATCTATTCTATCTATATAATCTATATAGATCTATAATCTATATATCTATATAATCTATATAGATCTATAATCTATATATCTATATAATCTATATAGATCTATAATCTATAGATCTATAATAGATTATAGATAATCTATAATCTATTCTATTCTATAATCTATTATAGATTATAATAGAATATATTAATCTATATTCTATTATAATCTATGCATTTGCTTTAGATAGTATATATTTCCCCCACACCACCTGCCCAGCTCTGAACCTGGGCCACACAAACCTGACCTACTGGCAGGACTGTTGGCTGGAAAAGAGTTTGATGGGCATAAAGTTAGTAAGTCTTTAATGATGGGTTATTAAACAACGTGTTCTTTGGGTCCTTTAATTAAAAAAATTAAAGGCTTTAAAGGAAATATAAAGACTTGGGACCTAAACTTTAGTAATCTGGAATATCTGCAGAGCTCTCTGGAGTGGAACTGTTAGGGAACAGACAGCTTTTGACCGATAGGTAACAACTGATTGACAACGGAGTTGGGGTGGGAAGAAGAGTGTGGCAGCCACCACCGCTAGAAAAACACGGCAGCTGGAAGAAATGGTCTGTTACTGGAGAACAGTCCAAGCAAGAGTCCTCAAGCAAACAGGATTAAGCCCTTAACAGGCTACGGTTTAACCATTCTTTGGGAATGATGGCTTTGTTCTCTATCGCAGTTTCCAAGGTCAAGATCTCTTACTTTACATGGTGTCCAGTAAGGGAGGAATGACCGTGCTAAAGCCAGACTGAATTGTCTTTGACATTTCCACCTCCTTCTTTGGGTCATGGGATCCATGCTTTTGGGCTTGGCCTCTTCAACTCCCCATTAGTTTGAGTCTTTTCTCTAGGACCTAGTCCAGCTGAGGATAACTTGATAATGCTCTGAATGAACATCATTATGGAAAATTTGGAATAGAAAGAAAACTCCCCATTACAGTTCCAACCGTAGGAAACTTCTTTAGCATCACCACTTCTTTATTTCCGGGGACAATAGCTGAGACTGAGAATTGTTATCATGAGCTCCGGTGTTTGATCCATAGGCTAGAAGCAAGGGTGAAATAGAGAGGAAAGAACGGGATAAGGAGGAGTGGAAGGAAGGGGAAGGGGAAAAAAGATGAGCAGATGCATATGGCGGGCATGGGAGTGTCCGCTGGGATCTTAGTCACACCTGGTTCCTACTCTTCATATTGCCTAACCTTTGACCCCAATAAACAATAGTACAGTTCTTCAAAAAAACTTTTTTTTATTGAAGTATAGTTGATTTACAATGCTGTGCAAATGTATTCCTTCTTGAAGTGGTGCTGTTTGCTTTTGGTGACGTGCCCCAACTTTGAGAGAGGTTCCCTAGTCATCCATCTTGGAAGTTGGGTTTGTCAATTTAGTCAGTTTCTAACAGCCAAATCCCCCGTTTGCTCTCCTCAGCCTGGAGAGCCTTAAGCTAACAGCCCCTGAAAGGCGGAATCCAGCACGCAGATGTGGAGGAATGGGCAGGCCAGATTATCTTTCCACCTCCTTGGGGTCAGGGAAAAAAGGTGGAGGGCGGCAGGGTGCAGTGTGGGGTGGGTACAGACGGCTTCTGGGAGAGCAGTCGGCCTGCGTCCAGCCTGTCAGAACGAGGAAGAAGGTGCTGGGTAAGTTTCCTCTTCAGGGAGTAGAATATTTTTTTCCCCCTTTTACAGTGAAATTGGAACAGTCCTGGGAAAATGGGACAGGTGTCACCAATCAAGACACAGGGCTGTTTACCCAACTCAGCCGAGGGGCCCTCAGGAAGAGAGAGTCTTGATACGAAGAAAACTACAATTTTTCGAAACACGAGGTAGTCCCTGCAGGTTGGGAATGGGCGTCTGTACGTGGATCGCCCTCTGACAGGTGGACACGGGAGAGGGATGGGCAGTCAGAATGCGCCTCCGAAATGGGAGGCCAGAGGGAACTCTGGGTGCGTTTCTCCAATCTGTTAGAAAGGCTATTTCCAGGTACCTTCCCTGGCACAGCGTGCCCTACTAAACCCACTGCGGCTGGGCTGAGGAGGGGCGGCCCCCCTGGCGAAGAGAGCGTGGGGCAGAGGTTCACTTTGCTCGAAGTCTCCGGGTTTCGGCCGGCGAAGAGAGGGAGAAACCAGGAGGGGCCGAGCTGGAGCGAAGGCCGCTCCAGCCCTGGGGCCGAAGCAGCCTGGGAGGCGCACAGAGCCCGGCCCTGAATCCACCCGCCGCTCGGCCGCCAGATAACCCTGAGAGTTAAGCTCCCAAAGAGAAAACGAGGCAGCGCCTGGCACGTCTTGCGCGTCCCCGGCCGCGAGGCTCCCGGCTCCCTCCTCGCCGCGAGGCCCCCTCCCCCAGCCATAATTGGACACGGGCGCCGATTTTGGTGCAATGCGAATTAGCTCCAGTCGCCCAGTCGGGAGGGCCAGGCAGGCTCGGGGAACGCCAGCCGCTGGCGGGCGCCGCGCCGCCCGAGTCAACGCCCACCTCCGCCAGCATCCCCGCGGCCGCCGCCTCCCGTCGCCATAACAACCAGCCCCCGCGTTCGACCCCGCGCAGCGCCCGGACGCCCGGGGAGGACGCCCCCGCCCTCGGCGCCCGGCATCCGGGTGGCCTCGCGCCCCCGCCCTCGCCCTCGCCCCCGCCCTGCAGCGTCCTAGCGCAGCGCAGAGGCGCCCTCTCCCGCAGCCGGAGAGGAAAGCCCTCGCGCCCCCGAGACTTGACTTTGCGGAATTAATAAAGCAGCCCCGGGGGGCCGGGGTCCTCCAGCACGCGCCTGGGCGCCCGCACCTGCCTGGGTCCCCCGCACCTGCCCTCTCCTGGGCTCCAGGGCGCGCGCGGCGGCGGGGAGCGTAGCCGGGCGGCGACGGCGGTGCCCCGGCGTCCGGGGCACGGCGTTCCCGGGGAGCAGGACATCCCCGAAGGCGGCAGCACGCGGGAGGCGGGGAGGCGGGAGGCGGCCGGGGCGCGCGGGGAGGGCGGGGAGCCCGCGGGAGGAGGAGGAGGGAGGGAGCAGGGCGGGCGGCTGGGAGGGAGGAGAAGGGAGGCAAGAAAGTAGCAGAAAGTGAGGCTGGCAGCCGGCTGCAAAGGAGCCGGGCGAGTGGCGGCGGCGGCAGGAAGTCTGTGCCCGAGACGCGCAGAAATAAGAGCCAGGGAGGGACCGCGGCGGCGGCGAGAGTGAAAGAGGAAACTGCAGAAGAGGAAGCTCTGCCGCAGCACAAAGTCTCCTCCGGCTCCCGCGCCGAGCATCCCCGCGCCGCCAGCCCAGCCCTCCCGGACCGGCTCGCCGCCGCCGCCGCCGCCGCCGCCCCCGCTGCGCCCGCGCCGCCGCCCCCCCCGCGCCCCCGCGCTCGGGCGTCCCCTCCTCGCGCGCCCACCCCGGCCCCCCGCGTCCCCGGCCGCTCCGCCTCGCCGCCCTCTGCGCACGCCGGCCTCGTCTGCCATGGCCCGGGAGAACGGCGAGAGCAGCTCCTCCTGGAAAAAGCAAGCTGAAGACATCAAGAAAATTTTCGAGTTTAAGGAGACCCTCGGAACGTAAGTGGGGACCGGGGAGTAGAGGGTGGAGATGGCAGCGGCCGCGGGTGCAGAGGTGGCTCCCGCTGCCACCGCCGCCGCCACCGCGGTAGGAACCGGCGGGTCGCCGCGTCCTCATTGTCCAGTTCTCGGCTCTGCGTGCCCCACTGCGTGCCGGCCGCGTGGGTCGCCCCGCGGGCCCGGGTGGGAGCCGCTCCTGGGCGGGGGAGGCTCTGGGCTTTAGGGGTCAGTCGCAGGCGGGCGACTTTTCACTTCCCTGACACCGCCGCCCTCTCGACTTCTCCCCATGCGTGACTGTGGGCTGAGCATGGTGGATATTCCTGTTTACTGGCTGCGTGCGTCTACTCACCGTGTGCATGGGTGCACCGTGTCCGCGAGAGACGTGGTCACGAGAAAATCGGGCTCCAGGCATTCCCATTTCTGTCCTTCCGTTATGTATCCTTATAGAATTGACATCTTCACGTACTAGGTGTAGGCAAGACTTCGGATGACCGCGCAGTTAAGGAAGGGAGGAATTTCGCAGTGTTCAGGGTCACGTGTGGGCAGAGCCTTACCTGAGCGTCTGTCCATTTCACCAGGCTCGGCAGCACACGCTGGGGTGCGGGTCGCCAAGGGAGGGTCTGCGAGGGTCGCTGTACCGGTGGTTTCTCTCTAGGGCTGCGTGTAGTCCGAGGCTGGTGGAGGAGTAACCAGAAGTCCATGGCAGGAAGGCTCCGAGCATGTGCTGCTCCATTCAGCTGCTGTTCCCTTTCTGCCCAGGAGTTGGTTTTTGTTTGTTTTGTTGTGGAGTGCCTCAGAATAGGTAGGGAGGCTGATAGTGAAAGAGAATCGGGCACTGCTGGAAGAGTCTGAAATTGGAGTTATTTTCTCCCCTCATGTGATCGGTATCTGTCAGCATATACATTCATACATACACATATGTGCTGTATGAACCGAACGTTTGGCAGGGGTTCATGGAGGTGTTAATTAGGCTGGGAAGAGATAGACGAGGTGTTTCATAAGAGAAATCAGTGTGCTCTTCTCTCCTGTCTTCCTTAACCCCCCTTTACTTGCTATTGTGGTTGGTTTGCTTTTCCAGGACCACATTTTCAAACCCAGATTGTTTTCTGTCCCATACTCAGGGTCCACTGAGTTGTTTGGTCATTTTCCCTCCCCGAGCCGCGCATCTGCAGTGGTCCCCCAGAGCCCAAGTTGTGAATGAAGGTAGCATCCCTGCCATGCTTCTGATCCTGGGGACGCACACTTGCCGAGGATGAGAACAGGGTCTCCCAGCCGTTGTGCTCGCTTCAGGAACACAGTCTACCTGTGGGTGTAGACTTTCTGTCTGTTGGAAAAAAACAGAAAGGACTTAGCCTTTTCATAGAGAGGGGCTTGGGGCTGCCTCTTAGCATGGCCTGTTAAGGGGTGAGGTTTTGTCCATAACTTTAGAAAATTATCATTGAGGTTTATTTGGGTTTGGGGTAGTGACTCTGAGGTGCTTAAGTTGCCGAGAAAGAAGCAGCGTGTGCTTGCTGGTCATCCTGAGACCAATCGCCTCAGATGAGGGGATGGGAGAGAGTGGAGTCCCATCATGAGAGAATGCGTTCCTTTGCCAGGCGCATCTCCACCCGAGCCCCTCGAGCTGGTCCCTCTGCCTGCAGCCTCCAAGCAGACGGATGCAGCTCCCCTGACTGCCTCCTGCTCCCTGGAGAGCCGGGTAGCTGCCCCTCTGCCGTGGCTGGGCTGCTCAGTCCCATGAGCTGTGACTTCACTGAGTGGCTCCTGCTGTGGCAGGTGCTGTTTGGGTATGACTGCTGGTGGTTCCACCTCTGGGCAGGATGGGGACTTGACTCATGGTGACAGAGAGACTGTACAGCTCTTGCAGAACAACCTCTTGGACTCTGGCCACATTCCCCGTGAACCTGGGGATGGGTCTCTGTTAGGGTTCCAAAGCTTTGCCTTCTGTCTTGGAAAGAATTCTTTGAAAAGAAGCTTCCCACTGTGGTCCTAGAACTGGGGTTCTAGAAGAGTGAAACACAAACAATAAAATGATCAAAATGTTTTCACTCTGACCTAGCAATCCCACTACTGGGCATATACCCTGAGAAAACCATAATTCAAAAAGAGTCATGTACCAAAACGTTCATTGCAGCTCTATTTACAATAGCCAGGACATGGAAGCAACCTAAGTGTCCATCAACAGATGAATGGATAAAGAAGATGTAGTACATATATACAATGGAATATTACTCAGCCGTAAAAAGGAATGAAATTGAGCTACTTGTAATGAGGTGGATAGACCTGGAGTCTGTCATACAGAGTGAAGTAAGTCAGAAAAAGAAAGACAAATACCGTATGCTAACACATATATATGGAATTTAAGAAAAAAAAATGTCATGAAGAACCTTGGGGTAAGACAGGAATAAAGACACAGACCTACTAGAGAACAGACTTGAGGATATGGGGAGGGGGAAGGGTGAGCTGTGACAAAGTGAGAGAGAGGCATGGACATATATACACTACCCAACGTAAGGTAGATAGCTAGTGGGAAGCAGCCACATAGCACAGGGAGATCAGCTCGGTGCTTCGTGACCGCCTGGAGGGGTGGGATAGGGAGGGTGGGAGGGAGGGAGATGCAAGAGGGAAGAGATATGGGAACATATGTATGTATAACTGATTCACTTTGTTATAAAGCAGAAACCAACACACCATTGTAAAGCAATTATACTCCAATAAAGATGTAAAAAAAGATGTTTTCACTCAATTGCATGATAATAATAATAGTAGTAGTAGTAAAGGTAGGTGACTTTATTAAATGAATACCAAGAACCAGTTGTTATTCTAAGTGCCTTAGGTATAGTAACTCATTTTACTCTCACGTTAACCTGATAAAGTGGGTATTTACTTTTATCCCCACTTGGCAGATGGAAAAACTGAGGCAGCAGAGAAATTATGTGACCTGCCAAACCGGAGCTACTTATTAAGTGGAGCTGATATTCGAATCTAGGCAGAACAACTTGTGATTATGCATGTGGGGTTGAGCCCCTCTGTGGATTATGTAACAGCAAATGTTAATAATAATTTGACTAACTTTAGTATTTGGAAAGCTAATTTTCATATTAAGGTAAAGAAAACCTAATTATCCAAACATGTAACATGTGAAAGCTTTTGGGTTATCAACACCTTTTTGTCTCTTGGACTTTCTAGAAGTGGTCCAAAGTTCAGGATGCCTGTTTCGCCCTGGGCCAAGTCCAGTGATCCTGACCTGGGTCTAAATAGAGGTCACTTCTGGTTCTGTTAGTGTGGATTTTGGCTTTGGGCTCTACACTTGTTTGCAGTGGAACCTAGCATCCGTCAAGGGTGTCAACAGTTACAATTGGGATTCATTTCCAAGGTACTCTGCAGGCCCAATCATTTTGTTTGTCACACTTTTACCATATGCCTTTAGGATCCTAAGGCAGGAAAGCCCTGCCAGGAGCCAGATTGTCAGCCCACAGTGTTAAAATGCTTTTAAAATAAAGCACTGTGAAGGCTCAAGGAGCACTCACTTGGCAAAACCTTGTAATCTGATATCTGGCTGCCTGATCCCGGTACCTTTCCATGCAGAGCACAGCCTCTACTGTTGAAGGCCAGAGGGTCAAGCCATTTAGACCATGTGGTCAGCGGGACCTTGCTGGAGGGTGGGAGCCAAATGGGAGTGAAGGGTGGCCCAGAAGGGTGGGAAGAGAGCTGGAGGAAGCAAAGGACAGCATAGGGGAAGGAACCCACTGGGTGGTTTGGACCTGGGTTTTCTGATGCACCCCTGAGTCAGGCCTCAGGAGAAACCTCTCAACTTATGACCTTCAGTGTGGCTCTCTTTGAAGGGGAATCCCAGGCCCTAACCCTGGCTCTGAACAGGGTGGGAAGGCTTAATTACTGTTTATTAATCAACGCCGTGTTTTCAGATCCCTGCCTGGCACGCCAGATTAATGTGGGATCAAATAAATGTTGTGTAACAGCAATTAGGAGTCGTAAACATTTCTGTGGAGTGTTTGCCGAGGCCATGCAGGCCATCTCTACCGTAGGTGTCTTTCCACGTCTTCTGAACCAAGACAATGAAAATAGGCCATTTGGAGAAAGATACAGATGGGAAGAAAGGTTTGACCGTGGTGTCCAGGAAGTACCCCAGACTCATGGAAGTGGCTTCTGTAATTGCCACGCCATGAAAGGCATCTGAACAGAGGAGGCCCTGAGAGTTGACACAGAATGATTCTCCCAATATACCTCATTTCTTCCCCCAGAGTATGGAAATGGCACGTCCTGGAAAATAGATCTTCATCTCTGCAGGGTATGAATACACGCTTTTCTTACAGACCGAATGTTTTGTGTTGAAGTAATTGCTGTTTGTGGGGGGCTGGAGCGGGCACCATGGAGGTGTTGGGCCTGGGCTCAAGGTCTGAGTCAGCCGCTGCTGGGGTGTGTGGCCTGTGGGCTGCTTGGTCATTTTTCCACATGACCTGGTCTTAGCTTCCTCACCTGTAAAATCAGGGGGAGGGCAAGGAAGATGGGATGATTTTCAAGTGCCCTTACAACCCTAAGATTTTTTTGGCTTGTCTAGGTAACGAAGGCACTCACTACAGTTTTTCGGGAGCTTTCGTGTGTAGCTAGAGCAGCTTAGCCCTATTTGGAGGGACATTTTTATGGCCAGGCTAGTAGCAAAGTGATACAGCTCAGGACAGGAAGTGTTATCCCACTTGATGTCAGTAGCACAATGCCTTTGCTTTTTCATGAAATGAGTGCCTGCTGGGTGCTGCTTTAGGAGGGGTATAAATAGAAATTTCTGTGGAGCCAGCGCTGTCTTTTCCCACTAGTATCTTCCTTACATGCCTTGTTCTGAAATTGCTCAATCAGTACACCTGTTGAGGACACAGATTATTGATTTATCTGAAAGCCCGGGTAGAACACAGACTCACCTGTTCTTTTGTGGGAGGCAGGTGTGTGTGTGGGTGTAGGGGGAGAGGGAGATTGCAGAGCTACCCGAGGTGATTTGTGTGTTTGACCGACTGATTTAAGAGTAATTTTTCTGAGACTACTCAAAATTTTAGTCTGTGAAAAGCATTTAAAAGAATATTACCCAGAGGAGCAGAGAGGTGGGCAGCCCCCAGAGTGCCCCCCGAGGGTATCCCAGCTGCGGCATTGGTTAGAAGTTTGCATTTTTCAGCCCTTTGTTTGAGGCGTGATATAAATTCAGCCTCTTGTACATTTAAAAATATCTATTGAACACCTGCTATATTCTAGGCACCGGTGCACGGTAGCGGGGAGTACAGCAGCGAACAAGCAGACACAAATGCCTGCTTTCCTGGAGCTCACATTCTGGTGAGGAAGCCAGAAAATAAAAAAAAAAACACATGAATCAGGAAGATGTAGAGTATGTTATCTAGTATACACGTTAGGGGAGAAATGAAGCAGGGAACGGGGATTTTTGGGAGGGGGAGGTGATGGTGGCTTGAAGCAGGGTAGCCAGGGAGGGCCTGGCTGAAGAGCTGCTATTTGAATAAAGATCTGGAGGCTGCATTGGGGTAGCTGAAGGTAAAATGTTCCGGTCGGAGGGAACAGCAAGGGCTGTTTTGAGCAGAGGTGTACCTTGACCTGACTCAGGTCAAGGTCATGGCTGTGGTTGCTGTGTTGAGAATGAATGGACGGGTTCAAGGGCAGAAGCGGGGAGACCAGCTCGGAGGCTATGTACCATCTAGGGGAGAGAGAATGGTGGTGGAGGACTGGGGTGCTGCTCTGGGGGTGATGAGAAGTGGTTGGATTATGGAAACATGTGGAAGGGAGAGCCGATAGGAATTGCTGGTAGATTGGGTGTGGGATGTGAGATTCGCCAGGGATTTGGGGTTGGAAGAAAGATGCTGTTTGTTGCTTTTGGTCAGTTTTGTTCCAAGGATTTTCTGAGCACCTGCTCTGTGGGCACAGCAGGGCTGTCCATGTTCTGGGAAGCTCTTGGAAAGAGTTTGGAGGGAAAACTCAACATTCTTTGGGCTCCTGGGTTCTCCTTGTGAGGGACTCTTGGATTTATTTATTTGTTTATTTTAAAAAAATTAAAAAAAATCTTTGGCCACACCACGTGACATGTGGGATCTTAGTTCCCCCACCAGGGATTGAACCTGCGCCCCTTGCATTGGTAGCATGGAGTCTTTTTTTTTTTTTTTTAACATCTTTATTGGAGTGTAATTGCTTTACAATGTTGTGTTAGTTTCTGCTGTATAACAAAGTGAATCAGCTGTATGTATACATATACCTCATATCCCCTCCCTCTTGCATCTCCCTCCCACCCTCCCTATCCCATTGGTCTAGGTGGTTATAGGGCACCGAGCTGATCTCCCTGTGCTATGCGGCTGCTTCCCACTAGCTAGCTGTTTTACATTTGGCAGTGTGTATATGTCCATGCCACTCTCTCACTTTGTCCCAGCTTACCCTTTCCCCTCCCCATATCCTCAGGTCCATTCTCTAGTAGGTCTGTGTCTTTATTCCCGTCCTGCCCCTAGGTTCTTCATGACCATTTTTTTTTTAAAATTCCATATATATGTGTTAGCATATGATATTTGTTTTTCTCTTTCTGACTTACTTCACTCTGTATGACAGACTCTAGGTCCATCCACCTCACTACAGATGACTCAATTTCGTTCCTTTTTATGGCTAATATTCCATTATATATATATATATGTGCCACATCTTCTTTATCCGTTCATCCGATGATGGACACTTAGGTTGCTTCCATGTCCTGGCTATTGTAAATAGAGTTGCAGTGAACATTGTGGTACATGACTCTTTTTGAATTATGGTTTTCTCAGGGTATATGCCCATTAGTGGGATTGCTGGGTCATATGGTAGTTCTATTTTTAGTTTTTTAAGGAACCTCCATACTGTTCTCCATAGTGGCTGTATCAATTTACATTCCCACCAACAGTGCAAGAGGGGTCCCTATTCTCCACACCCTCTGGAAGCGTGGAGTCTCGACCACTGGACTGCCAGGGAAGTCCCAAGGGACCATTGGATTGTAAGGCTAATCTCTTTCTTTCCGAGAGCTTGTGTCTGGGATGGGCTTTTGAAATATCTCCTGTTCTGTCACAGGGGGAAGTCATGATAGGCTGGACATTTGAGCAGCTGGACAAACTGCTTAACTTCCTGTGAAAATGCTGGGTTTTGCCTCCAGAATTATCACCAGGAAGATCACTCTGACAGGTTTGTAGGTTACCTACAACTCTCCCACTTGATTTGGGAATTAAAGCGCAGACGTTCTGTGAAAAATAATAAACATGCAAACTCCTGCTAGGTCTTTCTTTGATAGGATGTTTTATGTTTGGAGAGAAAAAGCCAGAAGTTTTTCTTGGTTGCAAAAAAGATAAACCGTCGTGGCCTTACTGATTAGTACGGTGGGATCTGGGAAATTGCACTTTTTAGAGCTTGGTCCCAGAGGGGCTAATGAAGACTAGGTCTCAAGTAGAAATTTCTGGATCAAACTTGGCAACCGAGTGGACAATAATTAAACTTGGCAGGTGGACTTCCTTGTCCTCTCAGAGGAGGATTTTAGGGGTTAACTTGTTGAGCTTTTTTTTGGCTGGGTCTCCATAAATCCCTTTAATCTTTCCTTTCCCCAAATAAATCTCCGTAAATCCCCTTCAATCTCTCTCCTTCTCTGCCTCTCCCCTCTGGGAGGGCTTAGCATTGGTCCAGCAGGGCACTGTCACATTATTGGACAGCTTGCATCCACAGGGTGGACCCCAGGACCTCACATTGCCTCCAGTCCTCATGAGATTTTTCAGGAATCGCCGGGGAGCCCACAGCCCCTGGGGACACATTTCTTTAATTGAAGAATGAACCACTTATGGGTGGCCAGCACGAAGCCTGGAGCCTGACTCAAGATCCAATGCACAGGGACACATGGACCCTGGGAGACATGCCAACATTACCTTCTTTTGCAGTTCACGTTGGGTGCCTCCCTTTGACTCCCTGTGGTGCAGGAGATCACCTTTTCCTTGGGCTAGTTTTCTGTTAGACCCTTCTTGATTTTTTCAAAATGTTTATGATGCAGTATGTGGATTCTTCAGGTTCGAATCAGACCAGATGGATGCCACAGGCCAAGTTCATTCCATGGCAGACCAAGTTCATTCCCTGTCTCCAGTGGTCAGCTGTGGGTCTCTTGCTGTTTTTCCTAGTATTTCAGCAGGATTCAGAGATGGAGGAATGCGTTTCTTGGTTAACACCAGATCTTGAGGATAAGCCTAAAGACAGCAGATTGGCTGAGGCCAGGCAGGCGAGGCATCAGGAGGCAATGAACCGTACTAGAAAGGCAGCTCCAGCACCACCCTTCATAGCTGCATCCCTCTTGATGTCCATCCTTCATCTTTCTGAGTTAAGATGCAGATGGAAGTTGCCACTTGTGGGATTCCTGTAAGGATTCAGTGCCATCTCTGAGGTGCCTGGCACATAACTGGGATTGAGTAAACAGCAGCTGCTGTCAGGTTTTACTTGCCTTCAGCAGCTGTGGTGGAGGATAGCTACCCTCAGATACTCAGGGCCAGCGCTGTGAGGAGGAACATGTCAGTGTCTGTTGGAAATTGATTTTTGGAGGCTCCTGGGGCAGAGATGCAGAACAGTGCATACTTAACCTCCCCCCGCAAAGTTGATTTAAGAGACCGTCAACAAGTCCTCTGTCAACCAGGGAAGAACATTCGCTGGATATTCCGCGGGGCGCAGTCCTGAGCTGCTAAGAACGGAGGATCTGAGGTCACCAGGCCATGGGTGCACATCCTGGGTCCACTGATTCCTAGCTATTAGGTTTTGGGCAAATGATGTCACCGTTCTCGGCCTCGTGCCCTCATCTGCACAACAGGCTAACACTAGCACCCGATCTAAGGGTTGCAATGAAGGTTAGATGAGGGCGCGTGGAAACCCCTTAGTGCATGGACATGGCTGTGAATCTGTGTGCAGGAAATGCTCCTTCTCTCTCCTTAGCCCCTGCGGGGCTGACACCCTGCTCCTCAGAGGCCACGTGCCCAGATTTGGAGGGTCCATTGCACCATCCAACACATGCTTCCCACAGGAGGCTGGTTGGTTCCCCTGGCGCTGGTGTTCACCAAGAGCCTCAGTCCCAAACGTCCTCCAGGCCAGCTCGCGTGTTGAGTGACCTAGTTTGCTGCATACGTAGACTCATCCCCTCCCTGGGTTATCTCATCAGCTTTGTCTCTCTGCACCTCTCCCTGCACCCTGAGCTGCTTTTTTTTTTTTTCTTCAGTCTATCTCTACATCAGCTTGTGCAAGACGCTCTTCTAACTGCAGTTTCTGTTGTCGCCAACAGCACTTAGATCTTGGTGCAGCTGTGGCCCTTCTTGAAGCTGAAACGTGCTTCTTTCTGGGAATGGCTTCAGTCTTACCTGCGTTGGTTTCTGATTGAAAATAACGTTTGGCTTGGAGGACTGAAGTAACTTGTTGATTACAGTATTCCAAAACGTCACTGACTTTTGTGAGTTTAAATTCTCTAGGTAGTGAGTTTATTTTAATGCTAGAGTTTTCAAAAATGGCAACGTGTCTAGGTATAGACCGCATGAACGTGCATTAACAGTTTACTCAAAAATAACCTCATCAGGGATTGTGTGATGGAGGGTGGGAGATCTCAGAAGTTTAATTTCCCAGGTTGCAGCATGTAGATAAAACAGTCGGAGGGCTCATGTCTGAATCGGGTGAAATCCCTCATCTTGGCTTCTCCATGTTAGACCTTTCCATGGCCTGACCAGGTCTGGGGTCACAGATTATTGGTACCTCTGCAGTGTAGTGAGCATGGGAAGAAGAGGCTTCCCAACTGGACAGAGTCAATGTTTTTACTGGTTGAGAGGCCCCCTCTCTGACATTTAGAACCACGGCTTACATCACTGAAATTGCTTTTACTCCAAACTGGATTAGGGGCTGTAAGTGGAATCCTAAAGGTATCATATTCAACAAATACGATACCTGCACACAATGCCGTCCCCTCCCACCAAGGCCCACAGTGTTGTGGGAAAAAAACCAAGAAGGAAATGAAGCTGTGCTAAGTGGAGAGGTCTGGTGGGATGATGGGGGGGGCAGACACCCCAGGGCCCCTGCCTCCTGCCCCCCTGGGCTCTTCCCATTTCTTTAACCTTCATAAAAATGGCTGCTCGAAATTTGCCTTAAAACATTAGAAGATACGAATGCCTTGAAATAGGTTGAGAGACCAGCCATCTGTGATGTAAGTGATTTTAAAGAAAGTGCTTTTTCCTCCCACGTGAAACTGACAAGAACTAGCAGTTTGGCTGGAAGACGGGAGGAAAGTAGGTAATTGTGGTTTTGGAGCTTTGGGGGGGGAAGTGGGGAGGTGCAAATGAGTTCCAAACTGGGAAGTTGAAGACCAAGTGCGGCAACTGGGAGAAGGATCCCAGGCCGACCGACTGATTAAATAAACTGGGTTCTGACGCCTCCCTGGTGGTCCAGTGGTTAGGACTGTGCTTCCACTGCAGGGGGTGCGGGTTCGATCCCTGGTCGTGGAACTAAGATCCCATGTGCTACGTGGCCAAAAACAAACAAACAAAACTGGGTCCTAGACTGGCCCGGGCTCCGAAAGGGAGGCTGCTGTGGTACTGCCTCTGTGACCTCCCCCCTCCCCTCCTCCCCCAGCACAGCCCCGGCTCCCAGGACCCGGCTGGGACATTCACACTGTAATTCAGCCTCACTGGGCATTGGTACTCAAGGCTTCTCTAGGTGTGAGCGGGCTCCTTACCCCCATGAGACATTTCACTTCCCTTAAAAAATATGCCTTGAACAACCACCACACCCAAAAGGTGAAAATGAACTTCGGGGGCAGACCTTGTATAAAAGTTGGGGACAGCCTGTATCTGGCCGTCGTGTACAGGAACGATGCTGCTGGGATTCACTCTGCCTGCGTTAGCATGGCCAGTGTCAATGGAATTTGTGGTCCTAGTCATGATAAAAAAACTCTGATGTTGACTTTTTAGGGCCCTCTTGGCTCCTTTGACAGCTGGGAAATAGAAGACATAATATTTGGGTGTGTGTGTTTCTTAATTGTGGTTAAAAAAATGCATAACTTAAAATTTACCATCTTGACAATTCTTAAGTCTTTAGGGCCCTTTTGGCTCCTTTGACAGTTGGGAGTTAGAAGACCTCGTATTTGAGTGTGTGTGTTTTTAAGTTGGGGTTAAAAAATATGCATAACCTAAAATTTACCATCTTAACCATTTTTTTTTTTAAAATAAAATAATTTATTTATTTATTTTTGGCTGCGTTGGGTCTTCGTTGCTGCACATGGGCTTTCTCTAGTTGCGGCGAGCGGGGGCTACTCTTTGTTGTGGTGCGCGGGCTTCTCATTGCAGTGGCTTCTCTTGTTGCCGAGCACGGGCTCTAGGTGCGTGGGCTTCAGTAGTTGTGGCTCGCGGGTTCTAGAGCGCAGGCTCAGTAGATGTGGTGCATGGGCTCAGTAGTTGTGGCGCGCAGGCTCAGTAGTTGTGGTGCACGGGCTTAGTTGCTCTACGGCATGTGGGATCTTCCCGGACCAGGGCTCAAGCCCATGTCTCCTGCATTGGAAGGCGGATTCTTAAATCACTGTGCCACCAAGGAAGCCCCATCTTAATCGTTTTTAAGCCTGTAGTTCAGTGGCACTAAGGACATTCACGTTGTTGCGCAACCATCACCACCATCCACCTCCAGAACCTTTTCATCTTCCCAAAGTGAAGCTTTATCTCCATTACACGCTCACTCTCCATTTCCCCTCCCTCCGGCCCCTGGCAACCCCCATTCTGCCTTCTGTCTCTGTGAATTCAGCTACTCTAGGTATCTCCTATAGGTGGAATCAGACAATTTTGTCATTTTGTGTCTAGTGTATTTTATTTAGCGTAATGTCCTCAGGGTTTTTGCCTGCCCTTTTAAGGCTGAATAATATTCTATTGTATGGCTAGACCACATTTTGTTTATTCATTCCTTTTTTTTTTTTTTGCGGTACGCGGGCCTCTCACTCTTGTGGCCTCTCCTGTTGCGGAGCACAGGCTCCGGACGCGCAGGCCCAGCAGCCATGGCCCATAGGCCCAGCCGCTCCGCGGCATGTGGGATCTTCCCAGACCGGGGCATGAACCCGCGTCCCCTGCACCGGCAGGGGGACTCCCAGCCACTGTGCCACCAGGGAAGCCCTATCCATTCTTGATGAACACTTGGGGCTGCTTCTGCCTTTTGGGTTTTGTGAATAATGCTTTATGAGCATGGCTGTCCCTCTTCAAGTCCCTGCTTTCAATTCTTTTGGTTCTTTCATTTCATACCCAGAAGTGGAGTTGCTGGGTCATGTGGTAATTCTGTGCCTTATTTTTTGAAGTACTCGCAGACAGTTTTGTGCAGCTCTGTGGTGTTTTGCAGTTTGCCAAATACTTTTACATCCACGATTCCTGCTGCGCCTTAGGACAGCCCTGCGAGTGGAGAGCAATCATTGCCCTCATTTTACAGAGAAGAACATGGAGGTTCTGAGAGGAGATGAGTCAGGAGAAAAGGTTGCTCAGTGGCGCTTGGAGGTTGGAGCGTCTTCCGACTCTGAACTCAGTGCTCTTTCTCCCCCATCGTGCTGCTTACAAGCTGGTTAGTGGGGACAGTGGGAACAGAGAACACTGATGGATGAAAAAGGTACGTCCTCATTCTGTGGATGTGGTGTGGTTAGGAGACCATCGGAGCCCGTTGTGTGCTGTCAACCAGCTCTGGTTTGTAACCTTGCTGATTCCATGGTGTAACTACTCCCACTGGAACCACTTAAAGCTACCCCTGGTTTAACAACCGATTGCAGAATTCTTTTTTTTTAAATTAATTAATTTATTTTTGGCTGTGTTGGGTCTTTATTGCTGCGTGCAGGCTTTTCTCTAGTTGCGGCGAGCGGGGGCTACTCTTAATGGTGGTGCGTGGGCTTCTCATTGCGGTGGCCTCTCTTGTTGTGGAGCACGGGCTCTAGGCTTCAGTAGTTGTGGCTTGCAGGCTCAGTAGTTGTGGCTCGTGGGCTCTAGAGCACAGGCTCGGTAGTTGTGGCACACGGGCTTAGTTGCTCCGCGGCATTTGGGATCTTCCCTGACCAGGGCTGGAACCCGTCTCCCCTGCATTGATAGGCGGTTTCTTAACCACTCTGCCACCAGGGGGAAGCCTCCAGAATTCTTGAATGAGGCTCTTGTGAGCACATGTGAGTTGACTCAGCACACCTTTGGAGGAAGTTGACGTCAGGAGATCTGAGTTCAGTTCTGGCTCTGTAGCTTCAGAAGTGTGGAATCTTGGTCATATCCTCTCTATGTCTGGATTACCTTGTTTGTTAAGTGGGGATAATGACACCTGCTTCCATTACAGACCTGTTGTAAGGCCTGAATGAGATAAGGTATGTGCAGTAAGGCTTTATACAAATAGAAGATATTATTATGTTGCAAAGATTATAGCTTTAAAATAGTTCTTTCTCATAAATGTTGGTGTCATGCATACTCTTTGGAACCTAGCTATCATCTTTTGGGCACGGTTCCCGAGAAGTTGGGCCATGGTCAGCCTTGACGCTGAAAGCATCAATGCAAAACCCAAAGTTTCATAGTATATTTTATCTAGACCTGTTCAAGTGTATGTTGTTTTTGTTCTCAGTGTTTAAGCAATTGGTACGTTCAGAAAAATTCTTTAAAAATTATAAAAAGGACATGTCATCCTGGTAGAGAATTTAAAAAATATGGAAGAGTTTAAGGAAGATGATGAGAACTAGGTGGCTGGATGGGTCTTGGGTCATCAGTCCCTCTAGGGGGCGGGGAGATCTCAGGAGAGACCCCAGCGGTCAGCGTTTGGGGGTGGGTCTCTGGGGGGGTGGGGTGGGGCTGTGGTTATTCACTCACTGCTGTGGAGATATTCCAGTATTTTACCAACTGGTCTGATTGGACCACTGCACACCGGTTGAGTATCGGCTCTGGAAATAGGAGTGGTGGTCTTTGTTGAATGCGGTGGGTGTCCGATGTTTTTCAGGGTGCCGGTAGTTTGTGTTAGTTTGGTGCTGGTGGTGATGCCATCATTGGGATTATTGCCATGATTACCCTCTCTACTCTCATCACCGCCTCTAAACACCTACAGAGTCAGCAGTGGGACAGAACCAGGTGCCAACAGGAGACCCTGCTCAACAGGCTTCCAATGGGCTAATCACCTATGTGAGAAGAAGGAGGTAAAAAAAATATTCACATCCAAGTGTGCCTGACTCCCCTCGGTTGGCGTAGGACACAGGAACCTAGATTCTCAGTCACTTCATGGCATGAAATAATTACTGTTCACTCTGGACTGAATATTTGTGTCACCCCAAATTCATGTGTTGAAATCTAACACCCAATGTGATGGTATTAGGAGGTGGATATTAGCATAATATCCTCAAGGTTTATCCACATGGTAGCATGTGTTAAAATTGCCTCCCTTGGGCTTTGGGAGGTGATTAAGTCATTGAAGGTGGAGCCCTCTTAAATGGAATTAGTGCCCTTATAAATGAGACCCCAGAGAACTCCTTTGCCCCCTCCACCATATGAGGACACAGCGAGAAGGCAGTTGCCTTCTCGAACTAGGAAGTGGGCTCTTACCACACCCCAGCTCTGCCCATGTCTTCATCTTGGACTTCTGGGGGCCCTGCTTGGCTGGTGAGGCTCCCAGGCAGGGTTCCAATGGGGCATGGACGTGGCAGCCTCTGAGTCTTCAGGATCAGTGTGGCCGCTCTCCCCACCCCTCAAGGCTGTTCCTGGTGGCCTTCCTTTCCTGTAGGAATTCTTGAGTGTATAATATATTCCCTAAGTGTGATCTCATCCTAGGATCGCAGGAATGGTCCAGGTAGATGCAGGGGCCTCCAAAAAGCTTGGTTAATCGTGAAGGTACTAAGAGCTGGGTGTCCTTCCAAAGCTTTCCAGGAATTGGGAGTTTGAGGTCTCTTCTAGCATGGCCAGGGGGTCAGGCCCTAACCCTGCAGAAAACTTCTGGGTTCATTGAACCCTGAGTAAACTGGGCCCCTCTCTACAAGCCAGGTCTGCCCCATAGGAATGAGGGAAACTTGAACTAGTCCTGGTGCTAGAAATTCCAATGGGTTTGTCTGGCCAAAGCCATCTGGAAATGTGCCTTCATTTAGTTGCCTCGGTCAGGCTTCAGATAAGACTTTGGAGAATTGTGAGACTGATTCCACAGTTTTTTCTTTTAAAAAAAAAAATCATCAGATATTATAGACCGAGATTCTGCTCTGTGCCAGGCACTACGGAAGTGCTGATAAGACAAAATGTGGTTCTTGTCCCTGGGGAACTTTTGGGGGGGACAAACATGTAATTACACTTCAGTGTGATAGTGCTGCATGGTGGGGACACAAGATGGAAGCTGCAAAGAGGGGCGCCTTGCCAGAATTGGGGCTCAGGGACGGTGAGCTGGGCTGTTGCCTAAAAAGTCAGGAGTGGAAAAGATCTAGCATTCTTCATTACTTAAAGAGCTCCTGCTTTATGCCAAAGAGAAAGCTGGCTTCTGTAAGACAAAGGAAACATACCGTTTTAATAATAATAATAGCAACCATTTATTGAGCACTTACTAGGTGCTAGGCACTATGCCAACTACAGTATTTTACATGAATTTTCACAGTAAATCCTCATAGCAGCCCAATATAATAGGTTCCACTGTCATCACCATTTTAGAGATGAGGACACTGAGCCCCAGAGAGGTTAAGTAACTTGGCCAAGGTCACACAGAGCTATGTGAAAGAATTGGGATTTGAGCTTAGGTTAGGTTATCTGTCTGGGGCCAAAGCCAGTGCCCTTAACTATTAGATCATTGTACTAACATTCTACTGACTTCATAAGTTGGCAAATTTTGTCCCCTGAACTCTTAACACAGCACATGGTGACATAAGCATGGGGCAAAGTGTTTTGGGGTTTCCAAGGGAAGGGAAGTAATTTTTATCAGAAATAATAGATGGAGACGAATCATAAGAGCAGGTAACTGAATTGTTTTCCTAGTAGAGCTTCTCCAGTGGCCCATTTCCCAGATGGCAGCCGTGTATTCATTTAACCAGTGGTGGTTAAGCTCTCACTTATGGCTGGTGCTGTACCAACTAGCGATTCAGTGGCAAATGAGAGGAGTGGTCCCTGCTGTGTCCTCCAGACATGCTAGACCTGTTCTGACCTCTGTGTCCTGCTCTTGTAGGTCTTCCTGTTGCCATCGCTCCCCATTGATTTTCCAGGGTCTTAAGATCACTTAAGTCTGCTCTCTTCCATCAAGTTTCCCCAGACATAAGCAACCCACTTTGGACTTCTCTGCTTCTGTTCTTTCCAGTCTTAGAATCATTCTGTTGAGGGTCAGCCATTGCAGGTTTTTTCCTTTGTGAGAATTTTCTCCAGCTGGTGCAGCTCAGAGCTGCTCACTGGGGACATTCTCACACACGTGGTTTCCCTCCCGGGTGTTTCCCACAATGCCTTGCACCCTGAGTAATAGGTGGAGAGTGTGTTTGGTTCAGTGTTAAAAATCCCAAGTAATAAAATTGTCTCCATGGTCTGTTAGGAAGCTTGCTTTCACTAAATGTTTTCATTACTGATAAGCTCTTCCGAACATTCTGCCCGTATTTTCTCCCCCTGGATTTCATCTTCAGATCGTCACCACTTTTCCACGTGTGGCTTACTCAGCCGGTGGATTAGCTGCGGTGAATTTTTAATCTGTGGGGCTTTGCTTGCTTCCTCCCTTTGGCAGCCTCTTTCTCTTGGCCGCCGTGGGGCTGCGCTCGGAGAAAGAAAACTGGTCGTCAGGCTCCAAAAAAGAGTCCTCCTCAATAGGAAGGCCCAACGCTAAATAGAAGTGATATTTGGATCATCACACCCTTCTATTCATTTTGCGGCCACGGTTGGTTGTGTCCTGTGGTATCCTGTTAAATACCTCTACTTTCTATTATTTTCCATCTTGGAATTTCCCCCCAAACGTGGCTTGTTGCAGTCTTGAGGTACTCATGGAAGCAATATGTAGTTGGCTTTTTTCATCTTTTCCTTTGCAATCAGGCCTTTCTTAGTTTTATGACTTTTTCTGCATGCTAGTGTGTCCAAACCCAGGGGCGATCCAAGGGGTAGTTGGCAACTGTGCTGTTTTTCTTCTGAAGGTGTGATGTCTGTGGAACTGATGATGGGATGCGAAATTTCTGGGCACTTACAGTAGTCTTTCCTGATGTTCTTTCCTTGAAAATTCAACAAACTCTTTGTCTCGAAGTCCCAGATTCATTGACTTGGAGGTAAAAGTTTTCCTTGCTCTCAGTACCTGGGCCAAACCTCCTGAGTGCAAACATGTGCAGCTTTTCTTTTGCCAACCTGTTTTCTGAGGAGGTCGCTGGTGTCCCTGGGAAGGTGTGGAGGCGGCTTGAAAAAACCTAATAATGGCCACCAGTATTTGAATATCTTCCAGGTCTGAGGTCTTTCACTGGCCACTTGGCCACTTGAAGGGTCATTTAATCCGTCAGTAACCCTGTCAATTAAGTACTGTTTGATAGTTGAGGAGAGCTTACTGGTCCCAGGGCACGTGATTCGTAAGTCACAGGACAGCGATTTGGACCTAGATCTGTCTGAAGAAGCTTCTGGAAGGCTGTGCCCAGCTCACAGCTGTGTTGACTGGGGTGAAGCAGGCTTCTCCAGGGTGTGTCCTGGCGTGGTCCTGGGGGCTCTGACAGGGAGACTTGTGTCCTTGTGTGTTATGACCATTGTCACTGAGTCTCCAGAATGTCGCCGCGGCCACCCTTCTCCTCGGGCCCATCAGAGACTTGCTCTGGAGCTTGGAGCCTGGAAGTGGTATGATGTTCAGTGTGCGGGTGAGGACACTGCCCCTTGGAATTCGTGCCCTGGCTCAGGCTCGTCAGAAACCTCTGTGCTGGAGTCCTCCCTGGAGGTCCGGTGGTGAAGACTTTGCCTTCCAATGCAGGGCTGTGCAGGTTTGACCCCTGGTCAGGGAGCTAAGATCCCACGTGCCTCTGGGCCAAAAAACCAAACATAAAACAGAAGCAATATTGTAACAAATTCAGTAAAGACTTTAAAAATGGTCCACATCAAAAAAAAAAAAAACCCTTAAAAAAAAAAAAGAAACCTCTCTGCTGAGAGAGAAGTGGGCCTCCTCACAATGTTACAGGCTGAGGTTAGATTTCGTTATCACGTGGCAATTTCCGTACTGGCAAAATGAAGAAAATCATATTGAAAACATCGAGAGAACCCTGAGATTTTAAATCAGACTATTTGCCAAAAAGAACAAAACCAAGCCAAGACAGAGCACTCACCTCAGGGTTCTGGCAAACAAAATGCTTTGGAACTTAAAAAATACACATCATTTATAGCATAGATATCCATTAGCAAAAGGTCGTGGAAAACACAGGCAGATAGCCAGAAATTCAGACCAAGTCTGGTTGATTTTCTCAAATGGCTAAAATATGTACAGGAGTATGATTCTAGCCCCGGCTCTCCTGTATGACCTGGCGTTGAGCTCGTTCTTAGTGGCAGTTGAGTGACAAGGGGACAGATATTCTTGACTCCCAGTTCAGTGCTGTTTTCCTCACTGAAGGGTTTTTTCTTTTTTTTTTATTGTTGATGTTCTGCTCCCACTAAATAATTAGCTTTGTTTTCTCATTGCAATGTATTGTAAGTGCTTTTCAAAAATGTGTTAGAGCAGATTTACTTTTTCTCAGGGCTTGTTAATTAAAAAAAATGACTATTAGTTGTGCAATAAAGACCTCATCATATATGATGGACCTCACATGGTTTCTTTATATTTTCATTACTTGGAAAACACCAGGAGAGAGCCAATAGGAATATTAAACGTGTTGAACATCTGCTCTGTTAAGAAAGACGTACCAGCACAGTATGCCACGTTACTCATTGTTTCTTTTCAGGTTATGTTTTTTTTTTTTTTGTGGTACGCGGGCCTCTCCCGTTGCGGAGCACAGGCTCCGGACGCTCAGGCTCAGCGGCCATGGCTCACGGGCCCAGCCGCTCCGCGGCATGTGGGATCCTTCCGGACCGGGGCACGAACCCGTGTCCCCTGCATCGGCAGGCGGACTCCCAACCACTGCGCCACCAGGGAAGCCCGGGGTTCTGTTTTAAAATCTGTTTCTCTAATGATTTTTATGCAAGATGACCTTTTCCTGTTGTCACAGGCAACTTCTTAGCATAAGAAGCAGTTAACACAGGATCTTGTATTGAGTTCACATCCAGAGGTATTAGGAGCCAAACTGTTTAACGTTCCAGTTTGAGATTCTGATTTTGCATGTGGTTAATTTTGGAGAAAGCGTCTGACACATGTAGCTGAGCTCACAGACCAGTTCATAGTCCTTTTGGCCTCATTGCTCTGGAGTCCAGAGTGACCTCTGGGGCCCTGGACGCCCACCCCTCCTGGGGCCAGCATCCTGGGTGTGCAAGCTTCATAGTCACACGGGGCCCTGCGCTCAGAGGGCCCCAGGCTTCGTTTAATGAGCTTTGCCCGCTGTCTTGAAATTCTTAACATTTTTTGAACAAGGATCCCCCCCCCCCCACCATTTTCATTTTGTGCTGGGTTCTGCAAATTACATAACAGGTCTGATCCCTTTTAATAATAAAACGTTCCTCTCCACTCCTTTCAGCCTAATATCAAAGGTCTTTTACTGATTGATTAAAATTTTCTTAGGGCTAGTTGTTAAGGTTTATCAAATACTGAAGTTCATTGGATTCTTGGGAAACCCTTGTGATATTGTGATATCTTGGGTAATGAACACTACCCGGGTATGGGCATACAACTTTTAGTATTAAAAAAAATCTCTGAGGCACTACTTCGCAAAGATCTGAGGTGCTCCTAGAATGTTGTGGCCTGCTGGCTTTCTTGGTATTATTAGGGATCTTGTGAGTAGGTCGTGGTCTGTGGACGGGGAGACAGCATTCTCTGCCCAGCTTACCTCCTCACCAGCTGTGTGTGTATACTGCTGAGCCTGTATTTGTAATTCATAAAATGGGGATAATAATGGCCCACACTGTATAGGATTGCTTGGAGGTTTTGGTGAGATGACTCATGTACATTTTTTTTTATTTGCATAGTGTCTGGTATATACCAAATGCTTAGTAAATGGTAGCCGACATCGCTTCATTTGGGGCCTGTTTTTGCCACTCTGATTCATGGCCAAATATGATACCTCTGACTCCCAGTGAGAGATTGTTAAAAAAAATGGGTCGTCAAGTAGATGGATCGGCGTGACTCCTTTAGGAGACCCTGAAAAAAGGGGGTGTCATTTTGAGATGTCGTTCCCTGCATATGAAAGGCAGGGATTGATAAGTTTCCTGGCAGTTGCTAAGTCAGAGAGTAGCCAGAAATACTATTCGGGGTATCAAATTGAAAAGAGGTAAGACTGCAGCTCCTTGTGTGTGTGTGTGTGTGTGTGTGTGTGTGTGTGTATATATATATATGTGTGTGTGTGTGTGTGTGTACACACACACACACACACACCACCCTACTATATTACAGGCCCTATGGATACAAAATGAAAAAGTCACACATACACACTATGATCTATAAAATACGTAATCAACAGGGACCTTCTGTACAGCACAGGGTACTCTGCTCAATATTATGTAATAACTTACATGGGAAAAAAATCTGAAAAAGAATGGATATATCTATATGTGTAACTGAATCACTTCACTGTACACCTGAAACTAACAACATTGTAAATCAACTCTACTCCAATATAAAATAAAAAACTAAAAAACAAAAGCAAAAATCCGAAATGAAAAAGTCCCTATTACTTCTCTCCTCAAGGAGCAATTAGAAGGGACTCTTTCATGATATTTGCTACATGATTCCTCAGAACTGGAAAAAGGGAGGCATTTGCTCCTGTGGGTTTTCTCTGATGTAAGACCTGCAGGGTCTCAGGGCTTTGGTTGCAAGGCATGATGGGAGAAGGTGGATGTGTTAATAAGTGTGTTTGGCCTGCATAACTGTAACAGGGAGTGGGACGGGAATGGGGTCAAGAGGAAGGGGAAAGCTCTGATTTCAGGGTTTCAGATGAACCTCTTCTTCCTCGGGTTTGAATCCTGCAGAGCACGGACCATGATACTGCTTCAGCTTCTGATTAAGTGGATACACGATTTCAAATACGAGCTAACGGTTCATGGTGCTTCAGGGTTTCAGTCACACTTGTCGCCTCTTTTATGTAATAATGATTCAGTTTGACAACAGAAAGGAGGCCAAAAAATCCTTCCTTTCAGAAGCAGGTGAGATAATGGCACGTCTGCTGTCGTGTGATTGCTGCCCTTATAACGTGGATTGATTTTTGCATCCGGATCAACATACTTTAAAAGAGCATTTCTCAACTCATTGAAGGCTCACATAGTCAGTAGTGATATAATTGGCTAGTTGGGCATTTATCCATCTCTTTGGGGTTAAAATGAATGGTAAGAGGTTCCGGTGGAAACAATACTAGGTACTACCTGTGTGAAGTCGCTGGTGCATCTTATGAATTTCATCCATTTAGATTTTGTTGAAAGCCTTCCTCTTCCCATTAGACTTAAAGAAATAAAAAGGAGGTGGAAGTGAAAAGAACCCGCTGTGCCTTTAAAGTCATTGTAAAAGGAGGTCAGGTTTGTACATACATGGAGCACTAACAATGGGATCGGCGACTTACGGAGTCACAGAGTTAATGCCACCCCCTTCCTGGTGTGCGCACAGCTGGACTTGGCCAAATGTGATGAAAATGTGAACACTTCAAGGAGAGGTCTGGGGTAGCATTTCTTCAATGGCGGATCAGAAGAAGTAGAACAACATCAGGTTTTATGGTGGATCACGTCACCCCATCCCTCTGGCAACCAGGCCCAGCCCAGGGCTGTGTCCTGCAGTCCTCACTCGTGTGGCCGTGAGCACATTCGAGGACGTCTTAGATTTTCAAGCTTCAGCACGTTGCCTCTGGAGAGGGCCTGGCGAACATCTGGTTCTTTGATCAGGCTGAGAAAGCAGAAGGCCCCCAAAGGGTCAGCTGGGGGCCTTCTCCAGGGCCACACCGCGCAAGGTGGCGGGGTCAGTGCCCCCTCCCGGAGCTTCTGTGCGTTGCACCTTGGGGCTCTTTGCAAGGTTGCGTTGGGATTCCAGATGCTAAACTAACTTAGGGGACAGAAATACATGTATGTTCTCCTGTGAAATGAATAAAAATGACCTCAGTGTTCCTTCTTCTTGTCCTACTTCTGATTCGTTATCCAGATCTCAGGGAGGCCGGGGAGTGTAGTAGTTGGGGACCCTGTCTCTGGCTGTGGTGAGAATTAAGTGCACTGACACATCAAGTCTTTAGCCAGCACCTGCTATAGCGTAAGTGCTCATTCAACACCAATTCTCCCTGTCAAGAGCTGCGGGAGACAGGTGAGGAAGGAGTGCACTGGGGACTGGGTGTAGTTTTCTGTGCTTTATGACCACGTGGCCTTCAGCCTGGCTGTGTGCTTTGACGGGACAACTTTTATTTCAGGAGACCATGTGGAGGAGGAGCCCCTGTCTGCCAGATTATTGTTGGATTTATTTCTCTTGTTGCCTGATGATTTTTAGTTGTTGATGAATGGTTTTCTCTGGCTGACTTTGCTCATTACCAGACGGCCCTGCGTCCGGGCATGCACACGTGTGTGTGTGTGTGTGTGTGTGTGTGTGTGTGTGTGTGTGTGCATGCCTGCGTGCTGTTTGCATATAGTAGGCATTTTATGCTGGCTTAATTGTTTTGTGTTGTCTTCGTGGCTCAGCTAAGCCCAGCACCTGGACCAGGGGAGGTGTCCTGGCTCTGATTGTGGAATGAGTACAAACTGGGTACTGGGTTTAGTTCTTCTCTTAATAACTGCTGCCCGGTAGACAGAGCCCCTCCCCCTTGTTTTTTACCCCTGCGTGCCAACATGCTAAGCTTTTTGAGACAGGAACTGTTGTCAGGTGCCTACAATTTTCTTTTTTTAAAAAAATGTTTATTTATTTATTTATGTATTTATTGGCTGCATTGGGTCTTCGTTGCTGCGCACAGGCTTTCTCTAGTTGCAGCGAGCGGGGGCTACTCTTCGTTGTGGTGCACGGGCTTCTCACTGCAGTGGCTTCTCTTGTTGCGGAGCACGGGCTCTAGGTGCGTGAGCTTCAGTAGTTGTGGGTTGCGGGCTCCATAGCTGTGGCTCGTGGGCTCTAGAGTGCAGGCTCAGTAGTTGGTGGCTCACGGGCTTAGTTGCTCCGCGGCATGTGGGATCTTCCCGGACCAGGGCTCGAACCCGTGTCCCCTGCATTGGCAGGCGGATTCTTAACCACTGTGCCACCAGGGAAGCCCGGTGCGTACAATTTTCACAGCTAGAAAAATACACTGTCTAGAAGAAGGCTTCAAAGAAGACAGAGCAAACCTCTCCAAATTGCTTAGAATCTCAGCCTGAGTTTTCTGAAACTCATGGTGTGGTGTCCAGGAGCAGCCTGGCTTCCCCTTCTCGGTGCTGGTACGTCCTCATTAGCTCATTGATTGGACAGTTTCAGATGTGCCAATTAGCCGGGGTTGGGAGGATGCTAATGTGGGAGAAGGGAGGGGTTTGGCAGTGCCATTGCTGATTAGTTTCCAGAGTGTAGACGTGGCCTTTTGGGGGATACAAGGTAAGAGTAAAGCTTTCAGTTCATTGCCTCTTTTCCTCTGCTCCCCTTTTAAGGAAAACAGGCAAACAACAGTTGCCTAAGCTCATATTTGGAATGTATTAATGAAAACCACGTTTTAGGATGTGTGCCAGGTCACTCACTGTATAGCCAGCCCAGTATCCTGCACCTTTATCTCTATAAGACTGTGTAATGGTCACGCACATCACAGCCTTATGGTGTGTATCTCGTTCATTTATTCCAGTTTCTGAACTACTTGTGAATGAGCCTGACACACTTTTTGGTCACTGACATAGTATCAGAAATGAAATGGAAGATGTACCTGTCTGTCTACCGTAATACAGAGAGATGAACAATCCTAATATTGTTGAGAAGGGTTTTCAGCCACACAAGTTTGAAAACCAGAAATTAGAGTGGACCAGACTACTCCATTTCCTGAACAGTTTAGTTAAGAAATACTTCTACTACTACTAGAAATAATAGCACCTACTGTGTTCCAGGCACTTTATGAGTAATACGTAATCTTCACAGCCTCCCTGCAAGGAAGGAGTTTTTTTTTTTTTTTTTTTTTTTGCGGTAGGCGGGCCTCTCACTGCTGTGGCCTCTCCCGTTGCGGAGCACAGGCTCCAGATGCGCGGGCTCAGCGGCCATGGCTCACGGGCCCAGCCGCTCCGCAGCATGTGGGATCCTACCGGACTGGGGCACGAACCCGTGTCCCCTGCATCGGCAGGCGGACTCTCAACCACTGCACCACCAGGGAAGCCCCAAGGAAGGAGTTTTATCCTTAAATTTTTTTTAACAGTTGGCACAGAGAGGATAAGTATCTTGCCCAAGGATGCACAGGTAAGAATGGAAAGATCTGGGATTTGAGGCCAGGTCTTTTGAAGTCCAGCTGTTTCCCCCTGTACCTCTGTGTATGTGTCCTGGCTAACGAAGATGTTGCTCTCATACAATTTGTTTAGGGGTCAAACTGGATAATCCAGGTTTCAGGGTGTAGTTTTTAATCTGAAGTATTTGGTATGACTAAATAATCAAGTTAAGTAACTGTCAAATCCCTCTTTGTTCTAGGATTTACAGATTTAAATACAATTAGACTAGATCTTGCCAAATGTTTTTTTTTAGCCTTTTGTGGTAGAACTAATTTTGGAGAGCAGCAGAATGAGAACTCAGGGAACATTCAAGCAGGGAAATTGACACAGAATTTCAGAACATGCTCAGAATAAAGTGGAAATTGACACAGAATTTCAGAACATGCTCAGAATAAAGTCTTCCTTTCTGCAGGGAATTGAGTAGCTGACAACTCAGGGAAACGTCAAATTGACTTTAACTTCATGCCGGCTGCTTGGGCTTTGTATTAGCAGTTGTTTATTTCACCAGACACAGGCATTGAATTTCATTAAATCTGTCCATTTCAAGTCTTCTTGAACTTGAGAATTACTTGAGATTTTCTTTAACACGTCACTGTGCTTTTCCTACCTAGTACAAGTACAAAGACTGTTGAAATTGGTTTAGGGAAAAAATTTGAAGATATTGCATATTAGGAAATGGTTGTATTTAGGATCTCTTATGAATCGGTGTTACCCTTTTATCTTTGCGTGACAAGTACAGTTAGGAATTATACTCTCAGGGCTAACATCATACTTAATGGTGAGAGAATGAAAGCTTTCCCCTCAGATCAGGAACAAGGCAAGGATGTTTGTTCTTGCCACTTGCATTTAACGTTGTACTGGAGGTTCTAGACAGGACAGTTAGGCAAGAAAAAGAAATAAAAAGCATCCAGATTGTAAAGGAAGAGTAAAACTGTCTTTATTTGCAGATGACATGATCTTGTAGAGGGCAAATCCTAAGGAATCCACTAAAAATCAATTAGAACCAATGTATGAGTTCACCACGGTTGTAGGATACAAGATCAGTATACAAAAATCAGTTGTATATCCACAATCTGGCAATGAACCATCTGAAAATGAAATTAAGAAACCAATTCCATTTAGCATCAAAAAGAATAAAATAGGAATAATTTTACCAAAGAAGTGGAAGACTCATATGCTGCAAATTACAAACTACTGAAAGAAATTAACGAAGAAGACATAAATAAATGGAAAGACATTCTGTATTAATGGCTGGAAGACTTAATAGTGTTAATGTAGCAAAAGTCCCCCAATTTTTTAAAAAAAAATATTTATTTATTTGGCTGCGTTGGGTCTTGGTTGTGGCATGTGGGATCTTTCGTTGCGGTGCGCAGGCTTCTCTCTAGTTGTGGCGCACAGGCTCTAGAGCACTCGGGCTCAGTAGTTGTGGCGCTCGGGCTTAGTTGCCCTGCAGCATGTGGGATCTTAGTTCCTCAACCAGGGATCGAACCTGCGTCCCCTGCATTGGAAGTCAGATTCTTTACCACTGCACCACCAGGGAAGTCCCCAAAGTCCCCAAATTTGCCTACAGATTCAATACAATACCTATCAAAATCCCAGCTGCCCCCTGTGTAGAAATTCACAAGTTGATCCTAAAATTCATATGGAAATGCAAAGGACCTAAAATAGCCAAAACAGTCTTGAAAAAGAATGAAGTCGGAGCATGCACATTTCTTGCTTTCAGAATTTACGACAAAACTACAATAATCAAGACAGTGTGGTACTGGCGTAAAAACAGACATATTTAGATCAATGAACTAGAATTAAGAGTCCAGGAGTAAACCCTCACGTTTACAGTCTATTAACTTTTGACAAGGGTGCTAAGACAATTTAATGGGGGGGAAAGAATAGTCTTTTCAACAAATAGTGTTGGGACAACTGGATATCTACATGCAAAAGAATGAATTTGGATCGTTACCTCATACTGTATACAAAATTAGCTTAAAATGGATCCATGACCTAAATATCAGAGCTAAAACTATGTAAAACACTTAGAAAGAAACGTAGGCATATATCTTCATGATTTGGAGTAGGCAGTGTTTTCTTAGGACCCCCAAAGCACAGGCAACAATAACAAAATAGATAAATTGCATTTCATCAAAACTAAAAGCTTTCATGCTTCAAAGGACACCATCAAGACAGTGAAAAGACAACCCAAAGCATGGGAAATTTTTTTTTGCAAATCTGGTAAGGAACTTCTGTCTAAAATATAACTCAATAATTAAGACAACTCAGTTAAAAATGGGCAAGGGATCTGAATAAACACCTCTCCAGAGAAGATATACATATGGCCAATAAGCACATGAAAAGATGCTCAACATCATTAGCTATCAGGGAGATGCAAACCAAACTCACAGTGAGATACCGCTTCATGCCCACTAGTATGACTATAATGAAAAGACAAATGACAACAGTGTTGGTGAAGTTGTGGAGAAATTGGGACCCTCTCACGCTGCTGTTGGGAATGCAGAGTGGTGCAGCTTCTTTGGAAAACAGGATAGCACTTCCTTAAAAGGTTAAGATAGAGCTGCCATATGAGCCAACAATTCCACTCCTAGATGTATATCCAAGAGAAGTGAAAATATGTGTCCACAGAAAGACTTGTACATGAATGTTCATAGCAGCATTATTCATAGTAGCCAAAAAGAGAAAATAACCTAAATGTTCATCAACTGACGAATGGGTAAACAAAACGTCGTATATCCATACTATGATATAATATTTGGCCATTTAAAAGGAATGAAGTATTTATATATGCTACAATAAGGTTGAACCTTGAAAACGTTAGGCTAGGTGAAAGAAGCCAGTCACAAAAAAACTGCATGTTGTATGATTCCATTTATGTGAAACGTCCAGAATAGCCACATCTGTAGAGACAGAACGCAAATTAGTGGTTGCCTAGGACTGTGGGTGGGAGGGCTCGAGGGGATATGGAGAACGACTGCTATAGGGCATGGGATTTTTTGGGGGGATGAGGAAAAGGTTCTCAAATTGATTGTGGTGATCATTGTGCAATTCTATAAGTATTCTAAAACCATTGGATTGTACACTTTAAGTTGGTGAATTGTGAATTATAGTTCAATAAAGATTTTACAAAAAAGAAAGCTGTTTATCTGTCTATCGATCGATCTGTCATCTATCCATCTATGCACTAGTATTTCCTGTAGTAATTGATTTCCTATAGTAAATGAGTTGGAAACAACTCATTTAATAATACAAAATTTACAAAATAAAACTGTGGCACGTCGATAGAATGCAACACACTGCAGACTTAACTCATGATGCAGAATATCATTTAAGGGTGTGGGTAGAAGATATCCTGTTTAATGTGAAAAAGAAGCTATCAAGTAACACCCCAATTTTGTGGAAGAGCATTTGTGATTATATGCAGAGGGAGAGAGCTGGAAGTAGCTACGTCAGTTATAATGAGAGTGCTCATCTTTGGGTGTGGAAATGACAAATAACTTTAATTTTCTTCTCCTTGCCTTGCTGTATTTCCTAGATTTTCTTTTTTTTTCTTTTTCTTTTTTTGCCGTGCTGCATGGCATGTGGGATCTTAGTTCCCCGATCAGGGATTGAACCCGTACCGCTTGCATTGGAAGAGCGGAGTCTTAACCACTGGACCTCTAGGGAAGTCCTTCCTAGATTTTCTATGCTAATCAGATATTAGTAATCAGAAAAAGGAATTTTATGTACAACTTACATATAATAGACTGGTTTAATACTTTAATGAAATAAGAAGGAACTAAGAAGATAACCTTACCCTCACATGTTTCATTTTACAATTATTACCATTCTCAGGATCATAATGTTCTTCCATGTTTTGACATATATACACATTATAGACATAGTATATAATAGCTACCTTATTGAGAGCTTAGAAAATATATGTATAGATTGTAAGCTCTTTCTAAAAGTTACATGCGTTTATCTTACAATGTCATAATAATTGCTTAGTAAATTCCAGCTATATCTGTTGGAGGGTAAGTTCTAAAATATTTTATTCGTTTAAAAAAAATTGGGCCATAAAACCATCTCTCTTTTGGGACTTCCCTGGCGGTTCTGTATTTAAGACTCCGCGCTTCCACTGAAGGGGACGCAGGTTTGATACCTGGTCGGGAAGTAAGATCCTGCTTGCTGTGCCACAGGTCCAAAAAAAAAAATCTCTCCTCTTTCACACCTGCTTCCCCTCACCCCGCCTCCGTTCCCATAACGAGTTGCTTTCATTGAGTGAGTGAGGCAATGGAGCCTCTCGTGGGAGAGAAGAAACCTCAGATATTTACTTTTCTGTTTCTCCCTAGAGCGTCCCTCCTTTCTGGCACCCGCCACTTAGCATCTCACCTGGGGCCAGTGCTCTGTGTGGTCGGAGCAGTGATTCTCAGGAGATGTTCACTCTCCAGTGATGTCTGTAGACAGTGGCTCCTTCACTGATATTTTGGGGCACTGGGTTGTTTTCCCCTCCGCATTGGCAGGAGACTTCTCAGCCCTCCTGGTGACAGTAGAATCTTACATGTGTCAACCTTGAAACTTACAAGCTTTCTCACTTTCCGCTTTTTCCCCAGACTCCAGCTTCTAGGTCCTTTGTCTGCAAATAAATGGTGTCAGTAAAACTGGGTAAAAGCAGAGGGGAAGAAAGCCCTGGGACGTTCTGGGGTGCCTTCTTTCCCTCTGTGCTTGTGCTCTGCTCTGTGCTCTTCAGAGGCCAAAGGAAAGGGGCCAATCCACTAACTGCAGGGGTTAAAAGCAAAAATTAGAACACATCTCATCTAACGTGCCGCTTGAATTAATACACCGTGAAAAACACACACTTGCAAGGCTTCCGGGGGCACGTCAGCGGCTCTGGGATCGCCTAGGGCCAGAGGTTCCAACCATTTTTCAGATAAGCCGTGCCAACGCAGAGGTTTGTCTGCTGTGAAAAGAGAAACCTCACGCCTGAGGAAGCCCCAGGCTCTGGCATGAATGGAGTGTGTTTCCATGCTCCCCGGCTTCTCCCGAAAACTCTGTTGTTGGACGAAAATGCATGATGAGCCCCGAGAAAGGTGAAGCTTGTGATGCAATTGCCAAGATTTCCATTAAGTCTGCATGACTTTCGTGCCAGGGAGACGTGGCTGCGTTTCACCGAAGGGGCTTCTCGTCCGTGTGGTTTCCTTCTGCAGGATCTGGCTGAGGAGGCAACATCCTCCGGCTAGAGAAGGGGCTCTTTATTTGTTGAATCAGCTCCAGTGTGTGGTTCCGAAGCGAGCTGAGGCTTTGGGTGGAAGGGGTGCTGCCACGTGCATGTTTCATGTGTGTTTCATGCCGTGTCAGCCGTGGCTTAGACCTCTAGCTACATTCTGGCGCTGCTCTGGGGACAGGCTCTTCAGGATACGGAGAAATGTCCCGATACTGCTCCCCTGGGGAGGGTGTGGCCAGAAGTGCCTTCCTCAGGCTTCCCCGAGAGATGCTGAGCACGACGGCACGACCCGGCTTTGCCCGGTGCACCAAGCAGCCGAGTGGCTTCGTCCACGCCCGAGTGGGAACGTGACCTAGTTACTGTGCCTCCCGGTGCGTTGGCACAATAACCAGACCTGCCTTCCTCCTCTCCCCACATCAGCAGTCATTCTGCTGAGCCTCTTGGAGGCTGAAGGGCCGGTTTTAGTAACATGCCCTTTCCTGGTCGGCTTCCGTCCAGTTATTTCGGGTGAGTGTTAATGGCCGTGAGTTTGAAAGTTTTATTTATAAGGAGACTGTCCTTCTTGACCCTGGTGTCCTTGTCAACTGTTATTCTGTCTCAAGCCCTTTCCTTCTTGGGGAAGAGGCTGAGAGCAAAGTGGTCACGCAATCCGTGGCTTTGAATCGTTACCTGTGGTCTTCTGCTTTTTTGGGGGATGTGGAGTTGGGCCAAGGGAGGGGGGTGAATTCAGCATCCGTACTGGTAGTAGATCTCCCAGAGCCCCAGCGAGTAGGCCACTTTTCTTGCAGGTGATTTTAACGCTGGTCGTGGGATGCACCCTGCTGCCGTCCACAGTGACTTGAACTTTGGGAGGTGCCGGTGGTCCTGGATGAGATATCATTTTGAGTCACAGGTGTAACCAATAGATTGTTCCGGCTTTGCTGGAGGAGACATAATGTTTATACTGTATATGACATTTTATAAAGCACTTGTCCCCTGTGGCCTGTCCGTTTTCAAAGCCGATGCAGAATTTTTATAGTCCTCCTTCTGGTGATTTGCACCAAGGGGCTGAAAAACGATAAAGTGGTTCAGAGCCTCTGTTTTACTCCCCAGTGGAAGGGATTTCTCCAATAAGTAGAATTCTAGAGCTAGAAGGGACCTAGATACAGCTTAATCCCATGTTTTGTAGAGGAAAATAAAAACCCGGCGCAGAAAAGCGAAGCCTGTTGCCCAGGATCACACAACTAGTCAGGGATAGAACAGGGCCCAATATGCTAGAGTGAAATGGGTTAAGAGGGCAAGGCCAGGGCAAGCACAGCCTCCGGAAGTGCTTCTGAAGACTCATGTATTTCCAGTCTCTTGGTCCCCTGACACTCAGGTTACGTGAGAGCAAGAGCATCTGGTCCAATGTGTAAGTGACACATGAGGAAACGGACGCCCAGAGAGGTTGAGTGACCTGCCCAGGGTCACACAGCTAGTGTGATCCTGGTCTGAAATGTGGGTCCAGCTTTGCCCACCGGGTGTCCTTCCAGCCCATAGATTCAGCATGTACTCTGTACATGACTATGGAATGCTGTCTTACGTAGTCTTAACTGTATGAATTAAATTGGTGGGGTTCAGTTGGGGGTCACTAATGGGCTCAAAATCTGGCACCGAGTTGCAGGGGTTGGTTCACGATCAGTTTTGGCTGCCTCCAGAGTGGGTGTGTTGGGCCATCATTCATTCTCTTCTGCTAAGAGTGCGAAGCCCTGTTCTCAGGTGTGGTGTGTTGGAATCTCAGTCTTTTTGATCATAGTGGGTATAGGGGGAAGATTTAACTTCTGTTCTAAGTCACATTTCTGCTGAGATTCTTGTTATTCTCAATACAAAATCCAATACATGAACTTAAAGCCTTTGGGGCCCTGGGGACAAGTTGTAGGTTTGCTTTGCCCTGAATCAATTGGAATCACTATGTAAATGAACTTTCCAGAGGATTGTCTTTGGGAATTCCTAAAGCAGTCTTAGGATTGGTAACACATATAAAGAAAATGCATTAAGCAATTCATCTTAGAATCTTATTTTCTATTCAGGGTTTCCACAGGAAGGCAGTTTCACCCCAGCTGGGATCACCGGTTGCTTTCATATTTTTAATTCTTTTGCCAGTTTTCCAGATGCCTTTGGAAATTCATGCTGACAGTTTTTTTCTTTTTTTTCATTCCATTCTGAGTACTGAATATTTTCCCGTCACTACTTAAACCGGCATGAATAAAATATTCCTTTTCAGGATGATGATTTTCAAATTTTTTTTTAAAGACAAACAAAACACCCCAGTTGGTTACATTGGTGAGGTCTGTTAAAATGGCCTCACATTGCCAGTGGGTATATTTGGGAGCAGGAATTCTGTCCTTCTGTAGGCCACAGAGTGTCAGGCACAGTGCTTTCTGGTAGTAGGGTCCGTGAAGGAACCAGTAAAAAATAAGCAAATGTGAATGAATGGAATTGAGTCATTCAAGACTCAGAATTGAGTGTCTCCCTCAGAACCATCTGGTTGTCTATACTAAATTCATGGGATGGTTGCTGTCATTGACAACGATATAGATAAAAATGGGGGAATGATTAAAAATAATAGAAAGATCTTAAGTTTTGTATACGTTGCTAGGGAGTGTTCTAATTTCATTCTTTTACATGTAGCTGTCCAGTTTTCCCGACACCATTTATTGAAGAGGCTGTCTTTTCTCCATTGTATATTCTTACCTCCTTTATCAAAGATAAGGTGACCATATGTGCATGGGTTTATCTCTGGGCTGTCTATCCTGTTCCGCGTTGGGTCTTCATTGCTACGTGTGGGCTTTCTCTAGATGCGGCGAGCGGGGGCTGCTCTTCATTGCGGTGCATGGGCTTCTCATTGCTGTGGCTTCTCTTGTTGCAGAGCACCGGCTCTAGGCACACAGGCTTCAGTAGTTGGGCTCGCAGGCTCTAGAGTGCAGGGTCAGTAGTTGTGGCGCACGGGCTTTGTTGCTCCGTGGCATGTGGGATCTTCCCGGACCAGAGCTCGAACCCATGTCCCCTGCATTGGCAGGCGGATTCCTAACCACTGCGCCACCAGGGAAGCCCTATGTTTCTGTTTTTGTGCCAGTACCATACTGTCTTGATTACTGTAGCTTTGTAGTATAGTCTGAAGTCACGGAGCCTGATTCCTCCAGCTCTGTTTTTCTTTCTCAAGATTGCTTTGGCTATTCAGGGTCTTTTGTGTTTCCATACAAATTGTGAAATTTTTTGTTCTAGTTCTGGGAAAAATGCCATTAGTAGTTTGATAGGGATTGCATTGAATCTGTAGATTGCTTTGGGTAGTAGAGTCCTTTTCACAATGTTGATTCTTCCAGTCCAAGAACATGGCATATCTCTCCATCTGTTTGTATTGTCTTTAATTTCTTTCATCAGTGTTTTATAGTTTTCTGCATACAGGTCTTTTGTCTCCTTAGGTAGGTTTATTCCTAGGTATTTTATTCTTTTTGTTGCAATGGTAAATGGGAGTGTTTCCTTAATTTCTCTTAAGCAGAAACTCTGTGACATAAATCACAGCAAGATCCTTTTTGACCCACCTCCTAGAGAAGTGGAAATAAAAACAAAAATAAACAGATAGGACCTAATCAAACTTAAAAGGTTTTGCACAGCAAAGGAAACCATAACCAAGACGAAAAGACAACCCTCAGAATGGGAGAAAATATTTGTAAATGAAGCAACTGACAAAGGATTAATCTCCAAAATAAACAAGCGGCTCATGCAGCTCAGTATCAAAAAAACAAACAACCCAATCCAAAAATGGGCAGAAGACCTAAATAGACATTTCTCCAAAGAAGATATACAGATGGCCAACAAACACATGAAAGGATGTTCAGCATCACTAATCATTAGAGAAATGCAAATCAAAACTACAATGAGGTATCACCTCACACCAGTCAGAATGGCCATCATCAAAAAAATCTACAGACAGTAAATGCTGGAGAGGGTGTGGAGAAAAGGGAACCCTCTTGCACTGTTGGTGGGAATGTAAATTGATACAGCCACTATGGAGAACAGTATGGACGTTCCTCAGAAAACTAAAAATAGAACTACCATACGACCCAGCTATCCCACTACTGGGCATATACCACGAGAAAACCATAATTCCAAAAGAGTCATGTACCAGAATGTTCATTGCAACTCTATTTACAATAGCCAGGACATGGAAGCCACCTAAGTGTCCATCAACAGATGAATGGATAAAGAAGATGTGATACATATATACAATGGAATATTACTCAGCCATAAAAGGGAACAAAATTGAGTCATTTGTAGTGAGGTGGATGGACCTAGAGTCTTTCATACAGAGTGAAGTCAGAAAGAGAAAAACAAATACCATATGTTAACACATATATATGGAATCTAAAAAAAAAACGGTTCTGATGAACCTAGGGGCAGGACAGAAATAAAGACGCAGTAGAGAATGGACTTGAGGACGTGGGTGGGTTAAGGGTTAAGCTGGGATGAAGTGAGAGAGTGGCATGGACATATATACACTACCAAATGTAAAATAGATAGCTATTGGGAAGCAGCTGCATCGCACAGGGAGTTCAGCTTCGTGCTTTGTGACCACCTAGAGGGGTGGGATAGGGAGGGTGGGAGGGAGATGCAAGAGGAAGGAGATATGGGGTTATATGTATATGTATAGTTGATTCACTTTGTTATACAGCAGAAACTGACACAACATTGTAAAGCAATTACATTCCAATAAAGATGTTAAAAAAAAAGCCATAAAAAATAATAGAAAGAGCAAGTATAAAATGGTCCACCTTTGCATCCACTCAGGACATTTTCGTTTAGCTGTCACTACGCGTCAGGCCTTGTGCTTGTTCCTTGGAGAAAGACAAAAATACTGCACTCAGGGAACTTACATCGTTAGTAGGAAGAGAACTTACAAGCCTAAATTACTGCAATAAAATTTAGAGAAGTAATAAATTTCACGAGAGAGGGAAGGCGAGGAGAATTTAAACCAAGAATTTTTCCATATATCATGCCCACTTCTCCTGCTCACCATGGTGAGATTGGTTCAGGGATTTTAGTTTTCTGACCCAGCGGTGTTCAGCTAGTAAGTGGCAGAGCTGGGATTCAAACTCCTGACAGGACACTCCTCTGCCTTCCCTGTAGAGACCTGAAAGCTGTGTCACTTCAGAAATGGAGACATTAATTCCATCTGGGGGAGAAGAGGGAGGTTGTGTTAAAGCATGAGCCAGTCCTTGAAGACTGGGGGGATGTCCAGCTTTGGAGGCGGGTACCACAGGCAGGTCGAACACGCCAGGCCAGAAGCACCACTGTGGGAGATGGTAGGGTTGGCATAGAGGGTGGGGCTCAGGTGGGCATGAAGGAGGCATGAAGGAACCAGTAGGAAGTAAGATTAGGAAGGTAGGTAAGGGTACCTTTCATCACTTTAAATATATCATGCCACTCCCTTCTGGCCTGCAGAGTTTCTGCTGAGAAATCAGATGATAGTCTTATGGAGATTCCCTTGTATGTTATTTGTTGCTTTTCCCTTGTTGCTTTTAATATTTTCTTTTTGTCTTTAATTTTTGTCAATTCCATTACTATGTGTCTTGGCATGTTCCTCCTTGGGTTCATCTTGTGTGGGACTGTCTGCACTTCCTGGACTTGGGTGACTGTTTTCTTTCCCATGTTAGGGAAGTTTTCAGCTGTTATCTCTTCAAATATTTTCTCAGGCTCCTTCCCTCCCTCTTCTGCTTGGACCCCTGTAATGCGAATGTTGGTGCATTTGACGTTGTCCCAAAAGTCTCTTAAACTGTCCTCATTTCTTTTCATTCTTTGGTGGGGGGAGGGATCAATTAGGAGGTTGGAATTAACATATATACACTACTATATATAAAATAGATAAACAGTAAGGACCTACGGTTTAGCACAAGGCACTAATACTCAATATTTTGTAATAACCTATAAGGGAAAAGAATCTGAAGAATATATATGTATATATGTATAACTGAATCACTGTGCTGTACACTTGAAACTAACACGGCAGTATAAATCAACCATAGGGGTAGGTAAGGGATCAGATCATGATGTGTCTTGAGTTCTAGGCTAAAATGTTTATAATTTTAGCTGGTGATACCAGCCATTAGAGTATCTAGGATGTGGTGATAGAAGCTACTGGAATACAACATTCTAATATTAGAATAGGAGGAACCGACCTCAGTGCCTGGGGCATAGGGGGCTGGGAGGCAGGCATAGGGGTCCCAAGGAGGCGGGCCTGAGTTAGTGATGAGGTGTGCAGCGGGGGACACAGGTGAGAGAGCTGTTTCACCTGGGAGCTCGGAGAACGGGGCTGGGTTTTGGCGCTGCCTCGGGAGCTCCCCATCCTAGCACAGCGCCCCTCCGATTCGACTCGGGTGTAGTTTGTAGCTGCTTCCTGATGGTGGCTAGAACAGTTCTGTATTTTCATTTGAACGCCTAGGGCTTGGTGCCACATTTCGTTCTAAGTGCTTTACAGAAACCCGTTTATTCTTCATGACTACCCTGTAAAGTAGACTTTTATTATTCTTCCCATTTTACAGATGAGAGAATGAAGGCGGCTCTGGGGTCTGTATTCTTAACCGTTCCGCGAAGCCTGACCCTCACTTTGGTGTTCATAGTACCACGGGGATTCAAATTTTAGTGTATTTCCCTGCATTGCGACTCTTTTCTCATCCTAAAAGAAAACGATGGTAGTGTCCACAGTTACATAATCTGCACGGTGGAAGCACCTAGAATGAGAGGATATTGGAGTGAGAAAGACGAGATAGGTTATGTGCTCACTGAATTTGGGTCCAGCCTTTTCAATGTGTGGGTGGCAGAGGAGGTGGGGGGCGGGCAGCCATCGGGGCAGGGCTGGGATTCAGGGCTCTGACATCTAGTGCACCGAGAAATGCTCTATTATGTTTGGGGGAACTTCTTGAACAATAACTCTTCGTAGCCTGCAGACCAGGGCTGCTTAAACAGGCGTCCAGAGTGGGCTTTCCGGGTGGGGAATGCTGGCGGTGACACCGGAGCCCCGGGGGGCTGTGCGGCCCGGTGAGGGCCCCTCTCCTCCTTGCTGCCGTCCTCCGTACTTTACTCTGTGTCCTCCTTGTCTTCCTCCATTCCTCTTGGAATGAAAACTTCGGGAACTGTTGCCCAAATTGTTCTTTTTGTGATGAGCGCGGTTGAGGTTTTGTCAATTCTGGTTCCTCTAGGGTTTCCAGAAGGGTCTCCCACTTAATCTCCTCTTTACTATCTGTGAAAAAAGCATCCTTCTATCAGAGAACATTCCTTTCCTTACAGGCTCCACGCCCCCATGGAGCAGGGGCTGTGCGGACAGAGTTTTCTCTTGCGTTGGTCTCTTATTATCTCTCCTGAGCTAGGCCTCAGCTGAGCAGATCCTTGAAATGGGCTTAAACAAGCACTAAAAATCTTGCTTGAGTTCAGAGCTGGAGTTGTGTTCCTTGCTACGTTGCTGGCTCCTGTGGGCAGTGCCCAGCCTTCTCCGTCCACAGCTGTTGCTGGCTTGGTTCCGTAGTTCAAGGCCACAGAGGTGGCCCGCCGGCCCTGTCCACGGCGTGGGCTGTGTGCCTGCCTCGCGCCGTCCCTGAGGTTTGCATTTTTAACTCGTGTCACCCCCAGGAATTGAATTATGGGCCCAGCAAGAAGCAGGTTTTGTGCAGCATCTCTGCGTTTGGCCCTCAGCTGTGTTTGTATGATGGTGAACGAGTTTCTCTCTCATCTCAGATGTGCCCCGTCGGCTGACCGGGCTCATCTGCCTGCCGTCGGTAATCTCAGTTTTAATTAATCTTTCAAAGAAACAGATTAAGCTGATTGCTTCACAAGCTGAGTTTTGGTGTACGTACCTTTCAGCTGCCTTCCAGAAGTGATTAAAAGAAGAATTTTTTAGGAGCTTGGACGCCCAGTTAAGATTATTTTTGGATCTTGTCTCAATGGTTTATTTCCATCTTGTGCCTGTTTTTAACTGAAGAACTGGAAATGAGGAGAGGGGCTGGTTTTCGTCTCCTCTGGATGTTCATAGCTTTCGGACGTCCTGTCATGATCTTAGTTCCTGTCTGCCTGATTGGCCATCTCCCAGGGAGCCTTTCCAAGGTAGCCAGTCCGATCCCCAGCACTGAAGTCAAACCTGTGTCGGTTTCTTGGGATGCTTCTAGTCCTGCCTCTCTTTAGTCTCAAGCTTCTGCAAATAAAACCATCTACTCCTGACCCACCCAAGACAAGGTGCTTGACCATTGCACCCAGGGTCTAATGGTAGCACTGGATTTTTTTTTTTTTAGGATGAAATAGTCTGCTCTCTCTCTCTCTCTGTCTCTCTCTCTGTCTGTCTGTCTGTCTCTCTCTCCCTACCTACCTACCTATCTATTTTGGCCGCCCCTCGCGACTTGCAGGATCTTAGTTCCCTGACCAGAGATCGAACCCATGCCCCCTGCAGTGGAAGCGTGGAGTCCTAACCACTGGACCGCCAGGGAATTCCCCTAGCACTAGGTTTAATAGACGGTATTGCAAAAGGTTGTCTCCCGGTCGATGGCCCCCCTAGGGTGTCTTCCTTGAGGGCAGGTGTTGTTTCTGCCATCGCTGGGTCCCCAGGGCCCGGGATGGCACCTGCCAGCCCGAGATGTTCAGTGAGGGTTGTTTGAATGAGTGGATCTCGTTTAAGTATGTGGAAACGTTGACAGAGGATGCTAACTATTGCTCAGAGTCAAGGTAGAAAAAATGTTGGCCTGCAGATATGTTTTGTTTGGCCTGCACACTGTTTATAAAATTTCTAAACCAGTATTTTAAAAAAAGATCAATTGTACATAGAAGATCCAGATCTCCAGCTTCTCTTGCAAAATGTTAAGACTCAGACTACGCTGGAACTGAGGGGCGAGCTTCCTTTGGAGGGGCCCGTACTCTGCCTTTTGCTCCCCTAATCCCTAAAATAATTTGGTAAAGCCATCTACCCCCTCACACACTTTGAGCTGATAGCGAAGATTTTTCATCATAATTTAAGAGTTTCATTAGTTTAAATTAGGCGTTTGGGATTAACAGATATACACTACTATATATAAAATAGATAAACAGCAAGGACCTACTGTATAGCACAGGGAACTCTACTCAGTATCTTGTAATAACCTCTAATGGAGAGGAATCTGAAAAAGAATATATATATGTATAAGTGAATCACTTTGCTGTATACCTGAGACTAACACATTGTAAATTAACTATACTTTAATAAAAAAAATGGTTAAAAAAAGAGTTTCAAAGGATGTTATATCCAGCTTATTGTAAATATTGACATCTTGAAATAAAACGGTTACATCATTCTTTTAAATAGAACCAGTGGGATCTAAATAGAGACGATACCTATTGTCATCCACGTAAAAAATGCTTAAACAGACTCCTCTGTAACCATTGGAATTTCTACCTTATTCTCTTTTTATTTTTGAATTCATATCCTATTCCCACAGAATGATACCTTTGGGTATAATATTTGTTCTTGCAAAAAAATATGTCTATATATGTCAATTAAATTTCCCGTGGCTATAAGGGCCTATAAAGTTTCTGTGTTTAGTTACTATGATTGATTACTATTATACATTTGAATGAAATATTAATATATTACAGATTTTGATAAATCTATTAAAAGGAAAAGGTAAAGTTTACTTGGAAGTATATCTCCTAATGAAATGCTTGGAGGTCTTTGTTTTCTGTCTTTTTTGCAGTTGTTTTCTGTATCCAGGGATGCATGTTGCTTATTGCTGGAATAAGAAGGCTCAATATTGGCTCATTCCTGTTTTTGTGTGTTTTAACAGGTGTCAGCACAGAGAAGTCATATATAACTGAATAGGTAGATGGGATCAGGGGTTATGTTATATATTATAGCAGCCCTGTATTTTGGGGGGGAACTCTTTCTGAGTTACACGTCAGGTTATTACTCTTGCTGCATTCATAGTTGGTTGTTGTCATTAGCGTCTTCATTTTCAGCAGGTAGAGGATTGGAATTGGCTGGGGGTGGGGAGGGTGCTGTCCGACTGTCCACGTGTGTCTCTTTGAGGCTCTGGTGTGAGGCAGTGGGAGGTACCCCCAAGTACACTCAGGAGGGTGCAAGCTGAGGGTTGGTGCTGTAGCTCCCCAAGGTCAGGAACCACAACGGCAGGGAGGGGATCAGTTCTGTCGGGCCCTCCCCCAACATCCAACCTAGTCTCAGTAACGTTTGAAGTGTAATGCAGACGACAGCCAGTCCTTGTCATACCCAGATTCTGTGTCTGCGAATTCATTGACTCACTCAAATGTATTTGAATCGCCAGGCAACACCTGAGACGCTTGTGTGACTGTTCAAGGCCATGAGCAGAGCAGTGAGAAATTTGCGTCGCCTGCTGTACGTGTTCCCGGGGCAGGTGGGACAAGGCGAGGCTCTGCCGTGGGTCTGGTTCTCAGTGTAACATGGGTCCCTTTCGTGGTCCTTCTAGGGCTGTGTTTTTCACATTCTTGTGCCTTTTGTCGGTGACTTCGCTGTTCAAAATGGTGCCCAGAGGACTTCCCTGGTGGTCCAGCGGTTAAGACTCTGTGCTCCCAATGCAGGGGACCTGGGTTCGAGCCCTGGTCAGGGAGCCATAAGTTTGTTTTCTACATCTGTAACTCTGTTTCTGTTTTGTAAGTAAGTTCATTTGTACCCTTTTTTTAGATCCCACATATACGTGATATCATATGATGTTTATCTTTCTCTGTCTGACCTACTTCATACAAGACAGTCTTTTTTTTTTTTTTGCAGTACGCGGGCCTCTCACTGTTGTAGCCTCTCCCGTTGCGGAGCACAGGCTCCGGACGTGCAGGCTCAGCGGCCATGGCTCACGGGCCTAGCTGCTCCGTGGCACGTGGGATCCTCCCGGACCGGGGCACGAACCCGTGTCCCTTGCATCGGCAGGCAGACTCTCAACCACTGCGCCATCAGGGAAGCCCCAAGATAGTCTTTTAAAGCGGTTCCCTGACATGTGTGGCATCTGCTAGCCGGTCTTTAGAGTTCACCCAAAGGAGAAGTGTTCTAATGATGGGAAATGGCTTTGCTGTTTAAACTTAACTCTGAACCTACTTCTCGCTTCGAACTTAAAGTCTGAGAGTCAGACAGAGGCTGAGTGAGGGGAACAGCATCTGAGTTACTCTTCTATTATTTGACTAAAGCTTCTGTCACTGGAGGAATAAAAGACTTGAGAAAAGAAGCCTAGAGTTTGGAAGCTGCACCGACCTCCTGATTTACACTCAGAACCATCATTTAGCCTCTTATGTTACATGCCTTCCACTATTTTTTTTTTTTAATACCTGTGAGTCCCACAACCACTAATCCCTACTAACTAGTACATAAAAAGTAATTGTCCTGGTTTTGAGACACTTATATTCTGAGGAGCTGAGTGTGTTTTAAGATGCGACTTGAGCCTGCTGGAATCCCCATTTGAGAGCTTGGCGTTTGAGTGGAGGGAGACTCACAGCCTTTACCCAGACTGTGACGTGGGCATTCAGGAGTCCTTATCTAATTCTCTCCTCTTTCTGGGACAGATCTCTGGTCCAAGGGATCCTTTCTGCGCCCCACCGACTCCTCTTTATAGAATGTTTTATTTTACTTTGTTTATTTTTTCTTTTCTTTTTTTTTTTTTGGCAGTACGCGGGCCTCTCACTGTTGTGGCCTCTCCCATTGCGGAGCACAGGCTCCAGACACGCAGGCTCAGTGGCCATGGCTCACGGGCCCAGCTGCTCCGCAGCATGTGGGATCTTCCCGGACCGGGGCACGAACCCACATGCCCTGCATTGGCAGGCGGACTCTCAACTACTGCACCACCAGGGAAGCCCTATTTATTTTTTAAATAAAATTTATTTGCTTATTTATTTATTTCCGGCTGCACTGGGTCTTTGTTGCTGTGCGTGGGCTTTCTCTAGTTGTGGTGAGCGGGGTCTACTCTTCGTTGCAGTACGTGGGCTTCTCACTGTGGTGGCTTCTCTTGTTGCGGACCTCGGGCTCTAGGTGCGCGGGCTTCAGTAGTTGTGGCATGTGGGCTCAATAGTTGTGGCACACGGGCTTAGTTGCTCCGCAGCATGTGGCATCTTCTTGGACCAGGGTTCGAACCTGTGTCCTCTGCATTGGCAGGTGGATTCCTAACCACTGCACCACCAGGGAAACCCTATAGAATGTTTTATAAGCTGAAATCAGATTCCAAGTCTGATCCCCCCAAATATATTATAAAGCCATGCATGCTGTTTTTATTCATATTTATGGAATCAGCAGATATGGCTGAGCTCCTGCTTTGTGCCCGGGCCTATGCTGGGTGCTGGGGGTACAAAGACAGCTAGCGCTCAGCCCTGGGGTCTAGGAGCCCACTCTCTGCTGGGGAGAAGCATCCGTATCATAGCCTGGAGAGGCTGGTAGGGGAGGTTCCTGAGCTGCGCTCGGGGGAACCTCAGAGTTTGCCTGGGAGCATCAGGGAAGGCTTCACAGAGGAGTTGGGGCTAGGTTTGAGGCTTGAAGGACAGGTAGGAGTTTACCAGCTCAGCAAGGGAGAGAGGGCTTCCAGGCAGATAGCCCCTCTGTGGTCCTAAGACCCAGAGGATGAAAGGGCATGGGATCTATTTTGGGGGTGCAGGCAAGAATAAGAGGAGTGATGAGAGAGGAGGCTGGAACGGGACTTAGGGCTTTGGTTTCAAGGACTTCTGGTGCCACACTCAGTAGTTTGGACTTTACTCTGAGGGTGGGGGAATTGAAGGGAAAACGTGATCAGCCTTTGTGTGTGTTTGAAAGACCACTTTGGAGAGAAAGTTGGGAAATTGAGGACGGGCATCAGGGAGACCAGTTAAATTGCCCTTGGACTCATGGGGGGGGGAACTAGGGGAGAGGTAAGTGCCCTAACTGGCAGGGGGCGTGGAGAGATGGGAACGGACAGAAGATGTGCTGAGGTAGTGAAGTCTAATTCTTTGGGTTTCGGAACCTCAGTCAAGGAGAGAAGGGCTAAGAGGTTTCATGCTTGGGCAATTGGGTAAAAGATGGTGCCCTCTACTGAGGACCCACAGGAGAGGGCTGTGGGGGAAGGTAGTGAGTAGAATTGCATGGACCATGAGACCCCAGGTTGGAGTGATCCATTACACAGGTGAATAGATTCATCATTATGGCATCAGTTCAGCTCCAGGATTATAGCCCGGCAGCCAGGTTTTGTGTTTTCTTTTTGTGGTGTTAGCATGGTTTTGCCTGCATTATGTACGTAAGGAATTTATGTTGATCTGTTTGTTAGCAGAAAAAGAGCACGGAGCAAAATGTGTGAAGTTACCTGGGAGGAAGGAAAAATCTCTACTGGTGTGGTCTGAACACCAACGTGGGCACATGAAACCAGATGCAAGGGAGGCTGTGGGCTGGTTTTGGAAAGTGACTTAGGACAAGCTGTCCCCTCCCGGCCATTCTGTGTTCACCTCTGCCCTGTGGAATTGCACAGTGGCTCAGAACACTGGTTCTGGTTTCAGGTGGACCTAGTTCATCCCTCCCTTGGGCAAGTCCCTGCTCTGTGCCTAAACATCTTTCCTGCCTAATGATGATAATAGAAGCTGCTTTATTTGTGCAGATTAAACGAGCTAATTGATGACGTTTCTAAGCCCATTTCTTGGCACAGTGAGTCCTGAAAAAACTCATATCTTGAAATAATTACCAGAACAGATTTTATGGAGTGACTGTAAATTCACAAACATAAACCTGGGGATCAGGATTGATTTTCTAAAAGATTTAATCTCCATTTATGCAAGGATGCACCATAGAATCCCTATAGAAAACCTTCTTACTAGTGCATTTAAGAATACCTGATTCGCAAAAATTCCATGTGCTTTAAAATCATAGTCTGTTGTTAATCATGCTTAAATTATGATAAACTGTGTTACATAATGCACTGAACTTTTACTTTCTTCCCCCCAACATTGTCTCAACCGCTGCTCCGTCACAGGACTCCCTCACAGCGGGGCAACACTGTGGTCCCGACTCTACTGTGACAGTGTGGAGGCCAGGGAGCTCCAAGGACATCACTCAGGTGACAGCAGTGGGGCCTTTTCTTTTGAAAAAAAAAGGATCAAAGAGAAAAAAGTGAGCATCTAGTTTCTTGAGCTTTTTGAAGAGGAAGCAATTGGGGAAGAAACCGCTAATCGAGCAAATCCAGATGGTTCCTTAACATTTCAGAGAATATACAGTTGCATCTAATTCAGTTTGGAAATATCACACCCCTTATAAATAAATGTGCCCTTAATTAGTTGAAAAGATATAGACGAGTGTAGGGAAGCTAAGAGAGAGAGCTGTTATTGTTAATTATGTAGTGGATGGGACTGCCCTGAGAATGGATTACTCTTGGTATGAAGAACTTCCTGTGAAAATTAGAACCGTAGGATCGTGGAGCAGAAGGAATCTTAAAGATCAAGTTTTTCATCACAAGGACGAAGGATACTGTATTTTTTTTTTTTTTTTTCTTTTTTGTGGTATGCGGTCCTCTCACTGTTGTGGCCTCTCCCGTTGTGGAGCACAGGCTCCGGACACGCAGGCTCAGCGGCCATGGCTCACGGGCCCAGCCGCTCCGCGGCATGTGGGATCCTCCCGGACCAGGGCACGAACCCGCATCCCCTGCATCGGCAGGCGGACTCTCAACCACTGCACCACCAGGGAAGCCCATGGATACTGTATTTTTGAGGCACTCATTCATTGTCTGTGTGTTTTTGTTAATATAGGACAGGCCTAGGTGCCAGCACTTCCCTGTGCTGTCCCCATGGCCACTGCACGCTGAGTTGACATAATCCTAGGCCAAAGCAAATATGTTTTAGCCTGTGCCATTATAGTGTGGGTAATATGTGGTCTCTGCTGGGACTTTTGAAATACTGAATATTAACCCAGGTGTCCCCATAACTCCCTTTGGGGACATCCACAGCCATCTCCCGTCCAGCCAGCTCATTTCACAGACTTCATTAGTGTAAGTCACGTGCCTAGGGTCAGAAGCATAGGGACTTTGGAAGGTAATACATTGTATCCAGTGCAGATAGAGTGCTGAGAAAACGGGGATGAATCGCTGATGTTCTTTGTAGAAAACGCAATGACAAGGGTTGTAGTACACACCAGTTTTTTAAATTGTAATATACACCATCTTTATGTTCCCTTGGAAGGCAGGCAAATAAACCAGCGACACAGCTCAACTGTTTGCTTAGTGTCTTGCATCTTGACTCACATGCCCACCGTCCTAAGCAGCTATCTTAAAAAAGTAGTCAGTTTGTCAGATCGTACACAGAATAATTAACACCTGTAATGGTCTTGCTCTGTAAGTATGTACTGTGCGCCCTAACCCCCAGTAAGACCTCATTCACGGAGACCCCCATACGTTTGGAATGCCCAGTGGTAGCCAGCAGGGGCAGGCTGGTATCTACGAAAGAGGAATTTGCTGAGCACACAGACAGCATCAACACAAGTGTGGTCACGGTGTTTAACCACTTAGCTTTAGCATTTACACATGTAATTAAATGTTTATGACAAGTAATTCTTACCAGGACCGACAGGACTCCTGCCTAGCAGTACTTTGCCAGCCCTTTGAAGTCGTTTATGAATTTCAAAGCATTTGAAGTGCATTTCTCTACGGATGTCTTAAGATCAGCGGGGAAAGTGCAGGTGAAAGTCTATGACTTGTGTGCCCCAGTGGTGATGCTTTGCCTGTGGTTCACACAGTGCTGGCACACAGGAGCTGCTCAGCGCTCATTTGTCAAATGGATAATTGTATGCAAATACATCGATGACACTGGGATTGTTGGGAAAAATAACACATAGTGTTTTTCAATGGGGCTCTGTTGGTTCTGTGGCCAAGATGCCTCTTCCTAGCTGAGCCCTGTCCAGGGCATCCCTGGTTAGGGACCACCACTTCTCCCCAAACACCAAAATCAATTCCAGATACTAGAAAGTTAAATATAAATAAGAACATAAGAAATAATAAGAAAATGTGAATTAATATCTGACAGGATTTTTAAAAATTGAGTTCTCTGCAGAATCATGCTTTCTGACTCTACCTGGGCCTCCTCTGTTGCCTAGCAGGTCCTTCTCTCCAATTGTCTATTTGATTTTCTCATGCGCTCTCCCACCCCTTTCTCATGCTGTTCTTGATTTTCTCCGTCTCTTTACAGAGGAGATTGACACCAGCCAAAGTGACTTGTGGAAACTGCACTTCTCCAAAGCCCAGAATCCCTCCTTTCTTTGTAAGGAAGACTCCTGAGGGGGCCTCACTGCCCTAGCTTGCTGCTTCTTCAGCCCTCCCCCTACCTCTAGCATTTTCCATTTTATTTTCTCCTCTGTCTCTTTCCACTTTGCCTCTAAACCTTCTCAGGTGTACCGAAATTCTAAAATAAATCTTTAACATCCATCTTCCTGTACCACCATCTAGTAGCCTACCTTGGTCCTTATGTTCATGGCTAAACCGCTCAATAAATTCTCCTTAGCCTGCTGGAAAGAGCATGGGTCCTGCGTTCAGCAGCCCAGAGCACAGTCCAGCCTCTGACCACGCTGAGCCTGATGAGTAAAATGGGGATGAAGATGCCTTCCCCATAAGGAAAGATCCCCACGAGAGATGGACCTAAAATGCAGACAGGATCCTATTGTGGCCCAGCTTGGCATCCCTCAGAAGCTTGCCATTGCCAGTGGGAGAGAACCTCCCTTGCTCTCCCTCCAACTTCAGATTTTAGTCCCACTGGGCTGTTTATGGAAACCATCCCCATCCCCGCCTCCTCCCCCAACCCTTTCTGCTTTGCTGTTTCCCACATGGGTCTTTTCTGTCTGGCTGTCTGCTTTCCAGATCCCTCCTTCCACCCCATGGGTGACTCCAGCTCATGATTTCACAGTAGCCCCTTCTTCGGGAAGGTTCCCAGAGACCCCTCCCCCACTCCATCTCTGCACCTGCACATTGTCCTACAGGCTTCCCCACTAGACGGTGAACCTCCTGAAGGCAGGGAGGAGGCTGCTTCGGGACCTGTGGACAGGTTGGCCAAGGGATGGCCGGTTGAATGAATATCCATTCAGGGAGATGGTGGATCCAGTCCCACCAGTTCTAGCTGTGCTAGAAGTTGACAGACATCATCCAGTTAGGTGATGTTCTTGAATGTTTTACAGTGGTTCATGGTCTAAGTGCCAAGCGTATCTTCTGGGGGAAATAAAAACAGATTCTTTCCCCAGGGACATAGTTTGCTTACTCTCATTTTCTCATTCCCCATTTCAAACTCCACAACCCCCGATCCAGGTATGCACATGGCGCAGTCAACTTCCTTTGCTTGAGAAAATGTTTGAACCAAGGAGAGGTGCCTTCTCAGATCTTTCTTTTGAGAATTGTTTCTATCCAGTGCAGGCTGGGCACTCAGGTTCAGGTGGGTGGGGCAGGTGGTGATGTGGCAAAAGCGTTGGTGACTCAGGAGCTCAGAAATGTAAGCAGTTGCCCTTTCTCAAGTTGGACGTCACATAGTGCATGGTCCAGTGGTGTTCTCCGTCATTGGTACTTTCCTGTGCTCGTCCTTTTAAAGTAAAACAGGTATTTTTTCTCTTTTATGATTTTTGTCTCATTCCATTACTTACTTACTTACTTTGTTTACTTATTCTGTAAATGTGAGGCATCAAGCTAGGTGCTGGGGAGTCAAATGCTTGGTCCCTGTCTCCGTGTATTTGGTCCCTACACTCATGGGTAGGAGGGGAAATGGGATGTAGGCTATGAATGTGTACAAAGAAATAAAACAGCTACACCTTGTGATGAATGCTGTGATAGAAAATAAGGGGATAGAAGAGGGAATACTTTTTCAGATAGGGTGGTCAGGAAGCTCTCTTGTGTTACTTGAAATCTTTAAAAAAAAAACAGCTTCCTTGAGACCATACAAATTGATACAGATTCAGAGACCATACAACTCACCCATGTAAACTATACCATTCAATGGTTTTTGGTAAATTATATCAATAATCCTCTTTATTTTATTTATCTTATCTTTTTAAGATTTATTATTTATTTATTTATTTTATTTTTGGCTGCATCGGGTCTTAGTTGTGGCATGTGAGATCTTTGTTGAGGCATGCCAGATCTTTTGTTGCGGTGCATGGGCTCTTCATTGCGGGGGCTTCTCTCTAGTTGTGCCATGCGGGTTTTCTCTTCTCTAGTTGTGGTGTGAGGGCTCCAGGGCACGTGGGCTCTGTAGTTTGCAGCATTCAGGCTCTCTAGTTGAGGCGCACGGGCTCAGTAGTTGTGGCACGTGGGTTTAGTTTCCCTGCGGCATGTGGGATCTTAGTTCCCCGACCAGGGATCGAACCTGTGTACCCTGCATTGGAAGGCGGATTCTTTACCACTGGACCACGAGGGAAGTCCCTCAATAATCCTTTTTAAATTGTGGATAATATATGAGTATATGTATGGTTAATATACATCACAAAGTTTGCCATTTTTAACCATTTCTTTTTTCATTTAAACCAATTTTAATTGTACATCAGTGACATTAATTGCATCCACAATGTCAAGCAACCATCACTACTACCTGTTTCGAAAACTCTTTCATTATCCCAAATGGAAACTCTGTAACCATTAAGCAGTAAGAGCATTGCTGCACCCTGCAGCCCTTGGAAGCTCTAATCTATTTTCTGTCTCTACAAATTTGCCTCTTCTAGGTTCCTCATATAAGTGGGATCATACAATATTTGTCCTTTTGTGACTGGCTTCTTTCATTTAGGTTAAGGTTCTCACATTTCATCCGTATGGTAGCATGTGTCAGAGCTTCTCCTTTTTTATGGCTGAATATTGTTGCATTGTGTGGATATACCACATTTCATTTATCCAGGTCACTTGAAATCTTGGTATATGTTGTTTCTTTTCTTTTTTAATAAATTTATTTATTTTTGGCTGTGTTGGGTCTTTGCTGCTGTGCGCGGGCTTTCTCTAGTTGAAGTGTGAGTGGGGGCTACTCTTTGTTGCGGTGCTCAGGGTTCTCATGGCGGTGGCTTCTCTTGTTGTGGAGCTCGGGCTCTAGGTGCACGGGCTTCAGTAGTTGTGGCACACGGGCTCAGTAGTTATGGCTCATGGGCTCTAGAGCGCAGGCTCAGTCGTTGTAGCGCGTGGGCTCTAGAGCGCAGGCTCAGTAGTTGTGGCGCACGGGCTTAGTTGCTCCGCGGCACGTGGGATCTTCCTGGACCAGGGCTCGAACCTGTGTCCCCTGCATTGGCAGGCAGATTCTTAAGCACTGCGCCCCCAGGGTAGTCCCAATGCTGTTTATTTTCTTAGGGCTTCCCCATAATTCTTGTCAGATTAATTTGCCATATTATTAGTAAATATTTCTTTTTTTTTTATTTTGCGGTACGCGGGTCTCTCCCTGTTGTGGCCTCTCCCGTTGCGGAGCACAGGCTCCAGACGCGCAGGCCCAGTGGTCATGGCTCACGGGCCCAGCTGCTCCGCGGCATGTGGGATCTTCCCGGACCGGGGCACGAACCCGTGTCCCCTGCATCGGCAGGTGGACTCCCAACCACTGCACCACCAGGGAAGCCCTAGTAAATATTTCTTGATTGACTTTACTAACAATTTCCAACCAGATGATGGTGGTGACAAGTCAGCAATGCCATTTCCTGGTATGTGTGCAACTGCGTGCATTTTCTTGATACGTGTATATTTTTCTGTCTCTCATAAGTGAGGTCATCCAGTTGGTAAACGTGTCTGAGGAAGATATTGGGGGGCAGGGGTGGAATCACAAGAACTTGGAGCAGTTTTGCCCTGCCCCCTGCCCCAAAAGTGTTTAAAGGAAAAGCCGGTTTCTTTGAAGCTTAATATTGTCCTGATTTACAATCTGCTCAAAATAGACTTATATCTGTCTCCTTGTAATAAATGTGTCTCGAAAGGCTGAAGAAACACATAGGAAAAAAAAAAGTACTTCTCTGGAAGGCTGCTCCCCGGAGAAAGTGAACTGATAAATCTTTTTGTTGCCGGTTTCACACATCAAAGGAGGACACGTGGAGTGTGATAAGGCAGTGGGGCAAATATATAAGACGTTTGATAACAGATGTTAGTTCTCTCTGAGCTGGAATGACACGCATTTTAATAGGTGACCAGAAGCAAGGCAATTCTAGATCTTAGGGACAGCCTGGGGCCTCGCCATTGTTGAGCTTCGGTTTCATCTTGAAGGATATTCTCTCCCCTGCCCTCTCTTATTGATTATTTTTAACCCATCTCCGCAGATATACTTAGTGCTTCTGCTCGTCTTGGGTTTGTACCAATTGCCAAAGGTGCCTGAGCATCGTGCTTTGTTGTAGTGGCCGCTGTGTGTCTGTGACCTTTCTAGAATGCTTGTAGATCCCATCTCACATTGCAAGACGTGCTCGAAAATCCAGTGCGTTCATGCCTCTACCGTCCTCTGACACCACCTCACTAAACGTTGACTCATGGAGTATTTATTTGGGCCGGTCTGGGTGCTGAGTAACCATCTCCGGACGAGATGACCTCGGCCAGGCCTCTGCGTCTTATTTTCTTATCCCGTGGCACAGCTGAGCCTTGGCCGGGTTTTATTTTTGGGGCGGGTGCGTGTGACGAGGATGCCAAGAACCTGAGCTCATAAGTTTCTGGCTTTAGTTTAAAAAGAATTTCAACTTGACCTCAGCGCCTTGGGCTGTGCTCACGGGTATGAGCTCATGTTGGGTTGCTCGTTTTGTGGCGTCTTGCAGAAGTAGAGCTTGTGGCCTTGGTGGCTCTGGATGGGATGACCGGAGGGAAGCTGGCGACTGTCTGCTTTTTCCCCCAGCCAACTCCAGCATGCTCGCCCCGCCTCTCGATAGCCATTCAAGAAAGAAAAGTGCAATGGCGTCTGTTAAAAATGAAACCAAGTGTAAGGGGTAGCAGGTACCGGGGTTGAATGTAGCAGAAATGGGTCGGGGTGAAGTGCGGGTGTTTGGCACTGAATTTTCTAGCCTCTTTTCCCCCTTTCTTTCCTTTAGGTGAATCAAATCACATGCTCATCTGTGTTGGGTCCTCCTGGGCCCTTTCTGTCCCTGGCAAGAGGTCATGAACATCCCTGCTGTCCTTTTCTGCGTGACTCACACCGGCCCTCGCCCACGCTGCCTTGTGTCACAGGGTTGGTTCTGGGACTTTCGAAGGAGGTGCTCAGCCATCGCTCTGAGAGTAGCTCCTTAGATAGAAGACAGGCCCCTTCCCTTCTCCCAGGGGCCTTGCTGTCTTCAGGTTCTAGCAGTGATGGCCGCATCTCCTGGCAGGTGGGAAGGCTCATTCAAGGGTTGGGGAGAAAGGTCCATCCGTGCCTTTGTCTGAGGTGAAGGCCAGCCTAGCTGAGGTGCAGGGGAACCCAGGGAAATCCCAGGTAGCACACAGTGGTCCCCAGGGACCCTAGATGCAGGTCACCAGGTCTGAGATTCTGAGTGGAATGTCTGTCCCACCTGTGTGGGGAGGGGCTGAAGCTGCCTGGGGAAGCCTTCTAGGGAAGCCTCCAGAACCTCTGCAGCATCCTCTGTGTGCCACATATCACCACAGCAGATTGGCAACCCGCTTAGGCAGTTCTGAATTGGGGAATTGTACCACGGGAAGGACTCTCGTTGTGCTGAATTGCAAGGGACAGAATGGAGGATCTCTACTGTAAAAACAGAAAATGTAAGACCCCTGTTAAGAACAAATAGCGAACGCTCGAGGTAGCTGACGTGCCCTCACCCAGCCAAATGGGTGATCGTATCTATTACTACACCTACTCCACAGGGTTGCTGGGTTGATCAAAATAAAAATGGAATCGTGAATTTGAAACTTGCCTTCACATCTTACGCGGTGTGAGCGTTGTACGGTGATGGTGAGGAAGGTGGTGACGATGCAGGGTCCCAGAACAGAAGGACATGGAACTGTGGTTTGAAGGAGAAGTTTCTGGTTTGCTGGTGTTTATGGATCTCGAATCCCTAGATGTGGGATTGTTCTGATTTCAGATGCCCTGTTCCATGGTCATACTGTATATTTCAGACTAAAATCATGCCCTTGTTTATTTGGAAAAAATGGGCTGTTTTCACTGAGGTTGATGATGGGAAACCTGGCTGGCCAGCCTTGAATTGGGGTCCTTGCGCTCCCTTCCCGGTTCTGAAGTCCACATGCTTTTTGCCAGTGGTCTTCAAACTGTAGCCAGCGTCAGAATCACCTGGACGGCTTGTTAAAACACCCATTCTAGGCTTTAGCCCCTGAGTTGCTTGGGGTTTGAAAATTTGCCTTTCCGACAAGGTCCCAGGTGATGCTAGTGCTGGTGGTGGGTGGTCCATGCTTTGAGAAGCATTACTCTGTACCATCTGGACTGCTTTTTCTGGGCACTGGTTCAAGACAAAGTTTTCTCGGGTTCATAATAATGTACTGGGGTTTCCAGAAATCCAGATATGTTAAGTGGACAGGATTATCCTTTTTTTTCCTTGAAATTTTGTCTTTCCTATTTTCTCATGGTCAATATCCTTTCTGTCATGAAATGATGGTAACCGTGTTGGTAGTTTGGAGGTACTGACCTTACTGGAAAAATTAAGAGTTGGCAACTCTCCTCAAGTTCCTTGATTGGGGGGAAAATTCTGCAGCTTTCTGAACCTCAAAATTCCGCCAACAATAATCTAATACGTGTATGTGTAGTTTAGTTCCTTTATTTAAAAATTTTCTCCTTTTGAACAGGAGGTGGGGAGAATGGAGGTGGTGAAATAAGAAATTTGTGTTTGTTACTTTGGCAAAGTCCTTGCTGTTTTATTTTCTGGTGATAATTACACTAAACTTCCTCTTTTGTTCGTTTGTTTTACAAAACCCCTGTCTCTTGCAGCAAGCTCACTGTACAAAGAAGACAGTGGCCCGGGTACAGTGATATACAGTGATGTGTGTTATCTTGGAAATCATCTTTTTCCTCTGTGGTTTCAGAAGTAGCTGGGAGAGGGGTCAGCCACGGTGAGGATCCGGCGAGGGTTTTTGAGCTGATGTTTTATCTGTTGTGCCTCGTTATCTTCCTGTTCAGCGGGAGATGTTACGGTTTGTACAAACATCTTGTGTTTTGGGAACTTTTTACAGCTTTCTCAAGCCTCGCTTTTGAAGAAATCTAACACTAATAAAGCCCGTTTGCAGGCTGCTTTCTGGAAGTGTTCTGATAAGCTTTCCCTATGGTTTTGGAATATTTTAGGCCAAGTGTAGAAGAAACTTGAGCAGCTATTCCCTGTGAATTTGAATTTGGATAGTTTCCTTGAAAAACCCTCTTTCTTTATTTTTTTAAATGCATTACTTTAAAAAAATATATTTATTTAGTTATTCATTTATTTGGTTGCACCAGGTCTTAGCCTCGGCAGGCAGGCTCCCCAGTGCAAGCGTGCATGTGGGATCTAGTCCCCCGACCAGGGATCGAGCCCAGGCCCCCTGCGTTGGGAGCACGGAGTCCCATCCACTGCGCCACCAGGGAAGTCTCAACAAACCCTCTTTCTAGCTCACAGTGTCCGGCTTTTTGCCTTGAGTTTTCAGGTGGTTAATTAGCTTATTTCCCCATTTGGCTTTCCTGTGTAGACGTCATCATAGTTGAAGCCTTTCTGATCTAGCTGTACGGCCACATTCAGTTCAGATTTAGGAAGTAGGTGATGGAGGGTCAGTTTCTCTTTTGTGCTCAAAAGTTTCCATTAATGTTCATTTTGAATTTCTACTGAAAAAAGGCGTCGAGTTAACCCTCTTTGATTTTCCCTTGTAAGTCTGTCTTGTTTCCCTGTTTGATTGTGTTACCTTCCCACGTGTATAACTTCCGCCCCAGCTCTTGCCATTTTCAGTCCCATTATTATAGTTAGGACACCGTTTCTTAGCTTACTAACTTTTCTTTTCTTGAAAAATGGTGTTGCAAGCTTCCCAAGATTTTCTAGTCCATTAAACTTGAAACGTATGTGATTTTCCCTTTCAAAAATAAAGTTACTTCCTTCCCTAGACATTTCTTTTAGTATCTTGGAGTACCTATTGGTGAGATACATTTATTCTATAAGTATTTATACTTTCTAAAAATTATTTCTTGCGAGCATTCTATGTCCATGGCTCTTTTTCAGGGTCTTCCTTACTTCTTACCTTTACTTCTTTATTCTTAGCTCAGCGCTAAGAAATCAGTCCCCCGTTCAAAGCAGATTGAAATCACGGACAGTTATTTCGTCTTCTTTAAAATAGGCGGTTGACTGTGGGAGCCAAAGTATTTATTAATGTGTGATTGTGGCTGTTCTTACTCCAAGACTTGTGTCGTGTAGCAGAATAAAGGACAGTATTTCAATTCATTTAAAAAATCTTATCTCTGGGTTTCTTAGGGTCCACATAGTTTTTTCCTTAGGTAATAGGACAGTCCCTTTAAAAAAATCAGTGTTAAGTATATGAATGGAGAGGTCTCTGCAAATGTCATTTCAAAAGAAAACGTTTAGTTTGGATTGAACTTTTTATGGAATGGGGCATGTAATGCCGTTTGATTTGCTGAGATTTGGTGTTATTCATAGAACAGACGGATCAGCGTTTTCTCGGGTGTGTGTGTAAGACTTGCTTGTTTTTCCTGTCTTGATTGCTGGTTGCACATGAAATTCAGAAAAGGAAAACTTGTGTAGTGCACAGGGGAAGGGTGGAGGAGGGGTGACTCCAGACCCCCAGGGTCCTATGTCTGCTTCTCTTACAGCCCCTTTGGCTAGAGGCCTTCATTTCCAAACTGCCCGCATGGGGTCTTGTAAAGCTAATCCAGGACCCTGTGAGTCTGGGGGTCGGGCGGCAACCCCACGGATTGTGTGTTGGCGGTACTGAAGGTGAGAAGGCTCTGGCTGCAGGGCGGGGTGGCCGTGAGGCCAGGATGTCACTGGGCACCAGAGGGGAGGTTCTGACTAGTATTCAGTACTTGGCAATGGAGAGACCTAGAAGCCCCTTGCCTTACTCCGTGTCACAGTTTTTCCAGGGCGAGTGAAACTCTCTTTGCCTGTGGCTTCTGCTGCCCTCAAAGTCCTATTCCTTCCCATCTCTTCTTTCCTTACTGGTCCAGCCCCCCCTGCTCCAGCACTCCCAGCATCCCCAGCTGTTCTGCCAGAAGTGAGCCTCATCGCGAGTGTGTCCGGGTCTGTTGGCGGACTCCCTAAACATCTTCCGGGGTCTGAGATGCCGGAGATGCCGTAGGCTGCTGAGGCCTGTGGACTGGTTTGTTAATATAACATTGTCGGGGCTCCTGAGTCAGACTGCTTGGGGCTGAGTCCCAGTTTGGCTGTGTGACTTTGGATGAGTCATTTAAACTCCTGAAGCCTCTGTTTCCTCATCTGTGAAATGGGCACAGTAACAGTCCTTGGCTCATAGGGCAGTCCATGGAAAGAACATAGCATCGTGCCGAAATATAATCAGTTTTCAAAAAATAGTGTCTATTAGTACTGCCTGAACACAGGGTGATGGATGTGACTTTCTGATTTTTCTTTGTGTGTGTGTGTGTGTGTGTGTGAGAGAGAGAGAGAGAGAGACGGGGGTGGAGGGTGGTATTGCAAATAGCACAACTACTTCATGGACTGTGGGAGATATTTGAACAGAGTTTCAATGTTGTGTCTTTGAAGAGAGAGAGCCAGGAATGTCGGTTTGGGGGCGGAGGTGTGCCACCGTGCCAGAGAAAACAGGCTCCTGAGAAAGAAAACAGAGGAGAGATCCCTTGCAGACCAGGAGGTGGGAAAACGTTGCGGCGTTCAGCCAGGGGGATTGCTCAGAAGGTGGTCCTGGGGCCCAGGGGAGGAAGGCTCTGTGGGGCTGTGGGCTGGGAACCAGGGCTTCAGCCTCAGTGACTTGCAGGCCTCCTGGCTTTTGCTCTGGCTCCCGCGAGGGGCGAGCTCGGACTCTCTGGTGTGGTGGTCCCGCTCTAATGTTGACATCCAATAGACACTGGGCGTATTTTCTTTCAAAGACAGTTTCTTCCTGCCGTCTGGGCATTCCATGCTAACTGACCTAGCAAGTGAAGCAGGAATGAATAAGCGTCTCCAGGGTGTCAGAGCAGTGTAAATTGCTTGGTATCCAAAGAAATGTTTGGACCACTCCTTGCCTGCAGGGAGCTGTCATTCATAGGTCAGCTGTGGCAGATGACATGTCATCCAAGGAGGCATATGATTATCATATTGTGATGCCGTATGGAGGATAAAAGCTTGGCCAGCTCTTGACAGATTCGAGATGCGGATGGACCTACCTGATCGTTAGAGAAGGACTTGCTTCCTCACTGACTCACCATAATTATTGTCCTCATGGGCAAAAGTACGTGTATCTAAGTTGGCGGCATCCTTACTGTATAGCTTCACACCTGACTTTTTCTTCCCAACACACACATGATCCCTAGAGTAATTTACCATGAATTATATAGCTGTTTGCAAATATGCCTTTTAGTGGCATTTTAATATCTCATTGTAGTCTCCTCTCCTGTTGTTCGACATTTGGCCTATTTCCGTTTTTTTTTTTTTTTTTCTTTACTGTTAGAAAGACGTATGTGGAGAATATCCTGGTGCATAAATCTCTTTCACAATCCTGCTTATTTTCTTTCTTCCCCTCCTGGTTTTGATCTTTGTCAGCTTTCTCGAGGTATAATTGACAGAGTCATGAGATATTTAAAGTATACACGTGTACGTTGTGGTGATTTAATATACGTATCCCATCTAGTTAATTAATACACCCGTCACTTCACAAATTTACCTGTGTGTGCGTGTGTGAGAACGTTTATGTTTTACTCTCTCAGCACATTTCAGTTATATAATACGGTGTTGTCAGCTGTAGTCACCATGTTTTACGTTAGAGCCTCAGAACTTACTCATTTTATAGCTGAAAGTTTGTACCCTTTTACCAGCCTCTCCCTATTCTCCCCAACGCCCAACCCCTGGCAACCACTTTTCTACCCTCTGTTTGTTTCTATGAGTCTGACTTTTCTTTAGATTCTACTTGTAAGTGATACCACACAGCATCTATCTGACTTCTCTCAGCTAGGATAATGCCCTCAGGGTCTATCCATGTCGTCACAGATGGCAGGATTTCCTTCTTTCTCATGGCTGAGTAATAGTCCATCGTGTATATGAACCACATCTTTATCCATCCATCTGTTGACTGACACAGGTTGTGTCCATATCTTGGGAACTGTGAATCATGCTTCAGTAAACATGGGTCTCGTGATAGATTCTGAGATGGGGAATTAAGTTAAAAGATAGATATTTGTTGTAAGGGCTTACATGATGCCGTAATGGCTCTCAGAAAGATTTTTTACTAATTTACATTCCTATTAGTATTGTTTGAGCATATCCATCTTATCACATTCTTGCCAGTGATCATAAAACAAAAAATTTTTTTGGCCATTTTGAAAGTTCAAAATGAAACTTTTATTTAAAAGATAATCAAGGTATTACAAGAAAACCCTCGATGTTCATTTGGGCGAAGGTCCCAAGTACTGTGTTTGTCCAGGAGTTTCCAACCCTGACCTGGGTGGAAGGTGGAGAAGGATGGTCTCCCCATGCTGGGAGATGTCCACAGATTTCCTGTAGAAGAAGGACCTCAGCTGAGGCTGTGCTGTGGTTAGGGCATTGGGCAGAGGAAACTTTAGAACAGCTGCCTGCTTCTTTTCTGCTTGCCTTTCCTCAGTGAATGGACTTCTCTATTTTTGACTGAAAATTTATAAAGGTCCCTGGGAGGTCATCCATTCCAAACCTCATCTCAAATAAATGGAAATCCATCCTGCTTTTTAAAACCCCAGGGACAGGAGATTTCATAAGCGTTAATGATTTTCCTCAAAACTTGGCACATATAATCTCATCAATATTTACCCCTACCTCCCATATTTAAAATTTTTTTTTTTAAATGAGGCAAATTTGAGAGAACTAATCCCAAGGAGGTAGGTTTGCTACCCTGCAGCACTCACTAGAGATTCCAAGAATGGAAGGGGGTTTCCCTGATACCCACTGATTTTGGGTGGTGACATTTTCTAAGTTACTGTGACAAAAACCCAGGAAAATCCATGCGAGAGCCAAGTTCTGTTTCCTGACTTTTCCACAGCCTTTATTAACGAAACACAGGGCACACATTAGAAATGAGTCAGACCCATGGCTTTCCTGGGGCATAAAGCACTGGGAACAAGTAACCAGTCCTCACTGGGCCTCAGTTATTCTAAATGAAGCCAGAGAGTGAGTCAGCCTGAGATCCAAAGAGAAAACACAGGCACACTCGTGACACCCAAAAGCAAAAAGAGTTCCTGTTACTTCTAGGTTGTAGAAAGTATTAGCATTGGAAAAGCCATTTTCAGCTTCCTAGGGTTTTATTTTATATATTGGGTTTTATATATTGGGTTTTCGTACTTAAGTCATGACCACCACGACTGCTTCACCTGGAGCCTGACCCTTGCTGGATCCTACTTTCTTACTGACTTTAGGAAACTAACTAAATTAATTGAGTTTAAAAATTTCTTTAGTAAGCAATGAAAAATTGGACACAATACTTTAAAAAAAAACACTTAGAAAATAAATTTTTTTATTTTATTTTTTTTTGGCTGTGTTGGGTCTTCGTTGATGCGCACGGGCTTTCTCTGGTTGCAGTGAGCGGGGTTACTCTTTGTTGCGGGCTTCTCACTGTGGTGGCTTCTCTTGTTACGGAGCTCAGGCTCTAGGCGTTCGGGCTTCAGTAGTTGTGGCATGTGGGCTCAGTAGTTGTGGCTCGAGGGCTCTAGAGCGCAGGCTTAGTAGTTGTGGCTCATGGGCTTAGTTGCTCCATGGCACATGGGATCTTCCCGGACCAGGGCTTGAACCCGTGTCCCCTGCATTGGCAGGCGGATTCTTAACCATTGCGCCACCAGGGAAGTCCTCCAAATAACACTTTTGATAGAGGTAACAGAGGGATGATATAATAGCCCTTTTAATATTTTACACTGATGGGCCACTCCGGGCAAATGAACATTATATAATTCGTTTTATTGTTCGACAAATTATAGTATTTGTTTTTAGAACTCCAACAAGACCTTACTGGCAATGTATTTTCTGGATTAGTAAGATTTTGAGGTAATTGAGGCTTCCTCATTTAATTCACCCTTTGGGAATTCTGGGTGGAAATCTTAGTCCAATATATTCTTTTTTGGGGAGTTATCCAGAAAAATGCAGTATCCAGATGGCCTGAAGTTTCTGGGTGTTTCTAAGAGTCTCTCTCTTGCAAAGGGTTGTCATGGAATCTAGGAAGACTGAATATTTCAGGAGAAAACCAATTGGATTCTATCAGGGCTGTTATAGACGATGTCAAGTGTCTAAGCTGCCACCTATAAAATAAAGTATCAGATGTATTTTCTTGCATTTCCAGGGGGCTGCCATCTTTTCTGTGGGCTCACTTTGGTATCTGGGCCAACAGAGGAGTTCGGTGCTCTGGCCATCAGATGAGGAGGGGGCTTGCAGGGTGCAGACAGGCCCCTTATACATCACTGTAGCGTCTTGCTGCAGGGGCTTGCGGCCCCTCCATGTAAAAAGATGAACACACTGCTTTCCCCCAGGCCTGGAGAAGTCCCTCTTTCTGGTTGGAGCTGCCTGCTCAGGGCCCTGCAGGTTTTCTGCGTCATCTCCAACCTTGGACCTCTGGGGGAGGCAGGAGGCCCTGACCAGCATCATGGCCCTGAGCCCCAGCCTGTGCCTCTGGGTGAGGAATTCCAAGACCAGGCAGGTGTGGGCTCCAGGTGGTTGAGCCTCGTCTGCTTCCCACTTTCACATCCAAGCGTAGGAAGAACTTTCTGTCCAGCTTGCATCAGCCTGGGCTTTGCTCTGTGAGCCTAATGAGAGGAGTGAAATCCTATTGATAAAGCATCTCGCTTATACTACTGATTCTAAGGGCCAGAGGCTTTGTGGGCAGAGCTGTGCCCTCTGTGCTTGCCATCAGAATCCCAGGGAGCTTAAGACCCGGTGTTCCTAGCCCACATTATAACCACGTACAGCCAGTTCCCACGTCCCAGCCATCGCCTTCAGTCTGTTTGATTTGTGCCTTAGTTCACTGTTTACGTCAGGCCATTTTGCCTGGGCACTTTAAAAAAAAAAAAAATTTATTTATTTTAGGCTGCGTTGGGTCTTCGTTGCTGTGCACGGGCTTTCTCTAGTTGTGGTGAACAGGGGCTACTCTTCATCGTGGTGCGCGGGCTTCTCGTTGCGGTGTCTTCTCTTGTTGTGGAGCACGGGCTCTAGGCGTGCAGGCTTCAGTAGTTGTGGCGTGTGGGCCCAGTAGTTGTGTCTCGCAGGCTCAGTAGTTGTGGCACACGGGCTTAGTTGCTCCGTGGCACGTGGGACCTTCCCGGACCAGGGCTCGAACCCATGTCCCCTGCATTGGCAGGTGGATTCTTAACCACTGCTCCACCAGCGAAGTTGCTGCCTGGGTAGTTTTTGATAGTTCGCAGTCATGCCCCAGCAGCTTAATTTTATTCTATTGAAGCCAGGCATTCAGAACGATTTCTCACTGATATTTGGTAGTTAAACCATATGAAAATTCCTCCTTGGTTTCAAGCCCTAACAGATACTGAGGAGGAGATAAATCTGTTGAGGATGAACCTTTAGTAAGGATATTTTAGTTGTGTAACAGGAGGGTTAAAGAAGGCGATCTTATCTTTCTCTGGTTATTCTTGGTTTTCAGCCCATGTTGGTAATGAGATAATTACACAATGATCAAAAGATCACTCACTAGGTCTGACTGAAGGTGCCTCAAATCCACAGGCATGACCACATAATAACAGGTATTAAAGGGGACGCGATTCCTTGGATGTGAATAACTGCTGTGTTTCAGGTGCCAGCATGCCATGGGAACACCCAGCCAAAATGGAAGAGAGAATCTTGGAGTTTCCAAAGAAGAAAAGACCTTACAGATAAACGGAAAATAATGATCTGGCTTATGGAACTGTTTCACCACTCTGAGCTCTCTTTAGGAAATATGGGGGTAATATATAGTGGTTATAATTTATTACTTTTGAGGGGATTGCTTATGTCCATGGAGTATGTGTTGAGATCTAGAAAGCAAGGATGTTGTTATGGTCCAGAAAAACAGAGGAAGGAGGGGGATTTTTATGCCCCTTCCGTTTACTTCTAGGCACGTGAGAGAGATTTCATCTTCCACTCTCCATGGACCTCATCTAATATTATAAGAGTGACTAGTTAACTGTATCAAAAAGAGAGGCCCCTTAAATCCTACCCCGTGACAAGTAAATTGTTACCTCTGGCTGCTGAGTGAGGTACTGAGGAATACCAGGTACCCAGCACCTCTGTTTGTCTGGAAGCATCAGTGACAGAAATTTCATCTTCTTCTCTCCCATCAGATTGCCAGCTTGAAATGATAACTTGAGTGTCTCAGACTTAAGCATAAGAAACATTTCCCTCAAGGTTCGTTCAGACAGACGTAGATGTGGTATCCTGACTAATTTGGTTATTTTAGGGTTCATTTTTTGTGGAACAAAATAAAAAAGATCCTGAATGGTGTGTATTTGGACTTAAGGAGGCCTTTTGCCAACACCCAGGTGATGACATTTGCTCTATTCAAGTACGCCTGGTAGCTTCCTGCTTCAAGTCTCGATCCCTCTTATTTGATGTCCCCCAGCCCGCGACGCAGTACACTCTCCAGGACCAAATATCTCGCCCAGTTTGCTTCTTGGTCCCCTCACTTCTCTAGCTCACTGCAGCCTGTACACCCCAAGCCTCCATGGAGACTTTCTCCCGAAGGTCACGGCTGCCTATTCCAGGGGCACTTGGATCATCACATGTGTGCTGACAAGTCCCAAGTCCCCATTTCCAGCCCGGGTCTCCTTCCGGAGCCCTTCCGGAGTCCAGCGGCTCCCTGAATAATCAAGCCCAGCACGTCTCGAGTGAACCTGCCCTCGCTCCCCACCTGAGTCCCCTGGTTTCCAGTGGCCCCAGTATCCTCCTCTCTTTGCCCCAGCCAGACATCCAGTGATCAGTTGGGCTCCTTCCTCTACCTTGCATCTCTCCTGCCAACGCCCACTTCTGATCCCTCTCCCACATCATAAATTTCAGTGTAAATGTCTTGCATTCCTCTGTGAACAGTGACCATCCCGCCCCCACCCCCATGCAGTAGCCCTCGCCATCTCCTTCCTGAAATTCTCCAGCAGCACCTTCACCGCTTTCACCGTCTTCACTGTCAGCTTTTCTCGAGCTTGTGGTCCACGAGGGGCCCACAGTGATCTTCCGAAAGCACAGATCTGCTCGTGTTACTTCTCTGCTCAGACCCCATCAGGCACTTGTCCGTGTGAAGTGTGAACTGCCTCACGTGTCATTGTAAGTGGAGTGACCCCGTGTCTGGGACAGTCCCAGCTCAGGTGGGCCTTCCCAGCGCACATGTGTCCCGGTTTGGATGATAAACTGTATGGTTTCCCTCCGGATGAGGCCGTTCACAGGGTGTCACCCACACCCCCAGCCTGCTCGCCTCTGTCCTGCTCACACTTTGCTTCAGCCGCTCTGAACGCCTAGAGCCGTGTCATGTTTCCTCTTCCGCTTCAGACATGTGGGTCCAACCTGACCCCCGCCCCCGCATCCTCTCTCTCGGGCTGGCTACTGCCCATCTCTTGGCCTCTGCTTAGATTTCATTTCATCCGGAAACCTTCCCTGTTCTCTCCCCACGCTAGATAAGACACGCCCCTCCTAAAGTTTCCCCCAGCTGCCTACTGAGCTCTCAGCTCCTCTTATTGCCTTGCATTTAATTGTGTGTTTCGTTGTTTTTTTTTTGTGGTACGCGGGCCTCTCACTGTTGTGGCCCCTCCCGTTGCGGAGCACAGGCTCCGGACGCGCAGGCTCAGCGGCCATGGCTCACGGGCCCAGCCGCTCCGCGCCATGTGGGATCTTCCCGGACCGGGGCACGAACCCGTGTCCCCTGCATCGGCAGGCGGACTCTCAACCACTGCGCCACCAGGGAAGCCCTAATTGTGTGTTTCTTTATCTCATTCCTCAAAACTAGATTCTCATCTCCTTGAGGGCGACGGACTGTACCTTGCATTCTCTCTGAGGTTGGCCTAGTGCCTGCCAGTATCAACAAATATTGATAAGGATTTGTTAAACAAGTGAATATGTGGCAAGATTAAGGTAGGATTCCTCCCAAATAAGCAAATGTCATGTATCAGTTGTCCCGAATTGTGTAGGACGACAAGAAGACTATAAAATCTGGCATTAAGAATTATATTCTTGAATGTGTTGATGGAAGAATTGGAAATAATAACTAGAAAATTCTCCTCCTGCTATTAAAGAATCCAGGCTCGCTGTGATTGTACTGGGGCCCAGGCCATGCCAGGGATGTGTCAGCCCTTTAACTTTAGCTAACTTTAGCCGACCCTGCTATTCCTTTACAATTTCCTCTTCAGCACACTAGGCGTGAGAAGCTGTTAGTTTGAGCACTGCAGCAACTCCTCTTTAATGAGACATCTTTGCGCTTTGGAATAGTTGGACTGGATGGGGAGTCAACCCCTGATACCGGGAAGGCACGTCCCTGTGCTGGATGGGCTGCTGTGTTTCTGGTTTAAAGGGTTTTCCAGGCACCTGGGCATCCCTCATGTTTCAGATGGAATCCCAGCAGGAAGGGGACCCACTCTAGATGCTTCCAGTGAGGAGACTTTAATGGAAGGGCTCGTGACCGAAGTGGGCGGGGGAGGGAATCAGCAACAGATTTGGGCGCCCAAGGTCTAGTGCCCTTCCCCCCTCCCCTGGCAAAAGGGCAAAGAGAGGAGGCCACGAGCCCTGGAGGATGGATGCCAGAGGGAACCATGGTTGTGGGGAGAAGGCCATTGCTGGAACCCCAGACCGAAGCATGGAGGGGGCAGGTAAGTGATACCCTGACCTCTCTCTTTTGCTCTCTGCTCTTCTGTCACCCACGGAAGCCGGGGTGATGCTGTTACCGAATGCAAGTTCATGCGCCCGACACACAGTGAGGCCAAACAATGCTGAAACGTCACAGTTTGGAGTGGAGAAAGGTTTACTGCAGGTCCACACAAGGAGACAGGTGGCTCGTGCCCCCCAAAAACCCTGAACTCCCCGAAGGCTTTCAACAAAGCATTTTTAAAGGCAAGGTGAGGGAGGGGCAAGATGAGGGAGGGGCATGGTTCGTTGTTGCAGACTTCTTGATCCAGGAGTCTTCGGTCCAGGTAGGTCAGGTCACGATGTTCCTGTAAACGTCCAACAAAACAAATGTTATTCTCTGTGCTGCAATTTTTTAATTCTATAGGAACGGAAAAGTGTTACACTCTTAAAGGTCAAAGCCTTGAGAATAGGCTACAGACAGCATTCTTAACTCTAAGCAAAAGCAATAGAATACAAAGGTTAAAGTGAAAGAAACAGATCTAATATGGAGTCAGATTTGTTCTTCCCTATTACAGTGCCACTTGCTGAGTTGTCCTATGGGGCAGAGGGCAGGACACTGCGGGGTGGAAGGCGGAGCTGGGAGGTGAGGGAGAGCCAGCCTGGGCTGTCCTTGTCCGGCAGCCTTGGAGGCTCTTCCCCTTCCTTCATTCGGTTTCACTTATTTTCCTCTCTGGGAGCTGTCACAGGGCTAGCAGGACGCTCCTAGCTTTACAGAGCTCACGCTTTCTCGGCAGGAAGGTGCTGGGCTCTGTCCAACCTGTTGAGCACCCTTGCTGGCTCCTGGGAGCCGTCTCACCTGGGCTCCTGATTTGGGAATTGGACTGAGGGATTTTAGGTCGTTGCAAGTAAACACTCGCTAAAGACCCGGACCTCACCATTCTTTCTCACTGAAGCTTCTTATTCCACTTTCAGAATTCTGCCCTGTGTCATCCCTCAGAGCTGTCTGTTCCTCCCCATCTCTGTTTCTGCGGCCTGAATCCCAGGCACTGTCCTCTCTCTCCTGGGCAGAGGCAGTAACTTCCCAATGCTTCCCCCACTTTTGTCTTGTCCTTCTTCTTCCTTTAATTATTCCATTTAAAAATTATTTATTTATTTATATCTTACTTGGCTGCATTGGGTCTTAGTTGCAGCATGCAGAATCTTCAGTTGTGGCAAGCAGGCTCTTAGTTGCGGCATCTGGGATCTAGTTCCCTGACCAGGGATTGAACCCGGGCCCCCTGCATTGGGAGCACGGAGTCTTAGCCACTGGACCGCCAGGGAAGTCCCTTGTTTTGTCCTTCTTCGATGTCACCTCCTCCACGGGAGCATCATCACCGTCCTGGAAGACGGCAGTTGATCAAGGCACGTCCTGTTCCAAAGCTTCCATCTGCTTCCCACCGCGTGTAGAACACAACCCAACCTCCTTACCTTGGCCCGGGGTTCTGATGTGGGACCTCTGCCCCCTTCCCCAGCCCCCCTCTCATTCTTGCAGTTATGCGTCCCTCACCAGCCCCTGCAGCCCCGGACTTCCGGCACCCGGGCGCTTCCCCAGCTCTGGGCCTTGGACTCACTCTTCCCTCTTTTCTGTCTCCTCCTCCCCCCACCCCTCTCTTGGCCTTGCTGGCTGCCCTCACGCAGTTGCAATGTCACCTCCTCGGAGCACTCTTTCCTGGCCACCCAGTGTCACAGTGGCTGTTCCCAGCCCTGCTGTCTCTCTCCTGACACCTGTAACTCGACACATCCATCCCGGTGTGCCAGGCACTTAGCGCAGGGGCTGGCAGACTGTCGGCACCAAGTTCAGGTCTGAGGAAGGTGACCACGCAGGTGCACCTGGAACACAAGGGCAGAGGAAGTTGTGTCTGCAGCTGCAAGTCTCCTGAGCTTTCCCTTCTGGCAAGTTCCTGGGCTGTGTGTGCACGACTGTTTGCATTCACTGGATTTAATTTACTGGTTTGGTGGCCCGTGGGCCACCTGGACCAAGGGCAGGCAGCTCCCAGAGCAACAGCTCACCGCCCCCAGTGCGGGGGTCCCTTAAGTGGCCGTGGGTCACCTACTTTCGTTTTGTCTCCCGCCTTCTGTCTTGCTTGCTTGCTTTCTCCTCTGACTCTTAGCAGCCTCTGACTTCTTGCCTCATTTTAACCGCCAGCCACAGTGATGAAGACACACACACGTCCCTTCTCTCTCTTGCCCTTTTCTCTCGGACACAAGTCAGCAGCCAGGATAATCGTCAAAACCCCTTAACCCCGTCGAACCCCTAGGTACTTCATGACCTTTTTTTTTTTTTTGGAGCATGGACTTGATATGGGGAGGGGAAGGGTAAGCTGTGACAAAGCGAGAGAGTGGCATGGACATATATACACTGCCAAACGTAAGGTAGATAGCTAGTGGGAAGCAGCCGCATAGCACAGGGAGATCAGCTCGGTGCTTTGTGACCACCTGGAGGGGTGGGATGTGGAGGGTGGGAGGGAGGGAGACGCAAGAGGGAGGGGATATGGGAACATATGTAAATGTATAACTGATTCACTTTGTTATAAAGCAGAAACTAACACACCATTGTAAAGCAATTATACTCCAATAAAGATGTTAAAAAAATTTTAAATATACAATTACCATATGAAAAAAACCCCAACTCTTATCACTTCAGATCAGCCTCTTTTCGAATTTGTGAGCATTTGGAGAGGATTAACCTCATGTTGACCTTGGTACTCCCCACAGAGAGAGGGATTGCTTGGCAAAGCAAAGTGATAAATGTGGCCCCCAGGGCAGCTATCGGCTCTGTAAGAGAACCAGGCATTGTGGGGCAGTTAGCCCTGCTGGCAGGAGGGTTGATGTCCGTGTGATGGGGGTGGGGTGGGGGTGTGGGGGTGTGGGGCAGCGCCCCTCAACCCAGAGGTTTTGCTTCTGATGAACATGAAAGGGATCAGCTTGCTTTAGAATATCGAGAGCTTCACTAAATCAAATTAGCCTTCCCCCCAAGTCATTTGAATTAATTACACGACTTTCCCCTGGTCCTACTTGCCGGCCAAGTGCAGTAGTCTGGGAACGAGGCAAGATGTGGCCGGCTTTGCAGATGAAGAAACGGTGGTGGAAGAGCTGCTCAGGCTGTAACTACCACAGGCCTCCCCAGGGGCAGAGCTGGAGCCAGAGCCCACGTGTCTTGAGTGTCGGATTTCTCTCTTGCTTCCCTCTGGAGCTTTGCAGTCTTGCAGCTTTTGTGTCCGTGTGATTCATATTTTTAAATGCTTTTAGGGGCTTTTGCATAACAAATCAGGAGCTTGGTCTCATTTTCTTATTTGCTGAAACGGATCTTCCCTCCACCTTGGTCTCGGTGTCTTATTACTGTAGTAGAGAAAGGAAGAACCAATGAAAACAATAAACCAAAATGGTGAAGGGAGTTTTGTGGGAAAGTTAATCAAACACGCATCACCTCAATATGCCGCTTAGAGCCCCCGAGCTGTTTTTCACAACTGTGCTGTCATCCCTGGGTTTTGTTTTTTTTTTTTAACATCTTTATTGGAGTATAATTGCTTTACAGTGGTGTCTTAGTTTCTGCTTTATAACAAAGTGAATCAGTTATACATATACATATGTTCCCATATCTCTTCCCTCTTGCATCTCCCTCCCTCCCACCCTCCCTATCCTACCCCTCTAGGTGGTCACAAAGCACCGAGCTGATCTCCCTGTGCTATGCGGCTGCTTCCCACTAGCTATCTGTTTTACGTTTGGTAGTGTATATAGGTCCATGCCACTCTCTCACTTTGTCACAGCTTACCCTTCCCCCTCCCCATATCCTCAGGTCCATTCTCTAGTAGGTCTGTGTCTTTATTCCCGTCTTACCCCTAGGTTCTTCATGACATTTTTTTTTCTTAGATTCCGTATATATATGTTAGCATACGGTATGGACACCGGGATCAGCTCTTAGCTGGTTGCTTACCGAATGGGAGGGAGCTGGGCTTGCAGTCGGGTCCGAGTGAATCCGAGGCTGGGATCCTTCAGTCACTGGGATGAAAGGAGATAATGTAGAGACCTGGGACCCAGGTACTGAGTGGGGTGCAGGACCAATCCTCAGACACCCCCAAGGGAACCGGTTAATCACACAGCACCAAGAGGTGATAAATGGTCCCCATCTCCACAAGGGATAATTTGCTTAAAAGATTCACCAATACTCAAGAAAAGCCGGTGTAACTCTTCAGAGAGCCAGCCTGGCTGGTGGGGAGTAGCCAGGGGGCCAGTGGGTGGAATGTGTTTCTCTCTCCCCCTAGGGCAGGGACGTGGGGAAATGTCCCTGCTTCGCAGGCCTCTCGTCTTGCCTGCATGACCACACCTAACTTTTCGCCTAATTTTCTGCTTCCCCGAAGGGATTGCTTAGGAAAGCTAGGACTGATGGCTATTATCCATCTTTTCTATATTACATTTTAAGATTTAGTACAGCAGAGACTGGCATAACATTGTAAATCAACTATACTTCAATTAAAAAAAAAAAAAGGGGGCTTCCCTGGTGGCGCAGTGGTTGAGAGTCCGCCTGCCGATGCAGGGGACACGGGTTCGTGCCCCGGTCCGGGAAGATCCCACATGCCGCGGAGGGGCTGGGCCCGTGAGCCGTGGCCGCTGAGCCTGCGCGTCGGGAGCCTGTGCTCCGCAACGGGAGAGGCCACAACAGTGAGAGGCTCGCGTACCACACACACACACAAAAAGAAGATTTACGACTCCCTCGCCTTCAGTGAGGATTTGGAGATGTTCTCTGCAGCCTCTTGCAGCTCTCCACTGTTTTTTCCTGACACTGTATGACCCCCAACTGTGACTTTCTTTTCAGCCACGAGTTGGGGTCTGGAGAGTCAGGTCACACCTGGGAAAAGATGACCGAGAAGGCTCAGCACATCTCCTTGAGCACAGCTGGCTGTGGGAACCCTTTGGGCCTGGCATTCTGCGTTAGGAAGAAGGATTTGGGGTGAATCTGAAGGAAGAAGGATTTGGGGTGAATCTGAGGAAGGCTGGTTTCCAGATTCTGCAGGCTCTTTGAGGACAGGGGGTAATGCTGCTCCCAGCAACGGGGGCACTTCTTCCCCTTTGGTGACAGGGGGCTGTGGGGAGCTGTTGGGCCCACAGAGACCGACTGGAACTTGCCCCTGTTGGTGGGGGGAGACAGCTCTAGAGCTTTCCCAGCCGTGTGAGGCTGTGACTCTGAAGCCTTTTCCATCAGCCCACGGTCGTTTGCAGACAGTGCTGTGAGTGATTCCGGGGGTTCATTCGTCTGCTGTCTCAGTGTTCTTGGGTCTGTGGCAGGTCCGACTCGGGGGCTGGGGCCAGGTTTGAAGTCTTCTACTTTCCTTCCAAAGTGGGAATGAATGAATGAATGAACGGATGGATGGATGGATGGATGGTGTCAGGTGCCAGCACTTACCTGTGCTGCTGGAGGTGTTGGGATGGCTCGCTCCCTGAAGACTCCCTGTCGTCCAGCCCCGTGGCTTCCTTGTCACCTGTGCTCTGCTGTCAGTGGGGGAGAGGTCACGCTGGCAGCCATTGAAGCCCGGATTCCAGCCATCTTCTCCCGGGATGGAGACACATTAGTAAGTGGGAGAGCCTGCACAGCAAGGGGAGACCCTTGGAGAGAGTCTTGTGTGAAGCCCACTCAATTAAAGTAAATGCAGATGCTATGTAGCCACTGAACAATCCCTGAGCTCTCACTGGATAACTGAAAAGAACCGCTGACTGTGCCCAGATGCATTCTGGGCATTGGGGAGGGGGCGGGGAATGGGTGGGGCACGGACGACATCATATCACCAGGGAGAAACCCACAGACCACACACCAGGTGCTCGGTCAGGTTTCATCTCAGCCAGCCTCAGAATTACCCTCTTTGTGCTGTTCTCCTCTTAGAGATGAGAGGGGCATGGAGATCCCCTGGTCTCCCAGCTGAATACCTTTCCTAGCCTCAGCTACTTTGATGCCTCACACTTTCCTGGAGATTTGCTGCTTATTCTCATCACTACAGAGTGCCCTTCTGCAGACCACAGGATTTGATTACCAACGATTGGTAGTCTTCTTTCTGCCCTCATTTCCTGTTCCAGGTTGCATGGTATTCTTTTTTTTTTTTTTTTTGCCCCTTTCTCAGATTGAAGGGTTTGATATTTTTTATATTTGCTTTTTCAAACAAAATAGTCTAGGTTTTCTTAAGGTTCTCTTCCTCAATTTTCCTTGATGATTCAGTCAACAAAAGAAGGATGAAATTGGGCCAAGGGAAGCAGAATCTGGTAGTTCCAACTCATGGAATTTTGGAACACTTATTCAAGGTTCACGTGCTTTGAAGGGGAACAGGACCTTATTGGTAGTGTCTCCCCAAAATGCCTTACATGTGGTTCTCCAAGAAGTGGGCACTTGTTGTATATTCACGGAATAAAGCCCACAAAAACGAAGGAAAAACAAAGCCATGGGTTCAGAGCGTTTTTTGCAGTCATATGTTTTGGCTGGGCTAAGGGGTGCCCAGATAACTGGTGAAACATTATTTCTGGGTGAGTTTGTGAGGGTGTTTCCGGAGGAGATTAACATTTGAATCAGTGCACTGCGTAACGGAGAGCCTTCCCTAACGTGCAGAAGCCTCATCCAATCCCGAGGGCCTGCGTAGAACAAAAAGGCGGAGGAAGGGCAGGTTCACTCTCTTCTTGAGCTGGACGTCCATCTCCTCCTGCCCTGGGACATTGGGGCTCCTGGTTCTTGGGCCTTCAGGCTCTGGGACTTCACCCATTGGCTTCCCCGGTTCTCGGGCCTTTGAACTCAGACTGAATCGCACCTCTGTCTTTCCTGGTTCTTCAGCTGGCAGACAGCCGACTGTGGGGCTTCTCAGCTTCCATAACTGCGTGACAGTTCCTATAATAAATCTCCTCCTGTATCTCTATCTCCTACTGGTTCTGTTTCTCTGCAGAACCCTGACTAACACGCAGAGTGATGAACCTGCAGAACAGATAACACGTTTGCGGCCCTGCTCCTGGCCGACTCTTAGCTCCGTTTCATCCGGGTACTACGAGCGGTCAGGCCTCACCTGGTGAATGGTTGTGTTTAGAGTCCCAGTGTCTGTGGGAGGACTACCTGTCTGTTAGGCCAGCATTTCAGGATGCCACACTTCCTGCGGTCCAAGTTTGGGCGGGTCTGTGAGTGCCTCTGAGTTTGAAGTATCATCCCTCCTTGGTGCAGTGGGACAGGAGACGTGCGTTCCTGGTCCACACGGCAAAGGGTTGGATCTTGAGTATCTGTGGTACCACGGCTGAGTGGGTCACTCACAAGGTAGGTATGAAGCCCCCTGGGTTAGGGTCCCCAAGACCACTACGATTTGATGATTTGCCAGGAGAACTCACAGGCCTCAGCGGATCGTCTCACTCATGCCTGTGATTTATTACAGTGAGAGGATACAGAGCAAAATCAGTGAAAGGAAAAGGCACGTGGGGCGAAGTCCAGAGAGACCAGGCGCGAGCTTCCCAGGGTCCTTCCCCTGTGGAGCCACACAGGATGAGCTTAATTCCCCAGCAGTAAGTTGTGACCCTGTGTGTGAGATGGTGTCTCCTGGAGAAGCTAGGCTAAACCCCAGCAGCCCGGGTTTTTACTGGGGCTGACCACGTAGGCACCTCTGCCTGGCTGTGCCCCAATTCCAGACTCCCAGAAGGAAAGCAGATGTTCAACGTAAACCTTTCACCTGTCGTGGAAACGTTCATAGGCGTAGTACAGTTTTATCCTCAGCTCGAGTGGAATGAGACACTTATGCGGTCACCCACCGTAGGGGCAGCTGGTGTCCTGAATTTCAGCGACTTTTCCTTAAGTCTTTGGCGTCTCACCTGGGTTGGGTATGTTCTTCTCAGGGTGCTCTCAGTACTTCCAAAGGCCTAGGGTGATACTGAGTGTTTTTGTATATGCCAACAGGGAAAAGCTCTCTTGCTTTTCTGTAGTTGTCTTACCTTGAATAATCAGCCCTAAAATTTTTTTTCTTCTGAACGAAACCCAGTCCGTTGGAGTGTTTCTCAGATTGTAGTTGGCCACAGAGCGATGATATAGAGTGCGTGGGGTTTGGAACCAGACACACCTTGACTTGTGACTTCTGACACATTGCTCTGCCTTTCCGAATCCCATCTGTAAAATGGGAGAGTCCTTCAGCGTTTGCGGTTTTGTGATCATGTGTGTGAAAGGCCTGGCACTGAGGCCAGATGATGGGTGCCCCGGAGCTATCCACTGCTGTAGTTATCAGGGGCTGGAGCAGGGCTGGGTCCAGTCAAAGCTGTGAAGTAGGCTGGGGTCCTGGCTTTTATATTCCAGGCTGTTCTTCCACTACTTGTGAGCCTTCATTACTAGCCCTGAATTAACCGGTGGCTTTAGGGATAATAGCACCTAACAGGTTATTGCTTAATGATTCCAAAAATTTAAGGACGTAAATTAGCAAGTCTCTATCCATAACTGAAAAGTCAAAAAATTCCTTGCAATAGCCTCAAACCTATTAAATAATATTCCTGTATTATTCAGGGTTCAGCAGAGAAACAGAACCGAAAGGAGATAGATAGATAGATAGATAGGTGGATAGACAGTTAGATAGATAGGTAATGTATCATAAGGAATTGGCTCATGTCATTATGCAGGCTGAGAAGTCCCATGATTTGCAGTCAGCAGCTGGAGGCCCGGGAGAGGTGGTGGTATGATTCCAGTCCGAGTCTGAAGGCCTGAGAAGCAGGAGAGCCAGTGGTGTCCGTCCCAGTCTGAGGGCAGGGACATCCAGCACCAGTGTCCCAGCTTAGTAATGAGGTGGAGAGCAAATTCTCCCTTACCTCACCTTTTTGTCTTACTCAGGCCTGAACCACACTGATACATGAACAGGGTCGGACAGGGAGCCAGTCTCTGCAGTTTGCATGGTGGGAACCCTTTGCACATCCAAGTTCTCAGGTGCCCGTCAAGGGCCAGCCTTGGAAGCAGCCCCTTCCAAGGACAGAAATCAGGCCTGCTGTGATCACTTCCTGCATACCCCGCTAGGCTTATAGAGTGATTCCGGCAGCGGAAGTCATTGCCCTGCACCTTGCGCATTGGTCCTCATCCTCTTCACCTTGGACCCCTGATCTCAGATCTGCCTTGGAGAAGAATCCTCATTCAGAGCAGTTCTTGGCCTCTTTTCTCCAACCCTGGTCCTTTGCTTCACATCAGGTAACGGCCTTGTTTGTCCTCTGCCCTGATGGAATTATATATTTGGCTTCTGTCCTCTCTGAATTGGAAGGATGAAAAGGCTTAACTCCCCAGGACATTAATTCCGTTCCTTTCTTAAATGACATGTTCAGCTTCTAAGAAAACCCTATTTCTAAGCCCAGGCTATTCTATCAGTAGGGCTTCCTGGGCACATCTTTGCCTTGTCACCTTCCTGTTTGCTGGAACCTCCTTTCTATTCATTTCACTGGTCTGGGACTTCAATATTGTAAGGAAATTTGTCCACTGCTGCTGATCTCTTACCAGGGGTAGTGGGTCTGCATTTTTGGAGTCGTGCTAGGGATTACTAACCTTGAGGTTTAAAATTCTCGCCATAACTTCTGAAGTTTGAGGTATCGTGGTAGAGATGTGATGGGTTTGTTCTCCGTAGCGTAGAGGAAGCCTGCCTCTTTCCTTCCTGCCTTGCCCCATTCTACCATACAGTTAATAGTTTTGACTTCAGGTAGACAACCAAAAATAAAGAGACTTGCCTTTGGACACCGAGTATAAACCGTATCCTCAAACAGCACTATGTTACTTTCATTTTTTTTTTAGAAAGACATAATACTTGCATCGGATTTTGGCTTTCCCTGGAATTTTCCCCAGACCTCAGACTTCTGGTGCAGGAATCTTTCCCATCTTCCCCTCCCAGCTGTTAAAAACGGAGTCATGCAGCCCTCGTGGGTGGGAGACTGTTGTCTGGGTAGAACAGATGTCAGGCACCCTTGTCTACATCTCCCAGGAGCTGTTATCCCAAGCCCGGTGCCTGACTGTCAGAGGACTATTTACTGTTCTGTATCACACAGGCTAAAATGGTTTTTCTTTTCTGCAACTCATTTTTGAAGCTTTCTGTGGGTAAAAAGACTGCATGTGTCTCAGAGACCAGAACGGTTGTTTGCTGTGGTTTCACGTGGATTGAAAGTGCTCGTATGTGGGTGCATTTATTCACTGAAGGCCAGACAGCAAGAGCCACATGTTTTTACAATTATTTTGTGAATGCACATCCCTTTATATCTGCTGGAAGCTTTATCACCATTCAGTGCGCTGTGGAGATGAAATTGATACACCTGAAATGTGCATCGTATTGTTTGCCTGCATGTGAGGGTTCGGCTGTGATGACAGCTGTGGAGTTTTCCTCTTACTGTTCATCCTCCCTTCTTCTGTTAGCATCGTCGGTGTCAACATCTGTTGCATGAACAAGCTGCAGAGCTGTGTTCTGAGTGGTTTGCACTTGAACCTGACGGTCCCCGAGTCCTGAGAGGGGCCTGCAATTCCTTCTTTTCTCCTGCTGTATCTTTGGTACCAGGCAGGCTGAGGAGATTTTGTTTGTCTAAACAAAATGGAGAAGAATTTAGTGGCCTGACGTGTCTTACTTTATAGCAGGAACTTCTCTTTAAATCTGATGAAAGGCAGAGATGGGGCTTCCCTGGCCTGGGGTTTGTTTATTCCTTGTAACTCCTCATAAAAGTCTCTTTTAAAATATGTAGTAATTATGAAAGAGTAGAGCTGTTCCCCCTTTTTCCCTGCTAATACTCTTGTTGTATTTTAGTCCTTTTGGATATATAGATATACATCGGTTTGTTTGTTTTGGTTTGTTTAATTTGATGTGACAAATGGCAAACTCTATTTTTCCCCTCTCTCATCTAAGCTTACTTTTCTTTATTCTACGCTGTACTCAAAGATGGAAACTAAAACCCTCAAATAACCCGAGAAGCACTTGCTAATAGTCAGATTCAGTAAAATCTCTAGAACGTAGAATAGATTGGAAATTGTATAAATTGAATTTTCTTGCACAGAAAGGTGAAAAAAATGTAAATTTGCAATTTGCATTTAAAGTTATAAAAGGCAGTCTCTTTGACGGCATAAAAACGCAGCAGAAATAATTCTCCAGGTGTTATTAATGAATTAGAATGGACCAAAAACTCCATAAAATTTAAACCATATGCTCAAGGAGTTATTAAAGTAGTCTTTCCTAGTAATTTGCTTTTCTTAAAACTTTGATTTCTTGTAAACGTTATACAGAAGCGGAACTTCAGTCTCCTAATGTTTTATTTCAGTTGGATCTGCAAAGCCCTTCCTTTCCTGGTCACTGTTTTTAGTTGTCACCCCAAACCTTGAACATTGACCTGCAGGCAGAGTTTTCACGTCCAGAGTCTAATGATGTTGCTCTTTGAGGTCGTGAAAGGTGGTGTGTGGAGTGTTCTTCTCTCCTTTTGTTTTGCTTTCTTTTCTAAAAAGGAGAAAAAAATCAAAAAGAAACTTGCAACCACTGATGAGCATTTTGGGGACCGTGAAAACCTGTTTCCTCCATTTCGTTTGTAAGAAGAGGCACAATAGGAGTGAGTACACCCAGGAACGTCCACAGTTCTTCCAGGAAAGGAGGCTGTGATGATGGATTCCAGGCAGAACTGAAGAAGGCGGCTGTGTCTTTGCCTCCTTCCCACCTTATCTTTTCTTCTCATTTCCTTCATTCCTTCCACCACCCCTTCCTCACTGTTTCTCTCCTCTTTAATCTTTCCCTTTGAGCCATTTTCTTTTATTCCCTTTATATATCAGCTCACAGCAGATGAGAAGACAGTGACACCCTTCACAGAGATCTACTTTAAAAACTCTGGAAGACAGAGCCAAAGAAATTAACCTTTAATAGTGAAATTCTGGCTTGAGTTGGAAGGATATTTTTGAGCAGAAAGTCTTCTCAGAGATTCTGTGTTTATAAAGATTTATTCAGTATTTATGGAACAGAGATGACAGATGTCCAGTCAGAGCCAGGCGCTGCTGTCAAACAGATGAATACATGGTGTGCTGGCGTTTTGAGGGCCCTGTCATGGAGGGGAAGGGACAGACAAGCAGAGAAATTAGTGGTTACAGTATAATATTGTAATTGCCTTCCTGGAGGCATGAACCATGGGTTGTGCTTACATAGTCAGGCATGAGAAGGACCGTGGAAATCTCCGTTTCCCTGGTCTCTTCGACTTTGAGGAAGAGAATATGCTCGTTGAGTTAATGTGAGAGTTCTGAAATGAAACCACCTTGGAACTGGTTTAAATACTGCACGGCTAGAGTTTAGTTAGAATTAGCTTTGGTTCTGCCTTTTTTTTTTTTTTTTTTGCGGTACGCGGGCCTCTCACTGTTGTGGACTCTCCCGCTGTGGAGCACAGGCTCCGGACGCGCAGGCTCAGCGGCCATGGCTCACGGGCCCAGCCGCTCTGCGGCATGTGGGATCCTCCCGGACCGGGGCACGAACCTGTGTCCCCTGCATCGGCAGGCGGACTCTCAACCACTGCGCCACCAGGGAAGCCCCTGGTTCTGTCATTTTTGTCGTAGCTTCTTTGGGGTGAAAGACAGGCCTAGGCCTTCTGTCTCTTGTTATTTGGCTGGCTTCCATGTTGGCCTTGCCATTCCCAACTGTGAGATACTTAGCACCAAAATATGGGTGAGAAAAGGGAAGACACACGACTGGGCTGCAGAATAGACAGACTTGCCTTTGGGTTTTCAAAGTTTCGTTGCTTAGTCATGTCAACACACATTTTTAGACAGAAGACTATCCCAAGGTCTTTTCCTGACTAGCCTTTAGCCATTATAACCGTCACATCTGCACTGTCTGAAGTCATAAAAAGAAAAAAGCAAAAGAAAAAGAGTCCCCAGTCTTTTTAATGTAAAAACCATAAAGCATGCCCTTGACAACGCCTGAAAATTATATCACTAATTTATTTTTATTGTTAGTATAACTTCAAATTGCCTTCCTTATCTTCTTGCCTGACGGTTGTTTTCTGGGCCGAAGTTAACCATGTTTTGGAAGTCAGCTCAGAGGTGAACAAATGATGTAGTCATAATAGCAGATAGAGGCCTGCTGTTGGCATTTGGTGAATGTCAGATACTAATTTTCACAATGATGAATTTGGGGAAGGAACGAGAAGTTCCCAGCTAGTGAAAGGAAGCTGTTTCGTGTGAGAGGCTCTTGTTATTTGTAGATACCGCTGTTCATTTCCATGGCAGATAGGAAATATGGCCTCTGTGCCTTAATTATTACCTTCCTCATTCAGCCTACTAATTTTTGAGGAAACTCAGTTTTTCAAATAGGGAAAGTAGCCAAGATAAAAATCCTTTTTCTTTTTGTGATCAAGGCCTGTTGCAGAAACGTTCATGCCAATAATTACTGAACCCTTTGGAGTTAGAACTCTTGGTTCTTGTTGATCTGGTTTTTAGTCTACCCTCCCCTCCGTGCTTTCAGATGCTACATGTGCTGTATTTTGAGAATTCTTTGAGAATCCTCAAAGAATTGAAGACATCCTTTGAGAATTCTGTGACGACTTCTAAGATTACACCAGACACCCTTAACTTATTCCTGTTGGATTAATGGAGAGAAAGGGCTCTGGAATGGGACCATTCCAACAGGCAGTATCCCCATTTCATCCTAAGACACCTCACTTTTTCTAGGATCAGTTGTTTCAAATTGATTTTTTTAGTCTTGTATCTCATTTTAGCTTTGAAGACACAACATTAATGATGTAATTTAACTGTAAAGGTTCATTCAAAGTCATTGTCAGTACTGGAAGCATTAGAGAAGGTATTGGAAGGTTGACTGCATCCTCCTTTCTTTGCTGTGCGTGTGTGTGAAGACTTTTCTGCAGAAACTGACTCAGAGCCCTTGAAGGGAATGACTGGCAGCTGCCCATCACATCGGGATGAGAGGCTCAGTGGGCAGCCTGGGTCTCTGCTGTCCAGTGGGGAGCCTTCAGATAGTTCTCTAGAGGGGAAACCACAGAGCTGCCTGCCTTTCTAGTCCAGATTTGTTTGGAGAAGAGAGTTAGGCGGGCACTTGAAGGTTTGAATTTTTCATGAGAAAAACAAAGTGAAAGATTTTTCTGACATCGGACATTTTGTTTGGGCCTGTGGGGCGGATTCTGTTTTTTCTCTTTTACCTTTTGTTTTCATTCTTTTGTACTGTTTTTAAGGACAGAAATGAGAAGTATCCCTGGACCATTTCTCCCAGAGAAAAACATCGGCTGTGACTATGTGGAAATGGAGTGTGGCACAAGGAGAGCGTACGGCAGAGTCATCCTAAAGGGTGATGCTGACCCTTAGGGCTCTGTGGTCGTGGTAACTTTCTCAAACTCTCTGTGCTCTGGTTCCTTCCTCTGTATGATGGAGACAACAGCCTCTTTGGGTATTGCAGTGATTAACTGAGATCGTTCTTGTCAAACCCTTAGAATAGTCCCTGGTACATAGTAAGCAGTTCCTGGTTATTACTGTATGAATATACCCTAATGCTGTTAGGTCATGTTATTACATGATGAGAGATTCTAGTTTCTTGGTACACGGATATGGTTGTAGAAACTTGGAACAGATGTCTCCTCAGGCCAGTGTTCAATGACTCTTTGGCCATGCCTTGGTCATTTGGATCTGAGAAGAAGCCCAATCTAGCAGCTTACTCTTTTCATCCAAGCCCAGTTTGCCACACTAATTTGGACGGTGCAGGGCCCTTCCAAAGCTGAGTGGGCAGAGCCCAAATGGGCCTCCGAAAGGCTGCGGTCACCTTGAGTAGCTGCTCTGGTGTTGAGAGTGTAAAACACTGTAAAGGGTCCCTTGTAAACCAACAGAGGAAGGATGCTTGGCTATTACCCAGCTCCTCCACTAACCAGGTGTGTGTCCCTTGGGTCAGACAGCTATTCATTCATTCGCTTATTTAACTCGCTGCATTTGTAAAAAATGCTAACATATTTTAAAGTAAATTGAAGATATCTTATTGCAGCATTAATCACAATAACCAAGACATGGAGACAAGCTAAGTGTCCATTACCGTATGAATGGATAAAGAAGATACGGTATTGATAAAATGGAGTATTATTCAGCCATGAGAAAAAAGGAAATCCTACCATTTGCAAAAACATGGATGGACCTAGAGATAAGTCAGATAGACAGAGACAGATACTGTATGATATCACTTATATGTGAAATGTAAAAGAGCTGAACTTGTAGAAGCAGAGAGTAGAAAGGTGGTTACCAGGGGCTGGGGGGTGGGGAAGTTGGGGAGATGTTGATCAAAGGGTACAGACTTGCAGTTAGAAGATGAATAAGTTCTGGGGATCTAATGCACAGCATGGTGACTCTAGCTAACATACTCTACTATGTACTTGAAAGTTGCTAAGAGACTAGATGGTAAATGTTCTCGCCACAAGAAAGAAATGGTAATTACGTGAGGCAGTGGAGGTGTTAGCTAACACTGCAGTGTAATCGTACTGCAGTATGTAAGTGTATCAAAGCAACATAAAGCAACATGTTGTACACCGTAAATTTACACAATGTTATATGTCAGTTACCTCTCAACTTCAAAAATAAGTATCTTGACATTCCACCCCTAATAATACTTAGTGTGGATTAAGTATTAATCCCATCCTGCGAAGAAAGGAAAGAAGGAAGGGAGGGAGGGAGGAAAGAAGGAAGGAAGGAAGGCAGGAAAGGAGGGAGGGAAGAAGGAAGGAAGGAAGTTTCCCCATAAAACTAAAATAACATGATCACAACTAACACAATAATTTTTTAATATCCTCTAATACCAGTTCCTGTTTGGTTTCCCCGTGTGTGGTCAGGTCATATACTGAATTTACTTTATGTCACTACAGTTGCTTCATACAAGGAACGAGGGAGAAGGACTAACTGAATGATCTCTAAGGCGCATTGCTTTATGTTTAATACCTTTAGGGAGCTGCTCTGATTTTGTTCATTTCTCTCTCCTTGGAGGAGGAGGATTCAAAGTTTATAGACATAAACTGTGGCTCTACAGCAGGATGAGATGGAAATTTGGAAATGATTTGGTTTACGGGATCAGTTGAGGCAGTTTGGGGTCGCCTCACACTGGCCTTGACCTGTAGGTCAACCTGTAGGTTGGGCAGACTGAGCGTTGACACTGGTTAGAAAAATTGTACACTTGCCAGAGAGAAAGAGGCAGTCAATTCATTTTAAACCCAGCAGGTTTGGGTTTAAGCTTGCATTTTGTGTGTTCCGTAAATGTTCATAATGCCATTTAGAGCTAGCTGAGGACTTTGAGAGTCTTTTTGATTTCGTGTTTTTTTTTTTTTTTTAAATTGAAGTATAGTTGATTTACAGTGTTGTGTTAGTTTCAGGTGTACAGCAAAGCGATATATTACACACACACACACACACACACACACACACGTACTTTTTCAGATTCTTTTCCATTATAGGTTATCACAAGGTATTGAATATAATTTCTTGTGCTATACAGTGGGTCCTTGTTGTTTATGTATTTTATATATAGTAGTGTGTATCTCTTAATCCCAAACTCCTAATTTATCCCTCTCCCCTGATTTCATTTTATTTATTTATTTATTTTTGCGGTACACTCTTTTGCGGGCCTCTCACTGTCGTGGCCTCTCCCGTTGTGGAGCACAGGCTCCGGACACGCAGGCTCAGCGGCCATGGCTCACGGGCCCAGCCGCTCCGCGGCATGTGGGATCTTCCCGGACCGGGGCACGAACCCATGTCCCCTGCATTGGCAGGCGGACTCTCAACCACTGCGCCACCAGGGAAGCCCTTCCCTGATTTCATTTTGTTACTTGAGACTCTAGTGTTTTATTCAAGGAGACTAAATACTGGGTCTCTCAGGTTACCTATCTAGGAAATTCCTATTGTTCCAGAACAAAAGAATGAAAAGGTCATGCAGGGACCGCCTATGGGTGGATATCAGGTGCTCCATCCCCAGAGGCCCCTGTGATGGGCGAGTTCTCTGCGTCATGCAGGGGCCCTGGTAAAGCCTCTTCCCAGCTTCTTTGCCTTCTCACCACTCCTGCCTCAGGCCCCTGGGGGCCGTGTGTGAAGCGTGGGGGCCCATTAACAACACAGCCTTTCCCACCTGAGCTCTGAACCAGTTGAGAAGTTGGGCTGAGGGTTCAGATAGACGGAGACCAAGATATTAACTTTATTCCTGAGAAAAGCTAATTGAGGGCTGTAGTATGTGGTAATAAAGGGCTTCCTCATTCTGAACCTCTGACTCAGGCCACGCTGGTTTAGGGGAGAGAAGCAGTAGGTGGGCTTCCAGCAGGTTCCCAGGAGTCGGGAGGGAGAGGGGGCTTCACCCCTTCTGCTCCTCTGGGCCAGCCTGGCACGGGGGGAGGAGGAGGGAAGGGACGCAGTGGGGGGCACTGCTGGGAAAGGGCCATCAGGGCTGTGGGATGACTCCTCCCCCTTTACCCTGACCTTCCCCTTGCGGGGCTGGGTGTTCCCCAGCATCATGGGTGCCTCCTGGGTTCTTCCCTCTGTCTTAGCCTCAGCGACTAATTGATTTAGAGGGGGTGAGAGAGGTAAGTTCTGATAAGAGTATCCTTCAGTAAATATTGTCATTCCTATGACAGGCACTCCTAGAATAGATAAACCTTTTTTTTTTTTTTTTTTAAAAAGAGCATTTATTTATTTATTTTGGCCGCATAGCTCACGGGCCTCCGCAGCATGTGGGATCTTCCCAGACCGGGGCACGAACCCGTGTCCCCTGCATCAGCAGGCGGACTCTCAACCACTGCACCACCAGGGAAGCCCGAGTAAGGACTTCTTGGGTGGATGCTAGCTGACCAGCTCAGGTATAATTTACATAGAGTAAAGTTCACAAACCTCAAAAATTTTAACCCGTGTAATGACCACGTAGATCAAGATGTAGAACATTTGCATCACCCTAGAAGGTCCCCGGTCCCCTTTTCCTAGTTGGAACAACGTCCCCCTCCCCAAGGACAATCATTCTGACCTCTGTCATCATAAAGCAGTTTTGCCTGATTTAAATTCCACGTGAAGGGAATCATACTTACATTTTGTGGATTCATTCATGTTGTTATGTATATAAATTGTTCATTTTCCCCCGTCGCTGTGTAGTGTTCGGTTGTATGAAATCTAGATACACATTCTACACCTGATGGACATTTGTTTGTTTCCAGTTTGGGGCTAGTATGAATACAGCAGCTAAAAATACTCTTGTGCATGTCTTTGGTGGATGGAGTATGAGTTACTGATTAAGGTTAACAAACTGTCCCCGGAATTGAAGTTCACAGTCACTAGCACAGGAAAGGATATCGTACTGTCCGCGCCAAATGGTTTTAAAGTGTGTTGACGGCATGGTGCAAAAGTACAGTTGACCCTTGAACAACATGGGTTTGTGCCACGCGGGTCCACTCCTACGCAGATTTTTTTTCAATAGTAAATACTATAGTACTACGTCATCTGCAGTTGTTTGATCTGTGGATGGTTGATCCCTGGGATGCAGAACTCTGGATATGGAAGAGCCACTCTAAATTATACTTGGATTTTCAACTTCCGGGAGGCCTGGTACCCCAGCTGCCACGTTGTTCAAGGGTCAACCGTATATCAAACAAAGGAACGAATTTAGTCTAGTATACTTGTATTTAGCAAACCGTGCTGGTACGAAAGCAGATTATTGCTGTTGTGCTCCTTGACTATGATGAATATCCTAAGCTAGAGGATCAGTTTCCTGAAAGCCGAGATTCTCATGTAAAAGTATGTTGTTTCCTCATGCTGTCTCTAAAAGGAGTGGGAGGGCTTCTGTGGTGGCACAGTGGTTGAGAGTCCGCCTGCCGATGCAGGGGACGCGGGTTCGTGCCCTGGTCCGGGAAGATCCCACATGCCGCGGAGCGGCTGGGCCCGTGAGCCATGGCCGCTGAGCCTGCGCGTCCGGAGCCTGTGCTCCGCAACGGGAGAGGCCGTAACAGTGAGAGTGAGAGGCCACAACAGCGTACTGCAAAAAAAAAAAAACAAAAAAAAACAAAAAGGAGTGGGAAAAGGACCTTTTCATTAATTCTGCAAATAGCCATCATTTTCTAATTTTAGGTTCTCACTGTGAAAAAGAGTCATGAATTACTAAAAACTCTGAGAATATAAACTAGTTTTGAGGGGAGTCCCCTGAATTGGAATGAATAAAGATTTTAAATATTCATTTATGTTTTTCTTTCCATGTCATTTTGGATATTGTGATGAAGAAAAAAATTTGCTGCTGATTGAGAACCCCTGAATACGCTTATAAAAATTGAATTCCCCCCCATATTAACTAGGCTTTTTTAGAAAGCCTGTTTTCCTCTAATAAGTTGCTAGAGGGAAAATCTGTTAGCCTAGAGAATTGATGGGTAGAAGTAGAATAGGAGAACTGAACCGACCACCATCAGGGGATGCTGCATTGATTTAAATTTTAAAAGAGCCTGGGTTTAATGAAAGTGAAGAATTAGGTTAGCATTCCGCTTGACAAGAACGGGAAAAATTCTAGTGACCGACGCTGCACACATACTTTTAAGGCATCACCACCTCTTTATAGCCACCTAACAATATCTTTTAACAACGTACAGGAGGGGAATCTGGCAGTGTGAATCAGTATTAAAGATATGCAGTCCTGGCCTGGGAATCTTCCCCTGTACATACACCTGCTCATGTAATGAAATGACATGTGTACACGGTTATCACTGAAACTTTGCGTGTAACACCAAAACATCAGAAGCCACCCAGTGTCCATCAGTCATCAGGGAGCAGTTGAGGGATGGTGTATGTGTACAGTAGAATGCTGTGCAGCTGTTGAAAGGGAGCGAGGAAGATCTACATTCTGATGTAGGATGATGTCCGGGTACATTGCCAAGTACAAGAAGCAGGTGGAAAGTAGTGTAGACAGTGTGGTAACTTTATGTAAGAAAGATTGGGTTGTGAACATACAGAGGTGAATTTGCTAATATTTGCATAAAGAAATGCTGGGTGGATAAACAGGAAACTAATACAAATGTGTATCTGGAGCAGGCAGAGGGGAACGGAGCGATCGGGAATAGATACAGGAACAGCTCCTGCGCGTATCTTTTTATATCGTGTTGACTTTTTGAATGATGTAGAAAACAACCAACCAGCGGAAGTGAATCTGCCTGGGCATTGCCCTTTGACACTGAACCAGACCAAGAGTAGGTGGCGTGAAGCTGGTTGAATGCATCATGAAAAGATGAGGCCATGGGCTCCGTTTCATTTCTCAGAAGCTAAGGCAGTGCATTCAGTGCTTGTTGAGCCAATCTGCCAATCCGACGTGCCAGGCGCTATTTTAGGCGCTGTCAGCAGGCGCCTTACGGTCCAGGCTTTCATAAGGCTGGCGTTGTTGAAGGAGCAGGCAGACAACAAGCAGGTGATGAGCGAGGGAGAGAAGCCTGCTACTGCTGGGGTCCAGGGAAGGAGGTAAAAGGGGTCCGTGCGGAGGTCAGAAGGGAGGGTCATTGCTGATCTACATCCCTACGTCTTTGTGGTGCCTTTGTGAACAATATTCTTACAGATGGGGTAATACAGTGGGGTCAATTCTCACTTTTAGTCTTTTGCTATAGCAGTCAGGATTTCATTTTACCGTAAGGTCAGTATCACTTAAGTTTCAAACATAAACACGTTAGAGCAGTCACTGTACCCCAGTCTGCTGCTGTGTTGGCAGGAGACTCGAAGTTAGTGGAATAAATAAAAAGTTGATTTGACCGTTCTGGTTTGTTTTCACAGCAGTGGGGCTGTAGTGGGGATAATGTTATCTATATGATTTGGCTTCTCCTCTGGTTTTCAATCCCTTGGCCTGGAGAAGAGGTTTCACCCATTTAACAAGGTTTTGTTTGTTTGTTTGTTTAAATTTTTATTGGAGTATAGTTGATTTACAATGCTGTGTTAGTTTCAGGTGTACAGCAAAGTGAATCAGTTACACGTATAATACATACATCCACTCTTTTTTAGATCTTTTCCCATATAGGTCATTACAGAGTATTGAGTAGAGTCCCCTGTACTATACAGTAGGTTCTTATTAGGTATCTATTCTATATATAGTAGTGTGGATATGTCAATCGCCATCTCCCAATTTATCCCTCCTCCTCCCTCTCCCCCTTGGTTAACCATAGGTTTGTTTTCTACATCTGTGACTACTGAATTCAGCTTCCAAAGAGGAAATAAGAAAGACAAGGATGCAAAGGTGAGATAGGGCAATGGGGAAATTCAGCAAAGGTGGGCTGATTCTCTAATGCCTTTTGCTCTTTGGGGCAGCAGTTCAGCGAGAGACGTCTTTAAAGTAAACGTAACCCGAAGCAGTGGAAATCTTTCACAATTAGCTTTAGGCATTCTTCCCCTATGATGGTAGTCGATACATGGTCCTAATAGCAGATGAGCAGCCCCGGGTGGAGACGGTGTTGTTTTGCCAAAACATCTTTGGAGCCAGAAGTTTGTTGCTTGTCACAGAACCTGAAGACTGTTCTCCTGGGAGCATCTCTGTCTCCTAAGTACACAGGAGACGCTATGCTCTGCTATCCACTTACCCTGAATGTTCCCATCCAACACCTCTTGCATCTTCTGCACACAGCAAGGGCCTTAGCTCCTGTGTGAGTCAACGAAAGAAGACGTGTGTGTGTTCACAGTGGTTTTAGGGGTTTGCCAAAACCCCAGTTCTGTTAATTTCATGAAAAATAAATGATTCTTTTATGGGCATGTTTTCCTGAATGTTCACTTTGTATTTCTGGCCTGTTAAGAGTTTTTTTTTTAACTGCTGATAAGCATTTGACCATATTTGTGAGCGTCTCAGGGCAGCCCGGCACGATGGGTGTAAAATGACAGTAGGAACAAGGACAACAAAAATAGAGTTGACGTTTGTATATTTCATTGGCGCTCACTCACTGAGATTTCTTTGTCCTGTGTGTTATTAGAAAGGAGAGGGATCCAAGGACAGACGAAACAGGCTCAGTGGACTGATTTGATTCAGGAAGCTTTTATTTTTAACCAGTTAAGGTAAGAGGGTCTTATCGTGTTGATGAGAATAATTCAGAGGACAGCACTTAACAGTAGCATGGACAGGACCATTCTGAGTGGACTGGGAAGAAGAAAGGAGCATTATGCTAGAGAAGGTGCATCTCTGGCAACATTCCGTCGAGCAGACAGTGGCTGGAATTCGTGTTGGGAGCAAACTTATTTCCTGACTAGCTGGGTTAGGGAATGAAATTAAACTCTAAGAGTTAAAAAAGTATGTATATATATTTATAAATGTATCATGTATTGGTGTTTATGAGTGTTTGTTAGTAAATTTGATCATTTGTTTATATTCAAAAGTTGACCTTTTTAAGTAAACCACGAGAATTCATACCCCTCCAGCACATCTGTATCTGTGTCAACCAATTTTCTCATGTCTGCGGTTGCCGCTGGTGTGTTTTCACTACCAAGTTCCTGGTGCTTTTTTCTCACCTAGGGCCTGAGACTCAAAGATGTGATATAAATGCTGAGCTGGGTTCTGAAAACCCAGTTAAAATGTATCTCAAAACAGTAATAAGTCTGTGACTGTTCTTCCCTCTTCTTCCCATGATTGTTGAATGACTAAGTAAGAAATTAACCAAAGTGATGGTGTGCAGACACCTGGCACAGGCCTTAGCAGATGGGTGTTCCATAAATTGGCATTTTCCTTCACCCTCAGAAGTGCTCTTCAACCTTTCCCCCGAGGACTCTCCAGTGTAGAGAGTAGTAAACACAAGAACTCAGGCATCTCTGGATGGTTCACGGACTCTCCGTGAGGACACTGGTGCATCAGGAAGATGTGTCATTGTAATCTTGCGGCTCACCCACCCCCCTGGCACCCATACTCTAATTTGAGAAGTTTAGTGTTAATGGCTAATGTCAGACAAGGCAGAAAGGAGTGGTCAGTATATTCACTCCAAGTGCGTTTTGTCATATGTCTTTTTTTCTTTTTAATTTTATTTATTTTTGGCTGCATTGGGTCTTCGTTGCTACGGAGGGGTTTTCTCTAGTTGGGTGCGCGGGTTTCTCATTGTGGTGGCTTCTTTTGTTGCAGAGCACAGGCTCTAGGCGTGCGGGCTGCAGTAGTTGCAGAACGTGGGCTCGGTAGTTGTGGCTCGCGGGCTCTAGAGCGCAGGCTTAGCAGTTGTGGCGCATGGGCTTAGTTGCTCCGTGGCATGTGGGATCTTCCCAGACCAGGGATCGAACCCGTGTCCCCTGCATTGGCAGGCGGATTCTTAACCACTGCGCCACCAGGGAAGTCCATCATATTTCATATTCTTTGAAATTTGGCCACTTAGAGATAGTTCATAATGCAATTCTCTTCAGCCAGAGGCTAAGCACACACTTGTTTCCCAGTCATTCTGGGCATCGGCAGGGAATAATAATCATTCCTACACCCTGCATTTGTGTACACAGCCATAATGTGGAAATCCGACGAGGACACACCTGTAAAGTACTTAGAATTCTGTGGATTTTCGTTATATGCAGAACTTTAATGGGGCATCTCGGATTGAAGGATAAGATAACAGGGCGGCATTTCTTTACCAGCTCAGATAAACGAAAGGAAAAAAGAAATCCTCTTGCTCATCTGGGCATTTCTGAGGCAGCCACTTATTATGGCCGATTCTCAATTACCCAGCAATTTATGCAGATAATTAAAATTCTCTGATAACCCTAAAATTTCACATTGGTTGTTAGTTTCTTATTTCTGTTGAATGAATCTTACTTCAAAAAACAACTTTTGACACAAGGGGTAACATTTTGAGCAACCACTATCTAGACTATTCACGTTGTCACATTGAATCTCCCTTCAGCCCTGCAGTGTGGATGTTAACCCCCATGTTACAGATGAAGAGACTGAGGTTCAGGGAAGCTAAACGCAAGGTCACCGGTGAATTATGGAGCTGAACTGTAACTTCACCTCCCAGACTGAAGACCCATTCTCTCTCTCCTAAACTATTGCCTGCTCCCTGGTAGAAATGGGGTAAAATGTCCCAAAAGCTAGGAGAAGGCCAGAAAAAGGCTAAAATTACGTTGAATCGTCAATTCCTGAGTAAGCAAGAATTGATAAATATTTGAGAGAGTTAGTTTCAGTTTCATCAAGTAAAAGTATTGATACGTATCATAAGAAGCAAATGAGATCATGGATTAAAAATACTTTGATATGTTACAAGCAGCAATAAATATGCCAAGGAAGATTGTCGGTCCTTGAAACCTCCATCCCTTGGGAAGAGTCTGTTCCCTGGGACTGTGCCTTTGGTCCTTGTGAGTTATGGGAAGGTCACCATGGTAGCTGTTTAAACTAGTTGAGAGCTACATGTAGTCTGGATAAATAAGAGTTACCAAACAAAGCAGCATGTTAAACGAGGGTTGTCATGGCCTGTCATGCATGGCCTGTTTGTTGAAGATCTGCAGAACTTTCTGGTTAAAAGGTACACAGGGTTTTTTTTTTAAAGGTGAAATTATTTTTATTTTTAAATTGAAGTATAGTTGATGTATAATATTATATGAATTACAGTGTACAGTATAGTGATTCACAATTTTAAAAGGTTATACTCCATTTACAGTTATTATAAAATACTGGCTATATTCTCCATGTTGTACAGTATATCCTTGTAGCATATTTTATACCTAATAGTTGTTGTTTGGTTTTTTTTTTACATGTTTATTGGAGTATAATTGCTTCACAATGTTGTGTTAGTTTCTGCTGTATAACAAAATGAATCAGCTATATATAAGCATATATCCCCATATCCCCTCCCTCTTGCACCTCCCTCCCATCCTCCCTATCCCACTCCTCTAGGTGGTCACAAAGCACCGAGCTGATCTCCCTGTGCTATGCAGCTGCTTCCCACTAGCTATCTGTTTTATATTTGGTAGTGTATATATGTCGATGCTACTCTCTTGCTTCGTCCCAGCTTACCTTCCCCCTCCTGCCGTGTCCTCAAGTCCGTTCTCTACATCTTCGTCTTTATTCCTGTCCTGCCACTAGGTTCATCAGAACCATTTTTTTTTTTTAGATTCTATATATATGCATTAGCATACAGTATTTGTTTTTCTCTTTCTGACTTACTTCACTCTGTATGACAGACTCTAGGTCCATCCACCTCACTACAAATAACTCATTTTGTTTCTTTTTATGGCTGAGTAATATTCCATTGTATATATGTGCCACAGCTTCTTTATCCATTCATTGGTCGATGGACACTTAGGTTGCTTCCATGTCCTGGCGATCGTAAATAGAGCTGCAGTGAACATTGTGGTACATGACTCTTTTTGAATTATGGTTTTCTCTGGGTGTATGCCCAGTAGTGGGATTGCTGGGTCATATGGTAGTTCTATTTTTAGTTTTTTAAGGAACCTCCATACTGTTCTCCATAGTGGCTGTATCAATTTATATTCCCGCGAACAGTGCAAGAGGGTTCCCTTTTCTCCACACCCTCTCTAGCATTTATTGTCTGTAGATTATTTGATGATGGCCATTCTGACTGGTGTGAGATGATATCTCATTGTGGTTTTGATTTGCATTTCTCTAATGATTAGTGATGTTGAGCATCCTTTCATGTGTTTGTTGGCAATCTGTATATCTTCTTTGGAGAAATGTCTATTTAGGTCTTCTGCCCATTTTTGGATTGGGTTGTTTGTTTTTTTGATATTGAGCTGCATGAGCTGCTTGTAAATTGTGGAGATTAATCCTTTGTCAGTTGCTTCATTTGCAAATAATTTCTGCCATTCTGAGGGTTGTCTTTTCGTCTTGTTTATGGTTTCCTTTGCTGTGCAAAAGCTTTGAAGTTTCATTAGGTCCCATTTGTTTATTTTTGTTTTTATTTCCATTTCTCTAGGAGGTGGGTCAGAAAGGATCTTGCTGTGATTTATGTCATAGAGTGTTCTGCCTCCGTTTTCCTCTAAGAGTTTTATAGTGTCTGGCCTTACATTTAGGTCTTTAATCCATTTTGAATTTATTTTTGGTTAGGACTTTGAGAACTCATTTTGAAGCAAACCAAGTACCAGGTTCTCTCTCGCAGTCCCTTGAGAAACTTGCTTCTAAATAGGTGAAGAGCAGAAGGATGAAGAATGCTGCCATGGTTAAGCGTGTAGTCAGTAGTCAGAGCTGGTGGTGGGGAATCCACCCTCATGTTTTCTGGACAGCTGGAACTGTGGGAGATGATGAATTGTTACTGGAGCAATGTCCGGTCGTAAATAGGGTGGTTATTTCATGGGTGTCTAAATATTTTCGCCCCCGTTAAAAAATTGAAATTGTCAGGCACACAAGGCCTTCCTCAGTGATTTTTCTCTCATCGCTATTCATTTTCTGAGAACATCAGGTGAGGCAGCTGTCATAGCACCTGGCATAGTAACCGGCACACTGAGGGCTGACATATGTATTTGCTGAATGACAGAAGTCTGGACAGCAGCCAGGCTCAGTTTGTATGACCATCTTGATCCTCATGTAGGATGACCTCTTGGTTGGTCTCTATTCACATGAAGCTTATAAAATACGTTCTTTGGGTTTACTTTAATGGACGTTTTAATTGAGGTAATTGTCGATTTACATGAATACAGGAATAATACATATGTAATATATTATAGGAATAATATGTAGAAAGCTCGTGTATCCTTTGTCCAGTTTCCCCAATGGCAACATCGTACAACACTGTAGCCCAATATCACAACCAGGATGCTGACACGCTGACAGTACATCCGTGTCATTCGGATGGTCTGCTGATTTTATTCAAATGTGTTTTTTTCAAGTGATTTTAAAGTGGCGACGTATGATTGGGGAGAATAAAAGCCAGGCTGTGGGCTACCGTGGCAAAGATGGAACCAGACTTTGTAGACAGCTGTTGGGATGAGGCTGGTTCCCAGATGTGGAGGACAGCTGAGGGTAGGATGACTGGGCTGGGGGAGTCCCCAGTCGATGAGGAGAGGTTTTCCCAGGGCGTGTGTAGGACTTGAGAACAGAAAAAGTCTGTCTGGCAGCCCAAAGGCAAGGAGGGAGCATTGTCCAGGGATGAGCTGTCCCCCTGGTGGGCACCCCTGCCACCCGGACCCCCTTTCCATCCAGCCTCCAGTCCACGTGGCAGGATCATGTGTGATGGTACGGGAGCTCCAAGTCTGGTCTGCACCCAAATCCCAGACCACACCCTCCCCCTTTGGAACCAGAGTTTCCTGAAGGTTTGAGAAGAGTGAGCCTCTGTCTTTGTCATCCTTTCCTTTCATGGGGTTGTTTTTCTTATTGAATTCAGGCAAGCAAATAATTAGGTATTGGAGGGCTGGTAGCGCCTCTTTTTAGGCATTACTTAGCAGTCTCTTCCCAAGTCTCATCTGCCCTCAGCAGCCCACACAACATCCTGCCCCCGAAAGGTGGATCATTAAGGCTAATGGAAATGAAGTCAGCATCTCCACAGAGGGAGACCTGTAGCTCCCCTGACACAGAGGAAACGGGAAGAGAAGAGGAGGGTAGTGGTGTAGTGTAGGGCAAAGAGCTGGCTCTGTTCCTGGGACCCTGGATGTCATGGCCCCCCTGAGCTTAAGGGGGCTTCTCTGAAGTGGGAAGGTGGTCTTGTTTCTATTTAGGGAGAGAAAAAAACTCTCAGCATTTTTATACTCCAGAATTAAATTCAGTGTTCTAGGTTAGAAGATCGAGGTTCCACCCTCCCCCATCCTTTGCATATGTAGACCTGTAAATGTCTGCATTTCGGACTGTCCAAGTAACTAACTCATGGAATTAACTCTTGCCTCTAAGGCAGGCTTTCCCTCTGGGGTGTGTGGACAGCCTGCAGTAATTAAGGGAGGCGACATTTGTATAATATTCCCTTATTTGATTTGCCATCCTCTGCTATAGATTTGGAAAATAAAAGACACGCCTTTCACAGGAATTACTACTTCTTAAATAACTGCGTAAACAACAGCTTACTATGTGGGGACGCTGAGAACTTTTTTTCCCAGGAAAAGCTAATATAATAATATGCTTTTGAAAATATAGTATAATATCATTTAGTACGTTTTTAAGAATCTGGTTTCCAAATTTGCAGCTTCTGGAGAAACTAATGTTGTATTTTACTTGGGGAACAATTTCATTGAAGTGACCCTTTCAAGGGATTTGGAAAGTACGCGTGTTAAATTATTCTTTGAAGCCTTGACATAATCAGTTCTCGCTGAACTTTGTTATTCCTGGCAGATTTTTTTCTCTGTCCTCACTTTTTTTGGTTTATTAGGTTCTTCTTAAGTATTGAACATTTTCTTACGGGCATATTCTGATATTTAAGTAAATGGATGAAAATCAGAAAAAGGATGGTGAATTCCTGCTTGATTGCTTTAGATTTTCCTTTGTATTCAAAGATATGTCTCAGTGGTTCCAAATGTTCACATATTAGTAAGCAACCAGATCGTTAGGTTTTTCAGATTGTGTCAAAATGCCCATTATTCCAGAAACACAACTAGCCTCGATGGCAGTGTTTGCCTCCCAGATTTCATAATGGTTTTCTCTGATGCTTTGAAAACCTTGGCTTTCTGTATAGTATGTCTAAGCTTGGTTTTGTCAATTAAGGAAAGTGCTCCCCATATTTTGTATAATATATAAAGACATGAAGAAGAATGTAAAAATCAGCTCTAATCCTGCCACTCAAAAATAACCACTGTTAAATTTTTAAGGTATTTTCCAGGCTTTTTCTATGCATAAATAGTTAACACAATTACTTTCATATTGTATGTTGTTTCTTCCCTTTCTCATTAAATGAAATATCTGGGCGTCCTCATATAAATCTCCCCTAAAATACTATATATGCCTTTTGAATCCCAAGAAACCCAGTCTTGGTTTGAAGTGAGCGTCATGGCCCAGTGCACTGCCGCCTCTGTACTAAACAGGGCCCCCATATGTGTATATGTATATGTATGTGGGGTGGGTGTATGTATGAGTATGTGTGTGGTGTGTGTTTATGCATGTGTGTATATGTGGTGTGTGTGGTGTGTATGCACGTGTGTATGTGTGTGTATGTATGTGGTGTGATGTGTGTACGAGTGTGTGGTGTATGTGTATGCACGTGTGTATGTATGTGCATGCATGTGGTGTGATGTATGTACGAGTATGTGTGTAGTGTATGTGTGTGCACGTATGTGTGTATGTATGTACGAGTGTGTGGTGTGTATGCACGTGTGTGTATGTGTGTGTATGTATATGTGTGTGGTGTGTGTGATGTATGTGCGAGTGTGTGTGTGTGTGTGTGTGTGTGTGTGTGTGGAGGGGCTGGGGTTGACCCTCCCTCTTGCAGTCAGAGTACCATTAGTGCCCTCTCATTTTCTTCTCTTGCTCCCTTTCTTCTTTCACCCTGTGTCTGTTTCCTGCACGTTTATTTTTAGTTCTCCTTCCCCGTTGGCCCGTGTAGATCAGAAGCCGGAGGTAGAGCGGCTGCGTATTGATTCTGCTTCCCTGCCTGTGCGCGTGCTCCCTGACGGCGGTGGGAGCAGGCTTGCTCCTCTTGGAGAGTGGGCACCAGCCCTGGTCTGCCTCCCTGCGCCTGGGTACAAATGGGGCAACTTTCTTTTGATTCTCTTTCATGTTGACTTTGGGGCCTGAGCTCACTCGTCCCGATGTTGACTTCTAGCTGGAAAAGCATCTCATTCAAGATGGTGAACCCAGTTTTCAGTGCGGGGCTGGCTTTGCCTATCAGGTGACCACGTGAAATGTGTCCTGGGTCCAGCCTGTCTCATTCTTTCCTCTTCTTTCATTCCCAGTATTAGTCTCGTTCTTTCTTTGCTCAGCATTCATTCATTCATATTTGATTGGATGTCTTCTATGTGCCAGGCCCTCTGCTTGAGGCCGCGTGTGTAGGGATCAGTAGCACAGCCTCTCCCTCTGCCCCTCACCTAGGGAGCCAGGTGAGCAGACACGTGTCCAAGGTGGGGATTGCTTTGATGGTGGGCAAGGGCCATCAGAAACCCAAAGGAAAGTGGGCATAAGTCTGTCCAGGAGCCAGGAAAGCCACCCATGGTGAACTGACACCCCTTCAGGAGTTTGCCAGGTCAACGAGGGGCAGAGGGAGAAGGGCGTGCGGGCAGAAGGAACAGCACATGTGAAGCTGGAGGCGTAAACGGTGTGATGTGTTGGTGAAGATCAGGTAGCAGGGTGATCCGTGCAGGAATCAAGGGCAGAAATTGCACTTGGAAAAAGAGGCTGTGGCCACATCATGGAGATTCTTGTATGTCAAAATGATAACAATAGCTAACACTTACATGATCCTTATTATGTGTACAACACTGAGCATTTTATAGCTATTAATTCATTTAATCCTCATGGCAACTCTAAGAGGAAGGAACTATTATCGTCTCCAGTTTACAGATAAATAAAGTGAGGCTGGAGAGCCTGAGATTTACAGGAAGTCTTTCAGACAGCAGAGGGTAGAACTGGGATTCAAGTCAGGAGTCAACTCTGGGTGACCAGATAGCCCAGAAGTCATTCTCTAACAGCTCAGCTTGCTGCCTCTCATACTCCAGAGCTGGACGTTACCGTGCTGGCCCCGAGGGGCCGTGGAAAGGTGTCAAGTCATGGGGGAAAGGACCTGAGGTTTGTGTAGATAATTCTTTCTCTTTGGAGACAGATGGAGACTTGATTCTGGAAGGCTGCTTAGAAGTCCCTGCAATTTTTGTGGGGGAATCTGGTGGAACAACCTTTTTAGAATCACTTTCTCAGAATTATATATACTGAAAAGGCAATTCTGGAACCTATGTTTTAAACCAACATTCGTTTATAACAAAACTTACCCTATATGCTAATGGAACTTAATGTTTGACCTAAATGAGAAAGATGCTGATAGGATTTAAAGTATTCTGCTATATAATAAAAGAAATTTTGCTTTTATTAGATGCTTTTCTTAAGTCTCTTTGGACCTTCCTTCCATCTCTGGGTTGGATGGGAGGCTGGCAGTTTTGCTGACAGTACCTTTGGGTACAGCGATTTCTTTAGGGAATTGCTGGAAGACAGGGGAAGCAGCTGCTCTTTGACAGTGACCCTAACTGGTACCTCGTCCGTGATGGTTGTTTTTTTATTAAATCATTTTTTCGTAGTTATATATATTTATAAAATAAACTTTACATATGTATAAAGTTTTATATATATATACATTTTTAATATATATATAACATAAACTTTACCGTTTTAGCAACTTTTAAGTATACAGTTCATTGGCGTTAAGTACATTCACATTGTTGTACCACCATCACCACCATCCATCTCCAGAATTCTTTTTATCTTCTGAAACAAACTGTACACCCCGTTCAACAACTTCCCATTTCCCCCCAACCCTCCAGCCCCTGGCAACCACTGTTCTGCTTTCTGTCTCTGTGAATTTGACTACTGTAGGTATCTCACACAGGTGGAATCATATATTTGTCTCGTTGTGTCTAGTTTATTTCACTTATAATGTCCTCAGGGTTCACCCATGTTGTAGCATGTGACAGAATTTCGTTCCTTTTCAAGGCTGAATAATATTTCACCATATGGATAGACCACATTTTAAAAATTATTTTATTGAAGTGTATTTGACTTACAATATTGTGTTAATTTCTGCTGTACAGCAAAGTGATTCAGTTATACATATATATACATTTTTTTCATATTCTTTTCCATAATGGTTTATCACAGGATATTGAATATAGTTCCCTGTGCTATACATCAGGACCTTGTTGTTTATCCATTCTATATATAATAGTTTACATCTGCTAACCTCAAACTCCCAGTACATCCCTTCCCCCACACCCGTCCCCTTTGGCAACCACAAGTCTGTTTTCTATGTCTGTGAGTCTGTTTCTGTTTCATAGATAAGTTCATTTGTGTCATATTTTAGATTCTACACATACGTGATATCATATGGTATTTGTCTTTCTGTCTGACTTACTTCACTCAATATGATAATCTCTAGGTGGACAGACCACATTTTGTTTATCCGTTCATCCATCCATGGGTACGGTTGCTTGCATCTTTTGGCTGATGTGAATCATGTTGCTATGAATATAGATCAAATATCTGTTCAGTTCTCTGCTTTGAGTTCTTTTGGGTCTTCCATAAAGTTTTAACCCCTCCTAGCTCTGGGTTTGGGAACTATGGTATAGTTGTGTTTATGGGCATGAAAACTGTCTCCTTCTTTTCCTTCCTTTCCTACCATGTTGAATCATACTTAACGTTAGCTGCAGATTTCAGGAGGAGCATGTTTTAGAATGGATTCTCCTCCTCACTTTTATGAAATAGGAAGCATAGTGGACATGCGACAGGAAGCACTTACTGACAAGTTCCAAGCAGGAGATGACTGCTCCCTGAGCTGTGGAAGTGCTGGCAGAGATGGGGGGTGGGAGGAGGAGCAAGGAGAGCAGTGCTTATTTGAGCACAGTCTAGGAAGTAGAAATAGGGGCATTCACGAGTCTGCACTTCATGGTGGGGCATGAGGAAGAGAGGAGAGTCTAGAGGGAGTCCTATATTTCTAGCTTGGGTGACCGCATGGCCCTCCTACCTAGAAGGACTGGCAAATGGGGAGGGTATTGAGAGATGACAGATAGTACATCTACTTCGGGCTTCTCCAAACTAGGAGAAGAAACTCCATGGATCTGTGAATGCTCTGCAAGGTGGGGATAATTACTTCACAACTGTCTAATGGAACTAGAAAATGAAATAAAGATACAGTATAATTAATGTGAATTTAGAGTCCTATTCAAAGAGGATGGTTATATTTCTTTATAGATGTTTCTCTTATCGTGTCAGGATTTTTTATTTTGGTCACATCTGTTGTGAAGGTTAATATCGTCTCGGTTTGTTTCAAAGGTGACAGATGAAACTAGGAGAGTAAATTGATATTCAGTGTCATAAGTTTTCCCACCTGAATTTGTGTACCCAACTCTGAACTTGAACTTGGGGTGAGTCATAATGGATGTTATGAGAAGGGTAATGGGTTCACTTACAGATATCCTGATCTCAAGATGCTGGTGGAACATCCAGGTGGAGGGAAGTAGTGGTGGGGTGTGAAGTTCCAGGGCTCAGGATTAATCTGAGGCTGGAGGTAGCTGTGAGGTAGGTCATCCAAATGCCCAGGGGGATGAGATCACCAGAAAGAAAAAAAAGGCACAAGAAGAGGAGACCAAAGACAGACCAGCCTCTTCTTTGTTCACCTCTGTATCCATATTAGGGGACAGAGTAGATGATAGACCAAGATGAAGAGATGGTGCCTGACCTAGGGATTTTTCATTCCATTATTTTCATGTGCACAACACAAACTCCAGAGCAGGAAGAATGGGATTTCAGTGGGTTGGCTGGAAGAGAAGTGGGAGGTATGGCAGCTGTGTGGATGGGGGGAGGAGCCCCAGAGGAGGAGGAAGAGGGAGGTAAGGGTGAGGATAGGAGAACTAGGACAGGTGGTGTGTTGGAGGTCAAAGGGAGGAGATTGAGGGGGATGGAAGCCATCAACTGTTAGATTCCAGAGGGGACAGTGGCTGACCAGTGTCCACTGCATGTGGCTGTTAGGAGGCCCTTGTGACCTCTGCCAGAGTTGTTTCAGGTAATGGTGGTGTTTAATCCAAGATGAAATTCTTCCAGCTTGTTCTCTCCTTAGCTCTTGGATTCCAGACACTGTCAGTTTGGACATGATTCTTCTTCTCACCGTTCCTTACTGAAAATACCCTTCAGCAATTCAGAACATGTTCTAAGGACTTCCATTATACATTTTATTTTATTATTATTATTATTTTTGGTGTAGGTAAATCTATTTTAATTCAAATGTATAAGTTAAAAGAGGAAATTATTTAAAATAGCTATGACTAAAATATGTTTAAAGACAAATATTAGGAACGAATGTAAGTTGTGACAACAGTAACTTAAAGTGGGAGAGAAGTTAAAATGTAGACTTTTTGTATGTGATTGAACTTAAGTTAACAACTTAAGTTAGACTGTTATAAGATATGTAAGTCCCAAGGTAACCACAAAACAAAAATACCTCTAGAATTTACACAAAAATAAATAGAAAGGAATCAAAGCATGTCAATACAAAAAATCAACAAAACACAAAGGGAGACACCTCAGTTCTTAATATATCATTTTTACAGGTTCTCTTTTATACTTTTTATACAAGGTATACTCTTTTATAGAAGATGGTATATATAATCTTTTATACAAAATCTGCCTGTGCTGCCCCACACATCTACCAGGAATTGTTTAAGATCTACAGGGGAGGTTGTTGGTTTTTTTTGAAACCATCTTTATTTTATTTTATTTTTTTAACATCTTTATTGGAGTATAATCACTCCACAATGGTGTGCTAGCTTCTGCCCTACAACAAAGCTAATCAGCTATACATATACATGTGTCCCCATATCTCTTCCCGCTTGCATCTCCCTCCCTCCCATCCTCCCTATCCCACCCCTCCAGGTGGTCACAAAGCACGGAGCTGATCTCCCTGTGCTATGCGACTGTTTCCCATTAGCTATCTGTTTTACGTTTGGTAGTGTATATATGTCCATGCCACTCTCTCACTTTGTCCCAGCTTACCCTTCCCCCTCCCCGTATCCTCAAGTCCATCCTTTGTCAGTTGCTTCATTTGCAAATAATTTCTGCCATTCTGAGGGTTGTCTTTTCGTCTTGTTTATGGTTTCCTTTGCTGTGCAAAAGCTTTGAAGTTTCATTAGGTCCCATTTGTTTATTTTTGTTTTTATTTCCATTACTCTAGGAGGTGGGTCAAAAAGGATCTTGCTGTGTCAAACAGTGTTCTGCCTATGTTTTCTTCTAATAGTTTTATAGTGTCTGGCCTTACATTTAAGTCTTTAATTCATTATGAGTTTATTTTTGTGTATGGTGTTAGGGAGTGTTCTAATTTCATTCTTTTACATGTAGCTGTCCAGTTTTCCCAGCACCACTTATTGAAGACGCTGTCTTTTTTCCACTGTATATTCTTGCCTCCTTTATCAAAGATAAGGTGACCATATGTGCGTGGGTTTATCTCTGAGTTTTCTATCCTGTTCCATTGATCTATATTTCTGTTTTTGTGCCAGTACCGTACTGTTTTGGTTCCTGTAGCTTTGTAGTATAGTCTGAAGTCAGGGAGCCTGATTCCTCCAGCTCCATTTTTCGTTCTCAAGATTGCTTTGGCTATTCGGGGTCTTTTGTGTTTCCATACACATTGTTATTTTTTTTGTTCTAGTTCTGTGAAGAATGCCAGTGGTAGTTTGATAGAGATTGCATTGAATCTGTAGATTGCTTTGGGTGGTAGAGTCATTTTCACAATGTTGATTCTTCCAATCCAAGAACATGGTATATCTCTCCATCTATTTGTATCATCTTTAATTTCTTTCATCAGTGTCTTATAATTTTCTGCATACAGGTCTTTTGTCTCCTTAGGTAGGTTTATTCCTAGATATTTTATTCTTTTTGTTGCAATGGTAAATGGGAGAGTTTTCTTAATTTCACTTTCAGATTTTTCACTATTAGTGTATAGGAATGCAAGAGATTTCTGTGGATTAATTTTGTATCCTGCTACTTTACCAAATTCATTGATTAGCTCTAGTAGTTTTCTGGTAGCAACTTTAGGATTCTGTATGTATAGTATCATGTCATATGCAAACAATGACAGCTTTACTTCCTCTTTTCTGATTTGGATTCCATTTATTTCTTCTTCTTCTCTGATTGCTGTGGCTAAAACTTCCAAAACTATGTTGAATAATAGTGGTGAGAGCACTATTGGGCAACGTTGTTTTGTTCTTGATCTTAGTGGAAATGGTTTCAGTTTTTCACCATTGAGGATGATGTTGGCTGTGGATTTGTCATATATGGCCTTTATTATGTTGAGGAAAGTTCTCTCTATGCCTACTTTCTGCAGGGTTTTTATCATAAATGGGTGTTGAATTTTGTCGAAAGCTTTCTCTGCATCTAATGAGATGATCATATGGTTTTTCTCCTTCAGTTTGTTAATATGGTGTATCCCATTGATTGATTTGCATATATTGAAGGATCCTTGCATGTCTGGGATAAACCTCACTTGATCATAGTGTATGATACTTTTAATGTGCTGTTGGATTCTGTTTGCTAGTATTCCATTATACATTTTAAATACCAGTATTTGAACTCAGATACCTCTAGTTTTCTCTCCAGTGGCATTGCCTCAAAACTCGTATTATCCTTATTTTAACAATAAAATGGGGAATGCTTTTGGTTTCTGAGGTTCCCAGCCCTCAAGATGCTTGAGGAGTCAGTTAGTGGGAATCTCCATGGTTCACAGGTAGTGTGTATGAGTGACCCCGGGATCCTAGGGGCCCTCGGACGACCTTGGGCAAGGTAGGATGTATCTGGCAACTCCCCTTAGCTTCTGTCCTTGGACTGTCCTTTAAACGACTTCCCTGAAGAGCAGGGCTGTCATGGATTCCAATCTTATTTACTCTAGGTGTTTCTGAGCTACTGCTGTTTTGTGAATCTGTTCCACTGACTTTGATAGTAATAATAATAAAATAATGATAAAGATAAGTAGAGTGTATTGAGTGTCTACCGTGTTTGGGGCACCATAGCCAGTGCTTGACATCTATCATTTATCTCATTTAATTCTTACATTGTGGTCTCTCATCTATCTCTTTTAATTCTTACATGGTAGCCTCATGAGGTGAGTGCTATTAACCCCCTTTCTTGAGTGAGGAAACTGTGACCCAGAAAAAATTGTCACTTTCTCGAAGCCAGGCGTTCTCAAACTTGGGCGGGCATTAGAATCCCCGGATGGTTTGTTAAAACCCAGGCTGCTGGGCCCCATGCCCAGAGCTTCTGATGCAGCAGGTCTGTGATGGAGCATTAGGAGTTGCATATCTAACGGGTTCCTGGGAGCTGCTGCTGCTACTGCCGCTGCAGGGACTGCACTTTGGGAACCACTGCTCAGAGCCATTCAGCTAAGCGGCAGGACAGGGATTCACACCCGGGCCTGTCCGACTGCAGGTGTGCCCTCTGCTTGATGGTAAGGGCACCTCGGGTCCCCTGCAGTGGAGGGACAGTGCTCACTGCCCAGGGTGGATGGACTAAGGGCTTCCTGGCGGGAGATTCAGGTGGGCGGCTCTTTCTCTTTTAGGTGAGATTTTGGCATGCACGGGGGTAACGAGGCAAAGGGAAGGGATGGTCACAGGAGCTGAGAGAGGGCTTTGCCAATGCAGAACTTCAGACGATAATAACATGGACCAAAAGCCTGTCTGCTTTATGATGGCTGTGAGCTGGCAGTTCTAAACAATGTCTGGGTGATGCTCCTTTCCCCACGCCCTATATATGCTGCCACCTGGCAGCTAAAACACCTGAATACCCTTCATTGTTGGGGCTCTGGAGGCTCCCAGTCAGGGACCTCATCTTCTACTTCTGTGTTTTCCACACATGGCTAAGTGCTGGGTTCACTTCTAGTTGCTAACTCCTTCCTTTTTCATCTTGATTTTGATGCTAAAATAATCGAATTTAAAATAGTCAAGGAAGAAATGAAATACTACAGACCCTTACATTTGGCAGGTAAGTTCCGTAGCGGTCCCTTCTCTCGCCCTCCCTGTGTATCAGACAGAGGTCTGACCCCTGGATACGGGTGAACCGGATGAATCCTCACCATGACCTTGTGAAGTGGCTTCTGTTATCATCCCCGTGTGATGAGTGAGGACCCCCATGTCCTCACTGCACAGAGATTCAGTGACTTGCCTGAGGTCAGACGACTGGTGTGTGAGCAGAGCCGGGCTTCCTGCCTGGCAGCCCAGCTCCAGAGCCCAGGCACTTAACCACAATGCCATAGTGCCCCTCAGGCAGATAGCGGGGGCCTAACGAGTGTGCATCGGATGGACAAGTCAAAATGGATAGACATATGAGATGCCAGCAATCTGGGGTGCACCATTCTCCGGTCAAAGCAGGATGCTGTGTGGGTCACCCACTCTACTTGGTGATTGCTCTGAGTGCACTCAGGGTGCCAGAAGGTCCCTCCGAGATGCAGCCCATCTTTTCTGCAGGCTGCTGCAGCATTTACCTCCGCTGTAACGAAACGTGTTTTCCCTCGAGGGGGTGGTTATTGGTATTTATAGAGCATCTTCTAGCTGAAGAGCTCCAGAAGCAGTCATTACCTCTTTCACGCTTTTAGCATCCCTCTCTAGAGCGGGAAGCGAACTGGGGCTGCCTGCTTCTGTTCCCTCTCCCCTCTCGTCTCCACCCCTGCCCCCGTGGTCCACAGAACGCACTGAGCAGTGATGGGGCATTTGGAGGGGGAAAGGCATTTCTTGCAGTTCACGTTCAGAGCTGGGTGGATGTGTGGGGACCACTTGTGAGGGCCTTGAGGTCATCTCACCTGCCATTCCCACTTCCTTTGTACCACGTGGTAACTAAACTGGAGAAATAAACTTCTCGCTGAAGAAATCTTACCAGTCATGATCACTGTTCTCCTCAGGCTCAAGGAAAGAAAGTTGGAATAATGGAATTGTTTTTCCTTCTCAAGCAGTGAATTCTTCTGTCTTGGCAGCTACGGTTTTCAAGATGAGCTATTCAGAGGACTAGCAGAGAAAATAAAAAGGGATGAGGTCTGGGAAACTTCAGTGTTAGTGGCTTTTTTCCATGTTCGTGTGTATATCACACACACATTGGCATCTGTGCTGGCTTCCAAGACAAGCCCACGGGGCATGCATGATAAACAGCGTGTGATTGTGACTGTCTTTTGTTACACGGATGTAATTGGGTTCAGCGGCAGCACCTGAAGATAGACTCTAAGGCGATAAGACTAATTTTGGTCATCTGAACTCACCGATGGGGTGCCGTATTGGTGCTGGAGGGTTCTTTGTTTATCCCAATGTTTTCCATGACTGAGGGTGGAATCAAGCCTAGATAAATAAGATTCTGCCGTTGCTGGAGTGCATGAAGTTTTCAGACATTAGAATCTCCTATGTCAGGGTTGTTAATAATCATTTTCCTGGCCAGATCACAGTGCTAGCTAAGTGTTCAAGAGCTAATACAGTCCGAGAAGTACCTTCAGCTTTTTCTGTAATCCTTCATTCTGATAATTTCTGGCCGGATTAGCTTCCTCCTTCCTACCATTAAGCATCTCCGTCTGGCCATTTCCTGTGTGTGTGGGGCTGGCAAAGCCCCGAATTCCACTTTGGGAGACTCCGGTCTATGTTGGTTGAGAGGCCATCATTCGGTCTCACGCTTTTGTTTTGAAATGTTTTAATTTTTTTTAAGGATCTGATTTCTTAACTGGGGAACAGCGGTTCCAAGTTCAGGTCGGTGCACCCAGCCAAGGTCCCGGGAGCTGAAAAGGGCAGGGTGGAGTTGGCATTCTAAATGCTTCACTCTGTGCTTATCTTGGCACCAGCTGGGTTCTGAGCTCCGGCTCCCCCCAGGCATCCTCCTCCCTCTTCTGGCCCCAGCCCTGGGGTCCTTCTTCTCTCCCTTCCTCGAGTACCTTCTCTGTAGCCAGTGACACCCAGTCACTGTTTGCCTTGGTGTTTCATCTCCGAATAAAGGCAGATGAATTAAATATGTCAGATCTGGGACAAAACAAGAAAAAGGAAGCACGCAGGAAGACCTTTGAAAAATGGTCATACAAGACTTCTCTCTCCTGTTCTCCGGGAAGGCAAAATCAGAGACGGAGAGCTGTCATTATCTCCCGTGTATGAGAGGAGAGAGCCAAAGTTCTAGGAGACGCCAGGAAAGTCAGGGAGCCTTCCAAGACGGCCGAGGGAAGCCAGCAGGGTCGTCGCTCAGGGGAGGTTGAGCTCATACAAGGGGACCACTGTGCAGTGGAAGTGCTAACTTGCCCGGGCCTCAGCCATGGCAGACAGCTTCCTGGGGATGGCTTGCGGAGTTCAGCCTGGTCTGTGCCTTTTTTTTAGATGTTCCCCCGGTTTCTAGCACGTGTCCTGTGGCTTCAATGGAGAGGCCATTCTGCAGCTGCTTTTGGGGTGACCGTGACTCTGGGGGCCGGGCGTGTGCCCATGAGGGAGGAGCAGGTGTGGGCAGAAGGAATTGTGGACTTCACGGCGTGCACAGCTGTCTCCTTCTTGGCCTCTTCCTTTCTCCTCTGACCCCAGCCTTTTTTCTTTTATATCCCCAATGCCCATCCAGCGTGGGAAGGTTTTATGTCCAATTGCCATCCAGTGCAGAAAGCTTTGCTTTTCAGATGTATGTGCTGAGCAGAGCCGAGAGGAGCTTTCCTGTAGGAAATGCTCTGACGTTCTGAACATACTCACTGCTACCCATACGGGCATTTGTACGTGAGAATGCGAGCAGGCCTGAAATAGACTGTATTAGTAAGTGTCACAGAGAAGCGAGATGTATTTTTAGCAGATATGGCTAAAGCAGATTATTGCAGTGAGTGAGGGAGACGGAGGCGAGGGGAGGTCTGGGCGCTGAGGCTGAGGGTCATGGCCGCCTCACCTGTTCCCCTGGAGCTGAAACACTGATGGGGCCTGAGTCTGCCTGGACTACTGGTGGCGGCTCCTGGAGGATGGAGGGCCTCTCGAGGGCCCTGTGCTGGTTCTGGAGCCCCTGCGCTCCTGTTCTGCCTAGAGACGGGCAGCGTGACTGTGGTGAAGCCAGTGGATCACGTCCAGAAAGGCCAGTGGCAGTGAACCCCCCAGGTTCGGCGGAGGGGCTCAACCACCCACATGCGGTGGCCACCATCCGCCTCTGACTCGGTGGAGGACGGAGAGGCCCGGTCACACGGAGCCGTGTAAGCCGGGGGAGGTCAGGGCAGTGGTTGGCGGGGCTGGGAGCGCCGCAGGGTCCTGGGAGGGAAGGCAGGGGCTCAGGTTGTGATGGCCAATTGTGCAGCTTCGGCCGCAGCACCCCAGACTCTCTCTAGTTCAGTTTCTTTATCTGCGAACAGAGGGTGTTAACATTGTCTCAGAGACTCATGAGTCCCAACAGGGTCACAGACCAGGGAAGCTTGGATCTTTGACAAGAACATTGTTCAACATTCCAAGATGTCATTTTTTCCCCTGCAGATTAGCTGTGTTTAACACCTGACAGCAATATGGGTATGTCACTGTCTCTTGTAATGGCACGATTCACGATAGAACAAAGTTCAACCCCAGGTGGGTCCTCCTGGTGTCCTTGTGGGCCTCTGGACAGAGGGCCTGAGGCTAAGACACTTTCCACACCCTGGAGTCCCATGGCTGTGTTCCAACCCGGAAGTCTGGTTTCTTTATGTTGGCCAAGTTCACTCTGGGATCCTCAGCTTTGCATGGACCCCTGACATCTGCCCCTGGATTCCCCTTGTAGAAAACAGCCATTCCTATTGTGATGGTTAATTTTATGTGTCAACTTGACTGGGATCTGGGGTGCCCAGACATTTGGTCAAATGTTACCCTTGAGTGTGTCTGTGAGAGTGTTTTCGGATGAGATTAATATTTAAATCAGTAGACTGAATAAAGCAGATTGCCCTCCCTAGTGTGGGTGGGCCTCATCCAATCAGCTGAAGGCCTGAATAGAACAAAAAGGCTGACCCTCCTCTAAATCAGAGGGAATTCCTTTTTTTAAAAAAAAATAGAAAAGTACCCTTTTATTGAGAGGTAAGACAAGTGTATTTACAATATTCAGTTGTTAGATCATATAATCTGAGATATATAAATCTGATGGCCTTTGAACTAGGACATTGGCTTTTTCGTGCCTTTGAATTTGAATTGAAATAGCAGCTCTTCCTGGGTCTTGAGTCTGCTGGCGTTCAGACTGGAACTACACCATCGGCTCTTCTGGCTCTCCACTTGCCTACTCACACTGCAGATCTTGCAACTTCTCTGCCTCTGTAATTGTGTGTGCCAGTTCCTTATATTAAGTCTATTTATTGAGTCTGTTTCTCTGGTTCTGTTGCTTCTGTTTCTCTGTAGAATGCTGACTAATACAGCCATCTGCCAAGTACAGTCATACTTTGTGGCCCACCCCAGATGCCCCCAGCTCTGTTTCAGGATTTCCTAGGAAGGCAGTGAGTGAGCAGAGCAGTAGAGGTTGGGGTCTCATGGTCTAGTCTTCATGTAACAGCTAGTGGGTCAGAGACTTACAGTCACAGGGGCTTTACTTTTAGAAAGTACAGTGCGTAAAAATTTAAACCGGTGCAAAAGGAGAAGTTAGGAGCTAATTTTTCACTTGAAAAATAGGTTTCTCCACTAGGTCCCTTTAATGAACAGCTCCCTCTTTTCTATTGAAGATTTTGATTTGCACATGGATTACCTCCAGTGAGCTCCCCGCCCCTCCGCTCCCAGCCTCTCCTGCTGAACCTTGAGTGACCTTACTGATCAATTCACAAGGTTAATAATATGATGGCTTATTTCACAGCCTGTTCTCGAACAACTGGCATGGACCTGGGAGTTGCCCTGTGGCAGAGAGCTTTGGTTGATTTGTACCCTTTTTGTTTGTTTGGGTTTGATTTTATTGGATGGACCCCGAATCAATATTTGAGTCCTTTTCTCATCATTCAAGGGCTTGCAGCAAGCCTCGGCTCACCACTGCAATGACACGTATCCCAGAGGGAAGGCGCCAGGGAACTGGAATCATTTCTAATGGGTCCTACCAGGGATTCCTGTCGTCAGAAAGTGGCGTCAGGCTCAAAAGAGCTCTCAAGAGTCAATGGGATGGAGATTTTTCTGTTTGTCTTGACAACACAGACCCTTGGCAGGAGTCAGCAAATGTCAGTATTATCTGAAATAGAAGTGTCAAAATATCTATTCATAAATGCTTATTCAGTAATAAGCAAAGCTTATGGGCCCCTGGCCCCTCCATTCTTGTGTTAATAACCTGGGCATTTCAGGGTCTCTGTTGATCAGCACAAGCCTGGGAAACACCCCTCCTAGGCTCTCAGGAAACGTTTCCCAAGCTCCCCTCCCTTCCCAGATGTCACCCACACTCATTCCCACCACATCATTCACCCTAAGATGAAAGTGACGGATAACAACTTAGTAGGATGCTTCAGAGACTTGCAAGTGCGACGTCAAGTCAATGATGTTAATAACTCTTTAAAGGGCGCAGATTTTTTTTCTGAGGATAGAGGCCTCCCAAACTCCCCCAAATCACAGAGTGGGTACCCCAGTCCTTCATGTGATGGTGATTCTTCCATAGGCCCTGGATGAGTGTTCTATGAGAAAATGACTTTATCTTTAGAGTCTCCTATGAAGTCCCCAAATGAAGTGTGGACTCGACTTATCAGACCACAGCAGTCGGCAGGGACTCTGTACGGTGCAGGTGTCAGAGGAGATTTTTTTAAAAATACACTTATGTATTTATTTATTTATTTTTGGCTGCGTTGGGTCTTCATTGCTGCGCGCCGGCTTTCTCCAGTTGTGGTGAGTGGGGGCTACTCTTCGTCGTGGTGTGCGGGCTTCTCATTGCAGTGGCTTCTCTTGTTGCGGACCATGGGCTCCAGGCACGTGGGCTCAGTAGTTGTGGCTCGCAGGCTCTAGAGCGCAGGCTCAGTAGTTGTGGCACATGGACTTAGTTGCTCTGCGGCATGTGGGATCTTCCCGGACCAGAGCTTGAACCCCTGTCCCTGCATGGGCAGGCGGACTCTCAACCACTGCGCCACCAGGGAAGTCCCCCGAGTAGATTTTTTAATAGAGGTCGTCCACATGATGTGAATTAATGGAGGGATTTCCCACACTTCCCTTTTGTGGTAGTTCCTGCAGTGTGTACCTGCCCATGCTATTTATCCCTTCCCTTTCATCTCCACCACCTCTTGCCCGAGCTTTTATCTCGAGCCCTCACATTCACTGGCCTCAGGTTGACCATCTACGTCGCAGGTAGCTCTTTGCAGGCAGAGGCCAGCTCTGCAGAGAGCCATGTGCTGCCAGGCGACACCTCAGGGGTGCATTCCTACCTTCAGTACAAGCGGAGTGCGCTGGTAAACACTGTGTCCCCTGCGCTAGATAGCGTGGTACAGCTGTGAATGGGGCAGACCCACGCATGAAAGGTGTGGGTGACACCCAGCCAGGGCATAGGAGGGAGCTGGCCGGCGCCTCCCTAGGGGGTCTCCAAGGTTTTCTGGGTGCGATCTCCAGGGCCCCCTGCCTGGGAGCAGGCTCTCCTGTGCTGCAGCCCTCGCCTCTGCTGTGAAGCCTTAACTGGGCCTAGGAAACCACTCAAGGGTTGTCCCCTCTCTGCCTAGTAGGTGGAGGCAGAGGACGACGTCGAGACGTTGTTCTGAAATCAATTAGAGTGCGATATGTGTTATGAAACAGCAATACAGCCCGTGGAGCTGCCATCAGAGCCAGCTGCTGGCAGGGCGCTCTGACACCCTGACTTGCTGGATGCTTTTGCCACCCGTGGCTGTTAGGTTCCTGTGGTGTGGAACGGGCATTTGGGGGCCCACCCCAGCTTAATCGGAAGTCAGGGAAGTGATGGAGAGGGAGAGGCATTAAGACAGAAGGAGGAAATGGGATGGGTGTTGAAGAAAAATATCAGGGTGCCATTCCCACTGCCCCTTAGTTGTTACTTTCTTTGTGTAAGGGAGTAAGGCCAGGTTCTCCTGCTTCATTCATTTTGTAATGAAAAGGAAATAATGCTGTGCAGACCCTGGGGATCTGATAATGCTTATTGAGTTGGACACAGTCAGATTTCCATGGCCCATTTCCATGCCTTTTGCAGAATCATCCTGCCCCACGCACATTCGATTGTAACTATGGGTCACTGGAGGCTGTGCATGTGTGTGTGTTATGGACTGAATGTTTGTGTCCCCCCAAAATTCATATGTTGAAACCTAACCCCCAATGTGATGGTGTCAGGAGTTGGGGCCTTTGGGAGGGGATTAGGTCATGAGGGTGGAGCCCCCTTGATGGGATTAGTGCCCTTATAAAGAGATCCCAGAGAGCTCCTTGTGCCTTCCACCATGTGAGGACACAGCAATAAGATGGGAAGTGGGCTCTCACCAGACACTGAATCTGCCAGCGCCTTGGACTTCCAGCCTCAAGAACTTGGAGAAATAAATGTCTGTTGTTTAGAAGCCCCCCAGTCTATAGTGTCCTGTTGTAACAGCCTGAAAGAACTAAGTGTCAGGTGTCTAAAGACAGACTCTCAAGCTCTGATAGAAAATATCTGGGCATGTCTGGGCCATGATGTTCTGCTTTGTAACTGATGGCAGGTAATTGAGCTCATCAGGCGGGACAAAGTAGTCACCAAACTAAGGGCAGAGGTTAAATCGGGTGATGTTGCTTTTTTCGGGAACACATTGATTTATTTTATTAACTTGTGTTTTTGTTTTAAAGTCATACAGCCTCATGGGATAAGTTCACTTTAAATTTACTTTCAGAGGTGATGCAAAGTTAAGGAGATGTATATATATATGTTTTTTTTTCTGCATCTGGAAGGGCAATTCCTTTTTCTAAAAGAAAATCTTACTGGAATGAAAGATCCCCAGACTCCACCATCAGAGGCTGAGTAGTGGAAGAATTCTGACTTCAGAATGAGTGCTGGTTCTATATCCCCTCTCTGCCGCCTACCAGCCATGAGAACCTGGCGAGTTGGCTCCTTTCCTCACCTGTAACACACTGTGAGCAGATTCGCTGAGATGATGGCACAGAGAGACACCCACTCATTAAAAAATCATTCAAAGCCCTGTAGCAGTGATTTGCCACCATCCTCTGTTTAATACATTTCTAGCTGGAGGCTTCATTTTTAAAAAAAATATGTGACCTCTTTGAGAAGGATCATTCTGGACAGCAACGACTGTGGATATCATGTCTGCAGGCCCCGGGCTTGTGTCCTCCTGCTCTGGGGCTGTTTTCCAAGGTGGAAGGTTGGAAACAGAGAGCCTAGAACACCATCATGATGGCTTCCCTTCACTAGGAAACTGGAGGAACAAAAATGCACATCTAGCAGCTGTCATTTGCAATCATATCCATTTGTGCAAGGGCCCTGTGGCCAGTAGGAAGACCTTTCCCATAAGGGGAGCTGGCTGCCTCTCCCCCACAGTCGTGTGGTCTCCCAGCCTGCCCGCTGGCACATAGGAGTGGCCTGGTAGAGACAGGGCTTGGAGCCCTCTGAGCTGGACACCAGGACCTGGCTACTCTTGTCCCTGCAGTTGACCCCAAACTGTTCCTCTTCTGGGGCGGATTTTATGGCCCCACTCCTGCCTGTTTTTGGCTGAGTGCGTACTGCCATCCATAGTGCTGCCCGTGTGGTTCCCTGGTGGCCAGTCTGACAGGCGCACGGTGGTTTATCAATGGATGAAACCCTTGAACACTTGCTTATATATTCTTGTCAGTAACTTAACACGGCCTTGTGACATGTTCACTGACCCACACGTAGACAGAATCTCTATAAACAGCCGTTTTGCCATCTCCAGTCTGCCACGTGGGCTGGCTTGAAAACAGGTCTTTCTGGTGTCTCCTAGAAGCAAGTGGCAGCGGGGCCAGCGGCAGTGATTTCTGTGAAGGTTGAGGAGCCCAGGCTGACATCTGGAGGTGGGCAGGTGCCTTTGGGGTACAGAGTGGCCCTGCCGGAGATGTGGCCAGCACACACAGCCTAACCCGCCTTACGAAGTCTTAGGGCCAGAAGGAACCTTTCAAGATCCTCCCGTGCAAGTTCTTCACCTTTTCACATTGCCTGAAATATCTGATGCCAGCTGTGCATGTTCTCACAAGGAAAAGGCACATATGCACACACACCCCTGCAATTTTGCAGACCATTTCAGGAGTTCACCGACTGTCTGAAATTTATATATGGACCACAGATAAGAGACAACTGAGCCAGGGTACTCTGGGTCGCCCTATTCCCTTATTCACTGGTGAAAAGACTCTGGTGCCCTCATTTCTGTCTACCTAGCTAGTTTGTGGCGGTTTATATATATATATTGGATATTAACCCCTTATTGGTCACATCATTTGCAAATATCTTTTCCCATTCAGTAGGTTGTATTTTTGTTTTGTCGATGGTTTCCTTTGCTGTGCAAAAGTGTTTAAGTTTAATTAGGACCCGTTTGTTTACTTCTGCTTTTGTTTCCTTTGCTTTAGGAGACGGATCCAAAAATATATATATATATTGCTGTGATTTATGTCAAAGAGTGTTCTGCCTATGTTTTCCTCTAGAAGTTTTATAGTATCTGGTCTTAAATTTAGGTCTTTAATCCATTTTGAGTTTATTTCTGTGTATGGTGTTAGAGAGTGTTTGAATTTCATTCTTTTAAATGTAGCTGTCCACTTTTCCCAGGACCATTTATTGAAGAGATTGTCTTTTCTCCATTGTATATTCTTGCCTCCTTTGTCGTAGATTAATTGACCATAAGTGCCTGCTCTCTCTTCTGGCGCATTGACCTATGTGTCTGTTTTTATGCCAGTACCATATTATTTTGATTACTCTAGTTTTGTAGTATAGTCTGAAGTCAGGGAGCATCCCATCTTTGTTTTTAAGCATCTGTCTGCTCAGACCCAATCCCAGTTGTCCTATGGGCAGTGAGAATGAGCCTGCCATTGGAAATTCATTTTTATAAATGGTGTCAATTACGTTTCTTTGGCAGTGGAGAAATCACGCTCTTAGAGAATGAATGCAAAAGGAAATTAAAGACACCACCACCAGCATAAATAGATGAGGAATTCATAAATATTATAATATCTCATGGAGAAAAGATGATGTCTTTTAGCCTAGAATAGTGCCTGTGACATCAGCCTGTTTGTGTATCTGTTTTAAGGTATTCATTTTATGTGGGGCGGGATCAAGTGGATTGAAGATTAGGTGCCAGTGAGGATACACTCGTTTTCTGGTGGAAGCCCCACCCCTCACCTGAGCTTTAGAAGGACAAATGGGAAATGTTTTAAAATGCAGGAATTGCAATTTGAGGACGGGGAGGGAAAATACTGTGTGAGAGTCATTGAAGGACTATTACAGGAGGCTTATCTTTGGACTTGAGACATGGCTTAACATAATGAAGATCTTTTCAGCACAGTGCTTGTGGAAGGGGAAGTATTGCTCCTGCCGGGGGTCTTCAAGGGGAGCTATGAATTTCTCAGCAAAGTGGGGTGTTCCAGGACTGACAGGTGTCGTGTCAGTACTGACCAAAAAACCTCAGCCATGAATAGTACATCTGTCGAAGGCAAGTACTAGAAGAAGCTTAAATTCAGTTATAGAACCAGATTATCAAGGGTGGATTATCTCTGGGAAAGGTTCAATCCCAGGCTAGCTTCACTCTGAGTATTTTTGGCATGCAGCTTATTTTTGAGCCGTTTTTCCTTCTCAGTTGGTGTGTGCTTGGGAAATACATGCTGATTTTTAACGTTAGTTTTATACACACACACATATTATACGAGAAAGTTATACAGAGGAAGGCAGACCTGCTTCCTTGTCTCCCCTCCCCCACCCTTATCATGCCAGCCAGGTGTGTCACCAAGCCTGATAGTTTTGCCTTTGCTTTTGTATTCTCCGTGGCCTCGAATTTTCTTGTCACTTTTCACCTTTATTGTTTTGGTTGATTAAGAGCTAACTATCTCATTGTTTCGCGTTTGAGAGCTAGTAAAAAAAGCTGATTCTAAACAGACACTAGAAGTCAGTGGGATAAGGGTGTCTTGGAGATGGAATTTGTTTCAGGAGAAAATCTCATTTAGGATTAAAGACACCACCGTCAAAATCCTGCAATTTAAAAAAACGTTGGGAATTCCCTGGGAGCCCAGTGGTTAGGACTTGGTGCTCCCACTGCCGGGGAAGGGGCCCCGGGTTCAATCCCTGGTCGGGGAACTAAGATCCTGCAAGCCACACATCAGGGCCAAAAAATAAATAAATAAACTGTGAACTAATGGGCTGAGAACTTCGATTCTGGTTCCTTTCAAAGGAAGCACATTTTTTTTTCACTCTTGTGTCTTTCTCACAACAAAATTTGCTGCGGCAGTGAAAGCCCATGCTGTTTTTGAGAAAGGAAAATGCCTTCAACTTTTTTACAGCCTAAAACATTCCCAGAAGCAAATAGTTTTTTCTTCTAACTGTCATGTGTACACATGACTTTACGATAATGCAGGATACAATGATGACGTCAATTTTGTGACTGTTTAGAACGAACTGAATGTTATCAAGAATATTTACAGTTAGTTCAAACAATGATATGCCTTTCCCATGTATCCAAGGCTTTAACGGGTCAGTTCTTTCCAGTTTTTAAAAAAAAAGTCTTAATTTTTAAAATCAAAGATTTTTTTTTCCAGTTAAGGGAGCAAAATATTTAGCTCTCCAAGAAATGCAGGAAGCCAGAATGGTTCATTTGGGTGTATTACTCACTTAAGGTTTTATGTCCTTTGGAAAGTTAAGGAATAAATATTTAGGCAATTTTGAAAGGATGGCAAGATGCCAATATGTTACACTAGCAGAACACAGAAAGAATGTATGTGTTCTGAATGTAAAGGACAACTTATTGTTGTCTGTCAAGGATTTAATGATGTGAAAGATTTGAAAAATTGGAGATTGGATATATTCACTTACTGTAGAAAAAAGCTGCTTTCTCCTGTTCTTTTAAACGTCTGTGTTTGCTTAAATGTTCCTTTGTTCACTAAAGGATGTAGACAAGTGTCTTAGTAAATTAACTTGGTTGTTAATGTCTTTTTGAAGTTCATATTCAGGTTTAAAATTTCAGACTGTTGAACTTTAATATATCAGTTAAGATTAAGGTTGGCTGCAAGTCATAGAAAACTACAGATAATCATGAGTGAAACAGGATAGAGGCTGTTTCTCTCTTGTACAAATTCTGGTGGGTAGTCTGGGGCTGGCGTGGGTTCATGGTGTCAGGGATCCAGGCTCCTTGTAGCTTGTTGCTCTGCCTTCTGTGGCCTTGAGCTCATGCTCCAAAATGGGGCGTGCATATCCCAGGCAGCAAAATGGATGAAGAGACAGAGAAAAAGGGGCCAAGGTGCATGTGAACTGGCCAGAGCTTAGGCGGTTAGCGACGCCTTAATGCAAAGGGGGATGGGAAATGGAGTCTTCATTCTGAGACATAGGGGCTTGAAATCAGGGGCTTCCTCCCCATAAGAGAAAGAGAGGGACTTCCCTCATGTTGCAGTGGTTGGGAATCTGCCTGCCACTGCAGGGGACACGGGTTCAATCCCTGGTTTGGGCAGCTTCCACATGCTGTGGAGCAACTAAGCCCATGCACCACAACTACTGAGCCTGCGCTCTAGAGCCCGCGAGCCACAACTCCTGAGCCCGCGTGCCACAACTACTGAAGCCCGTGTGCCTAGAGCCCATGCTCTGCACCAAGAGAAGCCACCACAATGAGAAGCCCACGCACTACAACGAAGAGTAGCCCCCGAGTGCCGCAACTAGAGAAAGCCCGCGCACAGCAACGAAGACCCAACACAGCCAAAAATAAATAAATTTTTAAAAATGCTTAAAAAAAAAGAAGTAGCAAAGAGAAGCAGTAACGATACTGCCCTGCTTTGGATGTAGAACCTTTTCCTTCCATGAAATGGCATCCAAGTTAAGGATTCCTCTCCATTTTCACGATAGCATTTAGGTAGCAGATATTCACGCCCAATTTTAGCAGTGGATAAATTAAGACATTGATTGCAGAAAAACTTGCCTTGGGCCATACTTGAAATCTATGTTCTCGGTTCTACTAATTCCTTTTTTTTTTGCATCCGTACCAAACTTGGTGCTTTATTATCATGTATATTATTGGTTGATTAATGGGCTAGATGCACCTGGGATGGAAAGGGGATCAAGTAAATAAAAATTTCCCCAGCAGTTCTTTCATAGATTGTCTTTTTAAAATCAAGCTCAGTACTTAGAGCTGAACGGACAGGGTCATTTGGAGCGACTGACAACCTTGGCTAAGATGCGGGTGGATGATTCTGGGTCTTGGTTCACGGCCAGGAACCTACACCTCTTCGCATTCTGGTGAGAACCGGACTGCTTTATCTCTGCTGCCCACAATCCGTATCCACATGCATATTTCATGATTTTCTTACCTTCCAGTGGCTTCTGGAAAAAAAAAGAAAAAAGAGAGAAAGACACATCAGAGGCGAGAGCAGAAGTAAACACTTTGCTGTCACTGGCCCTGAGGCATCAGGATGGATCTTCCCCCACAAATCTGAGTCCCTCCCCAGGAGACTCCGTCTAGGGAGCGGCACACATGGGGTTTTATGCTAGGATTTGGCTGGAACAACACAAAGAAGGGCTATTTTTCTACTCTTTTCAATAGATGGGCTTGAAAGAGGTGGGGCTTTCCCCTTAGAGCAGACCGTGGAGAGCAGAACATAGAATTACAGGCAAGTTCTCTGCCCTTTAGGGGTTAGGCTTTGAGGAAGCTCTTCCACGGGGCACTGACGGGTGTTGGCAGCACCGTTACAGTTCCAGAACCCTTCCCAGGGCGCCGGGACAGACCGACACTGCCCACGGTCTGTTTGAGGAAAAGGAATTACAGGGAAAAGCACCCTGCATGGGTCACTTAGTAAGACCACGCAAAGCCGGGATGCTCAGAGAGGAGGTGGTTTTGACTACGTGGAGGATGGAGGATGGGGTGGGGGGAAGGGGGAAGAAAGCTATGTAACTTTTTCCTTTCTCTCCCAGAGCGGAGTCATTCGCTGTGTGCACCTGTCCAGGTGTGCTCGCCTGCTTTTAGACCTCACTGAGGAAGGAGGCAGATGAGGCCCAGCATCACCTATCAGTGTGCATCTGCTCTGGTGGGGCTGGGCAGTCAGCCTGGGAGCCTTTCTCATCTGGGACTGGAGGAGCCCCTGCTGTCACTGCCGTTGCTGTGACCTGACTTCCTAGTGACTGAGAATATATTTGATGTACAGGCAGACCTGGTTTTATCGCACTTTGCTTTATTGCACTTCATTGTGTTTTTTATAAGCTGAAGGATTGTGGCAACCCTGCACAGAGCAGGTCTGTCAGAGCCATCTTTCCACTTCATGGCTGTGTGTCACGTTTTGGAAATTCTTGCAGTATTTCACACTTTTTCATAATTAGTGTATTTGTGATGCTGATCTGTGATCAGTGAGTGATTTTTTTTTTTTTTTGCGGTATGCGGGCCTCTCACTGTTGTGGCCTCTCCCATTGCGGAGCACAGGCACTGGACGCACAGGCTCAGGGGCCATGGCTCACGGGCCCAGCCGCTCCGCGGCATGTGGGATCTTCCCGGACCGGGGCACGAACCCGTGTCCCCAGCATCAGCAGGCAGACTCTCAACCACTGCGCCACCAGGGAAGCCCAGTGAGTGATCTTTGATATCACTATTGCAAAAAGATTATGACTCCTTGAAGGCTCCGCTGATGGTTAACATTTTTTAGCAAGGAAGTATTTTAAAATTAAGGTATATGTACATTGTTTTTTTATACATAATGCTCTTGCACACTTAATAGACGGCAGTATAGGGTAAACATAACTTTTATATGCACTGGGAAACCAAATATTTTAGTGACTTGCTTTATTGCAGTATTCGCTTTATTTCGGGGTCTGGAGCTGAACCCTAAATATCTCTGAGGTGAGCCTGTATAGCAGAAAAGACCAGGCTTTGAGGCCTGGTACCACCCTTCACCTTGTGACTTTCGACACGTTAAAGGATTGTCTGTCCTCTAATGGCTTGGGACATTCTACCATTTTGTCATGGAGTCAGTCTCTCTTTCAGAAGACACCATGGTGTGGATTCTTGATGAGGGCTTCTCAGTGAAGTTCCATGCTATGCTCTGTACCTCATGTTTTGCTGATGAAAAATATCATTGAATTCTTTGGCTAGTACAAAGAGGAGGAAACTGTACTGTTATTAAATACCTGCTATGTAAACACTTTTACATAGATTCCCTCCATGAAGCTTCCCAGTAACCTTCTGTGGTTGGCATTCTATTTCTCCCTTTACAGACGACGAAACTGAGGGTCCTAGAGGCCCCTCGCCAAAGACGTCTGAGCTAATAGTTGACGTATCCAGCATTCACATCTATGCCCACCTGACACCCCCAGCTCATACCCTGCTCTCTACCCTACACAGTTTCCCAGCTCAAAGCCATTCTGCTTACTCAGCAATGAAGGGAAAATGGAAACCTGGTAGCCCCAGCCCAGTGGGTAGTAGCAGTGCCCTTTTTGTTTTAGTTCATAGTTTTTTTTCTATGAACAGTGGCCTGGGTCTGCCCTTATCATTCTTCAGTTTTTTATTGTGCCCTAGTATATTCAAAACACTATCTCCTGGCTAAAATTCGCTAAGGGGTAGAGCGATTCAGAAAATCTGATTCTTGTTTAGAACATAGTAAGGAACAGGGGGGATTTTATGTATGCTCAAGCCTAGGTTTACCTGGGGACGTGGGTTGCCCTGTGCAAAATGCTATTCTGTGCCGTTATCCTGCTGTGTGCCTAGTCTTGTGTTCATTCCAGCAAGTACTTCATGGTATTGTTGTGTGCACAGCCTTGTGCTAGGTGCTGGGGAGGAAATACAAAGAAATAATATGGACCCTGTTCTCTAGGAGCTAATGGTTTAATTAAAGAGACAGTATGTAGCAGAGATTCTCACCTGGGGGTGATTTTGCCCCCAGGGGACATTCGGGGGTTGTGTGTGCTGCTGTTGGCATCCAGTGGGAGAGAACAGGGATGCTGCTAAGCAACAGGACGGCCCCCAGGACAAAGACTGCTCCAACCCAATGTCAGTCCTGCCCACACTGAGGAACCCTGGTGTGTCCCAAGGGGCAGCATGTGATAATGCTGAGGACCAGCGTGGGGGGTTGGGGGGTGGGAGCCCCCTGAGCGGAAGTCACAGGGGAGAGATCAGGGCACACTGGACCGGCTGTGAACGTGAACCGTAGTAGAATTTCGGCCCCTGGAGGGGGGAGGGGAAGGGAAGTGTATTGGTGTGTGTATGTGTATATCTGTATATGTGTGTATGTGCAGGTGTGCCTTGTGTATGTGTGCACGCCATGTGTGTTTGTGTGTATGTGTGAATTGCATGTGTATATGTGTGCACGTGTGGGTATGTTTGTGTGCATGTATGCACACGTGTGTGCATGTGTATATGCGTGCACGTACATATGTGCATGTGTGTACATGTGTTAATGTTTGCAAATGTGTGTATATGTTTGCATGTGTGTACATGTGTATATGTGTGTGTGTGTGTTTGCAACTGTGTGTGCGTGTGTATATGTTTCCGTGTGTGTGCGTTGCTGGGCTTGTGGGAGGAGCCCTTCTCCCCCTGCTTGTGCCGCCAGGTGCCCGCACATAATGTATTTAAATACGTTCAATGAGATGCGCGAACCAAAAACTCCTGGGAGCCAGGTTGCAGCCCGGTGGCAGGTCCCTTGGGGTGGCGTGTGTCACAGCCATCTGGCAGCCTGGGCTACTTTTAACAAGTGAGGAGAGAGCGGCTGGGCAGAGGGGAGAGAAGGAGAGAAGGGACGTTGGCAGAAGCAGGCTGTTGGGGAGCGGGGCGGGGGCACTTGGAAACAGAGATCTTATCACGGGACAGAACTTTCACGTCAGGCCCCTCTGAGCTGGGCTGGCTCCACCCTTAGGAATGAATGCATTCGATGGAGGATTAACTGACAGTGATGACTTAGCCTGATATTTTTGTTTTGTGCTTCCTAACACAGCAGTCTTCTTTCCTCTGTTTTTGGGCCAGTCCTTCCGAGCTAGGTCTGCAGCTCCTGCAGTGTGGTCTGGAGGATGGAAGATCATATTAGAACGTTTCTCTGGGCATCCTGCTTTGTGGTGGTATTAAAGGTGCCAGGTTTAAAAGTCCAAGCTCCTAAGCAGGCAAAACACTGGCCTTAGGACAGTTAGCATTTCTCAGGAGACTTGAACCTCCTTCTGAGGGCACCTGGCCGGCTTTGTTATGGACAGAGGACCCCATAGGTGTCCTGCTTTCCCGCCTTCACTGGAGCATGGTAATCAGATCGGGAGCCTATTGACCAGACCTGGCAAGGCTGGGTTTGCGAGCCGCTGGGTACGTGTCCTACTGGAGACCCCGATGGGCGCTTTGTCCCCTTCTCTCCCCTCCCAGGAGGTGGCTGCTCTCCCAGGTTGTCCCTGCTCTGCATCCATGTCCCCTCTGACTGTCTCCTGAGATGTGACCCACATCTCTCGGGGGCAGGGCTGAAGCCTCACTGGTTGGGGAATTTCAGTGGCTGATGGCAACAGAGCAGTGGCGTCTCACCTCTTCCTGCTTCCAACAGAGAGAACAGTCATGGACCAACATCACCTTGTTCCTTAGGTGTTTTTCGTTTTTGTTTTTTTCTGGCTTGCTGTTTATTTTTGAGGTGTTTTATGATCATTATTACCCCCATCACCCTGATTGGTGCAAAGGCAGTGAGAGTGTGAGAAGTGTTAGTGGAGCGGGTGCAGGATTGCAGGGTGCTAAGGTGAACCTTGATGGTGGGACTTGTGTGGCCGCCCTCTGGACATGAGGATGGAGGACTCCCAAGAGTCTTCAAGAACTGAAGTTGTTTTTAAGAGCTTCTGGACTTCTTTTCTCTCAAGGCCCCAGAGAAATGAACATTCTTCTGCAAACACCCAGCGTGGAATAGGAAGGCACAGATCGTCTAAGACCTGCTGTATAATTTTTTTTTTTTTTTTTTTTTTTGCGGTACGCGGGCCTCTCACTGTTGTGGCCTCTCCCGTTGCGGAGCACAGGCTCCGGATGCGCAGGCTCAGCGGCCACGGCTCACGGGCCCAGCCGCTCCGCGGCATGTGGGATCTTCCCGGACTGGGGCACGAACCCGTGTCCCCTGCATCGGCAGGCGGACTCCCAACCACTGCGCGACCAGGGAAGCCCTGCTGTATAATTTTAAAGGCAATAAAACTGTGATGTAGAAGCTTCTCGAAGGTGGATCCAAAGCTTCCACATGTTATAATATCAGGAAGATTGGTCTTTACTTTCTGGAGGGGACTTTCCATGGCCTGAGTGGTCCATCTGACGACTTCCTTGGCCTGAAGTTGTGCCCTTTACAAACGGGGTCTGTCCTTTATTTGTTTATTCAGCTCAGTTGCGCAACCAAAAATAAATAATAGTGGAAGCAAATGGGGCCGCATCAGAGTCTGTTTCACAAGAATTTAGTTATGCTTCTCACGGCAAGATTGGGGGTTTTCTGTGCTTTGAGGCTTTATTGCTGTTTGTTCTTTATCCAGGCCGGCCCTGCGATCTCAGGCATATACCACGTACTAACAAGATAGAATGAGGAGGGCTGCTCTGATGGAACAGGTGATTTCAGACAGCTGCCTTCTTCCTCGTCCTCCCCCCAACCTTTCCTGCCCCCATCACATCACATCACATGTATACGAGAATTTACCATTTTCCCCAAAAGAAGGGACACCCCAGAATTCATCCTTTTGTATAAGAGGCATAGACTAGAAGCAGGGGGATCTAGGTGGATTCCAGTCTCTGCTACATGCTAAATGTGTGAGAGCTGGCAAGTCACTTAACTTCCTAAGCCTTTATTTTCTCATCTGTGCAATGGGTATATTATGCCTGTCTAGCCAGCTTCCTGGGGTTGCTGTGAGGATCAGAGGAAACAGTGTATGAGCCAGTGCTTGGGACATTTAAGATTCTCTACACGCTGTAAAGGAGTAAATGGAAGGACCCAGGCCATCTCTCTTCTGTTCATCCAGCGCTGGGTACCACCAGGCATAGGCAGGAGGGTGGGACCCTGCTACTTCCGGTCACATTGTATCCTTAGCTCCTAGCACAGCTCAATAAATGTTTGTGGAATTAATGAAAGGAAGCAAGAAAACAGTCTTTTAATATTCCCCATAGAAAGGCAGAGCTGGGAACGTTTTCCAAAGGAACTGCACTAATTAGAGGAAACGATATTGGGTTGTTTGTTACAGTGCTGAGCACCTCATTAAAATTTTTGAGGATAGCAAAAGAATTGAAATCAGGGTCTCCCAGATCTATCTGCACCCCCAGGTTCATTGTAGTGTTATTCACGGCAGCCACAATATGGACTAAAAAATCCTAACGTCCATTGATAGAAGAATGGATAAAGAAAATGTGGTATACACCTACAATGGAATATTATTCAGCCTTAAAAAGGAAAGAGATTCTGCCATTTGTGACAACATGGATGAACCCAGAGGACATCATGTGAAGTGAAATAAGCCAGTCACAGAAGGACAAATACCGTGTGATTCTGCTTATGTATAGAGGTGTCGAAAATAGTCAGACTCATGGAAGGAGAGAGAAGAATGGTGGTTGCCAGGGGCTGGAGGGACGGAGAGATGGGGAGTTGCTTGTCAGTGGTTATAAAGTTTCAGTTATCATGATGAATAAGTTCTAGAGCACTGCATCTGTAGTTAACAACACCGTATGGTGCCCTTTAAAATATAAGAGGCTAGATCTCATGTTGGTTGTGGTAAGTGTTCTTGAAAATTTCTTTGAAAATTGTTTCAAAAGAAACACAGTTTTTTAAACTTATTTACTCATTTATTTATTTTTGGCTGTACTGGGTCTTCGTTGCTGCACGTGGGCTTTCTCTAGTTGCGGCCAGCGGGGGCTATTCTTCATTGCAGTGAGAGGGCTTCTCGTTGCGGTGGCTTCTCTTGTTGCGGAGCACGGGCTCTAGGTGTGTGGGCTTCAGTAGTTGTGGCACGCGGGCTCAGGAGTTGTGGCTCACGGGCTCTAGAGTGCAGGCTCAGTAGTTGTGGTGCACGGGCTTAGCTGCTCCGCGACATGTGGGATCTTCCCGGACCAGGGCTCGAAACCATGTCCCCTGCGCTGGCAGGCGGACTCTTAACCACTGCGCACCAGGGAAGTACCAGAAACACAGTTTTTAAGGGTAGGCGAGGATGAATTTTTGAACGTGTTGAAAGACTTACAGCTACTGTTTGAATATGCTTTACTGTTTGGAGTAAGGCTACAGCCTGGATTTTTCTCGCAGCCCTGTTTCCTCACGATTCTTTGTTCCAGTGGGTCGTGTGCACAGTCTCCCTCAAGCTGATCGACACCATGGAGGAAACCAAGAGGCTAAGAAAACCCTGGTCCAGTGGAAATAAGGTTTCCTTCGGCAGCTCAGCTGGTATCTGCCTCCTGCAGGTGATGGCTCTGAGGATTCCATCCTGAGAAATGAGGGATGCCCAGCCACGGCGAGGCATCCCTTCTCTTTTTAATTTCTGTTCATCAGGTTGGAGAGGCTTAAGCCTACCGAGATGAATCATATTGTGTTGAAGAGGGAGTCTCACCTCCTGGTTTCCACTGAGACAGTGATTTGCCACTGACACCAGGAAATCCTATTGTTGCTTTTCCAGGAATGACAAGGGGAGTCATTGATTTAAGCCCCGCAGCTGCTCCCATTTCTGTAGGTTGCTGGCCAAGGGGACACCCAGAGGAAAGGCAGCTTTTGCAAATTGGCACCGTGTATGGGCTAGTGGCACCCTGAAATTTCAGTTTCTAGAAATCCACCAGTCAGGTCCCCCTTGACTCAGGCTCTTTCCCCCTCAGCTGGGCCCTTATTGCTGTTTCAGATTCTTTTATTTACTGATTCCCTTGCTGCCTCTCCACATCACGAATTTATCTTTCCCGTTTCCAGTTGGGATTATTTTGGTCCTTCCTTCATGTGAACGTAGATGCTTCTCAAGACTGTTTTCTAGAATGAGCTGCTCCTCTTTTCTCTTTATGCATCTCCCGTGTTCACCTTATCTGTCTGATCTCCTGGGGAGCTTGCAAAATGCAGAGGCCTGGGTCCTGTTCCAGCTTGTCTGATTCCCTGGGCCTTGGTGGGGTTGAGACCTTTTAACAGGCATCCCAAGACACCCTGCGAAACAGCTCTGGGATGACGATTCTCAAATCCCGATCTCCGGTTGGCTGCCTGCCCTCAGCGAGAAATCCTCACTTTCAACTCTGTGCCCTTTCCCTCTGTTTATCTCTTTGGTACCTCAGACGAATCCTTCCAGAACTAAAGATGTCATTATTTGCAACAACCGAAAGGTGGAAACAACCCAAAAGTCTGTAGACAGATGATTGGATAGACAAGATGTATACAATGGAATATTATTCAGCCTTAAAAAGGAAGGGAATCCTGACACAGGCTACAACATGGATGAACCTAGGGACATTATGCTCCATGAAAGAAGCTAGTCACAAAAGGAAAAACACTGCTTGATTCCACTTACATGAAGTCCCTATAGAGTCATCAAATTTGTAGAGACATAAGTACGATGGTGTCTGCCAGGGCCTGGGGGGTGGGGAATGGACTCTTACTGCTTACTGGGGTCAGAGTTTCAGTTTGGGAAGATGAAACAAGTTCTGGAGATGGATGATGGTGATAGCTTCACAACGAGGTGAATGTACTTAATACCTCTGAACTGTACGCTTAAAAACGGTTGAGATGGTAAATTTTATGTTACATGTATTTTCCTGCAATTAAAAAAAACCAAACACATCTATCTCCCCTCTCACTCCCCACCAACTGAACTCCTTATATCAATGCCTATTTAGTTGATATAACCTGGAGAAAGCTGGGAGGAACCCACTTCACTTAGTTTGTGCATTTAAACCAAAGTAATAAAATCAGAACTATACTTGGCCCTTAGACTCTGTAAGTTTATTAAAGGAAAACGAATTCATAAGCAACATTAACACTTCTGGAAAAGAGTCTCCCCACCCAAGACTGGGTTGGCAATTCTGGCGGAGTACGAGGTCACCTTTGAGAGGGGGTGTGGGCACAGAGGCTGTGACCATTCACATCTTATTACATTTTCTGAGATGCAGGAAGGTATCTCAGAAGAGGAAGCGGCCTGCGCCAAAATGCAGGGGTTGGCGAGAGCCTTCACTGGGTTCATTGCAAGTCTTTCCGTTCAGCAGCTGCTAACGGGAAGGGCCGCGGGCCAAAGGCACCACCTACCTTTGGTGAGCACGCTGATAGCTACCCTGAGCCCAGCACACACACAGCTATTTCCTGACCTGGAATCCCGCTCTTGGAGGAAAAGTGATTAGAGACAAGTGTTGGGCTGGACCAGTGTGGTTTGATCACGACACGAGTGAACGTGGATTGTCACCTTCCTCTCAGATGTGAATTTGCGTGTCTTGACATGGGTGGGGTGATGGCATTCTTTTCGTCCAGAACTTTGAGAATGTGACTTCTAAGTGAACCTTGTCCCCAGACAGGTGCTGGCAGATCCCTGCCGCTGCACTTAATACGCTGGGGTTTGTCCTCCGTTCACCAGGGACTTTGTCAGTGACCGTGATTCAGAAGTAGCCACAGGGCACAAGGTGAATTACACAAAGGCCTGGGTTACACTGCTTGTTCCCTCCAGGCCCCCTGGCTGGATGCATGTTTCCATTTGGGGACCGGGAATCACTGAAAAGAACATTCTCCGTTGTTGTCTGCTTTCATTCTTATGGGGAGGAAATGCCCTTAGACTTTCAAACAAAAATCGTGGTGTGGGTCTAGAAAAACCTGAGTATGAACCCCAGCCCTCGCCTTCAGCATCTGTGTGTCCTGCTGGCCTAAATGCAGAGCCATACTGTTCATTTTAGGATGGTTTGGGAAGCTTTTTGAAACCTTCTCCAAAGCTGTCTTAAGATCTCCTTAAATCATGTCCTGTTATCCACCACAAAAGCGTTCTTTCCCTCAAGACGCACAGCTGAGAATTGACTGTATTTTCGCTAAGGTGGCTGCATACGGGTGAAGCAGAATTGGATCGTTTGCTGAGAGCAGTGTGGTCCTAGTTTCTAGGCCAGCTGCCAGGGCAGCCTCGGGACCACCCGGTAACTCAGCCCTTCTGCAGAGTCACCGACACATGTGATTTCATTCTGGTCATCGCTGAGTGAATCAGAGGGCCCTCCTGCAGGATGCAGAGGGGACGTGGATGTACAAGCTTGGCATTTTCTGAATTCCTGTGCATTCATTCTGCAGGAAGACAGTAGAAATGAATGCAGATGAGTGCAGAAAGGTGGTGCCCACAAGCTTTGAGAAGCCTTATTAATTCAGCAGCGGTGTGTACACACTGGATTTCTCATTGCTTAAAGGCGGTCCCTGCTCTCTGATAAGAAGCAGAGACCGAGGGAGGGAGAGGATTAGGCTGTTAGGTCTTTGCAGAAGACCTGGATTCTGAAGCAGGATGGTTTGACCTTCACTTTTCATTCCCTCAGCAGTTATACTGTGTGCATGGCTTAAATGTGCAGTTGATGTCCCACTTTGTTGCAAAGAGGCTCGACTTATTCATCATCGGGGCCTGCCCTGTCTCCCCATTTCAGTGCACTTCAGGTGGCAGGGAGTCTAGGTTTTGGAATTGAACATCTCCCTTCCTTGGCCTTCATGGATCGGCGCTTCAATTCTCTAGTCAACTCAGATATTTATGACCTGGTAGGGCCTACCAGCTAGAGGTTTTCATCTGTGGCTGCAAATGAGAATCTCCTGGGGGAACTTTAAAAAAAAGGCACATACCCAGGCCCTGTTCCAATCCAGTTGGATTAGAATTTCTGGGTGGTGCCCAGACACTGGTATTTACAAAAATCAACTTTTTGGGCGATTCCACTGGGCAACAGTACAGAGAACCCTGGGGCCACACAGAAGGAGCCTCCTTCCAGGATGGGCATGGGGATTTGTTTCCACTACATAGAACCTAGGAATGGACCGTCTCTAACTTCTCACCAAGCCAGCAGCATCTCCAAGCAGGAAGAGCAAGTATGCAGGTGGAGAGCCTCATCTATTAGCAGGCTGCATGAATTCACTCAAAAGTGTGGGTTTTCTTTTTCTGTGTCTTCATCTGTGAAATCGAGATGATCCCTGCCCCGTGTTCCTAGCTGGGCTGTTGGAAAGGATGTAATCAAATCATACATGTCCGGGAAAGCACAGTGGTAAAGAGAATGAAACACATGCTAGAGGAAGCTGTCATTATCCCCTGGCATATTTTGGTGTAATGAGATACCCAATGGATTATAACTCTGTCTAAACCCTTAGCATGTGGCTGGAGGGTACAAAGAAGGATCAAAATGTGTCAAGTCACCCAGATATTTATAAAACCCTTTCCAACAGAGGGACTCAGGTGGGCTCCACCAAGGCCCCAGAAGACACTGCCTTATGCTCCCCTGGTTTCAGATCACCTTGAAGTTTCTACCACCGGCTTCACGAAAAGCCCCCCCGTTTTTTTTTTTTTGCACCTGCCCATCGAGAGATTCAAGGCTCATTCCTGGGGCTGTAATTAAATATAGTACGCCTCATTTTAATAGATAAGGCTTCCTTTTGGCCTTCAGGATTTAGACTGCCTGGCTGCCACCCTTGTGTTTTATTCCTTGTTTCCAGTTAGTTGCTGCTTTCTCCGTGTCTTTGAGCCTGAAAGTGGACTTGGCAGTATCTGTGCGTTTTCTTAAACCCAGGAGAAAGGTTGTGCTCATAAAAGCTCACTAAAGCTCATAGGGGCGTTTGCTTATGTCCGAGGGAAAAATGTTTCCTGGTCCAGGTGATTTCAGTCTGTTCAAAGAGAGCAGGGGAAAAACAAGCAAACCGCCATGGGGCTGATGTTGACAGTTCCCGTAATAGAAGGACCAACGTGATCAGGCTTTGTTTAACTTCGCTTCAGTTACCGTGGTCCCTGGGTATCCACTGGGAATTGGTTCCAGGACCCCACGGCCAGCAAATTCACAGATGCTCAAGTCCTTTATGTAAAACAGTGTAGTATTTGCGTATAACCTACGCAATCCTCCTGTACACTTTAAATCACCTCTAGGGTACTCATAAAAAACATTGTCAATGCTGTGTAAACAGTTGTCAGTGTGTGGCAAATGGGAGTTTTGCTTGTTGGAACTTTCTGGAATTCTTTTCCCCAATACTTTCCATGCATGGTTGTTTGAACCTGAGGATGCAGAGCCCTCCCATACGGACTGTATTTTCTTTTCCTGAACAGAATCAAGAGCACAGACCCTAGAGAATACAGCTGGGGTTGTGTTTTCACCCCATGATGAGTGGCAAAGGTTTGGCTTTCCTGCCCAGTCCCGCTCCAGAAGAGGAAGTTCTGATGGCGGCTCATGTGGGCAGTGTTCCCAATCACGTGTTTCTGGCTGCAGCTGCTTGGATGGGTGTTTTGCTGGCTTTATTGACGGGCATCTCATTTTTCTGCCTGTCCAAGGTCTTTTTCCTGGCCTTCCTTCCTAAATGCTGTCTGCAGGAGAGTTGTTATGTGAAGCTTTTGAGTTCTTGGAATTGGATGTAAATAAATCCTATGAGCCTCTTGCAGGAGGGTGCTGCGTTACCGTAAGTGCTGGGAATTCTGAGCCTGAACCGCTGGTTGGTTCATCAAGTCACAGAAGGAGCCACAGCCCCACAGAGGAAGGCCTGTTAGGAGGATGTGAGCCTCTTGAGGTCAGGCTCCTTGACTTCTTCCTAAACAGTGCTTAATGAATGTTTGTTGAACCAATGACGCTTTATCCTCTATTTCAAGTGAAAAAGTAGTGAAAGCCCAAGTGATGGATGTGTTGTGTGTCCACATTGGTCTCCTGTGCTCAGATCAAACATTTGTTCATCTCGCGGTCTACTCCGTGGCAGTGGTGGGCCGTGCTTGATCCCGAGAGCATCATGAATGACGCTTTCTGCACCCAGGCCCTTGTTGCTGTGCTGTCTTGGAGAGATCAGACTTTCCCTGGGTTGTTGTGATGGGGTAATGACATAAGAGGCTCCGAAAGTGCTTTGCAGCTGGAGAAACATTAAAGTGTGCAGTGTGGAAACATTAAAGTTTCATGAATGCTAATACTCATAACAGTTATCTCATCAGCCTGCTCTCGTGAGGCAAGAAGGAGATGTGGCGCAGGCTGGCTGATTAGCAGAAGGGTCACCCAGCACCCACATCTCTTGCTTGTATTTAGCGCTCTATCCATCATTATGCAGATTTCATAGGAATTTAGGTCTGTCTTGGATCACACCTGGAGTGTTTGCATCAATAAATAAAAATTTATTATGATAAAAGTAATAACGTCCGTTCAGTCCTGGTCTGCCATATGCTAGACACTGCCCTGCGGGATCATGCTGATTTAATCGACACAGTGACACAGTGAGGTAGGACTTTTATATCCCTTGTACAGATAAGAAAACTGAAGTTATTTGTCTCAAGTCACATAGGAAGCAGGTGGGGCAAGATTTCAACTCATAGGACTGCCTTGCTTCAAAGTCTATATTATTAATACAGTTGTCCCCCTTTATATCATGGGGAATTCGTTCCAAGACCCCCCCTTTGATGCCTGAAACCTGGGATAGTAATGAAACCTATTTATACTTTGTTTTTTCCTATATATACATACCTATGATGAAGTTTAATTTATAAATTAGGTACAGTGAGAGATGAACAATAATTAATAATAAAACAGAACAATTATAACTCTACTGGCTCTCTCTCAAAATATCTTATTGTACAAATGCAATGCCTTTGCCATCATAACGAAGCAGTCACCACACACTGGCCATAACTTTGGCAGTTTGAGGTGCGACAGCAAAACCAGCGTGTATTTCTTTTTTCTTCACAATTTCACGGATGGAAGAGTCTCTTTTTTTCTTAATTAATTTATTTTTGGCTGTGTTGGGTCTTTGTTGCTGCGTGCGGGCTTTCTTTAGTTGTGGTGGACGAGGGCTACTCTTTGTTGTGGTGCGCGGGCTTCTCGTTGCGGTGGCTTCTCTTGTTGCTGAGCACGGGCTCTAGGCACGTGGGCTTCAGTAGTTGTGGCGCACGGGCTTAGTTGCTCCGCGGCATGTGGGATCTTCCTAGACGAGAGCTCGAACCCGTGTCCCTTGCATTGGCAGGTGGATTCTTAACCACTGTGCCACCAGGGAAGTCCCGGAAAAGTCTTCCTTATCATAGACCGAAGCAACCTCAGCATACAATTTTTTTTTCCTTTCCTTATTAAGTCGAGAACTTTCACCTTTTAACTTAAAGGAAACACTTTATGGCCTTCTCTTCAGCATATCTTAATTGCCAGCATCACTACTCTAGCGCTTTTGGAGCCATTGTTAAGTAAAATAAGGATGACTTGAATACAAGCACGGTGATACCAAGACAGTTGACCTGATAACCAAGGTGGCTGTTAAGTGATTAATGGATGGGATAAGCTGGACCATGGGATAATTCACGTCCCGGGCAGGACAGAGTGGGAAGGCGTTATTTCATCATGCTACTCAGAATGGCTTGCAATTTAAAACTTAGGAATTGTTTATTTCTGGAATTTTCCATTTAATACTTTTGGACCGTGGTTGACCATGGGTTACTGAAACCATGGAGAGCAAAACCTTGGATGAGGGGGGACGGCTGTAAATATGTTTTTTTGTTTTGTTTTGTTTTTTCTGCTGTGCCACTCGGCTTGTGGGATCTTAGGGCATGGATTCAACAGAGAATGCTAGACTACCATAGGCTTTTGTCAAAGCTGGTTTGCAACTTGAGAGAAGAAACTGTATATTTCACTTTTCCCACTCAATAAGAAGCGCCTGGTTCATAGCTAGTGCTGTGCGTTTATTGGTGTATGTTTATAACCCTTTTTTTTAAAAAAATGCTTTTTAATTTATGGACAGTAAAAATCACTCTTGCAGTGGATAGTTCTATAAGTTTTGACATGTACCTGAAATCATGTAACCAGCATCACCATCAAGATACAGAACATTTCCATGCCCACCAAATTCCCTTGTGCTACCTCTCTGTCATCAGAAACTTCCCCCAGCCCTGATCCATGGCAACCTTTTCCTATAGTTCTCTTTCTCTATAGTTTTTCTTTGCTGGAATGTAATATAAATGGAATTACACAGTATATAGGTTTTTGAGTCTGGTTTCTTTCTCTTAGCCTCATACATTTGAGTTTCATCCATGTCGTTGCATGTATCAATCGTTTGCTCCATATTTCTAAGTATTATTTTATTGCATGATGTCCAGTAGTTTGTTTGAATCACTCACTAGTTGAAGGGCTTTGGGGTTGTTTCCAGTTTGGATGATTATGAATATAGCTGTTATAAGCATTTGCATATAGGTTTCTGTGTAAACACGTTTTCTTATTATTTTTTTTTTCTGGTATGCGGGCCTCTCACTGTTGTGGCCTCTCCTGTTGCGGAGCACAGGCTCTGGACGCGCAGGCTCAGTGGCCATGGTTTACGGGCCTAGCCACTCCGCGGCATATGGGATCTTCCTGGACCGGGGCACGAACCTGTGTCCCCTGCATCGGCAGGCGGACTCTCAACCACTGTGCCACCAGGGAAGCCCCTAAATGGTATTTTATTGTATACAGATTTGCACTGGATGTAGAATTTAAAAATCTTTGAAGATTTCTTCCACTGTCTTCCAGTTTCCATCATTTCTGATGAGAAATTTGTATTCATTTTAATCACTGTTTCCTTTATGGTGTGTTGATTTTCTGTGGCTGTTTTCAAGATTCTTTTTTATCTTTGGTTTTTTAGCAATTTGAATATCGTCTCTGTGTTCTTCTCTTTGAATTTATTTTGTTTGGGGTTTGATGAGCTTCTTGAATCTGTAAATTTATGTCTTTTACCGTATTCGGTAAGCTTTCAGCATTCTTTCTTCAAACATTTTTCCTGCGCCAATCTCTTTCTTCTCTCATTTTTGGAGTGTAGTGACATGAATATTAGATCTTTTTTTTTTTTTTTGCGGGCCTCTCACTGTTGTGGCCTCTCCCGATGTGGAGCACAGGCTCTAGACACGCAGGCTCAGCGGCCATGGCTCACGGGCCTAGCTGCTCCGCGGCATGCGGGATCCTCCTGGACCGGGGCACGAGCCTGTGTCTCCTGCATCGGCAGGCGGACTCTCAACCACTGCGCCACCAGGGAAGCCCCAATATTAGATCTTTTGGTATTGTTCCATAAGTCCTTAAGGCTCTGTTAATTTTTTTCAACCTGTTTTTCTCTACCCTTAATATTCAGTATTTTGGTTGCTCTGTCTTCCAGTTTATTGACACTTTCGTCTGTCGTCTACATTCTGTTATTTCGTGCATCTAGTGGATTTTTTAAAAAAATATAATTTATTATATTTTTCAAGTCTAAAATTTCCATAATTTTTATTTTGCTCTGAGAACTTCTGTCTTTCCATTAATTTCAACAGTATTCAAGCTTACTTATGGAATATAGTTAAAATAACTGCTTTAACTTTTTTGTCTATAATTCCAACATCTGAATCATCTTGGGGTTAGTATCTATTGATCTATTGATTGTGTTTCCCTCCCTCCCTCCTTCCTTCTTTCCTTCCTTCCTTCCTTCCTTCCTTAACAATTTTAGGTTGTATCCTGGATATTTTGAACATTATGTTGTGAGACACTGGGTCCTAATCAAAGATGCTGGAGAATGATTTTTTTGTTTTTAAAGAAGGAAGTCAACCAGGTAGGGCTCAGATGACAAGTCTGTCTCACCTTTTGGGGGTGGTAGCAACCATGCCAGTTCAGTTTTCAAAGCCTTTGCTATGTTGTTTGGCCCTGCCCCACATTTGTGCTATTTGTGAGTTAATTTTGGATTAATGTGGTTCTTTATATCAAAATTTACTTCTCAGAGCCATTGCTTCTTTGGGTGTGTTTCACAGTTGTGCGTCTCATGGGTAGCCTGGAACTTGGGTTGATTCATATATAGATTTACAAGATCTCCTTCCCCAGCCCTCCCCTCTCTGGGATTTTCCTCACACTCTCAGTCTCAGCAGTCCTTCTTCCCAGTTCTCTGGTCAGAAAGGTGGATGTGTCTTAGAGTTTTCCCCTAAGCTATTGTGCACCCCACATAAGCTATTGTGCAGCTCTGTGTAACTGGGGCTGCCCTCAGGGCAAAGCAGTGAGAGAAAAGAGAGAGTACAAAAGTAACCAGCATCCCCTGCACTCTCCAGACCACAGGGACCCCCTTTTTCATTTCCTTTGGTCAAAGAAATGGGTTATTTCTTTGGCTCGTAGGGTCTCATGATGTGCAGCAGCAGTGCAGTGCCGTGACAAGGTCCAGCCTTAGATCAGGGCAGGGAGGAGAAAAAAGAGGAAATACCTGGGATATCCCATCACACTCTTCGGTTTTTAGAGGCTCCTTTTCCTAGTCATCTGGCCAGAAAGAGGAGATTTTTCTTGAAGTTTTTGTTTTCTTCTCCCACTGTGTATTTCTTTGATTGGGCCCACTTTTGAATCGAAGCCAAGAGATAATGGAGGAAAATTTAATCCAGGAAACCTGCCAATGTGTGTTTCTTCAGTTTTTAACTTCCTTCTGTATCTGATATTGTTTGCTCTTCAGAGGCCTCAAGAAGTTGGTTTTTATGTTCCGTGCAGAGATTTTACTTGTCATCAGGGGGAGAGAGAGGCTTTTGTGAGGCTTTTCTTCATCCTGGCCAGTCCCACGAGTCTTACATCCCCTTTCCAAAAAACAAACGGTAGCATACTATTTGCTTGGCACTTGTTTTTACTTGTTAGTATACATTGGAGATAACAATGATGCTATTAACAGTGACAGTAAAACAACCATTATTGAATACTTTTAAGTGCCAGGCTTTGTTCTAATTATCATACATATATTAACCTATTTAATCCTCGCAGTGACCCTATTAGGTAGGTAGTATTACTAAGTAGGGGGTATTATTTCCATTTTACAATGGAACGATACCTCTTTGTGGATATTAAGTAACTTGTTCAAGGTGACATAGCAGTCAGTGGAGGAGCTACCTGGTCTGTTTGGTTCAAAATTCCTTACACATAACTCCAGTTATATAATAATAATGACAATGATGATAAAATCCAACACTTACCTATCACATGCTAGCTAGAACATTGCTATAGTGACATATGTACAGATCACCTTCAGAATGAAATGCCTTTGTGAACACATTTCTCATTCTAAGGTAACAAGTACATTCATTCTGCACGTAGGAAATCTGAGAAAAGTCAGGTGACTTGCCAGAGGGGTGGCAATAGAATTCTCTAGAATAGAGAAGTGGTATTTTCAATGATTGTTGCTGTCCTCTCTGGAAGGTACCGTATATTCCTAGCCAGTAAATCTTGGAGAAATAGAATCATAGGAGGTTAAAGTTGGAAGAGACTCACATGGTCTAAATTTACGTCCTGATTTTATTAATCACACATCATGATGTAGGAGAAAGCATCTTGTCAAAGGTAAAATGATATATGATGTTAGTTGTTTGCATAAGGAATCAGTTCTAGAGAGCTAAACTGATTAAATCCTTAACTTCATTATCGTCATCATAACTGCATTTATAGGACACAAATGTCCCAGGAACTCTGCAGAACACATCTCTGATGTTTAAAATAACCTTGCAGAATAGGTATTATAGTCCCTATTTTTTTAAAAATGGAAAAAATGAATGCTCAGAGATGATAGGAAACTTGCCCAACAAAGGTGCCCCACAGTATTCCTCCACGTGTCTTTACTGAGTACTTCCTACCTGTAAGTATTTGACACGTACTAATCGTATGTGTAATTATCATGTAATACGTCGTCCTGATTGGGATACTTCTCTGAGTGAAAGGGAGACCGAGTAGTCATTATACTGGGACTGTCCTGGGCAGATACAAAATGCTGTAGATGGCCAGTGTTCGTGAGTGTGTATTAATAGGTCTGTGGGTCTGTTTCCTAAGGCCATTAGAGGTGAGCCACATGGAGCTGGGTATTCCTTTATGCAGTGGACAGAGGCCACTTACAAATTTGCTCATCCTTGGGGATTAAGAGAGGCCATTCTTTAAGCCAATATAGTTTTAAAATGCAAGGGCTGTGAAAAGTCATGAAGAAAGCCCTTAAGCTAATATATATTTAAAATTTTTTTCTCTAGGGCTAGGTACTCATGAGCCTTTCAAGATGAATATTATTAAGTATGGATGGGAGTAGATAAGATTCCTTCCCCCTGTATTACACTGAGATGAGGGTAGATCCTTCCTGGAGGTAAGGCTTTAGAAATGGAAATGACTTAAATGTGATTTTTTTTCTCTTCTATTCTCATGAAAAAGATATTTATCCAACTGGTCGTGATGTATCGAGCTGGGTAATGTGCCTGTAATACACATAAGCATATAATGCTTATTGCCATTCTAAGGAAGGGACTCATATCCCTGTTCTATGTATGGGGAAACTGAGGCTCCGAGCGGTTAAGTTACTGCCCCAAACTTGCAGAGCTGATTGGTGCTGGTGTAGGGATTCGGGTCAAGGTCTGGCTGACTCCGGAGGCCGTGTGCTCCTCAGCACTTCTCTGTGATGAACTGGGAGGCTCTTGTCATCAGAACGAGGAACAGGGTGAAGCTGCTCGCTCCCTTCAAGCTGTTAATGGGGAGTATTGGGCAGTCTGACCTCCTGGGTGAATATGAATATCGTGCTTGAGGAAAGCACTAGACTGAATTATCACCCCAGTGTCGTAAGTGCCTGGGCCTTGGGCCAGTTGCTCAACCTTTCCTGAGCTCAGTTTCATTTTCTAGGAGGTGAGGGGATTGAACTTAATGATTTGTGTGGCTCGTCTGACAGTCTGCGGTCTGAAATTGACTGGGGTCCCCATTCATCATGGTGGACATTCTGGTGGGAGAATGCAGCTTGCTAATTTGCATGCTAAGAGTTTGACAGATGGAAAGGCATGCAAGTCCTGTTGCGATTTATACAGGACTTAGAAGAGTTTACAGGAGGGGTGTCCTCGTGGCTTTGGGGGTCTAGGGGTGGCAGTGGTTCTCATGTGTTTTCTGCCAGGGGCCGTTTTTGTACATTACTTTCGTGGACCCCATCCATCTTTCTGCATTGTAATTCCAAGCTTCCTCCCTTCACTTCCATTGTTAGTCTGGAGGCTGAGATGATTAGAAGTCTGAGATTATCCAGGATCAAATAATTAGAGCACAGGCTTAAAGGACCCTGAATGTCAGGCTTCCCCTTGGCAAATAGAACAGAAAGTGGAAGTTGCATGAGGTTTACATTCATGTCAGTAGTCTTGCTTTGGACATTAGTGGCGAGACCATCACAATTTGATGATGAGTCTCTGATACTTGTTTTTCTTCAGGAGGAGGTAGTGTATCTTAGGGACCCAGTCAGGCAAAAAAAGCAAGGCTCCCTCCAGCAACCCACCCCCAAGTGCGTTCATCCTCCTGTGCCTTGTGCTGAAATAGGTTAATGGTTGCTGGGGATGCGTGGACATTACCAACCTCAGAAGTTTCCTTGTGCCCTGCCCCTTTCTCATCTGTATGCATCACATTTGCTTAAACGGATTGTCTGCAGGCAAAGTCCAATTATTTGGAACCAAGTTCCTAATGATAAACACAATGGCTCCAGTGTCTGTCATTGTGAACTTCCACAGAGCAGGAGAGATGGCGGGGAGTCATCAGAACTGAACCAAACCCAACCCATTTTGCACAAAACAGCATGGTAGGGCACTACTAGTTCAAGATGCGTCTTCCATGTTGAAATGATAAACTGTCAAATGCAGAGTGATTATAACTGAAGCAAGACTTACACGTTGCTTTTCCTTTCTTTGTTTCCTCGCGATAGTGTTCTCATAATGTACTGTCTGGGTCGGTCACAAACCGAAAAATAACTTTTGCTGGCTTTCCTCACAGGGTGGTTAATGTCGTAAATAACTGCTAAATGATGAGTTTGGGTCTAGTAGCTGAGGCCAGGGAATTGATAAAAAAGGCAAAGGAGATTTTCTGTCTCTAATTACAATGATTTATAATCTAGGAATCAGGGAACTCTTTCATAGGTCATCTTTAACAGGTCCCTAATCCAGCTCTTCCCAATAGAGCATGTTCCAAATGCTACCCAGTGGAGAGCTTTGGCCAGATCTGCTGATCATTTCCACTCGACAGTGCTCTCCCTGGGTACACTATTGAGCAATTGAACCATTCCTAGAAGAGAAAAAAAAAATCTTAATTTTCTCCACTCATAATTGGGCTTCTTTTTCTTAATTTAATCCTTAACCTTGTGCTTTTTCTTTTTAAAAAATTAATTAAATTTTAAATTTTTGGCTGCATCGGGTCTTCGTTGCTATGCGCGGGCTTTTTCTAGTTGCGGCGAGTGGGAGCTACTCTTCATTGCGGTGTGCGGGCTTCACATTGCAGTGGCTTCTCTTGTTGCGGAGCACGGGCTCTAGGCACACGGGCTTCGGTAGTTGTGGCACACGGGCTCAGTAGTTGTGGCTCGCGGGCTCTAGAGCGCAGGCTCAGTAGTTGTGGCGTACGGGCTTAGTTGCTCCGCGACATGTGGGATCTTCCTGGATCAGGGCTTGAACCTGTGTCCTCTGCATTGGCAAGCGGATTCTTAACCACTGCACTACCAGGGAAGTCCACATTGTGCTTTTTCTTCTTTGTTGTGTAGGCTTTTAAAAAGTTTATGTTGTCTCCATTCATTCATTCAATAGGTATTTATTGATCACCAAAAGAGTCACGTTTAATTCTCTTCGTTTTATTTTCAAGCCTGACCTTGCTGCATACATCACTGTTTATGGGCAGTGGTTGGCGTTCCTCTGCCCTGAGCCATCTCCTCCTTGCATTGTTTGTCTGGCTATGAGATTATTTGTCTAGAAGGCTGTGCCCCAGGCATCACCCCATGTCCCATCTCCTGGTCCATATCCTGTAATGGGATACAGTACTCCTTCTTAGACTGACCAGCTGTGAGTTTATCCTTTTAAAGCCCGATTTTTCAGGCCGTAACCTTCCAGTTGTGTTTACTGTAAAGTCACAGTGTCCTCCATGCTCTGCTTTTTAAAGTTTTCCTTGCTTCTTCTATCTTTTTTTTTTGCGGTACGCGGGCCTCTCACTGTTGTGGCCTCTCCCGTTGCGGAGCACAGGCTCCGGACGCGCAGGCTCAGCGGCCGTGGCTCACGGGCCCAGCCGCTCCACAGCATGTGGGATCTTCCCGGACTGGGGCACGAACCCGTGTCCCCTGCATCGGCAGGCGGACTCTCAACTACTGCGCCACCAGGGAAGCCCCGCTTTTTCTATCTTCAATGCCTTTATTTTAACGGCTCTGTATTATCGCCGTCATCCTCCTTTATGCTCACTACTCTGCATTGGGACGTAGACCTCCACTCTAATTGGGTAGTTCTTGTGGCCATTTTATTAGTAAAGAAGTAGACTTGACAGATAGTGAGAGTTCCTGTGAACATGGTATGAACAGGTTGTGGGTTTATTATTTCACGTAAAAGAATTTAAAAAAATAGGGAAACCAAGACTAGCGTGCTGGCCCTATGAAGGCGCAGAAACCTGGGTTCTTTCTGTCTCTCTATTCTGTCACCACTAGGAAGAACTCAAGTTCACAAGCTGACTGCTGGAGAACCAGCTGTCACGTCCTTATTCTAGAAGCAAAGGAGGGGCAAGAGACAAAAATATATGCATCACAGCAGGTCAGCCCCCTTTAAAGAGTCTTCTGTAAGCCTCACATGATCACTTTGGTTTAAATCTCGTTGACCACCTCTAGCTGAAAGGGAGGTTGGGGATTGTAACTTTGCAGCCTGGTGTATTAGAGTTATGTTAGCTGTTGGAACAAACCAGCCTCCAAATTTTAGACCCGGGCTCCTTGCCTCTGTGGCACTACCCTCCTCTAGGACCTGCTGTCCTTAGCATTGAGTGGGCAGGTGGCAAACACGGATGGACAGTCCCGTGTGGGATGTTTCTGGGTCAGCCTGGAAGGGGCCCAAGGCATCTACTTATGCTCCATTGGCCAGAGCTCTGTCACTTGGTCATGTGTCCCTGTAAGGCTGGGAACTAGAGTCCAGCTGTGTGTCTGGGACGGAAGGGAAACAGGCTTGGTGAACAGTTAGCCACTGGGCATGTTCCTGCCCCCGCGATGTCAGGACATTAAGACACACAGAGATTCATGAAACGATAACAGTCTCAGCCCAACACAAACTCCTGTTCCTCTTTCCCATGGGGACTCTTCTCACGGGGTCACCAGGGTCAGGCCTTGTCCCTTCCGGGTCTGTCTGATGACACCAGCACTTGATATTTTCTCCATTCTCCAACTTCTTGTCCATCCCACCAAATTTAGCTCTAAATTCCACAGTGACTTGTTTTTATTTGCTCAGTGCTTCCTGGATCTTGATTTTTGTTCCTTAAACCTGTGAAAGCAGGGACTTTAACCTCTTCTTCCACTGTCATTAGTGGGTAGCGATGCCCTGGTAAGTGATGTGTCCCCCTCATGAAAATGAACAAGAAGTCCTCTGTGGAATCCAAGATCACGAGGCCAGGAGTTAAAGTTAAAACTTTCTGGCCAGCATCCAGAGGCCATTCCGAGGGCCTCCAGGCCTCTTTAGTCATGTTCTACCGCTGTCAGTTTCATCCTCTGAACCTGGAGAAGGCCCTCCCTTCTCTAGGTCCGGGTTTATTGTAGAAAACTCCCGCTCCTAAAAGGTTACTCACATGCCCCTGCTTTGTAAAAGTATGACGCTTCATTCTGGCCAGACCACGTTTGTTCTCTTCTTCCTCTGAGTTCTGGTAACGTTTTTTGTGCGTGTTTTTGTTTTAGGGCCTATCACCTCATCAGAACAATTAATATGTATGGATCACACCAGGGAGTGAGGGTATAATTCCCATCTTTTCATTTAATCCTCCCAACAGCCCTGTGAGGTATGGGGTGTCACCATCTCTATTGTACTGAGGGAGAAATGAGAGGTTATTTACATCATGGGGTCCAGTGCTACTGCGAGTGGAAGCCTGTCACTGCTATGCTAGGATGGTAGGTGCATCGGGGTCTGTCCTAAGAAACCAGGGCCCAGGGCTTCCTTCCTTATCTGTCCCCAACTCTGCAGTTCCTTAAGGCACCATTGTCTACTCCGCCTTTGGTTAAATGTTTAAAATATCATGAAATATTTCAAATTTACCAAAAAGCACAGAAAAATAAATGAACAGATTACTACGTACCCACCACCCAGCTTGAGCAAATGTTAATTATCACTTTGCCATGTTTACTTTAGACGTCTAAAAAGTTACGGATGCAGGGCACAGTTATGGACATGTGTCTCATTCTTTTGCCCACCCTACAAACAACTTGTACTGGAAGCTGATGTGTGCGTTCTTATTGTGTGTCTTTATACTTTTACTCCATGTGTATATACTGGACGTCCTACAGCCTAGGACTTCGTATTGTTGGTGTGTACGTGTGTGTGTTTTATGGAGTGACATAAATGGCCTCAATACTGTATCTTTTAGTAACCTGCTTTTTCTCACCCATTGTTATGTTTTTGAGATTTATCCGTATTAATTCAAGTAGATCTCATCATTTAATTTAATTGCTAGAATATTCACTGAACATCTCTATTTCTTATTTGAGGCATCTGTATCTCTATAGATAAATTTAATATTATAACACTCTAGATAAATACCTATAACTCTAACTCATTCTTTTTCATGCCTGTGTTACATTCCATGGTGTGGATGTACCATTCCAGCATTACTGGAAATTCATGTTGTTTTCATTATTTTCCATTTCTTATAGTGCTACAATCGGCACCTTTATACCTGTATCCTTATAGAATGCTTTTATTTCTATAGGATAGATTTCCTAAAATGCAATTGAACAGGGATAGCTAGTTCGTTTCCAAAAATGTTGTAGCAGTTTACAGACAGCTGCTTTCCCACATATACTGACCTTTTTTCAACCTGATAAGAACTAAGCTGTTCTGTTGAGGTTTTATTTAGCCTTTTCTGGACCACTAGGAAAATTGAGCATCAGTTAATATGTTCATCGGCCATTCTGTGAACTTCATATTTGTATCCTGGTTCACATCAATTTGCAGGACTAGAGCATCTCCGCTGGGCATGGTTTCTGTGAGCAGCGCCCCCTGGAGTTGTCTTAGTAGGAAGCCCTTGCTATCAGAGGGATATTAACTCTGTCTTATGGGTTGCAATGATATCCCTTTAGATAAATTGGGGTATTATATCCCTCTAGATAAATACATATAACTTTCATTCTTTTCAGTAGCCGTATAGAATTCCATGGTATGGATACACCATTCCAGCTTTCCTGAAAATTTGTGTTTCCACCCCACCGTGTCATTTTTTTTTTTACTTTGCTTACAGTATCTTCTACTTTTCCCCCCTTTTTTAAAAAAAAATTTATTATTTATTTATTTTTTTGGCTGCGTTGGGTCTTCATTGTTGCGCACAGGCTTTCTCTAGTTGTGGTGAGCGGGGGCTACTCTTCGTTGCGGTGCTCAGGTTTCTCATCGCAGTGGCTTCTCTTGTTGCAGAGCACGGGCTCTAGGCTCGCGGGCTCAGTAGTTGTGACTTGCAGGCTCTAGAGCACAGGCTCAGTAGTTGTGGCGCACAGGCTCAGTTGCTCCGCAGCATGTGGGATCTTCCCGGACCGGGGCTCAAACCCATGTCCCCTGCATTGGCAGGCGGATTCTTAACCACTGCGCCACCAGGGAAGCCCTATTCCCCCATTTTTAATTCATAAGACTTGAATATTTTCTCTTCTCCAGTATTGCTTTTTGGGGTTTTGTGCCCTGCTGTAAAAATGTTAACTTATGCATACCTTCCAATTCTTTTGTCCTAGAACATATCCAACATTGTTCTTATATTTTTTAACTGGGAAATTTAAGCAACGTCTTTAAAGAACTCAGATTTTCTTGATATGTCAGCACAGCCCGGCTAAGGCCTGGGAACTCATTTACTAAACAGCATTTGCTTGGATGCTGTATCAGATGCTCTTTTGAAGAACAGTGCCATGACATGTGCTTTCATCTTTTCCTTTTTCAAGTTGACACTTTGATCTTTCCTGTTCAAATGCGGTGAAGCTCAGGGAGAAGGAGAAAGGCACAGCCAGCCAGCCGATAGCTGTGCACACTTAGGAGGAAGGTCTGGATGGGTATTTGTGTTTAAAAAATCAAGTAAAGAAAACAAGACCATCAGGGGACTTCCCTGGTGGCACAGTGGTTAAGAATCTGCCTGCCAACGCAGGGGACAAGGGTTCGAGCCCTGGTCTGGGAAGATCCCATGTGTCACGGAGCAGCTAAGCCCATGCGCCACAACTACTGAAGCCCGTGTGCCTAGAGCCCGTGCTCCGCAACAAGAGAAGCCACTGCAGTGAGAAGCCCGCGCACCGCAGCGTAGTCCCCGCTTGCCGCAACTAGAGAAAGCCCACGTGCAGTAACGCAGACCCAACGCAGCCAAAACAAAAAAATTAATAATAATAAAATTTAGAGGAAAAAACAAGGCCAAATCGTCCCTGATGTTTACCCTTGGGAAAACGCTGGCCCTCAAGCCTCCTGGAGACTGACAGGCGATCTCTTTCGTTCTGCCATCCTGTCATTTTTGAAGGTTGAGACATAGTGATTTGTTCCTGGAGAAGAAAGGAAGGCAGCCGGGAGAGAGGAAAGGAATTCATTTTGCTGCTGCTCGCGAGATGGATCTGATTTAATGGTGAAAACAATTTGTGGATCCAGTTTCTATTTTTAAGCCGACTTTTCAGAAGCATTCAGGTCTGTGGCAAATGAAAAAAGAAAGTTAAATCATTTTAGCGTTACGTTGTGTTTGTGTGTGTGTGTGTGTGTGTGTGTGTGTGTGTGTGTGTGGTTTCCACACATTTCCATAACCTTCTTCTGTTGATCTGTGACGTGACTCGAGCCATTATGAGGATGAAATGCCAGTTCCAGGAAGGGCCTGGGGGGGTGCAGACCAGTTGCTAGGTGTCTGGCAGATTAGCCATGCGATGCAGAGTGGCACATTTATTCTCTGTGCAGCCAGCGTTGGGCAGGAGACGGGCATGCAGACAGCGTGTGGGACGTGGAGCTGTGAGTGCTGGGGTTTGCGCCTCTGCTCACAGTGGGGTCTGAGGGCAGGCCTGGTGTGCATTGCCTTTACGACTCTTATTTGGTGCACAAGGTAGAGTGTCATCCCCATTGTGTGGATGGCGAAACTGAGGCCCAAAGAGGGCACATCTAAGCAGCTTCCTGAAATAACTCAGGCAAGTACAAAGGGCCTGCTCACAGTTTCATGAGGAACTTGGACTAAATGGGTATGAATTCTGCTTTTTAGGGAGCATGAGAATGCCTAGTTAATGTAGCTCAAAGAATGGCATTTTTGAAGCTAGTACTGGGCTTGGCACAGTTCTTTGTGCTTTTTTTTTTTTTTCTTTTAAGTTCTCACTCAGAAGAAAAATGTGTCTTCTAACTGGTGGGTTTGCATATCTCTCAGAGAAAAACCCTCAACCTGCCAAACCCTGGCCATGACCCATGGACCCTAATGCTCTGTCTGGATTTCCCGGCCCTCCCCACTGTTTCCTCCTTCCCACACAGCTCCGGGCACCCTGGCCACCTGCTCTTTACCACACCAGGGCCCTCGCCAGCCCAAGGCCTTCATTAATGGTTTCCTCCTTCTGGAAGAGTCTTCTAGATATGCTTAGGGCCCGCTTCCTCGTTCCATTCAGTTCTCAGCAAAGAGGCCTGCCCTGGCCACCCCATCTAGAAATGTCCATGCGATTCTTTTTGACCCACACTTTATCTTTGTCTCCAGCGCTCACCGACACATGACATATATATTTGTTTATGGTCTGCCTCTCTTCTCACTGGCCTGGGAGCTTCCTGGGGCAGAAAGCTGGCTCCATCCGCCTCCCTTGGCGGGAGGCAGATGTTCACTGCATGCCTGCCGACCAGTCAGCCTGGGCTCTGTCCCCTCTGGGGGCTCACAGATGTAGGGCCTGCTCCCCAGGCAGCAGCAGGGCCTGGGGACACTTGCCCCTGTCCCTCACCACCTCTAGGAAGCAGTGCTGCGTACAGTGGTCAGTGACAGCTTGTAGCTCCGGTTTCTCTTGAGAGTGAAGTTCATTGTCACAGGCCAGAGCTGACTAATGTTTAAACTGAAGATTGTCCCCAGTGTCGTTAAGGACTTCCTGCTGAGCAGGTGCGAACATGGCACGCGCCCAGGCCATGTACCTCTGCTTCAGAGGGGATGGCAGGAGGTACGTCCCTTTACCCAAGAAGTGGTCAGGCTCCTTAATGGGCAAATGTGGGGAGATATTTTGGGGCAGACAAGCCTTTTGGAACCCCTCCCCAGCTCTGGGGAGTCTCACTGTTGGAGGGGTTGAACCTGTTTTACCTTTCATAAATCTCAGAGGAGCCCGACCAGAACATTGCAGTGTCAGGGGAAGGGGGTTGTAGAGTTTCTAAAGGATGCATCCACCTTGCGTCGCGAGAGACACATGTGCTGCTTGGCCCTATTGGGAGAAGCCAAGCAGAAAGGACCAGTGGCCTCTCTGGGCATCAGAGCGTCCAGGTCACCGTTCCTATCATTGAGACTTGGGGAGGGCTGGCAGGGGCACAGTAGACCCTACATTCCTTTCCATGGTCTCTGTGATGGGTCATAACCTCCACGGCCAAGTAGCTGAGAAAAGCCCAATGAACCATATCCCCATGCTTCCAGCCTTCGTTTTCCACGCAGAGGCATCTCGCAGGATGCTCTTTGGTTTTGTGCGTAGCCACCAGGCAGGTGTACTCATTTTTGGCCAGAGAGAATGTCGTCATCAGAGCCTCACAACAAATCGGTTAGTAGTTCGTGTGTGTATGGTTGAACAGCAAGTGTTCCAGCAAGTGACACTAGTGCCTGCAGATGGACATGTGAACTTTTCTTTGACATGGGACAATGTTAATGTGATTATGCTTCAGGAAATGGAGAACCGTCCGTTGCGTTTGAAGATGAAGTCGGTTCCATTCATCGGGAGATGAAGAACGGGTGTGTGGGAAGTTTAGAAAAAGAAGGATCAGTAGGTGGGACCATGCAAAGGTCAATCTTGAGTCTACCGAGTTTTTATACGTTTGAAAGGAATGAAAATTAGTACGTAGAATTTTAAGATATAAAGGCAGTAAGGAGGGGACCTAATTTGAAAACACGAAGGAGTAGCTTAGGAGCACGAACAGAAAATCCAAGTTAAAAATTCACCCACCCTCCTTTCATGGGGAGTGTGGGTTCCTGGAAGTGGGAAGGAAGAGAACACAGTTCTGCCTCAGCCCTTGGGATTGAAATGGACAAACATTGTCAGAAACTTACATGGATACCAAAGTTCCTGGGGGGTTCTATTAGCAGGTTTGCAGGTTAAGCAAGTTTCAGTGAATTTACCCATCAGAACCCAGATGGTCATCGACACAGTATGGGTGAGAATTTGGACAATTTCGTGGGGGGAAATACAATAAGAAGGACCTCTGCAACCCACCCACTCTTCTTACTCTTTCTGAACTATGAAATTAACTCCGCCCAAGGAGGTGGCATAGTTTTGAAAATGAAAAAGCATGACAGTGGCATCAAACCAGAGTTCTCGCATGTCTGTTGATTAACTGATGGGCAAAATTTGAACCTCTTGGAACTTCCATTTTGCCAGTTGTCAGGTGGGCATGATGTTGTCATGCAGGGTTATTGGTAGGATTAGAAAACTGTTGTCAGATAGTTTTTAAAGTAAGCTTTTAATAAGGCTTTCCTAAGCAATGTAGATGATGATGGTGGCGGTGATTATCTAGGTTAGGGAAGCTTCATTCTTTTCACAATAACCCATCTTTCCGGGGAAGGGAATTGTTCTCTAGGCTGAAACCTTGCACCTACAGTGAAGCACAGAATAACTTACATCTTGGCCAGGTTCTGTCTCCAGCCTTGAGTATTTATCTGTCCAACGTGTGCAGCTCAATGATGGGAAGATGTGTAGACCATTTCATCTGCTTGAGGTAGGGAGATGCAGCCAGTTAGGAACAATCACTAAAGCTAAAAGAAAGAGAAGGGAATTTTCTTGGTGAAAATGTAGAAATTGTTTTTATATCATTCACAGCTATAAATAGAGAAATGTTTGCCGTAAATGGATTTCCTGCAGGGCAAAGTTCTATCATATCACTGTGACCGGGAGGACACGTATCTGTTTCTGTTCAAAATGATGTAAAAAGACACAAAGAATTCCCTGTGACACATTGGATTGGATTGAGAATATTAATCAGCTATGTTCATTTCCCCTGTTTGTTCATGCCTTCTGACTGCCCACTGCATGAAGTGACAGTCTTCCATCGCCTTTTATGATGTCCACGGTGTGATTTTAAGTTACCTGTCCAGTGGCAGCATTCCATTCACCCCTCACATCTGGGTTTGAATCCTGGCTCCTTCAGTCCCTGGCTTTGAGAGTTGGGCAAGTTGTTGAACCTTGTTGAGTTCAGTTTCCTCATCTGTAAACTGGGGATAAATACTAATAACGTAGATTTGTATTAGTTTCCCATTGCTGCTGTAACAGAGTACCAGAAACTTAGTGGCGTAAAGCAAAACAAATTTATTATCTTATAGTTCTGGTGAAAAGCTCTGAAGTGGGTCTTACAGGGCTAAAATCAAGACGTTGCACGGCTGTGTTCCTTCTGGAGCGTCTCAGGGAAAACCTGTTCTTTCCCTTGCAAGCTTCTAGACGCTGCCTCATGACCCTTTTTGCATCACTGACCGCTGCTTCTGGAGTCCCATGTCCTTCTCTGATTCTGACCCTCCTGCCTCCCTCTTATAAAGACCCTTGTGATTACACTGGGTCACCCGGGTAATCCACGGTACTCTCCCTGTTTTAAGTCCCTTCACCTCATCACAGATGCAAAGTCCCTTTTGCTATGAAGCTAATATTCACAGGTTCCAGGGGTTAGGACGTGGACATCTTTGGGGGACACTATTCTGTCCATCGAAGGATGCTGCAGTGTTATGAATAGAAATGATGTGTTTTGTAGCTTTATACACGCCCTCACACACATATGTTCTTCCCATTGCACTGTGCCCCATAAATTACCCTCTTCCCGCACTCCCCTCGTGTATCAGCTGCCGCGTTGTTCTGCTTTTGTCTGCTTGCCTTTCTTGACCTCCCTCCATTTCCCTGACGTTTGTGTCTGTTGAAACACTCATACTTCAATTCCCCCTTCCCCCAGAATGAGTTCCCTAGTGTTATGTATGAATGATCTCTATGAAGAAGAGGTTTTCTTCCAAAAGCCATTGAATTTCTGCATTGGTGAAGGTGTCCAGGCTAATGGTGAGCCAGGTAGAGAGGCTGAGTCACCAGTTCACACCAGCCCTATTTGGACGGACGGTTATCCATCCAGCACAGGCGTGAACTTGGCTCTGTAATGGGATTGTAGCTGACGTTTTGTCAATAGGGTATATAGCTAGGACAAGCCTTCAATTAGCTGGATAGTCATTTTGCATAGATGATTATTGGTTATTCTCTGTCCTTTTCCAAACATGTCTCTGCTTCATTAAATAACTTTTAATGGAAAAACAGTGCATGTACATGCACTGGGTATGTAGTAAAATGGGTAAAAAGGAAGAAGACTCCCAACCAGCCTCATTCTTGGGCCTCTCCCTGGAGGCAATAATTTTACTTGCTTCTTGTCTGTCTTCTCAGAGATTGCGTATGCGTGCACGTGCGCCTACGTGTTATGCAAACAGGAACACAGTAGACAATTTGCACCTTTATTTTTTCACTTAACAACGTATTTTGGGGATACTTCCATATTAGCACACATAAGTCTACTTAATTATTTTAAATGACTGCATAGTACTCCATTCTATTTTTAGGTTGCAGTTTACTTCATCAGTTCCCGGTTGGTGGACACAAGCAGAATTCATTCTTTTTCCCTTCACTTTATTGTGCTTCACTGCATTTTCTACTAAGTGGAAGGTTTGTTGCAACGCTGGGTTGAGCAAGTCTGTTGGCGCCATTTTTCTAACAGCATTTTCTTACTTTGTGTCTCTGTGTCACATTTTGGCAATGCTCACGATATTTCAAACGTTTTTCACTATTAATGTGTTTGCGATGGTGATCAGTGATCTTTGATGTCACTGTTGCCAAAAGATGACAGCTCACTGAAGGCTCAGATGATCGTTAGCATTTTTTAGCAATGAATATTTTACAATTAAGGTATGTGCATTGTTTTTTTAGACATAATGCTATTGCACACTTAATAGACTACAGTACCGAGTAAACATAACTTTTACGTGCGCTGGGAAACCAAAGAATTCGTATGACTTGCTTTATTGCTATTTTCGCTTCAGTTTGGTGGTCTCAAACCAAACCCGCAACATCTCTGAGGTGTGAGGATATTTAGGATATTTCCAGTGTTTCGCTACTTCAAACTTTTATTGATTTTTTTTAAACCAGATTATAATAAGCCTCCTATTTTCTTTCTGTAGATACAGCCAAATATCCCTTTCACATAGTAATTATTATTCCAATAAGGACTCTATTATTTGATGGGGGAGCTTGAAAGAATGAGTACCTTGATGTGTGAGTTTGGTTGGCATGGAGCTCAAAGGCATTTCCCTTCAAGTGCTACGTCTGCCCTGAACAAGAATTAAAAGAAGTTTAAAAGAGGGTTTAAAACTATGAGCCCACCAGGGGGTCCCAGTGAGTAGAAATGGCCATGTGAGGGATGGCCAGCTGGGATTAACCATAAATGTCCATCCCGGCTTTGGGATTACGGTTTTGCCCACCACTTGATGATGATGTCCCCCAGCCTCTCCAAAGCCTGTGTATTTGGCGTCAGGAGGATGCTGGATCTTCGTAGCAGTCACAGGATCAGGGGACACAAGTCCGCTAGTTCCGGTTTCCCTGCCATGATGGGTGGGAGTGAGAAAGGGCAGGGTCATTCTGAAGAGCCACCCCTGTAGGGAGAATCTTGGTCAAACAGGAGATCTGTGAAGGCTGCAGGTCTAGGAGGTCTGCATGGTTGACAAAGGAATCTGGAAAATATACTGGGAGTTCCAGTTTCATCCAAGTCATCACGCCTATCATCCAAGTAAAGTGGATTCTTGCAACAGATGCATACATGCCCCACAAAGACACCTTATGTGCCTTTTAGTGTTGCTAGCCTTTTAGCTGAGACTACAAGGACACTCTATAATTCCAGAAGTAATGCCACCACCTTCAAAAACCAGGCTTCCATGAATACTCCCTGTGGATGATGTGCTGAGAAAAAGTGCCCGACTCACTAGGGTTCCAGATCGACCTTTCCCTAGTGACTGGAGAAGAGCAGAGAGAAAATATGGGACCGCAGCAAAGAAGTGAAGGGGAAAAGTTGTGTTATTAAATGAAGCGTGTTCTTTAAAATATGACAGGAGGCATTCATTTGGAATTTATTTCTCTTCCTCATTTGGATCAGTGACGCAATTAGCGGGAAAGATTTACCGCCACAAAAAAACCGTAAGAAACCCAACATGTCACCCGTGAGACAGTGCTGGTGTTTTGCAGCTTCCCCTGGGACAAGCATTGTCATCACTTGCTCCAGTGGTTTTAGAGGCAGGGATGTAATACTTGGAGTGAGAATTGATCCGGGCAATAATCAGGCTAATCGGATGAATGCTAAAGAACATTTCAGCATGGTTCTTGAAGCTGTTATAGAATCTGGTGGCTAATCATTGCGGAATTTGCCAGTTGAAGAGGGGATTTCTGGGTGAAAAAGAATAGCTGCTTTTAGTAGGAATCCCCCTATTCCTATGCATGATTTACTAAAGTTAAGAAGATGTCTCTGATTTGAACTGGTTGGTGAGACACGGGTTGCAATTAATAAGGGCTTGGGGGGCTTCCCTGGTGGCTCAGTGGTTGAGAGTCCGCCTGCCGATGCAGGGGACACGGCTTCGTGCCCTGGTCCGGGAAGATCCCACCTGCCGCGGAGCGGCTGGGCCTGTGAGCCATGGCCGCTGAGCCTGCGCGTCCAGAGCCTGTGCTCCGCAACGGGAGAGGCCACAGCAGTGAGAGACCCGTGTACTGGAAAAGAAAAAAAAAAAAAAAGAAAAGAAAATGTAATAAGGGCTTGGGGTTATACATCATTTTTTAAAAGAAAGTTTGCATTATTTCTAGCTCAAGCATCTACATGAACTAACATGACTTACTATGTAATTGTCAAGTGGAGGGTTTGAGAAGACACACTTGACGTAATAGACGTTGTATCTAAGTGGGATGCCAATTTTCATGCAAACATATTTGTTCTTGAAGTGAGACTTTTTTGGGCTTCTCTGGTGGCACAGTGGTTGAGAGTCCGCCTGCCGATTCAGGGGACACGGGTTCGTGCCCCAGTCCGGGAAGGTCCCACATGCCGCCGAGCGGCTGGGCCCGTGAGCCATGGCCGCTGAGCCTGCGCGTCCGGAGCCTGTGCTCCACAACGGGAGAGGCCACGACAGTGAGAGGCCTGCGTACCGCAAAAAAAAAAAAAAAAAAAAAAAGGAGGAAGTGAGACTTTTTGCTTTGCTTGCTAGTCAGAGCTTTATTCACATGGGGCATGGCTTTCTTCAGGCCAGTGGGCTGAATTAGTACAAAATGTCTTGAGTGGTATATGAATTAATGAAGATATTTAAGTGAGGATTCTACCAGAAAGAGTTAATGCCACTTCTAAAATTGCTGAATTTCTGGCTGGAGAGTTTAGACATTGAGACCATCTGACTCCACTACTGTTTTTATCTATTTGGATTCTCTGGGGTCAGTACGACTCCTCTTGGGGTGAGCAGACAGGTTTTCCTATTTTAAGAATTGATTCTGCTCTGGAACAATAGGTCTCAAAGGCACCTGTCAGTTTCTTTATTGTTTGAAGCCAAATATTACCAACTTCATTTTCTGCTGTTTAGGTTTTTTTCATTTTTTTTCCCCATCAGCCCTTAATATTGTCCTGGCCTGACACTGGGGAAAATAGTAGGCTTAGTGGAAAAGAACATTTTAATTTTTGGTCCAAAGCCTGGCATAACGTCTGTCTGTCCAGTTGCACGTCGCAGTAGTGGCAGTGGGTTAGAGGCGATGCTATTAACAAAGATAATAACACAGCCAATCTGATTTGTATGTAGAATGATTCAAAAGCATGGAAAGGCAGTGAAACAATAATAGCTGACTCTAAGGTAATAGGGCAGATCATTTCAGCACCATCTGATTACGTCTTGGTCTAATTTGGGATGGATATAATTTTATCAAGCGACCGCTTTAGTGTACTGTCGTGAGTCAGAAAGACAGCTCTGGAATTCCTGATTCTGCCTGAAAATGAGAGTCGTCTTTTGGAGGTTTTGCCAGTTCAATTGGACGGACATTTGGGGAGCACCAAAAATGTGCAAGTCACAGCAGGTGGTCAGAGACTCAGTGTTTGTAGATTTTGTGATTAAATTGCTCTCGTTTGACAGAAGAGTTTATTTTAAAATTATGTGCACTTAGGGGAGCCGGCACATCAGCTACTCTTCTTCGATACTAACTGATGTTTGTTCTTAGCAACTTTGGTTTGTAGATCATAGAAATAGGGAAAGCAGAATCCAGAGATCCTTTCTTTAAAAAAAAAAAAATTGAAGTATAGTTGATTTACAATATTGTGTTAGTTTCAGGTGTACAGCAAAGTGATTTAGTTGTACATATGTACGTATTACTTCATTAGAGGTTTTCCATTATAGATTATTACAAGGTATTGACTACAGTTCCCTGTGCTCTACAGTAAATCCTTGTTTATCTACTTCATATATAGTGGTGTATATCTGTTATCCTTTACTCCTAATTTATCCCTCCTCCCTGTAGACTCTTGTTTTTACTTTTTATGATCATAAGTGGTAGTGAGTAGTTGTGTTATCTAGCGTTATCTGTGGGAGTGGCTTAGCTCTGAGTTCTGCCCACAGTATATAGCAGCGGATCTGGAGGTAAAGTGCTCTAGGAATTTTCTTTAACAACTGGAAGGTAAATTTCTAGTTGTGGTTCACAAAACCCTTAAATGTCTGTTTTAAGCCAAGGCATCCTCAGCACACATGGATTTTGTGCTGCTTTTCCAGGGAGCTCAGAAATATAAGGAATTTCCAGAGCCCTGCCCACTTCTTTGCTTGCCCTTCCGCTGGTAAGTTGAGGGTGAGGATCATTTCACTCATGGAGGGTTGGGTGCCGGTCCTCAGCTGGGCTTCATAGCACGGATCGTCTACAGCGTGGATAGTTCATTACTACGCCAGGGTTCCATTCTTACAACTGACTAGATAAAGCAAAAAACGAGGCAGCCTTTTTTCAGAGCCATCATTGATGAAGTGAGAAGCAAAAGTAGTTGCTTAGAATCCTTTAGTGAATATAGAAAATGTGACATTTTCCTCGAGTCTTGGAAATTCTGCTCTCAAAGGATTGTTTCTTTTCTCCTGGGTTCCTGGCTTACAGTCAAAGCAAGGTGCCTCCAGATGATGATGTGATTTGCTCTGAAATGTGGACGAAAAGGGGGAAGGATTCAGCTTTTGTAATTTGTACAGCTTATCTTCAGGCGATGAAAATATTTAGCATTTCAAGAATTTTTTCTTTGACCTTTTTAGGAATTCATCCGAGGTTTAATTTAGATGGAAACTTGGTGTTTTTTTAAAAATAGGATAGTTTTCTTTAAATAGCAAAGAAATATCTTGTCACAACGTGAAACAATACAATTTTCGAGTCACTGGAATTTTTACTTCTCCCACGATTATGCATTTCCTAGAGTCCTTTATCTAAAAATCTGCTTATTGTTCCTACCAAATTTTACTTCTATAACCAGGATAAGGGGGAGAAGTATCATACCATAAATTCACAAATAGTGACGTCAGGATTATCGAACTGTAAAATATGACTTAAGCATTAAGGTACATAGTGTACAGTTTAAAATATATCTGGAGAGACTCTAAGAATTTTTACGCTTCAGGAGAAACCTTTGAGGATCTTTCTGCATAGGCTTGCATAGAAGTTTAGAGGAATGCATTGTGAAGGAGGAAAGGGACAGTAGTTTTTCCTCTACACTGAGTGCAAGGTCATTGGCGCACGTCATTTACTTTGTGGATCTATAGCACAGGGAGGAATCCAAGGAGAGCCCCAGATAATGGTGATCAAACTGCCCTGGACGTCAGTTGGTGCCAATATTGTTAGGAATAGAGACACAGAAGAGAATGACTTAGGACTTCTGCTCGCATCAGGCAAGCACACGAAAGACCACCCCGGCATGTGTAAGTAGGGCAATGACGGTATAAGCCAAGTGTGTGACCCTCATTCTGTCTGGTGGAAGACAATTGAGAAAGCCTTCAAAGGTTAGGATATATAATATATCAGCTAGGCCCTTCAACATTTATAATGGAATATACTTCTATTTATAATGGAATTGTGCCAAGCAGAAAGAAAAAGGAACGGCATTCAAGGAAAGGGGGAGGTGGGGGAGGAATCGAACCCAGGCCAGTGGTGTGAAAGGGCATGGGTGTATTTGGGAAATGCCAGCTGACCTTTGCCGTTGGGTGGAGGTGATGTGTGTGTGCATGGTGGGGCGAGTTTGTGTTGGGGAGGATAGCTTGGTGGTAGATGAGCCTTCAGGTTGGGGTCAGCTTGGGGAGAGCTTTGAATGCCGTGGAAACTTGCAAAGGAGTTTAAACTTTATCCTGTGTAGACATAAAACCTCAGTGTTTTAAGTAGGGTAGCCACATAGTCAGGTCTTTGCTTTGGAAAAGTAATTCCAGGAGCAGGTAGGAGATAACGGTGGAAGGTAGGCTTGCTGAGGGCAGAGGGGTCAGGAGAGAGTGCTGGGAGCAGTCCTGAGTGAATAAAGGAATGCGAACCAGAGCAGTGGTGTAGGGATGGACCAACAGACAGGCATCTGAGAATCATTTTAGCGGAAAGCTGGATATACTTGGTGATGGAAATGAGAGAGGGATGACATAGAGTTCTAGGCTGGGTTCCTGAATCTATAGAGAAGAGACTATGTAGGAGAGAGAAGTTTGGGGATGAAGATACTGTGTTTTGCTTTGGTTATGGTGCTCTCGAGAGGCTGCTCGGGGGTTTCAGCTGGAGAACCCAAGTAGGCAGCTGGAAAGATGAGATTTGCACAGGAGATGAGATGAGAGATGTTCAAATTTAGACCAAGGTTAGGGGGCCATGAGGAGATAGGTGGTGTGGAAACAGCAAACACCAGATTTCCCGGGGGTGGGTGTAGAATAGGATGAATGCAGGGCTGAGGATGCAGCCTCGGAGCTCACTGATGTTTGATTGGAAGAAGAGGAAGAGGCGGCGATGGAGGGAAGCTGGATGTAAAGGTGGAAGGAGAGAGCTGCCGTAGAACCAAGAAGAAGGGAGTTTTAGGAAGGAGGCCGAGGCCATCAGAGGTCATACAAGAGACCAACAGGATGAGCAGCAAGAAGAAGGCACTGCATTTAGCATTTGGGAGAACCCCCTCCCCTTCCCAGGGTCCCAGGGGCCCAGCCCTCCTGGTTCCAGTCAAGGGATGACACGGGGAGAAGTCAGATTGTGGAGGGGGGATGTGGGGGATGCCAGGCAGGAGCGGCCACTGCACAGACTGCGTTTCAAGATGCAAGTGTGGGGCTTCCCTGGTGGCGCAGTGGTTGAGAGTCCGCCTGCCGATGCAGGGGACACGGGTTCGTGCCCCGGTCTGGGAAGATCCTACATGCGCGGAGCGGCTGGGCCCGTGAGCCATGGCCGCTGAGCCTGCGCATCTGGAGCCTGTGCTCCTCAACAGGAGAGGCCACAACAGTGAGAGGCCCGCGTACCGCAAAAAAAAAAGATGCAAGTGTGGCTCAGTCTGGCTGGAAGGCTCTACCACTCAGGTTTAAATGCCCAAAGCTTGTATTTTTCAGCTCAGGGAGTGCAACGTGCTTTGACCTCCTTGTATTTTTATAACGTGGTAACTCTCTGTCCTTGCTTGTGTTCTTAGGGGTTTATTTCCTTGGATTGTCTGGAGGCTTTCTGGCTCCCAGATAATTTTTCTTGCTGTCTTCCCTCCTACGACCAGCCCCCCCTCTCTCCCTCCCCGCTACCCCATTCCCACCTCACACAGGCAGACACACACATCACTTTGTTAATTACATTGAAAGTGCCCTAGCTCTCCATTCTTGAGTTTCTGCTTCTGATGTTTATTTAGCTTTCTTAGAACAGGGAAAGTATCTTCCAGTGATTTCTGTTTATTGCGGGAACAATAACAATTTATGCTAATCTTAAATGCCCCTAAGAAGACTAGAGACCTCTGTCTTTGGAAAGCTTAAAGCCGGAGTAAATGCACACATTGGCTCAAAGAGGAAGCGAGGTGGATTTGCACTCTCGGGGCAGAGCGGGAGGACAGCTCACCCAAAGGCAGCGTCTGACCCTCCCTTGCTGTCACGTGCCACGCTTGTGGGGAAGACCGCCTGCTAGCAGCCCAGCAGAGTGTCTTGAAAAGGACCTGGGAAGGGTTAGGAAGCATACGTTTTCCTTTCTGACCCTTACTACCTGAGCCTCAGTATCTTCATCTGTAAAACAGAGGGGACAGTAACTTCTTGGGCTGCTGTACGAATTGGATTTGTTGATAGGGGCCAAGGCACTTTGTAAAGGTCAAGTAGTACACAGCATCCGGCACCTCCAGTTACTCATATAACTTCTTTCTCCTTTAGGGAGGTAATGAGTGAAAAAGCTTATCGTATGTTTCCAACGTAACCATTTTTAAGCATGCAATTCAGGGGCATTAAGGACATTCACACTGTTGTGTAACCATGGCCATTATTCATCTTCTGAAGAACTTTTTCGTCTTCCCAAATGGAAACTCTGTCCCCATAACTCCCCATTCCCTCCTCTCCCATCCCCTGACACCCACCATACTACTCTCTGTCTCAATGAATTTGACGATTTTAGGTACTTTGTATAAGTGGAATCGTACAGGATTTGTCCTCTTGATTCTGGCCTGTTTCCCCGAGCATAATGTCTTCAGGGTTCATCCATGTCGTAGCCTGTGTCAGAATTCCATTCCTTTTTATGGCTGAATAATATTTCATTGTATGTTTATACCACAATTTGTTTATCCTTTTATCCATCAATGGATAATTGGGCTGTTTCTACCTTTTGGCTATTGTGAATAATGCTGCTATGAACATGGGTGTCCAAATACTGTTTGAGTCCCAGCTTTTGATTCTTTGGGGTGTATACACAAAAGCGGAACTGTAGGCTGAGTTTCATTCTGGTAGGACGGGAATATATCCTTGGCTTTGTGACTCTGCTTAGTAACCGTGGAGTCACAAGGGGCCTTGTTCGTTGTCAGGTCCCAGCTGCTTAGCTCACGAGGCCCTTTGCGTGTCTATGTCCCCTTGTCCTGCCCTCGCTGTGGGGTCACAGACAGTTCATCCCTCCCTCTCAACATCAGGGACAAAGACAGAGAAGCCTTCGATCCAAGAACACCATGTGTCACCTTGGCCTCAGCTGCCCGCAGCCGCCCACCAGCACTGGCTCTGATGGAGACCTCCAGCCCCCTCCCCATTGTCATGGGCCAAGGGGTTGATTCAGGAGAAACCGCACTTCTCACTCTGTCTCTGGGAGGGTTTGATCTGCAGAGCAAGGAAGCACTTCTCTCATGTGTGCCCGACAGCTCAGCAGAATACCTCCTTTGCATTGGCCAAAGTCTGTTACTATTTTTACAGACTCTGAAGAGAAAGGAGCTCAGGGGGACACAGAGAGGGCAAGGGGACAGCCAAGGGGGAGAGGTCTGCCTGCAGTTCTTAGCTCAACTTCTGGCTGCTAAGGGGTTTTTCCACCTTTTGGAAAATGGGCACAGTAAATCTGACAGACTCAGGAGAGAAACCGCTGGAGTGTCATCAGCATCAGGGACCCAAGAGACAAATGGGGCAACTGGAAATGAATGCATGGAATCCATGGCATAAAATCACCTTTGGTGCTACCCTAATGTTCGTAGGAGCACTATTTACAATAGCCAAGACATGGAAGCAACCTAAAGGTCCATGGACAGATGAATGGATAAAGAAGATATGGTACATATATACAATGGAATATTACTCAGCCATAAAAAAGAATGAAACACTGCCATTTGCAGCAACACAGATGGACCTAGAGATTATCATACTAAGTGAAGTAAGCCAGCCAGAGAAAAACAAATACCATATGATATCACTTATATGTGGAATCTAAAATATGATACAAATGAACTTATCTATGAAACAGAAACAGACTCATAGACATAGAGAACAGACTTGTGGTTGCCAAGGGGGAGGAGGGAAGAGGGATAAATTAGGAGTTTGGGATTAACAGATCTACACTACTATGTATAAAATAGATAAACAATGAGGACCTACTGTATATATAGCGCAGGGAACTATACTCAGTACCTTGTAATAACCTATAATGGAAAAGAATTTGAAGAAGAATATATATACGTATAATTGAATCCCTTTGCTGTACACCTGAAACTAACACAACCTTGTAAATTAACTATACTTCAGTAAAAAAAAAAAAAAAAAAAATCACCCGTGGTGCTAGAATCCTGGTCTTTCCTCACTGATTTTTTCTTGTCTCTAACGTGGATCTTGTTCCACTTCCTGGAGGACAGCGAAAGGGAGCAGGTCCATAGCCGTCCATGTTTCTTCCATCTAAGAACCCTCACTGGGAGAAGAATCCGCCTCAGTCCATCCCCGAGACAGACGTGAGGGAGAGGGGAAGCTCCTGGCTGGGGATTCCCTCAAGTTGTTATGAATTGGCTTTTTTGGGCGAAAGCCATTGGCAGTGACCAAATGCCACTGGGAATGTCTGATGCCGTATATCACTCTGTGATAAATCTGTCCTGGGTTTTATGTATTTCTAGTTCATAATTGCTGTTCTGGCTGAGTCAAATATGAGGCATGTGGTGGGAGACTCCAACTTGGCCAATGCTTGTGAGCAGAGGATCTTTGTTCTGACATGTTCCACTTGGTTCTTTCGTTGAATGCCTACCTTCTGCCCCTCCAGTATCTATAATTAGATACAGACCTTGAAGATAGACAGACTCATCTCTCCAGAGTTAGGGTTCAGGAGGAACACTTGCCCCGAAGACTCACAGTTAATTGCACTAAGTGGAGTGAATTCCTTTCACTGGAAAGGATTTAAAATATATATATTCGTCTTCCTTTGGTCCAGGACAGATGCCTGTCCCTGTCAGATGGCACAAGAGGGGGAGAGAAAAGTCCGTTCTTGCATAGGCATCTCTCTTTTTTTTAAAATTAATTTTTATTGGAGTCTAGTTGATTTACAATGTTGTGTTTCTGCTGTACAGCAAAGTGAATCAGTTATACATATATCCACTCTTTTTTATTTTATTTATTTGTTTGAATTTTATTTAATTTATTTTTTTATACAGCAGGTTCTTATTAGTCATCCATTTTATACCCATCGCTGTATACATGTCAATCCCAATCTCCCAATTCATCACACCACCACCACCACCACCCCGCCGCTTTCCCCCACTTGGTGTCCATACATTTGTTCTCTACATCTGGGTCTCAATTTCTGTCCTGCAAACTGGTTCACCTGTACCATTTTTCTAGGTTCCACATATGTGCATTAATATTCGATATTTGTTTTTCTCTTTCTGACTAACTTCACTCTGTATGACAGTCTCTAGATCCATCTACATCTCTACAAATGACCCAATTTCGTTCCTTTTTATGGCTGAGTAATATTCCATTGTATATATGTACCACATCTTCTTTATCCATGCATCTGTCAAGGGGCATTTAGGTTGCTTCCATGACCTGGCTATTGTAAATAGTGCTGCAGTGAACATTGGGGTACATGTGTCTTTTTGAATTATGGTTTTCTCAGGGTATATGCCCAGTAGTGGGATTGCTGGGTCATATGGTAATTCTATTTTTGGTTTTTTAAGGAACCTCCATACTGTTCACCATAGTGGCTGTATCAATTTACATTCCCACCAACAATGCAAGAGGGTTCCCTTTTCGCCACACCCTGTCCAGCATTTGTTGTTTGTAGATTTTCTGATGGTGCCCATTCTAACTGGTGTGAGGTGATACCACGCTGTAGTTTTGATTTGCATTTCTCTAATAACTAGTGATCTTGAGCAGCCTTTCATGTGCTTCTTGGCCATCTGTATGTCTTCTTTGGACAAATGTCTATTTAGGTCTTCTGCCCATTTTTGCATTGGGTTGTTTGTTTTTCTAATGTTGAGTTGCATGGGCTGTTTATATATTTTGTAGATTAATCCTTGGTCTGTTGATTGGTTTGAAAATATTATCTCCCATTCTGAGGGTGGTCTTTTCATCTTGTTTGTAGCTTCCTTTGCTGTGCAAAAGCTTTTCAGTTTCATTAGGTCCCATTTGTTTCGTTTGTTTTTATTTCCATTACTCTAGGAGGTGGATCAAAAAAGATCTTGCTGTGATTTATGTCAAAGAGTGTTCTTCCTGTGTTTTCCTCTGAGAGTTTTATAGTGTCAGGTCTTACATTTAGGTCTCGAATCCATTTTGAGTATATTTTTGTGTATGGTGCTATGGAGTGTTCTAATTTAATTCTTTTACATGTAGCTGTCCAGTTTTCCCAGTACCGCTTATTGAAGAGACTGTCTTTTCTCCATCGTATATCCTTGCCTCCTCTGTCATAGATTTATTGACCATAGGTGCGTAGGTTTATCTCTGGGCTTCTATCCTGTTCCATTGATCTATATTTCTGGTTTTGTGCCAGTACCATATTGTCTTGATTACTGTAGCTTTGTAGTATAGTCTGAAGTCAGGGAGTCTGCTTCCTCCAGCTCTGTTTTTTTCCCTAAAGACTGCTTTGGCTATTCGGGGTCTTTTGTGTCTCCGTACAAATTTTAAGATTTTTTGTTCTAGTTCTGTAAAAAATGCCATTGGTAATTTGATAGGGATTGCATTGAATCTGTAGATTGCTTTAGGTAGTATAGTCACTTTCACAATATTGATTCTTCCAATCTAAGAACATGGTATATCTTTCCATCTCTTGGTATCATCTTTAATTTCTTTCATCAGTGTCTTAGAGTTTTCTGCATACAGGTCTTTTGTCTCCTTAGGTAGGTTTATTCCTAGGTATTTTATTCTTTTTGTTGCAGTGGTAAATGGGAGGGCTTCCTTAATTTCTCTTTCAGATTTTTCATCATTAGTGTATAGGAATGAGAGATTTCTGTGCATTAATTTTGTATCCTGCAACTTTACCAGATTCATTGATTAGCTCTAGTAGTTTTCTGGTGGCATCTTTAGGATTCTCTATGTATAGTATCATGTCATCTGCAAACAGTGACAGTTTTACTTCTTCTTTTCCAATTTGTATTCCTTTTATTTCTTTTTCTTCTCTGATTGCCATGGCTAGGACTTCCAAAACTATGTTGAATAATATTGGTGAGAGTGGACATCCTTGTCTTGTTCCTGATCTTAAAGGAAATACTTTCAGTTTTTCACCATTGAGAATGATGTTTGCTGTGGGTTTATCGTATACGGCCTTTATTATGTTGAGGTAGGTTCCCTCTATGCCCACTTTCTGTAGAGTTTTTATCATAAATGGGTGTTGAATTTTGTCATAATCTTTTTCTGCATCTGTTGAGATGATCATATGGTTTTTATTCTTCAACTTGTTAATATGGTGTATCACATTGATTGATTTGCATATATTAGAATCCTTGCGTCCCTGGGATAAATCCCACTTGATCATGGTATATGATCCCTTTAATGTGCTGTTGGATTTGGTTTGCTAGTATTTTGTTGAGGATTTTTGCATCTATATTCATCAGTGATGTTGGTCTGTAATTTTCTTTTTTTGTAGTATCTTTGTCTGGTTTTGGTATTAGGGTGATGGTGGCCTCATAGAATGAGTTTGGGAGTGATCCTTGCTCTGCAATTTTTTGGAAGAGTTTGAGAAGGATGGGTGTTAGCTCTTCTCTAAATGTCTGATAGAATTCACCTGTGAAGCCATCTGGTCCTGGACTTTTGTTTGTTGGAAGATTTTTAATCACAGTTTCAATTTCATTACTTGTGATTGTTCTGTTCATATTTTCTGTTTCTTCCTGGTTCAGTCTTGGCAGGTTATACCTTTCTAAGAACTTTTCCATTTCTTCCAGGTTGTCCATTTTATTGGCATAGAGTTGCTTGTAGTAGTCTCTTAGGATGCTTTGTATTTCTGCAGTGTCTGTTGTAACTTCTCCTTTTTCATTTCTAATTTTATTGATTTGAGTCCTCTCCCTCTTTTTCTTGATGAGTCTGGCTAATGGTTTATCAATTTTGTTTATCTTCTCGAAGAACCAGCTTTTAGTTTTATTGATCTTTGCTATTGTTTTATTTGTTTCTATTTCGTTTATTTCTGCTCTGATCTTTATGATTTCTTTCCTTCTGCTAATTTTGGGTTTTGTTTCTTCTTCTTTCTCTAGTTGCTTTAGGTATAAGGTTAGATTGTTTATTTGAGATGTTTCTTGTTTTTTGAGGTAGGCTTGTATTGCTATAAACTTCCCTCTTAGAACTGCTTTTGCTGCATCCCATAGGTTTTGGATCATTGTGTTTTCATTATCATTTGTCTCTAGGTATTTTTTGATTTCTTCACTGATCGCTTGGTCATTTAGTAATGTATTGTTTAGCCTCCATGTGTTTGTGTTTTTTTCATTTTTTTTTCACTGTAATTCATTTCTAATCTCATAGCATTGTGGTCAGAAAAGATGCGTGATATGATTTCAATTTTCTTAAATTTACTGAGGCTTGAATTGTGACCCAAGATGTGATCTATCCTGCAGAATGTTCCATGTGCACTTGAGAAGAAACTGTAATCTGCTGTTTTTGGATGGAATGTCCTATAAATATCAATTAAATCTATCTGGTCTACTGTGTTATTTAAAGCTTGTGTTTCCTTATTACTTTTCTGTTTGGATGATCTGTCCATTGGTGTAAGTGAGATGTTGAAGTCCCCCACTATTAGTGTGTTACTGTTGATTTCCTCTTTTATAGCTGATAGCAGTTGCCTTATGTATTGAGGTGCTCCTATATTGGGTGCATATATATATATAATTGGTTTATCTTCTTCTTGGATTGATCCCTTGATCATTATATAGTGTCCTTCTTTGTCTCTTGTAACGTTCTTTATTTTAAAGTCTATTTTATCTGATATGAGTATTGCTACTCCAGCTTTCTTTAGATTTCCATTTGCATGGACTGTCTTTTTCCATCCCCTCATTTTCAGCCTGAATGTGTCCCTCGGTCTGAAGTGGGTCTCTTGTAGACAGCATATATATGGGTCTTGTTTTTGTATCCATTCAGCAAGCCTGTGTCTTTTAGTTGGAGCATTTAATCCATTCACGTTTAAGGTAATTCTAGATATGTATGTTCCTATGACCATTTTCCTAATAGTTTTGGGTTTGTTTTTGTAGGTCCTTTTCTTCTCTTGTGTTTCCCACTTAGAGAAGTTCCTTTAGCATTTGTTGTAGAGCTGGTTTGGTGGTGCTGAATTCTCTTAGCTTTTGCTTGTCTGTAAAGGTTTTAATTTCTCCATCAAATCTGAATGAGATCCTTGCTGAGTAGAGTAATCTTGGTTGTAGGTTCTTCCCTTTCATCACTTTAAGTATATCATGCCACTCCCTTCTGGCTTGTAGAGTTTCTGCTGAGAAATCAGCTGTTAACCTTATGGGAGTTCCCTTGTATGTCATTTGTCATTTTTCCCTTGCTGCTTTCAATAATTTTTCTCTGTCTTTAATTTTTGCCAATTTGATTACTATGTGTCTCAGTGTGTTTCTCCTTGGGTTTATCCTGTATGGGACTCTCTGCACTTCCTGGACTTGGGTGGCTATTTCCTTTCCCATGTTAGGGAAGTTTTCGACTATAATCTCTTCAGATATTTTCTCTGGTCCTTTCTCTCTTCTCCTTCTGGAACCCCTATAATGCAGATGTTGTTGCATTTAATGTTGTCCCAGAGGTCTCTCAGGCTGTCTTCATTTCTTTTCATTCTTTATTCTGTTCCGTGGCAGTGAATTCCACCATTCTGTCTTCCAGGTCACTTATCCGTTCTTCTGCCTCAGTTATTCTACTATTGATTCCTTCTGGTATATTTTTCATTTCAGTTATTGTGTTGTTCATCTCTGTTTGTTTGTTCTTTAATTCTTCTAGGTCTGTGTTAAACATTTCTTGCATCTTCTCGATCTTTGCCTCCATTGTTTTTCTGAGGTCCTGGATCATCTTCACTATCATTATTCTGAATTCTTTTTCTGGAAGGTTCCCTATCTCTACTTCATTTAGTTGTTTTTCTGGGGTTTTATCTTGTTACTTCATCTGGTACATAGCCCTCTGCATTTTCATCTTGTCTGTCTCAGTGAATGTGGTTTTTGTTCCACAGGCTGCAGGATTGTATTTCTTGCTTCTGCTGTCTGCCCTCTGGTGGATGAGGCTATCTTAGAGGCTTGTGCAAGTTTCCTGATGGGAGGGGCTGGTGGTGGGTAGAGCTGACTGTTGCTCTGGTGGGCAGAGCTCAGTAAAACTTTAATCCGCTTGACTGCTGTTGGGTGGGTCTGGGTTCCCTCCTTGTTGGTTGTTTGGCCTGAGGCAACGCAACCCTGGAGCCTACCTGGGCTCTTTGGTGGGGCTAATGGCAGACTCTGGGAGGGCTCATGCCAAGGAGTACTTCCCAGAACTTCTGCTGCCAGTGTTCTTGTCTTCATGGTGAGCCACAGCCACCCCCCCACCTCTTCAGGAGACCCTCTAACACTAGCAGGTAGGTCTGGTTCAGTCTCCTATGCCGTCACTGCTCCTTCCCCTGGGTCCTGATGCGCACACAGTACTTTGTGTGTGCCCTCCAAGAGTGGAGTCTCTGTTTCCCTCAGTCCTGTCGAAGTCCTGCAATCAAATCCTGCTAACTTTCAAAGTCTGATTCTCTGGGAATTCTTCCTCCTGTTGCCGGACCCCCAAATTGGGAAGCCTGACATGGGGCTCAGAACCTTTACTCCAGTGGGTGGACTTCTGTGGTACAAGTGTTCTCCAGTTTGTGAGTCACCCACCCAGCAGTTATAGGATTTGATTTTATTGTGATTGCGCCCCTCCTACCATCTCATAGTGGCTTCTCCTTTGTCTTTGGATGTGGGGTATCTTTTTTTGGTGAGTTCCAGTGTCTTCCTGTTGATGATTGTTCACCAGTTAGTTCGGGTGTTCTTGTAAGAGGGAGTGAGAGCACATCCTTCTACGCTGCCATCTTGAACCAATCTCCCCACTCTTTTTTAGATTCTGTTCTCATATAGGTCATTACGGAGTATTGAGTAGAGTTCCCTGTGCCAACCGTAGTTCTTTTTTTTTTTTTAATTTATTTACTTATTTTTGGCTGTGTTGGGTCTTCATGTCTGTGTGAGGGCTTTCTCTAGTTGTGGCAAGGGTGGGCCGCTCTTCATCACGGTGTATGGGCCTCTCACTATCGCGGCCTCTCTTGTTGCGGAGTACAGGGTCCAGATGCGCAGGCTCAGTAGTTGTGGCTCACGGGCCCAGCCGCTCCGCGGCATGTGGGATCTTCCCAGACCAGGGCTCGAACCTGTGTCCCCTGCATTAGCAGGCCGACTCTTAACCACTGCGCCACCAGGGAAGCCTCCAACCATAGTTCTTATTATCTGTTTTATATAGAGTACTGTGTGTATGTCAATCCCAAGCTCCCAATTTATCCCACCCCCACTTTTCCCCCTTGGTAACCATAAGTTTGTTTTCTACATCTGTGACTCTCTGTTTTGTAAATACGTTCATTTGTACCATTTTTTTAAGATGCCACATGCAAGCGATATCATATGATATTTGTCTTTCTCTGTCTGACTTCCTTCACTCAGTATGGTAGTCTCTAGGTCTACCCATGTTTCTGCAATTGACAATATTTTGTTCTTTTTTATGGCTGAGTAATATTCCATTGTATATATGTACCACATCTTCTTTATCCCTTCCTCCATTGCTTAGGCATCACTTTGATGTTGGCTGAAGAACAAAGGCCCTGAGGGACCAATATTGGGATGACATTGGTCCTTCTAGTGGTTTCTTTTGATGTAGGAGAGTTTGTCTCTAGTCATAACTGTTTAGAAGCCATGTTTGGTGTGTCTCAGAGGAAATGAGTCACTCCTGAAAATGTAGGGATAGAGAATGACTCGGTGGTTTTCCGTGGCCTGCGTGCACGAAGCCCAGGTTACAGAGGTCTGCAGCGGGCAGTGGAGGTGTCTGTTTTTGTTTGAGTTGTTAGGGAAGTTGTGCCCCAGTACAGGAGCAGCATCCAGGCATTGTCTGCTGGAAATAGACAAGGTGTCAGGTGGGGGGACAATGCAGCGTCTGGGGCTTGCAGACCACCTCTCTGAAGAAATGTAATCTCTGGCCCCGAATGTTCTGGTTACATTTTCAGTTTGGTGATGTGGCCTCACAGAGTTAGATTTCTGTTTTCCGGCAGGAAGTTCTCCCCACTCAGGGCATCATGTTTCTTTTCATTTGTTTGGTTGAAAAAAGAAACAAGCTGCCCACTGCAGCCCTGCGTGGCCTTCAAATTTAATTAACCTGTGTGGGTACCATGCGTCACACACGTTAATTACACCCGTACCTATCTTTGAGAATTAATTACGGCTTTGCCAAGTGCTCTGAAATTTTCTTGGGAATGAAAGGGCCTGGGAGGAATCTAGACATTTCGGTGTTATCCTCTCATCTCCTTGGGGGTGTGGGTGCTGACAGCTTCAGACGGACCTGATCTTTCCTGCAGGAACCTTTCTGGAGCTTTTCTGTTGCTCCCAAGTGACTGCTGCTTGGTTGTTGTGCAGGATGGCAGGTGCCCACACCCACGTGGGCATTCCTGTGTCCCTTTGCAAGAGGTCACACTTGCCTTTGTCTACCCTCTGCACAAAGAAGTTTGGTTGGGAGTGTGGCTGGTTAAAAAGTCACAGTGATGCCGGGAATTGTTCTTGTAGTGGGATCAGAGGAGCTGTCGGGAATGCCCAGATCTCCTGAATCTAAGCCGCTTCTTTTTCTCCCTCTTTGTTCACAGCGGGGCATTTTCCGAAGTGGTCTTAGCTGAAGAGAAGGCAACTGGAAAACTCTTTGCGGTGAAATGTATCCCCAAGAAGGCACTGAAGGGCAAAGAAAGCAGCATAGAGAATGAGATTGCGGTCCTGAGAAAGTAAGTACCAGGAGGGACGGCCTCCTTCCCCCACCGCCCGGTGGATGATGCTCCGGGGTGATCGGGCCTCTGGCCCACAGGAGGGAGGAGGCTGCCGGGAGCTGGCTGCCCAGTGGTCGGAGAGGGTGACCAGGATGCTGGCCCGCAGTGAGGGATGGGCTTGTGAACCCTGACTGCCTTTCGTGCAGGGCGTCCAGAGCACTTTCCACATTATAGAGCATTTCCTAATGTCTGTGCCAGTCATTTAGGTTGTTATTCTTTCCAAAGAACATGGCAGTCAGATGGACTCGGTTTTGAACCGAGACCCCGCCACTCCCTGCAGCTGGGTGACCTTGGGCTGGTTCCTGAGCTCTGAGCCTCCTCCATAAACTGGAGTTAACAGTATCCTCCCAGGTGTCCTCAGGATTAAGTGAGATGGCGCTTAGCAAGTGTTTGTTCAGCACCTGCTGCATAGTAAGTGCTCAATGAAAGGGTAGCTGCCACTGCCACTGCCCCCAGTTACTATTATTGTTTTCTTGTTGTTGTTGCTTTATTTTATAAGAAGGAGGTGAAGCTCAGAAATGGAAGTCACTTGTCCATCGCCTTGCAGCTCAGATGTGGCACAGCCAGGGAGGTAACCCCCCTCCCCCGCCCCACCAGTGTGATTTCCAGTCTTTGGTGGGTCTCCTGCTCTCTGCCACACACCTGGCACCTGGCACCCAGAGAGTGCCAGAGCTCACTGGTTACCTGCTTCACCTCTTCACTGAGTCTGATTTTGCTCCCCGTGTAATAGAACCTGGATGGGGTTCCTGGACCCAATTCCAAGGTGTGTGGCTCAGGGTTTTCCCACACCAACAAACAATTCTTTGTTGCCAGCAGGGTGTCCGAGAGTTCACCTCAGTCCTGACACTGTCTACCCGGAGACAGAATCAGATCGCACAGGTGAAGGGCTCAGTCCCATGAGACCGCTCCCCACTTCAGGCTCCAGTCTCAAGCTTGGATTGTTACCTGTACTTCTGACCAACTGGTTATAAGTCAGAGGTTCCCAGGGCCCTCTCCTGGGGTTCGATCAATTTGCTAGAATGGCTCACAGAACTCAGGAAAACCCGTTTACTCACTAGATTACCGAATTATTCTGAAAGGATATTAAAGGATGCGAACCAACAGCTAGATGGAAGAGATACACAGGGCAGGGTCCCGAACAAGGGAGCTTCTGTCCTCTTGGACCGTGGGGCAGCGCGGTGGCATGCAGAAGCGTTCTGGTTCTCCAATGTGGAAGCTCTGCAAAAAGGGACAAAAACTTGTCCTTTGGGCTTTTTATGGAGGCTTCGTTATATAGTCGTGATTGATAAAGATCATTGGTCATTGGTGATTGGTTCAACCTCCAGCCCCTCTCCCCTCCCCAGAAATCAGGGGGATGGAACTGAAAGTCCCAACCCTCTAGTCACGTGGTTGGTTCTCCCGGCAACCAGCCCCCATCCTTAGGTGCTTCTAAAAGTCACCTCATTCACATAACAAAGAAACTTCTGGCTCTCTCAACACTTAGGAAACTCCAAAGGTTTTTGGGAGCCGTGAGTCAGGAACTGTGGACAAGACCAAATATATATATGAGAAATATTTTTTGGTCATCTCAGTGACCAAATATATATCTCTCATAAATCACAGTTTCGCAGAATCAAATCAAAATCATGCCTCCAGCCCACTGGTGCCACAGAGAACCATTCTGATGTGGCTGGATCCACCCAAAAGATGGCCTCCTGTTAGCGTGGTGTCCAGGCTGCTTCCCATGTCCTCACGATCGAGCCATTCCCCCGTGTCTCACAAGGTTTGGGGGAACAAACCTTTATATGGGACCTGCTTTTGCGTGATTGGGGTGTATCTGAGCATTGTGCTGTGAAGATTTTAAGCTCTCCTATTAGTGAAAGATGTTAGAAGTATCCTTGAGATTTGGGGGGTTTGGAATCAGCACAAAGTAAGAATCAGATAAGCAAAGAAAAATGGGAACAAGCCTTACAGGGCCTCAGAACAAGATGTCACACTCTCTACATTCTTCCTGAGTAAGCCACGTCTCCCACTTCTGTGTCTTGGGGACCAACAGTGCCCTCGGAACAGTGCTTTGTTGCCGTCAATACAAACCCAGCGCCACTGAGGTGGTCCGGATCTTCCTGTTCTGCAGCGTGTGTGATGTGTGTTCTAGAACAAGTGGGTCTCGATGGCTTTTAAGTCCAAGGGTTTTCTGTTATTTGTTTGGTTGGTTTCTAGGTTGTCTCTTAGGGACCTGAAGAGTTTCAGGTTGTCCTGTGAGGACTGCATGAAATGATTCTGTGGCGGAGAATTTGGGAAAACAAATTACTCTAAGTACATTAGCATCCGGCCGGAAAACAGTATGTTAATGAAACATTTATTTAAATTGTTCATTTTCCAATATGAAATCGGCACTCAGAGAAGAGGATATTGGCTGTGTATGAAGTTGTAGCCACATTGCAGATATTTGGCATTTGAGATGGGATTCTGGGTGAGCTCAGAGCTTCCCCAGAGGGCCTACCTTGGGGCACAGGGGCTGCTGGATGCTGAGTCAAGGATGGTGCCTTTATTTTCATGTGTCTCCCTTATGGGCTTAGAAGCCACAAAGCCGGGGAAGTCAGTTTTATTCTCAGTGTTATCTTGCATCTACATGGGCAAGGGCAGCAGTGTAGACTTCATAAGCCAGTCTTCGTTCATGCCTTGTTCCCTCTGCTTTAAGTAGTGTCTCCACCCTGTGCCTCATTCAAATAATACACACTTCCAGCAAGAGGGCATTTAAAAGCAAGAGAGGGGACTTCCCTGGCAGTCCAGTGGTTAAGACTCCACGCTCCCGATGCGTGAGACGTGGGTTCAGTCCCTGGTGGGGGAACTAAGATCTCGCATGCTGTGCGGTGTGGCCAATTAAAAACAATTAAAAAATAAATATATCAACTATACTTCAATAAAAAATAAAAATTAAGAAAAAATAAAAGCAAGGGAGGACCAGGGATTGGGAATCACTTATTTTGATAGTTCTCACTCTCTGCTGTTGGCGTGCCTTGAAGTGTGACCCTTTTTTCAGGAATGGAAGACAAAGAAATGATTTTTCAGGGGATAAAAGGTGCTGTATCCCCTGTACTGATTTCTTGTTTCGGTCCCCTGCGAAGGATTTATAAGCGGAGTAAGAAGCCGTTCCAGGTTATAAGCAGCCGGAAGCAAAGTATGTGAGTTGTAAGGAAGATAGTTTTGAAACTGCTGTCAGAAGCCGCCATTGAAGCATTCATTCATTTCACTGATGTTTAGTAAATTCCTACACATCAGTTGGAACCGAGGTTGAAAAGACAAGATACAATCCTTGCCCTCCAGGAGCTAAATAAGTGCAGTAACGTCGCAGATACTGTGTGAGAGGTCTGACCAGGGGCTCAAGAGTAGGGCTGCCCAGTTTTCCCTTTGGGGTGGGGTGTGAGGGTAGGCTTCTTGGAGGAGGTGGGTCCGGACAATGAATATATTTCGCTGAGGGCAGAAAGGCAGAGGGATATTCCAACCAGGAAGGAGCAGTGCAAACAGAGGAAAGGAGATGGGGAGGCAGGCTGGTGTGCTGGGAACTCCACATAGCTCACTGGACCAGGTGGAGGGTTCAAGGCGAGGTGTGGGAGACCTGAGGTTGGGGAGGCTGGATCGGGGGGGCTGTATACCGCAGTTTATCCGCTAGACAGAGGGGAGCCTTGAAGGATTGTTTCATAGAGATTATTGTTGCTGAACTTGGAAGGATAGCTTGGGGGGCGGGCAAGACTCACTCTAGGGGGAGCAGTTAGGCAGCCGTTGGAGGCGTCGGGGAAGCAATGCATTGAAACAGGAGGTGTGTGTTGGGATGCAAGGGGCAAAATGGAATCTCCAGGACTTAGGGATTCAGGAAGAGTGAGGGGAGGATTGAGGGGAGAGTGGATTCTAGGATAACTATCAGGTTTCTGATTGGATACCTGGGTGGGTAACGACCCCATTAGCTGAGATCAGAAATCCAGGAGCCGGAGGGCAGGTGATGAGTTCTGATTCAGACATGCTGGTCTTGGGAATGGCTGGGTGGAGTTGACCAGTTGACCATGGAGGTCTGGAGCTCAGCAGCTCAGCTGTGATCTGGGCTTGCTGGATGTTAAAATTTTCTGAAAACACATATTAAAAAATCCTTTGGTACTTTCCACAGCTAAATCATTGTAGATAGGGTCCCAGACAGGCCTGCATTATTCCAAATTCTGTCATATACCCTGGTCGTTTGTATATTTCCAGGCTATTTTTCATCCAGGGAGGCCCATCTGGGAGACTGCTTGCCCTCCTACGTGTTGCGTTTATTGCAGGGTGAGAGATTTACGTATTTCATTGGATTTAAGTAATGTAGCTAATATATCCTTAAGGATGTCTTTTTTCTTGCTCTGAAAATAGTTCCAAAATGAATCTCCTCCTTGAAAGTGGATATTAAACCAAGCTCAGAGGGAATAAAAAGAGGCTGGCTTCATGGTAGACAGTTACTATGTAGCAGAGAGAGACGCTGTCTGACTGGCCAGGGGCAGGGTCTGTGTGTGCACCAGCTTTCCCTGGTGGAATGGTTAGCTCAGGTCCCACGCAGGGAGTGTTCTCTGCATTATAGAATATCACGTCATCAGGGTTACATACCCTGCAATGGATGATAGAGTTTATCGTTTCTGTAGTATTGTTTACTTCGAGGGCAGGCACTACCCAAATCCAATCTCAAGGCAACACATAAAGTATTTTTGGAGAAGTAGAAAGGCAAATATACAGACAGTCTGTATTGAAATGGGGGGATGAAGGGGATGCATAAAGCTGGAATATGGGAGATGGAAGAAACAGGACAGATGTATTGAGAGTAGCCCTTTTCCTAACAGTTGGGGTAACCGAGGCTCAGACTGGTTAAAGAGTTACTGTGCTTATGAAACATGGCACCAGGATTCCACACGCTGTTGTAATGGTTACTTTGTCGGCTACAGAGATGATCTTCCCTGGGGGAGGAGCCTGGGTAGCGATTGCTTTTAAATCGCATGTTCTCCATCTTGAATACACTGAGGAGTCTCAGCTGACGGTCTCTGCCTTCTTCTCTCTAAAGCAGTGGTTTTCAACCCTGGTGGCACATTGAAATCACCTGGGAAGCTTTTCCGACCATCCTGACACCCAGGCTCCATCCTAGACCAGTTGAGTTAGAATTGGAGGTTATGGTGGCCGTTGGGAAATTTTGAAAAGCAGCCCCTCTCCATCCCGGGATTCTTACCTGCATTCAAGTTAGTGTTGAGAACAGCTGCTCTAGGGCCTCAAGGTCTCACCTCCCAGCGGGGTAGAGATGCTCTTCACGTGTCCGGGAGTAGGGAAAGATGTGTACACACATGTGTGCATACGCACGCACACTCACACACTTACATACACACACGCACACACACGTGCGCACACACACCAGATGACGTTTCCTTTAGGTGAGAGGCTTCATTTAGAGAAGCAAACTCAAATGTGGTCCCTTTTGAAGAGTTGGGTTTTATACTAAGAGAGGGGAATTGACCTGACCCCATCCTCCGATCAGTGGGGAGTGGGCACCAGCCACTGGCTGGGTTCAAGAGCGAGAACCTGGCTTTTTGAGGGTGGCAGGGGAAGTAGGGGCAGTGATGGCCATTCCTGGCCTGGAGAGGCTGGCGTAGGGGTTGGTCAAGTCAGCAGGACTCAGTGACAAGGCCACTATCTGAAGGGGGTCAGGGCTGCTGAAGGCAGCAGACGCCAAAGCCCAGGATCCGCTAAGGCCAAGGTCAGGGTGGATCTCCGGCAGGGTGGTGGGGCTGGGTCTTCTGGGGGGAGCGTGAGTCAGCACCTCAACCAGGGGAGAGCCGGGCTCCAGAGGCCTGGGCACTTCTTACAGTAGTTTGATTTCCTGGTTATCTTGGACAGACATGTTTCTCTCGTACAGATTAACTAGAGGGAAGGCAGGCAGCTTGAGCCCCCAAAGGAGAGGACAGCTGGTTTTGAATTAAGTATTAGCCTTCAGAGAAAGGCTTTTCTGTAAATGAACGCATTTAAATCTGGCTTGCTTCTGCTCCTGCAGCTTTGTTCTGATGGCAGCCTGGCCCGTTTGCTTCTTTAAATCACTGCCAAGTGACAGTTTATTGTGTGTGTTAGAGGAACAGACGCATCAATAGAAATTCATCGATTCAGGGCGAACAAAACCACTTTTCCAATGACTGAAAATGGCTGAGCTGGTAAAGCTGATACTTGAGTTTCTCAGGCACCAATTCAGCTTTTGAAGGATCTGATCTGCCTGGAAGATGATGTTCCAACATGGAGAGACTCTCCTCTGGAAAGGTAGTGTCGGGATTAAGGACACAGGCAGGAAGTAAGAAGAGGAATGGCTGGAGGCCCTGTGATAACAACCAGGGAGGCAGGTCTATCTGTTAGGATCCTAGAACCCTTCGCTCCCCTGGAAAAGCCTTGCTGAAAGTTCCCTTAATTCTGGGAAAAATGTGCAGTTCGAGCAAAACAGGTTGAGGGATGCGGTTAAGTTATTTGGTGGTGGTTATTGTGCTGTGTGTGTGATTAAAGTCACAGTCTTGTCAGGCTTGGAGCATGCACGGGTGGGTGTATCTGCCCAAGGCCCCTAGTCCTGTTGGAAAATTGACAACAGCCCATCCTGGACCTGTTCACACCAGGCTCAGTGAAAGCATCAGACACACGCATGAGCTGACGCTCGTCCCTCTGGCCCTACCAGAGATCTGACCTTGGAATCTTGCTGAATTTGGTGGACTTTCTCCTCTTTCGCTCTATACCTCGGCCTCTCCATTTCTTTGAGCCCCGTGGATCTGACTGTAAACTCCGCTTTGTTCAGACCACTATTTGCTGGTCGTTGTTTACTTCATCCTAACAGTGGGCATGTGTATAAGAAATAAAACTGGTCTCATGCCAGCGTGACTTTACAGCCAAAACGGGATACATTTGATGCTTCCAAGTGGCTTTCCCATGGTGCTTTGTCCATAGCTGATAATCCAGCCACATTTTTAAAATTTGATTTGAGATCCAGAATCAATGCATTTTTATGAGTTTTTATCAATTTCTTGGGCATTGCTTACGGAATGCCATGAATGGGAGGAAAAGGGAATTGGTGGTATCCCTTAGTACAAAACAGGGATATTCAAACTAGTTTGACCAGGCATGTTGGCTTATCTTTCCAGTGACCGTGAACCTCTGGGGCCACTCCCTGCCTGCGGTTTCTGCTTCCCAAGTATCATGTGAAGTGTGGCTCTTATGATCAGACTGACTCCCTTTCTTCATGCCTTGTTCCAGTAACACTGTGCAAATGAGATTTTAAATGCATGTCTGATTTGACCCTCCCCACCTTAATTCTTGGAAGTCACCTGCTTGATGGAATCCAAGCTCCGTTGTAAACAGCCCCTCCCCTCCACTTTGCCATCTTGCTGTGTAGCGTTCACCTCCTCACCCCCCAAGTTCAGTTTCATTCTTCCAGAACGAACAGATGATTGCTGCACAGATGATTCAGGCCTCTGCCTCACCTTCCCTCTCCTTCCTGCTACAGTAGGCTAAGCCTCAGTTTGAGATGCCCCCTCCTTCAGGATTCCCCCCCTCCATTGTCCCTGCTGGGGGTGGGGGCCCTTCCCTCTGAGACCCCACGGCACCAAGCTTACCTCTGTCGCTCCTGACTCTGACTGTGAGGTCCGCTTCCTGTGGATTTCCTGAGTCCAGCCCTGAGCTAAAGGCATGGTGGGGAGCATGGAGGGGAGGAGTGGGTGGAGGAGATTCAGGTGATAATACGGAGTTAGAAACACTGGGCTCAGGAGCTGACTCAATAGAGATTAGGGCGAGGAAGAAATCTCTGCTGACTTCTAGTGGGCTTTCATGACCCAGCGCACACAGGTCCATCAGCCAATGGGGGCAGGGAGCATCCTGGAAAACGAGGCAGAGGCGAAGATGATTCTCCTATAACAACAAGGCTGACTTCATCCAGTCTGGCTGTTCCTACCACCTTTTATACTGTATGTATTACTCTGTAGATATTTAGAGTAGTTGAAGAAACATTGTGTTAGTGTTAGTTATTTACATGCTTATTTCCGTTTGCTAGCTCTCTGTCAGCTAATCTGGTTCTGTGTTTGGGCAGTTCAGCCCTTGTGTGGATGGTTGGTGGTTTAATTTCCTCTAATAATATATCTTGGCAAATGTTTTCTCCCTTCTTCAGTAAACTTACTTAGCTAATGATTTATATAAATTTTATTTAAATGATTCCAACAGATGTGTGTGAGTTGATATCTGTATCTGTATATATCTCTTTATGTGTATGTGAATATATATGTATATATATGTGTGTGTGTATATGTATATATATTTCTTGTCTGATATTTCAAAAAAATCAGAATAGCCTTATATTGGAGGGTATTTCACAGCATGAAAGATTAAGTACAAGGAGTCCTAGGATAGACCAGGATGGCAAATACAGAAAAAGAAATAAATATACCCCAAAGGTTCACTGTTTCTTTTCTGTTAAACTTTAGGTTGTGTCAGTTCTATTTTCGACATGGTTTTGGCATTGTTTATATGGGTAGATAAGTGATTTCAGTGAAGTTTTATTTATGACTCATTATCTAGTTTAAACTCTATAAAATTTGGTGAATAGATTTTATTTTACATATTTGAAGTCCAGGGTTATCCTTGGGTGGTTTAAAAACTTACCATTTTAAAGCCACATCACTGACTTTTGTCCTGAAAGTCAGCTTAAAAATTGAGGTCAGGGCTTCCCTGGTGGAGCAGTGGTTGAGAGTCCGCCTGCCGATGCAGGGGACACGGGTTCGTGCCCTGGTCCGGTAGGATCCCACATGCCGCGGAGCGGCTGGGCCCGTGAGCCATGGCCACTGAGCCTGCGCATCCGGAGCCTGTGCTCCGCAACGGGAGAGGCCACAACAGTGAGAGGCCCGTGTACCGCAAAAACAAAAAAAGAAGAAAAAAAAAATTGAGGTCAGAGTCTTAGGTGATTGGTCTGAAGTTTTTAGGAAATATACAGTGAAAGAAATCTTTTCTAAAATAGTGATATATATGGAATTTGGTAAATGGGATTTAATATTCATTTTTTTAGCCATTTACATTTTTCTTTTATAAATATTTTAAAAATAGGGTTGACTATAGGATTCAGATATGAGGTAGGTATCATTGGGGAATCCAAACACAGGCAAGGATATTTGTAAACAAATACAGTGGTGTGATGGCTGCGGTGTTTTCGTCCTTGTTGAAGGCTACAGAACTGATGCGCTAAATGCATCCATTTATATGTGTGTATATGTGCATAAATGGGAACAGATGCACATATATGTAGACACATATGTACATACACGTATGTATATACACATTTTAAAATACATTTCAGTTTTTTTATATCTTTCCACTGAAGAGCAAAAAATTCTTTTTGCTTAATTTAATCAATATACCCTCAAGGCTGTCAAAAATCTGCTGTCTGGGTGCCTAAATAAGATCATAAGGCATATGAAAAGCCTTTTTAAATTACATTGAAATGCTCCAGTGTTAGGGATTATGTAAATGTTAGGCATTACCACTCTCATCATGCTATTGTAAGAGCTCAGAATATGTTGGCGGAAGAGGTAAGAGCAGAAATTGTATCCATTTTGTGGAAGGAGAAACTGAGGTGCAGAGGGTATAATTTTGAGTGAGTGATGGAGCTAGGGAGACAGCAGAGTCTCACTTATGGAGCTGTTCCCCATCTTTTAGGGTCCACAGCCTGCCCTTCTGTTAGGAGACTGTTATGGGAACTTCGTTCAATCTAGAAACAGCCTGTAGGAATCAGACGTCTTATGACTCCCGGAAATTCCCTGGCGGTCCAGTGGTTAGGACTCTACGCTTTCAGTGCCGAGGGCCTGGGTTCGGTCCCTGGTCGGAGAGCTAAGAGCCAACAAGCCACGTGGCCAAAAAAAAAAAAAAAAATGTCTCACGACTCCCAACAAATAGTAAGAAATAGATGGCAATAGATTTCAATAGATAATAGGTGTCAGTAGATGCTAAATAGTTTAATTGAAATAGATGTCAATTAATTAAATTAATAGACTGATAACGCTAAAACCAGAACCTGAAAATTAGAGCCATTTGTAGCTACCCTTTGAGACTTTAAATATACTTATTCTCACTTTGTCATAATTTAGAAACTAGCTGGGACTTCTAGGAGCCTTGTTTTCTGTAATCCTCACAGTCAACCTCTGAAGTGTCTATTATTATTCACGTTTTACAGTTGAGCTGGGACTTAAATAAGAAATTTCTGGAGACCACGTAAGTAGATAGAGCAGGAAGTCAGACCCGGGTCTGTCTGTCTTTTCCATCATGATTTGATCCGTCTGGTGTTTCCACGTTGTTTAAGGCAGGGCCACATACTCTTGATGTAGACAACAGCCCACTGCATGGGGGTGCTCATTAATAGTGAAGGAAAATAATCTCTGTCTATCTTATCCTGCCATCAGAGGGGCAGTGTAAAATATGGGTGAAGACCTGAGAACCTGCCTGCCTGAGATTTCATCTGACTATACCACTTAGAAGCTGTGTGACCTTGGGCAAATGACTTCAACTCTTTGCCTCCATCATCAGGAAAATGGGGGGAACTTCCTGGCCGCTCATTGGTTAGTACTCGGCGCTTTCACTGCTGGGGAGGGGCGGGGGGACCCGGGTTCGATCCCTGGTTGGAGAACTAAGATCCCACAAGCCGCGCCGTGTGGCCGGAAGAAAAATCAGGAAAATGGGGATATTGTTGGTACTTACCTCACATATTTCTCGTAGGGATTAAAGAGCCGATGCACGCAAAGCACTTAGAACAGTGCCTGGCATGTTATGTGAGCTCTCCAAATGTTTGCTGTTTAGTTATTACTATGTGTACGGGGGACATCTTGCTAGACAGCGGGAATGGGGAGGAGGTGCCTTCCTGGAAATCACATCACACAAGTATGGCCTCCCCGTGGGAGCAGCCGCAGGGAGGTGGCTGCCCTCATCCAGCGGAGAAGGTGCCACGGTGCTCATGCCCGGCGTGGTTGCAGAGTTGTTAGGAATGCATTAGCTTGACTGTTTCTCTGGCTGAAAAAAAACTCTGAAAGCTGCTGCTCTCTTTGTCTTACTGTCTGCTTCCCTAACATGAGAGTCACCGGGCATTAGAACTGGAAGATCTTAGAGAACTTAGAGATCTTGGTCCAGTTCTCTTGACCTCCAGATGGAGAAACAGGTCCAGAGAAGTTAAGTGAGTGGCCCAAGGTCACAGAGCTGACTTACGCGGATGTGCTGCCAGAGCGATGGTTTCTGGCCTCCTCGTTCAGAGCTCTTTCCACATAACCACGCTGGCCCTCTTGTAGAGCATCCTTTGGTAGAGTGCAAGCAAGTGACTCTTCCTCATCTTTAAGAGCCCCGTGGTGGGCTTCCTTGGTGGCGCAGTGGTTAAGAATCCACCTGCCAATGCCGGGGACACGGGTTCGAGCCCTGGTCTGGGAGGATCCCACATGCCGCGGAGCAGCTAAGCCCATGCGCCACAACTACTGAGCCTGCGCTCTAGAGCCCCCGAGCCACAACTGCTGAGCCTGTGTGCCACGACTGCTGAAGCCCGCGTGCCTAGAGCCTGTGCTCCACAATAAGAGAAGCCACTGCAATGAGAAGCCTGCGCACCGCAACCAAGAGTAGCCCCCGCTTGCCGCAACTAGAGGAAGCCTGTGCGCAGCAACGAAGACACAATGCAGCCAAGAATAAAATAAATAAAATAAATAAATTTATTTAAAAAAAAAGAGCCCCGTGGTATGTCTGGCAAGGACTAAAGACCCTGCCCCGGTAGCGTGGCCAGATTCCAGTGTGGGACATTGGATCTGGTTCCAGAACCGCCTGCTGATTTCAGTTAGATGTGCTGTTCTTTCTGCCTCCCCTCCTTGGTGGTGATGCACTGATGCCGCAGGCTGCCGTGATTGCTCTTGTGTTCTGCCTCCAGCTGTCTCTGGTTCTCTGGAATTTGCTAGAAAGGAGCTCAGAGCCTGTGTTAAAGATGAACCACTAGGAATACTTCCTTCCCATTTCAGGTGTGTTTGAGGACCTTGGTCCTTTGTGCCAGCTTCTTGGCCATAGAATGACGATACCACTACTCAGAAGTGCAGTAGGAAGAAGCCAGCTGCAGACGGTGGAATAATTTGGGAACTGTGCAGAGTGCTGCTGGGGCAGGGGGCACGTAATCTGGGAAGCCTTTTTCACCCTGTCTGGCCACAGGCCAGGGAGGCGTGCTGAACACCCAGGACCCGCTCCTGTTCCCGCTTTGCTCTGTTGGACCTTTTGCCCTCGCTGTACCTTTCTGGAATGTTCTAGAAACAAAGGGAGGGGTGGCTTCTTGCATACCGTGACTGGACATCAGAGTGGGTTTGAGGGACATGGGTCATCCTGCGGGTGGCCCAGGGTAAGTGCCACAGGGAAGGGGAGGCCGCTGAAGAGCTGACCACAGAGGAAAGGTACCGTTGGCGGGATAAGCCCACCAGTTCAGAAAGCCACAGAATTTTCCTCAATGGCAAGTTTTTATACATCAGTAGGTAACTTTTTCTAGGTATAAAAAGTAAACTTACAGAAAGAAGTATTTACTCAGCATTAGATATCCTTTCTGGTGAGTCTCCTTGCTGGAGAGTAAGGGATAATGTCGCTACTTCTTTAAAACCACTGCTTCCCTGGGTCGAGTTGAGGTGGTTGGTGTGAATTGTATTTCCACACATCCAACCTTGATTCTAGAGCTGCTTGATACAGCCCCTGGGAGGTGACCCAAAGGGATGGCAGAGTAAAAATTCAGGTAGTGCCCAGTCTTGGGTTGAATGTTAGCAATATCTTGTAGAACGTTAAAACTTGGGAGGCAAATCCGTTTGTGAGCGCATCTTTCTGTTTAACTCAGTAAAGGTCCCCTTTTCTCTTGGATTCAGAACACAGCACATTGTCAGTGAGCCCTAGAAACTCCCACACCTGCTTTTACTCAGGTATTCTTTAAAGATGTAAGTAGAATGGTTGAAACTTGGATTAACTTGTTCTTCTACCCAGAGCGAGTCCCTCCCTCCCTCCCTCCTGCCATCTCCCTTCCTCCCTTCCTTCCTTCCCTTTGTGTTTCCCTTTTTTTTTTTTTTGGTTTGGAGTGCCTTTTTTTTTTTTCTTAAAACCTTATGAAGCTTGTAGGAGTAGGTCAGTAAGCTAAATTTAACTCATGAACACTATCCATGCAGAAGTTGCTTCTGGTCACTTACATCTCAATAAAGCTGAAATAAAAAGTTGTTTATTGGTATAATTACCTGGAGGAATATGGCAAGTGGTTTCACTTTCCAAAACATCATCATTTAATTAAGTGACACAGAATTTCACTACACAGACTTGGATGCTTTAGCTCATATAGGTGGTGAGGGGACAGTCATTAAGTTATTATTATTATTCAGTCTGGTATTATTCTTCAGTCAATGTAATTTTTCCAAAAAGATATTCCTCTTTAAAAAAATAATTTAGAATGAGAGGTTTTGTTTCTTTATAAAGACCACAGTGTCAAGCAGTATAGTACAAACTTCTGAGTGGTAATTTTGTTCTGCAAAAACTACTTACACAAGAAATATGCCTGAATATTTTCACAATATTGGTGCTGAGTTGGATGAACAGATGGCAGTGACACTTTTCAGAGTAGAGATTTCAGACTTCTGTATTCTCTGTTCTCAAGGGTTCAATTAGTGTGTACATTTAATCTTTTGTTTTGCAGTAACAAGCTGCATTCACTTACTAGCAGAAACCATAATTTTTAACAAAATAACCCATAATATCAATATTTCATTCAGCATTTTTTCATTGTATCTTTTTGTAAAATGACAATCATCTATTACATTTATTATATAAAATCTTGCTATTCTGAACTTGACTTACTCAGGATACAGATCCATTTGAAATGCATCCTTTCTACGACTCTCAAAAATTGTGTGGTGAGCATATGACAATAAAAAACTCTTAGGAAGGTATTATAAAAGCTTCCTAGGAAAATGAATATTTTTAAGTTGTTGACCCCAGTGTGCTAAATGTTGGTAATTACCTTTTCACCTAAGTAGATGGGGCAGTGATCCTGTGTAGCTGTGAGTTCAAGATTCTACAGGAATTTGAAATACCTCAAGTCCATTTCAAAATATTTTACAGCTCAGGCTTTTAAATAATTTAGATTTGTCCTCTTACAATTACTCTGAGTTGGAGAGTTCTTAAATCTATTCAAGAAGGCCATATCACACTTCCAAGATGGTTGGTATTTTCCTAGTCTTAAATTTGCTTTTTCCCCATTCAGTTACCTCTTTGAGATTGTGTCGTGGTCTCCCCTCTGGCTGTGTTCGCATCATTTCCTCTGCCTGGTCTCGCCTCCGCTGGGGTCTGGTCTGCACCCTTGCTACTCCGAGTGTGGTCCACAGACCGGCAGCATCTCCAGGGAGCTTGTTGGAAGTGCAGACTCTCAGGGCCCTGCCCTGGACCCACTGTATCAGAGTGTGCAGTGTAACGGAACCCTCAGGTGGTTCATTTGCACATTTACCTTTGAGAAACACTGATCTAGGAGACTTTCCTTTGGAAAAGAAGATGATATAGCTGCCCCTTCTGTGTGCTCCAGTAACATGGAGTATTTTCCTCCATTGTACCACTTATCACAATATGGAGTAATTGCCCATTTCCTGGTCTTTCTTTCCCGTTACATCCCCCCCCCACATCCCCCCCTACATCCCCCCCCTACATCCCCCCCCACATCCCCCCCCACTCCCCCCCCACATTCCCCCCCCCCCCCCCCCGGTACGCGGGCCTCTCACTGTTGTGGCCTCTCCCGTTGCGGAGCACAGGCTCCGGATGCGCAGGCTCAGTGGCCACGGCTCACGGGCTAGCCGCTCCACGGCACGTGGGATCTTCCCGGACCGGGGCACGAACCCGTGTCCCCCGCATCGGCAGGCAGACTCTCAACCACTGCGCCACCAGGGAAGCCCTTTCCCGCTACATTTAAAGCACCTTGAGGATAGGGATGAGAGCTGAGACCCTCATGTATTTCTAGTGCCTGGCAAAGTCCCTGCTTCTGTACTCCTCTGTTTTATTATTGAATTGAATTATACCAATGTCACAGGAGGGAAGATTGAAGAAGACAATGCGTATTCCCTTCCCTCTTAAAAAGAAATCAAAATGCTTTATTTCCTTCAGTGAAGAGAATCTTCAAATATTTTGAAAACATAAGCACGTGTATCCTAACCAAAATGTTTTGAGAGTGGCAAATTTGCATTCATTTCAAAGATGGAAATCACTAAAAAACTAAGAACTTAAAAAAAAAAGGCTTGATAGAGTACGTTAAATCCCTAGAAGAATTGGCACAGAATTTCCAGTTTTGCGGTCAGTTCTTTTCAGATGGAACACACGATCCTCTCTTTTAAAATGGAGACTGCAGAGGGAAACGTTTGAATGGCATACCAAAGACATACCCCTATTGTTTTAAATAATTCTGGTTGAGATTTTCCTTTCCTGTTTATAGCTTTTCCAAAATTTAAAATATGGAAAGATACTATCAACGGCTCTAACGTTTCAATGACTAAACTACCTTCCGTAAAGAAACTAGCACAGTTTTGCACTGAATTAATAGATTTCATTTCTTGAACCTTGTTGATCGCTATATACACACTTTCAAAACTGAACAAAATCCAGTCCACGCCTCCAGGAACTGAGAGTTGAGACAAGGAGGTTTCCCAGAGCACCCAACAAGTGTGCGTAAGAGTGGCCTGAGCATACTGTAGGAGAGGCACAGATGCTTGGCAGACGGGTTTGGAAGGGGGACCAATTATAGCCATTGGGCGAGTCAGAAGCAGGTGGTGTTGGAGTGACCTTGAAGGATGGGGAGGCTTTTCGTGGGTGGGGAAGCAGGGGGGAGGGAAAACATCTCCGTGGATGGTACAACTGGAACAGGTGTGGACAGAAAGAGATGATGTTGGGGCTGAGTTTGGAAGTGTGGCTGGGAGCATTTGAGAAGATGCAGGTGAGAAAGTAGGGGCATGGCTCAGAGCACAGAGGTGATTACCTAGGAGGATAAAGGGTTTGTACTTCATCTGCTGGGCGGCAGAGTAACTGCTGAAGACTTCTGCATAGAGGAGGATAGGGAGGGAATGTTGGGAAGATGAAGGATGATTCCTGTGATGCTGCAGGGGATGAAGGTGGATTAGAGCAATGTCAGAAGAGAGACCGAGGACCATCTGGGGTATGGTTGTGAAAGTCCCCGCCAGAGGGGAGGAGCCCTAAACAAAAAGAAAATGGTGCTTGTTTCAGTGAGCGATGGCCTACGGCTAAGGCAGGGTTGGAGAGAGAGAGGACGTCCTTGGACCGTTTTTTTACCCTGATGAGGGGCTGATTTACATAGATGAAGAGACTGGATATATGATGGTGTATGATGGTTAGTACTGTCGAGATGCATAAACCCATTAGGACAAAAATTCTGGCCCCTGAGGTAGGTCATAATCATAGTCTGGGTTTTTAAGATGGACCAAAGGAAGCCAACACTTGATATTATTGACAGCATATAGTGGGATCATTTCTCCTCTGAAGTTCTGACTTTTAGAACAGTGGGTTCACCCTGTAGCTTCTGATGGTTTCAGAATGCCCCACGTTTTCTCCTTCCTTCTTCTGTTTTCTTTTCTTTCCTTCCTCTTGTCTTCTTCCCCTACTAGACTTCTTTAAATTGTGTTTCTACATCAACTGCTGTACTTCCTCCCTCATCAACTCACTTACTAGCTCTTTACAACACGTCTTCCGCCCATCCCTGATATTGACGCTGTTTCCTCAAAGAGCCCCAATTAATGTTGAGTTGACAAACACCATAGCCTTTTCAAAGTATAGATTCCCTTTAATTTTTCTGAAACACTAGGCCCTGTTGACCAATGCTGTCTTCTTAAAACTCTCAGAGAGCTTAATTATGACATGACAGTTGCCTTCTGTCTTGGTCTGTTCAGCTGCTGTAACAAAAATAATACAGGTGGGTGGCTAATCAATGACAGAAAATTTATTTCTCGCAGTTCGGGACGCTGGGAAGTCCAAGATCAAGGCACTGCTTCCTGGTTCACAGCAGCGTCTTTTCGCTGTGTCTTCACATGGTAGAGTCATTTAAAAAGGTGTCCGCTCTAAACTTTTTATCCTGTGTTTCCCTTGGGCATTTTTTCCATAAGCAGAGCAGCCAACGATCCCGTCTTTTCTGTGGAGGCTGAGATCGCCCTGTGAAACCACAGAGGGTCTTCGGGCAGAGGCAGAATTCCCCAGTAAGGGGATCCTGCAGGTTTAGTCCTCCAAACCTGGCTGCATGAGCCAGACCTCTCCTGTCTCTAGATATTTCTTAAGGCTGCAGTTTGTTCTTCAATGTGATCTGTAAGTAATTTAATTAACAGGTGTTTCTGAGTTGGAAATCTAGGATGTATCAATGTAGTCAGACTAAAATATATATTTTATATATGTATGTATGTATATATATATGTGTATGTATGTATATATATATATATATATATATATATATATAGCGTCAATGAAAGACTGGAGCCTGGTGAGCCAGCCGCTTGCCTCCCAGGTCACAGTATTTGGGGTGCAAAGCTAGTGACTCTGCAAGTGTTGAATTAGTTGCATATTAAGCCCTCTGAGAACTCTGATTCAGATGACGGTGGGAAATGCACTTTGTATGCAGAAGCGTTACTGTTCAAACAGGGCTTGTTAGCCAGCTGAGATTTCACTTTGTACTTGAAAAGTAGAATGTAAATCATAACAAAATGACTGTATCATTTAAGCCCCACTGGAGAGGAAAACAAGAGTCATGGGATACTGTGTCTCCTTATCTGGGTACCAGCCTAAGGAAGGATATGAGAGTGCTTGGGAAGGTTCCACCAGGAGCCACTGGATTGGTCAGAGGTTGGAAATTAGGTTCTGGGAGGAGAGCCAGGAGCGACTGGTATTATTTTACCGGGACAAATTTGACAACTGGCATCCGTTCACATATATTTATTATTGTATGAGAGTGGCTAGCATTCTGTGAGGGCACTGTGCTTTTTTTTTAAGTTCGTGAAGATTTAGAATCATAACACGTAGCCCTAATATTCCATATCATTTATTTTACAGTGAAGATAATGAGTCCCAGAGAAATTAAAGTACCGCAGTTCTCCACTTGCCGTTGGCTGGGCACAGATCAGGACATGGGACTTGAGGACACAGGGGTGTACCGGAGGCAGACTTTTACTTTACTCTCTTAGGGTTCTTTGGGGCTGGACCTGAGAATTAAACTGACCTTAGACAGATCAGTAGGAGGAAAGCATACAGATGGATTTAATGCAAGTTTTACATGACACGGGAACCTTCCTAAGGAATGAAGCCCCAAAGCAATGGTGAAAACGATTGATTTGCTTTTATATGAGGTTGAACAAAAAAAGACAGTTGTTGAAAAGTGATCGGACTATGTGGGGAAACGAAAGGAAGGTAATAATTATTTCAACAAGGTCTGTTTGTTTAGAATGCTCTCAGTTTCAACTTCTAGTCCTTAATGATAAGAATGTTACTTTCCTTCTGCTACAGGGAGGAGATGTCTTTCAAATGGGAATTTCATCTCCTGTTCTAAAAGAAGGAGGGTCAGAGTGTTTTTCTTGTATTTGTTGTTTTTAACTCAAAATATTCAATATGCCCACATGACACATTTTGGGGTAGCATGTTCTGAACTCCTTCAGAAGTCATAGATGAAATTTTTTTTCATAGATGAAATTTAAATTTTTTCATAGATGAAATAAAAACAATTTTTTGCTAGGGGAAGATTATCTAATATGGGAATGTGGGACTACAGTATCTTATCTGGAGACCTTAGAAAATACTGTTTACACTGGGGCAGTTATAGCTCTGCGTAGAGGGGGAATAGATGAGCTGATGTCTCAATGTCTTTAATTTGATGGCTCTAATTATATGAGTTGGTTTTTCTTTAGCATCTAATATAAGAGAAATTGTTCTGGCAAACATACAGTTTGATATTTGCCATTGTGAAAATGGCTTATCCCATTGCCAGGCATGTTTTAAGATAAACAGCAAAGATGATGCTGTTTCCCAATAAGACACTTAGATTTTTATCTGACATTGTCAATGGTTGTGAATCATTTTGAGTATCTCCATATTTCTAATATACTCCATGCTTTGCTCTTTCTTTCAGGTAGCATTTCCACTTTGAGTTTTATTTTTTTTAATTAATTAATTTATTAATTTATATTTGGCTGTGTTGAGTCTTCGTTTCTGTGCGAGGGCTTTCTCTAGTTGCGGTGAGCGGGGGCCACTCTTCATCGCGGTGCGCGGGCCTCTCACTGTCGCGGCCTCTCTTGTTGCGGAGCACAAGCTCCAGATGCGCAGGCTCAGTAGTTGTGGCTCACGGGCCTAGTTGCTCCGCGGCATGTGGGATCTTCCCAGACCAGGGCTTGAACCCGTGTCCCCTGCATTGGCAGGCAGATTCTCAACCACTGCGCCACCAGGGAAGCCCGAGTTTTTATTTTTTCAACGACTGCATGAGTGTGATTGTACTAACTAGATTTAGAGTAATCAGAACATTATGATGGCAAAGTAGCTGTCAGCACTCAGGCACAGTGACCACGTGATTTCAGTGGAAACAATGTCTGCACTCCCGGGAGTACCTATTTTCCTTTTTGTCTTTGTGTGTGTGGAGAGTGGAAAGCTGGGCTCAGATAGCTCAGGTTCTGGTTAATACCTTGTGAGTGTAGATTCTTAAAATGATGCTGAACCCTAAGATTTATGTAAGTAAATAAAAAGCTAATGGGGGAAGAAGCTTCTACTAGGTATATTGCTCTTATTTGGAAAAGTGGCAATAAATTTTAAGGGAGTATTAAGGAAGAGTAACATGTCAATTCTACCGGAAGAAAAAAATTGAACTTTCTTCACCAAGCCATAAAGGCTGTTGTTCAAGAAGTAAGCCATATCTGCGAAAGGACTTGGAGATGATAATGATGGTAGTGGTGGTGATGAGGAAGAGGAGGAGGAGGATGGTGAGGATGAGGATGATGGCTATGATGAGGAGGATGGTGATGATGATGATGGTGGTAGTGATGGTGGTGGTGATAATGAGGAGGAAGATGGTGATGATGGTGATGATGAGGAGGATGGTGATGATGGTGGTGGTGATAATGAGGAGGAAGGTGGTGATGGTGGTGGTGGTGATGATGAGGATGATGATGGTGAGGAGGAGGAGGAGGAGGATGGTGATGGTGGTGATGATGGTGATGATGGTGGTGATGATGATGATGATGGTGATGAGGAGGATGATGATGGTGATGATGAGGAGGATGGTGATGGTGGTGGTGGTGGTGGTGGTGGTGGTGAGCATGTCCACTGTTGAGCACACATATTCCCGCTGCTGTGCATATTTATCTCCAGACTTTATAACAACACCGTAATGCAGGTATTGAATCTCCATTTGATGAGGAAACTGAGACTCAGATTCTGTTTCAGTAGCGGCCAAAGCTGAGATTAAAATGTAGGTTTCTCTAGAATCTAAGCCTTTTTTGTGTGTGTATCACATGGCCTCCTAATACAAACATGTAGTACAGTTCCTGGATTAAAAAAGACTAACCAACAAGGAAAACCACAGATAACCTGAAAATACTACTAGTAGATTTTGGGGCCTCTTGGGTAGCTGGATTTGGTCATTAGGCTGGGAGCTGATATTCAGACCAGATATGCCGCTTTCCCTACGTAGATGTAAAGTGAGGATAAATCCTTGCTGAGAAATTCTTCACAACTCGGCCAGTCTTTCTGGAAACTCATTGGAGATTTTAGCTGGTGGTTCCCCAAATTTGAGAGGCATCAGAATCACCTGGGGCAGGGGGCTTGGGAAAACACAGACTGCGGGGGCCAGCCCCGATCCTGGGCCCCAGATTTATGTTTCTGTTATCCCATGATGCTGGTCCTGCTGGTCCAGAGACCACACTTGGAAAAGCACTGACTCAGCTGGCTCAGTCCAGGGGCTCCATTCTGACCCTGCCGTTGCTTCTCAAACATGGTGACCAAGTGCAGAGCCTTTGGGGGCTCTGACGTCAGCCTGGGCTGCTAAGGCTGGTCTCCGGTGACTTGCCATCTGGGCCTGCGGGAGGCTTTGGGACAGCATGCATCATCTATCCTGCCCAAGAGGGCGTTTCTCCCTCACTGAGTGGGATGCTCTGAAGCATGACTGTGCAAGTTTTCGCTGAGGACCAGCTGTGGTGGGGAAACCACCATCAGCTTCTTTTAGCTTTTTGAAACCAGAGGGGTTTTGCCAGGGGCCCTGCTCTGACGAGTGGTCTCATGGATCTGACATTTCAGAACAGTCTTCATAGCCTCCAGTGCTCATGGATGGCCCACAGGGATGAAGAACTCAGTGGGTTTCTCCCACCAAACCTATATGAAGTCTCGCACAACATTTTGAGAAATATTCAAATATCTTTGAATTGTTTCTCCTCTGTTTTTCAGTAATAGCAGCCTAGCATATCCCTATAAAGTCCTGCATGAGCTAAAGAAAACCAACTCCAGTTGGCTCAAGCAGATGATGTTTATCATGAGAATACTGGTTTATCTGAGCTAATCCAAGGGAAAAATGAATAACCGAGATTCTCCTGCAGAGGCAATCAGGTCTGTTCCTGAAACGTCATCTTAAGAATTCATGATCTTTTTTCTAGGGTGTAACCATTGGTATAATTCAACCTCAAGTCTCATCCCTTGTCTGTTGGACAAGTCTCATCCATGTCTGTTTGTCTGTGTCTTTCTGTCTGTCTCCCTCCCTCTCCCCCTCTCTTCCTCTCTCTCTCCCTTCTCTTTTCCAACTGTCCGATTCCAGGGATAGCATAGACCTATCTTGGGTCAAGAGTTATCTTTGGATCAAACAGATATGGTCAGGCTCACACGGCATGAACGTGACCCTTGGGGGGCCCCATGTTGGTGCTTTCATAGCTGTGCCCAGAAGAGGGGGCATCCTTGTGAACCCAACACCCCACCTTAACTTGTTTGTCATATGGGTTTCTCAAAGGTGTGTTCACACTGAAATGGAAGTCAGGGGATTAAAAATGCATGGTTTTGTATGCTAACACATATATATGGAATCTAAAAAAAAAGTGGTTCTCAAGAACCTAGGGGCAGGACAGAAATAAAGATGCACACGTAGAGAATAGACTTGAGGACACGGGGTGGGGGGAGGGTAAGCTCCCAATGTGAGAGAGTGGCATGGACATATATACACTACCAAACGTAAAATAGATAGCTAGTGGGAAGCAGCCACATAGCACAGGGAGATCAGCTCAGTGCTTTGTGACCACCTAGAGGGGTGGGATAGGGAGAGTGGGAGGGAGACGCAAGAGGGAGGGGATATGGGGATATATGTATATGTATAGCTGATTCACTTCGTTATACAGCAGAAACTAACACACCATTGTAAAGCAATTACACTCCAATAAAGAATAAATAAATAAATAAAAAATCAAGTTACCAAACAGAAAAAGAAAAAATAAAAATGCATGGTTTTAGCCCTCAGAAGAGGAGTGTTTCTCTTACCACTGAAGTGGCGTCCAGAACTTGTCCTGTTTGTACTTTAAATCCTCAACTGACTGTTAGCTTACAGGGTGCCTTGTAAGGAGGGACTGAGCCCCCAGAGAGATGCAGGGCATCCTGGTGGCTGACTTTTAGCAAGGAAGATTTGCTTTCGTTTGTAACTGTTTTTCATCCTTTGTGAAATGCCTGGATAGTTTTGCATCCAACAGAGTTAAATACACACATAAACAGCTGACACTCACGTGGCCTGAATATACTGGCCTTGACGCGTCTTTCTGAAGTGTGGTTCTCCCAGAGTTGTCCAGGGCTCTGCTTTGCAGGAGCTGCAGCAAGGCCCCAGGCTCCAGATGGCCCCCTTTCTGCCCTCTTTTCATAGAGTGCTTACCCTCCCCTGGCTTCTAACTCCCTTAGAGCTCTTCTGAGAGCCACAGGCCTCCTCAAGGCTAGAGACTGGTCTCCATTTGAGAAAGCCATCGTCCAGGTCCTAGGAACCAGGGGAAGGAAATGGGAGGACGGGGCAAGGGGAAGCTGGGAAAGCCCCTGATGGGCGCCATCTTCTGAGACTCCAAGTGGAGAAGGAAAGAGCCCAAGAGAATTCAAGTAAGACGAAGTATATATTTGAAAAGTCAGGATGTTTATGTAAGATAGCAAATGAAATCTCCTAATGAAAGAATTCAGTAAAGATACATTTCACGTGGTTAGGAAATCTGACTTCCTTGCTTAAAGACAACACCTGTTCTCCAAAGTTAGTTCCAAGGGAAGACCCCGTAAAGAGAGGGAGCCTGACCCCCCAGCCTCCCCTCAGCCCCAAGAGTCACCTTCTCTGAGTTTCATTCTGAGGAATGTGACCACCTGTTTCTGTCCCTTTACACCCAGGCTCAGACATAGGCAAACAAGCTTTCTTTGGTGTCTCTTCCTTTGCTTACCTCTGGCACTCCTGAGACTCCCAATGCTAGGGCATTACAAAGGAAAAATCAAACATGGAGACTTCCATGAATCAAGACGCTTCTGTCCTTCAAGGGACACACAGTATTTTGCTCTCCAGAGCCCAGGGGGTTCTGTCCAGTCCGTGTGGGTCCGTTTGGGGATCTGCCTTCCTAGTTCTCAGGTTGCTTCCACCATCTCTCACTCGCCAGGTAGAAGGAAAATGCTGGGTGTTGGCATCTAGGCCAAAAGAGAAAGATCCAGATTTCCCTTCTGCCTTCCCTGATCACTCCCACCATCCCGCTCCCTGTCTCTGGAGGATGCCATCCCATGCCCCAGGGGATGGGCACCAAAACCCAGCCACACTTTTCAGGCAGGATTTGGCTTTTACCTCTGCCCATTTTCTCACGGTCTTCGATAGTTGTGTCTGTACCGGAACATAAAAGGGGAGCAACAACGTTGATACAACAGAGATTTGCATGTCTGGTGGGAAAAGTGTTTTTTCCCCTCCCTCACCTTCACGACTGCCTAAGGTTGAATCATTGATCCGATATAACCATTGAAATCTATTGTGGATCAGACAAAGATACCGCTCTTCTTTGAAGTACTGATCTAACGCTGATTGCCAAAGGGCATTATCTGCCCTTTTGCTGCTTAAAAAAAATGTACTCAGGGCCTCACACAGTAGGGAGTTACTTGTGTGTACACGAGCTTTCAATTCAGTTGTTCCTGAAACGTTAATTGAGCAGCTACTCTGTATACACACATCCGAACCAACTAAATCCTTTGTAAAAATCATTTTGCAAAAGAAATAAAGTTAATAGCCTAAATGCACAGGAAAGGTACCATCTCAGAAGAAAGAATAGCCTTTTAAATAAAAAAACCCAAAACTCGGGCTTCTCTGGTGGCGCAGTGGTTGAGAATCCACCTGCCAATGCAGGGGACATGGGTTCGAGCCCTGGTCCGGGAAGATCCCACATGCCACGGAGCAGCTAAGCCCGTGCACCACAACTGCCGAGCCTGCACTCTAGAACCCGCGAGCCACAACTACTGAAGCCCACGTGCCACAACTACTGAAGCCCGTGTGCCACAACTACTGAGCCTGCACCCTAGAACCCATGAGCTGCAACTGCTGAAGCCCTCACGCCTAGAGCCCGTGCTCTGCAACAAGAGAAGCCACTGCAATGAGAAGCCCGGGCACCACAACGAAGAGTAGCCCCCTCTCACTGCAACTAGAGAGAAAGCCTGCGCTCAGCAACGAAGACCCAATGCAGCCAAAAATAAAATAAATAAGATAAATGAATAACAAACAAAACAAAACTCTCCAAACACTCCCTTTCCTATACCTATTTTTCTGATTCCATCACTGACAGCTGAGAATGTGCCTGACTCTGGTACTGAGAGTAGCTTTTGAGAATAGCTGTTCTCAGGGCCTTCTCTTACTGGTAAGGAGCAGGAGTCCTTAGCACAGGGGCACAGGAGTCCCCAGCAGCAGAGACTGGTCTTCACCCCGTCTCCTACCAGAAAATTGGACTGTGGTCTTGTTTTCTTGGTTCCCTCTGACTTGGGCATCTTTCTGTTAGTGGTTTTCATTTTATTCGCTCTTGATTTCACTTTCCTCCTCTGTTAATTGTCTAGTTGGAAATGATCTCTGAGTACCATGCTCTGATATTATGGTTTCCTTTTCTTTTAAAGGGAAACAGAGTTCGCTGCAATGTTGGGAGAGGTTTGACGGTACATAACCTAAAACTAATAAGCAACAACTGGGGAGTAGCTAGCCCACAACCGCTTTCCTAAAATATGCTCTGATTTCCAAAATAGGCTGACAAACAACAGTTTGGAAGTCCCTCTAATAATATCCTGTATACAGAATTCCGGGAGATTTGGAACTAGCAGCATACTGACTGTCTCATCTACATCTATTCAGGCTTAGGTGATGGATTGCAGTGACTTACCGCCTTTGATTCTAGCCTGTGGTCCTGGACTCTGGCTGTGTATTAAAACCACTGGACCCTATTCCACATCAGTTAAATCAGAATCTTTGGGGTCCATACTGGGGTCTGGACATGAGTATTTAAAAGCAAACCTCCCATCTGAAAGAGAATAGATTGTATATATATGTCTAACCGAATCACTTTGCTGTACACCTGAAACTAACACAACCTTGTAAATTAACTATACTTCAATTTTTAAAAATGGTAAAAACAAAACAAAACAGCCAAATCTCCCTTAAGGTGGAGCCAGGGTTGAGAATCCTTAGACCAGAATAACACATACAGCAGGAAGGACAGAGCAGCGAGGACTCCATAGGAAAGTGCAGGTGACGTGGCTTCTATAATAAGACGATTCACCTTTACATATCATTTTAGAGAAGTATGCTCACCCTCCTTTTCTTATTCGATGCTCAAGAATGAATATTTGGGGGCTTCCCTGGTGGCGCAGTGGTTGAGAGTCCGCCTGCCGATCCAGGGGACACGGGTTCGTTTCCCGGTCCGGGAAGATCCCACATGCCGCAGAGCGGCTGGGCCCGTGAGCCATGGCCGCTAAGCCTGCGCGTCCGGGGCCTGTGCTCCGCAGCGGGAGAGGCCACAGCAGTGAGAGGCCCGCGTACCGCAAAAAAAAAAAAAAAAAAAAAGAATGACTATTTGGGTTTGCCTTAGCATCTCCGTAGATTTTTTCCTAGATGTGTGGCTCTGTCACCAGTAAACCCGAGATAAATGAAGGAATGTCTGTACTGTAGAAAGGATGAGTCATTGAAAATTTTGCCTTCAAGCTCTTTTAAATAGTGACTTTGTTGTTGTTTTTAAAGGGTGTATTTACATGCAGCTTTGCAGGAGAACGTGAATATTAAGGGAGTTCACATTTATGTCGTGTTGAAATGACTCAGTTTATAGCAAATCTGAAGTGACTATTCCCAAGGGGGTGGGAAAAAGCTTGGGTGGTTCAGTGTACTTATTGCAGTTGGCAGGGCACCTGGGGACCGCAGCTGCTCTGTGTCCCTTTGTATCTCGTATGTGGGTGACAGCTTGCAAACAGGGCTCTGCCAGATGCGTGCCGTAGTGACTGGGTGGGGAGCATCCCATCCCCCACCTGAAGAGGGGGAACTTGTTAAGAATAACGATTAGACACGCTGACTACACACTTAGCAGCATCCTCGGGGGCTTTTCGTCCGGCAATTTAAATAGGAGGCACACCCAGGAGAATTTGCAGGAAAACAAAGAGAAACCCTGCTTTCAGAAAGTGCCTGCTGATTGTTTGGGGATGTGCAGTAAATACAGTCAGCATCAGATGGGACCTCCAGATCCCTCATCAGATCTAGTAAATATTGAGTCAGTATTTGGGTGCTTGCTTTTGGTAATTGACAAACCAGGAGCCACTGGTCTCCAAGAACTTCCTGTGTCCTGCCCTCAGATCTCTCTCCACGCTGCAGTGCACCTGCTCAGGGCTGTCTCTCACCCTGGAGAGGAAGTTATAGAACAAGAAAGCCTTTCCATTGCACTGGACATCCAAAAAAACAAAACAAAACAGATAACCAATTTGCAATTCTCAACTGCTATTCAAGAAAGTAATGGATGCTCTGCACTGAACTTGAGAGAGTTGTGTCCATCTGAAGTGCCTCTTTTTGTATCAGCGTTTTTTTTTCATTTGTTTGTCTGTTTTTTCCATAGGGAACAGACTGTAAAATGTAACCAAGAATTGTTCGGTGTGTCAGAGAGGCTGACTTGTTTACTGTGGCAGACTACAGAGGCAGTTTGAAAAGCGTGCCTGCAGGCAGTGGCTGTACTTCCTGGGCAGAGAGCACTTTTTATTTTGTGATTTGCATGTTTCTCTTAATTTGGAGAAAATTGAAGTGTCTTTGGATGGCAGCAACAGAGCTGCAAACATTAAAGATCAGGCTTCCCAGCCAGAAAGGGCAAGTGAAGAATCTTCCTTAGCCCCTCTCTTGCCAGTGAAAATGTAAGGCATTCTAATGTTATGAAACTGCATCTTTAAAAAACCTGTCCCCCCTCCCCCCACAACTTCGAGTACTTTCAGGCAGGGGTGGAGGGGAACAGGAAATGGTAATTTTCAATATTTACCACTTCCTAGGAACGGGACTTTGAAGAAAACCGGCCTCATGGGAACATTTCATTGCCCCTTCATTGCAGTTATTTAGTAATTTCTGAGACTGGGTTTTCTCAGGCCAGAACATCTTGTCACATGTAGAGTTGCCATTATTCTGCCATAAACCCTCCTTTTAAATGCCCTTTGCAGTAGAGACCAGCTAGTGTAACTCTGATGTGCCAAACCCCAAAGTCGAGGGGAAAAGGAATGAGAGCAAATGAAACTTAAAGCAAACACAAATTATTTGCACGTTACAATATGCAAATTACAGTGTGCATGAAAAGATAACAACCACGAGCTAATCATTCTTTTTGCAACCTTTAGGGAAGCCATTCAGAGTGTACAGAGTATTTGTCATTTTCTAGAGCACTTTTGGTATCATTTTAGGGCACTGAGTACTTTGTTTATTTAGTTAATTCTGTGCATGTTTTCACTTCTCAACTAGAGTCCCTTAGTGCTGGGTCTCTGTTTCTACTCTGCTTCCCCCATGGCTCCTAGGAGAGTGCTTCGTTCACAGTTGCTGTTCAGTAATTATTGCTGAATGTGTCTGCACTTTTACAAAACATGGATGTGATTTGTTTTGTTTTTCCAACTCAGCTCCTGATGAATTAATATATCTAGCTGGGCAGACATAACGCTGCCGAATGTAGAATAAAAGAACTCTCCAAGTGACCGGAATCATAGAACCATAACATTTTACAGCCATAAAGGACCTGAGTGATTTTATTTCAATCTATTTGTTTTACAGATGATGAACAATTACGGCTGATAGAGATCAAGTGACTTTCTTGCTCAGAGTTGCAGAGCTGTGGCTGAATCAGCCATTCATCTTACTCAGGCATTGATGAGCCACATATAAACTGACATTGCTGACAATTATTTTAGCCACCTATTATAGTACACTTAAGCTTCATCATTCTGTGTGCCCCTGAGTTTCCTTGGGGTAGATATTTAATTGATTTTTAATTTGATCTCCTCTGAATTTGGGGCTAATCAATTGCTTTGTTTTCCCTGTCTACTTTCTAAAATTTCTTCATGCCACTTTCAAGGAAACTGACTTGAATGGTTTGCCTGTTCTCCTCATGTTGGACGCAGAGCAGAGGTGGGTGGAAGACATGATGTAAACAGAAAGTGGCCAGACCACATAGAATATGAAAACTTTGCCTTCTGATCTGAAACACCCAGCCCGGGGAGCCGAACGGTAACCCCTGGGGCAGTTGGCCCTAAATGACCAGGACTTAACTAGTCACTGACACTCCCCTAATTTTTGTCTTAGGACCAGCCTGAGAAAGCCCCATATGTTCTCCAAACCAGCCACAGAGGATGCCCCGCTTCTAGTTTGCCTATAGCTTCTCCATGCCGACAGCCCCCAATCAGGGCATCCCTGAAACCTTCCCTTTTTTCACTACAGACTTTCCCACTCTGCCTGCTTTGAGTCTCTACCCAATGCCAGTGATGGTGGGTGACTCCCTTGCTCTAGCTGGCTCTGATTAAATAATGTTTACCTGTTGTCATTTGCGTGGGCTTTACCCTCATGGAGGCAGACCCACAAAGAAGACCAGTCCTGCCTACTTCAGTGTTCTCTCTGGTTCTCATTGCGCAGCCAGCCATACATCTGCATCGTGGGGTTTTTAAAAGCCTATTTGTCTCTCCTTTATCAAAAGAATATATGGAAAAGGCTTGGTCATTTGCTTGGCTGAAATCAACGTACACTCTGTGGCGTTTTTCTGACCTGTCAGACCCGTAAACCTACCCAGACAGGGCGGGAGTTTAGCGTGGCGCTGCGTCCTCACCTCAGTGTTTTCTGAATGTTTATAAAATTTCCATTTCATAATCTCTCTAGAATTTCACTAGGAGGAGGATGTCAGGCATCATCTCTCCTTTTTCTGGAATCCATCCTTTTCTCTCATTTTGAAGCTCAGTGTTTTTCTTATTCTCCAGGATTTCTCAGTAAAGATTTAAAGGTCTGAAACCACCAATAAGGTTGGTAATTTACCAGCCAGGGATATCCTTCTTTAGAATGTTAATAATTCACTTTAATTCAAAGGATGAAATTATCGTGTATGTCACTTCCCTCTGCACAGTGACGCTGCCACGGCGGCGCTTGGAGTGTCTGTCAGCCCACACCTACCTCCCGATTCTCTGATGTGAGCAATTGGCATTTTCCCAACATGAAGGGAAGTGTTATGCAAATACAGTTGCAAGCCCCTCATTTCTAATTATATTGGCTCCATAAGCTCCTTAAGGGAGTAAAAAGTTAATGTGTGTAAAGTGCTTAAAATACAGCCTGGCCCATAATACTCTGTGTCTGCTGCTGTTACTCCTGCTTCGATCAGATAGAATCTGTGGAGCTGCTACTATCTCTCTGTCCTGCTTGCGTCACCCCTTATAGTCCTTGAACCTGCCAAGCTCTCTTCCACCTCTGCCTTCACCCACACAGCCCCCTCTGCTTAAGACCCCTTTCTCTTCCTTCTGCCTGCCTCTTTCGTCCTCATCTTTCAGGTGCCTCTTAGATGTCACTTCCTCCAGGAAGCCTTCCTAAACTTCAGTCTAAATGAAGGTTTGCATTTTATTCTCTTAGGCCAGGGCTCAGTAAATATTTTCTTAAAGGATACAGTAGTAAATATTTTACACTTTGCATCCATGCAGGTGACTACTCAAGTCTGCTGTGGTCATGCCAAGGCAGCCAAATGCAGTATGTAAATGAGTGGGTGGGCCATGTTTCAGTAAAACTTTATTTACAAAAACAAGTGGTGGGCCTGTGGCTGTAATTTACCAACCTCTGTTTTAGATTACTCCGTAGTTTTTCCCCACAGTGTGATCTTGTGATTGTCTCTTACCTCTCTTCCTCTGAACTGAAGCTTGTTAAATACAGGGATTAATTGGTGTCTTTCTGTATCTATCGGACAAGCCTAGGGCCGGCATATAGCAGGCACTTAAGTAAATGTTTACTGAATGAATGAATGAATGAATGAGGTGGAAATGCAATAGGCATTGAGGTCTGCCTTCTGCCTTCTCCCACTGTCCTCAGTTCGTTTGCCAACATTTTTATCTTCCAGCTCTGAATATTTCTTTAAAATAAAATCCTCAGTGGTCTTTGGCCTTTATCCCCTCCTCCTCTCCCCAATCTAGATCCTTCTGGACTTACTGTCTTCCCAAGCTTGGGCCACTCAGTTGGTAACTATCTTTGGCCGGGCAGTTGTTGTCAGATGGGAATTTGCGATCCCTTCTTTTCTCATTAAAACATGGGAGTGAAGTTATGTGTGTGTCATTAGGAGTGGTGAGCTCATTTTAGAGCCTGATGACATTCGTATTACAGGGAGGAATGCTTGGCCATGTCAAATTGTCATTAACGTGATTTGGGGCAAGGAAAAAAAAACCCAGCCACCACCTAGCAACCCTTCCCCAAGCATTTCAAGATGTAGTCATTTCTTTTATACCAAATGAGTTTGTTTTGCTTAACTACAGTTAAGTCTATAGGTGTGAGCCTTGTTTTTATAGGCGTCTCCTTTCAAAGTGATGGTTTGGGACGTGCTGATCCTGGTTGTATTTTTCTTGCCTCTTAAATGGCTTGTAGTCGGGGCTGTCAACACTTCTCAGAGTCCACAGAGCCATAAGTCAGGAGGAATGTGGAATCACCCACCAGCGGAGCCAATGCTGGTAGACTGCATTTTCTGCCTTTCTTATTTCCTGCAGTGGATTTTCAGGGAGTCAGTGAACTCAGGCATTTCTCAGTGTCTCAAATGTAGAAACGTTTCTCATGATTGGGAAGTTCAAGGCTAGTTTACGTTACTAGCAGTGTTTCTATGGGGAAATGCATAATATATGTATATTTTTTAGACACATGTTTTCCTGGTAAAAATCTATTTCCAGAAGGTTGAACCTGTGGTTCTCGGCTGCTCCATCCTGCTGGTGTTGAAGAGGTCCCAGGACGTGGTTCACTGAGGCACAGAAGCCACGGTGTAGGCTTGCCTAGGGGCCCAGGACCAGGACTGGGTAGGAGAACAGAGTTTACTGTCAGGGTTCAGTTGCAGAAACTCCTGTTTTAAGCACAAAGTCAGTAGTCCAGGGCATCTTTGTCAGCAGGGGCTGCCCTAACAAAATACTATAGACTTTGTGGCTTGAACAACAGATATTTATTTCTCATGGTTCTGGAGGCTGAAACTCCAAGGTCAAGGTGCCAGCAGATTCCGAGGCTGGTGAGGGCTCTTCTTCCTGTCTTGCAGATGGCTGTCTTCTCATTGTGTCCTCACATGGTGGAGAGCTCTTGTCTCTCTTCCTCTTCTTGCAGGGGTACTAATCCCATCATAAGGGCCCCAATCTCATGTCCTCATCCAAACTTAATCACCCCCAAAGGCTCCACGTCTAAACACCATCATTGGGAGTTAAGGCTTCAACAGATGAATTTGCAGGGAGACAAACAGCCCGTAACAGAGGGATTTGGGTGCTGCCACAGTTACTGGAAGGGCTGCCAGGAATGATTCTCAAAATGATTCCAAGAAGATTCCCCTTTCGCCACGGTCAGGAGGTAGAGGAGGATCAGAACTTGGAGAATGATCACAACCTGAGGGATCACTGAGATGCTGCTGGCAGTGCAATCAAGCCCTTCCTCCTGACGCTAAACACATGAGCCAGGGTCTGCTCCCTGGGACCTCTGCCATCTTGGTGGGTGATAAATCCAGGCCATCTTAAAATTCTTAATCATTTTATTTTTGCATTTGTGTTTTGCAGGTTCAGTACAATGAACATGTTCTAGGAACTTGGTACCTTGGCTCATAGGAGTTTTTGTTTTTTTTTTTTCTTTGTTTTTTTATACTGCAGGTTCTTATTAGTCATCAATTTTATACACATCAGTGTATACATGTCAATCCCAATCGCCCAATTCATCACACCACCATCCCCACCCCCCGCAGCTTTCTCCCCTTGGGGTCCGTACGTTTGTTCTCTACATCTGTGTCTCAACTTCTGCCCTGAAAACCAGTTCATCTGTACCATTTTTCTAGGTTCCACATACATGCGTTAGTATATGATATTTGTTTTTCTCTTTCTGACTTACTTCAGTCTGTATGACAGTCTCTAGATCCAACCACGTCTCTACAAATGACCCAATTTCGTTCCTTTTTATGGCTGAGTAGTACTCCATTGTATATAGGTACCACAGCTTCTTTATCCATTCGTCTGTCGATGGACACTTAGGTTGCTTCTGTGACCTGGCTATTGTAAATAGTGCTGCAGTGAACATTGGGGTGCATGTGTCTTTTTGAATTATGGTTTTCTCTGGGTATATGCCCAGTAGTGGGATTGCTGGATCATATGGTAATTCTATTGTTAGTTTTTTAAGGAACCTCCATATTGTTCTCCATAGTAGCTGTATCAATTTACATTCCCACCAGCAGTGCAAGAGGGTTCCCTTTTCTCCACACCCTCTCCAGCATTTGTTGTTTGTAGATTTTCTGATGATGCCCATTCATTTTCTGATGATGCCCAATGAGGTATCATTGTAGTTTTGATCCCTCATTGTAGTTTTGATTTGCATTTCTCTAATAATTAGTGATGTTGAGCAGCTTTTCATGTGCTTCTTGGCCATCTGTATGTCTTCTTTGGAGAAATGTCTATTTAGGTCTTCTGCCCATTTTTGGATTGGGCTGTTTGTTTCTTTAATATTGAGCTGCACGAGCTGTTTATATATTTTGGAGATTAATCCTTTGTCCATTGATTCATTTGCGAATATTTTCTCCCATCCTGAGGGTTGTCTTTTCATCTTGTTTATGGTTTCCTTTGCTGTGCAAAAGCTTTGAAGTTTCATTAGGTCCCATTTGTTTATTTTTGCTTTTATTTCCATTACTCTAGGAGGTGGGTCAAAAAGGATCTTGCTGTGATTTATGTCAAAGAGTGTTCTTCCTGTGTTTTCCTCTAAGAGTTCTATAGAGTCCAGTCTTACAGTTAGGTCTCGAATCCATTTTGAGTTTACTTTTGTGTATGGTGTTAGGGAGTGTTCTAATTTCATTCTTTTACATGTAGCTGTCCAGTTTTCCCAGCACCACTTATTGAAGAGACTGTCTTTTCTCCATTGTATATCTTTGCCACCTTTGTCATTGATTAGTTGACCATAGGTGCATGCGTTTACCTCTGGGCTTTCTATCTTGTTCCATTGATCTATGTTTCTGTTTTTGTGCCAGTACCATATTGTCTTGATTACTGTAGCTTTGTAGTATAGTCTGAAGTCAAGGAGTCTGATTCCTCCAGCTCCGTTTTTTTCCCTCAAGACTGCTTTGGCTCTTCGGGGTCTTTTGTGTCTCCATACAATTTTAAGATGATTTGTTCTAGTTCTGTAAAAAATGCTATTGGTAATTTGATAGGGATTGCATTGAATTTCTAGATTGCTTTGGGTAGTATAGTCACTTTCACAATATTGATTCTTCCAATCCAAGAACATGGTATATCTCTCCATCTCTTGGTATCATCTTTAATTTCTTTCATCAGTGTCTTATGTGTCTGCATACAGGTCTTTTGTTTCCCTAGGTGGGTTTATTCCTAGGTATTTTATTCTTTTTGTTGCAGTGGTAAATGGGAGTGTTTTCTTGATTTCTCTTTCAGATTTTTCATCATTAGTGTATAGGAATGCAAGAGAATTCTGTGCATTAATTTTGTGTCCTGCAACTTTACCAAATTCATTGATTAGCTCTAGTAGTTTTCTGGTGGCATCTTTAGGATTCTCTATGTATAGTATCATGTCATGTGCAAACAGTGACAGTTTTGCTGCTTCTTTTCCAATTTATATTCCTTTTATTTCTTTTTCTTCTCTGATTGCCATGGCTAGGACTTCCAAAACTACGTTGAATAATAGTGGTGAGAGTGGATAACCTTGTCTTGTTCCTGATCTTAGATGAAATGCTTTCAGTTTTTCACCATTGAGAATGATGTTTACTGTGGGTTTGTCGTATATTGCCTTTATTATGTTGAGGTAGGTTCCCTGTATGCCCACCTTCTGGAGAGTTTTTATCATAAATTGGTGTTGAATTTTGTCAAAAGCTTTTTCTGCATCTACTGAGATGATCATATGGTTTTTCTTCTTCAGTTTGTTAATATGGGGTATCACATTGACTGATCTGCATATACTGAAGAATCCTTGCATCCCTGGGATAAATCCCACTTGATCATGGTATATGATCCTTCTAATGCGTTGTTGGATTCTGTTTCCTAGTATTTTGTTGAGGATTTTTGCATCTATATTCATCAGTGATATTGGTCTATAATTTTCTTTTTTTGTAGTATCTTTGTCTGGTTTTGGTATCAGGCTGATGGTGGCCTCGTAGAATGAGTTTGGGAGTGTTCCTTCCTCTGAAATTTTTTGGAAGAGTTTGAGAAGGATGGGTGTTAGTTCTTCTCTAAATGTTTGATAGAATTCACCTGTGAAGCCATCTGGTCCTGGACTTTTTATTCTGTTCATTTCTGTTTTATTTTTATTCTGTTCGTTTCTTTTTATTCTTTTTTTCTTTATTCTGTTCCACAGCAGTGAATATCACCATTCTGTCTTCCAGGTCACTTATCTGTTCTTCTGCCTCAGTTATTCTGCTATTGATTCCTTCTAGTGTAGTTTTCATTTCAGTTATTGTGTTGTTCATCTCTGTTTGTTTGTTCTTTAATTCTTCTAGGTCTTTGTTAAACATTTCTTGCGTCTTCTCAATCTTTGCCTCCATTGTTTCTCCAAGGTCCTGGATCATCTTCACTGTCATTATTTTGAATTCTTTTTCTGGAAGGTTGCCTGTCTCCTCTTCATTTAGTTGTTTTTCTGGGGTTTATCTTGTTCTTTCATCTGGTATATAGCCCTCTGCCTTTTCATCTTGTCTATCTTTCTGTGAATGTGGTTTTTGTTCCACAGGCTGCAGGATTGTAGTTCTTCTTGCTTCTGCTGTCTGCCCTCTGGTGGATGAGGCTATCTAAGAGATTTGATGGGAGGGACTGGTCATATGAGTTTCTGTCCCCACTGCCTGACCACCTCTCCAGGGTGGGTTCTTAGCCACATGCCCCTCCCCGCTTCCAGCAACCAGTGCCACCCTCAGCCTGGTGCTGGCCGGGGCATGGATACTCGGAGGGTCGCGACTGCTGCCGAGGGGGTAGAACGGTGTGCTGACCTTGCATCTTTGTGCCCAAACAAAGCGTGACATTAAATAGCAAATAAAAAATGCTGTGTCCGATTGAGAAAGAGACTGTGGAAGCAAGGGGAAAACCTCCCCCCCTGCTTTTCTGAGCAAGGAGCCCTGCATTTTTATTTTTTTATGTTAAAAATTCTAAAAAATTTTTTATTTTATATTGAGGTATAGTTGATTAACAATGTTGTGTTAGTTTCAGGTGTACAGCAAACTGATTCAGTTATACGTATACATGTATCTATTCTTTTTCAAATTCTTTTCCCATTTAGGTTATTACAGAATATTGAGCGGAGTTCCCTGTGCTGTACGGTAGGTCCTTGTTGGTTCTCTATTTTATTTTAAAAATACGTATTTATTTATTTCGCCACGCCAGGTCTTAGTTGCGACATGTGGGATCTAGTTCCCTGATCAGGATCAAACCCGGGCCCCCTGCATTGAGAGTGCGGAGTCTTCACCACTGGAACACCAGGGAAGTCCCTTTATTTTAAATATAGCAGTGTGTACACTGCAGTTTTATTTTGCAGTGGACTCTGCAGATTGTGTAGCCGGCCGTGGCTAAATCTGATACCTTCAGTGTGTAGCAGCCTCTGTCTCACTTCTGTCACCCCTGCAGCTGCTGGAGGAGAGCCAGCCGTGGGGGAGTCTGGGAAACATAGTCTGGAGGGCTCCGCCCTTGGGTGGGCATAAGACACCCTGTGAAGGGGTGGAGATGAGGGATCCAGCTGTCCTAAAAAGGGAGATGACCCAGTAAGACCCAGGGATAGGGGAACAGGGGGTGAGATGAGTGTAGGGAGATTTGGGGGAGGGGTTGAATTCATCCCCAAAGCTCCTGCCTTGAGCTACTCCTAGGTACCTACCTGTTCCTTGGTGTAGCCTCCCGCTGTAACGTGTAGATCAGTGTTGTTCAAACTTAGGAAGCAGTAGGTGAGCATGTTTAAAAATCAGGATTTACGGACCCTTATCCTCAAAGATGGTGGTGCTGAAGTCCTGTGAGATCCAGCATTGAAAGGCGGGGGGTGGTTCTCTGGAGCCCTTATTTAAGATGTGTTTCAGATCCACTGCTGGTATCCCATCCTCTGCTTTCGAGGCCGCCTGTCCCACCCACATTTTTTTCACATCTGGCATTTTCGTTTTCGTTTTCTGCATTTTTTGGGGGGCGCTGTTTTATCTGTCTTTATTAACTCTCTCATTGGTAAAGGGACTGAAAACAGAGTTATTTCTTTCCTATGAGTACTCTAGTGAACCTAGGATGTTGAAGATAAATGCTTAAAAAAAAGAAGATAAATGCTAAGTTAAGATGAGGCTATTGAGTTATCTGTGGGGTTTGGGGTCGACTTCATTCAACATGTATTGAGCCCCTGCCATGCGCCCATCTGCGGGGATACTGTATTATAAATACACAGCCCCTGCCCCATAGGAGTTCACAGCTTTGCGGGGAAGCTTAGCACTTCTCCTCCCTAGGGTTCAAGCAGTCAGGGGAACAGGGTCTCTTTGGAAGAAAACAACAAAACAACCGTTTTGCAGATCACACTTGGGTTCTGTGGTGACTGCTGTTTGATTTCTTGAACACAAGGCGCTGAGCTGACTCTGTAATGCCCTGATGGTCGGTGGGACATCTGCGGCTCCCCCTTGAGAACTGAATCCAGCAGTGATGTTCCAGCTATGGAAACTTCAAGTTGAACTTTCAGGGATGGAGGCCAGGGCATTTTTGAGGGGGTGTCCTGGAGTTCACAGCTCTTCTAACTCAAGGTCGTTGGCCTTCCGGGGTTAAAATCTCCTCCCACAGATGCATTTACCATCTGGAGGGAGCAGCATTTCCCTTTCCGGGAGGCACGTCAGTAAGTGATGGGGAGGCTGTGAAGTTATTGCCCTGGAAGGAGGTGGTCATGAGCTAAACCATAAGCAGAGACGGGAACCTTTCTTCTGACAGGGAGGCACATCTATGGCCCAGGTGTTTCCTAATTGGTGGTATGTGGAGAGAGCCACATTCTTCCTGGAAATTGTAGCCATTCTGGCTTTAGATGATTGCTTCATTCATATCCTTGTCCAGTTCTCTGGCACCCATTTGCCTGTTCTCCTGGGCTGCCCAGAGGAGTGTCTGTGTTCACCATCTACCTTCAGCTGTTCTTCTCTCTCCAAAGACAAAGAAAGCTTGATGTTTGTGGTTGTGAGCCGGGTAGCCTTATCTGTACTCCAACCAGATCTCTGGGAGGTGTGTTCTGTGATCAGAACACCTGGGACGGTTACTTGGATGTAATGCCGGTGTTGGCATCATTATCAAACAACAGCAACAAGTACTTGCCAGCACTACCTGCGGATGTCACTGTACTAGATGCTGCAGAAGAGAAACACCGCGCAGTCCAGGAGCCGAAGAAGAGCTCCCGTTAAGAGAGACGATGCTGTGAAACACATGCATTTGTAAGTTACAGAACGTCTTCCTATGCAGACAGTCTAATCACATTTCTTTGGTGAAAGATAATTGCTTGTTAGCTTCAGAAAGACCTCATTCATGCTTTGATTCTCAGTATTGCCACATGAAAGCAATAGCTGAACCTGGGTCCCTGCTGTGAAAATGAAAATACTGCAGGATATTTGATTGCTTTTCCATTATTCATGTGCACCCGTGGTCTACCATCATGGCAGCTCATCTGCTCGGACCGTGTGATTCCATGTGGCTCCCACTTCAGCCTGTTTGTTTCATTTCCTACAGCTGCTCTCCAGCAGGATCACATTTGAATGATGCAGATATTTTGCCCATAAAGACCTCCCAAGATGCATCAATGTGTGCTTTATCCAAAGAGGGGACCAAAGGAAACAGAAGCGTCCTGAGATCCAAAGTAGTTTGAACTAAGGTTTACTGAGTACCGACTCTGTGCCCGGCACCCTCTTCATATCTCAGGAAGCAAACTCGTTTTCAGAAGAAAATGGAATGTGTTTGGGGATAGTCTAGTTCCTGCAGATTTTAGAACAACCCACTGAGAAGTTAAATCCCTGGGTGCTCTTCTGCCATAGTCTACGAAATGCTTGTTGTCATAGAGCAATGCTGAATGCAAACGATCTTTGTAATATGGTCTGGGCTATAGGGCCGAAGACAAGACGGAAGGATTCGTTACCTATGGGTTCCTGAAACTCTCTTTGCGTGTAGGTTGTCGATTGATTGGACCTCTGTAGACCTCTGGGTGGGAGCAAGGTAAACCGAGGCTGGTTAATCTTTTACTGAGTGTCTTGTGAATGACATGCTGTCTGCTCTATGAGCGATGCCTGGATTTATCAAATCTATTTTCATTAGGTCTACACAGTCCAAAATATTTCAATACGTGTGATGTGTTGTAATCTCTGCATTTGAGGGGGGGCAGTTGCAAAGGGAGAGGATTGAGAAAACAATTACTTTGGAATTAGCAAAAATGTGTACACTGTTTAGTAATTCAAAAGAATGCGTGGATAGGGCTTCCCTGATGGCACAGTGGTTAAGAATCTGCCTGCCAATGCAGGGGACACGGGTTCGAGCCCTGGTCCGGGAAGATCCCACATGCTGCAGAGCAACTAAGCCCGTGCACCACAACTACTGAGCCTGTGTGTCACAACTACTGAAGCCCGCGCACCTAGAGCCCGTGCTCCGCAGCAAGAGAAGGTACTGCAATGAGAAGCCCGCGCACTGCAACGAAGAGTAGTCCCTGCTCACCGCAACTAGAGAAAGCCTGCGCGCAGCAGCAGCAACGAAGACCCAACGCAGCCAAAAATAAATAAATAAAATACATTGAAAAAAAAATGCGTGGATAGTCATAGAATTGAGAAAGGGGAGACAATTTCCCCATAAATTAGGGAAGGCCAGAGATGTGTCTGGGGGTTGTCTGGGTTCACGTGGTAATAAGTGTTTATCATCATTATTAATTGAGCAGTGATAGTGATTTAGTATCTTTTTGGCATTACTTGGACCAGTCGTTCTGTTTTCTTGCGTTGTAAAATTATGGGTCAAGTTTTGGGTTAGAGTGTTGGACATAGGAGGGTCTCCCTGTCCCTGCCACATTTTGAGAGTTGATGGGGGGAGATTCAGTCAGTTCAGGGAGGCAAGGTGCTGAGGCCTCTAGGTCCTTATTTAACCACTGTGGACTCCTGGAGCCTGGAGGGGGTGGGGTGGAGTGTAGAGAAGAGAGAACGTCTGGCTTCCTGGATCCTGGGTGATTCCATGACTTCATCGTTCGCAGCTGGCATCACGGGAGTAGGTGGTGCAGTGCCTCAAAGGAGCGGTCATCCTGACCGAGCATGAGAAGAAAAGACGGAACCTTTTTGCTTTGCAAGCTTCTCTGTTCCCTCCCACTGAGTCCCTTTCATGACAAGCCTATTACTTGGTAGAGACAGGAACATGATCAGATTTGGGAGAATCCTGACACTTTGGCCTCATCTCTCCAGCCGAGAGATGCTGGTGTTTTATGAGCACTTGTGAGCTCTTGGCACTGACATATGATGCCCCCACCCATAGGTATTAACACAGTTTCCCGACGGGCTCTAGTGGGAGGGCTTGGGGCTTCCCCAGTGTTAGCCTCTGGAGATGAGACGAATTCCAGGATTGTATAAATCTCTTACTACCAACGAAGGGACGCTTGGATGTGCATACATTAGGCAAAAAGCCTGTTCTGAACAAGTGACCTTATTTTGCAAACAAACAGAATAATAGAAATTTGTAAACATACCCAACTGGAAAAAAAAAAAGAGGAGGACTATTCACTGAAGTCGATTTGACTCCAGTTCCTGCTGCTTAAGTGGGAGGCTGGGTGGGTGTCCCCAGTTCTGATTAAATACTCTCTTTGAGACTTCCTCCACTCGAGGGCAACTTCAGAAACAAACAACCAAAAGAGTGGCCCCTGCGTTTTAACTCAAATGCTTTGTTTAACTCCAGGCAAAACCTCAAGAGTCTATACTCTGCAATCCACTCCCATTTTTATTTTTTGTTTTCTAAACAAAATATGGAGTGGTCAGTGAGCATGTGTTTTGTTTCCTAGGAAATTCCAGGCTCCTTTGTTTAGCAAATGTTGATCTGGTGAAGTGTGGTCATGTCTCTCTTTCAGCAACTGAAATGTCCGATAATGAAAGAATTTTCCCTCTCATTTACTTGACCAGACGGGCTGTTTGCTCAGAGATCTCTAAGTCCTTTATCAGTCTTTTGTGGCCTGAACTTCTGCCCACAAGCATTCTGTGTCCTGTAAACAGTGGGAGCAAGTTTTTCTTTTATGACAAGTTTTGTCCCATTCTGTTCTGGTTTGTCCTTATCTTAAAACACATGGCAATGACACGTGACACTCTAAATCTCATGGTGTCCCTGACCTGGCAGGTGTGTGGAGTGAGGTAACTTATTTTTTAAAAAAAAAAATTTATTGATGTATAGTTGATTTACATTGTTGTTGTTGTGTTCATTTCAGGGGTACAGCAAAGTGATTTAATTATACGTATATATATTCTTTTTTAGATTCTTTTACATTATACGTTATTACAAGATACTGAATCTAGTTCCCTGTGCTGTATACAGTAGGTCCTTGTTGATTATCTATTTTATATATAATAGTATGTATCTGTTAATGCCAAACTCATAATTTATCCCTCCCCCTGCTTTCCCCTTTGGTAACCATAATACTGTTTTCTATGTTTGTGAGTCTGTTTCTGTTTTGGAAATAAGTTCAATTATATCATTTTTTTAGATTCCACATATAAATGATATAGTATGGTATTTGTCTTTCTCTGTCTGACTTCACTTAGTATGATAATCTCTAGGTCCATCCATGTTGCTGCAAATGGCATTATTTCATTCTATTTTGTGGCTGAGTAATATTCCATTGTGTATATATACCACATCCACTTTATCCATTCATCTGTCGATCGACATTTAGGTTGCTTCCATGTCTTGGCAATTGTAAGTAATGCTGCTGTGAACATTGGGGTGCATGTATCTTTTCAAATTAGAGTTTTCGTCTTTTCCGGTTATATGCCCAGGAGTGGGATTGCTGGGTCATTTGGTAACTCTTATTTTTAGTTCTTTAAGGAACCTCTACACTATTCTCCATAGTGGTTGCATCAATGTACATTCCCAGTGACGTGACTTCTTACTTGGGAGTCTGAATTCAGTCCTCAAAGATACAGGGTATAAACACTACTTTCAAGCATTAGAAGGGCTTTCTTCTCACCCTCAGCATCACTGACCTCGTTAAGTCACGTCAGTTCACCTTGCGTGCCTCAGGTGCCTGCCAGCCGTCACGTTCCATCATGAGTACTAGTTACCTACCTGTCTCCTCAGGTGGGAGGTGCACCTTCTGAGTCCCGGATCCTTTTTCACATATCTTTGAAGTCTTCGTACCCGGTCAAGCCAGTGTCCGGTACTGAATTGTTTCTCAGGGTGAACGAATGTAGCAACACAGATGCTATGAGATGGGTGTTGTGCAGATAACTTGGATAAAAACCCGGAGGCTGGTGGAAATTGGGTGCAGGGAATAGTACAAGTGCCAGTATCTTTGAGGACGGTGGACAGTAATCAGTAATCAGCTAAAATATGTACCATACAGTGACTATTTGACTAGTGAGCCGAGTGCTTGACACACGGGAAACTGAATTTCTGCCTCACCTGTGACATCATCTGTGTGGTTAGCTTCTCGGGAGAACTTTCTAGAAGCTCTTGTTTGATGCTGTTCAGGGGGTATCAGGAATTTGAGCGTCAGTCTTAATTATCTCCAGGTGACTCATTCCTGAGAATAGTAATAATTTGCCACCTATAACTGGTGAGCCTTTCTAGGGATTCAGATTCTAAATAACTGTCCAAATGTATATTCATGTATCATGTGTCAGGGGTACAGGGAAGTGAAGGGCATGACTCTCCAGGACCAGGAGGGGGTGCGCCGGTACTGGAGTGCGAGGGGCTTGCAAACGTCGTCAATCTCAGAATCCTTTTTCCTGGACACTGGTGTACATGGAGCTCCACTCTGGAGAATACTGATCTGATCCGGTACAATGTTTTTATTTTACAGAGAAAAAAAGCCCTGAGCTCTGGACAGATGAAGGCCATGGGACCAGGACGTGGTAGACCTGGGGCCAGAACCCAGGTGTCTGGGTTCCTAGGTCAGGGCCCCTCCCTGTGAACCACGTGGCTTCTAATGCAGGGTGAGAGAGTGGGAAGAAGCTGTGTGTGAGTGTGCGTGTGTGCGTGTCTCTGTGTGTCTGTGTATAAGAGAGAGGCGGACAGACACACGTGCCTTGGTCAGAACTGGCCCCGGGCAAAAGGTAGTGTTTGCCTTGGTGTCTGCTCACCCTGCCCACCTGTCAACATCCTTTTGCTCCCGGCCACCCTTCCTTTTCCAGCACCTGGTGATTCTAGGCCACTCACGGGCCCCCCCTCTGACGCCCAGCAGCTCTCCTCCATCCCCGATGCTGTGTCCCAAGCAGAACTTCTCAAATGTGATTCCCGTCCACTGCCTTCAGAGGAGCGATTCAGACGAGGGAGTTCTCAGGAGGGAGCTGATGAAGGGCGGCGGTGAAGGTGGGGAGGCCCTCCGGCAGAGGTGCAGAGCACGTGGCCTGTGGCCCGCAGTTCTGCCTCCACCCTGGGCTGCCCTTGGCCATGGCTCTCTGTGGCCGCCTCCCTCCCTCTCCCTTTGGCAGGGAAGCCTTGGAAACAGCAGTTATTGGGAAACCAAAAGAAAACAGCCTGGCCTCTCCCTGGGGCCCAGGACTGGAGGGGCTGATTCCAGCAGCTGTGCTCGGCCAGCCTGCAGGGATCTGAGCAGAGGCAGGGGGCTGGGAGCCACAGGGCAGACGTGGGCATCGCAGGGGTAGCCGGAGTCCTGACTGCTAGGGGCAGATGGAAGTGTGGAGAAAAGGGCAAACGGAAACGCTTTCTCTGTTTCTCAGCCGTGCAACTTGGAGTGGAAAGTAACCAGAATAGCTCTTTACTCCGAGTGAAAGCAGGTGCTTTATCCTCATTTCACAGCTGAGCAGAGGGGTTGTGACTAAACCAGGGTCATGCAGGGAAGGGACCACTGGACCTCGGATCCCGGGTCCTCTGACCCACGCATTGCTTTCTCTCTACCCCGGGGACGCCTCACGAATAGAACAGCATCCAGAGGCAGATCTGGGTCTCAGAGAGACTAGGATGTGGGATAATTCATAAATAAACCAGCTCTTCTCGACACTGCCCTGCTCTGCCCGTTTCCCTTAACGTGCTTGGCTGAGCTCGCCCTGAGGTTCTTAAGACAGCACAGCAGTCGCTGAGGGCTTTGGCTCCAATTCCAGATACTTGTGAAAACCGTGGTCGGTCCTCCCAGGGCGAGGCTTCTGCTGGAAGGCAGGGGTTTTAACTCGATGTTTGAGTGTGGGAAACGTCCTGCCCATCCAGCCCCTGATCTACTCCTAGACCCGAGCCAGCCCGGAGGATACACACATTCTGTGTCACCCCTGCGGTTTGTATGATAACGGCTCCCATTCACCGATTCCCTGCAGCATGTCAAGTACTGAGCACTAAGCGCGTTGTGTAAATGAGCTCTTTTCATCCCCGGAAGGATGCTGGGAGTTAGATAATATCTCACTCATTTTGAAGATGAGGAACTTGAGGCTCCTTTTGCAAACATTCAAGCCCAGTGCTGTCCCCGTAAGTCAGACTCCTGCCTGCCACCCCAGAGACCGAATGCCCGTTTACTCTTGGGATGGGCCGGTTCTTTGTTTTTTCAGCTTTATTGAGATATAATTGTCATATAGCATTGTGTAAGTTGATGGTGTACAGAGTGGTGATTCGATACACGTATATATCGTGCAGTGATTACCACGATAAGGTTAGTTAACACCTCCATCACCTCATGTAGTTACCAGGTTTTATGCTGTTGTAGTGGGGACATTTAAGATCTATTCCCTTAGCAACTTTCAAGTATATAATAGAGTATTATTAAATAGAGCCTTTTACTTACACTCCAGTGCCGTGCATTGGGTCCCCAAATGTATTCGTCTTATAACTGAGAGTTTTTACCCTTTGACCAACATCTCCCCATGTCCCCCACCTGCCCCCAGCCCCTGGCAACCACCATTGTAGTCTCTGCTTCTCCGAGTTCAGCTTTTCTTAGATTCCACAGATAAGTGAGATCATATAGCATTTGTCTTTCTCTGTCTGACTTATTTCACTTAGCATAGTGGCCTCAAGTTTCATCCATCTTGTTGCAAATGGCAGAATTTCCTTAATTTTTTAGTGGCGGAATGATATTCCATTGTACACATCTACCACATTTTCTTTATCTATTCTTCCGTTGATGGACATTAGATTGTTTCCATGTCTTGGATGTTGTGAATAATGCTGCAGTTGACAGGGGGGTGCAGATAGCTCTTTGAGATCCTGATTTCACTTCTTTTGGGTACGTGCCCAGGAGTGGGGTTGTTGGATCATATGATGGTTCTAGTTTCAGTTTTTTAAGAAAACTTCACACTGATTTTCACAGCGGCTGTCCAATTTACATTCCTACTGACAGTGTATGAGGGTTCCCTTTTCTTCACATCCTCTCCAGAACTTGTCATCTCTTGTCTTTTTGATAATAGCCATCCTAACAGGTGTGAGATGGTATCTCATTGTGATTTTGATTTGCATTTCCCTGGTGATTAGTGATGTTGGGCACCTTTTCATGTATCTGATGGCCAGGCCAGGGCTCGGTAACCCAGCTGACCACTGACAAAGGGGAGAAGAAATCTCTGAAACTTAGCAGTAATGTAGAGCCTTGCTCTTCACTCCTCAACTAAGGGCAGTGAATTTCCATCTCACTTGCCCTCCTTTCCTTGAAGACGAGTGGGAAGAAGGGTTAAGGGAAGAGGCTGTCTTCCCCTCTGAAGGCCGGTGGGTGTCCGTGCTTGGTGGTCGGATGGTGTGACCTGGTGGTCGAGGGGAGGCCCTGAGGCCTGCCTGGTGCACATTCAGGTTCACCTACTCACAGACCGAGCGATCAGATTACTTCACGTCTCTGTGCCTCAGTTTCTCCATCTGTACAAATGGGCTAATAGTAGCACTTATCCTGAAGGTTAGCGTGAGATTAGCTGAATTAATATCCATAAAACAGCAGCAACAGTACTTGACCTGTGGTATATGCTCAGCAAATAATTACCTTTTTGTATTAGTTCCATTTTCTGTGTACTCTTTTTTATAAAATTAATTTTCATTGGAGTATAGTTGATTTACAGTGTTGTGTTAGTTTCAGATGTACAGCAAAGTGACTCAGTTATACATATATCCACTATTTTTTAGATTCTGTTCCCATATAGGTCATTACAGAGTACTGAGTAGAGTTCCCTGTGCTATACAGTAGCTTACGAGTTATCTATTTTATATATAGTAGTGTGTATGTGTCAATCCCAATCTCCCAATTTATCCAATTTATTGTTTTCTACACCTGTGACTCTATTTCTGTTTTGTAAATAGGTTCATTTCTACCATTTTTTTAGATTCCACGTGTAAGTGATATCGTATGGTATTTGTCTTTCTCTGTCTGACTTCACTCAGTATGACAATCTCTAGGTCCATCTTCTGTGTATTCTTCATCTTTCTTCCCCCTCCTTCCACGTTTCTACCTTCAAAACCTTCTCCAATAGTCCTAGAAAGTCACTAGCTCTTCTGCTGACATCCTGTGCCAACGGGGAGAGTAGTGTGAAATCTCGTGAACTGATCATTTTTAGGGAGGTCTGGGGGAGTTTAAAATGAGGAATCCGAAAACTCTGAGGTGTGCTTAGATGTGTGGGAGCCCTTTCACAGTTTTGTGGCCCAGACAAGTCTCTAACTCCTGACCTCCGAGGGAGAGAAAATACATAGAGGTCATACACAGCTATGTGGAATGGTTTCTAATGACGGCAGAATCACTTTGCAAATGAAATCTTTAATGATGAGTCAAGGCTCATTTTTCTCCTTGGATGATAGAAGGTTAGAGAAACGAAACTATTAAATGAAAAGATCTACATGATTGATCAGAAAATAGCATTGCATTTAGTCTTTGCTCTTCCTTCTTCTACGGATATGCGGTGTTTGGCCAAACTATCTGATCACTGGAGCCTCAGTTTCACTGCTGGGGTAGGGCTGGCAGCACAGGCGCTGACGTCGGGCAGGGTTGGTGCAGATCCTGCTTCCCTTCTTGCCTGGGTGACCTTGGACCCTTGTCCACACCTTTGTAAGCCTTGCCGTCAGTGGTAAAGGGAGATCTGGAAGTCCTACCTGGTAGAGCGTTTCTGAGGTTGACATGGGAAAACGCCTCCCCGGGGCTTGCTCACCTGAGGCTCTGCCCTGCCTCTCTCCACGCCCTTCCCCTGGGAGGAGAAGCCGAGGGGGTGACGGAGAGCCCGGAGGGAGGGGGGGCCTGAGCGCTGGCCTGGCCCCATCTGGGCCTCATGCATCCTCAGGGGACGTGCATTCTGATCCTGCCTCAGCAGAGCCTGCCGCTGGGCTTCGGGGCCAGTGCTCGGAGGGCTGGGCTGCAGAAATAAGGGGCCAGTATTAGCCACCTTCAAGGTCCAATTCGCTTCTCAGGAACAGAGCTCACGTTTTCATCTCCATCCTCGGTGTGTGTCTCCTCTGACTCATTTTCTCTTGTTTCTAAACTTAGCAGGAGAAGGAAGAGATGTTATGTATTGGTTCCCTAAAACCCGGGAGTGCTTAGAGAGCACTTGACACCTACTAACTCTCGTTCGGGTGGTGATGGTGCCAGAGGAGTGAACTTCTTAGAGTTGCTGTCCATACGAGAGCACATCCTCGGTCGCGTCGCACGCATGACGTGTGACTCAATACGCTTCACCTGTATGACACAGGGAGTCGAGCAACCCTGTGAGCTCGGTCTTCCCAGTTAGACGGAAAAACAGACAAACCCCGGCTCTCAGTGAGCGTGCAGTGGTGCTCAGTGAGAAGAGATGCGTGTAGTCGTTCTCTTCTTAAAGGAAGGGATTGAAGTCAAGGCCTTGGTGAATTACACTTTAGGGATCATCTCAGGGACCCCATTCCTGGGACCCAACACAAGGCTGGTGTGGGAAGGTCTTCAGCCTGGACAGAGTAGACGTTCCCAGTGATTTGACTTTTATTTTCTCTCCATTCCCTTTTTCTTTTTTCCTCCTTTTTCTTCCTTCCTTTTTCTCTCTCTCTCTTTCCTTCTTTCTTCCTTCCTCCTTTTCCACTTCCCTCCCTCCCCTCCCTTCCTTCCTTCCTTCTCTGTCTCTCTTCCCTCTTTCCCTTCCCCCCATTTCCTCTTGGGCTTTAAAGCCAAGTAAAAACCCATCACCCACATGTCCCGTTCCCCCCATTGGTGAGGAGACTCCAGGGCTGATGGCACACATTCTAGTAAACTATCCCACAGCATCACCTTAGAGGGAAGATTGCTCTTGAGAGACATTGTGGGCTTTGTAATGAGAGGAGTTCGGAAAACCTCCTGGGCCATTTAGCATTGTGTTAATTTCCCAGGCACATCTCTCTGCGCTGTGTGTGCTCTCTTAGCATCCCGGAGCACGTGCTGCCTCCGCCGCAGACACACAGCACAAACCTTCTGGCAGGTGCCTGGCAGCCTGTAGTCACCCCCAGGATCCGAAGCAAGGTCCAGTTTTGCAGATTGCTCTGGTGTATCATGGCTCTTTCCTACCCAAACACAAAGATGCTTTTGCTTTTAAAACTAACAGGAGTTCAGACCCACAGGGCACTATTTATTTTATTTTGGGGGGAGTAACCTGAGATTCAATAACAGAACAAAACAGACTCACTAGAGAAAATACCTGGAGACAATGGACCAATGGAATTCGTAGCCCATTTTCGTAGTGTACAGTGTTTTGCTGTTTGTGTCGAAAGATTTAAGATCATGTTGTCAGTAACATTTTTCCTTCTTCCATGCTGCACTAATACTTTCACTAAGCCGGTGATAAGAAGGAACCATCGGTTGTGTTTTACTGTATAAAAATCCAGCCCCATTGGCCTGAAAAGTGGCAGTTGTAAAGAACCAAGTAAATTGGAGTTAGGGGCCATTTCATTTATTCAACAATGTTATAAACATAAACTTGTATTGAAATAACAGGACATTTACTTTTACCAGATCCCCTGCCTCTCCGTTCCTCTCTTTGTTCCTCATACATACGTTGAATCAAATTCTTGGGCTGCACCAACTGGAAGAGCCACCGTGGGGCAATGGTTGAGGACATCGGCTTCCATGCCTGCCCGTCAAGATTCTCATTGGTCTGTGTAATCTTCGGCAATTTATTCCAACTCTGCGCGTGTCAGGTGTCTCCTGGGAGAACTCATAGGGTTGGCATAAAGAGTCAATGGAATAATCTATGCAAAGCCCTTGGGCTGGTGCCAGGTAGAGCATGAGCGCCAGGAACAGCCGTTTGTCATTATTGGTTTTATTGTTCTTGCTGTGGTTCCAAGTTCTTGTCCTCCAGGTTCTTACCCTCCAGCAGGAGGGATTACACAAGTAGACGGACATTCACCTGTGATGGCGGAAAGGACAGGAATGTTCTAGAAATGGGCATCACCCAGACCAGACCGCTCAGGGAGGTCTTCCTGGAGGAAGCAATGGCCCAGCTGTGTCTTAAAGGACACAGTGCAATGACCAGGGAGAGAACTGTGGGAACGCCAACATGACAGGGCCTGGTGGGGGAAGGGAATCTTGTAGAGCCTGAGAAAATGTGCTTAGAAACAAAAGAAAAGTCAGCAGAGAGTCTCAGAATCTAGGAGGAGAAGAGGTTTGGGAGGGAGGAAGTGATTGATTGACTGTCAACATGCTGGAGAGTTCAAGAAAAATAAAGGTTAGATGGTATCCTTTGGATCTAGTGACAGTGAAGTCGTTTGGCTTCCATAAGGGCTATTTCAGCAAGTGGTGGTGAAGCAGACCAGTGGTGTGCTGGCCAGTGTTTAACAACCGGCTCTCTTGTAGCCTTTACCCACTTCTGTGGGGTAGATACTCCCAACACGGCTGATGTAAAGCCACCAACTTGAGGTCCCTGAATTCCGATTGGGGAGAGAAGCTCACCAGCCTGACCTCGGGGGTCATGGCAGGGTGGCCAACTGACAAAGCGGAGATGGGCAGATGGCTTCCGGTTTCAAGGTCACAAACTTTCTGTAGCGTTGCTGTAAGCAGTGTGGCACTATGTCTGCTGTCCTCAGTGCAGCTGCTCTTGGAGAATCTTGGTGTTCTCCCCTTCTCCGTGGGCACCCCCCTGGTTCTTGGGTGCTTTCTCTTCCCCGTGCTGAGGAGTCCCCTTTTCTGTCATCTGCCTCCCAGAAAGACCCGCTATCTTACTGTGAATAAGCTGAACCCCCAACTTTCCCAATCCTTAACATGTAATGGAATATCAAAAAGGAGGAGTTTGAGCGTAAAGAGTCAGTCCTCTTGGCAAGGACATCTCAGGTCTGGAAAGATGACTCAGTCTTTCTTTTTTCCTTGACCACTCAGTTGGATGATTTGACTTTGGGCTCAGAAAGCAACCTTTTAATCTTCATCTGGTTTCTTAAGTAGACTTTTCTTACTTGAATGAAAATATACTATCCAATTGATCTGACTTTTCCCATCTCCTTGGTTATAAGTCTCAGTTCAAAATTATGTGTTGACTTTCTGGCTTATACATCAGTTTCCTGTGAGTTTGGTTAATAGGAGTCAAGACCTGAGAACCCCTGAGGGAAATGATAATAAGAGCAAACATTTACGTGGCACTTAATATATACAGGACACTCTCACAAGTACTTTGTATATAAATCCAAACAACAAACCTACGAGATCTCCATTTTACTGATGAGGAAACTGAGGCACAGAGAGATTTAGTAATTTGTCCAGGGTCACTCAAAAAGTATCAGGACCAGAAGTTGAATGTAGGCATTGGTTCCCAGTGTCCTGATCACTACCATTTGCTGGCTGCTCAGCGGTGCATTCCAGAGCTGAGAATGAGGCCCTGGACCCTTGGACCCCATCCAAGTGCAGAGAACCTGGGAGATACCATCTAAACTACTAGCCACAGGCTTCTGCCCATCCCTGGAAGGAATGCAACAGAGGCTTCCTGGGGCCTTGAAGAGCTTCCTTCCCACTTTGAAGCTCTACCATTCCCCCTCCTGCAGCTGCCCTGCCCTCACCTGTTTCTTTGGTTTCTGGAAACTAATCATTGATTACTCTGGCCACACATGTCTGCTTCCTGGTGAGGAGGCTCAGCCCCGCCCCTGAGAACACATCTCTGCTACCTGCCCAACGAATGAACCCCATCCTGCCTGCACCCCCAATTCCCTGGACGCTTCAAGAGAATGTCATTTGAGTTTCTTTTTGCCCCAGGTTATCCTGATAATGCCTTGTTTCCCCACTTTACTGGGCACTTCGTGTCTGAGGCTGGACCATTAAGAGGCTGATAAAAAGGGAACTCGGATACAGTGGTGAAAATGATGTTATTCATCTTAAGACTCTCCTTAGCTCTTCGATGCTTTGTGACAAGATGGTGGCCTTTTGCCTTCCATGTTCCCTCCTCCTTGGACCTCACAGGGATGCCCCTGTGAGCTCTTTTCAGTGAGCTTCCACTTCAAAACTCTGAGCCGGAAAAGAGATGACAAAACACCTTCAAGGGTTATGGAGAAGCCTCATTGAGGAACAGAAGTAACTTCTGGGCAGAGGGAAGGATTGGCCTCCCCTGGTGTGTTCATACGTCTGCTGTTTGAAGTTGAGTTTTTTTGGGTTTTGTTTTGTTTTGTTTTGTTTTGTGGTACACAGGCCTCTCACTGTTGTGGCCTCTCCCGTTGCGGAGCACAGGCTCCGGACGCGCAGGCTCAGCAGCCATGGCTCACGGCCCCAGCCGCTCCGCGGCATGTGGGATCTTCCCAGACCAGGGCACGAACCCGTGTCCCCTGCATCGGCAGGCGGACTCGCACCCACTGCGCCACCAGGGAAGCCCTGAAGTTGAGTTTTAACCTGTGAGTTTAATCGTGCCCTGGCTGTATCAGGAAGTTCACTGGATCAGGGGCAAGAGACAGCTGGCTTTCCTCCCATCGTCCTAGTAGAAGAAGACAACGACCTTGGTGGAGAGAGGAAGGTGGTTCTTCTGTTCAGGACATGGTGGGAGCACCTTGGGCAGCTCCATTTACTTTGAACGCTAGTTCATCCCCTGTGCAGTGGAAGGCTGGAGCTGTTTGATTTCCAAAACACCTATAGACCTAAAATTTCCGTGATTCTGTTGACAGAAGAAGACTTTTATAGAGCTTCTTTGTGGTTGGTGTCATTGCATAAAAAAAAATTATAATTAGTCTAGTCTTGGCCACGTGAGTCCTGTAAGGCAAATCTATGACAATAGTTCATCTTTGGAGATGGTGTCTCCAGGGGATGTGGTTACTATATAGAATGAGTGTCCCTCTATCTGTCTCGAGGCCTGACTAGGATGGTGTGTGGCATTGGTGCCTCCGTCCTTGATGGCTGGCAGGAATAAAGGTAGCTGGGCACCCGCTTTTCCCTACAGGTTAGATCCTAGTCTCTTTGTAAGCTTTAACCTAGCCTACATAGAGACCGTGATAAAGCAGTGGTACCTTGCATCCCACCCCCCCCTTAGGTGGTCCTCACACCCTCATGGCCCGTTCCCCATGCAGAAACCAACATGGACGTGCTCTGGGGCTACTTCTCTGATAATATAGGAAGACACATGTGACTCATGACTTCGAGTGCCAGCCATAGCATTATTGTGTTGGAAACTACTGACCAGGGAGAATCAGCCATAAGAAAGGCATGTGCCCAAATCATTAAAACACAGCGCAATGCGGTCAACGCCTTCCCGACGAATCATCAGTGCAGCAGGGCCCAGACCCGGGGGTTCTCAGGCAAGAGGTCGGGGGAGACAGCGGTTGAGGTGGGTTTTAAGTGTTCGTAGAAGCAGCTGAGAGGGGACTGAGAGGGTGTTCTGAGCAGGACTGGCTTGTAGGACGCCTGAGAGCGAAGAGAGAGTGTCCCTGGAGGGTGGGAGGGCAGAGGCAGGAGAGGATGGGGCAGGATGCCCTCAGGTGACCAGAGCCATCATGGGTTTTTTTGTTTGTTTTTTTTTTGCTTTTTGCGGTACTCGGGCCTCTCACTGTTGTGGCCTCTCCCATTGCGGAGCACAGGCTCCGGACGCACAGGCTCAGCGGCCATGGCTCACGGGCCCAGCCGCTCCGCGGCATGTGGGATCTTCCCGGACCGGGGCACGAACCCGTGTCCCCTGCATCGGCAGGCAGACTCTCAACCACTGCGCCACCAGGGAAGCCCCATTGATGGTTTTAAGCAGAAGGAACTCAACTCACTGTTTTTGACACTTGATTGAGGTTCTTCACTTTTTGTATTCCATCTCAATCTAAGTACGAAAATATATTTGAGTAATTGATTCTGTCAGGTATGGTTTCCAGAAGGAAATGGTTCAAGTTCTTTGCCCCTCTTTGAAAGGGGATTCTCTGAGGAAAAGTGTGTGTGTGTGTGTGTGTGTGTGTGTGTTCACGATATAGTTAAAAGTTGGTAAGGAGATACGAAGAAGTGAAATTAGTTTTCATATTAGGAAAGTAGGGATTATGAGCAAACTGAATGATTGTATTTCTTACATAATGTTTCAAAATTGAGTGAATAACAACACTTCAATTATCCTGTACAGTAATGACGGTAATCGTTTAATGATGCTTCCAGTTCTGCAGACACTGGAAATGTCTAAACTCTTTACACATATGAGCTCATTTAATCCTCTAACTAAGTAATACATAGAATGGGTGTTTGGGGGGTGGGGCAGGGGAGGTAGGAGCAGGACATTTAGTTTGGGGATTGCTTTCTCAAAATTGTCTCTGTTTGGTCATAGGAGTTCAAGGTGTGTCATAGGCACCTAAGCATTTCACCAGGAGCCTCTCATTAGCATGGTGACTGGAAGATATTTTCCCTCAATGGCAACATGGAGCCAGTAGGATTTGGAATAAAGTTATTAGTTGAAAATACATTTGTATTTTGCAGTAAAGTTACTTTTGCACCAAAGGAAACATAATTTTTAAGTCCTTGGACTAACTGGTGCTATTGTTTTGTTTTGAAATGTTTTATTTCTTTTTGTAATGACCAAAGCAATCTGTGCTCACAGAAAGCAAATTAGGAAAAGTATATAAGCAAAAGGAGGAAAAACACTCACCATCCCGCCTGTCTAGAAATCCCCACTGTTGACGTTGGCATCATTTATGTTAAATATTACCATTCATCTTTTTTTTTTTCCCCAGAATATATTAATTAGCAACAGCCTTTCAGTGGAGTAGGGGATTGAGCGGCTAGCGTGATAGGCAGATTTGGGGCTGTGATGGCCAGAAGATGAGGAACCCCACAGCATGGCAATTTGCTTTCCTGGTTCTGGGAGATCTGTTCATTAACTTTGAGGAAAGAAGTAATTTTTGAAATCTTATTAAATATTTTATCGAAGTACAGTTGATTTACAATGCTGTGTTAATTTCTGCTACACAGCAAAGTGATTCAGTTATATATATATTCTTTTCATATATTCATGTCATATTCTTTTCCATAATGGTTTATCACAGGATATTGAATATAGTTCCCTGTGCTATACAATAGGACCTTGTTGCTTATCCATTCTATATATACTGGTTTGCATCTGCTAATCCCAAACCCCCATGGATTGGTTGAGTTTTGAAAGTTCTTTATATAGTCCCAATAGTAGTCCTTTGTTGGATATGTGGTTTGCAGGTGTTTTTTTCCGACTCCGTAGCTTGTCTTTTCATTATCTTAACAGGGTCTTTCACAGAGCAAAACCTTTTAATTTTGTTGAAGTCTAAATTTTATATATATATATATATATATCTTATGGATTATGCTCTTGCTGTAACGTCTAAGAACTCTTTCCCTAGCTTTAGGTCCTGAAGTTTTTTCTCCTGTTGTTGTTGTTGGGTTTTTTTCCCTAAAAGTTTTCTATTTTAACTTTCACATTTAACTCCATGATCCATTTTGAGTTAATTTTTGTAGAAGGTTGAGACTCAGCTCAAGGTTCACCTTGTTGTTGTTGCCTTTTGCTTCGATTTCTTTTTTGCTTTTCGCTTCCGTTGCACCAGTACCATGTGTTTAGATGACTGTCTTTCTCCACTGAATTGCTTCTGGACCTTTGTTTAAAGCAATCAGTTGTGAGGGTTTATCCCTGCATTCTCTGTCCTCCGTGGATCTGCGTGCCCACAGCACCGCCTGTATCACACCGTTCTGATTCTGCAGCTAGACAGTAAGCCTTCAAATCAAGTGTTATTCCTCCCACTTTCTTCTTTTTCAAAATTGTTTTTAGCTGTATCCTAGTCCCTTTGCTCCCTTTCATATACATTTTAGAATAATCTTGTTTCCATCTACAAAAAATCTTGCTGGGATTTTGGCACGGTGTTAACCAGCGTATCAATTTGGGGAGAATTGACATCTTTACCATGTGGACTTTTCAACCCATGAACATGGTATGTCTCTCCATGTATTGAGATCTTTTTTGAGTTTTTTAATCAGCATTGTGTAGTTTTCATGATACAAGCCCTGCGCATGTCTTGTTAGATTTATACTTAAGTATTTCATTTTGTGTGTGACTGTGAATGGTACTGTAGTTTAATTATCGGTGCCCGTGGATTCACTGGTAGTATATAGGACTATGTACAATTGATTTTTGCAAGTATTTCTTTTATCCTGCGACCTGGCTGAACTTCCTTTGAGTTCTAGAAGTTTGTTTTGTTGTGGTTGTTGTTTAGATTACTGGACATTTTCATATTATGAGACTTTGAATCTTATTTAAACCTTCTGTTTTAGATGGCTTTGCTGACACTGCCCTGGCAGGAGAAGGGGAGGGGTGCTGCCTGACTATTGGCAGTTGTAGGGAGAAGTCCAGGTTGGACTGGGCCTCCATTGACACCTGGAAGGCAGCTGCCCTTACTGTCAGGTGGGGGGGAAAAGTGTAGCCTCCTGCGTGGTCTCCACTGAGCTGCCCGAGGTGGAGGCTGGCGGGGACAAGCCTTGTTATTGGCCGGCAGGGACAAAAGTTTCAACTCCCCACCTGGCCTTTTGTGACGCCACCTGGTGCAGGTATTGGGGCATCTTGGGACAGTCTTGCAAGGATGGACGTTCAGGCTCCTCACTCGGTTTTTGCTGGGGTGGCCGATGGTAGGCCACCATTTTTCCTGTGCTTTTTTGCTGGAGTTGTGTGGCTGTTGTCTGCATGCCTTGTCTTGCCAAGGACCCTTTCCTGGTCCTTTGGCAAGAGAGAAAGCAGGCTTTCCTCGGGCCTTTTTAGTTTGCACCTGTTGGCGTTTCCAGTTGCCACCTTTTCCAGCTCTATATCTGGGATAGATGAGGCATAAAGAAAACTCAGGGAATGCATCACCATCATGTTCCTTGGATCCCAAGGTCCCTCTCCAGCCTGCATCCCCCCTCCGCTGCAGCATCTTCTGGTGTTCGTTTTCTATCAGATGTCCAGGGGTATTGGTTATACTCAGCAGGAGGGGTAGGGAAAAGTATGTCTGCTCCATCTTCCTGCACGTGGACGTGGCGAGCTGGATTTCGTTCCTGGGCCCTTGTACTTAACCCCCAAAAGGAGAGAGGAAGGGAGAGCCGTGTGGCCAGAGTGGTCAGGGAGGCATTTGTAAAGTCAGTTAAACCTGAGTTGGCCAGAAAACTTAGGTTTTGGAAAGCTAAGGAGGAAGGAACTTTCTCTTCCTGCATTAGCCTGACGAGAGGTGAGGACACAGGAGTGGGATGTGTTGGAAAGATCAGGAAAGAGCCTGGCCCACAGCAGTGAGGGCTGTGGCAGGGGACAGGTACCATCAGGGCGCCCGTCAGGCTGGCATGTTCCTTGCTTCAGAGATGATGAGCCCAAGATGGGAGTAGCCAAAATGTGCCTGCCTTCTTCCCTTCCTTTTGTGCAGGGGAGTTTATCTCGCTTAGAAAACCAACTCTCTTGATCCAGGGGAGGCCAATGCTGCTGGCAGTGAATTTTCTTGGAGGAGAGAGTGCCAGAGATGGGGGCTTCCTGCTTATCTCGAACTCCTTTGAGCCTTCATCACACTCTTTATGGTTGTGAAAATTAACTAGCATAGCAGGTAGGGTATCCAGGGCCATGCCTACATGGGCACATGACCTGTGCCTAGTTTTCCTGGCTTCCAGAACCTTCCTTCCCTTCATTCACGGCTCACTGTGTGCTGGTGTCTGCTCTGTAGCAGCCCTCTGTTTCTCAGCTCATGGAAATCTGGGAGGCGGTTGCTTTTTTTATTTATTTATTTTTTTTGCGGTACGCGGGCCTCTCACTGCCGTGGCCTCTCCCGCCGCGGAGCACAGGCTCCGGACGCGCAGGCCCAGCGGCCATGGCCCACGGGCCCAGCCGCTCCGCGGCATGTGGGACCCTCCCAGACCGGGGCACGAACCCGCGTCCCCTGCATCGGCAGGCGGACTCTCAACCACTGCGCCACCAGGGAAGCCAAGGCGGTTGCTTTTTACATGCTTGTATATGGTCAGTCAAATTGGGTTAGAATCCATAGATGTCTTCACTTGAGGTTTTAAAAGATTTGCCAAGAGTGCATGTGGCCGCATCTGGGATACATGTCACATTACAGTAATCAGGGACGTCTGGACTTCTAGTAGAAGTTGGGCAGGAGTCATGCACTCTTACAATATTAGACCTGTAGGATCCGTAGATGTTACCCTGTTTAATCCCTTGTATTCAGTGTTTGCTGTTTTTGTTAATTTTTTTAATAGAAAAATTAATATACATTCATTATTACACATCAAGTGACATAGAAATGTACAATATGGAAAAAGTTAATATCTATGGCATCACCTTGATAATCTTTCATTTCTCCCTCTGGTGTAGCTAATGTTAAAATTTTGTCGTTTCCCAGTCTTCACTTTTCTTTCCACTCATAAATTCATATACGTATATGCTTAGTTTTTGTTTTTATGTTGTTTTAAATGAAAGCTACAACATATTCACATTACACTGAAACTAGCTTCCTGTACTTAGTAGTACATCATGAACATTTTTATGGGTCTTTATTTTTTTTTAAATAAATTTATTTATTTATTTATTTATTTTTGTCTGCATTGGGTCTTCGTTGCTGTGTGCGGGCTTTCTCTAGTTGCGGCGAGCAGGGGCTACTCTTCGGTGCAGTGCGCAAGTTTCTTATTGCGGTGGCTTCTCTTGTTGCGGAGCACAGGCTCTAGGCGTGCAGGCTTCCGTAGATGTGGCACATGGGCTCAGTAGTTGTGGCTCGCGGGCTCCAGAGCGCAGACCCAGTAGTTGTGGTGCACGGGCTTAGTTGCTCCGCGGCATGTGGGATCTTACTGGGCAAGGGCTCGAACCCATGTCCCCTGCGTTGGCAGGCAGATTCTTAACCACTGCACCACCAGGGAAGCCCTTTATTTTTAAATTTAACTTTACTTTTATCAAAGCAGGATACTTCTATGTCGTTTCAAAGATCAAATAGTAAGACTAGGTTTAAAATGAATAATAGTTTTCATTTGTCCCTTTCCCCCAGTACTCTGATTTTCTCTTCCGAAGAGGATACATTTTAAACTCCTTGAACTGTTTCTTCTGGTATTTACTTCCAAGTTTCTAAACAAAATATCTCTATTGCTATATCTTGATTCATTTGTTTTAGAACATCATTTATTGACATTGTACTAACTAGAGGATTCAGCTGTTTCATCTAATCCCACAAACATACATATGCTCTCTCTCTCGCACTCTCTCTCTCTCTCTCTCTCTCTCACACACACACACACACACACACACACACATCTTAAATGATTAAATCAGAGATCAGTGCTTACATTATTGCTTATTGCTACTCTGTGAATAACATTCATAGCACAATCATAAAGTATATTAGGATTACATTTTCTGTCTTGTACCTTTTTGGTTTTCCCTAGATTTAATAAGTACCTTGTTTCTCTTTTAAATTTTAATGTCCTTTATCGGAGTTCAAGTTGTAGACAGTAAATGCATCCATTTAAAATGTATGGTTCTATGAGTTTTTGAGTAGTGTACACATCCAGATAATCACCAGCCCAATAAAGGTACAGAACGTTTCCATAGCTCAGAAAACCTCCAATGTCCTTTCCCAGTTAATCCCTTCCACTCTGTCCCAGGCAATCACTGATCTGATTTTTTTTCACTATAATTATTTCTGCCTGTACTAGAACTTCACATAATGAAATCATCCAATATGTCTGGTATCTTTGTTTGCTATCTTTCACTCAGCACCATGTTACTGAGCTCCATTTATGCTGCTATGTTAGTCCTTCTTCACGCCTGCAAAGTATTGCATTGTATAAACATATACAAAGTGTTTATCCATTCACCTATTGATGAACAATTGAGTTCTTTCCAGTTTGCAGCTGTTATGTTAAAGCTGTTATAAACATTTGTATTCAGGTCTTTGTGTAGATGTGTGTTTTCATTTCTCTTGTGTAAATACTGAGGGGGGACATTGCTGGGTAATTTCATAGGTAGTGTGTTTAACTGTTTCCCAAAGTGATTGTACCATTTTTACTACCTCCAGTAATGTAAGAGAATTCTAGCTGCTTGTCAATGTTTGGTGCTGTCAGTATTTTTACAATTTTAGCCATTTTAGTGCTTGTGTAGGCATGATTCATTGCAGGTTTTTAAAAAATTAACCGACTTTATTCATTTAGTTATTTAGCTATTTATTTATTTAAGCAGTTTTAGGTTTTCAGAAAAATTGAGTGCAGGGTACAGAGAATTCCTATATACCCTCACCCTCGGTTTCCCCTATTATTAACATCTTGCCTCAGTGTGATACATTTGTTACAGTTGATAAACCAATGGTGACACATTATTATTAGCTAAAGTCTATAGTTTATATTGGGTTTACTCTGTGTGTTGTACATTCTATGGATTTTATCGATAACAAATGTGTAATGACATGTATCCAACGTTACAGTATCATATACAGTAGTTTCACCGCCTTAAAAATGCCCTGATCTCCACCTGTTCAGCTCTCCCTCCCCCCTTCCTCCCTCCACCCGCACCCCAGCAACCACTGATCTTTTCACTGTCTCCCTAGTTTTGCCTTTCCCAGGATGTCATAGAGTTGGAATCACGCAGTCCATGATTGGAAGGCTTGGAAATCAGGCCTTTCCAGGTTGGCTTCTTCACTTAGCAATATGCCGTTAGAGTTCCCCCATGACTTTTTGTGACTCGATAGCTCATTTCTTGTTCACGCTGAAAAACATTACATTGCCTGGATGTCCCGCAGTTTGCTTGTCCATTTATCTGTTGAGGGACATCTTAGTTGCCTCCTGGTTGCGGTAATTATGAATAAAGCTGCTGTAAACCTCTGTGTGTCTTTTGCTGGGTGGGGATAGAGCTTGGCTGTCAGTGTTCTGGAGCTGAGCTAGGCAGGGCCTTTGTTCAGTCACCTGTCTTCTCTGAAGTGCTTCTTTGACCCCTCAGCCACGTCTGAGGCTGCCTGATTCAATCTGTCTGCAGAGTGAATCTCAGGCTTTCCCCCTGGGTTTGCTCTAAGGGCAGGAGAGAGAATCGCGGGTCTGATCCGTCCAACCTGAGATATCCGGCATCCTGAATTCCTGAGCCTTCTGGGGCTCAGATGCAAAGCAGCCCTGGTTTTGTTTGCTTTTTACTCACCCCCCGCTCCATCCCACCCTCAGGCTTCCATTTTGGGTCTTCTGATCTGTCAGGCCAGTTACAGGTTGACCTGTCCTAAGTCATTTTTCCTCCTAATCTCTTTTTCTTTCTGCTGTGCCTAATGAAACTCATTCTTTTTTTATAATATCTGCATCGTATACTATAATATGAATATATCATGACTTTTCCCCCATTCATTCATTTATTTACTCATATATTAATTCAGTAAATACTTACAATATATGATGGTGGTATATTAAACTTTGAGACAGTCCTTTTTTTTGGACCACACCCTCTCAGATGCCCTCTTTATCATGACTTGCTGAACCATTTCCCTGTTGATGGACTTTTGGGTTGTTTCTGTGTCTTTATTTTGCTTTTGCCTCCATCTCCTAAACATCCTCCTCTATGTAGCCTGTCATACTGGGTTCTTTTATTTTGATAGAAAGATTCCGCCAAGTGGGATTGCAGGATCAAGTTGCGTATGTTTTCCATTTTAATAGACGTTGTCAGATTAATTTTCCAAAACTTGGTTGCAGTTTACACTCCCACAAGCTCTGGAGTCCCTTTCACTTTCCAAGTGAGGAAATTAGGATCCCAGGAGGGCTGAGCATTATTTTAAGCAGAGTATTTGCAATTAGATGATTATTCTTTACTTTTTCAGTAGTAAGTTTTGATAATAATGCTGGACTTTGGGAGTTCCCTGGTGGCCTAATCGTTAGGATTCTGGGGTTTCACTGCCATGGCCTGGGTTCAGTCCACGGTCGGGGAACTGAGATCCCACAAGCCACGTGCCACGGCCAAAAATAAATAAATAAAATAAAATGGTTAATGGTTAATTAAAAACAAATGCTGGATTTTTTTTTTAAGTAAGGGGGAGAATAGGACTGTGACCAAAGGTCCTCAGGTCGGCATAGGAACATTTCCTAATTTTCCATGCGGCACCAACAGCTTTGACTGGACCTTGTGTGCGCTATCCCCGAACTCCTCATGAAGCAGAGGTCATCCTGTCCTCAGTGAAGGGCTGTGAACACCTCTGGTGCCCCATGGGAGCTCCGGCAGGGACACTGCTCGTTCCCCCTGGAGAGGAGGACTTAAGGTGTTGTTTACCTGACTGATCTGAGGTGTGTTTTTCTTTGAGGAGCAAAGTGTTCTGTTTCTGAGGCCGTTAGAGGCTCAGTGCATTTCTTCTCTGGACCATAGTGAACAGGACCCAAACTGGTCTTATTAAGCATTGTGACCCCTCTGATTGCTGATTTTGACTGTTCTTATTTTAACTTAGCTACTTCTAACACGTTCACATCTCTGGATGGTGGAAGGCCTGTCTCTGTGAGCAGCGGTTACCACCTGGTTCCAGGCCTCCAGCACGGAGGGCTCATGGGGACTGATCCTGGGGAGAATATGGTGCCCCAGAGCTGGAGGCATGAGGAGATAGTTGGAGTGGGGCAGGTGGTCTCAGCCTGCCAGGGCGGAGGGACTGGGATTGTTAGCAAACCAAACTTGGATCCACTGGCCCAATGGGAAGCAAAGCCAGTCTACTGTGTTGTGGTGAAGGAGAGTACAGCGTTTATTGCAAGGCACCCAACATGGGGCCAAGCAAGGAGAAAGGGCAGCTCAGGCTCAAAAGACCTGAACTGTCTGATTGCTTTCAGGGAAGGGGTTTTAAAGGGAAGGTTAAGGGTTCCTTAACCCTGTGGGTTGCAGGGTGACTGATCAGCTCATGCACAGGTCTCTGATTGGTCAATGGTGAGGTAACAGGGTGATGTTTCTGGAATCTCAGTTATCAAGTTTCTGGCTCCAACCAGTCTGGGGTCTGTGTGTTGGTGGTCAACACACAGTTAACTTCTTCCACCTGGTGAGGGTTTCAGTGTCTGCAAAACAAGTCAAGGATATGGCTCAGGATATTATCTGTAGCCCTTGAGGAGGAGCTAAAGGTCCTGGACTTTGTTTTATGGCTAAACTAATATTATTTTGTCTTGCGTGACTATTTTCCTTTGTTTCTGTATTTTCTCACTTCTCTGGTTAAATTTGCTCTTTGGAACACTGGGAAGGCCTAGGAGGCTAAAGCTTTTCTACAAGCAAGAGGCAGGGCACATGGCACGGTGAGGGCGGGGGAGGGGGGTGGGGGAGGAACGTCGGTCCCTGGGAAAACCCTGCAGGGTTCTGCTTGGTTTCAGGTTCTGAGTCCAGCATGGAGCTTTCCAGCATTGTGGCCAAGGGCAGCCCAGCTTCTCAAGCATCAGATGGGCCATGTGTAGAGCAGTGATAATGACATCTTGTCTGTGTCTGTAATGTCTGTAAGACTAAACCCATGTGCTAGCTCAGAGCCCGGTCACACATTCTCCCTGCAACTTTCCTTCCAGGACCTTCCAGGTTCAATCCTACCTTTCCTGGAGCATCACTTGTTTCTTGTGAAGGCAAAGTTCGGCTCTCCTTTGCTTACTTACCACTGGCTCGCCAGCACCTGCCACAGTACTTAGTGGGAGAGCAAAAGATAAATTAAAAAAAACCACGTTGCTGGCTTCCTCTCACCCTTTGTGACTTTTTTAAAACCCTGGGAGACATTTAACTTTCTTCATCATCATAGCAATGACCTCAGTGTTCCTGACTTTTCACTCTGTGCCAGAATCCCTGCTAAGCGCTTGACATGATTATTATATGGACAATATCTATTATATTATTATTATACAATTGTTATTATAGCACATAACTTTGTATTTGCTCATTTAATCCTCACAGCAGCTCCATGAGGCATCCTGAAAGTGCTCCCATGTTTACGGTTGAGAAAAGTAAGACCCAGAGAGGTTAAGTCATTTGCCCGACAACACTCAGCTGGGATCCAAACCCAGCCTCTGGATCCACAGCCCAAGCTCTTCTCCTTCACCCCCAATTCCCTCCTTCGTTCCCTTGTCCATTGGTGTCATCACAGCCTTTCCCTCCGTGTCACATCACAGGAGATCATCATGGTCCCTTGAAGCTCCTCCTTAATATAGTTTATTAGGGTGATGCCCGCTGATGCTTCAAGCCATTTAAAAAACCAAATACAGTTCAATAGACTCAGATTCTGCTGTATCCTCCCCAGTGTTTTTCTCTCCATCCAGTTTTTCTCCCTTAAATGCATCTTCCAGAACTACTTAATTTAACAAACACATACTGTTTCCTATACACAAAGTCATTTGGTCCTCAGAACAACCCAGTGGAAGAGGTACTATTTTTATCCCCATTTTATAGGTGAGAAAGCTCAGGCCCAGAGAGGGTGAGCCACTTGCTCGAGGTCCCACAGCTGGAATCGGTAGAGCTGGGATTCAAATCTTGGAAATCTGGCTCCGAAATTCCGAATCCAAGCTCTGTACGATCAAAAGTCTTTGGCAGCTACGTGCTTGTTAATTAAGAGATGTTCAGGTCCTTTTCCCTGACCTTCAGAGCCCTTCAGAATCACTCCCCAATTTACTTTATTCTGACTCATATCCAGGAAGTCAGCCTTAATCGCTGCTCTTTTAGCCCTTACATCCCTTTAACACCAAATCAGAGTATGGGGTCCGGCAGCTCAGTGTTTGTTCCTCTTGTGTTTGATTCAGGACATGTTGTTTGATTTAGGGCATGTGCTATGGATTATTTGGGATATACTGAGGAATGTTCTCACGACTCGTTGTTAGAGAACCAGACTGAGGCACAAGTCCTGAGCAGCTTTTGTTGGAAGAAATGAAATGAACCCAGTTTAGCTAATGTGGACTCACCTAGATGCTTGTGGAAAGGTAACAGTCTCCCACCTTCTTTCTGAGAGTCTGGGCCCTTTCTTCCCCTTTGGAGTGCATTGACGGAGCTTTTCTGTTCTGAAAAGAGAGCTTCATATATAAAACCTATGCTAGGAATACTAGAATGTTTTCATACTTTGCATTTTTCTTTACAGAGCTTATTAAAGGAGAAAATTCACAGTTAGAAAGTAATTTCATTGTCTTAACTGTGGGTGTAACTGAGGAAAACCTGTGATTCCCTTGCAGAGATTCTGACTCATTAAGCCTGGGGCAGGGTCCTGGGATTTGTGTTTGTAGAAGCTCTCTCCTTGATTCTGATGCATTCCTTCATTTGAGCACCACTGGCGTTGGGACGTTGCTCTGAAATGTGGTTAACCTTGGAAAAAGTAAAAGGCTTTGCATCGTACTCAGGGGTGCAGCAAACCTTAATATTTAGTCTGTTCTAAAAACTGTTATGAAGCTACAGAGCAAAGATAAAACAACAGAGCGTTAATGGTCTGCACTTAAAGGGGATGTTTTTATTAGATGCTCAATTCTTGCTTGTTAGTTTTTAAAAAGCATATGACAAATATTACCATTTTGTTTAATTTACCAGGGGATTTATTTTATCATGATCTTGAAAATTATAACTTTATGCAATCAACTTTGCCCTCCACCTGCTGCCGTGGAAACATCTTGTTCCAAGGTGTTGAAAGCCCAAGATGACAATAAATAAATAGAAATTAAAAGCAGTACAGAAACAGAGCTAAAGACTTGTCCTTCCTGCCAGAACTCTTGCGTGCATCCCATGTCGGGATTGTCAGCACGTCACTTGGAGCAAAGTTAGAGGCCTTTGTGGCTGGGAAGGGAGGAGCTCCTTGTGTGGGAAGATCTGATTATAGGCATTAGAGAGGGGACACATTCTCTACCTCTGGTTTTGTTTCAACCTCCACAGTATCTTGCAGAAAAGTGCCACATGGTAACTCTTAGAAGAGCCGAATGGCATTTTTTGTTTGTTTGTTTAATTTTAGAGTTCTCGATTTTGTTAGGATGATCCATTTCTCTGGGCTTGAACCAGTGTTTGCTGGTAGCATCCTCTCAAGTGAGAGGCTCCAGGTACAGAAGGAAGGGGACCGTCTATTGAGAAGGTTATGAGTTCAGGGTTATTATGGTCATAGAATGAGGGTGGATAGAAGTGGGGCTGTGTCCCTCTGTACTGATCACCTGATCTTTAGTGAGTTCGGAGGGACCTCAGGCCAGAAGGGCCTTAATGCTTCCAACATGGGCTTTTCATCTTGCTTTTGGGTATAGTTTGGACTAATGACCCCTTTCTAACCCTAAGGGTATAGGATTCTAACAGTTAAGCCCAAATTCCTCACCCTGATCTTTGACGCTGTTTATCACCTGGTCATCTCTTACATAACTGTAATACCGCCTCTTCTCCCCAGTATCCTCTTCTCACTGGCAAGCTCATTTCTGCCTCTGGACCTTCTGTCTTTTCTTTTTTATTAATTTATTTATTTTTGGCTGCATTGGGTCTTCGTTGCTGCGCACGGGCTTTCTCTAGTTGCGGCCAGCGGGGGCTACTCTTGGTTGTGGTATGCGGACTTCTCACTGCGGTGGCTTCTCTTGTTGCGGAACATGGGCTCTAGGCGTACGGGCTTCAGTAGTTGTGGCACACAGGCTCAGTAGTTGTGGCTCGCGGGCTCCAGAGTGCAGGCTCAGTAGTTGTGGTACACGGGCTTAGTTGCTCCGCAGCATGTGGGATCTTCACAGACCAGGGCTTGATCCCGTGTCCCCTGCATTGGCAAGCAGATTCTTAACCACTGCACCACCAGGGAAGCCCAACCCAGCCCTTCTGATGGCCCGTTGGGAGTTCTTTCTGTCTGTGGTCTCGTGCTTGGCCTAAAAGGTGGGGTGTCTCCCAGTTGGTGGGTCTCCTCTAGCCAGGCCCCAAGGGGCTGACCCACAGCGAGTGAGTCGGGCCTCCTCTGGTAGATAAAAAAGTAGTAACATGCGTGTTGGGAGCTGAGTGTGAGCTAAGAAGTCACTCCTTTCCTACAACGGGTCCCATCCCTGCAGGGGTGTGTTCTGTCTTGGCGGCCACACTTCGGGAGAATGAGGGGAGAGTGGAGCCGTGCCTGAGAGGAACAAGCAAATAGATCAAAGCCTGCCTTAGTCATCTTACGGGAGAAGGTTAATGCAGTTGAGAGGCAACAGTAATGCTCAAATAACTGAGGTTTCTGGCAAGTTCCTTCCATCTCGGCAGAAGGTTAAACTGGAGAAGGTCAACTTCAAGTGTAGTGACAGAGAGTGTTGTGGCCTCACGAGCTTGCTAACAGTAAGCATTGTCAGATACCTACACAGGCCGCTCAGGGTGATTGTAGAAACTTGGTCCCTAAGACTGTGTGAAAAATCAAAGCTATGCTTCCGAAAAGGCTGGGCACAGGCTTTTGTCCTGGACACCCTGACCTTTTACATTCACTTGACTCTCGAGGCCCTGATCTGGGTAGTTTGAAGTCTGCACAGAAAGAATATTTCTCAGGCTTGGCTCAACTGGACCTTGGATGGAGGATTCCTTCTGGGCCACTCAGTGGCACTGTGGGAACTGGGAGAGCCTGAGGCCAGCTGCTGACGGGCTTGGGTTGTCCTGGGGTCCGAGTAGGAGCTTTTTGTTTCTTGAAGGATGATTTTCAACCCCATCGTGGTTGGAAACAGTTGTTTGCCCTGTTGCTGAAGTAATTCCTTGATGGGTCCTTGTGCGTTAGCATCCCCCTTCTCGACTGTACCGTCATCTCCTCTGGCCACACAGCGTCGAATGTGCGCTGCTTGGCTGGGGAGAGAAAAAATAAAACGTAACCTAAAAACCCATCTGCTTTTCCAGGAGACGCCTCCAAACAGACAGATGCCCCAGGTTCCCCTCCGGCAGCTGTTTTCAGCTGTAAGACAGCCCCCAGTGACCGTCTTCTTGTCCTGTCAGTTGTCCTTCTACAGGGGCAGAGCTCTGGGTGGGAGATTTCTCACCTCCTCCTCTAGCTCAGTGGCATGGGGACCAGGAACTCGTGTCCCCTGTCCTACTGGCCCTGCACCTCCCTTTTCTTCTGTGGATTCCATTCAGGGACACTCTGGCCAGCCCTGCAGAGCCACCTGCAACTTCCCCACTGAGCATCACTATGATTCTTGACTCTTTGCCGCTGTTTCCTGTCCTTGCAGCTAGAGTCTAGTTTGGTGGTCCTTCCTACCAGCTCATTCCCTGTCACCTTCCCTGCCACCAAGAGGCAACATCTCAAGGTTCCCTCGTTGGGGACCTCATGATGACATGAGCCAGGGGTCATGATGGTGGCCAGGGTTCTGGCCATGTTCAGCAGGGCTTGGGTGACAGCACAAGCAGGAGATTAGGATTTGTTTTGTGCAGCTGTTCATTCATTCATTCTTTCATTCATTCATTCATTTGGCATGTGTCACATGCTGTTCTAGGAGATACGATACAATAGTAACCAAGACAGATGCAGTCTCCATTTTGATGGAGTTTACACTGGAGGGGAAAGGGTACGGGACATAGACAGTGAACCTCATAATTTCAGAAGTGGATACACACCGTGAAGGATATGGGAGAGGACGATGAGAGGGTGAGGGTTTGGGCGCTGCAGACCGAGCGCCAGGCTGTCCCAGCTCCGTGACCGTCCAGGCCTGGTCCATCTGGTTGTGCTGGACAGAAGACCAAGAACCACCACCTCCTGCGACTTTCAGCCCAGGTCAAGTGGGTGCTTTTCACTTCTCTCCGGAAACCCAACAGCCTCTCTCAGTTGTTTGTTTGCTTTAAGACCTGTAATGAGTGAAACACCTGATTTAGTGTAAAACTATTCAGACTTCACCATCTGGAGTAGATGAAGTATAAAGTTGTGTTCACTCACAAGTTTACTGAGTGCCCTCTGAGCCCATGGCATCGACCAGGAGCACAGGACAAGGTCCTGCCCTCAAGGAACTCCAGTCTGGGGGTGGGTGAAGGGATAAATGCACCCTTGATAGAGAGGAGGAACCCAGGGGACCTTCCCAGGGATGCAGGAAGCCCCTCTGCATTTCAGATCTATTGGTTCATGGTCCTTCAAATGTCCATAGTTACTGGAAATGAGGCCTCCATATTTTAATGCAGCAAAACTGATTTTATTTATAAATGTTAAACCTAAGTTAAAATTGGGAGCAGTGATCTGCAGAACTAAGGCTTTTATCTTATAAGGGTTAATTCTTTCTCTTTCTTCTTTTCTAAAATATGTGACTCCTGATAAAACCCAGTGTTTCATTTTATATTTAAATGATGCCCCATTGAACATTTTTACTACTAACAATTCGCTACTTAACAATCCCCTGGGCTGGAAAGAAAAGCAACCAATTTAAAGTGGAAGAAATCTCCCTCTTGATCACTGTGAGTTTCTCCATCTGGACATTCAAACACTTTCCAAATTGTCCTTGGAGGTTTTTTAAGTTGTGGTAAAATGCACAGGAAATTTACCATCTTCGCCATTTTACGTGTATAATTCAGTGGCAGTAAGTACATCACATTTCTGTGCAGCCAGCACCACCGTCCATCTTACAGACCTCTTTTCATTTTGAGGAAAGACTGGAGTTTTTACAGCTTCCCTTGCTGATAGGTGTATTTTTGTGTGTGTGTGTGGTACGCGGGCCTCTCACTGCTGTGGCCTCTCCCGCTGTAGAGCACAGCCTCCGGACGCGCAGGCTCAGCGGCCATGGCTCACGGGCCCAGCCGCTCCGTGGCATGTGGGATCTTCCCGGCCCGGGGCACAAACCTGTGTCTCCTGCATCGGCAGGTGGACTCCCAACCACTGCGCCACCAGGGAAGCCCTGATAGGTGTATTTTATTTAGCCAAGGCACTATTACTAGGTATTTTATATATGTAAAATGTATAACGTATACTTGATATGTAATCACATTTGTATTTGATTTAATTCTCACCATAATCCTATAAGGGGCATATTATTTACAGACATACCTTGGAGATGTGGCAGGTTTGGTTCTAGACCCCTGCAATAAAGCGAATATCATAATAAAGTGAGTCACATGAATTTTTTGGTTTCCCAGTGCACATAAAAGTTATGTCCACATTATACTGTAGACTATTAAATGGGCAGTAGCATTAAGTATAAAAGAAGTGTATACACCTTAATTTTAAAATACTTCATTGCTAAGAAATGCTAACCATCATCTTAGCCTTCAGCGAGTCATAATCTTCTGGCAGTAGTGACATCAAAGATCACTGATCACAGACCACCATCACAAATATACTAATAATGAAAAAGCTTGAAATATTGTGAGAATTACCAAAATGTGACACAGAGACGTGAAGAGAGCAAATGCCGTTGGAAAAACAGCACTGATAGATTTGCTTGACAGAGTTACCAGAAACCTTCAATTTGTAAAAAACAAAAAAAACCCCAAAATAACCCCCGCAGTACCTGTGAAGCGCAGCAAAGGAGAGCTCAATAAAGTGAAGTGCAGTTAAACTAGGTGTGCCTGTACTCTGTTTTTACTGATAAGAAAACAGGTCAAGTACCTTGTTTAACATTATACAGTCAGTAGATGTTGGAATGGGAATTTGAACCCAAGTTTCTCCAAAGCCAAGTTTTTTCCTACTATTTCACAGTGATTTTCAGTATGAAATTTTGGTTCTGGCATCTTGCCCCTCCATCAGTCACTGTTGCAGCACAGGTCAGAGCGCTGGTCACATTTTCCCAGAATACTGGGCCTGTTTCCTTTGTTCTCTAATCTTCCTGATCAGCACACGTGAGCGCCAACACAACAGGCGTGTGCAAAAGCAGCTAGAAATCAACACCATTCTCTCTTTGAAGAGGATTTGGAAACTTGGATCCCTAAAACGTGATGACTGCATATACCTCTGTTTAGAGTATTCTCCCCTCTAAAAAGTTAAGCGTTGTTCTTTTAACTCTAATAGGAGGAAGTGAATCTCATTGTTACATTACCTTCCTGCCCATTGATGATGGCATTTGTGTCTTTCTTTTATGAAAACACATGGACATATGACTTAAGTTTCCTTCTTCATCTCATCACTGGCTGGCCCGGGTGTAGAGGGAGGTAGAGGCAACATTAATACTGTAGAAGGTCCAGGAAGAGTCCCGATGTTGGTGCTACTGGACCTGCTGATATACAGGTGCCCTCGTTGTTGGGAAGCCATGTCAGCTGCAAAAATCGTGCAAGTGTTGGCAATCTTTTTTATCCTTGGAAGAAGCAGTCTGTTGGAGAACACGGTTAGGAGCTAGCGGTGAAGCATCCTTGGTAGTGGTAAAGTGTCCTCGGTTCCTTTCCCCTTTGTGAGGCTGTGGTGCTATATATTCAGGCGTATCACTCAGATGGGAACATGAACCATATGGCACAAGACGGAAAGAAACGCGCTCCTTCTCTGGTTTGACATGCAAACAAGAGGGAAGACATCACAGATGCACAGGCTGGCTTCTAATCTTAGAGAGGAGGGGAAGGCCACCCAGCATCCCAGCCCATAGCCTCATAATATCTCCTCTCCACCTCCCCGCTCCCACGGCTCCTCCCAGCCTGTGCCTCCAGGGACCAGAGGCAGCAGAATGGTGGGGTGGGGTTCCAGACATACTCGTGGTGAGAAGGACCTCACGGCAGGGAAAGAGGGTGCTGCTGTGTTTGCAGGAACCGTCTCTCTTCCTCCTCTCTCTCTCTCTCTATCTCTCCATCCCCCCCGCCCCCCTCTACATCTCATCTTTTCCCTCTCCTTCCCCTCCCCCTCTACACAAACACACTCACGTACCTCCATCATTGATTGACTGAAAGTTCATTGCAAAGTTGGGGTGGGGATTGATGAAGTCTAGGCTCCTAGCTAATGTTTCACTTTTTCTCATTCTCAGATCCAAAACTCTCATCCGTGACCTTCCTCAGATCTGCTTTGAATGGCTTTGCATTGCCATCTGGATAAAGTTCCAACTCCTAGCCTGGTTGCTCTCCAAGATCCAACCTTTGTTCTTGGCTTTATCCCACTGCGTCCACCAAGCCTTCCCCATCCTCACCCCCAGCCCTTTATAATCTGACCATTGCAAACCCTTGCTGCTCGCCACGCACGGTGATCTCGGGCACCTCGGGCCTTTTGCAAAGGCCCTTCTCTCTACCTGGAAGACTCTGTCCCCTTTATCCCCCACCCACACACCACTTTTCCTGGATGAATTCTCCTCATCCTTCATCTGCCACATGCATTTCCGTCAGGAAGTCTTCTCTGAGCCCCTGCAGCTGGCCAGGCTCCCCTCCTGCGTGATCCCATAACCCCTATGTTAACATAACATGCGGCATCAGAACAGCCTGCTCGCTGGAGTCTCCTTGGAAAACCCGAGGAGCTCACACGTAGTAATATCCTCAGAGCTCAGTAAACGTCTGATGAAGGAACGGGTGAACTCTGTCCCACACTGGCTGTGCAGCCATCCCTGCCCATCCCTCTTTTTGTACCATCAAGTCTGTAAATGTGGAAGAAGAGTGGGATGGAGGAAGGTGAGCTGTCTACCTTCCCTCTGCTGTGGTAGAAAACACATCCTCAGGGACACGTTCTCTGGCCACTGTCATCTCCATCACTGTTCCTCTTGTCCCACCACCTCCCTTCCAGTGTTCGTTACAGTCATAAATGATCTTACTTGTCTGCTGTCCTTCTTCACCCTCTCTGGACCGTTTTCTTCACAAGCACTGGGACCTCATCCCTCTGGCTCCCTCTTTAGCTCTACCACGTAGCTCCTTCCTGGGACATACAGAATATTCAGTACCTATCTGCTGAATTGTAGGAATTACTTAATTCAGTTGACAGCCATATACGGGACTTTCAGCAGCAGAAAATCCTCTCTCCCTTTTTTTGCCTTACAAATACGGAAAAAATGCTTTTCAGAACCAGAAAGCACTCTAAGGGTTAACTATTTTGTTCATCTGCCCTTCATCTGAAGGGAAACCTCAGGAGAATTTTCATCTCCATTTCCTCTAGGACACATTCATGTGAAAACTTGCTCTAAAGGAGATCTAATGTTTATTTACTTTGTAATTAACATTTTGTTTTCCACTGTCCATCTGTTTATTATTTGTTCAGTTTCATTGATTTGCATGCTCATGCATTCATTACCAGATCATCTAAGCCCCTAGGCATTTTTCATTGCAGTGCTCTCTGGAAAAGGATTACTATTTAACGATCCACTGATTGTTAAATTGTTAAAGATATATATTCCTTATTTTAGAGAGTCTATCCATGTTCCCACTGTTCAGTTGGAGACTTCTATGCAACTGAAATTTTACAGGAAAACTCTCTTGGTAGATCTACTAGAATAATCGATAATTTTTTTTACAGTGCCAGTTCCTCAAACTCTGAGACTTTAACAAGAGGAAAGAAACCCTATAATATAACATTTTGTGAAACTCCCCTTTTGGATGATAGAAACCGACAGATGTCCTTATTATTATTCTGCAGAACGGTTCCTTCCTCTCACTGGGAGGAATCTGTGTTCCTAGACCCAGCAATTTCTACTCCTAGAAAACTCTTTTCATTTATTCTGCACATGAGACTATTTCTCCCAGTTGGGGGTTTTGTTTGCTGTCAGCTTGCCTTCACCCCATGCAATTAAGCAAGGCTTTGCCAAAGTTACGTGTTTTGCCAGTAGGGATGGTGGAAAGGAAAAGGATTTTAGAATCAGGAAAACCGAGCTCCAGGGTATTTGGCAGGTTAGGGCGTCTCTCCATTCCCAGGTTCCTTCACTGTAGAAATAGGGCTTCTTCTGTCTGTCTCACAGGTGGGGCCTCAAGAAGCTAGTACGGAGCTTTCCACGTATTGGATTCAAGTGTAGGTTGTATGAGTGGCACTGAGCCACATTGGGGGATCTTATTTGTAAGCCTGTGGACAGATCAGCTAGTAAATTTCACAAAGCAAGTAGTAGTTTGTTTTCTCTGTGGAAACCATGAGGATGTGAGAAATAGATATAAACAGATACAAATTTTTTCTTTCATGAGATGGAATCAGGCTACTTGTGTCTCTCTGTAATTGGTAAAAAGTACATTCGTGACCTACATCTGTCTTTACTTCAGGGCTCTACAAATATGATCTTTTTTTCACCCTGTGGTGACATGAAAAAGATCAGGAATCTCTAACCTGCATATTCTAACTAAATTCTTTCAAACTGATTTTAAAGAATAATTTATCCATCATCATGGATATTCGTTGGCTTAAAATACAATTTTTTTTTTTGCGGTACGCGGGCCTCTCGCTGTCGTGGCCTCTCCCGCTGCGGAGCACAGGCTCCGGACGCGCAGGCTCAGCGGCCACGGCTCGCTGGCTCAGCCACTCCGCGGCATGTGGGATCCTCCCAGACCGGGGCACGAACCCGCGTCCCCTGCATTGGCAGGTGGACTCTCAACCACTGTGCCACCAGGGAAGCCCAAAGTACAATTTTGATAAACTATTTTGACTTAAAAAAAAAGTCAATATTTAAATCATCAAAACATGTAAATCTAGGACTATGAGGAATAAGTTGATCCTGGACAGACTCGAAAACATACCATGGAAGAGATGGGCTTTGAACACCGTAAGAAAAGGAAGCAGGAATCACTTTGAGTCAGCATAGGATTTTCAGCAAAATTTTGACACAGACAAACTCTCCTGTGCTTGGAGATGCTGTACCTGTTATCCAGAGTGTGTTGTAAATATTCACTGGCCCATCGATGGACTAGACTGTGATTTCCTTGAAGCCAAGAGTCATTTGGTCCAGCGCGTGTAGGGACCGGCACATAATAAGGCTTCAATAAACGTTTGTTGAATAAACTAATGAATATCCTTGTAGGTGAGATGGGAAAGTGTGAACTAAATCATACCACAGTTAAATGGACAGATGATTGGTCGAGGAGGCACACCCAAAGGCAATTGAAAATATAGACCTGAAAGGAAATTGCTGGAGATCTTCCCCAGGGCTGGCTCAGAACATATTCTTTCCAATACTGGAAAAATAAATAGCTTGAAAGAGGACATGGAAGGCATACTAATTAAATTTACACATGGCCAGAAGCTAGATTCAAAAATAATTCTGCCAATAATAAATGACACAATAAATTAAATTTACCCTAACGCTGGTTTCTTTTTGTTTTTTTTTTCCCATGTTTTTTATGCTTTTCATTTACTTTTACCACCCACTCTCTTTAGTTTATTTTAGGGTTTCGAGTTATGATTGGCTCTTGACAATGTAGAAGAAGACTGTGTAGTCATTTCCAGTGAGTGTAGGGGAATATTCTGTGAAGAAAACTTAACAGTGTTTCCTAGTATATTTGAGGTAAAATATAAAAATAAAGAGTCAAAAGTAGTCTTGGAAGAGACTGAGTTACATAACTTCTTTTTCTTTTCTTTTCCCCAAAATGACTATAAAGACTAGACATAACATATTTATTCTCCTCACCAAACTATATACAGATATATATTTATATTTAATGCGGTCTGTGTGACCTAGCCTTCTTTGGGGTGTTAAAGTCCCCCCCGCCAAGAGGCTCTCACCCTGTTACTTCTTCCACTAGGGCTGCCTGAGTAAAACAGGACAGAGTTACTTCTCTGAATGTCCCAATAACAATAAATGTCTCTTTTCTCCATTCGTGTGAGTCAAAAAATAAACACAGCTCAAAACAGAGGACTGTGCCAAATGACCAAACCTTTGACACCCAAACTCAACTCCTTCCATGTTTGTGACAAATCAGATAACACCATCTCAGTAGGCCACCAGATTGAATATTTCCTTACCCACAGCATTGGCCGCATCCCTGGAAACCTCCATGACCTTCTTAGGTGTTGCCTTCGTTTCCTCTCTCGGTTGTTGCTTTCTCAGTGCACGGCTCCCCTCGCCTTTTCCTCGGGGTTCCTGGCTGCTCTCAGCCATCTGAGCTTTGGAGCTTCCCCTGGAATTTTAGTGACCCCCTCATTGTGCAGTCTTCCCTCTGATTCCGAAGGGGCTCCAGGCCTTTTGTGCTAAATTACACATTTTTCCTTACAGGCGCTGAAAGCTCTGATTCATATCTTGTGTAACTCCACAGAGAAATGACTTTCCTCATTATTTTTTCATAAGCCATTACAAGTTAATACCAATTTCATGTTAATATTCCTCTAAGGCTGCATTCAGGGGACCTCTTCCTTATCTCTGAAGAAAGTGGAGATGGGTGTCAAATGGCTCCTGTAGAAATTTCCTATGTTAGGATTGGATTTCAAATACGCAGAAATCCAAGTGGGATTGTGTGAAGGTTAGAAAATCTTCACAAATGGCTTAAATCCATTCCTTTTCTTTTGTGAAACTCTCGTTTTCTTAACCTCTGACCTTTACCATGTGTCTCACATCTCTGAGAATCATTCCAAAGTTTGTATCCTTCTCTGTCTTCCTTATTCTTTTCACATTTTTAAGTGGATGCACATTTTTGTGAAGTACATGAAGAGCAGTGAACGTTTTCCCACACTCTGACAGGAGCAACCATTTATCCCCTGCTATTTTTAGTCAGGACTAATAATAATGTTATATTCGTTATTAAGGCGATGCTATCATTTTCAAATTTATTACTAAACCTAGATATGAAACAGACTTCTATTTTTGTTCACACTTATGGCATAAGTTAGAAATATATGAACTTCACTTTTTGGACCCTCTCTATCCATTAGGATGCATTTGATCGCAAGCAACAGAAAACAAAGCTTGTATTAGAAATTAGCTTAAACAGTCAAGGGGGGAAATTGGTTGATGTGTCTGATTCTCCAAAGATAGGGCTGGCTTTCATTTGGTTTTATTCAGTGAAACGATACTGAGATCAAGACCTTGGTTTCTATCAGTTTCTTTGCTCTGTTCTCCACAATGTCATCCTATTGTTAGTTCCTTCTTGTCGTCCCATGATGGCTGCCAGCAACTTCGAGATCAGTTGCTTCCTTGTTCAAGGTCTGAGCCAAATGCCCCAATCTTACTGCCAGTTAACTTTCCCCAAAGCACAAGCTGTGTGGGAATGATGTAGATCGAGTGAAAACTCAAGAACTTCACGAAGGAAGAGGGTTACATGGACATCATCGGAGTTTCCAAAAAATAACGTCTGAGCAGTTTATCTAAAAATGCTGCCTATGTTGTAAACGTTCCTAAGGAAATGTTTATTTGTCCATCTGCATCATGAGGCTTTCTGACTTTATTTAAATCATTTTCATACTTTTTGGAGAATTTCTGTAATTTTTTTATACATGTCTAGCTTTTTAGTAAGTGATTGAAACATTGTAAATAGTTTCTGTTTAGTGTCTTCCACGAAACAGAAAATAAATTTCTGTGTGAAGAATTACTTGCTCTCTGGTTTATTCTGTTAATTATTTTTATCCAGAAGCTGGGCAAAAACTCAAGTCTCAGTATGGGAGATGATCTCTGAAGTGTAAAGCATTCTTGTAATTGATTTTCAAAGATTTTTTTCAAGGATATTAGGAGAGTAATTTCCTGCAATATCAGTGAGAATTTTTTAATATTGTTTCATTTGAATGTTCAGAGTTTCTCCCTGTCTGACCTGTGGATCTCTAAAGAACCCTCTCTGACCACCATTACAGGTAATAGAAATTTGAAAAAAAAAAATCTTGTTATGTAACTAATATTGTTATAATGTTACAGAAATAGTAAGACTTCTCTTTCTCTGGAAAAATTTACTTATCTTAAAGAAATGTAGGGGACTACACCCAGACTTTCCTTCCCAATAAGACAGTCATGGGTTTGAATTCAGGACATTCCAGTGAACTAATTTTGGGCCAATTGCCCAATCCCCTTAAATCTCAGTTTCCTTTCTTATAAAATAAGGATAATAGGTCCATCCCCTAGCATTTTCAGTTATTGAAATGAAATGTGATCAGCCCAGGGTCCTGCACATAGAAAGCTCTAAGTAAATGATAGTTATTACAAAAAAATATGGAAGTGAACAAGGAAAAAAAAATCAAAGTCCAACTGAATTGTAGGAAATTATTACTTTAAAACTTTAGCAATTCTTTATCCTTTGTCATGCTGATTTCTTTTACTTTAGAAACATATAGCAGTTTCCTTAAAAATGTTGTTTGGCGATGCTTAGTAGAAAATCCCTCTCTGTGAAAATGTATGGACATATTTATGTATATGAATATATACATATATGGAGAGGGAGGGAGACTGCAGGGTCAAGGACACGTGACCTAGGAGATGTCCTGCCCAGGGTGTGTGCCCTAGACTTTGACCCCAGGAATCCTCCCCACGCCACCACCATGAAAGGAGCCCCAGAACGCAAAAGTCAAATCTGGAAGGAGGTAGAACAAGTGTTATTTCAGAGTGTGTTGTTTTGATTTATAACTTCATTTATACAAAAGTCGTTTCTCCATAGAATATAAAGGAGTTATACCCTGGGACATACTGTCATCATAACCGGCTGACCATTTGTGAAGTAGTCATTTAATTTCCCCATCTGTAAATGGAGGGCTGGCTGAGACATTGGCTCCCAAATTTGGCTAATCATCAGAGTTGCCAGAAACTTTCAAATATATACATCATTCCCAGGTTCCGCGAGCCTAGTAATGGTGTTTTCGGGGAGTTGGGTAGGAGCTGCAAATGTGCCTTCTTATATTACACGGGAGTCTTGGTGATCATACCACCCCCAGAGACAGATTTCAGTGTTGGTCTGTTTATTTGATCTAATCTCACAGCAGAGTCTTGTCCTATATATCTGGAGTTGAGGGGCTAGTGCTCACTTTGAAACCCTATGTCTATTCAGTATCTCTTAAGATCTGTGCTTTGCCAAGTTTGAGTTCACACTAATCCAGAGAGGCAGCTGTGAGGTCTGCTGCTTTGACTTTCATTCTGTGTTATTATTAGGTACTAAGTCTGAACAACAGTTAAGAAGAAAAATAGAGCAGATAGATATGTCTCTAAAAGGAGAGAGAGGCTGGCCTAACATATGACCAGAGGCTGTGTGTTGGAGCCCATAGAAACTGTGTTCTGGGCTCGTGGAGCCCAGAAATCCCATCACGTAGCTGGCAAGTGTTGGTGGCTGATGAAGAGGAAAAGGTCTTTCCAACATCTACAGTGTGGTTTTGAAAATAATAAGAAATATTCCATCAGTGGGATCCCGATTCTAGAGATGTAGGAAGACTCTGAAGAACAAAACCCCAGATCATGACAGATATTGTTTTCTTTCTCACAATTCTCTTCTCTTTCAGAGGAAGAAAAAAAAAAAAACTATTGGTAAAAAGAGTCATGAACTTGACATTTTGCAGGATTCCAACCTTTCCATCACTACTTACTAAGAGCTCTTGCATTGACCTCGGTCCCCAAGGACATCTAGACATTTACACTGTGGTCAAGTTGACTTTTCTACTTGTTTATGACGAAAGAGAAAAGTGCGTATGAACTTCCCACCTGGGAGGTTAAAAGTGGAAGAAAGTGAAATTTCATGTTTAAAGTGACAACATCAGGAGGAGAGAGAGAGGGTTAGGATTTCAGGCATGGTTTGTAAGGAACTACGTCACATGGCTTAGTTAAGCAATTAATGTATTTCTTTTTGGTATTGCTCTTTTTAAAAAATGAGGTATTTACAATATTATAAGTTTCAGGTGTACAACATAGTGATTCATAATTTTTAGGGGGTAATATACTCCATTTATAGTTATTATGAAATATTGGCTATATTTAAATATCCCTGCCAAACAAAACACTACATGTACTTTTTTCAGAGCTGGAGTTTGACACGTGTATCCCGCTTCCTAGTGCCTTTGGCATAAAACCCACTCTGTTGAACCTGGCAAGCAAGCTTCTCATAATTTTCCCCAATCTACTCTCATCGATTTCTTCCCCATCCATCTGAGTATCCTTATGTCCACATCACTCTTCTGTGTCTTTGCAAATGCTGTTCCCTCTCTCTGGAGTGCCCTTTTCCTTGTTTTTCTATGCCTGGCAAACGTGCCAAAACCCAGAGCGCGTGTCAGCTCCCCGCGTGCAGCCCTGCTGAGTGCCCGGGCAGAATAAGACATGGGAGCAGGCTGTGCTTCCATGATCTGCGTCCGGCTCCCTGGCAGGAGGTTGGCTGTGCTGTATCCTGATGTTTACATACACACCTGTCTTCCTGAGCTGGCGAGGGAGCCACTGGGTTTCAGGGACTCTCTTTTATTTATCTTTCTAACCCCACTGCTTGGCCTCAGGTCTGGCACCCATAGGTACTCTCTGGATGTTTGATGGAGTCTAGGTCTGTGAGTTTTATGCAAGCTTTCTGGAAATAATGTGCCCTGATGCTCTTCCAAGGGCTCTTGTATGCAGTGAACTTTGAGGAAGAGTGGCGGTGACAGTAAGAGGTCGTGCTTTTCCCTTCCCTTCCCCTGCTGCCCCACCTGCAGTGCAGTGGGTGGCATTCTTGTGCAGGGTTCATCGTGACAGCTGATGGACTGTCTTGTTAAGCTGGGCCTCTGGGTGTTTCTTTGTCATCAGGTCGCATTAGAGCTTCAGATGCTTCGTTTACCACCAGCCCCGTCCCTCACCCCCCTGCAGAGAAAAGAGGGAAGAAAAAAAAAAACCATGAAAGAGGGAGCACTACCAGATGGTTCATCTGACTCCACACCCTTATTGCAAGATCCTAGAACTGACAGTCCGCATTCCCACGTTGGAGTTTGCTTCCCCCTAAGGCTCCTGAATTAACCAGCTCACGTCCACACCGGGGCTTCCTCTGCCTTCTGATTCGGCATCACTGGGTGGGAAATCATCCTGACTCAGTTTTGTGCATGTTTTTCAAGAGGCGCCACACTTTGCACCTTCCTCCACCCAGGCCCTTATTTTTTCTGTTCCTTTACCCTTCAAATGTTCTTGGCATCCTTTCCCTGAGATAAATCATTCTGCCAGGCTCTGTGCCTGCAAGAGTGTCTTCCACAGTGCTGACTGCCCCCCAGCCTCTGGTGGAATAGCAACTGCAATGCTGTTAGATCCAGCACTGTGTGACTTGAGACTGGGCTTAAGGAGAGTGGCCCCACAATGTATGTATGTGTGTGTATATGCATGTGTGTGTGCGTGGATGCCTGTGTGCACGTGTACACGTACGTGTGTACGTAGCGCCTCACCCCCTTCCTGTCTCTGTTGTTGCATGGTTGGCTTCTTCCTGATTTTAACGTAAGTTAAAAGAAATAACTCTAAAGAGGCCAATGATTCAGGAAGAACATTAGCATCTTGCGGAATGACTTTCTGAGGACAGGTCTTCCCTTTGTATCTGAAAATATATTCATAATACTCGTCTTCTCTAGGTAGAGTAGGGAAGAAACTTTTTTATTCACTTTTGTATTATTTAGTGCACTGGTTTCCTTCTTCCCTATCTTTTTCGTTTTCTTTTCTTCTTTTTTAAAAAAATAAGTTCTTTTAAAAAGTGAAAAAGCATAAATTCTTATACATATAGAAAAAAATAAATTCTTATACATATAGAGCCCCAGTACACAGGTAAGAAATAATAGTATTTCACCAGCGTGACATAAGTCCAATTTTATAACTTTTATTTATTACAGAGGCTTTCAAGGAGAACACGAAGGAACGTGCTGGTAGTTTCCACTGTGTTCACATTTGGTATCTATTAGAGTTGGATCTGTGAAAGTTGTATTTCATGATGGTTTCTAAGATATTTATTGAGAATCTGGAGGATTTGGGAGAAACCAGATCGGAAAGCATGGGTCCAAAGTGACCTCAAGGAAGTCTGGCCGTTGGACTAAGATGCTTGGATGTTTGGAGGAAAAAAGTCTCCATGGCTTTGCTCTGAAAAAGGCAGTCACCTAAAATGCACCCGGCGGGCTGCGTATGACCTCAGCCTGGCCCACCCTCTCCACTCTTTGGCTCGCAGACCGTGGCCATCGCCTGAGCACTTCAGCTGCTCTGCTTGAGCCGAGGAGTCCAGGGACGGCCCCCCTCCCCTCCCCAGCTACCCTTGTGTAGCTGTCAGGGACAATCTGTGTGGCTGGACTTCTCCCATCCCCTTCTCCCTCACAGCACAATTGCTTTCCTAATTCTCCTTTAAACTCTGAATAGAAAACTGGGTGAATAGAGATTAGTTTATGAGCCACCATCTGTGAACAGTATCATTCCTGAGAATCTGCTCACAGCCCTGGTGCTCATCCCCTGGGTCATCATCATCTTTTATTAGCAGGACATCATATAACTATAAACTCCGAACTGTCTCGGCATTTCACACCCATCTACCATAAAACTGCGATCTGGAGAGGCGATGCATATATCAGACACATCCTCTTAACAAATCATCGACAAAGCAAAACATGCTGTTCTTTCTTTTTTCTTTTTTGTTGTTTTTGGCTGCACTGCACGGCATGCGGAACTTCCCTGGCTAGGGATGGAACCCGCACCCCCTGCAGTGGAAACGCAGAATCTTAACCACTGGACCACTAGAGAAGTCCAACATGCTGTTCTTTCTAATCGTGCCTCTAATCTCTTGCTCTTGCTTTCTCAAGAAAGAACACAGATTTGCCGTTATTAGACACTCATAGCGATTATCTCTGTGTTTTTAAAAATTATATATATATATATATACATATATATAGAGCACACAACCAGCCACAAACACCCTCATGAGTTCCCACCATGTAAGTGCCTGAACACTGTTTTTCTTCCATTGAATGCACTTGATTTTCTGAAGCCTGGGGCTGACCTAAGCAAGCTGTGTGACGGCTTTAATTACTGATGTGCAAAAGCTAAAGAACGCTTAGTTTGGTGTTTGTTGTCTCTGAACGTGGGCACTTTCCTGGAACGGTGAGGAGCGTTTTACAGCCTAAGTTCCATCCTCCTAAGTCTGAAATGGAGCTGACGGGAGACAGTTGTTCAGAGCAGACTTCTCTCCATCGCTCTTTTTCCTTCTTACCCTTTTTCATCCCAACTTTTTCTTTTATAATTTGCTTCTCGCTTTATCAATAAACAGCACAGTATTCCAGCAGATTTAGGGAGCTGCCCAGGATCGTGCTCGCGTGGGTGGCCCTGATGCTTCATTATCTGCAAGGAGAACAGGCAGCAGACTTGTGCCTCTTCGTTTCTTACCCGTGCTCCCGGGGCTCTGTGTCCACGTGCAGGCTGTGCTGTGCCAGGGCCATGCCCCTGTGCCATTCTGGGCACCTACGGACTTCGCAGAGTCCTGGATTCAAGTTGTGAAATACGGGACCTCGCTGTGGGTATCAGCACAGAGAAAACACAGGGCTCTCACGATAGGAAAGAAAAAGGATATGATGCCTTTTCCCAAGATTCCAGTGCATTGTCTTGGTCCCCTTTCCTTTATACTCACGTGAATGGAAGTGTTCAGAGCTAGAAGCCTCTAAGATGCTTCTTGAATGCAAGCCCAGTGTCTTCAGTCTGGGGCACAGGGTGTTTGTGATGAAGCTGCAGGATGCAGCCCAGGCCATTGGCACCCGGTTATAGGTCATCACAGGAACTCACATGGGCGTGGCTTCTGAATTCGCCTTGGAATTACCTGCAGTGAACCTGGAACGAGCTTTCTGAGATTCTCCTTCTAAGGTGCCTCTGGAGACTGTGTTTTCATATCAGTGGAGCTAGTAAATGAAAGTTACAAGACTTTATCTCTGTTTTCAGGCAGGTGTGTGCCTTATGTTCTCCAGGAGTGCAAGGCATCTATTCTCATGTTAAAACATCCCGAGAAATGTATATTACCCTTTGACGGAAAGTTACCCAAAAATCCAGAGAAGGAAACCACAACATTCCCTTAAATGTGTTAGTGTTTCAAAGCCTTACTAAGAAATACTAGAAATGTTATGGTTAACTGGTTGAAAATTGTTAATTTTTCATATTCTTTTTCCCAGAGGACTAATATGTTGGGCAAGTTGCCTTGAACTTTTAGCCTCAGGACACCCTGAATCTTACCTTTAAATCAGATCAATTATGAAATAAACGTATTCGGCCAAGTATTTAAAGGTAAATCCTTCCTCACCATCTAAGGTTTTCATTAACTCAGTGACTTACCAGTGGTTCTCAAACTTTACATTTGAATCACTTCGGTTTTTTTTTTTTTTTTCCCCCAAAATATCCAGAAGCCTAGGCTACTTCCCAAGCCAATTTAATCATAATGTCCAGGGACTAGATCCAGGTGTCATATATTTTAAAACTCCTCTGGTAATTCTAACATACAGCCGATTTTGAGACCCACCTGCAATTTATCATGGGTGGTAATAGGAGTAGGAAAGAATTACAGAGAGTCAAATCTTCTAACCTTTTTTGATTCCGGGGCCCAGCTTTTGAGTGCCTTTGGTCTGTAAGACTTGAGGAAGGCTGGAGTTCATTGTTCATTCATTTTATCCGTTCTTCTACAATACTCGCAGAGTGTTGGTATGTGCCAGGCACTGGGTTTTTCCCACTGATTTGGACCTAACATTTCTCCTTTGGACTAAAGCTAACCAGGCCTTGGTTGGAACTTCTGGAGTTATTCCAGATATGAACGAATCACTTGGTCCTTTCTCTGTTGGTTCAGGGCCTTGTAGAAGCTGACTTTGGGAGAGGGAAAAGAAGGTCTTTTCCATGTGACTGGATTCTTATCTCAATAAATTCTATTCCACGTCTAACTGACAAACTTACCCACGCAAAAGAGCCTGTTGAAGCATGACTCGTTATCCAGGTTTCTGTGTAGCAAGCAGTATTCTGGTACACTGAATATTGGCTTAGAATCGAGCATTGTGGGATCCTTTATACCTCAATATGCTTTGCCTCCTTAATTTTGAATTCATTGATTGTGAGAGTTGGAAAGGCCCTGAGGGAGCATCCTGTTTGCCTAGTTAATTTCTAGATGAGGAAACTAAGACTCTGGAAAATGATGTGACTGACATACACCATTTTCTGTCCTAGAGAGAATGTCCATCATTTTCCCCTAGAGACAGAGCCAGCCTAGTTAGCACCCCTCCCGTGGTGCCATTACAGGCTCCAGCCCTGCCTCCTTCTGTACAAATGCTGGCCAGGCCTCCACCCTGTGTAGCCTGCATTGTACTAAGGATGCCTGAGATGCTTTTTTGAACATGTGGTCAGCAGTGCACAAGGTTTTAATTGTTGTTTGTTTGTTTTGAAGGATTCAAAGCAAAACTCATTTCAAAATGAGGAGATATCACATGTGGTACTTAATCCTTAAACAAACAAATTGGCTTGCGTTCTTAAGATGTAGCTAATTTAGATACCAGTCTTCTGCCTCTTGGTGTCCTGTTGATTACAGCGTCACCTGCTGGCATCAAAAAAAGATGACTCGAAGCTTTGGATTTTGAATCCTCGCCTTTCCTGGAGTGGTCTATATTCTTTTTTAAAAAATTGATTAATTAATTAATTTATTGGCTGCATTGGGTCTTTGTTGCTGCGTGCGGGCTTTCTTCAGTTGCGGTGCGCGGGGGCTACTCTTCGTTGTGGTGCGTGGGCTTCTCATTGCAGTGGCTTCTCTTGTTGCGGAGCACAGGCTCTAGGTGCTTGGGCTTCAATAGTTGTGGCACGTGGGCTCTAGAGCGCAGGCTCAGTAGTTGTGGTGCACGGGCTTAGTTGCTCTGCGGCTTGTGGGATCTTCCCGGACCAGGGCTCGAACCTGTGTCCCCTGCATTGGCAGGCGGATTCTTAACCACTGCGCCACCAGGGAAGCCCCCTATATTTTTAATAGGATCTCTCTATATATGTAACATGATACATGTATGTGTATATATATTTTTTTCTTCTATACATGTATATATATGTGTGTGTATACATAGATAATGAAACCACATAATTTAATGTTCAGTTAACAAATGAGGAAATCAAGTCAGAAAGTATTTAAAGGCTTGTCCAGAATCTTGCAGTTAGATGTGTCAGAGCTGAGACCCAACCTATCGCTTGATTGCTTGAGCGCTTGAACTAATCAATATGTGTTTCTTTGGGTCCAGCATTATGGATACATTTTGGTGAATCAGGTGTTGATGATTTTGATCAAGATCCTTTTAAAAATTACCTCTTTGTAAAAGTCTGGCAGTACAACAGTCCATCAGCCTTTCTCTACTTGGGTTCAGTGAGAGAGTCAGGCCCTAATTCCCTAAAGCATTTATTGTATATAGTGAATTCACTTTCTCCCCTGTGCCATCCTTGGGAGAATTGAGAAAATAGTCACTCAAATCAGTTTTCTCTGTTCTGTTCAGATGAAGAACCTCAGTTAAGAAAAACTGGAAGGTGAAAATTTCCTCCCATCCTATAGCACACTTTTTGAGGTACTCATTTACTGGTTTAACATGTATCCTGCTAGACTTTTATTCTCTGCAAATAAAACCATTTAACTAGGTACACACATACGCATACAAACAGATGGATACAATGCAGTATGTACAAAGACAAGGGATGAAAGAACTGGGGTGGCCCAGAGGAGAGGGAATCAGTCCTGCAAGAGGTAGGGGATAGCAAGGGATTCACAGTGGAAGTGATGGGTCTCGGAGGATGAATAGTTTAATAAGAAGATAAGAGAGGAATGAGCACACCTATGTGGCCAGAGAGGAAGGTGTGCACTAGTGTTTGAGAACTGCCTGGGTCCAGTAAAGTTCTGGTATGGGGCAGCGGTGGAGGATGAGATGGAATGGACGGGTGAGGACCAAGCAATATGGGACCTTGTAGGTCATGTCAAGTCGTTTGGACTTTATTCTGGACTGTGGAGAGCCATTGATGAATTTCATTCTAAGACATTTGATCAACTCTATATTGTGGAATGATGGCTCAGGAAACAGCATGGAGAATGGTTAGAAAGAGAGCCAGACCGGAGGGAAGACAGGAGAATGATTAAGTGGTTATAAAGTAGGAGTGATCATCAATAGAATAGGAATAATAATGCCTGCTTTATAGCGTTGTTGGGAGAATGAAATGCGATAACATCTGTGAATGCGCCTGTTAAGTTATAAAAAGGAAAGGTATTATTTTCTTAATACCACCTGGCAAATATTTCAACTTTATCACTTTCCCTTGTGACTGACAATATCCTGATTTTCTCAGCATTGTTTCCTGTACTGCTTGTAACAAGAGGGAGAGAAAAATCTGACCCAAGAAAGGATTTTGAGTGATTTTTTAAATGATTTTGTTTATTAAAAAAAAAAAAGGAAATCATAGTTACTTAGAAAAATCAAGACTGTTTGCCAAGACGTCAGAATATTCTTCAAATATTTTTGAGGCCATTTGCCATGCCAGAGAACCATAGCGTCTTTTCTGTGAATGAAATTTAAACTTTCTGGGCTGTTTAGAAAAAGATAAAGAGTGGTGGGTGGTGAAAGACCTGGTCCTTTAGGTCTTTGCCTGAGAGGGACCTGCTTTTCCCCTGAGGGAGAACTTCCCTGGACTGGACTGTTAACCCGGAAGTGCTTGTGGGAGGAGGACAGGAAGCTGGTCGCGGCTCATGGACGTAACTCCTGCCTTGTGCACCTGCGCCGAGATTGGTTCCTCCACCATATTTGTTCTGCTTTCACTAGTAATCACCGTGTCTCCTGTCTGCCCCTTCTGATTATATTTCCTTCCATCTCTTACCTTCTTGTGGCCTCTTTAAGTTGAGCAGATAAGTGACCTTTTCCAAGGACCACCCAAAGGAAAGGTGTTTTGTTGCCTTTCCTTCTGATAATTCTCTTAGTGCTCATAATTACTGCCATGGTCTTCCCACCCCACGCCCCCCCTCCCCACTCCAGATCAGTGAACCACGATAGGATGAAAACAAGCAAAAAATGTTGGATTTTCCTTTCTCTTCTCTTCTCTTTTGTGTTTTTCTAACTTTCCTCAGTTCATATGGAGTTCAAAATGTGTGGCTCCTGGGACCATGGAGAATTAGACCAGAGGGAGAAATGATGTCACTATCATTTTCATAGGAGCACGTGTAGTCAATAGGATGCCCGTCCTTTGGGTCCTGATGTTCTCTCCAGCCTGGGGGTTTGGAATGGGGCCTACTTGTGCAGTTGGCACGATTTTTTGCATGAATTAACTTTAAAATGTTTTCCTGGCTCTTTCTAGGGTTTTCTTGCTTGGCTGTCAGTTACCATGCAGGCAGAAGTCTGCCTCAGTGCCCATATGCTGTTTTCCCATTCAACTTTTCTCTCCCTCTCTCTGCCTGGGCCCACTTCCCTCTATCCACCTCTTCTGTCCATTATTGTAGATTAGGGAGACTTTAGAGAAGATTACCACCTAAACCATTTACCCTCTGTACATAGATATACCAGACAGTGCTTACTTTGGGCCTGGTAGATAAGTGATTAAAATTAAGAGAGGGGCTTCCCCGGTGGCGCAGTTGTTGGGAGTCTGCCTGCTGATGCAGGGGACGCGGGTTCGTGCCCCGGTCTGGGAGGATCCCATGTGCTGCGGGGCGGCTGGGCCCGTGAGCCATGGCCGCTGAGCCTGCGAGTCCGGAGCCTGTGCTCTGCAACGAGAGAGGCCAAAACAGTGAGAGGCCCGTGTACCACAAAAAAAAAAAAATTAAGAGGTTCTTTTCATCACAGAGTTGCTTTCAGTGACATTATTCTTTTGAATTATGCATATTTTAGAAAGGATTGCTGTTTGGGGGTGGACATTCCTCATGTTTGGAGGTCCTCTTGGCCGTGTTTTGGAGAGACCGAGTACTGACCTACAGGTATTTAGCTATGCAAGGTTAACAGAACCTTGGTTTTCATTGCTTGTAGCTGAGATGCCCCACCTCTTTTCTCTGTCCATTTTCTTCCCCCTTCTGATGATACCAGCAGATGTAGGCTGATGCAAGGCTCTTCTTAATTGTAATTTCTGGACTCCTAACTGTTCCTTCTGCTTCTGAATATCTCTGCCTCTGGTTCCCTTTGACCCGCTGGGATTTCATCTGTCAGGATGTGTATAACCAAGTATCTTGAGAGCTTCCAGTAGATTTCAGGATAGTAGAACAGATCTCTGCCCCACTCCCCTCAGAAGTGGATATCATATTGTTAGTTATGAAATTTAATGCTTTAGGTGTGGTAATTCTATGCAAATAACTGAATTTATGTGAACTGTTAGGTATTCTCATAGTTACTAGTTAATATGAAGTTACAACATAAGTGCTTGAACAGGGTCTTGGGAGTTAGAATCTTGGCAATTCCAGTTACTAGTAGTATGACCTTGGAACACTTTCTTAGCCTCCTGGGGGTCTTAGTTTTCCTCTTTTAAAAATAGGGAGAATGATAGCTACTTTGTAGGATTGCTGTATTAAATGAAATCCTTAAAAATACTTAGTATAGTTTTGACACAGACTTAACACTCAGTAAATGGTATGTAGAAAACAGCTATGTAAGTGGGGCCTAAAGAAAGTTATAAACTTAGTTCACTAGGTTTAGATTTGTTACATCCCAGGGGACTAAGGAAATCACACTTATCGCAAAAAAGTCACAGTTGAAGTATTTGAGAAAACAATATAAGAGATGTCGGCAAATTTTCCACATATGAAAAAGGTAGACTGTGAGATGTATAGACGGGGAAATTTGGCTCCAATGCACAGCAAAGTTCTGGAACAGTAAATTAAGCATATGGTTTATAATCATTTAGTAGACTGTAGTAGTTGCTAGAAGTCACCATGGGTTTACTAAGAACAAAACTTCCCAAACATTCCATTTCCCTTTCAAATAGTATTATGTGCTGTGTAAAAGTGAGGAATGCCACTTCAGCCGAGAATCTAATTGTCTACTTATGGTTAGTACAGTAAACTATGGGCTAAGACTGCTGCGTTTGTAACTCAGTAGCCATCGAAGCCAGCGGATTAATGTCTTGGTTTTCTTGATGGGGTCTCTGGTGGAATACCATGGAGTTCTGGCATGTAACTCTCTCACTAAAGACTCTAACTAGGAATGTAGATGAAGACATACGGTATGAATGTGTACCAACAAAATATGCAGATGGCCCAAAGTGGAGAGGGGTAGTAACTATAATAGAGGAGAGAATCAAAATTCAGAATATTTCTGATCATTTGAAGCATTGCACGGAACCCAAAAGATTGAGTCGAATGAAGCTAAAGTGAAGACGTTAAGCTCAAAAGGTCAAGCCTGAGCAAGAAAGGAGATCTTGTTTGGCAGAAGTTCAGGTAAAAATGATCTGGTCATTTAATTGACCCTAAACTTTATATTCTTCCATTCATCCATCCAGTCATTCATTAATTCACTCTAACATGTATTGAAAGTACTACCTGCCATGCCCTTTTCTTACCATTGGGGAGACGGTAGTGAACAAAATAGTCAAAAATCCCTACCCCCATGGAGCTTATCTTCTTCATATGCCAACAGTTGTGCAGCTGCCTAAAAAAAGTGAACCTAATGTTAGACTTTATTCGCAAAAAGTATAATATCCAGCTCATGATGGTTAATAGTTCTACGCTGTTATTTAATATGTTGTTCTTGGTGCTGTATCTTACACTGGGATCATTACTTTCAGTTCTGAATGCTCTAGTCTGGACAAACAAGAGTGACAATAACATGATGGTAGGAATATAAACCATGTTGAAGGGAAATTGGTCGATGATAGGAAGAGTAAACTAAGTAGGGAAATTATATCCCTCAAATATTTGCAAGATACATGAGACGAGTTTATATGATATGTAAGCTTGTTCTGTGTGGCTCCCAGGAGTCAATACTAATTATGACGAGGATGATTTCTGGTAAACAGAAGAAAGATTGAGCTCCGTGAGGGCTGAGATGTCGCTGCTGTGATTCCTAGTCATGTGCCTGGTACATGGTAGGCGCCCAGAGATGTGTGGATGGATATTCACATGGCATTTTGTGAAGATAACCTAGGTACTAAAATAACGTAAAAAATTTAAGTTCAGTTTTTGTGTATCTTTTTGCGTACGCGGGCCTCTCACTGTTGTGGCCTCTCCCGTCGTGGAGCACAGGCTCCAGACGCGCAGGCTCAGTGGCCATGGCTCACGGGGCCCAGCCGCTCCGCAGCATGTGGGATCTTCCCGGACTGGGGCACGAACCCGTGTCTCCTGCATCGGCAGGCGGACTCTCAACCACTGCGCCACCAGGGAAGCCCTAAGTTCGGTTTTTGTATATCTTAAGGAATCTGAGGGTGGAATAAAGTACCTGAGAACAGCTCTGAGGGATCAGGATGTTTTCTTCGATCACGTTCTAACATTTACAAGTGAATTAAACCACTTTTCTTAAGAGACATTTAAGAGGCCATTTTAAGATTTCTTTGAAATTTCTAATATGCTTATTCACACATTACCCAACCCAGCTCAACCTCCATCATTTTTTGAGGGCTTCCCCATAATTCTGACCCAGGGCCTTGCTTTCTCTGAATTTAACAATTCTGCAGAGCGTAACGTTTAATTCTTCCCTAATTGCTTCATGGGTCTCCCCATCAAGGTGATAAGATTTTGGAGGGAAAAACCTTATTTTATAGTTTTCTCGTATCAGACACAGAGCAGGAAGTCAGGAAATGACTCGCTTGCTTGATTCATCCGCTAAGAAGGAGAGTCAGTAGCAATAGCATTTCAGCCACTGTAAGAACTCATGTAAGACATAACGGTTAAATAGCCTTTAATTTCTCTAGCCCCTGCGTACAAAGAAGGGATTTATGTTCTTAATTTATTAGAGCCTCCTGCGTTGGCCGGGCATGTGCTTTGTACGTAGTTGATTCTTTGTATATAGTTGAATATTAATGGCTGTGGTCCAGGGCTCAAGTTGTCTTCTTGGTTGAACCTCCGAGGGGAGCTGGGACTCCAGGTACAAACCCCTAAGGCCCGCTTGGAGGCTCATTGACTGGGATTCATGTACTTGGGTGGCCGGATCTAGCACCCAGTTACATTTGAACTTCAGATAAACAACAGTGCAATGTTTGGGACACACTTATATTTAAAAAGTGTTCATTGTTTATCTAGAATCACACGTTAACTGGGTGCCCTGTATTTTACCTGGCAACTCTCCAATAAACCCCATTCTTTTCGTGTTCCCGTGAATCTAAGCTGCTAATTAACCCCTAACTTAACTTCACTGAAAGAAAATATTCGTGCCCATGTGATTGATTCCAATGGCAACTTTTTTTAATTGAAAAGAGGGAAAATCCATGCGCTGTATACTGTTTTTGTCATATTCTTTCAGGTGTGTCCAATAATGATACTTCCACAGACACCTAGGGTCTCAGCAGTTCCAGATTAATCTCTCATGGTTTCCTTGGTGGCATAGTTTAGCTGGTTCACATGACATGTTCCTGATGTTATTTTGCTCAGACAGCACAGAAACCATTGCTAACAAATAATCAGGTTCTGCACGTTAGAAGCGGGTGAAATGTGAATTTGGGATACTCTGTCTTCTCACTTCCTACACATCAACTGCATTGGCTAATAAGAGCCGCAGCAATCAAAGCAAAACATTACCTCTCCTGGTTAATTCTTTTGTTCTCTTCTTTCATCTGCTCAAAGGGAAGATAATATTCCTTATAAACTTCTTTTGAGGGGAAGACAGCTCACACTTAGGAAAGTTGCGTCCATTTTCCCTAAATAAATAATGACTTGCCGTTCAGGAGCAAAAGCCTTAAATATCATTTATTCATTCAGCAAACATTTATCAAGCAGCTCTATGCTAGGTACTAAGTGGAAACAGAATGAGTAAGATGTAGTCCCTGCTTTCAAGGGTTCACAGGAATCTGCCCGTTCAGTGCTTGCTTTTAAATGGCTCAGCAGTCATTTCAGAGAAAAAGTGTGTAATAAGAGCTAACTAGCTCATAATGAAATGATTCTTCTCTCAAATGCTTTCAACAAATACCAAACCTTACATTCCGAGCAGAGGCTGTTCCTAATCGGTATTTCGAGGGGCTAGACTTGGACTGGTTCCTTCTCCCTTTGTTCAGTCGTTAGGACTTTGCTGCTCCCAGTGTAGCCCGCAGACCAGCAGCATCAGCATCTCCTGGGAGCTTGTTAGCAATGCAGACTCTCGGGCCCTGTCCTGGACCCACTGAATCAGCGTGTGCAGTGGAACCAGGACCCCAGGTGATTCATGTGCACATGGCCCTGAGGTTTGAGAAGCCCTGGTTTGATACAGAATTTCTCCAGCTCCACGTTGTGCGGGATGATCATCTGAGGATCTTGTTGAGGCAGATTCCTGGGCCCCAGCCTCAGGGATTCTGATTCTGTATGACGGGGCCCAGCCTGAGAATTTGCATTTCTCACAATCTCCCAGGAGATGCTGGTGCCGCCTGTTTGGGAAGCACTCTTGGGGTAGCACCAGTCTAGCTCGCTTGGGGTATTGAACTGACCTTTGCTGGCGATGGTGACTAGAGCCCCAGTGAGGAGCTCAGTCTGGTTTTCCATTGCTTACACTGGAGTCAGGAACATGAGGACGAAACTGTTCCCTGAAAGAAAATATTCGTGCCCATGTGATTGATTCCAATCTGTTGTGGGGATGGATTTGCATACAGTGGACTATTCAGGCCAGTCTGTTCTGGCTGTTGTGAGACTACAGAAGAGGGAGCAATTAAATTCTCCTTGGGGGCTGAGCCATTTGAGTTGGGCCCTGCAAGATAATAGGATTTTGGCCCATTCCTGGGATTCATATGAATAAATGCCAGGAGAGTGGGATATACATGAAGCAGTGATAGTTAATCCAGTATTGCTACATTGTAAGATATAGAGCCTCCAGAAAGAAGAAGAGCAGAGAGCATGGGAGATGGGTCTGGGAAAAAGTTTGGGGACAAGATGGAGAGGTGTCTTAAAAATGTCACCTTAAGGAGTTTCGATTCTGTCTTAGAATTTTTTGCTATAATGACATCTGTTTTTTTTTGTTTTTTTTTAAAAAGTTTGCATGTCTCGTACTTACTATTCTGTGTGTGTGCTTTTTTTTTTTTTTCTTTCAGGATTAAGCATGAAAACATTGTGGCCCTGGAAGACATCTATGAAAGCCCAAATCACTTGTACTTGGTCATGCAGCTGTAAGTACCTGATTTATTTGATGAGTGCAGACCAGGGGTTGCAAACTCAAATGCCTAAAGGGCCAGGTGGTAAAATAAATTAATGGAGTGGGCAGGGCAAGACAGCAGGGAGTGGTGAGAACTGTAGGGCGGTGGGCAAGAATGTGTCTGTCTAAGAACAGTGGTCTTTAGACCTCACTTGGTCTCATCTGCAGCTGCTGGACCAGACCGCAAATCTGGAGTCCTCACAATGGAATCCAATGCTACTGTTGCAGGGTCGCTCTATCTAGGATGATGTCTCTTTTGCTTTTTTAATGTGCAAGGTCCACATGTTGCTTCCTGAAAGCACTTCAGTGGGCCCACTGTGAATACACTCTGCTCCTGTCTCCAGGAGAAACTCCCACCCTTGTCTTCATTTCTAGGGAGGCTGGGGGATGGCAGCAGATGGTAGCTGTGTGTTCTGTCCCTTCCCTTCTCCTCTTCTGCTGGCAGATAAATGCACATGTGATTCGTGCCAAACATACGAGACGTATAATTGGAGTTGGACTATGCCATTAGCATAGTCCCCCTTTAGAATATTTCTGCATTCCAGTAACTCTGGAGCTTACCAGAAGGTGGAAGAAATAAGAAAGCCGAATATCTAGGTAGAGGCTATACTTGAACAGGTGTTTTTTTGTTTTTGGTTTTTTTTATGTGAGGTGAAATTAGCCTGCCCACATACACAAATGCTTTATTCTAAGTGATGTAATTCGTAGGAGTATTCCAGGACTAAACTTGTTATAATTAAGTGACGGAAGCTGTATCAGAATGCTACATGTTCACCGCGACTTGAGTAAATTCTGGAACACTTTGTTATTGAGCTTAATGACCAAAGAGGATTTTTGCTGAAGGTCAGAATATATACTTAAATTTCATTATTTATTAATGATTTTCAGACTTTGAATTTCCAAAGGTATTTAGAAGATTTGAGGGTCAGGCTAACAATTTCTTTTTCATCGATTTTCCTTTTTCTTATGAATGTTTAAACAACACATTAACTTGGAATCATGTTAGGATGCAAATAAGTTTTCATCAATGCACTTATTTAATCTTTCATTATTTTTAAAGTATTTTTAGTAGGTTATGACACTTTAAACACTTATAAAAGTGTCCAAGTTGGAAGCATGTGGGCAGTTTTTCTCTGACAAATGACAGTCCTAGGTGATGACCAGCAGTTTTACAGGTTTGTGTGTCGTTGTCGGCTGTTAGGCAGTGACTGGTGACTCCATGTTAATTTTCAGTATCCTAAGTGCGATCTTTCCTAGTTCCTTGCTATTCTGTTTGTTTTATGATTCACCACATTTCTAGTTCCCCCCAGATCTGATATCCTTCCTAGAAATTCATGTGACTTTCTTTTATGCAGAATCAACTCTTAAAGAAGCAGGTGAATCACTTTCCCATCAAATATTGACTGCCCAATAGGAAAAACAACATTTTGGGGACAAGAAAAAGCCCCACAAAATGTCTGTAGTACATTTAAATGTGTGCTTTTTTATTGGCAATGCAAAAAGCAAAATATTAATACTTGAATCCAAAGCTATATGCATTCACTTGCTTTAAGTTCTCTGTTTATGAAACCGTCACGAAATAAGAGGAAACACCCCAAATATGTACGTCTCAGCTCTGCCTCTTACTGGCTGGGTGAACTTTAGCAAATAACTGGGCCTTTCTACTTTCTCTATGGAATTATTTTATCAGTTTGTCTCTGCAGATGGTCTTTAATTTTATGAGATAAAGTTCAAGTACATTTGAATTCTACCTTTCTAAGCAACTTGATTGTATACTTATGAGCAGTAGTGTATATAAAGATAGGTTGGCAGGAGAGCATGAAAGTGTCCAGAATGGGATGAACTTTAGAACATTTCTCTTACTATTTTATTGTTTTCAGTGTGTAAGTCTTCCATATCGTTGTTGAATTTATTCTGAAATATTTTTTTGATCTTGTTGTAAATGGGTTTTTACTTCATTTTTCCAGTGACTTGCTTCTGTTATAAAAATACAGTTGATTTTTGTACATTCACTTACAATCTTGCTAAATTCACTTATTGTTTGTAGTAGTTGTTTTGTGGATTTCTTAGCATTTTCTATCTAAACAATCATGTCATCTGCAATTTACGTTGATTCTGGTTGGTCCCCAAAGGAATTCTATTTGGTAAAACACTGATAGTTTAGTCCTAAATATTAAGTGTATTTGAATGTCGTAATTATACTCCTTTAAAATGTTTTATGTCAGATGTTTTGAAAATTCAAATTGACCTCCCTCTTATGCCTTCCTCTCCTCCATTCGTTATCTTAATCAGTGAGATTTTTTAAAAAGCAATGGCAAAAAAGAAAGAAAGGGAGGGAGGGAGGGAGGAAGGAAGGAAGGAAGGAAGGAAGGAAGGAAGGAGACCCTTAATGGATCAGAATATAATCCTGAGAAAATCTTTGGTCTGGTTTGAGAATTTTGTGGGCTTTATTGTTATTTTTGTTGCTGTGTTTTAGTTTTTGTCAGTAAGACTCAATAGTTTTCGCTTGTGAGACCCCTGTATTTTTTCTGCCTGGGTCAGCAGAACATGGGTTGGTTTGTTTTTTTTAAGAGTTTAGAAAGTCCTTGATTTCTAAATACTTGGGGATGGTCTAGAACACAGCATATGAGAGGGACTTTAGTTCACAGTATTTGTGCCTGGGAGGTTTCTGGTTTCCTAGGAAACATCATCTTGGGCACTGACACTCAGATATAATAGGGGATGCGCAGTAGTAATTTTATTACTTAGCTAATTGCTATTTCGACTCTGAGTACTGTAGCATGTTTGTTCCTTCGCTACTGCAGCAAAGGAAATTTGATTGTTTATAGAGTTCTATATTTAAATTTGATTCGGGGTTTGGGACAAATATCTTTTTTTCCCCAGAGTGCTATTTTTTCGAGCATTCTTCTCTTTTTTCAGTTCTTTTTTATTATTATTATTGAGAGATAATTGACTTATAACATTTTATTCATTTTAGGTGTACAACATAATGAATAGTTCTTTTTTGGAACATTCTTCCTTAGATAGTGTGAGATCAAAATGACATTGAAGTAAATTACAGAAGAAAGGTCAGTTTGTTTAAAGTTTATTTCTGGTCTGACTTTGCTTGTGGGGTGTTAGCCCACAAGCTGGGCTTGAGGTTATCATATTCACCAGATCCGAAGTAAACTCCTGAACGTTTCACAAAATCTGCTTTCTCCTGCTGTCTGTCTCATCCCAGCAAATGGTAAACTTCTTTCTTCCAGTTGCTCAGGCCAAAACCCAAAGTCTTCCTTGACTCACCTTTTTTCTCTTAGGCCCTACAGTCCCATCCATTGGCAAACCCCGTGGTCACCAACTCGAGACTATCTCGAGAATCCAGCCACTTTCTCTTCATCTCCACCATCATGGATAAAACTTATCTTTCTTCCCCCATCCTTTCCCCACTGCACTGGTCTTTCTCAGCATGTTAGCCAGACCTTGTCATGCCTCTTGAAAACTCCTACTGGCTTCCCATCTCAGAGTACAAGACCAAGTCCCTTTTTTTTGGCCGCACCGTGTAGCCTGCAGGATCTTAGTTCCCCAACCAGGGATTGGACCCAAGCCACAAGCAGTGGAAGCGGGGAGTCTTAACCACTGGACCACCAGGGAAGTGCAAAGACCAAGTCCTTGTAGCAGTCTCCAGGGTCTTCCGTGTCCAGACCCCCTGGTCACCTCTCTGACCTCGCCCCCCCACTCCTCTCTCATTATTTCATTCACCTTGCTGTTCCTCAGACACACCACGCCTGTGCCACCACGAACCTTTGTTCTGCTTGGAACACCGTCTCTTTGATATCGTCATGCCATCATGGAAATATTAGAAATATTAGAATTTCTACCAAATGTCACCATTTCAATGAGATATTATTCCCCAGCGCCCCTGTGAAATAGCACCTCTCCCTACCGTCTCTTGCCACACACACATTCATTCCTGGCCCCCTGCCCAGCTTGATTTTTCTCTGTAGCACTTGTCACCGTCAGAAAACGTATCTCTGCTTTGTTCTCTGCTAGAAGCATGCTGGTACATTACGGTAGGCACTTACGAAATATTTGTTCCATTAATGATTACATATAATAGGAATAGTGGTTGACACTTATTTATTCACTCATTTAATCCTATCACAAACTCAGGAGCAACTCTCTCGTTTTTTTTTTTTAACTTAAACTGCATACAGCATATATATTTTTTAATTTAAAAAAAATTTTTGGCCGTGCTGTGTGGCATATGGGATCTTAGTTCCCTGACCAGGGATCAAACTCATGCTCCCTGCACTGGAAGTGCAGAGTCTTAACCACTGGACCGCCATGGAAATCCTCAGGAGCAACTCTTATCCCAATTTTACATGAAGAACCTGAGCAGAAAACTTGGATCATTTATCCAAGCCAGCAAGTGACCCAGTGAATACACTTAATGAAAGGAATACAATACACTGATGACATTTTCTAGGAAAAAATCTTGTAGGTAATATTAATGTGAATAGTTCAGTTTACCTTGAAAAATGTATTACTTATGATTCCGTAAATGCTTAGCTAACTATAAAATGCCCTGTATATTGTAGTGGTTTGTGAGGGGAATAAAATTTACTGCATAATATCACAGAAAGTCACTAAACCAACCTCAGTTCATTCACAGCAGTGATTGTGTTTCTTTCTTAATTTTTTCAACTAATGAAGGGATGGATGAACGTGTTTTACCAGTATTGTGATTTGCTGCCTCGTGCATATTCCATGCGAGACAGAGAGATTTCTAATATTCTGATAGTCCTTTTATTCCAGGACAGCATTAAGATATGTACAACTAGTTGCCCGCTGAGCCTGAAAACTAATGATTAAACACACGTTCTTTCAAGAATGTTAATTGGATTCCTGAGCAGTCCAAGACACAAAAATATATGCAGCTTCCAAGAGAAAATCTGATTTCTCTACTCCACTAGCTGGTGCATGAATCTGTTTGAACAGTTCCCTATTTGTGGGTTGCCAGTGTTATTTCATGTGGATATTGTATTCATAATTCATACTGTGTGTTCCCAGAAACAGTTTTAATTAGAACACAAATTATGACTCCCAACAGAAAGTCTTTTGTAAGTAGCCAAGCATAATAATGAAGACAGAAGTGTTTCTGACTATGACACCTTCATATATTTACATATAATTTACCAAAATCTTCTCTCTGTTCACAATAGGCACTAATTGAGAGCCCAGAGGGCCTGTGGCCTCTGTTCATTATTGGGTGGGTGGGCAGGGGCTTGGGGGACACACATGAGGTGCAGTCGGGGGATTCCATGGCTCTCTTTTTGGATGAGCAATCATAACCCACCAGCACTGCACCCCTCAAGGTTTGCGCAGGGAGCTCTGGATCACCAGGAAGTCCTCAGTGGAGGAAACGGCCTCAGGTGGAGGGTGATTAGGACGTAGCCAGATGGATGTGCTGGGCATGGTGTAGGTGGGGGGAGCCATGCTCCAGGCTGAAGGGCTGTCACGCAGAGAGGCTTTAAGGAGCCTGGGTGGGATGTGTGGGGCTTAGTCTGTGGGGACTTCAGTTTGTGAGAGGTTTAGTCTGTGAGGGGTTCAGACTACGAGGGGTCCAATCTGTGAGGGGTTTAGAATGTAGGGGGGGTCCAGTCTGTGGGGATCTGTTCTTTGCGGGTTTCAGTTTATGGGGGATCCAGTCTGTTGTGAGCGGTCCAGTCTGGGAGGAGTTTAATCCGTGGAAGGTCCAGTCCGTGGAGTGTTCGGTCTATGAGGGGCACCATCCGTAAAGTGCTATCTGTCGGGGTCTGCCTTTGGGGGTTCAGCCTGTATGCGGTTTTGTCCTGGGGGGTTTCAGTCTGGCTAGGATGGGGGACTGTGTGACGTCTTGGTGGGAGATATGGCTGGAGACCTGGGCAGAGGCAAAGCCAATACTGCAGCTGCTGCTTCTTTGTCATCCTCCAGGCTAATTACTTAATATGCTTTTATTGTTTTTCCTGCCACTGGAAAACCTACTGAGAGTTAAAGAGTTTAGAGAGTTAAGGAGGAAAAGAAAAGAGAAAAGCCAAGGTCCAAGATAATCATGAACCAATTTTACCAGGTTCAGCTGTTTGAAATTGCCAACATACAATCACATTTTTTTAGATCTTCCTTTTTTAATGTAAGCACTTAAAACTGTACATTTTCCTCTTAGCACTGCTTTTCCTGAATCCCATAAGTTTTAGTATGTTGTGTTTTTAGTTTCATTTGTCACAAGATATTTTCTCCTTTCCCTTGTGATTTCTTCTTTGACCCATTGGCTGCTTGAGTGTGTTGTTGAATTTCTACATATTTGTGAATTTTCCAGTTTTTCTCCCACTGTTGATTTCTACTTTCCTTCCATTGTGATAGGAAAAGATACTTTGTATGATTTCAATCTTTTAAAATCTATTCAATTTTTTTGTGTTTTGTGGCCTAACATCCTGGAGAATGTTCCATATGAACTTGACAAAAATGTGCATTCTGCTGTTGTTGGATGCTCTGTTCTGTGTATGTCTATTGATCCGATGGGCTTGTAGTTCAAGGCCTCTGTTTCCTTATTGATGTTCTGTTTGGCTGTTCCGTCTATAATGGAGAGTAGCATATTGAAGTCTCCTCCTATTTTTACAGAGCTGTTTCTTCCTTCAATCCTTTCAATGTTTGCTTCATACATTTTGGAGCTCTGATGTGTAATACATGTTTGATGTGTGTATCTTCTTGGTGAATGGATCCTTTTATCAATGTATAATGTCCTTCTTTGCTTCTTACAACAGTTTTGACTTTGTTTTTTAACATCTTTTTTGGAGTATAATTGCTTTACAATGTTGTGTTAGTTTCTGCTGTGTAACAAAGTGAATCAGCTAAAAGTATACATATACCCCATGTCCCCTCCCTCTTGCGTCTCCTTCCCACCTTCCCTATCCCACTCCTCTAGGTGGTCACAAAGCACGGAGCTAATCTCCCTTTGCTATGCGGCTGCTTCCCACTAGCTATCTGTTTTACATTTGGTAGTGTATATATGTCCATGCCACTCTCTCACTTGGTCCCAGCTTACCCTTCTCCCATCCATGTCCTCAAGTCCATTCTCTATGTCTGTGTCTTTATTCCTGTCCTGCCCCTAGGTTCATGAGAAGCATTTTTTTTTTTTGATTCCATAGTTAGCATATGGTATCTGTTTTTCTCTTTCTGACTTCACTCTGTATGACAGACTCTAGGTCCATCCACCTCACTACAAATACCTCAGTTTCATTTCTTTATATGTCTGAGTAATATTCCATTGTATATATGTGCCACATCTTCTTTATCCATTCATCTGTCAGTGGACACTTAGGTTGCTTCCATGTCCTGGCTATTGTAAACAGAGCTGCAATGAACATTGTGGTACATGACTCTTTTTGAATTACGGTTTTCTGAGGTTTATACCCAATAGTGGGATTGCTGGGTCGTATGGTATTTCTGTTTTTAGTTTTTAAGGAACCTCCATACTGTTCTCCATAGTGGCTGTATCTATTTACACTCCCACCAACAGTGTAAGAGGGTTCCCTTTTCTCCACACCCTCTCCAGCATTTATTGTTTGTTGATTTTTTGATGATGGCCATTCTGACCAGTGTGAGATGATATCTCATAGTTTTGATTTGCATTTCTCTAATGATTAGTGATGTTGAGCATCCTTTCATGTGTTTGTTGGCAATCTGTATATCTTCTTTGGAGAAATGTCTATTTAGGTCTTCTGCCCGTTTTTGGATTGGGTTGTTTGTTTTTTTGATATTGAGCTGCATGAGCTGCTTGTATATTTTGGAGATTAATCATTTGTCCATTGATTTGTTTGTAAAGTATTTTCTCCCATTCTGACGGTTATCTTTTCGTCTTGTTTATGGTTTCCTTTGCTGTGCAAAAGCTTTTAAGTTTCATTAGGTCCCATTTGTTTATTTTTGTTTTTATTTCCATTTCTCTAGGAGGTGGGACAAAAAGGATCTTGCTGTGATTTAAGTCATAGAGTGTTCTGCCTATGTTTTCCTCTAAGAGTTTTCTAGTGTCTGGCCTTACATTTAGGTCTTTAATCCATTTGGAGTTTATTTTTGTGTATGGTGTTAGGGAGTGTTCTAATTTCATTCTTTTACATATAGCTGTCCAGTTTTCCTAGCACCACTTATTGAAGAGGCTGTCTTTTCTCCATTGTATATTCTTGCCTCCTTTATCAAAGATAAGGTGACCATAAGGTGACCATATGTGTGTGGGTTTACCTCTGGGCTTTCTATCCTGTTCCATTGAGCTATGTTTCTGTTTTTGTGCCAGTATCATACTGTCTTGATTACTGTAGCTTTGTAGTATAGTCTGAAGTCTGGGAGCCTGATTTCTCCAGCTCCATGTTTTTTTGTTTTTTTGTTTTTGCGGTATGTGGGCCTCTCACTGCTGTGGCCTATCCCGCCACGGAGCACAGGCTCCGGACACGCAGGCCCAGCGGCCATGGCTCACGGGCCCAGCCGCTCCGTGGCACTTGGGATCCTCCCAAACCGGGGCACGAAGCCATGTCCCCTGCATCGGCAGGCGGACCCCCAACCGCTGCGCCACCAGGGAAGCCCCTCCATTTTTCTTTCTAAAGATTGCTTTGGCTATTCTGTGTTTCCATACAAATTGTGAAATTTTTTGTTCAAATTCTGTGAAAAATGCAATTGGGAGTTTGATAGGGTTTGCATTGAATCTGTAGATTGCTTTGGGTAGTATAGTCATCTTCACAATGTTGATTCTTCCAATCAAAGAGTATGGTATATCTCTCCATCTGTTGGTGTTTCTTTCATCAGTGTCTTAGAGTTTTCTGCATACAGGTCTTTTGTCTCCTTAGGTAAGTTTATTCCTAGGTATTTTATTCTCTTTGTTGCAGTGGTAAATGGGAGTGTTTCCTTCATTTCTCTTTCAGATTTTTCATCATTAGTGTATAGGAATGCAAGAGATTTATGTGCATTAATTTTGTATCCTGCTACTTTACCAGATTCATTGATTAGCTCTAGTAGTTTTCTGGTAGCATCTTTAGGATTCTCTATGTATAGCATCATGTCATCTGCAAACAGTGACAGTTTTACTTCTTCTTTTCCGATTTGGATTCCTTTTATTTCTTTTTCTTCTCTGATTTCTGTGGCCAGAACTCCCAAAACTATGTAGAATAATACTGGTGAGAGTGGGCAACCTTGTCTTGTTCCTGATCTTAGTGTAAATGCTTTCAGTTTTTCAACATGGAGAATGATGTTGGCTGTGGTTTTGTCATATACGGCCCTTATTAGGTTGAGGTAAGTTCCCTCTGTGCCTACTTTCTGGAGGGTTTTTATCATAAATGGGTGCTGAATTTTGTTGAAAGCTTTTTCTTTCATCTGTTGAGATTATCATATAGTTTTTATCCTTCAATTTGTTAATATGGTGTATCACATTGATTGATATGCATTTATGGAAGAATCTTTTCATTCCTGGGTTAAACCCCACTTAATCATGGCGTATGATCCTTTTAATGTGCTGTTGGATTCTGTTTGCTAATACGTTGTTGAGGATATTTGCATCTATGTTCATCAGTGATATTGGCCTGTAGTTTTCCTTTTCTTTTTTTTTTTTTTGCAGTACGCGGGCCTCTCACTGTTGTGGCCTCTCCCGTTGCGGAGCACAGGCTCCGGACGCGCAGGCTTAGCGGCCATGGCTCACGGGCCCAGCTGCTCTGCGGCATGTGGGATCTTCCCGGAACGGGGCACAAACCCGTGTCCCCAGCATCGGCAGGTGAACTCTCAACCGCTGCGCCACCAGGGAAGCCCTGTAGTTTTCTTTTTTAGTGACATCTTTGTCTGATTTTGGTATCAGAGTGATGGTGGCCTTGTAGAATGAGTTTGGGAGTGTTCCTCCCTCTGCTATGTTTTGGATTAGTTTGAGAAGGATAGGGGTTAGGTCTTCTCTAAATGTTTGATAGAATTCGCCTGTGAATCCATCTGGTCCTGGGCCTTTGTTTGTTGGAAGATTTTTTTTTTTTTGCAGTATGCGGGCCTCTCACTGCTGTGGCCTTTCACGTTGCGGAGCACAGGCTCCAGACGTACAGGCTCTGCAGCCATGGCTCACAGGCCCAGCCGCTCCGCGGCATGTGGGATCTTCCCGGACCAGGGCACGAACCCGCGTCCCCTGCGTCGGCAGGCAGACTCTCAACCACTGCGCCACCAGGGAAGCCCCTGTTGGAAGATTTTTAATTACAGTTTCAATTTTAGTGCTGTGATTAGTCTGTTTATATTTTCTGTTTCTTCCTGGTTCAGTCTTGGAAGGTTGTGCTTTTCTAAGAATTTGTCCATTTCTTCCAGGTTGTCCATTTTATTGGCATATAGTTGCTTGTAGTAATCTCTCATGATCCTTTGTATTTCTGCAGTGTCAGTTGTTACTTCTTTTTCTTTCTAATTCTGTTGATTTGAGTCTTCTCCCTTTTTTTCTTGATGAGTCTGGCTAGTGGTTTATCAATTTTGTTTATCTTCTCAAAGAACCAGCTTTTAGTTTTACTGATCTTTGCTATTGTTTCCTTCATTTCTTTTTCATTTATTTCTGATCTGCTCTTTATGATTTCTTTCCTTTTGATAACTTTGGGTTTTTTTTTTTCTTGTTGTTGTTCTTCTTTCTCTAATTGCTTTAGGTGTAAGGTTAGGTTGTTTATTTGAGATTTCTCTTGTTTCTTGAGGTAGGATTGTATTGCTATAAAGTTCCCTCTTAGAACTGCTTTTGTTGCATCCCATAGGTTTTGGGTCGTCATGTTTTCATTCTCATTTGTTTCTGGGTATTTTTTGATTTCCTCTTTGATTTCGTCAGTGGTCTCTTGGTTATTTAGTAGTGTGTTGTTTAGCCTCCATGTGTTTGTATTTTTTACATATTTTTTCCTATAATTGATATCTAGACTCATAGTGTTGTGGTCGGAAAAGATACTTGATACAATTTCAATTTTCTTAAATTTACCAGGGTTTGATTTGTGACCCAAGATATGATCTATCCTGGATAATATTCCATGAGCACTTGAGAAGAAAGTATATTCTGTTGTTTTTGGATGGAATGTCCTATAAATATCAGTTAAGTCAGTCTCGTTTAATGTGTCATTTAAAGCTTGTGTTTCCTTATTTATTTTCCTTTCAGAGATCTTTCCATTGGCGAAAGTGGGTGTTAAAGTCCCCTACTATTATTGTGTTACTGTCGATTTCCCCTTTTATGGCTGTTAGCATTTGCCTTAGGTACTGAGGTGCTCCTATGTTGGGTGCATAAATATTTACAATTGTTATATCTTCTTCTTGGATTGATCCCTTGATCATTATATAGTGTCCTTCTTTGTCTCTTGTAATAATCTTTATTTTAAAGTCTATTTTGTTGGATATGAGAATTGCTACTCCAGCTTTCTTTTGATTTCCATTTTCATGGAATATCTTTTTCCATCCCCTCACTTTCAGTCTGTATGTGTCCCTAGGTCTGAAGTGGGTCTCTTGTAGATAGCATATATATGGGTCTTGTTTTTGTATCCATTCAGCTAGTCTGTGTCTTTTGGTTGGAGTATTTAATCCATTTACATTTAAGGCAATTATCGATATGTATGTTCCTATGACCATTTTCTTAATTGTTTTGGGTTTGTTATTGTAGGTCTTTTCCTTCTCTTGTGCTTCCCGCCTAGAGAAGTTTCTTTAGTATTTTTTGTAAAGCTAGTTTGGTGATGCTGAATTCTGTTAACTTTTGCTTGTTTGTAAAGGTTTTAATTTCTCCATCGAATCTGAATGAGATCCTTGCTGGGTAGAGTAATCTTGGTTGTAGGTTTTTCCCTTTCATCACTTTAAATATGTCCTGCCACTCCCTTCTGGCTTGCAGAGTTTCTGCTGAAAGATCAGCTGTTAACCTTATGGGGATTCCCTTGTATGTTATTTGTTGCTTTTCCCTTGCTGCTTTTAATATTTTTTCTTTGTATTTAAGTTTTGATATTTTCATTAATATGTGTCTTGGCATGTTTCTCCTTGGATTTATCCTGTATGGGACTCTGCGCTTCCTGGACTTGATTGACTATTTCCTTTCCCATATTAGGGAAGTTTTCAACTATAATCTCTTCAAATATTTTCTCATGCCCTTTCTTTGGGACCCCTCTAATTCGAATGTTGGCGCATTTAATGTCCCAGAGGTGTCTGAGACTGTGTTCAGTTCTTTTCATTCTGTTTTCTTTATTCTGCTCTGTGGTAGTTATTTCCACTATTTTACCTTCCAGGTCACTTATCCATTCTTCTGCCTCAGTTATTCTGCTGTTGATTCCTTCTAGAGAATTTTTAATTTCATTTATTGTGTTGTTCAGCATTGTTTGTTTGCTCTTTAGTTCTTCTAGGTCCTTGTCGAACATTTCTGGTATTTTCTCCATTCTATTTCCAAGATATTGGATCATCTTTACTATCATTACTCTGAATTCTTTTTCAGGTAGACTGCCTGTTTCCTCTTCATTTGTTTGGTCTGGTGGATTTTTACTTTGCTCCTTTATCTGCTGTGTATTTCTCTGTCTTCTCATTTTGCTTAACTTACTGTGTTTGAGGGCTCCCTTTCACAGGCTGCAGTTTCATAGTTCCCGTTGTTTTTGGTGTCTGACCCCAGTCGCTAAGGTTGGTTCAGTGGGCTGTGTAGGCTTCCTGCTGGAGGGGACTTGTGCCTGTGTTCTGGTGGATGAGGCTGGATCTTGTCTTTCTGGTGGGCAGGACCACGTCTGGCAGTGTTTTTTGGGGTGTCTGTATTATGATTTTAGGCAGCCTCTCTGCTAATGGGTGCGGTTGTATTCCTGTCTTGCTAGTTGTGTGGCATAGGGTGTCCAGCACTTTAGCTTGCTGGTCGTTGAGTGGAGCTGAGTCTTGGCATTGAGATGGAGACCTCTGGGAGATCTCTCACCGACTGATATTATGTGGGGCCAGGAGGTCTCTGGTGGCCCAGTGTCCTGAGCTTGGCTCTCCCACCTCAGAGGCTCAGGCCTGACACCCGACCAGAGCACCAAGACTCTGTAAGCCACATGGCTCAGAATAAGAGGGAGAAAAAAAAGAGAGAAAATAATAATAATTAAAAAATAAATTTTTTTAAATTATTGAAATAAAAATATTTTTAAGTAATAAAAAAAATAAAAGAATAGAGCAACCAAACCAATAAACAGGTCCACCAATGATAGCAAGTGCTTAAAAACTCTACTAAGGTAAGCATAAAAATCAGAAGCTAGTCAGTCGCATACAGCAAACCCCAAGTGTACAGTTGCTCCCCACGTCCACCATCTCAATTTGGGATGATTCGTTGTCTCTTCAGGTGTTCCACAGATGCAGGTACATCAAGTTGATCGTGGAGATTTAATCCACTGCTCCTGAGGCCGCTGGGAGAGATTTCCCTTTATCTTCTTTGTTCGCACAGCTCCTGGGGTTCAGGTTTGGATTTGGACCCGTCTCTGCGTGTAGGTCGCCGAAGGGCGTCTGTTCTTCGCTCAGGCAGGACGGGGTTAAAGGAGCAGCTGATTCGGGGGCTCTGGCTCACTCAGGCCGGGGGCAGGGAGGGGCACGGAGCGCGGGGCGGGCCTGCGGCGGCAGAGGCCAGCATGACACTGTAGCAGCCTGAGGCACGCTCTGCGTTCTCCTGGGGAAGTTGTCCCTGGATCACGGGACCCTGGCAGTGGCGGGCTGCACAGACTCCCCGGAAGGGATGTGTGGACAGTGACCTGTGCTCGCACACAGGCTTCTTGGTGGCGGCAGCAGCAGCCTTAGCGTCTCATGCCCGTCTCTGGGGTCCGCGCTTTTAGCCGCGGCTCGCGCCCGTCTCTGCAGCTCACTTAGGCGGTGCTCTTAATTCTCTCTCCTCGAACACCCCGAAACAATGGTCTCTTTCCTCTTCGGCAGCTCCAGACTTTTTCCTGGACTCCCTCCCGGCTAGCAGTGGCTCACTAGCCCCCTTCAGGCTGTGTTCACACAGCCAACACCAGTCCTCTCCCTGGGATCCGACCTCCGAAGCCAAAGCCCGAGCCTCAGCTCCCAGCCCCCGTCCGCCCCGGCAGGTGGGCAGACAAGCCTCTCGGGCTGGTGAGTGCTGGTCGCAGTGATCCTCTGTACGGGAATCTGTCTGCTTTGCCCTCTGCACCCCTGTTGTTGTGCTCTCCTCCATGGCTCTGAAGCTTCCCGCCCCAGCCCAACCCCTGTCTCCACCAGCGAAGGGGCTTCCTAGTGTGTGGAAACTTTTCCTCCTTCACAGCTCTCTCCCAGAGGTGCAGGTCCCATCCCTATTCTTTTGTCTCTGTTTTTTCTTTTTTCTTTTGCCCTACCCAAGTACGTGGGAGTTTCTTGCCTTTTGGGAAGTCTGAGGTCTTCTGCCAGCATTCAGTAGGTGTTCTGTAGGAGTTGTTCCACATGTAGATGTATTTCTGATGTATTTGTGGGGAGGAAGGTGATCACGTCTTAACTGCTCTGCCATCTTGAAGGTCCTCTCACAGTTTTGACTTTTTATAACCATGTTTTTAATGCAATCACATTTGTTGTAAAGATTTTTATAATGCTTTTCTAAACAACACCTTACCCATTTTATCCAATTTGAATGAAATTGAACATCTTTCATGAAATCTAATGAGTTCTTTAAAGTATGCACAATTTAAAAATCCCATACATTATAGAACAATTGTAAAATAATTGGTAGGTAACATCTGGTCACTAATACTCAAATTTGAGAATCCATAAAAGTACATAAAGAGTAGAGCATGTGTAGAATATAAAACATCAATTTCAGAAATTATCCACTGATTAACTTACATGTTGTACACATATTTATTTGATTTAAGGATACATGTAATGCTGTAGAGTCAGCAATTGGAGCTTATAAAATAAAAAATAGAGATAGCACTGCGGACTTCATTGCTTCTAATTCCCTAGTATATAAACATTTGGAGCTTGTAAAAAGTGTGCATATGCAGTAATAAATTTCTGAATACATCAGATTAGACATTCTGGGTTAAAATGCCCCTGAATTACAATTCTATCTGATGACTTATTAAAAGAAATAGGCTCTCTACTCCAGGCAAACCAATTTCCTAGGATTTCTCTCATGTCTTCCCAGTTTCTAAAATGCTCTTTCTCTTCTTCTCAGGCATCTAGACCCTCTCTTTTCTTTTAGACCATCAGACTAAACCCCTCATTATCCTGCCCAGGCTCCTTAATGCCTCTTTTTGTACCAGCCCTTCAGCTTGGAGTACAGCCTCCCAGCCCACCCCATGCCCAGCACATCCATCTGGCTAAGTCCTAATCACCCTCCACCCAAGGGTGTCACCTCCACTAGAAGTGACCTGTGACCCCAGAGCATTCTGCACAAACCTTGCAGAAAGAAATCATTGTATAAAATTGCTCCTCTTTAAAATGTAAGATGTGCACCCCCTGTGGTCCCAGGGGACCAGCCCCCAGAGATTCGCTCTTTCCTGAAATTCTGTAACATTTTAAATGTGTACCGGTCATTATGCATTATGATAACCATTCATTCATTTACTCAACGAGTACTTCTGGAGCCTCTGACTTGTGTCTGGCTTTATTAACCCATGGGGATACAGCAATGAATACAACGAATTCCCTTCCCCTATAGAGCTTACATTACAGCAGAAGAGAGGGACAACAGATAAACAGTTCACTTTATAAACAAGTTAGTATATACCGGACAGTGGTAAAGTTTATCGAGAAAAGTAAAGTCAGGGGGATGTGGAATGCTGGAAGGTGGGTGAGTGGTTTGCTATTTTATATACAGTCAGGGGAGACCTTTCTGAGAAGATGACATTTGAGCAAAGACCCGAAGAAAATGATGTAATGAGCCACGTGGCTAGGCCTGACTTCATGGGTGTGTGCCCAGTGTGGGCACACAGAGCCCCATGCCCAGGAGGGTCCCGTTCTTGGGGTTCAGTGCTTTGCACTTGCCATCTTAAAATTCTTAATAATTGACTCTGAATTTGTGTTTTGTAAGCGAAGTCCCTTGGAGGGACTTGGAGCATTGGCTCATATCAATTTCCAAGTCCTGTCACCTTCCCACCGGACACCTTCTCCCTTGTTCCCACCCAGTGGGGGTCTGGGCATAAGCGGGGGGGTCTGCTCAGATGTTTGCACCCCACACGCCGGTGTAGGCGGAACCGCAGGTGCTACAGGGTCTGCACTCACCCCGCAGGTGAGTATCCCTGTGACCGAAGGAGTGTGACATTAAATAACAGATTAAAAAAACCCACCATGACAGGTTGAGTGCGAGACAGTAGAAGAAAGGAAAAAAAAGGTTTTCCTGTTTTTTGAACACGGGATGTACAGTTCTATTTTGCACCGGGCCCAGCAAATGCTGTGGCCAGCCCTGTGTGTGGCTGTCAGAAAAAGCATCCTGGCAGCACAACCGCAGGCACAGGATGGGGGTGAGCAGCTGCGCCCTGTGGTAGAGGAAGATCAGGGGGCCTGAGAGGCCGGAGGAGAGCCAGTGGGCAGGTGAGCACTCAACAGAAGGGCCCTGAGAGGAGTGGGAGGCCACGCTGAGTGCGGCCTGGGTTCAGGAGGAGGAAGGGGGAAGCAGGGAAGAGTCTAAGGGGGGAGTTCTAGAACACTCCACAGTTTACTGACGTTGTGGTGCATTTACTATTCAGTGATCATATCCTGACTTGCCAATTTAAATCTGAGCCCCTGCAGGGCAGAGACTATTGAGTCATGGGATGTAGCCTAAGCTAACCTTGGAAATAATCTTATCCAACCCCAACTTCTGTCCTTTTGAGGGAATCACTGCCCCTTCCTTGGAATTGTGGAAATTCAAACGATTTTCAGATTACTTCATGGTGAAAGGTGAGGCTCTTCGGTGTAAACTCCCTCACGGTCCCATTGGGAGATTTTGTCAGGCATCTGGTAGGAGATTTGGGGGCGATCTCACAGGGCTTATTTAAGGACTTCATTTAGGGATGCTGCGAATGGAAAGAGCACGGGGCCGGAGCTGGCAGGCACGGGTGCCAGGCTCCCTCCTGCCCCTGACGAGTCCTGTGACACCCCAGCGCCTGCCCTCCCTGGTCTGTCTATAAAGTGGAGGGTTCTTATTGTTGTTGTTTGTTTACTTGTTTTAGACAAGCCTAAGGTCTCAGGTCTAAAGTTCTGTAGTCTGTTTCATTGGCTGTTTCCATTTTCTCGGTGTAAAACTCCATGAAACAAGTGCAGACGTTAGAAATCCAGTACTGTAGTTGGGTTTTCTGCGTTTGCTAGCCCAGCCACTCCATTTCCCAGATATTTTTAAAACCGTGTCTTATCTCTTTGAATCCATGGGGCTTTATAAATAAGGCATGTTGGTGATGAAGCTGGTTCGGCAGCCCTGATGAATGTAGGAAATTTGATGTTTTACAGGGCAGGGCGAATGGGAGTGGCTGGGATTATGGAGATGTTCTCAGGTTGCTCTTTGGAAGCAGGCGTTTACAATTCTGCTGGATCTGGATGATTAACTTTACATTTTTTTAAATTAATTTTTATTGGAGTATAGTTGCTTTACAATGTTGTGTTAGTTTCTACTGTACAGCAAAATGAATCAGCTATACATGTACATATATCCCCTCTGTTTTGGATTTCCTTCCCATTTGGGTAACCACAGAGCATTGAGTAGAGTTCCCTGTGCTATGCAGTATGTTCTCATTAGTTGTCTATTTTATACATAGTATCAATAATGTATATGTGTCAATCCCAGTCTCCCAATTCCTCCCACCACCCTCTTTCCCCCTTGGTATCCATACATTTGTTCTCTAATCTGTGTCTCTATTTCTGCTTTGCAAATAAGATCATCTGCACCATTTTTCTAGATTCCACATATATGAGTTAATATGTGATATTTGTTTTTCTCTTTCTGACTTACTTCAAAAAGATACATGCACCCCAGTGTTCATTGCAGCACTACTTCCAATAGCCAGGACATGGAAGCAACCTAAATGTCCATCAACAAAGGAATGGGTAAAGAAGATGTGGTACATATATACAGTGGAACATTACTCAGCCATAAAAAGGAATGAAATTGGGTCGTTTGTAGAGATGTGGATGACGTAGAGACTGTCATACAGAGTGAAGTAAGTCAGAAAGAGAAAACTGTACATCTAGAAATAAAAATCCTTGCTCCTTTTTGGCTCAGACTCTGAAGCTCTGTTCTCCTCCACCCATCCTTGTTTCTCCAGCTGCCCATCATCTTTTTTTTTCTTCCAGTTTTATTGAGGTAGAATTGCCATGCAGCGCTGTGGAAGTTGAAGGTGTGCAGCGCAATGACTTGATTCATGTACATCATGAAGTGATATCGCAATACGTTTAGTAAACATCCATCATTTACACAATTTAAAAAATAGAAATTTTTTAAATTTAAAAAATAGAAATTTTTTTCTTGTGATGAGAACTCTTAGGATTTACTCTAACAGCTTTCATACATAACACACAGCAGCATTAATTGTATTTACCGTGTTGTACATTACATCCCGGTACTTATTTATCTTATAACTGGAATTCTGTACTGTTTGACCCAACCTTCTTTTATACATTGAAGACTTTGGTGTCTGATGCATCGATTTCTACCCCCTCCCCCAATGTCTGCGCTCAGGATGATCAGTGGGGTACCTTCAGTGTCCCTGTGGACAACCCACATGATAAACCTTTAGTGTTTTTCAGCCAGCTCCTCTCCTGTCACACACACCCCTGGGCACTTTCCAGAATGGTGTTCCCCGAAGTTGCTTCCGCTCTTAATCTTAATCGTAATCTTAATCTTCACCACTCTATGTCTGTTTTCAGCCTTGCTGACAATAATCCCTCAATTTTTTTTATTTCTTGTCTCTTCCTTGGCATTATGGAGAGCCCCCCAGCGCCTCCCTCCTTGGGCTTCCTTACCCAGTCTAAACCCTTTCAGTATCCCCGCGGTCAACATCCTTCCTTCTTTGCCTGCTGTATCCATCTTGCAGATGCAAAACTCGACATCACTGTAACTGCCTGCATCCTCTGTTCTTACATCAGGGCTGCTGGGTACTGCTGGGGGATAGGACACATGTGAGTGGCTTGGAGCTGCTGAAAATTAAATGGTCTCCAATCCCAGCCCAGTCCCAGCACTGCTCAGCTCTCCTTTCATGTGATTCTGGCAAGATTCTTCTTCCATTCTCTTGTTTTCCACTTAACTCTATACGTTTATCACTCTTCTAAGCTACCTGCTCCAACGATTGGATGTTAGAACTGTATGAGCCTTTAAGGATGGTACTTTGTAAATCAACATAAGGCTACTAAAATGGTATCGAACTTCTCTGTAAACAAATCCCCCAGAGTTCGGCTGCATTGGTTGAAAAGCAGTTGGAAATCTTTCATCAAAATGTTCAACAGTTTAAGTGCAAAACAACAGCAGCTTTTGACGTTTTTAGCAAATTGCAGTTATTGAAAACAAAACTTGAAACACATCCCTGTGAAAGAAAGAAACAGAACAAATTCATGATGAGAGCTCAAATAATGTATAAGAGTTTTGAAATTCTGTGATTGTTCTTTGGAATAACTCAATCTGTGGGCAGTGTCTTGGTGGAGCTCCTATTTTCAATTGGATAATTTTCTGTCTGTTCTGCAGTGGATTGAGACTGGGAAGGCTGACCATTCTGCAGCATTCACACGCAGAAAAACATTGTAAAAATCATCAATAGAGACAGTTTACTTGACAGGGTTTGTCTGTTCAAAGAAAGGTAGTATTTATCAAAGAAAGGTAGTATTTGTCCAAGAAAGGTAGCAAAATGACAGTAACTATAAAAAAATACTTGGGCTGGAGTATTTATATGTTCGATTTAAAATTTACAGTTTAGAATGTTTTTGTTTAGCAGGATTTGCTCTGAATGTACTAGGTATTAAAGCAACTTACAGAGTGGTTTCCAAGTTAAAAATATTATGGTTGATAGAGAAGATCCACTTGGAGGTGTTTGCAGTTTCAAACTTAGTGATTGTAAATTGCAACTTTGAAGACTGTAAGCGATTTTTTTTTTTTTTTGGAGTATAATTGCTTTACAACGGTGTGTTAGTTTCTGCTGTATAACAAAGTGAATCAGCTATATATGTACATATATCCCCATATCTCCTCGCATTTGCGTCTCCCTCCCACCCTCCCTATCCCATGCCTCTAGGTGGTCACAAAGCACCAAGCTGATCTCCCTGTGCTATGCAGCTGCTTCCCACTAGCTATCTGTTTTACATTTGGTAGTGTATATATGTGAATGCCACTCTCTCACTTTGTCCCAGCTTACCCTTACCCCACCCATGTCCTCAAGTCTATTCTCTATGTCTGTGTCTTTATTCCTGTCCTGCCCCTAGGTTCTTCATGACCATTTTTTTTTTTTAGATTCCGTGTATATGTGTTAGCATACGGTATTTGTTTTTCTCTTTCTGACTTACTTCACTCTGTATGACAGACTCTAAGTCCATCCACCTCACTACAAATAACTCAATTTCATTTCTTTTTATGGCTGAGTAATATTCCATTGTATATATGTGCCACATCTTCTTTATCCATTCATCTGTAGATGGACACTTAGGTTGCTTCCGTGTCCTGGCGATTGTAAATAGAGCTACAGTGAACATTGTGGTACATGACTCTTTCTGAATTATGGTTTTCTCGCGGTATATGCCCAGTAGTGGGATTTCTGGGTCATATGGCAGTTCTATTTGTAGTTTTTTAAGGAACCTCCATCCTGTTCTCCATAGTGGCTGTATCAATTTACATCCCCACCAACAGTGCAAGAGGGTTCCCTTTTCTCCACACCCTCTCTGGCATTTATTGTCTGTAGATTTTTTGATGATGGCCATTCTGACTGGTGTGAGGTGATACCTCATTGTAGTTTTGATTTGCTTTTCTCTAATGATTAGTGATGTTGAGCATCCTTTCATGTGTTTGTTGGCAACCTGTATAGAAGATTGTGAGCGATTTTATGAAAAAATTAAAAATAACAAATCCACATTGGAGAAAATGAATTCTTCAGATATAGATTTGGAGAGAGATATGAATTAACAATTGATTAAAATATGTAACTATGTTCCAGGAGTAATTATTCTACTTACAGTATTTTCTGATATTCAGACAAGCAACAAAAAAGTTTTTAAAAGTATTTCCATACATGGATGTAGGTTATTCTAATTTTTTGGAAATAAGTTTATTTTTGAAAATAGTTATTAAACAAAATTATTTTCATAGGCCTACCAGTGTGATAAACCAATTGTCAGTCCATAAATAAAAATTTCAGACATTGTATGGTTTTATTAACTTCGGTAGCTTCTTTCATTCTCTAAATAGGCTAGTTAGATACTAAATTATACAGTAGTTCTAGCTGTGATACTCTTTCTAGCCTGCTTCTCTCCAGGAATTAAACCAATCCTCCCTGTCTTTTTCCACTTCTTGTAAATGATTTCATTGTGCCCTTTCTGCTCTTACTTGCCCACACATCTGTCTCTTCTAACTGGAAGTGCCTTGAAAACACTGTCTTATTATTTGTGCATCCTCAAGATTTATCCCAATGCCTGGAACCTAATAGGTCTGTAATAATGATTATTAAGCAAATGAATTTAGGAATCTAGGATTTTTTTTTTTTGTAGAACATTCTAATAAGGTAACCTGTCCGTAAGCATTTTCATTCAACATCATACCTTTCTTTTCATCTCCCCTCCAATAACCATTTATTCAGACCCCTAGTGACAAGCACATGAGACTGAAAACATTTCAGGGCAGCTACACATGGTGTTTTCACTCATAATGGATGCAGGAGTGCCCTCTAAGAGGGATGAGGTTGCATTGCATACAGATTTGACATCTGGTGCCTTTAAAACAAACCAATGAAGCATCAGGAAGATGCATCATTAAAGAAGGGGAATTTCTTGTCTGCGAGAGGGTGGTGTACACAGATGTCACTGGGGCACAAACCACAGAGCCCGTAGGCCGATTTGTAAGGCTTATGGGAAGTCAGAGAGGCTCCCGTGCAGGGACCGGGCTGCAGCAGGAAGTGTTTTCTAACATCTTGATGGTTTAAGAAACCATCATTCTCCCTGGAAGAGTGGAGTTCCTTGAGTCGCCAGGGGCTTTCAACAGATCAGTGACATCTGTCCGAACTGCATCTTCGTAGGCTCAGATGGGATGGGGGCGGGGCCGGGGGATAAACTGTGTTGGGTCAGACATGGGGTCAGTGCAGAGGAAGTCCCAACCAGAACATTTCCTGCCAGTGGATGCCAAGTTATTTGAAAGAAAGGACTCCAGCTATTTTAGGTTATAAACCCTTGGTAAAGGTCCTTGAAGGAGGTAGCTAAATCTTTTAGCCATTCCTGAGTATAGTAGGAGATTATTAATTCATGTATCTAAATACTAAAAAGCATGCAGATAATTGGATTGTTCTAAAATAATGTTTAAATGACTGCTTATTTTAAAAATCATTCTCACTTATAATACTTACAATGAAAAGAAAAAACTAAGAGAGAATATATTCAGAAGATATTGGGAATTGGGCAAAAAGTTTTTCAGTCATGATCCTTTTTATTTATGTGGGTTTTTTGGTTCTGGCGTTAAGAGCTCTGAACCCTGGAAATAGGGATTGTTTGTTTTCGCATGTAATACCACAAATTTATTATCATACAGACACCAGAAACCAAACCCAAATTTTGACAATATCCACGGAGTTTTCCACAGTCTTTAAAATAGTTAACAAGAAATAAGGGATAATTGAAGAAATGTAACCTCCTAATCTTATAATTTCTATAACAGTGTAATCTATTCAGTTAAGAATTCTACTCAATTAAGACTGTAAAATGGCAAACTTTATATGAGTATTTATTTATAATATAGATAGAGGTCCTAAAGGATTTGTAGAGATTGTTGTCATAAACCATATTTTGTGGCTGGGCTACAAATAGACAACCTGAAATAGGTTACCTTTTACTTTGTAAAATAAACATTCATCTAGGGTGGTTAATATTTAATATCCCAGATAGAAGTGGGGATGGAGCTGCCTCCTGAGATTCCAGCAAGGACTGCAAGTGAATCATGTTTTTCAGAGGCTCCTAAAGTTTAGCCTTGTCTTCCAAACGTTATCTAACAATATCGAACGATAGTCATTGCTAACTGCACTGCACCGGAGCTGTGACCTTTAGTGTAGATATGTATTAGAACTATTTAGAAACACCAGACAAGCCTGAGTTTTAGCATCTTTTACAAGGACTCAGTGCTAAGGGACTGTCCCCTTATAGTAGGAAGAGCCACCATAAATCAATAATAACTACACTATTAACTTTGCTCAAATATCTACCTTCCCGAGAAGCGCAGTTTGCTTAACTGAGTAAATCGACCTGGACCCCTTATGAAGAGCCTGAGTGGCTCATCATCCGTTTCCAGGAATAGTTCTCCAGCCACAGAATTATGCATATTTATATTCAGAAAAGTCATCCCCAGCCCCTGTCGGTGGTGACTCACTGTCTCCTGTTCTCAGTCATCCCAGGTTTGATAGAGAGAGAGAGGAGATGGCGTTTCTGGGTTGTGCAAACGAAGTCATGGAAGATTAAGGACTGGCGAGTACCCGGAGGTGGATGGACTTGCATCTTGAGAACAACTGAGTGGACAGTAATGGGAATTTTGGACTCTAGGGAAGTTTTGCAGGAGATTTTGAAGGCTAGCCTGCTTCTGCCCTTCAAATGTATCTTGTTTTGTTCCATCATCTCCCAGCTACAGCTACCCACCCACTCTGCATATGACCCAGAGAGCTGATGCATCTACTGTGCAGAGAAGGAAACAGTTTTCTGGATTACAGTAACAATGAGTAACAGTGAGTAACAGCCAGACCCCTGCAGTGGCATCTGCAAGTAAAACAACATAGTTGCACAGGAGTATCTTGTTTCTAAAGTTCTAGATGCTCAGGTCAGCATCTAGAAATCAACATTGTTCACACTTTGAAAGTTCCATCATGTATGCCATATATATATGGAAATATTATGCCCCGGATGCGGTTACTTCTATGTGCTGATATGGGGTGCTTTTGAAGATATGATTTTTTTCATTTATTTTATTTATTTACCTTTATTTTTTTATTGGAGTATAATTGCTTTACAATGTTGTGTTAGTTTCTGCTGTACAATGAAGTGAATCAGCTATATGTACACATATATCCCCTCCCTCTTGGACCTCCCTCCCACCTTCTCCCATCCCACACATCTAGGTCATCACAGAGCACTGAGCTGAGTTTCCTGTGCTTTATAGCATGTTCCCAAGCTATCTGTTTTACACATGGTAGTGTATATATGTCAATCCTAATCTCCTTATTCGTTCCTCCCCTTCCCCCCACTCCAGCCGTGTCTACATGTCCATTCTCTACGTCTGCATCTCTATTCCTACCCTGGAAATAAGTTCATCTGCACCCTTTTTCTAGATTCCACATATATGTATTAATATACGATATTTGTTTTTTTCTTTCTGACTTACTTCACTCTGTATGACAGACTCTAGGTCCATCCATATCTCTACAAATGATCCAGTTTTGTTGCTTTTTATGGCTCAGTAATATTCCATTGTGTATATGTACCACATCTTCTTTATCCATTCATCTGTCGTTGGACATTTAGGTTGTTTCCATGTCCTGGCTATTATAAATAGTGCTGCAGTGAACATTGGGGTACATGTGTCATTTTGAATTATGGTTTTCTCAGGGTATATGCCCAGGATTGGGATTGTTGGGTCATATAGTAGTTCTATTTTAAGTTGGTTTTTTTTTTAACATCTTTATTGGAGTATGATTGCTTTACAATGGTGTGTTACTTTCTGCTTTATAACTAAGTGAATCAATTATACATATACATATATCCCCATATCTCTTCCCTCTTGCGTCTCCCTCCTACCCTCCCTCCCTATCCCACCCTCCCTCCCTATCCCACCCCTCTAGGTGGTCACAAAGCACTGAGCTGATCTCCCTGTGCTATGTGGCTGCTTCCCACTAGCTATCTATTTTACATTTGGTAGTGTATATATGTCCATGCCACTCTCTCACTTTGTCCCAACTTACCCTTCCCATTCCCCGTACCCTGAAGTCCATTCTCTAGTAGGTCTGTGTCTTTATTCGCCTCTTGCCCCTAGGTTCTTCATGACCGTTTTTTTTTTTTTAGATTCCATATATATGTGTTAGCATACGGTATTTGTTTTTCTCTTTCTGACTTACTTCACTCTGTATGACAGACTCTAGGTCCATCCACCTCACTACAAATGACTCAATTTCGATTCTTTTTATGGCTGAGTAATATTCCGTTGTATATATGTGCCACATCTTCTTTATCCATTCATCTGTTGATGGACACTTAGGTTGCTTCATGTCCTGGCTATTGTAAATAGAGCTGCAATGAACATTGTGGTACATGACTCTTTCTGAATTATGGTTTTCTCAGGGTATATGCCCAGTAGTGGGATTGCTGGGTCATATGGTAGCTCTATTTTTAGTTTTTTAAGGAACCTCCGTACTGTTCTCCATAGTGGCTGTATCAATTTACATTCCCACCAACAGTGCAAGAGGGTTCCCTTTTCTCCACACCCTCTCCAGCATTTATTGTTTGTAGATTTTTTGATGATGGCCATTCTGACTGGTGTGAGGTGATACCTCATTGTAGTTTTGATTTGCATTTCTCTAATAATTACAGATGTTGAGCAACTTTTTATGTTCCTCTTCGCCATCTGTATGTCTTCTTTGGAGAAATGTCTGTTTAGGTCTTCTGCCCATTTTTTGATTGGGTTGTTTGTTTTTTTGATACTGAGCTCCATGAGCTGTTTATATATTTCGGAGATTAATCCTTTGTCCGTTGCTTCATTTGCAAATATTTTCTCCCATTCTAAGGGTTTTTTCTTCTTGTTTATGGTTTTCTTTGCTGTGCAAAAGCTTTTAAGTTTAACTAGGTCCCATTTGTTTATTTTTGTTTTTATTTTCATTACTCTAGGAGGTGGGTCAGAAAAGATCTTGCTGTGGTTTATGTCAGAGTGTTTTTCCTGTTTTTCTTTAAGAGTTTTGAAGATATGATGTTAATGAATAAGCATCATGTATAACATTATGTAGCATGTAGTCTTATTTATGTTTTTAAACAAAGTTATATAGGTTATACAGACACATATATGCTTATATGTACAGGAACTGTCTGGAGGAATATTCTGAAAACTGCTAGGAGTTGACTCTTGGAGGAAAGCATGAGTATTTAGAATAGGAAGAAAGCAGTTTTAACATATACCCTTTTATACTATTTGACTTTCTTTTTTTAAACCATATTTTTAAAAAAGTTAAGGGGCCCCATTTGTAGTTATACCCAGGGTTTTAAACCTTCATTGTAAATCACTTACCAGATTTTTTTTTTTTTTGGCTGCGTTGGGTCTTTGTTGCTGCATGTGGGCTTTCTCTAGTTGCGGCGAGCGGGGGCTACTCTTCATTGCATTACACGGGCCTCTCACTTTGGTGGCTTCTCTTGTTGTGGAGCACGGGCTCTAGGCGTGGGCTTCAGTAGTTGTGGCTCGCGGGCTCTAGAGTGCAGGCTCAGTAGTTGTGGTGCACAGGATTAGTTGCCCCGTGGAACGTGGGATCCTCCCAGACCAGGGATAGAACCCATGTCTCCTGCATTGGCCAGCAGATTCTTAACCACTGCGCCACCAGGGAAGTCCTCCGTTTACCAGATCTTTAAGAGCCTTTGGGTCCTTCAGCAGACTGGATCTTTCACTGCCAACCTTGAATAGTAATTATTTTGCTTCCATCAATAATTTTCAAAGCATTGAGAGTCAATTGTCAATATGACACAGAATTCCACTTTGCTGGCATAATCAGAGATGAAATGTTCCTCAATGAAGATGTGATAGAGAGAGGTGGTTCCACTGATGTGTAATATCAGACTCTAAATGAGAAAAGGTCTGATGTGGTGCATTTTCAGAACAGATTCATTTTTATTGTCGTCCTTCCTACCGAGTCCTTAATGATTTGGGCCTTTAATTATCTCACTGAACAATTCATGTTGATTCAGGATCACCCGTAACCTTTGATTTTTTTGAGTCGACGCTCAGGAAAAAAATATTGCCCAGTCTGTTTTGACAAAGAGCCTTTCAACCCAATGCTGCCTGTCTTGTGCCCCCAGAATTGTATGCCAGAAATGTTTACATCTGTTCTCTCCCTACTGGGTTGTACATTTGCAGTAAAGGTGCTGTTTAATTACGAGTTTAATATATGATTATGGAACCTCTGTGAATTTTTGAGCTTCTCGTGTTGCTGTGGGGTGAAATGGTTGATGGGTGATCAGGACTGGTACCTCAATCCCAGCAGAATTACATCTTCTCATGATCACATCACTAAACTAAACTGAAGGCCTCTGTGTGTGTACAGCATAGGAGTGTCCAAACCAAAGGGCTTGGGCATCAGGCTAGAACAGGAGGCAACGTTCGCCATAGTGCAAGCAAGAGAGCAAGCAGTTGACTGAAATAAAGACCACTTCTCTCAATTCTGGAGATAAATAAAAAAGAGGGGAACACTGAAGTTCACAGCAGCTGAGGGCTGCAGTAGCTGGGAAGCGTGGCTTTCCCCCTGAAGAACTGTGTGGCTGTAACAGGCTGTGCTTCTCTGCCTGTTACCCTCACGTTCTTCCCTGACAGCATCTCAGGGACATCTCAGCTTGTAAGCCCAAGAATGGTGTGTTGCACTTCTTGTGATTTTGAGACTTTTGTGACTTTGAGCATGGCTGTAAATACATTTGATTAATGACCTATATCTATGCAGGTCTCTGGTCTGTTCAAATTGGTTGAAAACAAATCATCCCTGCTCCCCAGAAGTGGACATGATGAAAACCAGCCGGGGATTAAGATGAATGAAATACTATTTCGATCCAAGCTCTGCTCAGAAAGTATTTCCATGTTCTAATTTTGTTTTGTAAGTTTAGATGATACCATTGTGACATGTGTCCTCTTGTTTTCCAGAGTAGCCTTTCGGGGGCTGTTTAGCTCTTTCCAGGCCTGACATCCCTCCTGGCCACCAGGTGGTTGAGTGGCCTGTGGCTCAGTTGGCAAAGCTTCATTTGGTATGAATGACTCAATCATAGTGTAAGGGCATCTGGCCACACAGGTCTGCTTTCATCCTTAAAGAAGCAGTAATTGATTGAAACAAGAAAAAATGCAAACCAGTTGCTAATTACTAACCTCTGTTTAGCTTCTCAAAGATGAATCATGGAGAGAAAGATTTAAAGACTTACAAACAACTCAATAGGATTCCATGCCCTAATATTACCGTTACAACATTGGCAGTTTTTCCCTGCCATGTTTGGGTAGAAAACTCATCCGGAATCCCTGGGATCTGCAAGTCAGTGAGGTGGTGTAGATCCTTCAAGGGCCTAGAATTCCTTTAATTTCCAAACCGCTTACAGCTTTAACTTATCCTCAGACGTCTGTGCAATGAGTTATATTCTTTCAGACTTTTTAGAAGGCTGTTTATGCTCCTGAGAAAGGAAGTACTGAGTTCCCTTCTCAGCCGTCTTATATAAGCCTCTAGAAGAGGGAGATTAATGTCCCACCATTGCCTTCCTGCTTCCTACAACTTGGATTAAACTGAAAAGAAGAGAGATTATGACCACCCTATGGGGTGACTGTATTTTTTCACGGCGGCGGTTTCCATAGCAACCAGCTTTCATAACTCACTAAATTTTCTTCCCCTCCCCGCTCCCTTCCCTTTCAAACGGAGCTTAATCTCTATTAGTTGGTTAAATAGACTCATTAACTAAACAAAGTATACTGTTTAATAACAACCTATTTCTCCTCATGGCAGTTGGACAGCCTGCTTCATGAAGAGGTTTCATTTCTTTCTCACCCCTCATCTAAAATTTAAAGTACTGTTGAACAGGAAACTCAGTTAAAAGCATAGATAAACTGGTTTTCTCACAAAAGTGTAGATATTAGAAATTGGTTTGAGCTGAGCCTACTATTTATAAAAGTCTTTGTATTCAGTTTCTCATTAAATGGAAAACAAAATAAGGTTTAGATTGTCTTTTTTTTTTTTTACAATAAATATGTAGTTTGATCCTGTCTTTATTTTTTTTAATTTTTAAAATATTTATTTGGCTGCACTGGGTCTTAGTTGCAGCACGCAGGATCTTTTAGTTGTGGCATGTGTGCTCTCAGTTGCAGCATCTGGGATCTAGTTCCCTGTCCAGGGATCGAACCCAGGCCCCCTGCATTGGGAGCATGGAGTCTTAACCACTGGACCACTAGGGAAGTCCCTAGATTTTGTCATTTTTATGGTTCATTCTGATTCCGGGGTTCACAATTTCATCAAAAGATTAAAAGTAAACAAGACTTTAACACACAGAGAGCTCTCCAAAGTTCAGGGATCATGGATGCTGAGAGATATTTATATTGGTTTATGATTTGGTCTTGACAGTAGCACTGACCCATAATCTATGCAGTGAGGACTGGTCGGTTCTCTCTGATGTCCATTTGGACCTGTCAGCTTCACTCAAACATTGCCATGACCATATGTCACATGACCACAGACTTGACGAGAGTCACGGAGAACTGGCAGAAATATTGATGAGCTCCCATGTGTTGAGCCCTTACCGTGCCAGCCACTGTTCCACGCACTGTTTGTGCCCTGACTCCTTTAATATTTCAGTGCTGATTGCTGAAGGCAACTCAAGTCGCAGCTCCCACCGATAAGAGGTCCCCACACACATGTATGGCTGAAGACCTCATTCCTGAAACAACACAGAGGGTGTCAGCATACTTCCTTTTCCTTGCCCCCAGATTCTTGAAACCCATCTTCAGAGTGATGCTTAAAACTGACAAAGGGCCAGGGTGGGTAAGGGCCTTCCAGAAATTGGGCTGATGCATGAACTAGGTGTTAGAAGCAGAGAAGTTGAACAGATGGGAAGGTGATAAGCAACAGTGTGAATGGGCATTTGTGGATGGGGATGGAAAGACTCTGGACAGAGAGGTTAAATATTTGGCATGGGGCTCAGTTGCTTTATATTTTAATCTACAATATTAAGTTCTGTGAATAAACTGAAGAGGAGGAGAGGGAAGCCTTCCACAACCAAACCAACATTTACATCCTGTAAGTGTCAATTTTTAGATTGTCAGAAACATTGAAGGCAAGTGACGCCCACTCCCCCGTAGCTGTGGGGCCCTCCCACCCCTGGCTTTCCTGTCTAGCTCACTTTGGCCCCTGGACTGACACAGTTTGGTAGCGTCACCTTTGACTCCAGAGGGAGATGAGACAGGCCTGGCAGCTCCTAGTTTGCTTGTTGTTTTTCTTTTTAAAGGTGAAGTGATTTAAACCAAATGGTTGAACTCTTTTCCTCCGTCATAGGGGCCGTATTAACAAAGCACCTGTTTGATTTTACGTGTTGGTAATTTTATTTCCCCTTCACAGCTTTTTCTGTATTTTGATACAGCTGTTCATTTCAGCTGCAAAACCAGCCCCTTCAGTGATCTGGTGGTAAAGTGTGGCCTGTTTCTTGCTGGTTAGAATAGAGGCTATTAGCACATAGTGTTTTATGTAATATGTGATACTGATGCAAGACTAGTAAGGCTCAGAGGAGAGAGTTCAGAAAATAGACATTCCCCCCACCCAGTTACAAACATATTTGTGTATAAGCATACGCACACAGACACACACACACGCGCACACACATGTGCACACACACACACACACAGAGTTTGGTATATGTTAAAGAAAATATTTCAGACCAGTGGGGAAGGTAGATTATTTAATAAATAGTGCTAGTAATTTAGGAAAAAAATAGATCTCTGCCTTATTTCTTTATATAAATATAAAATCAATTCTAGGGGTCCCAAAGATATAATTATAAATAATGAAATAATAAAATACTAATATCATACTACTTTTTCAATCTTTCTACACTTGACCTAAAACTCAGAAGCCATAAAGAATAATATTAATAACTTTGAGACTACATGAAAATAAAAATAAAACTTCTTTATGGCTAAAAACAGTTTTTTAAAAAAGGGAAACAGGAAAAAATATTTGCAAAACACATAACTGACCAAGCTTTAATTTTTGTATTCATTAGAGTGCAAAGCAACAGGAGAAGTACAAGCCATTTAAATAGGAAAATGGGCAAGGGACAGAAATAGCAATTCCAGGAAGAGAAATTCATTAGTTCTCTCGATACATACGGACTGAACATCGTCTGCTGGTGTAGGTGCTGGGAATTAGCAGTGCTCGTGGCAGATAATAATCCTGCCCTAAGGAGCTTACATTCTAGTGGGGCTAACAGAAGATGAACAGAACATAAATACACGAACAAGAAAATAGCTCACTGGTAAAGTATTATAGGGTAATATGACAGTGTATTAACCATGTGTTTCTGAAGTTTTGATATCTTGGGGCCTTGCTAACCCTGGAGGGACTGCCCTTCTCAGCGTTAGCCGGTTCCTAGAGATAGTACACAGCTTACCTGTGATGACACCTTCTGTATGTAGACCGGCCAACCCAGAGCCCACACCCTAACTACCTCCTCTGTGGGGCTCTTACTCTCAGGAACAATACTCCTCTCACCCCTCATCCCCCAGGGCTAGACAATTGAAGACAGCCCCTACACCCTAGAAGTTGTTCAAACTAAAATTATCACTGAAATTATTCAAACTAGCCAATGCTAAACCTGCTTGCCCTACCTTGCCCATTCCCTTCTGAAACTCCTATAATAATAGGAGATGTGTTTTCTTCTTTATATATTTGTCTATAGTTATACAATTCCCATGTGTTATTTAATTTTTAAAAATATTTCAGAGAGTTTTTTTAAGTATTGGGATGGCTGAACTAAAGACGTGGCTCATATATTCCAGACTTTATTCTCCTCTCCATCCCTGCTTCCCCCCGAATTTATTTGCCCTCATTAAAATGCCAGAGAGCTAATGTCTTCTATTTGAAAAAGAGAGAAGTTTTGTAATGATTGTGTGTTATTCAGGACTCATTCAGCTAACAACCCAATTCTAATTGGGTTGTTATTCAGGACTCATTCAGTTAACAACCCAATCCAATTCACAGCGGATTAAGCACAAAGTATTGCTTCAACACTAAAAGTCAATGGGGGTAAAACTTGCTTCTTGACACAGCTGGATCTCAGTCCAAATCTGTGTCCATCATTTAGTTCTGTGTCCTCTTGAGTTCTTTATTTTTTAGGCAGTTTTTCCAGCTGACAGCCCTAGACTCACCTCTTCACCCTGTGGAAGCAACTCTCCTTTTTTCTCGAAAGTTCCAGCAGAAGGCAGGGCGGGAACTCACTTCAGTCACCCTCTTGAATGCCCAGGCACTGGGGCAGAGCAACCGCTGTGGTTTCCACCAGTGTGGTGGCATCCCTGTTGGGACGAGGGTCCTGGCCTGAACTTGCCTAGCCTTTGCCAAACCTCTGTTCCCAGAGACTCAGACAAAACCCTTCCCCAGTCACTAAGATTCTACTTCCAACTGGGTGGGGTCCCTGACTTACCCAGCCTGGACCCCTTGAGTACTGACAACAGCCTGCATCCTGACCCACCTCACTATCTCAGTCCCTTAGACACTGACATTTAGGTGTTGGCTTCTGTATTAGTTTCTTGTTGCTGCTGTAACAAATTACCGTAAGTAGCTTAAAACAACACAGATGTATTATCTTACAGTTCTGGAGGTGAGAAGTCCAAAATGGGGGGTCACCGGGCTAAAATCAAGGCATCAGCTGGGCTGCATTCCTCCTGGAGGCTCTAGGGGAGAATCTGTTTCCCTGCCTTTTCCAGCTCCTAGGGGCCACCTGCCCTCCTTGGTTCCCAGCCTCTTCCTCCACTTTCAAAGCCATCAGTATAACATCTTCCTCTCTCTACCATTTATAGCTCCTTCCCTGGCTCTTTTTTTTTTAAAGAGAAATTTTATTATTATTATTTTTAATAAGTGTTCTTTTTTTACTGTGCCATGTAGCTTGTAGGATCTTAGTTCCCTGATGAGGGATTGAACCCAGACGCTCAGCAGTGAACGCGTGGAGTCCTAAGCACTGGGCCACCAGGGAATCCCCTCTGGCTCTTTTAAGGATCCTCGTGATTACACTGGGCCCACCTGCATATTCCAGGCTCATCTTCCCATCTCCAGATCCTTCGTTTAACCACATCTGCAAAGTCCCTTTTGCCATGTAACCGGTCAGACCCATGGGCTGCGGGGATGAGGATGTGGACAGCTTTGGAGAGCCACTGTTCTGACTACCTCCACCTCCGTCCATCCTCAGGGCCTTCCTCCCTTTAGCTTCATCTCTGCCCATTCCCAGCTCCCTCCCCTCTCCTCCACGGTCCTGTGGCCAAGGCATTATGACAATGACAATGGCATTCTTAATTATTGTAAGTAAAAGGGGATGTTTCACATCAGATAGTAGGGTCCATGCTTTAGTTACCATGGAATGCCTTGTCGTTCACACAGAAGGGCTTACAGACCACTCGATGGACGCCCTTCTTGTTAGTTATGGCCATGTTTTGATTACCCCCGAATGAGGTACTGTGGTCCTGCCTGGCTCTAAAATTTAACAGTGTGCAATATAATCTGTGTAACAATGTAGTCAATTAAAAACAATAAAGGAATATTTCATCTCTTTGGAAATCCTGCCATACTGTTGACTTATAAAAGAGACATGGAGCTTGAATATTTCCCAGATATTTTTCAGTCATTGTCCTGGGGGTGGAAGAGCTTGATAATCACTGCTTTAAAATTATCTCAGGAGTCTGAACGCCTGAAGAAATATCCATCTACTTAAGTTATATATTCATGTTCATGTTCAGCAGTAATTGTCTTAATAGATGAAAATGTCATTCTCTACAAGCTGTCATTTACTGAGTCAATACTACTTGTAATTCTTGATGTTCTTCATGATATTTGGAAACATAAGAATCTTCTACTCAGTAGAACAAGTAGATCTAGTAATAAATTTCGAATTCTTGCTTTCATGGGAAAATGGGGCTTTCCAAGAAAGCAGCTCTTGAAGCTCTGTCAATTTTATATAAATGCACACAGCTCGGGGTTAGAAATGGTTCCATCTTGGCGGTGTTAGTTAATATTCTAGGATATTTATCTGCCTGGAGTTTTTCAGAATGGATCAGAGTTCCCAGCTAAGCAGTTTGTTTGTGGTCACACTAATATTACTTTTCACTGAACTTAGAAAGGAAAAACAATGATGCTGAACTCAACATAATTGGCAGTAAAAACAGGCTACCCTAGGGTAAATGTACAACCCAAAGTAAGGGGTAAGGATAATACACCTATTCACACAGAATTTAGAGGAAATTATGGAATCAGATTTGGGTTAAATAATCCTAAAACCTCTCGAAATGTTTTTACCTTTCATATGTCCTAGAACTGGAACTAGAATTTGGGATTCTCTAGGGACCAGGAAACGATTCTCTACTTTTTAACCTCCTGCTTGCTAATCTCTTGCTACAGGAAAGGCAGCAAAGATTAAGAATAGGAATCTGGGCTCAACTTCAGCAGTGTTGCTAAATTTTTTGAGAATGCAATGATACTTTGAAAAATCAAGGACAAGGGAAAGACCAGACCCTCCACACAGGCACACTTTCTGCATTTCCACTGATGTTACTGAGCCTCCGGCTCTGGCCTGGGTTTTGGTCAGTCATCGTTTTGGCCAGGGTTTGGGGCAGAGGCAGCCATGTGGTGTGAAAGGTGGGTAGCTTTGCAGACAATCTGCAGGAAGTGGCTCTAGTCGTTTCCAAACCCGCTAAATCTCACAAAACCCATTTGGATTATTTGGCAAGAGTTGCTGGTTTGATAGGAAAGTTTGGATGGCCTTGGAATGGCTGCTCTTCTCTCATGGTAGTAACTTTGTAAATAGTACCCTATTGATACAGTTTTCAAGTGTGCCTCAATTGCAGAAACAGTAGATACTCCTGAAATTTATCCACTGGGATGTATGAAGTCACTGTGAACACTGATTTAGTCATTCCTGAGCTCTTGCTCCTGGGGGAAAAGAGGCTTAGGTGCCTGTGAGCCTCTGGTCACATTTCCATGAACCCATCAATACGTAACCTTGGTTTCTGTGCGCTTCTGTTTAAAGAGACCTCATTTCATATGTAGTGTTGGTTCATTAGCATTGAGTTCACAGCCAACAGCCCTACAGCTCATGCTTGGACAAGCTTATCTAACACGTGTCTTTCCTTCATAAGGCACATCCCAGCCTTCTTGAGCTCAGAAACACTAGACAGCATTTCAGCACTATGCTTGGGGGCCTTTTTCAACAGCAAAATCAGCAACAAAGATGTGAAAACCGTGGCAGTAAAGCGACTGCAACAAAAGGATACTGGTTTACAGTCAGAGCTGAAACAAGAAGGCAGAGCTTTTCTCTGTTCAACCTTAGCTGGGAACGTGCAAGTTGGGACTTAAATTTTCTCCCTTCTGTTCATCTCCCCAGATGGCCACAGAAGTGCCGCAAGTATTTTTTTTTTTTTACATCTTTATTGGTGTATAATTGCTTTACAATGGTGTGTTAGTTTCTGCTTTATAACAAAGGGAATCAATTATACATATACATATGTTCCCATAGGGTTGGAGGGAGGGAGACACAAGAGTGCCGCAAATGATGAGGACTGACCGTACTTGTATTTTAATTTTCTTTACTAAATATGTAAAGCACAAAAATGAGGTATTTTTCCCCAGATAGTGGCCAAAATCCAGACCAAAGCCAGAGGCTAACTCAGTGGAGATGCAGGACGTGCTCCTGTGTCAAGGGTCTTTCATTTGTCCTTGATCTTAAGCAACATCGTTGCACTCTCAAAGTATTTAGAACACTGCTGAGCTTGAACCCAAATTCCTTTTCTTAATCTCTGTTGATGTACATTTAGCAACAAAGGAGTGAGCCAGGAGGTTAAAAGAGAATCATTTTCTGATTCTTGGACATATAAAAGGTAGAATCTTTTTGAGAGATTTTAGGACTATTTAACCCAAATCGGATTCCATCATTTCCTCTAAATTCTGGGCAGATCCTCGTATTTTTCCAACAGCTGCTTTGGGCTGTATTTTACATTGCCCCTGAGGTAGCTGTTTTTTGTTTTTTACTGTAAATTATATTGAATTCAGTATCATTCCTTCCGCCCCCCCGCCTTGGGTATGATTGAAATATACTGCTGTTTAAAAGGTGACATTTTGGGCTTCCCTGGTGGCGCAGTGGTTGAGAGTCCGCCTGCCGATGCAGGGGACGCGGGTTCGTGCCCCGGTCCGGGAAGATCCCACATGCCGCGGAGCGGCTGGGCCCGTGAGCCATGGCCGCTGAGGCTGCGTGTCCGGAGCCTGTGCTCTGCGACGGGAGAGGCCACAACAGTGAGAGGCCCGCGTACCGCCAAAAAAAAAAAAAAAATAAGGTGACATTTTCATTTTTTTAAATTGCCTATAGCTTATTCTTTAGTTTCCAATGAACCTTCACTTCCAGTGGTTTATTCCCTGGAATTATAATCGAAAGCAATCTGCAAAAAACGAAACACCTGCAAAGATTACAAAGATTTTAATTGGTTAATTAATTGCAATTAATTGTCATCATTTCCGTGGTTTTAAGTACACCCCTAAACAGACTTCAGAATTCTTCCAATCAGCTGGGCCGGGGCTGAGGAGGAGAACAGAGGGCTAGATTGCCTCCTCTGTGCCAGGTCAATTTGTTCAAGGTAATGTGGTTTCTTAAAGTGACATCTCTGTGATAAACATCTGGAAATGTTTCTTAAATATCCACCTTCCCACGAACTCCAGGTCATTTGCTGGTATTCACTGGAGGAGCCTGGTATAAATTTAGGCTGTTTTATTTTTCTCCAAACACATGGTGTAATACTCACCTGCTCCTAGAAAGGAAATCTAGAGTTCTTTCCTGCTAGAGCAGATACATCCCAGGACTTAAGGGCTTATGACAGAAACTTCTCTCTCATTCTGGTGATATCCAGTTGGGAGCCTGGCTGGGGCCCAGGGTTTCTCGTAGGCAAAGATTGTGCCGTTGCTGGAGTTGCTGTTTTATATGCAGAAGTGGCAGAAGGCTCCAGGGGTCCCACCGGCAGGGCTCAGGACAGCCTGTGTGGAAGCCACCAGGCCCACGGGCTGTGGGAGTCAAGTCCTGCAGTGCTCTTGTGTCCTGGTGACTCAAGTCCCTGTGAGGAAAGGCGCCTGCATAGCAGCCACCTGGAAATGGCAAACAGCTGTCTTCCCTCCATTGCCCAGATACCTCGTGAGACAACTGAGTTCAATAGTATATGTAGAGCTGATTCACTTCGTTATACAGCAGAAACTAACACACCATTGTAAAGCAATTATACCCCAATCAAGATGTTAAAAAAAAAGTGAAATGCTGTCAAAAAGTAAACTCTCATATTTATTCAAAGGTATAAATTCCATAGATGAATCTTCCAAGGTTTGATACTTGATTCATTCTTATTGGTGAGCCAAAAATAGACCAGTGTTGTTCTCTGACTTATTTCCTGGCTATTTTGAAGAGAGTGTGTGTGTGTGAGTGTAACCTTGTGTGTGTGTGTGTGTGTGTGAGTGTGTGTGTGTGTAGATGTGTGTGGGATGATAAGGGATACAGCTGCCCCTCCCATTAGTGATATTAATGAACTCTTATTGCCCAGGTATGCCCAGAGCTGTGCTATATTCATCCTCCTTTTTAACCTTTTAAATATAATTTTAAGAAGCAGCTGCATTAGGGCAAGGTTTAAAAATAGAACATTATTTATATAAAGCCCCTTGCTGTTATCAGTAAATGCTATCAATGTAGCTGATTACAGTTAGCAGTCACCCACCGCTGCTGGAATAGAAACATGAGTTAATTATACCAATTATAGCATTATCTTCGTTTTGTATGAAACACTGAGTGAAAATGGCTAGGGGCAAATGAAAAATGTGGGTCCTCAGACCCTGTAACCTGCCCTTGGAGTTTTGAGTTGAGACCTTTGTCCACATAGCCAGACTTCCCAAAAGATGTCACATTTTCGAGAGTCTCTTATTTTCTTTACCTCAGGTGATAACTCAAAAAGAAGAGATATTTCCCCAGAAATGAGTCATCAAGAGTGGAAATTCAAGTGAAGTACATGTTCTGGGTGATTGACAATTGACAAAATGGCAGCTGGGAATACAATGGATTCTGTTAAAACTTTGTGGGTAGGAGGCGGGGTAGGATGTGAAGTTTGTCAGGTGACAAGCATTGTTTGTATAATTCCTTTAAATATTTGATGGTATTCATTTTAATACATCTCCCGTGGAAAGTCTACTTTTAGTGTATATTTATAACATGAGTTAAATATCACTTATTTTTCTTCTAGTTCTAGTAAATTATCCCCTTGCAGTGGTGGTGTTGGTAGTAATATTGGTTCTAGAAGTGTGAAATAAGACTTGGTGAAAACCGTTAGACGTAATCAGAATTTAGAGGCACTGAGTATGCTGTCTCCTCTATACCATCCTTTGTGATCAGTAGGGATCAGGGATAAACTAGGGCTGCTGACTTGTGCGCTGCTTAACTGGTGGGTTTTGACTATAGATTAGATTTCTTCATACTCGGGTCTTGACCCACCATCTGATCTTGAATTCAGTTTGGTGGATTGTAACTGGCTTTACAAAAAGAAAACGACAGAATAGAAAATGATAGTTACCATATGTAGGTAAGAATAAGAAACTATTGTTTTATGCAACTTTTGTTTTATTTACATGAACGTGTGTGTGTTATAACATAGGCTGGTTTAGGAAGACCGTCTGGTCTTTGACTGTGACTGTGGCTGGCCATTTCCATTTGACAGCTGCCTCTGTTCAAGGTAAATGAAACCAGGAATGAAGGTCTTCGTTGTAACAAGGACCTAGGCCAGAATTCAGTTGTTCATTTCTCTTGCCAAGGGTTGAGACATACTTTCTTTTAGTCTCATCCAAACATGGTGTAGGGTCTGTGCTGCTCTAAGAATAGCAGTTTTTTAGCTGGAGTGCCTCCAGGATGAGAATGCTTTTATTAATTGGTCAGATTAACCAAAAGTAGTGTTAACGAGAAACTCCTGATTTCATCAGTAGTCGAACATCTTTATGAGATGCATTGTAATACTTAAGCATCCTTATTTAGCAGTAAGTTATACGAAAATCATTTCATCTTTATCGATTTAGGAAATTACAGCATCGTCATTCTGACATAAAGAACCACAGTGCAGCAATGTAGATATGGATAGAGAAGATGGGAAGCAGCTATTTTTCGTGCATTTTCTTATTTATTTTTGAATGCAAGCAATTTTTGAGCACCTGCTGTGCACAGTGTTTGGGAACCCGAAGAGGATGGCCTTGCCCCTTGGTCCAGAGGCAGAAACAGATGTGTAGACACACAACAGCCATTCAGGATGGTAAGTGCTAGAATAGAGAGAGGTGTGTATAAAATCTGGGATGTTAACAGAGGAAGGACTGACCATGTAGTTCGGGAAGACATTACCCATCACAAAATCTTGGAATTAAAATTTGACAGGCAAATAAGACTTCTCCAGCTGCAGAAAGATAGAAGTTTTAGAGGGGTGGGTCGGGGACAGCCAGACTCCAGAACATAGCCTGGTATTTGTTTTCTTTAGTCAGCACTTGATGTGTTTTGAGTATCAATTGCTTCATTCTCTTAAAAATTGAATTTAGAAAAAAAAATTGTAGTTATTCAGAGTACCAGTTAGGGGAGATCTGGTTAAATAAGGTTTCACTGTAGCTTTCGTGTATAAGAAAGCAGGATTATAATAACGTGTTTTGTTTTAATTCTATTAACAGAGGTTTTTGGGTGGTTTTTGTTAGTTTGGTTATTTTGGTTAGGGTAGAATTGGATCTGTATAATTCTGATTATGAGTTCTCCCTTACAAATCCAATTTGGCATCTCTTTTTAAGAATTGAAATATAGTTGATTTACAATATTGTGTCAGTTTCAGGTGAGATTCAGTTTTTTATATATATATTTTTCACATTACTTTACATTATAGGTTATTACAAGATATTGAACATAGTTCCCTGTGCTATACAGTAGGTCCTTGTTGCATATCTATTTTACGTATAGTAGTTTGTATCTGTTCATTCCATACTCCTAATTTATCCTTCCCCTTCCCTCTTTGGTAACCATAACTTTGTTTACTATGTCTGTAAGTCTATTTCTGTTTTGTATATAGATTCATTCATATCATTTTTTAGATTCCACAAGTAAGTGATATCACGTAATATTTGTCTTTCTCTGCCTGACTTACTTTACTTAGTATGTTATTCTCTAGGCCCATCCATGTTGCTGCAAATGGCACTATTTTATTCTTTTTTATGGCTGAGTAATATTCTGTTGTGTGTGTGTGTGTATACATATATATGATTGATTTTAAAAGATATATATATCACATCTTCTTAAACCAATCATATGTTGATGAGCACTTGGGTTGTTTCCATGTCTTGGCTATTCTAAATAATGCTGCTATGAACATTGAAGTGCATGTATGTTTTCAAATTGGGGTTTTCATCTTTTTGGAATATATGCTCAGGAGTGGGATTGCAGAATCATATAGTAACTCTACTTTTAGTTTTTTAAGGAACCTTCATACTGTTTTCCATAGTGGCTGTACCAATTTACATTCCTACGAACAGTGTAGGAGGGTTCCCTTTTACTCACACCCTCTCCAGCATTTATTATGTGTAGACTTTTTGATGGTGGCCATTCTGACTGGTGTGAGGTGATACGTCATTGTGGTTTTGATTTGCATTTCTCTAAAAATTAGTGATGTTGAGTGTCTTTTCATGTGCCTGTTGGCCATCTGTATGTCTTCTTTGGAGAAATGGCTATTTAGGTCTTCTGCCCATTTTTTTGATTGGGTTGTTTGGTTTTTTGGTGTTGAGTTATATGAACTGTTTGTATATTTTGGAAATTAAGCCCTTGTCGGTTGCATAATTTGCAAATATTTTCTCCCATTCCGTAGGTTGTCATTTTATTTTGTGGATGTTTCCCTTTGCTCTGCAGGATTAGACATCTTGTATCCTCTGCCCAACAAGAATTTAAGGTGTTTATTGGGACTTTCCTGGTGGTCCAGCGGTTAAGATTCTGCACTCCCAGTGCAGGCGGCCCGGGTTCGATCCCTTGTCAGGTAACTAGATCCCGCATGCCGCAACAAAGATCCCACGTGTCGCAACTAAGACCCGGCACAGCCAAATAAATAAATAAAATAGTTTCTAAAAAATAAATAAAGTGTTTATTAAAAAGGGGACGAGAGATGGGTCATGGGTAGCAGAGAAAATGGCAAAGCCTTCAGAGGAAGACAGGAAGTGTTTGCTGGCATCTTACACAGCAGACGCGAGATGGGGAAGAGATGGCCAGATGCGGGAATTCCAGAACACAGAGGACAAAGGTCAATACCGTTTATTCAAAATCATGGTTTCCTGCGTCTAACCTCTCGTGGATTCCCTGTTCTTCGAGTCTGATGGGCACAGGTAAGTGCTCTAAGGAAGCAAGGCATTTCAGAAAGCACAGGGGTTCTTGCAGACCTGCCTTCCAAGTCCAGATCTGGAGCCCCTTTGGGCCTGCTTCCTTAGCTGTATAATCAGCCACGAAAAGACTCTCTTCATGCCATTTCTTATGAGGACTCCTAAGGATTTATGTCTGCTTAGCAGGTAGTCTGAGGTATAGGAGATGCTCTGTAAACCGTTTTCCTCTTCCCGCATCTCTCACCCCATATATGATCCTATGTTAGTCTTTGACTAGGAATTACAAGGTGACATGGTCACTGCGATGGTTAGGCACACATTGTAGTTAGTTTAGCCTGTTCTCTGTAAAATTCAGATTAGGTCTGTACAAGAGAGGCAATTTCCGTGTAGCACAAATAGTTAAGTCCCTTTAACTGTGGTTTCAATAACCCACCCAAAGTTCCACATCTGTGCAGTCTGCATGCTGCCACCTGTGATGCAAGCTGGCATTGCTCCCCCAGTGTGAGCCTGGAGGTCCTTCAAGTCCCAGGGCTGTATGGATGCATTTACACGCTCTGCTGCTGTTGTTGATACTGACTTTGGGAGGTGCTGGTGGTAGGGAAGTGAGGCGTAGGACGAAGCAACTCAATCTGGCCGTCAGAAAAGCATAAGAAGGATGAGAGATACTCTGTATGTTTACTTCCCTCTCTTCTGCCTGATTCCTGATCCCAGTTGGATGTCAACTTAGAATAATAAAACTCTGATCAAGGTAGCATAAATGCAGTCAGTTTTGTGTTAAACTCTGTCATACACTTTTGTTCCGTGTTTCTCTGAAGTCTTTAGATCACTTCAGCAAAAGAGTTGGTGATCGTTTCCTTTGCCTCTCGTTTAAACAATTTGCGTGTCTCTATTTTCTTCAGTGACACCGATTTCCTCCATCATTTTACAGCTATTAACTCCCAAGACAGTATAATCAAAACAGCCTTGCAGGCAGATGGGCTGTTCATTCCTTCTTATTTTTGTAATATTGTGAGTCTGCATCTGATTTGACTAATCTGGGATATTATTGGGGATTGAATATGGACATCTTGTATGATGTATGATGAGCTTACTTTAAATGATCCCGATTATATGTTAGGGTCCGGAGGTCCTCGGGTCACCCAATAAGAAGCTGAGCTGGAATCCACACTCCATACTCCAGAGTTAACTTCCCCCCATCCCTCTCCATTCCTGTGGGAGTTTCTCATGCAGTGTTAAATCCCCACACACAAGTATTTGATTTTTGGGACATATGTGAGACAAGTACATTCTCTATACAACTACACACAGATGCACATTCCTTCAAAAAACCCTGTGTTGTAAAACTGAAGTGAGTTGGGTCTTGATGTCCAGTTGAGATGCTGATTGTGGGGTAGGCTGGTGAACTCCCTGGGGAGAAGTCCTTGGCTCATGGCCCGCGGATTCTGTGAAATTCTTAGATGGAATTCCTCACCGCAGCAGCCCCCCCTTAAGTCGTGAAGCAAATTGAACACCCACAGGCAGACGGTGAGTGACAGCTTGTGTCCTGAAATTAGTTCAAAATATTACAGTCCAAAAAATCTACTTTTTACTAGCTGAGGCCCTTTGAGCAAATTACAGGGCTTCTGGGCAGAGGTTGCGACTCTGTAAAATTGGCGAGCGCCTGCCCGGCCTCGCTCAACTGTTGTGAGAATGAAAAGATGGAACAGAAGCACAAGTGCCTCGCAGTGTAGAATCGAACATCTGGGCCCTCAAGCGAGCAAATACTGATGGTCTCCTGTGTACGAGGCAGAATAAAACGACAGGTGAGGTCAGGTAGGAGTGGAAGCGGCAGAGACAGGTGCTTTGGGGCCTGAGATGTAATTCACTGACACAGGTGTCTAACTCGAGGGTTCTGCGGGGTGATGCTTAACTCACGGGTACCCCGCAGGTTTGAACTGAACGGCGATCCAAATCCAGGTCTGCATGTCCTTAAAAGAGATTTGAAAACCAGAAGGAAGGAGCCTGAGAGGCCTGAAGCCCAAAGGGTTCACGAGACACTGCTAAGGTGGCTTCTGGAAACGTGCCTGACCTTAGATGTGAACCTGTGGGCGAGGAGGTAAGGAGGAGGTACCACCTCTTAGCAGTGTCCCAGTTGGCGGCAAGGCCAAGAGAGGGACCCTGACTCTCTGGGGCTTGAGTTGTAGTGTGGGGAGGGCTCTTTGGGGCGGGTAGCCACCCAGCCCCGCCTCCCACCCCAGACCTTTCTCCCGGGTGAGTCACCCTGTCTGGGGGCGGGTGAGAACCTGATGGTGAGGCCCAGGGAAGGCCTCCACAGTGATATAAATGGAAAGTTTTTTAAAAAAAAAAAAAAGACATGGAGAGTTTGTAAAGATGGACTACATTGTGGCTGAGAAAGTGTGGGGAGAGTGCTAAGGCCATTGCCGGAGGGTTTTTTCTGGTTTGTTTTTTCTTGGTAAAGGGAGATGTGGGCTCGGAAGGGACCAGCTCTTGCCACCCCTGGGCCATTGTGGAAACGACCAAACTAAAAAGAAGACTTTGCAGTGCAATTAAGAGTCAGTGGAGGGAAAGTGAAAATATGAGGCATAGAAAGAACTGACTGCATTCTTAAATCTTACGGGGATAAAAATATCTAGCACGGAGGCTTGGAGCCCAAAGCTCAGAGTCTGCTAACTCAGAAACAGCAAGCGTCTTCTTCAGTGGCTGTAGAAAGGAGTGATCCCGTTTCCTCCCTGTAGCAGCGTCCATGAAAATATCTATTTACCCAATACCTTGGGGGAGGGGATTAGACGAATTTGTGATTCAATCAGCTTGAAAATATTTCTGTTGAGTTTTGCCACTTTGTTTAGTTGAATTTAATTTTTAATTTTTTAGTAGCTTGTAGGCTTTAGGCATAGCCAGCAGTTGGGACATTTTGAAGGAAACGTTACTTTTGATAGGAAGCCAGTAGAAAAGGAATATAAGAAAGTGGACTAGATGCCCAGAATTTCTTGTTATGAGAACAGTTGACCATATTTACATTTAAAAAAATTTTTTTAATTGAAATTTAGTTGATTTACAATGTTGTGTCATATTTACATTTTTTTGGAATTTGTTTTTGTTTTTAAACCTGTCATACTTACACAGAGACCACTCAGGGCACCTCCAAAAAATAAAACAAAAGCACTGAGAGTCTGTCGAGAAGAATTAAGGGAAGCTCCTCTGACTGACTCAGGCATAAGATAAGAGCTGGCTGACACACTGTGGTCTTTTCTGAGTCTGCTCATTAATTAATCATTTTGGGTACACAGATGATTTCTCCTCATTACCCAGTGGGAAAAAGAATGCTGTCTGATGGGTACTGCTCCCACAGTGGCTGGGATTGTCATTATTTTCTGGCTCTGTTCACTTGATCATTTGTGAGGCTAGCCAGACGGTCTTAGTAACTTGTTGCCTTTGTTTCCCCATCCGTGAAACTGTCAGCCCCTATTTCAGGGACATCAGTGGTTTTGGTTGTCTTTTTGAGGTGTCATTCCAAATGCAAACTCAGACACCTATATTATTTGGTTTAGTAAAACTTGGAACACCCAAAGTAATGCATTTGGCAAATTGCAAATGAAAATGTCATAGGCGATGTCTGTTAAATTTTGAATTTGCATCAGCAGTACTTTGCATTTGTAGAGTCCTTTCATTTTCCCAATTAGTTTACCCTTTTTTTATCCTGTAGCCTGTTGACAGCCTGCCCCTGCCCTGACTTTCCACCTCCTCTCTGGGAGAAAGACCAGGAAGTCCCATTCTCATTTTAAAATGTTGAAAATGAGGCCCAGAAGAGATGTACACTATTCAGAGCCTAGAACTTTTGAGCTATTTAGCAAAGAAGACAAATTCCAATCCCCATCTCTTGGTTCTTAATCAAGGACTTAAGCCATTAAACCAGGCCTGGGGAAGCTACTGTCTGTAGGGCTTGGGTTCACTTTCATTTTATCCATGGGTCAAGGGCAAAGGGGTATCTGCTCATCTGATTTTGTATCTTCTTGCGAAAATCCAACAAGGCTTTAAAGAGTATTTCAGATTGTATTACGAAACAGCCTCCTCTCTCCCCCTCCCCCCTCTTCCTACTTTGGTTCATTCATTCCTTATTTTCATCTTGCTTCCCCAACTCTTTGTTAAATACCTCTGCCAACCACCAGGAGAGGTGCTGAAGATTAAAAAAAGAGAGCATGATTGCATCATTATCCTTATAACCTGAAAGGGGGGGAAATAGAAACAGATTAGTGCAATGACATTCTGTCTTCTGGAATCAGAATATGGACATCCTCTAAAAGATAAATCCTTTAAGGTGCTAACTCATCACAGAGGCTTACAAATAATTGAAATGCCTTAGTCCAGTTTCTTTGCTGCCTTACGTTACCAGTCACTGTATATCCAATTTTAGACATGGGCTCAATTGGGATCCTACGTAATTAATTAGTTTATTTGGTCAGTTAGAAAGGGATGGGGGCAGGAGCAAAGGTATAATCGTAATCTCAGGGTTTCTGGCAGAGGCAGCAAAACACCCATTTTTTGCAGTGGAAAGTGACATAGGAGTTGGTGTCTGGTGGTTGGTCCAAAGGCTTGTGAGCTTCTCTGAGCCTAAGCCCTGAGAAGACTCCAGTGTTGCATAGAAAGGTGATCTGCTTACAGGACCAGACAGAGCCATCAATCATTTTTTATTCAGCTAGTGTTTATCTTTAAAAAAGGGGGCTCCTTGGACTTCCCTGGAGACGCAGTGGTTAAGAATCCTCCTGCCAATGCAGGGGACACGGGTTCGAGCCCTGGTCCGGGAAGATCCCACATTGCCATGGAGCAACTAAGCCTGTGCGCCACAACTACTGAGCCTGCGCTCCAGAGCCTGCGAGCCACAACTACTGAGCCTGTGAGCCACAACTACTGAGCCTGCGAGCCACAACTACTGAAGCCCGCACACCTAGAGCCCATGCTCCACAACAAGAGAAGCCACCGCAATGAGAAGCCCGCACACCACAATGAAGAGTAACCCCCGCTCGCCGCAACTAGAGAAAGCCCGCACACAGCAACAAAGGCCCAATGCAGCCAAAAATAAATAAACAAAATAAATAAATTTATAAAGAAAAAAGGGGGCTCCTCAATGTCACATAGTTGCTATTAACTAGGAAAACACAGCTGTAGAGGTAGATGTGGGAATACTGACTCCTGGGTTACTAGCATAGATTTTTTTTATCGGTCCCTCCATAGCTCTGTACAGCAGGTGACGTGGCTTTCTAAACAGTAGTTTTCAGATTTGCCCCCCAGAGTCCTAAGATATGCCAGGAGCCTGGGGTCGAGAGAGGGCCTAGCAAGGAGCCCAGTGGGTGGGCGCCAGTCCTGCTTCCCTGCTTCCGCAGAATACGTTCATCTTTTTGTGATTTCTGCCACCACCGGCACTTTGCCTCTGTGCCATCTGTCACTTGTGGTTACGTTCTCATCAGAGGACGGTATGAACTACTGGTTCTGTCCCTTATAATGGTAATGCAGAAGCAGAAGTCAGTAATTGCTGGTGCAGCATCCTCCTGCCCACATGCCATAACCTATAAGCAGTGGAAGGACATGAGCAGTGATCTCCTTGTGGGGATGAAAACACCTTAGAAATTGAGAAGGTCCAAGTTCTTGCTTTGTTTTATTTTGTATAAGCCCCTCATGGATTGCGTGTATCCCGTTTGGAGAGGGATGGTGATCTATTTACACAAAATGAAGAGCCTGAAAGTTCCAACGTCATGGTTCTCTCTTTTAAAAGAAAGAAAGAAGAAAAGTATACACGATATACTGAAATAATGAAGGGGTTTGAAATTCTTTTATTGTTTTCATCCTTTCTAAGATTAGCCTGTGTGGCAGAAGCTGCCTAGCTGTAGATCAAACCCATTTCCTTTCCCTCCTGGGCGCAGGGCTCGATTGAGTTCCTAGTTCATCCTGCAGTTGGATTCAGCCCCATGACTACGTTCTGCCCCGTGGAACGTGAGCAGAAGTGATATGTGCTCTTCCAGGCCTGGCCCATCAGAACCTCCATGCAAAACTCTTTGTGCTGTTTCTCCTGTCGCTAGATGGAAGGAGATGCACACCCTTCCTCTTGGAGAAGGTGGAATGACCAGAAGGAAGGATCTGGGGTCCAGGAGTCACTCCTAGGAGGACAGCAGTGATCGTGAACTTGTGTGCACGAGAAATGAATGTCTACTGCCTTGGAGCCATTGTACAATTTAGGGCTTTGTTTGTCCCAGTAGAGCTAGACATCATAATTTCATTAGGTAATTTCATTCCTCCGAATTAGAGAATGGGATCTGCAAGAAGCACTTGAAAATTCCAAGAACGACAGAAATTCTGAGCTAAGGGGCTAGAAACTCCCCTTAGTGGATGATGATGTATGTGTAGGAACTGCACGATGATCAGCTACTGAGAAGGTTGAATAAGGCCTACCTCCCCCCATCACCCACCTTCAAGCAAGAAGTCACTGATGTTAGTGTGGTGGCTGCTTTAGGCTTTCCATTAAGAGAATCGGAGACACAACACAGCAAAGGGAGGCGGGACAGTGTGATGATTCAGAGAACCAGCTCTCGAGTCAGACTGCATGTGTTTGTACCCTGACTCTGCAGCTTACTGTGTGACCTTGAGCAAATCACCTACCTTCTCTGTGCCTCAGTTTCTTCTCTTTAATATGTAATAACAATATTTATCTCACAGATTGTTGTGAGCATTAAATGAGATACTATATAAGTGCTTAACACAGTATCTGTCACATAATTTTTCAAAGATATATTATCTATTGTCATGTTTCCCCACTTAGAACCCAAGTTACATCTCTGTAAACAGGTACAGTAGGTGGGTGCAGATGAGATGACATTGGTTTATAAATAACAGTGTTATGCCTCCTCCACCAGAATACTTTGGACAATCTATTGACAATTTTCTGTAGTTGGGCTGTACCCTGCCATTCATTTCATTCATGTTTTTTTTTTAAGACTGTACTTTATTTTATTTTATTTATTTATTTTTTAACATCTTTATTGGAGTATAATTGCTTTACAATGGTGTGTTAGTTTTTACTTTATAAAAAAGTGAATCAGTTATACATATACATATGTTCCCATGTCTCTTCCCTCTTGCGTCTCCCTCCCTCCCACCCTCCCTATCCCACCCCTCTAGGTGGTCACAAAGCACCGAGCTGATCTCCCTGTGCTATGCGGCTGCTTCCCACCAGCTATCTATCTTACGTTTGGTAGTGTATATATGTCCATGCCACTCTCTCACTTTGTCCCAGCTTACCCTTCCCCCTCCCCATATCCTCAAGTCCATTCTCTAGTAGGTCTGTGTCTTTATTCCCATCTTGCCCCTAGGTTCTTCATGACCTTTTTTTTTTTTTTTTAGATTCCATATATATGTGTTAGCATACAGTATTTCTTTTTCTCTTTCTGACTTACTTCACTCTGTGTGACAGACTCTAGGTCCATCCACCTCACTACAAATAACTCAATTTCGTTTCTTTTTATGACTGAGTAATATTCTATTGTATATATGTGCCACATCTTCTTTATCCATTCATCCGATGATGGACACTTAGGTTGCTTCCATGTCCTGGCTATTGTAAATAGAGCTGCAGTGAACATTGTGGTACATGACTCCTTTTGAATTATGGTTTTCTCAGGGTATATGCCCAGTAGTGGGATTGCTGGGTCATATGGCAGTTCTATTTGTAGTTTTTTAAGGAACCTCCATCCTGTTCTCCATAGTGGCTGTATCAATTTACAGTCCCACCAGCAGTGCAAGAGGGTTCCCTTTTCTCCACACCCTCTCCAGCATTTGTTGTTTGTAGATTTTTTGGTGATGGCCATTCTGACCGGTGTGAGATGATATCTCATTGTAGTTTTGATTTGCATTTCTCTAATGATTAATGATGTTGAGCATTCTTTCATGTGTTTGTTGGCAATCTGTATATCTTCTTTGGAGAAATGTCTATTTAGGTCTTCTGCCCATTTTTGGATTGGGTTGTTTGTTTTTTTGATTTTGAGCTACATGAGCTGCTTGTAAATTTTGGAGATTAATCCTTTGTCAGTTGCTTCATTTGCAAATATTTTCTGCCATTCTGAGGGTTGTCTTTTGGTCTTGCTTATGGTTTCCTTTGCTGTGCAAAAGGTTTTAAGTTTCATTAGGTCCCACTTGTTTATTTTTGTTTTTATTTCCATTTCTCTAGGAGGTGGGTCATAAAGGATCTTGCTGTGATTTACATCATAGAGTGTTCTCCCTATGTTTTCCTCTAAGAGTTTTCTAGTGTCTGGCCTTACATTTAGGTCTTTAATCCATTTTGAGTTTATTTTTGTGTATGGTGTTAGGGAGTGTTCTAATTTCATTCTTTTACATGGAGCTGTCCAGTTTCCCCAGCACCACTTATTGAAGAGGCTGTCTTTTCTCCACTGTATATCATTCATGTTTATTGAGCACCTGTTATGGACTAGGACCTATACTCGCTGTGGATGAAAAATAAAGAGCCCGCAGTTTAGTGGAGACAGACAACAAAGCAATACTTCTGATGCAGTGTGACAGCTTTTGGTTTTTACATGCAAGTTGTTAGCATTCTGGATGATGACTGGAAAGACCAGGGACACAGGCTTTTTTTAGGACTCAGGTCCTGCAAGTTGTGGACTGGAGGCTGGACTCGTGTGTGGCCACCATGCTTGGACGAACCCACCTACAGCTGCCTGGAACACTGTCCAACCTCAGCCAGTGAAAACACAATACTTTGGGAGTCGGGACCCAGGCAGAGGGAGATTTTGTGAAGAATGATGCCAAATTCCACTAAAGCAAATACTGACAGTCACACAACACACCACTAGTACAACAGAGAAACGCGGGAAGAACAGAGCCCTCTCAGGGATGTGTCCCCCGCAAGGGTACACCAAGGCAGCCGTCAGCACACCCGGCACACAAAAAGTTACACAAATCCGTGTTGTGTTTGATGGACGTTTGATCCATCATAGTTGGAATTTCCATCAATTTGTTGAGACCAGAAGATGGATTTGTGTTTGGTAGACCATGCTTTTGTATGTATTGCTTGTCTGATTCATCCTGAAATCAAAATCCGTCTCCCACATAAACTGTTGGCTAGAACTCCCGATCATGAAAGCCTGTTCTCTTTTTTATTCTCTGCCTCTTTGTATTCATTTCAGTTTTATAAAATCTAATGGCCCTGTGATTCCAGGAACAGTTGGTTTCTGGCTAAAAGCAAAATAGAAAACTACCCGTTTTAGTTACATAAGGTGACGTGGAGAGTACTTGCTTCTGAAGAAACTGGATCTATTTCTAGCAGGGCAGCCGGAGCGCCCTGGAGCAGAGGCACCACCTGCAGGGCTGAGGGAGAAACACACAGAGCGAGAAGCATCCAAACCTTGCTTGGCAGGAAAGACAGGAAAGGTAAAAGGGAGGTCGTCCCACAGGATAAATAGCAAAGAACTCATCAGGATCGCTTGTGAATATGCATGAGAATGCATCCTTGCAAGAGTTCTGACAAATTCCCTTCATTCCTACCTTTTGGAGTTCTCAGAACTCCAAAAGTTTATATTTTTATTTACTTTATTTTTTTCATTTTTAGAGTGTGGAGACCCTAAAATTGTCCCCCAGAGCACTTCCTGCTGAATGCTGCTGCTGACTGATTTTCAAATAAAAAGCAATGCAGCACAAATATTGTTTGTCTTGATAAGACAAAGTGAATGCCCCTGCAAACTCTGTCCGTAGGAGGCAGGGAAAGACATCCTGGCCTTGACCCACAGTTGTCACACCATTTGATGTCTGTCCTCTCCAGCAGATCTAAATATGTGGCCCACCTGCACCCACCCATCTGTTCCTGCAGAAACAGCACTGCTAGTCTAGAATTAAGAGAACTTCGACAATGAAGATTAGCAAACATTAGTTTTTCCAGATGCCATGAAAAGCGAGTTGGTCCAGAATAAAGTTCTGCCAGAATTCTTCTGTTTATACTTCGCAAGAGTATCTCGGGAAGTATAAATAAGATGTCGCCAAGATGGCGACATAGGTCATTTCACTCCCTTCACAAGAACAGCTAACATCTATTCAAGAACAGGACACTACTGGGAGAATCGTAGAACACAGGGGTGAGGCTGAAACACCCCCTGCATCACAGAGACCAAGACAGATTGCACTGGAAGGGTAAGAGGAGAAGCTACACGCTGACCACACTGCCCCTCCCCATGCCAGAGAGGTCTGACCTGAGCCTCTGGTTCCTCCAGTAGGAAAAGAGAACCCGGGGAGACATCTAGTCTCCCCCAGCATGGTGGGTCGCTTTGTGGGAGCCCCTATTCTGATCTCACACAATGGGGATCACAGGGGAATCTGTGGGGCTCAACTCCTGGGAATGTGACCGTGACAGAGAAGCGGGGAGGGGTTTGCAACACCAGGCACTTGAATCTTGGAAACGGAGTTCCTACCTGCAGAGCCCAAGTAGTAGTCCTAACCAGCAGAACCAAGTCAGGGCACACTCAGACCAGGAAAACTGGATGGTAAAGATCTGCCTGATCGGGGTCCTCATATGAGGAGTTCTGCTGGCCCCGGAGCCCGGTTTGCCCATGTCCAGCCACAGCCCCACTGCTGTGGAGGGTGCCTTCCAGCCCCATCTGATAAAAAAAACATGCTGGTGACAACTTCCGGAAGCTGTGTGCCTCAGCGACATTCAAGCTAAGAAGTAGGCAGGCAGACTGATGGCTCCCAGAGCAAAGCCACTACCAGGCCTCAGTCCACTTCAAGTTAATTTTTGTGAGTGGCATAAGATCTGGATCCAGTTTCTTTCTTTTACATATGGGTATCCAATAATCCCAGCACCATTTATTGAAGAGACTGCCTTTTCTCCATTGACTATTCTTGGCGTCCTTGTAAAATATTAGTTTTCCTAATTCGATTGCTTTGCAGATATTGAACCATCCTTTCATCCCAGAGATAAATCCCTCTTGATCATGGTGAATGATCCTTTTATTTTTTTTTTTTTTTGCGGTACGCGGGCCTCTCACTGTTGTGGCCTCTCCCGTTGCGGAGCACAGGCTCCGGACGCGCAGGCTCAGTGGCCATGGCTCACGGGCCCAGCCGCTCCGCGGCATGTGGGATCTTCCCGGACCGGGGCACGAACCCGTGTCCCCTGCATCGGCAGGCGGACTCTCAACCGCTGCGCCACCAGGGAAGCCCGAATGATCCTTTTAATGTGCTGTTGAATTTGGTTTGCTAGTGTTTTATTGAGAATTTTTGCATCTATATTTATCAGGGATATTGGCCTGTAGTTTTCTTTCCTAGTATCTGGTTTTGGTATCAGGATAACGCTGGCCATGTAAAAAGAGCTTGGGAGTATTCCCTCCTCTTTCATTTTTGGGAATAATTTGAGAAGAATTGGTGTTACTTCTTCTTCAAATGTTAGGTAAAATTCACCAGAGAAGCCATCTGGTCCTGGGTTTTTCTTCATTGGGAGGTTTTTGATTACCGATGCCATCTCCTCACTAGTAATTGGTCTTTTCAGATTCAGATTTCTATCTTCTTCCTGATTCAGTCTTGATAAGCTGTATGTTTCCAAGCATTTTTCCATTTCCTCTTTATTTTCTATTTTTTTATATATCTATGAGAAAATGATGTTAGCTTAACCTTTTGTGGTAATCATTTCACAGTATCTGTAAGTCAGACCATCATGCTGTACACCTTAAACTTACACAGTGATGTATGCCAGTTATTTCTCAATTAAACTGGGAGGAAATGTATACTTCCCTTAAAGGTGACCCATCTTTCTTGGACAGACCTGATTTGAAATATTCTGTGCACCATGCTATCTGATCACGTTTCTCATACACTCGGCCACACATCAGCTGCTGTTCCTTTAGCTTCATTTACATTTACTCTCTAGGGGCAAAGTAGGGTTTATTCGCTGATTTATGCATCTTGTCAGTACCTATCTTTTGGGCATCTGCTATCGTGCCACGAACAGGAGACACGGCAGATGTAAGAAGATACTTTTAAGAATGTCACCGGGAAGTTCAACAGCCAGCGTTTAGTCGCACCTTGAGGAACATCCCTCTCTTCTTCACCTGAGGATCCTCAGAGCCAATAGGAACGGACGTTTGTTGAAGCATCACAGTGTAGCAGTAACTGTGACAGATTCAGGGACGTTAAGGTGCAGCCCTTGTTTCTAGAGTATTTAGAGTTAAGTGGAAGACAGGGCACAGGGGACAGGGTAGACATGCACGTAAATATCATTCATAGCCAGCCTCAGGAAGTGCCACGGAGAGAGATCCAATGCACGTGCATGTGAGCACACACCACACACACACACACACACACACACACACCCTTTACTGATGAGAAAACCAAAGCAGAGAGAGGAAGGGCACGGAGCTTAGCAGCAGCAGGCTACATTGTCAAGCTGACATTTTGAAGAGCTTCAGAGATCACTCTCTGTGGAAAGAGCAAAGCGTAATCACATGACAAAATACATTTCTGTACGGAAAAGATCCTTTTGAAACTCCTGGAGGCACTGAACCTATCTCAGCTCTCCTTAGGGCTTCCGTTAAGTGGGTGCCTCCTTTAGGAAATCAAATGGTAGGAGACTTGTGGAATACACCTTAGGTTTATTGTGGGTCTTGTTTTGGCTTTGGGGTTTCCATGAATTAATTGTCTTTTACCCAGAGGTTGGTTGAAGTGTAGCATTAGGTTAACTTTGTGCTCAAGAATTCCAGGGGTGCTCATTGCTAACTGGCTTTTCACAGCAATGACATTTAAGGCCTGGATGTTCTGTGTTGGTACAGCGGATACACACGCATCTTGTTGGTTTAAAAAAAAAAAAAAAACCAGGGAAGGAATGTAGACTTTGATCAATGTTTGTAGGAATCAGAGTAGAGAGAATGGAAGAGAGGATGGTTGGACCACCCCCGTGCTTGACCTTCATGCCGGTGCAGATGCTCATTAGGCTTGAGGAAGATCCGGGGAAGGTCAGCCGCACACATAGGTGACCCTCAAGGAGTGGCATTTACCTGGATGAATCAGTGCCTTGCAATCCAACATCTAGACCTCCCCTGATTTCTCAGCACAGTGAGAGTAGGTCTTTTGGTCAGAACATAATCCCATTAATCAACAGGGAGAAAGCCAATTTTATTAATTTATAAAGAAATGTGTAATTATCCAGTGAGCTTATGTTTGCTAAGCTTCCTAGTCTTTCCCTTTAGTCAAAAATACCTGAAAAGGCAGACTCTAATCAGGAGATTGCTTGGAATCAGAGCAAGAGGCGGGAATGGGCTTATTTTAATGGTTGCTACCATCAAGCTGTGATGGGTAGTCTGAACTCTTCACCTCCATTGCAGGTACATACCTGCCTCAGTCCATGGTCATGGTCAGTGGGCCAAGACTCTGTGCCCCCCTGACAGTGCTGGGAGGCACTGCGTGCTCTTCTTTACACGTCCCGTGCTGATTGACTCCACACTCACCCTCACAGGTGTGTTTCTTCTTTAGAGTATTAATACAAACAAACCTCTATCTTCTTACATACTGGATTCCCCAAAACATGGTACTTATTTGCAAAACTTGATCCATACACGCACATATTTCTATTCCAGGGAGATTTAAAAATACATTAATATTTATATAAACAGGTATATAAAAATATACAAAATCCCTCATTACACCTAATCTTTTAGTCACAGTTTCTGATGCTATATTACTAGCGTTCCATATAGTTCTTTGACTTTTGTTGTTTCCTTTCATAACTAAACCCAAACAGTGGACAAGCTAGAGTTCAATAAGCAGCCGGTTGGCCACTTTGGCTCCATTTAACGGGTACCATCTTCGTCTCATCTCACCTGTGTTACTGTTGTGAGATCTTCATTTTTATCACTAGTTGCTTCAGGTGCATTTTATCATTTAACATCTATTTTTGTGAATAATAATAGGAAAGTGCCAAAGCTACTCCAACAACGAAACACCGTTCTATAGTAGACAAACATAGTGATTCAACTCAAACTTGACTTTGGCTAGAAGTCATGGCCGCAATGCAAAGCTGAAATTAATTGTGTGAGCATCTATCTTTCGCATGCAAAAGGCCATGTCACCGTATGTTATATTGAGAGTATAATGTATTTTTAAAAGTTAAATGTAGGAATGTTAGGGTTGTTTATACCCTCTGTCAGATTATAGTTAGATCTTGTGGGGGAGGGAGAGCGGAAGGCATTTTGCTTATTTTAGTAAATTCAATAAATAGTGAATGCCTGCTAGGTATCAGGCAACGTGCTAGGCATCTATTTTCAAGTTCTAAGTAGTGGTAGAACGAGGGGAACACCCCCTCTCTCGCGCCCTTACATATGCTTACAAATCATCGTTTTGAAGTCATTTTAAAATCTCTTTAGACCAGGGGAGCATGTTTTGAAAACATTTTACAATTAAGGTATTTAATCAGAGTGGAGAGGAGAATAACTGTATTTAACACAGAAATAAAAACATGCATTCCATTCTGCTATAATACTATCATATGTATTTCTAAGACTCCCCATGCGAGGCAAAAATCACACAATAAAAACCACAGAGCTTATGGGAGAAGTGGCGTGATGCATGCGGCACTCCAGAAGTTCATCAGTGATATGTCATACAGAAAAGGTGGGAACCTGCTAGAGACAGCACAGTTAAATGGTGAAGAATAGTTACCCTAAAAGCGACCTGAAATGTGCTTGTGGAAGTGGGTGTAAGAAGGGTTGGAGCTTGTGAGTTACTGAGAGGTGGTAGAAGGATGATCTGTAATCAGATGGAAAGCTGTAACCGTGACATGGATGACAAGGACTCATCACACAGGGAAATCCAGGGTAGCTGGTAGATGCTTGAAGGGTGTGCCTGTGTGCATTTTGCATATCCCTACCCGGCTCAGTTCTTCGTTCACTGAGCGCAGTGTTCCTCACGCTTTTCACTACTGACATTTGGTACTGGATAATTCTGTGTTGTGGTGGGAGAGCTGTCTTGCTCATTGTAGGATAATCATCAGTATCCTTAACCTCTACGCGCTAGATGCCGGTAGCAACCCCCGCCCAAGTCATGGCAGAAGCGTCTTTGGACATTGCCATATGGCCTCTGGGGGGCAAAATTGCCCTGATTTAGAACTGAGTGTTTCTCACAGGCAAAATTGCGTATATGCAAATGGGAAATTTTGTGATATATCAGTCATGTTGGAACAAGTTCATATTTTCAAAGCAAGTGTGATAGCAAAAATGGCTGTGTTTCATTACATTTAAAATAATGAATTTCTGATTTAAATGTGAAGGAATCATTTGGGTTTTAAAAACTGAACTGTTTCATGTTGAATACAACACAAAGGTGAAGATGAATTAAAAATAAAAACAGGATACAATTTAATATCCATAGAAAATAAAGACATATGGCAATAACAATTGGAGTTAAAACTGATTTAACGAAAACAGTTCAATAAAATGTGGAACGTACATTTAATGTAATTAAAGTATTTTAAATTAGCAAGCATATAATTTACATATCTAGTTATGAACCTCAGAAAGTGTTCAATTTATCCAAGACAACCACAATAATAAACAAAGATGTTAAGCAAGGGAAAAAAAGAGTGCTATTAATTTAGAAACAGTCCAGTGACAATGTATATTTCATAGTCTTTTAATATATTTGGTTTAAATTATAGGTTAGGAGATATCTTTTTTAAATAGCCTTTGTATTGGTTTTATAAGTAATTTGAAAAATTACATTTTGATTTTCAACATTTATGCCAACTTTCTGGTATATTTCTACAGCCAGTTTATACTTTAACAATGAACAATAATGAGAAACTCTTAACTGCTTCTTCTTCACAGTTGCCAGTGAAATCACTGTAATTTGTCTTTTGTGTAAGGAACTGGGTTTTCCTCATGCAAAAAAAAAAAAAAAATCATTTCCAGTAACTTATTTGGTGCTGGGCAAGTTGAAGTAACGGAAGGTTTAGAAGAAAAGTTTATAAAGTATATTGTTATGGAAGAACCACCTCTTAGTCAAGGCAATTATCTGAAATTTGGAAGTCATGTGTTCTCCTTCCTAATGAGCATAATATGTACGCTTTTTTCAACATGAAAGAAAATGTATTGCAGAGAAAGAATTTTCCAGTATTTGAAGAGGTAGACACTGCACTGAAACCATAACATTCTAGATGTGAAAGAAAGGGTGTATTAAATACTAAATTATTTTTATTAACGATGCTCAGGGCTTGAATTTTTAATTTTTCTGAGCAGGACCTGTGTCTTCCCATCTTATACTACTGCTTCTCTTACAAAGTCAGAACAAGCTGTAAAGCTAATTAAACCTGTGCATCATGTCAGCAAGCCATTGATTTGTTTTTTGGTTTGATTTCTAGTTTTTTAATTATTGAATTAATTGTCTCCTTACTCTGTGTGAAAATACAATCTTGAGATAAAGTTCAAAACACAGCTTTTTATTTTTCATAGCCATTATTTGGTTTCTTTTTCAGAGCAGGTAGAGAAAATAATATAAGAATTACTCTTAAGCATACCCACCCTTAATTTAGTTCGTTTGTGTCTAAATTACACTATTTGGCTTTTATACAGCATAAGAATGCTTTTTGTCAGCTCTTGTTTGTCTTGTGCCATTTGCTCCAATGACAATACCCACAGGGCAGCAATCTTGTGCCCAGGAGATGGATTTTAATGAGTCGGCACACAAGCCACCAGATGGCTCCCTCCGGTTTTTAAATCTCCACTTGGGTAAATAAATTGACTTGCCCTGAAAAAACGACTTACGTAAATTTTGAATAATGCCCCAAAGTCACAATATGAGCAGGTGTTCATAGTTTCAAGCTGAAATGCTGTGTGTAGAGCTGTCAGGGGATGATTATACAAGATCCTCAAGATGGTTTTACCACATGCATCGTGACTTATCTTCTTCATTGACTTTTCTTTTTGATTTTTTTTTTCATTCAAAGTTGAAATGCCTCATAGCTTGTTTCTCTTTCTCCCTTTTCCCTTCTGAATGTATGGTGCCTTAAGGCTCTCATAACTGGCCCTAAGCCTTCCGAAGATGTTGGAGTTCACACGCAAAGTGGAATGCGGAAGTTGTGTTGCTCATCTGACATCAGTATTCTCTGCTGACCTTGCCTACTTGCTTCCCAGAATCCTCACAATTGGGCAGTTTCACATCTGCCAAGAACTCCAAAACCCGATGGGATAGATTCTTTAATCAAAACGAGGCAAGGGAAAGGGATAATGGGATTGTTTTTTTTCATTGTGGTAACAACACTTAACATGTGATTTACTCTCTTAAATTTTTAAGTGCACGGTAGAGTATCATTAACTATAGGCACAACGTTGTACAGCAGATCTTCAGCTGAGTAAGTTCTAGCTTTTTGATAACAGCCATTCTAACAGGTATGAGGTGATATCTTATTGTGATTTTGATTTGCATTTCCCTGAGGATTAGTGATGTTGAGCACCTTTTCATATACCTGTTGGCCATTTGTATGTCCTCTTTGAAGAAATGTCTGTTCCAGTCATTGGCCCATTTTAAAAATCTGGTTATTTGGTGTTTTTCCTATTGAGTTGTAGGGATTCCTTATATATTTTGGATATTAACCCCTTATCCAGTAAATGGTTTGCAAATATTTTCTCCCATTCCGTATGTTGCCTTTTCATTCTGTTGCTTGTTTCCTTTGCTGTGCAGAAACTTTTGAGTTTGATGTAGTCCCACTTACCTATTTTTGCTTTTGTTGCCTGTGCTTTTGGTGTTATATCCAGGAAATCATAGCCAAGACCATTGTCAAGGAGTTTCCTCCTATGTTTTCTTCTAGGAGTTTTAAGTTTCAAGTCTTAAGTGTAAGTCTTTAATTCATTTTCAGTTGATTTTTGTGTAAGATGTAAAATAAGTTGTCTAATTTCATTCTTTTGCATGTGGATATCTAGTTTTCCAATCCATTTGTTAAAGAAACTATCCTTTCCCCATTGTGTATTCTTGGTACCCTTGTGGAAGATCACTTGCCATATATATGTGGGTTTATTTTTGAGTTCTTGATTCTTTCCACTGATCTACATGTCTAGCTTTATGCCAGTACCATGCTGTTTTAATTACTGTAGCTTTGTAATATATTTTGAAATCAGGAAATGTGACGCCTCTAGCTATGTTCTTCTTTCTCACGATTGCTTTTGCTATTTAGGGTCTGTTGTGGGTGTATGAATTTTAGGCTTGCTTTCTCTCTTCCTATAAAAAAGTGCCATTGAGATTTTGATGGCAGTTGCATTGAATCTGTAGATGACATTGGGAAGTATGGACATTTTAACAATATTAAGTCTTCCAATCTATGAAGATTGGAAGGATGTATTTCTATTGTGTTTTCTTTAACTTCTTTCATCACTAGTTTGTAGTTTTTAGCATACAAGTCTTTCACCTTCTTAGTTAAGTTTATTCCTAAGTATTTTATTCTTTTTGATGCAATTGTAAATGGGATTGTTTTCTTAACTTCCTTTTTGGATGGTTCATTATTAGTGTATAGAAACACAACGGGTTTTCTTTTTTGTCATGGTGTTGTGTTTTTTAACTTTTTTTTAATTGAATGAAAGATTTTTTTTAATTCTATAGTGCTTTACAATTTTCAAAAGTTTTAGACACATGGTTTCATATAATCCCATAATAACCCTTTTTTTGGTCCCCTACTCCTGCATTGCCCCTGCCCCCTTCCCTCTCCCCACTGGTAACCACTAGTTTGTTCTCTGTATCTGTGAGTCTGCTTTTTTCTGTTTTATTCACTAGTTTGTTGTAATTTGTTGGTGTATAATTGTTCATAGTGGTCTCTTAGGGTCCTTTTTACTTCTGTGGCATCAGTTCCATCAGTTGTAATATCTCCTCCAGAGTTTCTCGTTGAAGATTCACCCTGAGAACTGTTGAGAGTTTCACTCTTTTCATAGACGCACCACGCAAGGTCTCACAGTGCGGATCGTAGTAATGAAGAAATCCGTGAGGAGAAGTTCACCTAATGTTTCTGTGATCACCTGATGTGAGGCAGGGAGGAGTAAGCAGGCTGAATTGAGCAAGAGGACTCATCCATAATCCTCTTTCCTTTTTAGGTTTAGAACTACTTTGTATTGACATTACCCAAAACCACTCGCCAGAAAACACTAGGAACATAAAAAGAACTAACCACTAGCACTGACCCTCTGCCTCCTCTGTCAATCTTACTCCTCCTTCTTCAGTGAACGGGTTTTATTTAGCAAGTCTCTCTTGCAGTTATCCTAGGGCAAAACCTGTGTATAACACTCTGTTAGCGCTTACAGGAACCTGAAAATAATTACCCGTTCCAGTCTTTTGATTCCAGTCTTCTGGGAAGTATGGCTGAGAAATCTACATGGGAGTGCTTTAAAGCACATCTCAAATTTTAGTGCACATCGGAAGCACCTGGAGATTTTGTTAAAACAAAGATTTCTCGGCCCCACCTTCATTCTGATTCTGATTCAGTAAACCTGGGTGGGAAAAGGGGGCATGAACTTGCATTTCATTGAACTCCCGGGTGATACTGATGCTGCTCTTCCAACGGTTCCTCTTTGAGTAGCAAGACCTTCCAGAACACGCTTCTAATATCAGTTGTTGTCACCTCTAAGGAGAAATGCTTTTGAAGATGAACAACAGAGCGATGCTACAGCAAACCATTTGCAATCTGAACCGTGCGTGATTGTATGTGACTTGAGACTTATGACTTCAATTAGGGTGTAAGAAACCCAACTTGGTCCATCTCCAGAATTCCTAGCAAAAAATAACTCTTGGGGTTTCAATGAGAGAAGAGGAAGGGCACTGGACCATCACCTAGAGAATGCCCCTACTGGTTTTGTCTTCACTTATACCTAGAAGAAGATGATTGAGACAAATCTCAAGACATGGTCCCATTAATAACACAGAAGAATGGATGCCTGTTGTTGAACATGGAGAGACGGGATGAGTGATGAGAAACATGGCAAGTCTGTGACCTGCTGCCTCTAACCAGTCATTTCAAGGCATTCTTACTAATCTTTCGATGCAGCCATTACTTAATGGCAATGAGACCCAAAGGTGATGCCTTAGATAAGGTGACTGCTGACAAATTCTCTAATCTCCACTAAACACAGATCCATTGTCCCAAACCACTGGCTGGCACAAAGCCCTGATTGTCTTAACAGGGATTTGACATGGAAATGGGAGACTTTCAAGCCTTTTTTTTTTGAGAAGCCTTCATTTCTGAGAATGAAATGCTGCAATGGAGAAAAATGTTTTTTCTCTTGAATGGCCCTGAAGAATCAGTAAGGATTTCTATCTAAGACTTTTCAAGTCTGTGGAAAGGTGGTGGTTCTTGACAGGTTACGCTGAGGAGTCTATTGTGTGTGCAATCATCCTTCAGTATTTTCAGCCTTAGAATCAATTGCAGCCCAAAGATGTACTCCGAACCATGCTTGTGAGTAGTTCTCTGAAGCCAACAGCAGCACACCTATCTTCTGGAATTTATTAATTCATTCAACAGAGATCTTTGGTGAGACTCTGTGAGATCATATAACATAGGCCTTGACTCATGGGGCTCGCTATGTTTGGCTGAGGTATAGATATATGTACACAAATAATTACAGGTTGGTTAAATGACATCACGTGAGTAACAGACATTGGGCCATCCCCAGTACGCTTGGGAAGTGTCCATGATGGAGGAGCTGGTGTCGCCAGGGGAGGTGCAGGTGAGCAGAGCCTGGGAGGAGGGTGAATTTGCCTGGCACACCGGGATCTTCAGAGTCAAGGGAAAAGTCTGGAGAAGTATGCACATATGCACAGGGGACAGAGACCACGTTGCAACGCATGTAGCCTCACTGCCTACCCCGGCTTCTGGCACATTTCAGTCGCTCAATAAGTAATTTGAGACCAATCACAATACATTTTCAGACAGTACCTTTTCTCATCCTCACTGCGAGTGAGAAGTCTCTCTGCTTCTGTCTCCCTCCACATCCAGGTTATGAAAATACCTTCTAGAACTCCATACGGGGAAGAATGCAATTCATCAGAAGAGGAGTGTTAGGGAAGATCATTTATCACTCAATATTGCACTGTTGGTCGCAGGTCAAAATCTGGGATCCATGGTGTTGACGGCTCAGAGCTCAGAATTGAATGTTGCCTTCTCTAGCCACTAATCATTCATATATTTGTTCATTCATTCATCGAAAAATATCTCCTGAGCATCCACTAGGTGACAGTCCCTTTCTAGGCATCAGGAATACAGCAGTGAACAAAGTAGACAGGACCCTGCACTCACAGAGCTTCTTCTCTAGTAGAGGGAAACCCAGAAATCAAGTCAACACATAAATGTTCAAGGTCCATGTAGATAGTGATGAGTGTTATGAAGATCTGATCGGAAATGATGGTGGGAGATGGTAGGTGTGGGTGAACCCAAGACTTCCTTCCTGCAGACAAACACTTGTATTGTTATAGATACAGTACTCAACTCTGCACGTCAGAAGTACCAGTGTAGACTTAACATTCTGTAACAGAAGTTTTTTTTTTTGTTATTTTTGTTTGTTTGTTTGTTTGTTTTGCTGTATGTGGGCCTCTCACTGTTGTGGCCTCTCCCGTTGCGGAGCACAGGCTCCGGACGCGCAGTCTCAGCGGCCATGGCTCACGGGCCCAGCCGCTCCGCGGCGTGTGGGACCTTCCCGGACTGGGGCACGAACCCGCGTCCCCTGCGTCGGCAGGCGGACTCCCAACCACTGCACCACCAGGGAAGCCCCAGAAGTTTTTATAGGAGTTAATTAAACCTGTTGCTGGTCTTGAAGTGCAACGGGTTGTGTACCTGGAGAGACCCCGGGTTTACTGATCTCAGAGGCGCATTAAGAAGTTGTTGGAGAAGCAGTTGCAGAGCAGAGTGAATTGCTCTGTACAGCAGAGGGAGTGAGAAATGGGAGAAATGCAGGAGAGAGGAGCCTGGAGGCCAGAAGCCTGTGAGTAGGAGGAACTGGTGAAAGACTAGGACCTCTGCTGACGGGTGGGATGGGGGAGAACTTCAGCGTGGCAACATAGCTGTTTTGTGAGGAGTTACTTCTTTATTGTTGTCTGAGCAGATCGAGAGGTGAACTCGCTCCTCTGTGGGTCCTTCAAAACCTCAGGTGATTCTCATTGCTCACTGATGCTTTTCTGTGGCTGGACTCTTGGGTAAATTCAAAGATGGGCTGAGTTCCATGTCCAGGCTGGCAATGGGCTATGACAAAGCCTGATCAGGGGACACAGGAAATGGAAGGTAGCAGGAGCCGCTGACATCTGGGTTGCATTTTAATGTAATCCCAAAGAGGTTTGAAATTAGCACAGATTGTAAAGTCATCTCCTGGAAGTAACAGAAATGTGTTCTTCGTTACCCTCATCTGGAGGTGGAGAAAATGGCCCTTCCTAGAAGCGTTGTGAGGAATAGCCAAGGGCCTGGCACGTTTTAGTAGTTACGGGCCGAACGTTTGTGTCCCCCCAGACTCACGTTGGAATCCTGACTCCTAATGTGATGGCATTAGGTCGTAGGATCTTTGGGGAGGTAATTAGGTCATGAGGGTGGAGCTCCACGGGCGAACTGGTGCTTCTTAATCTATAAGAAGAGACAGGTGAGAGCTCGCTTCCTTTCTCTCTGTTCTCCACCTTATGCGGACACGGTGAGAAGACTGCTTCCTGAAAACCAAGAAACAGCCTCACCAGGCATCAGATCTGGCAACACCACGATCTTGGACGTCCAAAACTGTGATCAATGTTTGTTGTTTAAGGCACCCGGGCTACAGTGTCTTGTTGCAGTGCTAGCGAACTAAGACAGTAACCATTCTATTTGACAGATGGTGGTTTCCTCCCCCGCTGCCTGCCAAGGGATTTGGACCAGGTGCACGCTAAGGGTTTTATTTAAAATTGACAAAGCTGTAAGTTAAAAATACTTGTCCTTACTGAGTTTCCAATATTATGGCAGAAACAAGAAATGTAATCATGGGAATGAATGCAGTCTGTCAGGGACCACTTGAAACAAGAGTGAAAAATTAGAAAACAGAGTAAACAGTCAATAAATATTATTTAAGAGTAACAGAATATTGGAAGTTTAATAGCATTTCTCTAATGGCCATATAATAGGGGCTCTTGAGACAGGTGAAAAACTGGGTGGGCTGGAACTTGAGTAGACTGTGGATGGGGAAAAGGTAGAAAGGAGAGTGTTGTAGAGTCTGTGGTGGGAGAAAAAGCTTAAGTACAGGCATGTACTTAAGCTGAAGCTTCCAGGGCATCATCTTGTGGGTTTACACGTGTGTGTGCCCTCACATCTTCTTAATTAAGCCATCTCACTGAGTCACACTTAACTCATTTAGAGTTTATGATTATTTGGAAAGAGATGGCCTACAGTTCGGAAGAAAAGAGAATTATTAGGTGTTAGAACAGCCTAAGCAGGACAATTGTAGAATTTTAGCTCTAAAAAGGAAAGGGTGGGGCACCTATAGCTCAGAGAGGTTAAGTAGCTTCCCTAACCTCACACAGCTGGTCAATGACAGACCCAGAACTAATTAAAGGCATCAGTTTCGGGGTATCTCAGAAAGAAGGGGAAGGTTATCTACATAAGGAAACAAATGATTAAAAATACCAACAGGGGTATCAGTTACATAAGAGCATGCTGTGACTGCAGTACAGTAAGTCCCCTACATACAAACAAGTTCCCAGAGCACTTTGTAAGTCCAGTTTGTTCGTAAGTCCAACAAAGTTAGCCTAGGTACCCAACTAACACAACTGGCTATATGGTACTGTACTGTAATAGGTTTATAATACTTTTCACACAAATAATACATAAAGAATAAACACAAAAAATAAAACATTTTTGATCTTACCCGACAGTACCTTGAAAAGTACAGTAGTACCAGCTACATCACTGTTGCTTTTATGCTTGCTCCCAGATGTCCTGGGCTTGAACTAAAGGTATTGTACTGCTGTACTCCATACAGCACTATACAGTAAAGTACACAGAAGCGCAAGCACTTGTACAGGATGCACGCACATGACAGCGTATGCCAGACACGTGAACCAACTTACACGATTGGACATACGAAAACGTTCGCATCTTTGAAAGTTTGCAACTCGAAGGTTCGAGCGTAGGGAACTTACTGTATAGCACAGGGGGACCTGTGTCTTTTGGTACAGTTTAAGCTCATCCTTTATCAGCCTGTATATTTAAGAAGCAAGAGCTCTGTGGGCAGCACAACTGCTCCGTAAACTGAAAGTAATTTTTTCTACTAAAATACACCATATATTACCATGTTTGTGTCCCTGAGGTAGTCTTAATGCACACAAGCAAGGTTTTAAAATGGATTTCTGGGTTTGTACCTTTTTATCCTCGGTCATCTTTTACTTTAAAAGTATAAGGAAAATGGCATCCATGTATACAGAGAAGCGACCCTATGGTTTGGTGTTTGTGTTCTGGGGTTTTTCGAGTCTCTGAGAGGGTTCTGTAGTAGTCACATCGCTTCCTCAGGGTTTTCCTCTGCTTGAGCTGTATTACAGCTATACCTCCGCATCTTTGGGTATAAGAATGGAGTGTGGTTGCTGGACAAAAACAGAACTTTGTCAGTCCGCTTTAAAGAAGGCAGCTGAGTACACGGTCACAGACGCTGAGAAGTTCTTGCATATTTAAAGGCTGTTTGGGGAACTGTTAGTACTTTGAAGAGCTCGGTACCTGGGATTTTAGGAGATGTTCCTTCTGCCTTAAAAGGAACAAAGCCCTGCCCAGTCTTACTCCTCAGGACCTTCCCTCGGGTCTAAGAGGTGACTAATATGCTCCATCTGTGTCCCAGCTTCTGCCACCCGAGTTGCTTGATGTAATTGTGGAAGTATTAAAGGCATGTTTCCCTCTATCACAACTTTCTTAAAGATTTAAATTTGTTGAATAATAAGTAAGCACATTTGTCCAGCAGTTTGCAGTAGAAAAGTGTCCCTGCCGTGTTTCTTTTGAGCCACGTGGTTGGGGGGCGGCCCCTCGGACCCACAGTCCTCTGTCCGTGAGATCAGCTTGCAGATGCCTGTCCTGGCTCCCCACCAGGTTGCCGCGGGCTGAGTGAGAAATGCATGTGAGAGCACTTTGCGGTCAGGACTGTGGAAATCCTCACCAATGGAAGGCATTAGTATGTTCCTGTGTGATGGGATCTCAAAGCTCCTGTACATCTCAGCTCAAAACTAGGGTGTTTTCACAACAAGGTCCTACTGTATAGCACAGGGAGCTATAGTCAATATCCTGTGCTAAGCCATAATAGAAAAGAATATGAAAAAGAATGTATATATATGTATAACTGAACTACTTAGCTGTACAGCAGAAATTAACACATTGTAAATCAACTATACTTAAAGTGAATTTTTAAAAAGTAGGGTGTTTTCTTCCTAAACAAAAGGACATGAAGTAGTCATTTTAAAGAGAGAATAAATGTAACCTCAACCCAGGTATATGTGGATCTAGCTCATAGGCTGGTGGTTGCCAGGGGTGGGGGCATGAGGGGTGGGAGAAATGGGTGAAGGGATTCAAAAGGTAAAGAGAAGAAAAATAATGGTGCATTACTGAGCAACGAAAAACAAAAAGAAATTGTTTGGTTAAAAAAAAAAAAGGTACTTAAAATGCCTGAGCCCAGAGGGTCTTGTTCACAGTAGCTAAATTTCATGATTTGATTATTACCTCCTAAATTATAGTGCTACACCAACATTGAGTATTGCAGTGTATCCTAGCTTTGGCTATGTCTTTTTGTTCAAAAAAGTCTATCAAAAATATATGAACGTATAAATGCTTTGAGCAGTTGTGTAAAGACTTAACAATGCTGCAGAAACGAAAATATACTGACCCTTGAATACAAGGCATTTTCTTTTTTTTTAAAGGCATTTTCTTAAATAACACACAGCTTTAAAGAGTACTTACTTGGAACTTCATCTCACCATCTTTGAAACTAGAGAGGGTTTAAAATTGTAAAATATGCTATCAGTTGTAGAGAGGAAATTAATTTTAAATAGAATGTATAATTCGGATAGGTTCATCTTTAAAAAATAGAATATGACATTAAATAACTTTGTCAAAGTCAACTGATAGTGACTCAGTGTTGACATTCAAATGCTAATTTTGACCTCTGTCAACTTTGCTTCCTTTTAAGAAATTAGAAGCTACACTGTGAAATTTATGTTCAATTTTCCTTGTTTAAAAAATTTCTTAAGTATGAAAAAGTGGAATATATAGTGAGCAAATCATGCTTCCTGTGTTCTGATGTCTTTCCAGATTGCTTATCAAGAGGTAAACAAATGATTTCACAATTACCTCATACTTAAGTGTAAAATTTGTAAATATACGTACGAGGCAATAATAAATTAATATACTGAAGTGTCAGATAAATTGCCAACTGTTGTGGAGGTATCTTGGTTGATGGAGTAAACTACCTTAAAAACGGGATATTTCTTGTTATTCTCAGTAAAAAGGGATAATATAACTCATACTGTAATTTTTTTACTCCAATGGAAGTATCTTTTGAATTTAGAAAAATTTTCCATTTATAAAATACAATAACAAAAAGGCACAACTGCAAAAAAGAGTAAAAATGTAACCTCAACTCAGGTATATTAACCCAAACATAATTAAAACTTTTTTTCAAAGGATATTCATCCAGAGTAGTTTGTAATCAGACAACTTTTAACTATTCCCTTAAAAAGTCATAAGTGCCCGCTGGCAATGTCAGTTAATACTTTTGTCTTCTCAGTATTCGTCTTCTCTCGTCTTGGAGTCTAGCAGGTAAAATTAATATCATAAGACATGTCTACAGCTGTTCTGAGAGGGAAGGAATAGAAAGGATTTCAAAACGGGTCATGCTTTCCTAGCAGATTAGGCGCTGACGAATAGTATGGTGTTTGTATAGACCATTTCTCTTTTTAGGGAATATTCCTGATTCACCCATGTTCAAGGTCAAAACCATTTTAATGTACTTCTGAGTACTTTTAGTATCAGAGACACGTGCTCAAAATAACATTTGCTATGGAGGATTTCCAATTTTGTTCCGCAGTCGTTGACCATAGCAGGATGAAATTTTGAAATTGGATGTTGTGTATATTTAAAGTGATTTTCCCCCCACAAAAATCTTAACATTTGTTTTTCTTTAAATCCCATTGTTTACATAACATATTTACAGGCAATGCTTAAAATCTTCAAGAAAAAATAAATAGTAATTTTTCTACTCTGCCCACAGATGTATTGCAGATACATTGGAAAGGAATTCTCGGGGTGGAAGTCTTCAGTATTTCATCCCTATGCACATGCTATATGCTTTTCCTAGCTAATAAATAGTTCGTCAGGATTTTTACTTAGTTTATAAAATGGAACTGATGACATTTAATGTCATAAAGGGAATACTGAAGGCTAATAGAAAATAGACTTACATACAGTCAACATTAATTAGATCCAGTTCAGCAGAATTCAGAGAGACGTGTCCTGAAAAACAATTCTACAGAAGCCACAATCAGAGCATGTTATTAGAGTACTAATTATTTATAGACCTCCTGTTACAGAGCAAAGCTGTGCTAAGCACTTTATATTATTCACTAAATCCTCACACCCATTCTGCGATGGCTGGGGAAGCTGAGACTTGGAGAGAAACGTGACTTGCCTGAGTGATACAGCTTGGATTTGTTCTCAGTCTCCCAGGTCCCAAGCTTTACCTACGATGACTGGTTTTCCACAAAGGGGAAGGTTTTGAGTTCCCAGTTCCCACTTTTGTTTCCACCAGAATAGCTGAAAAAAAAAACCTTTTTGCGCTTGTTTTTGCATCCAGGTGAAAGGCCACTGGAACCAAGTTTCCTCTGGGCTGTACTCCTGACCACCTAAGGCCAAGGTGAAGGGCAGTTGTGTTAAATTCAAGCCCCTGACAGCCCTGCCTATGATCACATCCATACCCTCCTTCTCTGCAGTCCTCTGGCCGTTCTACCCAGGGCCTCTGTAGCGTGCGAAAGGCTGTGGGTCATGGGGCCCAAAATACCAGCATCTGGGGCTTTGCTGTTTTGTAAAAACTTATTACCCAAGGAAGGGAAGCAAAAATCAGGCTCGTTCTGATTACCGTAGGCTACAACTTAAAGCCTTCTGCAGACTTTTCAAAATAATCCCCTTCAAGCCCAGAAATGTTAGGAAGATAAAGACTGGAAAACATCCAGCCAGGATCTGTGTGTCATCTGAGGTTAAGTAATCATTGAGGACAAAGAAGCTGTCACAAGTCTGTTCTGATATTCGAGATTTCTTAAAATCTTGCTTCAAGTAGCTTTTTTACTGACAGCATGTGAATGTCTAAGCAATCTGTATGTGGAGATTGGTACTGAGGTTGTGTACGAGGTGTATGGCCCATTGTATTTTATAGAACAAGCATAATCACTGGGTTGATAAAACGTTCAGAGGCAGAAGTTACACACACTGGGATGAGGGTGTTTTGAGGTCACACTCTTCCGTACCATGTGGGGGCCCCCGAAATACATCCCAGCCTTAAACACAACTCTCAACATCACGGCAATGAGACCTATTTTTTTGTTTGATTATGTGCAAGGTCAGATTCTGGTGTATCACTGTATATCATACGATGTATCTAAGGTCCACAGAATTTTTTAAATGTGGCATGTTTCTAAGTAAATCAGAGCCCTTTACACTGGAAGATGTGCTTAAATGCCTCCCTGGGAGCAAAGCAGAGAGCTGCCTTCATAGCGCTGACTTGCGATTCCAGACTTGTATCGCCTGTTAGTGGGCTTATACAGTCATGATATTGCCTGTCTTACTAAATACGGTAGATTTGCAGTTTCTAAAATTCAAGATCTAAGGAAATGCTGCATGTTTTTCTAGCAATCCATCTTGTGCTGACATCTTGCAGGGACAGCCCTATCTGCTTTGTCATCCCACTTGGCCGCTTGTATAGATCCTTGGGCAGGACTGGTTGTACCTGTACAAACATTGGGATTGTGTTATAATTTTAGTCCGTTAGGAGAGCCCTTGTCCAAGGGTAATAGCCACTGCAGGGTGGAGACAGCCTGTGATGGGAATTGGCATCAGAGCAGGGTTAAGTGGCCTGACGTGGTCTGCATGTAGCAACCGGAGGCTGAGTTAGTCTTTGGGAAGAAGCGTTCCAGTATTGCATTATCGGTGTGGTAATAGGACTGAGCCAGAGACTTGGCTTCTAAAATCATTATAAAGAAATGTGATCTCTGTGCCGTTGATGGCTGCGTGAGATGAAGCAGGCTGGTTTCTCTATCTGCCCTTAAAACTCCACTCGCTCACCCTCCCCGTGGACCCCCTGGCCTTTTCATGCTGCAGAGCTGTGTGCTTTGGCTGCCAAAGTCAGTGACTCTATAGAAGTTGCCACTGTGGTTCGGCTTTTCATGTGCACGTGCATGGATGTGTGTGCGTGTGTGTGTACACGCGTGTTTCTGACCTCACTTGCTCTTTGGTCAGTTGTTTACCTACAGAAAAAGCCTAGAAGATATGACAGTACTGGAGATGATGATTTGCAGTATCTGTCTCTGCTGATGATGAGCAATTACAACAACTACAGATTCTATACACAAAGAGAAGAAGATTTTAAAGGTAATCCAACACATGGAAAACCTTAAAAGTAATTAAAATCGGCCTTCCTTCCTCACTCAGGTTATCAGTATCCTGACGGATGCCATCCTTTGTGCCTGCGTGTCGTTGCAGTTGGGTATAATAGAATTCCCAGAATAATGGAGCTTTGGAACAAGGGACAGAGCTGTTCTTCCGTGTGTGTGTTTTTCATTCAACAAATCTTGTATGTTAAATAGGTGCTGAGTGCCAAGGATGGTTATAGGTTACAACAGACAATACAGTCTGTCTCTATAGAGCAGAGGACACAGAGAGTACCAAAAAACATAATAAGTATATTCTTTAGTAAGTTAGAAGGTGGTGAATTCTCAAGAAAAATGAAGTGGTATAGGGTGCTTAGGGGCCCAGGAGGAGAAGCGTGGTCAGGTATACACCTCATTGAGCAGGTGGCATCTGAGCAGAGACTTAAAAGAGTTAAGGGAGTAAACATAGTGGATATTTAGGGGCAGAGGGAAAGGTTAGTGGAAAGATCTGAGGCTGGCGTGTGCCTGGTGTGGCCGCGGAAGATCGCAGAAGCCAGTGTGGCTGGTGTGCGTGAGGCAGGAGAGCAGAGATGGAGATGGGGTCTAGGTGCACTAGGGGCCGGGTCCTGTAGGGCTCTGTAACTATATGTGGACGACTAGACTTTGGGTTGACTCCGAGGAGAATGTGGAACCTTTGGGAGATTTTTAGCAGAGGTGAATTGTGATCATTAAGAGGCTACCACAGTGACCCAGTTAGGATGGGCTTCAGGCCAGGATGGTCTGCAAGGGAGACAGGGAGATGTGGTCGGATTCTGGAAATATTTGGAGGGTCAATGATACTCCCTGGTTGGATGTATACCAGGAAGAGAAAAACAGGTGTCAGGAATGGTGCCAGGATCTTTGCCCTGAGTAGCTGGAAGGATGGAGTTGCCACCAGCCGAGAAGGGGAAGGCTGGGGTTAGAGCCGATTGGGAGGGAAAGTCAGTTCACTCCTGGATGTACCGAGTCTGAAATGTCTGAGATGTACCCAACTGGAGAGTTGGAATAGGCAGGTCAGTACGTTTAAGCTAGAGGTCTGGGCTGTAGACAGACATTGGGGAGTCACTGGCATTTTGATTTGAATTTGTCCATGACCCAGGGTGAGATCACCAAGGTAGTGAGGGTGGACAGAAAGGAGACGGAAGACCAAGGCCTGGGGCTCCCCAACATTTAGGGGCTGCAAGAAGAAGAGTCAGAGAAGGAGACTGGGAAGAAGTGACTGAGTTGGGCAGAGCAGTACCTTGGAAGGTGAGTCCAGAAAGTGTTTCAGGAAGAAAGCGATGGCCATTGGTGTCCAATGCTGCTGGCGGGTCCAGTAGGTTGAGGACTGAGACTTCCTGGCTACGTTGAGCAGTGGAGAATCACTACCTTGGTGATCTTGATGAAAGCATTCTTAGTGAAGTGCTAGGGCGAAAGCCCGATGGGAGGTAAAGGGTTCAGAGAGAACTGTGGGGAGAGGATTTAAATTTAAGTGCAGAGAGTGTATTTTGCTTTGCTACCAAGGAGACGAGAGAAATGGGACAGTAGCTGGCAGGGGAAGCAACATCAAGATGAGAGCTTTGTTTGTTTTAATGAGAATCCTTGTGTTCCGGTGAGGATGATCCAGCAGAGAGAGGACAAGTTTATCCTATGGAGGGAACTAGGGAAAATTGTTCAGATGTGGTCCTTGGACCAGGGCATGAGATCTGGTGAACAGGAAGGAGGATTGGCTTTAGAAGGATGAGACATAGTTGACTAGGAAAGGGCAGAATAACTTGGTACAGAGGCTTTAGGTGGTGAAAGTCCCCGGAAATTCTCTTCTGATTGTTTCGGTTTTGTCAGGGAAGGAAGAAACCACCCGGATCCTACCTACTAAAAGTCTTGTAAAACAGAGAATGGAGGAAAGAAGTCGTGAAATGATTGTCTGTTGGAATGGAATGTAGGGAAATAGAACACAGTTGCCAGGCAGTGTCGTGGGTCAGCATGGTCAGGAATTGAAAGTGGGACCAGTTATCACGTGTGTCTTCCACCACCATGTGCAGCCGCACAGGTACAGGCACAGAGTAGGTAGAGTTGGATCAACCAGGGTCATGGCTTTGCCAAGTAACTGAGACAGGAGAGGAGCAAGGGAGTGTGGAAGGGGGTGATTACAATGATTGGCTATGGAATTGAGGCTGGTTAAAGGAGAAAGGGAGAGTGTGGAGGTGACTGGGGACAGTGAAAAGATGACAGATAGAAAAGGTGGATTGGAGGTTCAGTGAGGTTGAAGGATTGCTGGGTCCCGGCTACTAGAAGGAGTAGGTTGGGAAGATTGAGGGTGGAGATCAGAGAGGAGGATGCCTGATGTTAAGATTATGGAGGGGTTGCAGTTATTAGTAATGACAAGGTCCAGGGTATGACCAGGAGCATGAATGCATGTGAGGTAGGATGCAGGACTAAATCATTGAAGGATCCGAGAGGCCCTCCATTCAAGAACCCAAGAGACTCAGGCACGGGCAGGGCAATCTGTGCATAGAGAAATGACCAATCATTCGTGGTGTTGGAGAAGAAGACAGTGAACAAAGAGCTAATAAAATCATTGAAAAGTAAGGGGGAAGTGATCTGGAGCCGATAGTTGACAGCAACAATGAGGGACCATGGTGCTAGCATCTGGCGAGATCATCTGTGTCTTAGGATGGACGTAAGACGTTGGCATTGGAGCCGAAATGCACCTCATTTCAGATCTCATCTCTGCCCCTTACTATCTGGCAAGTACTAAGTCCTCTCATTCTCAGTTTCGTCACCTGTTGCATGGAGACAATGATAGCACATACCCCAAAAACTGGGAAGTCATGAAGGTCAAATAAGATAATGTATACGTGATAAAATGTTAAGCACAGTGCCTGGCACGTAGTAATTACTTAAAATATCATTACAGCGTCACTCCCTTGCCCCGAATCTTCACGTAAGACCCTGTGCCTCCATTTGAGAGCATCGTGGCTGTTGGTCTTTCTCTTCTTAGGTAGCAGCAGCCGTTTGCTACATTAAGGTTCAGTCGCCTTTGTTTCTTGGAATCATTTGGCTCAAATGCTCTTGGTTCCTGAATTGAACTTGCTTTTAGCCAACTCATTGAAAACTTCATTTTACGGTGACTTTCAAAACCATAAATAGCCATATATACGTTTGTTGTATGTATGATCCGTTTCTAAATTAAAATTTTTGAAAGGCCAGAGGTTCAAAGGTGAGCAGATCCGATCTGAAGCCTCTTTAAGATTCTCTGCGATGACGCCCCCAGCAGTGGCCTCCATTCGGGTCCAACGTGTCTCGTGCTTTCCTTGAGCAATTGGTTCATGTTATTCTAGACACAAACCTCTTGGACTTGGTTGCCGAAAAATCTTAGAGCCACATCTGTGACCGCTTTCGCCGGGGGCAGAGAACTTCGTGGCTTTCCCGTGCTTGCCTCTCCCCTCCCCTCATCTTTGTTTTGTTTTCTTCTTCGGCTTTGTTTTTCTTATATTAAATATTCTTTCTCTTTCTGTATTGCCTGCATCCTTTCTAAGGACTTTGAAGCCTGCTGTCTGGAATGGGTTGTGCGTAAGCAGTAGTTCCATAGGAGGATGGATTTGGGGCTTTGGATCTCTCCTTCCCCACACCTCACAGAGCACCTATTACAAAATAGGCATTCAGTAAACATTTGTGACAGCAGTTAAATTTTACTCAGTCCTATTTGTGACACGAAGATATGATCCCAAGCATTTGCTTAGAAGTGCTTTCTAATAATGATAAAATGATGATAATAATAGTAACAACAACAATAATAATAATGGCTAGTAGTTCTAGAGTGCTTGCTCTGTGTCTGTCTTTCATACATTATCTTATTTAATCCCCCTAATGATCTTGTACAATAACACAGTTATCACGCCCATTTTACAGATATGAGATCTAGAGGGTAAAGTATGATACCTAAATTCAAGGAGCTGGAAGTTGAGGAATAAGGCTTCAACCTCCAGCGCCTGGAACCTTCACCACTGTCCTGCAGTGTACCATCCACACGATAACACTGGCAGAAGTGTGTCTGCGTAGAAGGAGCTGGACACTCTCATCCATCTGTGGCCCTCTCTCTGCACCGTTTGGTCCAGGTCACCAAACCCCATGTAGAATACTCTGCTCTGACCTTGGAGCAAGGAGCAGCTGGCAGCCTGGCCGGTTCTAATACCAACAGGTTGTGGGGCGGCATAGTCGGTCAGTGTCTTTCTTTAGAAAAAGAAATGAAATGGGGCTTCCCTGGTGGCGCAGTGGTTGAGAATCTGCCTGCCAATGCAGGGGACACGGGTTCGAGCCCCGGACTGGGAAGATCCCACATGCCGCGGAGCAACTGGGCCCGTGAGCCACAATTACTGAGCCTGCGCGTCTGGAGCCTGTGCTCCGTGACAACAGAGGCCGCGATAGTGAGAGGCCCAGCGCACCGTGATGAAGAGTGGCGCCCGCTTGCCACAACTAGAGAAAGCCCTCGCACAGAAATGAAGACCAAACACAGCCATAAATAAATAAATTAATTAATAAAAAAAAAAAAAAAGAAAGAAATGAAATGAAAGACTATACTTGCCCTGAAAAAACATGGAGGAAACTTAAATACATATTAAGAAAGTAAAGAAATCAGCCTGAAAAGGCTACACACCATATGATTACACTAACATTCTGGAAAAGGTGAAAATATGGAGATGGTGAAAGTATCAGTGTTTGCCTGGGGTTAAGGAGGAGGGAGGGATGAATAAGCAAAGCACAGATAATTTTTTGGGGGCAGTGAAAATACTCTGTATCTATAATGGTAGATACATGTCATTATACGTTTGTCCAAACACGTAGAACGTGCAACACCACGAGTCAGCCCTAACGTAAACTGTGGATTTCGGGTGATGATGACATGTCATTGTAGGTTCATCAGTTGTAACAAATGGTGGCATGTGTTGATAATGAGGGAGGCTATGCGTGTGTGAGGGTGGGGATAAATGGGAAATCTCTGTCCCTTCCCCTCAGTTTTGCTGTGAACCTAAAACTAAAAGAAAGTCTGTTTTTTAAAAACCCTGCATTTCTCATACCCTCCCCACCCAATATTTCTTGCTATAGGGTTGAGGGATGGCTGGCCGCATGTGCAGGTTGCAGGGGAAAGAAGGATGAGCTGACTCTGATTGAAATTCCACTGTCTGCACGCTGAGGAATTTTAAAGACGTGCTGAGCCAGTGAGCGCTGTGGGTCCCTTTGTGTAGATTTGGCAGCGGCTGGAAGGCTGTGCTGCTGGGGGAGCTGTTATGGAGGACAACCAGGTCTGCAGCAAGTCCTGAAACGTGCCCTCTTTTCATCCCGAGAGTCTGATCATGGTGCCAAATGCCAGGGCTTCTGTGGAGCCTCTAGCGCTCCAAGTAACCCATGAGTTTCTTCCCCATGAGGAGGACCATGCTCTCCCTTTTCTCCTCTCCTCCCCCCTCCCCTTTTCTTATCCTCTGTTACAGGCCATATTACTGTGGTAGACGGCTCAGAATTTAATGCTATACTGGTCTTTGTAGTGTTGTGGGCCAAAATAGTCCTTTGGTTTTTAAGTAAAAATAAAAGACAAATTTTTCATTTTCACCAAGAACTTTATTGAACAATACATTCACCCTTTTTTTTTTGCCTTCTTAAGGTGTCCTTTATTTTTTATTTATTTATTTTTAACATCTTTATTGGGGTATAATTGCTTTACAATGGTGTGTTAGTTTCTGCTTTATAACAAAGTGAATCAGTTATACATATACATATGTTCCCATATCTCTTCCCTCTTGCGTCTCCCTCCCTCCCACCCTCCCTATCCCACCCCCATTCACCCTTTTGTTCCACTACCTTCTGCCATTTTTTTTTCAGGCAACTTCATAATTCCATCTTCCCAAAACTTTTTATCTTTTTGAGTGAAGCACTGGTCCAGGTGCCTTTTACAATCTTCTAGGGAATTGAAATTTTTTCCATTAAGAGAATTTTGTAAAGACCTAAATAAATGGAAATCCAAAGGTGCAATGTCTGGTGAATACAGTGGATGAATCAGAACTTCCCAGCCAAGCTCTAACAGTTTTTGCCTGGTCATCAGAGAAACATGCGGTCTTGTGTTATCCTGATGGAAGATTATGTGTTTTCTCTTGACTCATTCTGTACAGTTTTTGTCGAGTGCTGTTTTCATTTGGTCTAATTGGGAGCAGTACTTGTTGGAATGAATCATTTGGTTCTCCGGAAGGAGCTCATAATAGAGGACTGCCTTCCAAACCCACCATATACACAACATCACCTTCTTTGGATGAAGACGGGCCTTTGGTATGGTTGGTGGCCGTTCATTTTTGCTTGCCCCGTGATCTCTTCCATTCCCTCTTCTTGCGTTTAAAACTCTCTCTTTGTCTATGATTTTAGACAGTTTTATTATAAGGTGTCTTCAAAAGTATCATTTTGGGTTGAAATTTTGGGAGAACTTACGAGTTTAATGAATTTGGATATTCAGATTTCTCCCCAGGTTTGGGAAGTTCTTCACTATTATTTCTTTAAATAAGCTTTCTGCCCCTTTCTCCCTTTCTTCTCCTTGTGGATTCCAATACTGTGAAAATTATTTCTCTTAAAGGTATTCCATAGTTCATGTAGGCTTTATTCACTCTTTTTCATTCTTTTTTTCCTTTGTTCTCCTCTGACTGGGTCATTTCAAGGGACCTGTGATCTAGTTCACAGATTCTTTCTTCTGCTTGATCCAGTCTATTGTTGATGTTCTCTGTGACATTTAAAAAATTTCATTCAGGGTTTCCCTGGTGGCGCGGTGGTTGAGAGTCTGCCTGCCGATGCAGGGGACATGGGTTCGTGCCTCGGTCCGGGAAGATCCCACCTGCTGCGGAGTGGCTGGACCCATGAGCCATGGCTGCTGAGCCTGTGCGTCTGGAGCCTGTGCTCCACAACGGGAGAGGCCACAACAGTGAGAGGCCCACGTACCGCAAAAAAAAAAAAAAAAAAAAAAATTTCATTCATTCAAATTCAGCTCCAGAATTTGATTCTTTCAATTTCCATTTCTCTGTTAAACTTCTCACTTTGCTCATATATGGTTTTCCTGATTTTGTTGAACTGTCTGTTTTCTTATAGCTCACTGAGCTCCCTTAAAACAACAATTTTGAATTCTTTACCAGAGAAATTGCAGCTCTCCATTTCTTTGGGGTCAGTTATTGAAAAATTATCGTATGTTTTTGGTGGTGTCATGTTTCCTTTATTTTTAAATATTCCTTGAAGTCTCGCACTGCTGTGTTCACGTTTGAAGAATTGGTCATCGTTTCCAGCCTTTACTGACTGGCCTCAGGAGAGAAATACCTCCCATCAGCCCTGATAGGGATTCTGAGGCTTTCTCACACCTTTTCTGTGGACACTCCCACCTCACACCTCTTGTTTCCCCTTGCGGGAGAACTCTCAACTTTGCACGCCTTCTCTTGATCCTGCAAAGTCCTGCTGGGTGCTGACGGCCTCCCATGAGCTTGCTTCCCCTAGGGTGGTGCTGCACTCAAGCTTGTATGCTCTCTCCCAATCTCACAGCGTTGGGCCAGCTTCCCATGCAGGCTCACAGCCATCTGCGAAGTCTTGCTGTCTCCACCATTGGGGATGTGCACCCATGGGAGCCAGCCACAGGGTAAGGCGGTGTGTGGGTGAGGTACATGGAGCACTGGTAGTACTCGTGGTTGAACTGATGGATCTGCAGGCATCGTATCCCCAGTGGCTTATAGGTGGGTTTCCTGATAGAGTCAGCAAAGCAATTGGTAGAATCCATGTCCTTTTGCCCTCCAAGAGCCCTGCAGCCTCTCCTTGTCCTACAGTCATACAGCACACCACAGTTTTCTGGATAGGGTGAGAAAGAAGTGGGTCTCTCTGACAGTGTCCTGCACAGCTGGGGAAGCCAGGGGCTCTCTCACATGGTCTCACTTTACCACCTGGGAGAAATCACAGGCTGAGACGTTCTCTTAGTCCTAAGCTGTGCTGACCTGGGGAGATTTACATGGGTAAATTGAAACTATTCCTCTCGCCTTTTCACTGGGTACAATCTCAGATCTTATTTTGCTCCAGTGATGTGCTGGAACATCTCCTCTGGACCCCTGGACTTCCACAAAGGCACTCTCAGTATGGGGGATTGGGGGTTCTTTGGGGGTAAGACAGTAGAAAACACATGTTGCCATTTTGATTACACAAATATTTTTTAAAAATAAAGATTGACAGTGGTTAAGAGTTGAAAAGTGATATTATTTATGCCAAATATTTTTCCTAACTTGTAAAAATATTTTATAATAGCATGGTAGCAGAGTAGCGCGGTTTGCTATTTCATCACATAATTTGGGGTTTAATTTTCCTGATTTTTCCCTATGCATTTCTGTGCCGGTGCCCCAAAACTCTTTCCACTTGGGCAGCACTTCCTGCCACTCCTGGTTTGGGGTTGTGGGACAGCTTGCACAAGGGCCAGCCTGTGGGGGGAATTCACATGTAGGAGAGGACTGTGTTGTAAGTGAATGATCCCTTGATGTCGGTACCATGATGTAGGTACCATGTCAAGATCAGAAGCAGAAGCTGGAACCAGAGGTAGGCAGGATGGGCTGATGAAGATAGGTGAGGTTACAACTGGAGAAGATGAGACACTGGACAAGGCACGAATAGGTAAACTGAGGCAGTTCTGGAGCAAATTGCAAGAATTTGGAAGGCATTGCCTTCTTAGGAAAGATCTGTTTTTGCATCAGACAGCACACTCCATGGTGCTAGGTTGCTAGATATTATTTGGACCTCCTGCACATAACAAAATCAGTAATTTACATCTCTTTGTTTGAGAACGTTTAGTATAGTGCTGGCATTCATGTAATGGGCCAATGGGATTTAATAATGGTAAGACAACAAACACTTTCTAATACTTGGGATTTCTTTTAAGCAAAGCAATGTCAGATAATTGGTGGCTCCTGGATTCCCTAAGGAAAGGGGATTTTCCAGATCATCCTTTTGATATAACAGACAAAATATGTGGAGTGCTGTCCAAAATGCTACAATATCAGAGACTTTAAATAATTTAATCACCGAAATCTTATTATCCCCTTGCCTGCAGGCTTTCTAGCAGAGTGCAATTATATTAAACGTAGGGGAAAATTGGACTCTGAAATCAAGACCTTCCTGTATCTCTTTGCCTTTCTGAGGGTCTCAGACGCTCAGATTTCCTTGTTTTCCCTTCTTCATGTTTGACGAGGACAGACACTCTTGGAACTAGTGCAGACAGGGTAAGAAGAGCCCTTCCGAGTTCAACACGTCCTTCTGGACAGATGGGTGAACGCATTGCACGGTCCTTTATGAAAGAGCAGGGAAGACACTGATATGGGGCCGCAGGTTTCTGACTCAGAGTTCATCGAACGACAGATTTCGTATTGGCTACAGCATCTGTGAAACATCAGGTGTAATTTTCCTGGAGTTTGTAGTACTTCACTTTGGGGAACTTCTAGGTGTATGTTTTTTGTTTTGTTCTTTACTGCTTGTTTTGAAAATTTTTAAACACTTAAAACTGTAGAGAGAATGTATAATAAGCCTCTGTCTTAGGTCTGGTCCCCTGGAAACAGGTTCTGAAGCAGAGCTCTGGGGGTAGGTGATTTTCTGGCAAGAGCTGTTGGGATCAGCATCTGCCAGGAGTGAAGGAAGCAGGACAGGGCAGAGGGAAGAGGGGAGTTAGTTGCAAGGCAGTTTCAACAGCCAGTTCTGAGAACTGTGGACTAGGGTGGCCTGAAGGGGGCGCACGAGGCAACACCAGCAGTATCCGCTGCATTTACCCATCACCCAGCCTCCTCTAATTGTCAGCCTAAGGGCCACCTTGCTTTCCCTCTACCTCTACCCACTTCCCCCCGCTCTACCCCCCTGCCTTCTACCACCCTGCCTTCTTTATTTTTTTGTTTCTTGACGACTTTAGTGAAGTATAATTATATACCAGAAAATTCATTGACTTTAAGTGTACAAATCAGTGATTTTTAATAAATTTACCCAAGTTACACAACCATCACTCTAATCCACTTTTAGAACATTTTATTACCCTAATTAGCATATTCCCTTTTAAAAATGACTTCTGGTATATTTTGAAGCAAATCACTTTAGTGAGGTTTTAATGCAATTAAGTTTTTAGCTGAAGGGATCTATTGATAGGAATGAAAAAGAAATTCATATTCCTTTGAGTGAGTGAGGTACCATTAAAGTTATTTGAGGTCACGTGATAGGAGACCTTGGGAGATGTAATTAACTAAAGGCTGTTTCCAGAGAATGTGGTTTATTCCCAAAGGTTGTCTAAGAATAACACATCTGACAAAGGTGTGTGCTTTATAGTTCTTCTGCTTTATTCCTCAAGAGAAGAATCTGTATTCGAGGCAGAGGGTTGGTTTAAGTGGGTATAGGTGTGTGTAGGCAGCAGGCAGTCGACGAGGAGGGCTGTCCTAAAAGAGGTAGGCAGCTCCAGTGAGAGACCACCTTTGTATGTCATCAGAAAGGAGAGAAAGACCACATGTGGAGAAGATACAACCAAAAAACGAAGACAGAGTGGAAAATTCTGTCTGTTAAATGGCCAAGGCAAAAAAACTAAGCTATTTCTAGGGTTGGTATAAATGTCTTGTGCACATGTGTCATCCTTTTGATACAATAATGAGCCTAGAAAAAGAAAAGAAGGCATTTTTTTAATGAGATATAATTCACATACCATAAATTCACCCTTTTAAGGAATACAATTCAGTGGGTTTTAGTATACTCACAAGATTGTGCAACTGTCACCACTGTGTAATTCCAGAACATTTTCATCACATAATAAACTCTGTACCCATTAGTGGTCACTTCCCATTTCATCTTCCCCTCAGCCTTTGCAACCACTCACCTACTTTCCATCTCTGTAGAACGGCCTATCCCGGACAATTTGTATAAGTGAGATCATACAATATGTGGCCTTTGGTGTCCAGTTTCTTTCCCTTAGTGTAATGTCTTCACTGTGTTTGCAGTGCCGTACTGTGTATCAGTACTGCATTCCTTTTAATGGCTGAATAATATTTCCTTGTATGACTTACGTGGATACACCACTGTTGTTCATCTAATCATCAGTTGATGGAAATTTGGCTGTCATGAATAATTTTGCTCTGAACATTTATGTGCAAGTTATTATGTGAACATAAATGAATATGAAAAATGTTTGCCATTCACCTAGGAATGAAATTGCTGGGTCATAGTGTAACTCTATGTTTAATTTTTGAGGAGTCACCAAACTGTTTTCCCCAGAGCAGCTGCCCCACTTTATATCCCCACCAGCAATGTCTGAGGATGCCAGTTTCTTCACATTCTCACCAACACTTGTTGTTTTCCATCTTTTTGTTTTGTTTGTTTTTAAAATGGTAGCCATCTTAGCATGTATGAAACAGAAGGTCACATTTTAAAAGATGCTGGCGGCAAAGAAATGTGAGCATTAAAAACAAAAGCTGAGTTCCATGCTTGAGACTCTCAGTTCTGTGCCTGCCAAGCCGCATTGTATATGTTCCGTGAGTAGGTTTGGGGGCCGCCGCTGCGGAGGGGCTGGACCCTTGAGGGACCAAGAGGGCGCCCATCCCGGTCTCGCTCATTGACGAGGACCTGCTGATTTGTAAGACCCGGATTGACCAGAGCTCATAGTCATTTCTGAATACACGGGCATGCACATGCATACACGCACACCAGGTGAAAACACTAGAAACAGAATGTACTGAAGACAATAAGAAAGTGAGTCTCTACCTAAGGCAGTTGTGGGGTTTTAGTGTTGCTGTATGTGGATTTTCGTTGGTGTTTTTGTTTTGCCAAATTTAGGCTGAGAAGGAACTTTGTTCAAGAAAACCACGAATCAAAACCAGCAGCTTTGTTGAAGGTGTGTCCTAGGGCCCATTTGGCACTTGGACAGCGTTTTAGACTTCTAATTGGCTTTGCAGCATTTTTGTCATCAAAGATACACTTGGAATTTGGCTCGATGCCTGTGTTACCTGTAAAAGTAAAAACATAAGGTACTGTATCTCAGATCCGCCCACTTGGGGCTCATATATCTTAGAAAAGCTTGCTGGAAATGGAGGGGGAAGTTGGAACAGTGGTAAATCACTTAGAAATGTGAGTTTTCCACACTGTCCATTCCCACTCAGGAGAATGTTTGAGTGGGGATCTCTTAATAGATGGACAACTCCTGAAACCACTTTCTCTTTCTTGTTTTCCTATCCGGGCCACCTCTGTGATTCTAATCTTCATTTCCCAGTCTTTCCCACACTGTCTTTTCTGCTCTCCAGTTTCTCTTAGAGGTTAGTGACTAGACTGGCTGAGAAAGGGGTCTTTTCACAGGAGGCACCATGAGGCAGTGCCGAGGGGCCGTGCCGTCTGTGAACCGTGTGACCACAGGTGAGTCACGCCATAGCTCAGAGCATCACTTCCCTCACTGGTAAAAGGAGAGGGTTGACCTGTTGGCTTCCAAGGTCCCTACATATGGAGACCAGGAATGTATCTTCCTGAATACAGACAGCAGGTGATGCCATGCATTGGGGTTAAGCCAAGGAGTCCTGTAAACTCCCAGAAGCTTCCGAGACCCGGAAGCTGAAAGTCCCTGTATTAGTTAATATATTCATGAGGGTTCTGCAGAGAAACAGAGCCAACAGGATGTGCACACACATGAGATTTATTGTAAGGAACTGGCTCACACTTTGTTAGAGGCTGACAAGTCCCAAGATCTGCAGGGGAGGGTCAGCAGGCTGGAGGTCCAGGAGGGCCAGTGGTGTAGTTGTAGTTCAAAACCTCAACACCTGGGTAGAGCCGACATTTTGGTTCAAGTCCAAAGGCAGGAAAGATACCAATGCTCAACTAGAAGGAATTCAGGCAGGAGGAGTTTCCTCTTTCTCAACCTTTTTGTTCTATGTAGGACTTCAACCGATGGGTTGAGGCCCATCCGCATTGCGGAGGGCAATGTCCTTTCCTCAGTTCATCAACTCAAATGTTAATCGCATCCCCAAACACCCTCACAGACACACCCAGCATAACATTTGACCACATACCTGGATACCCTGTGTTCCAGTCAAACTGACAAATAAAATCAGCCATCAAAACCTCGGTCAGAGATGCAGCAAAGGGAAGCTAAGACGTTATCCTGGCTTCTGGTCTGGCCCAGGACAACGCAATTTAATTCCTCTCTTCACTCCTCACAGCTCATGATATTTGAACTTCTCTTATTTGTTAAATGTATTTTTTGAACAGTTCAAAAGCAAGCATGCTGGGTGTGTCTTTCAGAATAATCTTGAGAAAGGAATAATTCTGTCAGAGGTCCGCTGTGGAGCTGCAGCAGTGAAGAGTCATCCACGCCCAGACATTGAGAGAGCGGAGCGGGGAAGACGTAGGAGGCTCATGGGAACCCAGGGACTCAGGTTCAGGGTCAGGAAAGGGACGGGCAGGCAGGGTGTGCGGCTCAGAGTCCCCCCTGAGGACGTGAAGAGGGAAGGAAGAGAGTTCCTGGAAGGAGTTTTCGCTTTGGAACCTGAAACACCACTGGTAGTTGCTACAAGCTTCTGATCTGGGGTCATTGGCTGACCAGAGTGATTTTTCTGGTGACAAGGACAGCGGCTATATATACACAGACCACCAGAAAGGGCTCTTTACTGCGCCCACGTCTCAGAGCTCCTGCTGGCAGCAGACGGAGTAGGGAGAGGCCCCAAACGTTCATTAGCGGTGGTGGATGATGAGCGAGGCGTGGCCTGAAGAGGCCCGAATCCTTTCCATGACTTCTGTTTCCTCTGTTAAATTTGATTGTAACTCAAGTTTCAAACTCTTATTTTCACAAACAATTTGTTTTTATAAGGAGATACTTTCAGGTGTGAAAGCAGGAACTTTAGGTCTTACCAGTTACCCACACTTTGACTGTCAATCTTTGTTTAATGGCAGCTCCTACGTTTCGGGCATGGTGCCTCGGAGGTAGTAAATTACCACCCAGATTCAGGATGGTTTTCACAAGGCTGCTCTTCATTCCTTGGGGTCAGTGGTATCCATCTTTAGAAGCCCTATTCACTTTGGAGAAAACCTTGCTTTGTTTTAATGTTAAGGCTCATACTGAATACAACCATAATGAGGTTTTGTAGGTTGTCATATGTTATCTTCAGATATGTTGCAGTGATCACATTCAATGCCATGATACATCTTATTTCACTCTGCTACATGTGGAGGGTAAATGTATGGGTGCTAGAAAAAAATGGAAGTCCATCAGCAAGAATTCTTTTTGCCCAATAAGGGACTAGAACACATGGGAAATATGTGAGTCTGTGAGTGGAGGTTTTGTTATATATTCTCAGACTTGGAGGAATTTGGCCTGAGTGAGAGAGAGCGATAGTGGATACTTAAGTGAAATGTCTGGAACCTGGTCTGTTTCATTATCTTCATTCTAAAAGAGCAAATTAACTGAAGAAGCCATTTCAGTGTATAATGTGTATTTGTGCAATTACAAGGGAATGTTTAAAACAGTTATCAATCAAAATTTGCAAATGACAGCAAACTTTGATGGCTTCACTGCTTTCATTCTGCAAACGGCTTTGGTCTGTTTTGATCTGCCCCATCCAGTCCTTGGGGCACGGATTAGGTCATGACAGTACCAGACAGGCACTTACACCCTGGGGGTCACTGTGTCCCCACACCCTGCTCTATATCACTCATAACTCACCCTTCAGCAAATCATTCTAAATGGATTTTTGACATGATTTTTAAACGGATGGTTATAAAAATATGCTGAAGGGTTCTCTTATTTAGTTGCTTTTAGGTAATCTTCTCTTGAGGGGAATTTACGAAGTCTCATCTGCTCAGGGTACCTGGGCAAAGCCAGGACCAGCCAGGTGGGAGAACCATTCACTGGGTGCGTCGGGGGCCCTAGAACATCCTTCAGTGAGGGTGCCTCTTCCAGGCAAAAAAAGCAAAACGCAAAGCAGAAGAGGTCAAGGGGAGATATGATTGGAGAGACGTAGGTAGAGCATGCAAACCAGTAGCAAGTTTAGGTGCCTGGGAGAATTGTGGATGGATGGCTGGGTGGGTTGATGGATAAATTTGATGATTTAATTCCTCTCTTCCCTCCTCACAGCTCATGATATTTAAACTTCTCTTAGTTGTTAAATGTGTTTTTTAAACAGTTCTAAAGCAAGCATGCTGGGTGTGGGGGCCTCAGAACACTTCTGTTGTGCCCTCCGTGGCATGAGCTTTGAGGATTTGCACAACTGCTTGTGTATGCCGTGCCCAGCTACATCCAGATCCCACTCACTGTTTTGTTTTTTGTGTATGTGTGTGCAAAATCTTTCTCTATTCAACATCTGTTTGGTTAGCTTTTTGTCTGTGCCAGGTACCTGGCCAGGTCCTGGCTAAAACAGTGTCAGTGAAGAGGTTGACATTGCCTCTGCCTTCGTGGACGTCACAGTCTGGAATAGGCAGGGGCAGAGTAGGAAGACAAGCATTACACAGACAAATATGCCTACAGTCGATTCTACCTGATGAGTGCTGGGCAGAAATACAGATGCTGAGAGAGAATGTAATGGGGCAGGGGGAAGGGAGGACCTAATCTGGTCTGGGGATCAGGAAAGGCTTTTCTGAAGTAGTGATATTCAAGCTAGGATCTAAATGATGAGTGGGAATTAGAAAGACAAAAATATGTGAGGATTCAACAGGTACAAAGGTGGCCCAGAGCCAGGGAACCCTACAGTGGGCAGCTGTGATCTTTTTTTTTTTTTTTTGCGGTACGCGGGTCTCTCACCGCTGTGGCCTCTCCCGTCGCGGAGCACAGGCTCCGGACGCGCAGGCTCAGCGGCCATGGCTCACAGGCGCAGCCGCTCCGCGGCATGTGGGATCTTCCCGGACCGGGGCATGAACCCGCGTCCCCTGCATTGGCAGGCGGACTCTCAACCACTGCGCCACCAGGGAAGCCCGGCAGCTGTGATCTTGTACATTTGTCAATGCTATTGATAGAAAGTGAACTTGAACTCCGCAGACTTAATGAAGTCTGAACGACAGGTAGACCATTTTTATTTTGGTTGTGTTTTTTTGAAGGCACTGTTAGACCTTTCTCATATTACCTGAAAGCATGGGCTGTCCCATGCATCTGCTGTAAGATTTTCAGTACAGATTGGCTGAGAAACACTAGAATGAATATAAATACATATAATAAATTAAAGCTGGACAAAGGAATTAACTGCATTTTTTTAGGCTTGTCATAAAATTGGAACCCCATTAAGTTGTCTTCAGATTCTGAATCTCTGAGCATATGTAAAATTGCATAGTTGTTCTCCGTTAGTTTTGAGCAAACTCACCCAAGATAGGCAAAGCTGTGCTTAACAGCCAACTGTCAATTCCCTACATGGGAGTTAGCAATTTTACGGACTACCTGTAACCACGCCATCCTCCAGACCTATTCCAGAGCCGTCTCCAATCTCTTCCAGTTGTTATCTACTCAAGAAATGCAAAATTATTTTAATACTAGAAAATTGCAAAAGAAAAAAAAATTGTTGCCAAGTGAAATTTTCCTCATTAGAACTAATGGTGGGAAGGCCAGTATGTAACAAACATTTCATTACAGAATTTTTCCAAAACTTATATTTGATATATTCAAGAACATCTGTTAATATAAAGCCCATACTGTGTACATTCTACCACAAGGTCACTGCCTGGGGCTGTGGCACATCTATCAGTATTTCATTAACCTAGAACATCTCAGGAAATGTGCCATCGGAGGTCACATTGCGACCCTCACATTGCGAGTCCTCATTATAGAAGATTATAGAAATGCATCTAATTAATACAGACAGAAGTCACAATACAACGTTGTAAGATTACGTAAGAAGGCTGACATTGTCACAGATTTCCATCCTAATCAAGTGCGTGGATATCTTCAAAAAGTCCAGCCTGTCTGCACGGAGCAGAGAAGAGAGCAGGGGACTCTCCTGCCTGTTCAGCCTGAAGCCCTATGTCACCCTCCTCACACTGCAACTCCCTGTTTCTAGCAGCTCCCTTCACACCGATCCCTTGTCAGTCAGTGGTTGGCTCCTGCCCCCGATCCCCTGCAGAAAAGGGAGAAGGGCACCGATATTTACAAAACACTGCAGCACACCAGGAGTCCGCCTAGGGATTTTCCCTTCATTGTCTCACTTAATTCTTTTTCTTTTTTTAAATTAATTAATTTTATTTATTTTGCCTGCGCCGGCATGCAGGATCTTTGCTGCGGCATGTTTAGTTGCGGCATGTGGACTTCTTAGTTGCGGCATGCATGTGGGATCTAGTTCCCGGACCAGGGATTGAAACTGGGGTCCCTGCATTGGGAGCGTAGAGTCTTACCCACTGGACCACCAGGGAAGTCCCCTCACTTAATTCTTAGGCATAATTCCCCCTTGTGTAGTTGAGAAAATGAGGCTCAGGTAGGCCAATCCTGTACTCAGACATCTCCAGTCCCAAGGTCTAGAAGCATCCCATATGCCAATGACTCCCAGCTCTTCGCCTCCAGCCCTGATCTTCATCTTCGTAAATACAGTGGACATTTCTCTGCCCTCATCTCTCAGCAGCATCTGTCAGGGTTGACTAGACCCTTCTCCTTGATTTCCATGGCCCCACACGCCTCCTTTGCTTCCTCCTGCTGTCTGGTCCTTTGCTGGCTCATCCTTATCTGAGTGTTGGATCCCCAGCACTCAAACGCCTTTCCCTTATCCAGCTGCACTCTCCCAGGGGATCAGCTCTACCCTCTTGGCTTTGAAGACCATCTGCGTGCTGATGACTTGCTAGTTTTGAACTCTAGCCCTCCTCCCCAGGACCTTCAGGCTCATATCTGTGGCTACCTGCTTGACATCTCCATCCCACAGGCATCTCAGACTTCCATATCCTACCCAAGGCTCAAGATCTATGCAATCCAATATGGTAGTGCCATGGAGCTATTTACATTAGTTAATACATTAATTAAAATTAAATAAGATTTAAAAGTCAGTTTTCCAGTTGCACTAGCCACATTTCAGATGCACCGTAGCTCTCTGTGAGTGGGGGTCACCACATCAGATTGCAGATAAAAAGCATTTCCACCATCACAGGAAGTTCTGGTGGTCAGTACTGCCCTAGTTGTTTTTAACCCCTCCAAATTTGCTCTTTCACCCGGGACCCCCTTTTCAAATAACCTACCTGTTCCTCAAGTCAAAAATCTAGGAGACGTTCTTGATTCCTCTCCTTCCAGCATGCCTTATATCATCTTCATCAGTTAGTCTTGTCTACTGTGTCTCGAAAACATACCTCATGTCTGTATACTTTTCTTAGACTCCAGTGTTCCCCAAGCTGAGCCACCAGCCTCTGTCATGTGGATCACTACAGTGGCTCTGCAATGATCTGCCTTCTTCCACTCTTGCTCTATAACCTATTGTCCACACTGCAGGCAGCCAGAGTGATTTTTGAAAACTGTAAACCAGTTCCCCTGTCTCCTCGCTGAAAACCCTCCAATGATACCTCATCTGATGTAGAATAAACCCCCTGTTGAAATCTTAGTTTACATGGCCTCTTTTTCCATTTGGGCTGCCATAACAAAGTACTGTAGATCAGGCGGCTTATAGACAACAGAAATTTGTTTCTCACAGTTCTGGAGCCTGGAAGTCCAAGATCAGAGTGCCAGTGTGGTTGCATTCTGGTAAGAGCCCTCTTCCAGGTTCTGCCAACTTCTTGTGTCCTCACGTGGAAGTAGGGCCAACTAGTTCTCTGGGGTCTCTGATGAGGGCACTAATCCCATTCATGAGGGCTCCACCCTCATGGCCTGATTACCTCCCAAAAGCTCCACCTCCTAATACCATCACTTTGTGGGTTAGGTCAACGTATGAATTTGGTGGGGGTGGGTGGGGAACATAAACATTCAACCCATAACACATGGCCCTGCATGACCTGAGCCTTCGTCTCTCTCAACCACTCTACTCTGCCCACCAGATTCCAGTCACCATGACTTTGCTTTTGGTCCCCAAATACCTTAAGAAAGACCTGTGCTGTCCTAAGGGTCTTAGGACAAGCTCACCCCTTTGCCCAGAAGCTCTCCCGGATCATCACTGGGCTGGCTCTTCCCTGTCATCCAGTGGGGCCATCTTGGAGCCCACATAAAAGTGACTCCACCACATACTCATCTCAGGCTTGTTTCTATCTCCCCACAGCGTTTTGAACTCTCTGAATGTTTCACATTTACCTATTTGCTCATTTATTTCCTTCCTCTTCCTCCTTCACTAGAATATAAGTCATAAATCCTGGGGATTCAATATGGATAAGACACGCTTTGCCCTCTTAGAATACAAAAATCTAAAAATGATTTGTAGCAGGGCAGCGCAGTGGAAGCGTGCTGGGCCCATAAAAATGATTTTGTAATTAACTTATCTTTTTTTGGAATGTGGACAGGTGATGGAAGAGATTAACTGTTTTAATCTTGAGCATGCTAATAATTTTTTTCAACAAATCTTTTCATCCTTTTCTTGAGTAATGCAAAAGTAGAATTTCTCTATCAGAGTCTCAGCAAGCACGTTTCATATACAAAATTAAAACACCTTCGCTTCTTTCTTACCCATTGTTTTGGCTGTGACCACATTTTTCCTGGCCAGCCTTGAGGGGCAGCTGGATGGGAGCTGGAGGGGCATAGCTGGAAAACAGGGAGAGGTGATTGTTAGAAATCACTGAGGCCCCACCAAAGGCAGTGAAAGTTGTTGCCTGGATGGATGGAAGATCAGTGCACACTACAGAGCTGGTTGACATGGAGTCGGAGGAATGGATTTTAGATGCGCTGTTGTGAGCACATCTAAAGGTGGTAGGAAGCCTGCAGGACCGAGACTGTAAAAGCAGTAGGCCTCCAGGATGGCAGGGACAGACCTGCTTTGGAGGACAGGGTACACACCCTGCAAAAGGACTTTGGTTCCAAGATGTCCCTCCCCTCCATGCCCACATGCACAGATGGTCACACTCTCAGTAGCATCTCTCTCAGAAGTGGGTTGCCTTGGATCACAAGCAGCTTAGAATTAAGTGCGGTCCAATGCAGCCCATCCAGTCTCTGCTGCGTGGTTTCCAGAATCCTTCGTGATTTGACTCATCCTCACCGGTCACATCTTCCAGATAAGTCCGGCTTCTTTGCATATCTTGTCCGTTCCTGCGTCTCCCTCTTCTCCCTGCCTGTCATGATCTTCCTCCTAATGCCTTCCTTCAGGAATCAGCCAGCACTTTTCTGCCATTCAGTGAGTGCTATGCTAGACTGAGGACACAAAGGAAGTTCAGATACCTCCTTCAGGAACCTTCTCTAACCACGGATTTCTCCCGTCTACGACGTCCTGTGGTCAACCAGCCTGGATCACAGCCTGGCAAGTCATTAGTTGCTAGTGGTCTTGATAGTCAACTTGAACTTAGTTTGTAGCTCCCCAAATAGAGACTAACTGCATGCCACATGGTGGGCTTATAGAAGGTGCTCACTTAATGCTTCTTTCATTGATTCTATTTCCCTGAAAATTAATTCAGCAAAAACTCCTTTCATGATCGTTCAAATGACTGGACTCTGCCTGCCCACTGGACTTTTCTCCACTTGACTAAATACTGCTCCTCCTTTAAGACAGCTCCGATTCACTTTTTCCTGCCCTGTCCCCTGGCCTTCTGTGGTCTTCCAAAACACCTTCACCCCCTCTCCCTCCACCATCAGAACATCCGTACTGTGTTTTTCTTGTCTGTGTATCTTGGTCACCTGCCCCCCATACACACTGGCCTGTGTACCCCTTGGAAACAGGGACAGCGTATTTTATCACTTGATGCAAGACTATTTGATTAGGTGAATAAAAAGGCATACAATGCAAGTAAAGTAGCAAAAATGTTTTCCCCCAATAAAGCTTGAAAAAAATATAAAGAGAGTATGCATTCAAAGACACAGTACACAAATACGGACAGTCTGCTTGGGCTGCCATCACAAAATACCACGCACTGGGTGACTCGAAACAACAGAAGTTATTTCCTCAGCATTCTAGAGACTGGAAGTCCAAGATCAGAGTGTGGGCATGTTTGGCTTCTCCTGGAGCCTCTCTCTGTGGCGTGCAGACAGCTGCCTTCTCACTGTGTCCTCACGGGGTCCAGCCTCTGTGTTCATCCCTGGTGTCTTCTCTCACTAGACCTGTATGACCTCATTTAACTTTAATTACCTCTTTAAAGGGCCCATCTCCAAGTACAGTCACATTCTGAGTTGTACTTTGGCTGGGGCGGGTGGGGGTGGGGGGCGGCGGTGGGCGGCTGTTAGGATTTCAACATAAAAAAAATGGGGGCTGGGGGGACACAATTCAATCCATAACACCCAGACACCGAGAAGGGAAAAGAGCCAGAATCGAAATGCAGTGGCACACAAGGGGTTACATTTCTGTGCCCCATTCCACGGAGAGGCGTGTGTTTGTGTTTTGGAAACTTCTGAACAGATCGAGGCTGGGAAGACGTTGCGAAACTGAATTCTGAGAATAAAGGTATTTTGATTATTAAAGTGGGATTTGTTGAAGGAGGGAAATGTTGAGGACAGAGTTTTCATGAAACAAACCCTTAATCGTCCCAGAGTGGGTGAGAGAGTCCCCCCAGGAGCAGAGAGTGAGGGCACCAAAGACACATGAAGTCCTGAGGATCAGGGCACAGAGAGACAGCGGGTGCCCTGCATGGGAGGAAGGAAGTTCCAGGGGCTGCCAAGTCGGGACTCGATTGAGGCAAAGACTGATGGTCTTTATCTTTCTCCAGGCTGCGTGAAAAAAAAATTTCTGTCATCTGGGCCTTGGGCTTTCACAGTTGAAAACTGCTTTGTCTGCAGCCTCTCAATCACAACCTGTATGTTTCAGGACTGCCTTCCCCTTAGGATCAAATAGGGGAAATGTTCTTAGAAAACACGCATTCTTAACCAGCCTTGCTCTGGGGCACATTAAGCCATGTGGCTCCTGTAGCCACGCCTCCCGGGTCTTGAACACTGGCGCTGCCTAGTTATCTGACATTCTTGTGAATTTCGGGCCATATCTGCTGTAACACTGCTTTTCATCATCCCCAGTATCAGCACTAATACTTCTCAGACTCCTGTCTCTCATATTAATAGCACAGCACTATACTATTTGGCCTTTTTGGGAAGGAAGAAGTTTTTTTCTTTAACCCTCAGATGGTCCCTGGCTGGATCTGAAGATGAAACTCACAAAGACAGATGAATAGGAAAAAAAGCAAACAAATTTTATTGAATTTTTACATATCCACAGGAGGCTTCACAAGGGAATGAAGACCTCAAGAAGTGACCAGGGCAGGAAGCTTTTATACCTTTTAGGCAAACAATAAATTTGTGAAGAATGGACAAGACAAAGTAGTTTGTCATAAGGGTAGTAAACGGTGAAGACGTGTAACGAAGATGATAAGGGTTAGTTGAACATGGTTTACTTGCCAGTTTCACTCTGGGCTGATAAGAGTCTGTCTCCAGTGAAAGGAGAATTTATTTCCTGCCTTCAGACAGAAAAGTGGGAACTTCTTTTACATTTACTTGCTTCTTAACTGCCTTCAGTTCAAAATAATTTTATGTCGAAGAGGCATATTTGAGGGTGACATATTCTGGTTTCCACTGGCCTTCTTCGTATTTTATTAAATCTAACTCCTAGAGGAATAGATTTTTGGAGCCCATTTTTCAGCATTAGCACAAGTACCATTTTTGAATGAACATGTGGGTGATGTAAGATATGAAACATTTTAGACTATAATTAGCAGTAAATCTTAAAATAAGAGGAAAATATCTACCAAAATCAGATGAAGTTCAAGTGCATGTAAAAAATAACATGGTTTGCCCAGTATTAACAGTGGATGCATGGTACACTGACAAAGTTGTATATAATAGTACATTACAGAATATATTACAGTATAGAATCAAAGCTTAGTTTACTTGATCCAGCGACTCTGAAATTCTGTTTCTTGACTATTTTTTAATTTGAAGAGATTTGCATTACTTAAAATTTTGCAAGTAAACAAATTTTATTGAGATCATTACGTCCAGCTATTTGGTTTTTGCATAGTTAAGATTCACATACAGTGATAGCAGTGCAGTGTAATAGGCAAGGAAGATCAGAGACTGAGCAAACCCAAGTTCACTGCAAAGGCAGGTTATTCTAAATAAATGTCCAAGTTCAAATTGAGAGGAGTAGAGAATTTTTCAAACCATATTCCTGTCTTCTGCTCCCTTAGTCTTTGGTAGCCAGTTTCCTTCTATATAGCTACATCCCCCTAAAGCTGAACCTCTCTCCCCTAGCTGCCATTAAGTAATTTTATTTATTGACCTGTTATTATGGTCCTATTCCTTTTCTCCAATCACCTGACCCCTGATCCTTCCAACTACATTCTGATGCTTTGCGTGTTTTCATTGGGGAACTCCATTTCTAAAGAGGACCTTTAAACCGCACACGTTGGAAGCTTGCCGTAGGAGGATATTGACTCAAGCAAACAACCTGTCAGCTCAGCAGCCCATCACCCCAACCTTCACGTGTCCTGCCAGCCTGAAAATGAGACAGGCCCCTTGCCACAATTCTAAATGTATTTCCTTGTCAGTGATTCTGGGATTCTGGTTGTTCACAAGTGATTTTGAAAATGATTGGGTGTCTTAGCTCAGGCTGTCATAACAAAATACCAGCGACTGGGCAGCTTAAAGGACAGAGATGTATTTCTCACAGTTCTGGAGTCTGAGATGTCTAAGATCAAGGTGCTGGCACATTTGGTTCCTGTTAGGCCTCTGTTCCTGGCTTACAGATGGCCACCTTCTCACTAGGTCCTCACATGGCTTAGAGAAAGAAAACTCTCTGGTGTCCCTTATTCTTCTCATGGAGACACTAATTCCATCATCAGGGCCCCACCCTCATGACCTCAACTAAACCTAATTACCTCCGTAAATTCCCACCTCCAAATACCATCACACAGTTTGGGGGAGGGGGACAGTTAGAGCTTCAACATATGAACTGGGGGACGGGGGCGCACAAACATTCAGTCTGTAAGAATGGCCTTTTGAAATGTGTGCTTAAGGAGATTTCTGGAAAGTATAAAGTGATTTACAAACTTGAAGGTATTTTTATCAGTATTGTTACATTTTTTGTTGGCAAGTTTTTTAAACTTTCACCCTGTTCCTTGGTTTCTAAGGAAATGACATTCTTTCTGAGCAATGTTCAGAAAGATAAATCCCTGGTGCAGTTTGGAATTTAAGAAGTGAAATACTAAATGTGCAGAAAATGGAGACCCTGACACTACATGTGACAGGAGTATCTTAAACTTCAACTCTGATGCTTCAGTTCTTATTGCATTGCTGACCTATCACAGTGAAAATATTGTTCAATGGCTATTAATACCTTATATCACATTGCGGAGAGGTGGACTTTGAGAGAATGGGAAGCAGGAAAGATCAGTTTTGAGGGAGGGAAGGGACCTGGCAAAGTGCAGGTCACAGAGTGCTAAGGGTGGGAGGTGGAGGAAGGGATGAGCTTTATTTATTTATTTATTTGTTTATTTATTTGGCTGTGCTGGGTCTTAGTTGTGGTATGCAGGATCTAGTTCCCTGACCAGGGATCGTACCAGGGATTGCTCCTGCATTGGGAATGCGGAGTCGTAACTGCTAGACCACCAGGGAAGTCCCAGGGGTGAGCCTTGTGGCTCGAGGGCTTCCAGCACCTTGCAGAGGATGTGAGTAGCAGGCAGCCCAGCGGTAAGAAAGCACTGGAACACTAGTAAGTGGTACCATTATTGAAGGTGGGCTGATGTAGGGAATGAGGAGGGGCACAATCAAGACAGGGTATTCCTCCGGCGCAGCTAATGCCACCTTGATTGGCACCAGCTGCACAGGGTGGCTGGCACCTAATGGGCGCCCAGTACACGTGGAATGAATGATTGAATAAATGATTCAGTGAAGTGAATGCACGCAGGTTCTCCCTACCCCTGGCAACTGTGCATCTCCTGTAATACATCCTCAAGCTCTGCAAAGGTCTTCCATTGAAATCATTGGAAGAAGGTTCCAGAAAAATGAAGAGTGGCGAGAACTTGATGTGAGTTGCTGAGAGGGAATGTCTTGGGATCTGGGCTTACCTAAGGATGGTTAATGTAGACAACATGGTCATCAGGATGTAGTTGCTCCCCTGTTTGTACTTCTTTTCACTCTTTGAATTGCTTTTTATTTCTCCTGAGCGTCCTTCTTCTTTTATCTAGATTGCTCAGTTTGCTTTGGAAATGAGACACTATGCAAGCGCAGTATGGCTTGGAATGATTATATGTAATGGGAAAGACTCTAATACATAGGCCTTTTATAGCTGCAATTGTGTTTTATTAGTTTTTTTGAAAAGAACATTTCAGTGGCTCAGTTACTGAACATTAATTGCGTTGACTTGAAGAAAATGAATCATAGCTTTGTGTGTTAGTGTATGTGTGTGTGTCACTCCTGGGGCCTGTCTTTTAAAGATGTAAAAGTTGTTTGTGAAACTTTCATGATCTTAATATTTCACATACACCTTTTTCATTTTGTTTTTGGAAAATTTTTTTCTCTTTTATTGAAATAGTGCTGATACGTCCCTTGAAGCTAATTTCAAGGGATGACTCAATTATTTGCACAAAGCATTGTGTTTCTTGGAGAAGTCTGTACTCCAAGAATTTGAAGGCAAAGGTATCAGTTGAATTGTTTCTATTCAGGATTTAACAGTTCTGTTACTTTGTTCAACTCAGAGCAACATCAAATCTCAGAGCTGAAAGGGTCTCTGTCCACCCAGGCTTTTTAACCTTTAGCGACCTAGGTCCCCTTTTGATAAATACAAAAAAAAAATGGTAATGCAATCTGAAATTCAAAGAAATTGAAATGAAATATTCTCAACAAAAACCGAAGTAAAACAATGTAATGGAGTGTCGTTCTTCTATCTCTTTTTGTAAATCACAAGTGGCTTTAAGGCTCTGATGCCTCTCAGGGTAGTTGACTAGATTAACTACCTCATTTTACAGATAAAAAGACTGAGGTGCAAAGATTCCAGGAGTGCCCATCCTCTCAGCGTCTTAGGAGCAGAACTGGGTCAAGAACCCGGACGTCCTGTTGGCTGCTTCCTGCTTTGCCCACAGCACCCCTCCCACCGCCCAAACCTTTAAGGCTATACTCGCATGCAAAGGAGGCATCTTATCCAGTGTCATCGCCCTATAACTGATGATGCTGATATTCTGGAAGGTTATCCTGAGTTAATGCTGTCCCAGCAGGATGGAGGCAAAGGCCGAGAGAAATTTCTCAGGCCTGGCCAGTCCATGGATCCTGGTTGATTTTTATTTACTTTATTTCGTCCTGGACCGTCTGTACCATCATGACATAGAAACACTGCCCTGATATAGCTTCTGGGGAATAAGGGGGCAACATTTAAATCTGAAAATTGATTTTTTTTTTTTTGGCGGTACGCGGGCCTCTCACTGTTGTGGCCTCTCCCGTTGCGGAGCACAGGCTCCGGACGCTCAGGCTCAGCGGCCATGGCTCACAGGCCCAGCCGCTCCGCGGCATGTGGGATCTTCCCGGACCGGGGCACGAACCCGTGTCCCCTGCATCGTCAGGCGGACTCTCAACCACTGCGCCACCAGGGAAGCCCTGGATTAATTTTTGAAATAAAGTCTGGGTCTTTCACCATATTGAAAGGTCTTATTGGTAGTTTTCACTGAAAAATTTAACACGTCTTTTTTAACTTATACTGATTGATTCTCTCTCTTTTTTTTTTTTAACAGTGTATCTGGTGGAGAGCTGTTTGACCGGATAGTGGAGAAGGGATTTTACACAGAGAAAGATGCCAGCACTCTGATCCGCCAGGTCTTGGATGCTGTCTACTATCTCCATAGAATGGGCATTGTCCACAGGGACCTCAAGGTGAGGCTGTCGCTTAGCAACACCCTCCAGTTGCTTTCCAACCCACAATGCACCTGTCGGAGCAGATTGGCTCCAGAGGAGGGATGAGGTTGCCTTGATGTAGATACGGTGGGCTTTGTGTACTGTTAGTCATCAGGGTCTTTGGGACCCAGAGGTAGCTTGAAAGATGATGAAGATCAACGGGGCTGGCCATTGTTTGGGACATTGAATAACCACTGTACAGCGAAAGGGCCATGGGGAGGTAGGTTGTGTATTGCTTCAAACTTATCTAAAGGGTAATTTTGTTCAAGACCTGGATGCCATGAAGATTGCCCAGTGCAGTTCTCCAGCCTTTTCCCAATTCCAGCCCTGTTTCAGTGCAACCCACCATATGAAAGAAAGGGAGCAGTAGATAGAGGGTGTGAGGTGAGGGAGAAAGGAAATAAAAGGTTATCCAGAAAGATGGGTTAAATGACATACAGTTACAGCCTTCTCCCAATGTCCTGTCGGTTCCATTCTTATCTTTTCCCTGTGAGGTTTTGAAATACTCACCCTTCACCAGTAGCATTGAAGGATCTGGGCCTTGGTCACCTTGGCCCAAGGGTCTCTGTGGATGCCGAAGGGTAGGTATCATAGTACCAAGGGTAGGTATCGAACATATCAATTTGAGGAACGGAAAAAATCTGCGCTGTTGACCCGAGGCTATAAAGTGGCTTCATTCTACAGCAGTTATAGGTCCAGCCCCCAGAACTCACGGCACCAGTCAAGATAGACCTCTCACCCCAGCACACATACTCACCACTCCTATCAGAAACACAGGGATTATATTGTGCTGAAGCCATGCTCTACACAACTACGGGCAATCTAAATCAATTTAGGGAATAAATGGTAAACGTGTGTTAAAACAGAATGTTAACATCCGGCCGTCATCTGGTGCTGGCTGTCAAGGTGTAAAATGGTGTGGCTTTTTCCTTTCATAGGAATTCACTGTGAAGTTTTTGCTTTTCTCCATGTTAATCACTTTCCATTGACTAGGGTAGTGGCTCCCAAATGTTAGCCTACATCAGAACTGTCTGGATGGCTTGTAAAAACAGATTGCTGGCTCTACCCCAGAGGTTCTGATCCTGCAGGTCTGCATCAGGGCCCGGGAACTTGCATTTCTAAGGGGTTTACAGATGATGTTGATGTTGGCCTGGGAACCACACTTGGAGAACTGCTGGACGAGGGTATTTGAGGACGTTGATGGACTTCTTACAGCCTTTGCTAGCCTCCTGATGGGTGAAATGGGCTGTGAGCACAAGTAGTTCATCTTCAGGACTTGCAGGGCCTTCAGAGGGCCAGGTAAGGGCTAGGTAAGGTGACCTGGCGCCTCTGTACCAGGCAGCCGTGCCTTCTCTGCTCTCTTGTGCCCTCACGAAATGCTGGTTCTGTGCTTCCAGGCCACAGCAGGCAGCTAGCTCTTCCTGAACAAGTTAGTTTAGTGACCGTAGAGATGTGATGTGGTGTACTTACTAGAAATCATTTCTAAGCAGGTAAGCCACTTCCTAGATGGGCAATGTTTATTTCCCCCTTAGAAAATGGTAAGGAAGGCTTTATTCAAGACTCCTGCACGAGGGACATTGCATTAGGGGAGAGAATTGGGCTCCACTGCACATGTGGCAAGGACACATGGGGAGGTATAGCCGTTGAGCAGAGTGAGGGGTCATGGATGGACTGGCTTTATGGGAGATCATGTTTTTTACACGTAGGTAACGCTTTTGGAGAAGTACATGCAGCTCCCAGCCTGTAGAACTTTAAGATCACCAGGCTTGTAATTGTGGATAGAATGTTACCATTTTAGGACCTTTCTGTGGTCTCTTTTCAGAGGCACAAAGAAGTTTGATCTATGTGGAGGAAGTTGGGGTTCAGGAATTAAATTTTCGTAAACCTCTAAGAAAATTAAACTCTGTGATAGAGGCCAGAGCAATAGAGAACATGATTGGGTTCATGTAAGATTAGAGCACAATTTGAGATGCTGCCCTACCCCCACAGGTGGCTATACCTCTTTCTCCCTTCAGAAAGGTATTCTTGTGTCTTCTTGCCCCAGAAGCTGCTAACGATGATCAGTTGTCTTTTTTCAAAACAAGCGAAACGTCCCCTGTTGCCTCCTCCCGTTAGGCACTGTTGCCCTTTGGAGCTGGGTCATGCTTTGCTGTGCGAGGCTGCCCTGTGCATGTTCAGTAGCGACCCTGGTCTCTACCCACTAGGTACCTGTACCAGTCCTGAAGTTTTGACCACCAAAAAGTGTCTCTAGGCATTGCCGAATGTCTCCTGGGGGGCGAAATTGTCCCCAGTTGAGAATACTGGATCAGGAGTATGACTATAGGTAACATGAACTTTACAGGAAGTGTTGATTCAGATCTTTTAGAAGATTGTTATGTGAACAAGCGTTGGAATTGACATCCCAAGTCAAGTATTGGCCACAAATTGTCTTGCAAAGATGCCGTAAAATACAGAAAAATCATTTTTCGGTGAGTCCTGGGCCTCATAGGATCCCAGGAAGCATCGTAAGACCGCCTCCCTCCTCCTGCCCCTCCACCCCTCACAGCCCTCCTACTGCCTAGTGGGGGCCTCCACCCACATCATCCCTGAGCCCATCTTCCCTCCCACTTTTTCCCTGTGCACCCCTCCCCGCAAGTAAAGCCCTGCTGTGCTTACTAAGTCTTGAGGTAAGTAAAAGTATTGACCTAAGCTGAGAATGGCCAGTCCACTGAACCCTCCTTGACGATTGCCCTTCAGAAGAGCAGCTCATTGATCCAAATGCGTCTCCTGTAGGAGGAAGGTATCAGGAGAGATTCGGGGCTCTTAGGCCGTCTCCTGCCTGGATGCAGCCTTGTCTAGGAGCATGAGATCCTTGACTTTACAGCTGTAGAAGTACTGGGACAGGAAGTTATAAAATCAGACACTTTAAAAAAAAAATTCTCTTTGCACCCATGATTGGATTCTTACTGTTCATCAAAGGTGAATCCCTAAACATTCAGAGAAGCCAAGAGCCACGTGCACTGTTTGGTTAGATTATTTCCCTCTGCTTTCTAAGTGTTGTTGTTTCTACTATTGATTGGCTCATTTTATTCTAGTTTAAAAGGAATTGAAAGCATCCTCAAGCATACATTGGACTTTCTTCTAATTTTATGCTTCATCCACAGGGTTAAAGTCACTGTGAATGATGTATCATGTTATTTTGAGTGAGGGGTAGTATTTTTTTCCTTGGGGTTCAGTTAAAGAAAAAAATGGTTCTGACACATGTTAAAATGGTAAGGAAGGCTTTATTCAAGACTCCTGCAAGAGGGGCATTGCATTAGGGGAGAGAATTGGGCTGCACATGTGGCAAGGACACATGGGGATGTATAGCCGTTGAGCAGAGTGAGGGGTCATGGATGGAAAATTACTGTGAGAGACAGCAAGGGTGGGGGGATGCTTGCTCAACATCTCCCTCCGTCTCCATAAGCCCCGCCCCCATTTTTTGCCAGAAACAACCAGATTCCCCAATTTTCCACAAGATGTCATACAAACGAAACTTTGCTGTCTCCTGGTTTACCCCAGGATTGCCATCCGTAAGCCCCTCCCATGTAGACACCACGGGGGTGCCACTGATGTACAGACTTAGAGTGGAAACGGGAGCTGTAATCGGACCTTTGCTGCATGTAGTGCATTACTGCTGCCTGAGCTCTGACATTTCATTTTACAGTCAGGGAAGCAAACGAGGAACCATCTTGACCCGTCTTCTACAGAAACAGAGCTTTTAAGGACACATGGCTAGAAAGCTCTAGATCTTCTGCCTCCGATTCATTCGGTGATGACCTCCCCCTGTTTCCCAGGGAGCGGAGCGCTCGGATATCAGCTGGCCCAGGAAAGGGGGAAGTGCAGTGCATGTGCCCGAGCTATGGACACAGGACGTCCCTTAGGGCGGGGAGAGAGACCCTTAGGTTGGAGACAGGTTGCTGACAAGGGTCAGAAAAAAGAAACCGAATAGCACCTGCAAAGACAATTTTCTTTCTGGGAATCTCTGTGCCCCGAACCCAAGAAATGAATTGACAAGTCTGAGAGACATCTGCTTTCTAGTTGCCTCAATATATGGTTCATGGTTCTTAAGTAGAGAAAATACTAATAAGGGAAAGGGGCTCACATTTATTGAAAATCCGTAAATGCCCAATACTATATAAGGCACCCTGCATTGTTTTCACTAAACACTGCTTTTCTTAAGGCGTTTACTGTGTCTAAAGGTCAAGTCTGTTCTTCCATTGTCATTAAGTTTTGGTGGTTTGGTGAGGCTCCCACAAGTAACCCAGCTTTTAAAACAGATTTCTTTTTTACATTTCTTTTTAGCCTGAGAACCTATTGTACTACAGCCAGGATGAAGAGTCCAAAATCATGATCAGTGACTTTGGATTGTCCAAAATGGAGGGCAAAGGAGACGTGATGTCCACAGCCTGTGGGACCCCAGGCTATGTCGGTAAGGACTGCGCGTGTGTGTTTTCCCACTTGTCAACCTGATCGCTTGTCTTAAGCATTTGAGCCTGGCACGTGATCACAGCTGCCTTCGTTTCCCTTGAGGGAGGAATAAAAAGACTGAGAGACACTGGAATGAGTTTGAAGGGAAGTGACTTCCCCTGAAACCTTTTAATAGTTGGGTGGAAATCCCGTTTGATTTGGGCGTGGGCCTGTGTGGAGGCCAGGAATCGATTTGGGTGAATTCCCAGGTTCTAAGACCAGAAATATGTCATGTATATCTATGTTTTTAAATGATTTACAGTGACATGTGGGATGACAATAAGGTGCAAACACACATAAAACAAAATGTTGAGATAGAAACACGTAGAAAGAAAATATTGATAGGAGGAATCTGGCTCAGACCTTGACCAAGTCACTCTCTTTAATTAGCCAATCCTGATCTGTCCTGGAGAAGCCAAGAATTAAAGTTTTTTCTAAAATCAGAACCCCAGAGATCCTTTGTCCCTGACACTCAGAATGCAGAAAATGCTGTGGCAGACCTGAGCACATACTGAGACTCAACTTCCATCTTCTGGGGGCCCAGAGAAAGGCCATCGGAACTGTGTACGAAGTTATCGAGGCTTCCATTTGCATGACTGTATAAGTGCCTGCTACGTACCAGATGCTGTTCTAGGCACTGGGGTGAAGACAGTGAATGAGACGGAACACCTGCCCTTGTGGAGCTGACCTTTCAGTTGGGAGAGACAGGCAGAAAAGAAACAGAGGAACAGGGGCATTTCAGATCTTACATGCTATGAAGAAGACAAAACGGGAGTGTATGATAGAATGGCAGGTGTGAACAGGGGTTGGGACAGTTAAGGGGACAGGAGGAGACTCAGGCATTAGCCTTCATGACGAGAAGCAGCCCCAACCATGGGAAAGTCAGGGGACAGAGTTCCAGGTGGAGGCATCAGCTTGTGCTGGGGAGAGAGTGAGTACAAGCTAGGAAGGTCTAAGAGCAGGAAGAACTGAGACTGGAAGAGACTTTGAGAAAATGGAGACCAAGGCTGAATTCTCATCATACAGCCCATGATGGCTTTTCTTAATGAGAACAGTAAGCCTGCCCTGAAGGAGAGGAGGTGATGTTAGATGACCAATGTTATTCCTGTTTGTTTGGGGATACAACCACGTGACCTTCCCAGGCAGGCTGAGGGAAGCAGGCCTCAGCTAAACGTGTCTGGGGCCCAGAGCATGGTCAGAAACTTCGAAAGACCTCGGAGGCAATTCAGGGCCCTCCAAGTGCTTGCATGATAATGGGCGTTAAGTCATCACTGTTAATGTCACAGCTGTTGCACTTTTAAAGGAACTCAGGAGAAAAGAACAGACTTGAAGAGAATAGAGACTAAAATGAGGGGAAGGGAAGGAAGCCACAGATTTAGGAGGAGATCAAGATGGTATAAATGCGGGAGGGGAGGAGAAGATGTGGTCAGTACCTGTTAGCTCTCGACTGTCACAGTACCCAGGAATTCTGTCCCTGGGTTGTGTGTATGCACTAGATACAGAAGGGGAGGTGGTTCTGATCGCGTCTGCGAAGCCAGCACATCTGATGGAGATGCATGGCAGGGTGCGCAGTCCCCGTTCTAGGAGGGAAAAGTCATGGTTTCAGGAAGAGCTTGGACTCCATCAGGAGGACTTGGATCAGCAGCTGTGGTGTGAGATGCACGTGTAGACACGTGTGTGCCCTGAGGGGGGGCCGTGGGTGGAAATGTGAGCGTGTGCGGTGCGTGTGTGATGTGTGTGTGTGTGGAATTTCTCCGGTTCAGTCCAAGCCACCAGACAAGCAGCAAATAAAAATGAATGAGACAAGCTTATTCTCATTTCTCTTAAAAGACAGGGGGGAAAAAAGCCGGTTCCAACCGTGGTGAGTCATAGGCATCAGAAAATGGACAGGCCTATGAGGTCATGGGGTCCCGTCTCCCGGCTGGAATGGCTTTGCTCTGCTCCGCAGGGGCTGCTGCCCAGGCCACGCCGGGCGAGGAAGCTGCGGATGCTGTAGCCGCCCAGCTCCTGCTTCAGCACGTGGGCTCTGACAGAGAATGTGCATATTTACATAGACATCGTACTGTTCTCGTATTTGGCTCTGATGTTGGAAAGCTCCAGCACTTTCTAAATGGATTTTCGCTTTTTTCCATTTTGACAGAGCTTGTGGAATGGCAGTTTCTCTGGGTTTCTAAGTGGCTCCATCCTAGTGGTCTGGTTGCGTTTAGATGTCAGTCGCTGATGAGTCTGGGAACCGGGACTGGGGTTTGGATGTGGCCTTTGCTCTTTTACCCTAAATGGTGGCAAGTGGAGCCGTCGGGTAATTCTGTTGTCAGATACAGAGTTTTCCTGGAGTGAAGAGGAGAAAGGAGGACTATGGGAATATAGCAATTCTGTTTGTTCACATTTATTGAGCACCAAGATTCTTGGGGGACCTTTCAGAGTAAGAAAGGGGCAACACTGGAGAGCTTGTGTCTACGTAGACATGCCCTGGGCAGTGAGCAGCTGAGCTTAGGCTGTTTCTCCCCAACAGTCTGCATGGCAAGCTCCTATTCGGCCATTAAAGCCCAGCTTACGTGACCCTTTTTTTGTTTTTATTTTAAATTTATTTATTTGTTTTTATTTTTGGCTGTGTTTGGTCTTCGTTGCTGTGCACAGTCTTTCTCTAGTTATGGCGAGCGGGGACTACTCTTCATTGTGGGGCGCGGGCTTCTCATTGTTGTGGCTTCTCTTGTCGCAGAGCATGGGCTCTAGGCACGTGGGCTTCCGTAGTTGTGGCACAAGGGCTCAGTAGTTGTGGCTTGTGGGCTCTAGAGCGCAGGCTCAGTAGTTGTGGCGCACGGGCTTAGTTGCTCCACGGCATGTGGGATCCTCTCGGACCAGGGCTCGAACCCATGTCCCCTGCATTGGCAGGCAGATTCTTAACCACTGCACCACCAGGGAAGCCCTACAGGACCCGCTTTTGACTGCTTTCCCAACATCCATCCTCTCCTTTGTCATCCTGGTTATTTTCCTTTTCTTACCACATTGCATCAGCTTCCATATTTATCCGTGTCTCTCCCCCTCTCCACTAGAGCAGGGGCTCTGGCTTACTCATCTTTGCACAGATGCTTGTTGAATTCAATAAAAACCTAAGCTTCGTAAACATGAGCGATTTTTTATTTCTCTGCTCCCCTTCTCTTCATTCAGCATGTGTTTATTGAATTCCTGTTATGTGTCATGCACAGGAGTTTGGTGTTAGGAATACAAATACAAATTAGATAGAGTCTCTGACCTCAAAATTTTCACAGTATTGTGAGAGAGAGGGCTAACAGGTAAATTGAATAATGTATGGTAAGTGCTACATTATGCCTCATTCAAGAATTATTTATTTAGTGCCTACCTTCTGTGCTAGGCACTGGGGATGCATCAGTAGAAAGAAAAAACAACAGATAAAAATCCTCAACCTCGTGGTACTTACATCTGAGTGAGAGGGAAACGGGCTATAAGCAAACAGCTAAATATATTAATTAGCATCTTAGATGGACATGAGTGCTATGCAGAAAAATAAGACAGGAAAGACAATAGGAAGTGTGTGTGTGTCTGTGTGTGTGTGTGTGTCTCTGTGTGTGTCTGTGTCTGTGTGTGTAGGGGGTTGTCATTTTAACTACACTGATCAAAGCAGCCCTCAGTAAGAAGGTGACAGTGGGGTAAAGATATGATTGCAGTGAAGGAGCCAGCCATGCCGTTATTGGGAGGAAGAGCATTCCAAGGATGGTTCAAAGGCCCTGGGGCAGGAGTGTGGGAGGAGCAACAGGAGCAGGGTGAGAAAGGAGGAAGTCAGAGAAGCAGAGGGTAGGGCATGTGCAGACCAGGACTTAGAAGTCGCTGTCACGACCACGGGTGGCTGGAAGCCGCTGGAGAGATCTGAGGTAACGGGTGACATGATCCAACTTTCACCAAGATCCCTGTGGGGGACAGGCTGGGATAAGGAGAGGTGGCAGGAGGGACAGGGCCAGGGTGGAAGGAAGGAGACCAGCTAGAAGGCTCTGGAGTCGTCCAGGCGAGAAATGGTCGGGGCTGGGTCAGGTTGGCAGAGTGGAAGTGATGAGACGCTGTGGGATTCCGAATGTGATGTGCAGGTGACGTCATCAAGATTTTCTGAAAACCCAGAAGTAGGGTTTGAAAGAGAGAGACATCAAGGGTAATTCCAAGGGTTTTGGCCTGAGTCCTTGGAAGGGTGCAGTTGCCTTTAATTAAGATGTGGGGAGAGAACGTTGCAGAAGTATCACCAGGGGTTCAGGTTTGGATTTGATAACATCTGTGAGGTCCGGAAGGCAGCTGGAATAGGAGTCAGGTCTTGAGGGGAGACTCTTGTTTTGCACAGCAGTTCTGTCCTATAAAGTCACTGTGAGCACTGAACGGGCAGACCCTGAGCCCCACTCCCAGGGGAAATACAGGGCTGGGTTCCTGCGGGTCTCTAGTCCCAGCACTGTCATCAGCTGGTCAATACTTGACCTTGTTATGTGTGTATCTCTGTCCAGTGTCACTTTATTTAATATTGTTGCTGATTCATTACCATTGAGCTTAGGCTGACAACGCTGTAACTCACGCCTAAGTGAAGCTTATCGGACTTGCGTTTTCTCTGTAAGGCGCAGCCTTCTTGTGCTTGGGAGCACTGGACAGCCCCTCAGCACTGACACCTGGGGGCCGTTTTTTTTTTTTTTTTGCGGTACGCGGGCCTCTCACTGTTGTGGCCTCTCCCGCGGCGGAGCACAGGCTCAGCGGCCATGGCTCACGGGCCCAGCCGCTCCGCGGCATGTGGGATCCTCCCGGACCGGGCCACAAACCCGTGTCCCCTGCATCGGCAGGCGGACTCTCCACCACTACACCACCAGGGAAGCCCTGGGGGCCGTTTTTAATAGTGAAATCAACAGAATGCACAAAAGTGTGGGAAAATGTGGCACTAACTGGACCATAAAAACTATAGTTCTTATCACTGTGAGAGACAAAACAAGAGGGCAAAGCATTGCGGTGTTCGCCCTCAGCTGGGAGCGAGCACTCGGGTGACTCCCTGCCCACTCTGGGCAGGTCTACAAACGACCGCAAAAGCATCCCAAGTATTGATTTGGGGGGCTGCAGATGAATTTTAGCGAGTAGGCAGATCTCAAATATGGATCCATGAGCTGTGGGGATGGACGGTATTTGGGAACTGATAGCCTCTGGTGCATTTTATTTGGTTTTTTTGTTGTTTGGGGTTTTTTGTTTTTGTTTTGTTTGGCCTCACCACGCGGCATGTGGGATCTTAGTTCCCCGACCAGGGATATCGAACCTGTGCCCCCTGCAGTGGAAGCGCAGAGTCCTAATCACTGGACCTCCAGGGAAGTCCCCTCTGATGCATTGTAAAGCCATGAACCTGGATGGAATCATCAAGTGGGGGGCGGGTGTAGATGGAGGAGAGGAAAGGTCCCAGGGCTGAGTCCCGGGGACTCAGAGGGACAGAGAAGGGACAGTGAATGGCATAGGAAGAGAACCAGGGGGGTGTGTGGCATCTGGACAGTACTTCAAGGAGGATGAAAGGAAGAGAACCAGGGGTGTGTGTGGCATCTGGACAGCACTTCAAGGAGGATGAAGTGCCTTGTGTCAGCTGTGGCTACGAAGTCAGGTAAGATAAAGACTGAGTGGGGACCACTGGCTTGGGGAACCTTAAATTATAGATTAATCGAACAACTAATTATTTCTGTGGGAGCCTGGTAGTCAGAGTAATGCTGCAGAGAAGATGAAACAGGTCTTCATCAGAGGACCCCAGTGTGCTCTCAACCTGGGGCTGGACACAGCCCCATCCACCTGCCCACTCCCCCCCACAAGCAGTCTGATGGGGACACTATTTGGGACCTTGGACACAGAAGCCACGGCCTCCTTTTTGCTGGGCAGTTTTTCATTTGAACAGGGCAGAGCCATTAGGCATCTACGGGAGAGAAGGGAGGGAGTACTGTTCCCCTGCTGCTCATCCTGGGGGCCACACGTCCCAAGAGCCCAAGCTGGGAGCAGAGGACGGCTGTCGGCTTTAGTTCAGATTCCTTCGAGGCAGTGTTGGTGTCCATTGGTGAGAGCAGTTGTTTTGTTGTTGTGTCAGTTATGACCTAAATGACTCTTCAGCTGAATAGTTAGTTTCACCAACCTCAAGTTACTACTTCAATTTAAATGAGTTCTCTAATAATGAAGAAATAATGGGAAAAGGGCTGTTTATCCTAAGTGTCCCAAGGCACAAGGTACCCTGGGAGAAAGCAAAGAAATCTGAGCCTTTTGAACTTCACCCTTGACCCTTAGCAGCTGCCTGGTCCTTACACACCCCGTATAAGGAACCAGGGCCCATGCTGAGTGTCAGGTCACTGATGACAGGAGATGGCGGGCATCTCTCCATCCAGGTGTATTGCGTTCCTGCTGCAGGCGGCGCCTGGGGCTCTGTCAACACCTGGGGCTCCTCCAATGCAGTATGGCCAGTGGGTGATACGGATCCACGTAAGGTATCGTGTTTGCAGTGTGAAGTAACTGACATAGTTCAGAAGCAGCCTCACAGATACAGGCGAGAGACGGATCAGTAAGGGCTAGAACCAGCAGGGGAAAACTCACAGAGGAGGCAAGATTTGAAGGAAGGGCGGGACTCGGGCCAAGACGAAGGGTTTACGGATGCAGGCAAGCAGGACAACGACGGTCCAAGGTCATGAATGGCTTCTGGTATGGAGGGCCTGGGGGAAATGAGCAGACTCACTTGGGGAGGGAGGGCATGCATAAATAAGTTCTTGGAGAGAATTGAGGAGAAATGATAAGGCCGTCTGGTGGCAGTCAGCTCCTCAGGGTAACATGGTGACCGTTAATGTGGTATTGACCTGGATTTAGAATCCATTGAATTGAGTCAGATATAACATTCCCCTTGGCATTGCCAATAAGAGATGGAAGTCAGAGCTGAGAAAGTTTGTAAAATGATTTATGCAACTTGCTCCACTGCGTTAATTAAAATATCCAAACGGGCTCTCTTGAATCACTAAATAGGAACCGAAAGTCACAGAAAGCACCCATGTCAGTCGTGTAATTGACAAGACACTACAAGATGACAAATGTACTTCTGTTCTGTAGAAGGAAGCCTGTCGTTTTATTTCTCGATGTTGCTATTTGCACACCGATGTGATTTCTCAGATTCTATGGGAAAATTAAACTCTTCTAAAAGAACTTGGAACCTTTGTCTCTAGACGAAGTGACAGAGTGCCTCAGCAGAGGAAGGCAAGCCTGTGCTCTTACTTATTCTTCCAAAGACTAGTCTTTCTTATTCAGGGATTGCAAACTGCCCTTTTAAAAAGGGCAAGAAGGCAGGGGTGGTGCTGGGTGGCAGGACTCCTAACTGCTTTGTGATGTTTGCCTTTGAGCAACATGAGACTTGCTTTTTTCATCGAGCCTTTTTGAGTGATGATACATCCCTTTGCAGTATTCCATTTGGAGTGCATACTGGAAACCACTCTTTCATTATTTAATGTGCCTCAAAGATAGGAAGGTGCGTTTCTGTCCGATCCATCATTGTGTCTATAAGCAGAGCCACATCTTGGTTCTCTGCAAGGTGGCTCATTGTTATATTACTTAAACTGTGAAGAAGGAGGCATTCCAGTTTCTTCTCGCAGCTTAGTCACCTGCATAGACATTGCCAAAGTCTTTGGTCTAGCCCTGGCTTAACTTGTCTAAAATAGTTTAAACAAGTTTCGTTGTGTTCTCTTCTAAGTGGAAATGGAGAACAGTTGGTTCAACGTTCTCAGCATATTTTTTCACCATTAAAGGAATACTTTTAATTCATGGGATCATCGCATTTTTAAAGCTTGATAATGGGCTTGAGGTTAGGATGAGACCTTGGAAACCAGGGGTTCCAGGAACCAGGGTTCCGTTTGGGGATGAGGGACTATTCTCAGAGCCACCCAGCCTGTAGCTGGTGGCAGTCACAACAGTGGGTCTTGACTGTGAGATTCTGTCTCTGCCATTGCTTACGTGTAAGGAAGACCTGAGCCCTTCCCTTAAAATCTTGGGTTCTCAGTTTCTCGTACGTAAAATAAGCGTGCTGAACTGATCGGTCATCAGATCGGGCCCTGCCGCTTACCCCTTACAAAATCAATACTCACAAATGTTGACAGAAAGGAAGGTTGCCTTTAATCTGAATGCCGGCAATCTGGGGAGATGGTAGACTCAGCGTCCCCCCAAAACTACCTCCCAAGATTCTGCTCCACCATGAAAGCTTTTAAAGGGAAACAGGGAAGTAATCTCGGTGAATCTTTGAGGTAGGGGGTCAGAGTTGTCGCCATCCCCACTGTGTGCAGGCTGGGTGCAGGCTGGTCGAGTCCTCGTGATCTTTCTTTAGACCCCACCTTGTTCACACAGTTTGCAAGATTACTGAAGGGAAGCTAAGGAAGAGATCTGGTCATCTGTCAGTTACTTACTTTTCATTCCTACTTCTCTGGTCTATGAAAGAACCAAGAAATTAGGCAAAGTATTGTGTGATCAAAAGATATGAAAGGTGTGCTCGGGCTGGAGATGAGTAGAGCATGGGGCGCCTGGTTTAAGGTTAGTGACAAGGCAAAGGGGCGCCTTCTGCAAAGAGCTCTTTCCCGCAGAGGTTTTTCCTGCCGAGAGCTGCTTACGCATTGACCTCCATGATTTTTTTTCTGGTTCTGCTGTTCTGTATTTCTACAGATGTGTGACTTAGTAGCCTTTAAGTGTATAAATATTCGTGTGTCAAGGATATTGACTGTCGTTTTTTCCCATCTTCACTCAGAACAGACAAGAAAAAATTCAGTTAAATTGACATCATCCGTCTCTGTCCTCCTGAGCGGGCTACGTCACGCGGTTCCTTTTATCTTTCCTCGTAGATCCTCTGTTCCTGCTGCTTTAATCTTCACTCTTCTGTGTGGTCATTTTCTCCCAAAGAGCTCGGTTTTTATTTGTTGTTCACTTAAATACCGTATTTTAGTACACGGCTCTGAGCATTACATCATTGTTCTCACCCTCTCAGACTGTTAGCGTTGAAACAGGATTTTTTTTTTTTTTTTTTTTTTTTTTTTGCGGTACGCGGGCCTCTCACTGTTGTGGCCTCTCCCGTTGCGGAGCACAGGCTCCGGACGCGCAGGCTCAGCGGCCATGGCTCACGGGCCCAGCCGCTCCGCGGCATGTGGGATCTTCCCGGACCGGGGCACGAACTCGCGTCCCCTGCATCGGCAGGCGGACTCTCAACCACTGCGCCACCAGGGAAGCCCGAAACAGGATTTTATGTAACTGATAAATTGTCACACAGGGCACAGATGAGTAGGCGGGGGACCCACATCAGAACTTTCTCGTTCCTTCTCTCTCAGCAGCGACTCAGTGACAACCGGCAGCGACCGTTTCATCACACTGGGCGCTTGCAGCCAGACCCCATGTGTCAGAGAGAACAGCGCCTCCCCACGTGGGGAGACCTGTAGGGCCTGGTATTAGCCTTGACATAGTGAATATGGACGAGGGCAGAAGCTCATGATCAGAACGTGTGCCAAGTAGACCCAGCCCTGCCCTGGAAAAGCCCCCACCCCACTAAATCCCTCTTAAAACTATTTGTAGAGCACTCTCCACCTTCTGGAACTCCTGACGGCTCCTCTCTCAGTACCTGAATCCTGGGGTGGAGTTTCATGGTTTCTAAACTGGTACCATTTTGCGGTGGTGGAAAGGAAAGAAGCACTGCAGCATTTTGTAACTTACTCTTTTTTTTTTTCTTTTAATGTTTATAAACCAAAACACTGGAATGACCGTAACAGTATTCTTCACGTTGAAGTGTAGCTCATCAGATTTCAGAAGTGAGGAGGGCTTCAGTGCAAAGTAACCGTCCGGTTGCGGTTCACAAACCCGTTAGGGCGGAGGTGGAATCCTGGGACAACCGGCAAGGAACACATTACGGGGTTATCCGTTGCCACATTGCTCTAAAACGCCTTACTCAGAACATTTTTCTTCCTCTGTAGCACTGAGTTCCAGGTCTCTCCCACATTTGAAAACACCAGATACCAGCTGCCCTCCCGTTTTCCACTCCCTTCCCGTTCCGTAGTCTCTCCCCACCACCCATCAGCCACATTTTGGCTTCGGCGGCATTTGAATAGTAACCCAGCTCCGATCAGACTGGTAATGAGAAACCAAGATGGTGCTTTAATGGGGACTCTTCATGCCTGTGGTAAAATTCAAGAAGCTACTAGGAAAATCCAAGTGAGCTGCTCATCTGCGATGCATTCTTAGTAAATTACGGCTCTAGGGGAGGGTGAGAAAGAGCTAAGGAACCTATAACCCCCAGAAAGAGAACAGAGCTGTCCCAAGAAGCTTCTGCTCCTCTCGTGCAGCTCCGGGCTGAGGACAGACCACCGGCGAGGAATGATTCTGTATCTGAGCTGTGTTTTTATTTGCCAGCAATCCAGACTGCAATCCTCTAAACCTAGGTGAAGCAACACCTGTGTATTAAGATGCTCACGGTAAAGCCCCTCGGCGCATTTTTTTTTTCTTTTTCAATACCTCTCCTGCTGAAAGTTCTACTGGCGGGAAGCAGACCTGAGTTAACCCGTTCAGTACCACCTCCTCGTTGTAATGCAGCTCTTACTGAGACTGGATGCTCCTCTGAGCTGTATGCCTGAATCTTACTTTCCTTGATCTTAGAATTTTATTTACCGTCTCTGAACAGTCCACTGCTGGGTAGAAAGGTCCTCTTTCTCTCCCACTGTTTTTTTTTTTTTTTTACAATGTTGTGTTACTTTCAGGCGTACAGCAAAGTGATTCCGTTATACATATCTATATCTATATAGACATATATGTATATATCTATTCTTTTTCAGACTCTGTTCCCTTATAGATTATTACAAGATATTGAGTAGAGTTCCCTGTGCTATACAGTAGGTCCTGGTTGGTTATCTATTATACACAGTAGTGTGCATCTCCCACTGTTTCAGTGACATCCTTTTCACCACAATGATGACACGCAGTGTCACTAACTCTTTGGAACTATATTACAGTTTGATTTAAGACTATCCACTCATCCTCCTGCAGAGGAGCTCTGTCCCTTCTCACTACCTTTGGAAATCCCTTAGGGACAGGAAAACTTGGATCAAGTGTCCTTGGACACAAATCCCTGAAGGTACAGTTGGCCGTCTGGATCCACGGGTTCCACATCCTCGGATTCAACCAACTGCAGATCAAAAATATTTTTCAAAAATCGCCAGAAAGCTCCAAGAAACAAAACTTGAACTTGCTGCTTACCGGCAACGACTTACCCAGCGTTACCATTGTGTTAAGTGTTACGGGTCATCTAGAGGTAAAGTGTGCAGGAGGATGTTGTAGGTAATATGCAAATACTGTGCCATTTTTTTATGTATGGGACTCCAGCATCCACCGATCTTGGTGTCCACAGAGGGTCCTGGACCCCCATCCCCACAGATGCTGAGGGACAACTGTATGCCTTAGAATGAGGGGACACCTGCAGCTCTACGGGTGAGCACAGATTCTTTTCCATGAAGGCCTAACACTGGGACAGACTGGCAGGTGCCCTTCAAGACAGGAAACTGAGGCACAGAAAGATGATGAATTCGAGGTACACTGGTGCAGAGCCCAGCCTCTAATTCTGTCCTCTGAGTCAGTGCTGGGTCAGAGGTGACAGATGCTAGCACCAGCCTACAGGTGCACAATCTGATTTTAAAACCCGCATGGAAGTTCGGTGCTCTCCCATGAGACCACCTACTCCTCTCTTAGGCTCCTTCCTGTAAAGATGCTATCACGTTGCCAGCCTGCCCAGCAGAATGGAACTTGAATCCAGGCCCCCTGACCCCTAGGCCTCCTGACCTCCTTTCATGAGCGACTTGGGAAAAGCCATGATATTAAAAGAAGACTCCACTCCCTCTGACCATGACTGGCGTTTGTGTCTCAGAGCCTTTTCCTCCCCACATGGCATGCATTAAGTTCAAGTCAAATGCCTTTCTCCGTGGCCTCCTCAGGGAGACGAGGCCAGCCAGCAGGGTCAACAGATGAACCTGAGACAAGCTGTAGGCTGGCAGGTTGCCCATCTGCCTGCGTGTCTGTCTGCTGACATCATAGGCTATATAGTAGGTTAGAAGTTTCAGGTTCATTTTCAAAGACAGAAGCTTGTTCAAAGACAGGTAGAGGTGCTGATCTGAGTGTCTTGTCAGCTCTGTTTCAGCAGGTGGCACAGATGGCAGCAGTTGTACACACTCCAGAGAATTAGGGAATGCACCCCAGTGTTCATAGCAGCACTGTTTACAGCAGCCAAGACATGGAAGCACCCCTAAATGTCCATCGACATTGGATAAAGATGAATGGATAAAGAAGATGTGGCATACACACACACACACGCACACACACACACACACACGCACAATGGAATATTCCTCAACCATGAAAAAGAATGAAATAATGCCATTTGCAGCAACATGGATGAACCTAGAGATGATCATACTAAGCGAAATAAGCCAGACAAAGATAAATACCATATTATGTCACTTATATGTGGAATCTAAAATACGACGCAAATGAACTTATTTGTAAAACAGAAACAGACTCAGACATAGAAAACAAACTTATGGTTACCAAAGGGGAAAGGGGGTGGGGAGGGATAAATTAGGAGTTTGGGATTAGCAGATACACACTATTATATATAAAATAGATATACAACAGGGTCCTACTGTATAGCCCAGGAAACTATACTCAGTATCCTATAATAAACCATAATGGAGAAGAATATGAAAAAGAATATATATATGTATATTCTTTTTCATATTACTGAATCATTTTGTTGTACACCAGAAACTAACACAACACTGTAAATCAAGTATACTTAATTTAAAAAGAAAAAGAATTAGGGAGAAAATTAGGATATGCCCATTTTTATAACCAGTCTTGCAGAATAATCTTTAAACATCCCTTTAAAAAAGAATTATAATTGGGACCAATGAAAACAAGAACTGGTTAGAACTGAGCATTGCACCCTTGTAGCTACTTAAAGGATGGGGAGAGCTCAGGACAATGGGGATGGGAATCTTGATAACACCTGGCCTGGAGGTAGGAGAGGGTGGGGCTGGGGGAAGGAGGGGGGCAGGGCAGGGAGAGGAAATGTGGAAGGAGCACAGCCTCTCCCCTCAATAAATGCAGAGCCACGAAGGGGCCACGCACAGCCAGAGGTCCTCGGCCATCACATGGATCTCTAATATCGGGACAAATGGTCCTGATGCCCACAGCGCTGTCTGTCAACCATGACGAACAACCTGCTCCTGCTGCCGTGCCTAGGCTGGTGCCTGGACCAAGGGGGGATGATGATGTAAACGTGTTGGTGATGAAGTGACCACAAGGATCAAGAACTAGATGAACAAAGGGACCAACTGGCTCCTTCCAGCTCTAAGATTCAAGTTCTCCTGACCTGCCCTTCCATCGCGTGTGGGCCCAGCTCTGTCCTGACTTCTGAGGGTTTTCATCAAAAGGGTGGAAATCTTCATTTATGAATCATTTTATGTTACGCTAGAACCGAAGGAAAGTACCAAATGATATCAAGAATCCGTTCAGCCTTAATTCTAGAGAGTAATAAAACCTACATTCCTTTTGCTCCTATGATCTTTCCAACTTTTCCTCCTTACATAACAACTACTAATTATACCCGTACATAAGTGCTGCATATTTCCTTTAAGCCTCATAACAATCCTAAGAGTTGGGCTCTCTTAATGTTCCCATCTAACAAAATGGAGGCTGAGAAGGATTAAGGGACTTACCCAAGTCCACACATGTCGTAAGTGGTGGAGCCTAGGTTTCTTTCACTGAAAAGCCAATGTGCCCGACTATTTAAAACTTCTTAAATCCAGACAACTAAAGTCATTTTAAGTAACAAGAACCTAAATCCCGGCAACCATTTCACATGCTTCAGACCCCTCCTACTCTTTCATCTTTACGCCTATTACTTTATTCTTGGAAAACAACATGAACGACGTGCATATATATACGTTTATTAACAGCACCACTAGCCACAGCAATTTCTTTCCCCGGCTGTATCTTTCTCATTCTGTTTGCACCTTGCCCATCATTTGACTATTGGAGGTAATATTTTCTTTCCTTGGATATTTTTGAGTTTTATTTAGAGTAAGTTCAGTATTTTCAGGGTTGGATTTTGACTGAGTTCAACTTAAAAATCAACACCACCTCTCCCATCTTGCCATGATCTTGTCTGACTCTGATCATCGTCCTTAGGAGGGCGGCCGAGGCTGGCACTACATCTGTGGCTTGTGTCTACCCTCAGTGCCCTGGAGAACAGGTGTGCCGTGAGGGCAGGGGCCAGGTGTGCTTTCGTCACCCATAAAGCCAGTGCCTGAAGTGGGATGCAGCCCATTAAATGATTGAATAAGGAGAAACACCACCACCATGGTTCTGGACCACAAGCTCTCCTTTTCCAGCATCAAGGGCTGCTCCTGCCACCCAGGGCTGCCCCTCCTGCTTGTGTCCCCACCCTTATCCCAGTAGAAGGGGTCATATTTGAAGTACGAAGAAGAGTGGTCCTCAAACGTCCGTGGAGGGGAACAGATCACCTTGAACATGAATGTGGTAACACGATGAGATCACATTCTCCCCGCTCTCTGCAGAGACGGTTCTTAGCACATCCTTGGACACAGGAAATGGGAAAATTCCTTTTCTGTTTTATGAGAGCCTGAGGACTGGTGACTGTGGCCCCCACCTTCACAAGCCACTGTCCTCGTTTCCAATTCCACTTGGTTAAGCCTTTTTTTCCTCTCTCTCTTTCAGTAAGGAAAATGGGCAACTTAGTTGTTTTAAAAACAACATGAAAAGTTTCTGAAATTCTGTTTTTTTTCTTTCTGAAATCTCTGGAGTCCTTCCCTTTACCAGGAAACCTTGCTCTGAATCAATATAAAACAGCTCGGTTTATAGAAGACGTTTCCCACCAAGTGGAATTTTCCACAGTGCGTTGGTAGTGAGTCTCACAGCAGTAAATTCAATTATTTTAAATTTTGAACGTACTGTTTCACTAAAGAGCGTGGGTTAAGCCTGGGGCTCAGAGGAGGGAACATCTGTCCACAGATCTCTCCAGTAGCTCGTGGGATGCTCTGCTGAGGCTGTGTGGTTTATATGGAACTCACTTCTATTGACTGGTGTAAATTAAGCTGATGGGATACTGTTTCTATCGGCAGTAGCCTCAAAAAACCTGAATTGATAGTCCCCAAGATCTGACCAGGAAGGAGGTTCTGAGAGATCATTTAACAGACTATCTTTTCTGCCATTTAGCCCTAGAACTAATAATTCTGAAATCCCTTTGAGAAAAGCTTTTAAAAGGAGAGCAACGTGAATGACAGACACCCACAGAGAATTAGGGCTAATTCTGGTTCTTTTATCTCCCAGATTCATGTCAGAAACAGGGCATGTATTCAGCAGTTTATCTTACTTGTACCTAATACAGGGACTTCCCAAACGACAGTTGCTTGCAATCCAAAATTTATTTGTGACCCTCTCATTTTTTTGTTCCTGTAGGTACTCACCAAAAATATTTGAGGCAGCTAAGTTTATTTGTAAATCAGTTGTCTGGCGTTTGGAAAACATTTTCTTATAGAAATAATGGCGTGTGTGTTGAGTAGGTTGGGTTCAGTTGCGTCACCATTTGGTGAACTACCAGAATGTACTAAGCCCTGAAAATACAGTCTAGAGATGTTCTCCAGCAGCATGAAGTCTGGACCTTGACAGTGTGATTCACACAGCAGTAAAGGGATGGATAAGGTATAGTAGGAGCCTACTAGAGGCTAGTGTGTTACAGCGTTTTGATGAATAGACCTGGGAACCCAACTGTCATGGCCCAACGCATGTCACCCAGGTGGAGCTGCGTCCACCCCACCCCTGTTCTCTCCACCTCTATTGTGGCTCTTAGCATTTGCCTTGAGGCGCTCCTATGTTGAATGCACGCATATTTACAATTGTTATGTCTTCTTGGATTGATCCCTTGATCATTATATAGTGTCCTTCCTTGTCTCTTGTAACAGTGTTTATTTTAAAGTCTATTTTGTCTGATATGAGTATTGCTACCCCAGCTTTCTTTTGATTTCCATTTGCATGGAGTATCTTTTTCCATCCCTCACTTTCAATCTGTATGTGTCCCTAGGTTTGAAGTGGGGCTCTTGTAGACAGCATATATATGGGTGTTGTTTTTGTGTCCATTCAGCCAATCTGTGTCTTTTAGTTGGAGCATTTAATCCATTTATATTTAAGGTAATTGTCGATATGTATGTCTCTACTGCCATTTTCTTAATTGTTTCTGGTTTGTTTTTGTAGGTCTTTTTCTTCTCTTGTGTTTCACACCTAGAGAAATTCCTTTAGCATTTGTTGTAAAGCTGGTTTGGTGGTGCCGAATTCTCTTAGCCTTTGCTTGTCTGAAAAGCTTTTGATTTCTCTGTCGAAACTGAATGAGAGCCTTGCTGGGGAGAGTATTCTTGTTGTAGGTTTTTCCCTTTCATCACTTTAAATATATCATGCCACTCCCTTCTGGCCTAAAAGGCTGACTTCAGCCAAGCCTAAGAGGCAGTCGGGAGGTTGGACCAGCCACCTATCTTGGATCTGTCCCTTCAGCACTTCCGGGTGGGTGGGCCTCTCTACTGCCACTGATAGCCACTGACAGTCCCCAGGGCCCAGGCCTTGAAATGCACTGGAGGAACGTGTATGCCCACCCCACTGGAGTCTTTCCCTTCTGCTATGGCTGTGCCAGGAAACTGAGCCCTTTCCTGCTCTGCCTGGGGTTGATGGCATCACCGACAAGCCACGGTGCCTCTTAATGACTGCTTTCTCTGTCAATAGCTCCAATTAAGTGATTTCGATTCAAAGCCTCCCTCTGTTAGAAGGTGTGGGGTTGGCCAGAGTCACTGCCAACCTCCCACGACACATGAATTATGCTGGGTACAATTAGGGAGAAAATCTGGGCTTCCTCAGCCTGGGAGCTCATTTGTCGTCCCAAAGTTTGTAAGTTGGATGCTGTGACTTTTTAGAATTACAGCTGAATTCTTGCCAGTGGTATAAGATTGATAACACAAGGGAGTTTGGCTGGTTCTCAAAGTGAAAACGGGTCTATGAAAAGATCAGAAAGAAGGGGATTCTCCCAGCACTCCAGCTGAAAGGGATCAAGGGAATGGAAGGAGGACCAAAAACCAGATAAGTACAACAGGTTGGCAAAACGATAGCGCCAACTGCAGGACGCAGACGGACAGTGGGAGAGAAAATATCCCACCTGACCTCAGGGGTTCATGATTTGTTCACCATATCAAATTGTCAGGAGGGTTTTGAATATTGTCTGAGAATTTATTTTTTTCAAGAATTACTATGAGATGACAAGTTAGCTATTTAAAGCTAGGTGGGCTTGTTCAAACAGTGTCCCAAAGAACATTTGTTTCCAGGAATCATATCACAAAGGAAAATAGAATTGAAGCCATTCACGTGTGTGCCATCGTACAAGTTTAAAATATTTTAAGTTGGTGAGAATTTTATTTCCAAATCAGTTTGCTTTGTCTTTTTTATCATGACGTTACACTTCTGGCTTCACTCTCTGGATTGGGTTCAAGTGCAATTAAGGACCTCACCAGAGGGCAAATGGTTCACCTGCCACCAATTGGTTAAAAATGTGTATATTTCGGGGCTTCCCTGGTGGCGCAGTAGTTGAGAGTCCGCCTGCCGATGCAGGGGACACGGGTTCGTGCCCCGGTCCGGGAAGATCCCACATGCCGCGGAGCGACTGGGCCCGTGAGCCATGGCCGCTGAGCCTGCGGGTCCGGAGCCTGTGCTCCGCAACGGGAGAGGCCACGGCAGTGAGAGGCCCGTGTACTGCAAAAAAAAAAAAAATGTGTATATTTCATTGCAGTTGCTGTGACCCAGATAAGACACAACACCAAAGAGGACAAGACATGTTTGGCACAAGCACATAGAGTTCCACCACCAATGTAGATACCCTGGTATTTGTTAATCATTTAGAACTTTTCCCTAACATCCATACTGTTGATCTAAATCAGAAGTCTTTTTATACAAAAGCATATACTTGATGTTATAAAGTTTACTAGTTAAACAAAAATCTCATATTTTAAGAAATTTGTGTCATCTGTGGTTTCAAGAATCTAAACGTCCCAAGTAACATCCAAGCTCCGACTTGCATAAAAATCAGCCGCTTGCTTTTCAAGTCTCTGCAGTGCACTGCCCGATTCTCCAGAGCCCTGGAGCATTTGCCAGACTGCAGGCAAAGGGCCTGATGTGCACGTGCCGCCAGGTGTGTGGATTTCAGGAGGGGAACCGTGTTCTTTATTCCTTTGTTTGCTGAACAGTGGATGGTGGCCAGTACTTGCTGTTTTCTTTTCTTTCTTTTTTTTTTTTTTGCGGTACGTGGGCCTCTCACTGCTGTGGCCTCTCCCATTGCGGAGCGCAGGCTCAGCGGCCATGGCTCACGGGCCCAGCCGCTCCGCGGCATGTGGGATCCTCCCGGACCGGGGCACGAACCCGTGTCCCCTGCACCGGCAGGCGGACTCCCAACCACTGTGCCACCAGGGAAGCCCGCTTGCTGTTTTCTAACAGATGATGACGAGGAGGAGGATTTGTTCTTTTAAGAATCCTTCCTGCCCCATCCACAGAGGTGGTCAGGAGAACACAGAGGGCTAGCTCTTCCTAGGAGTCAACCCTGCTTTCTAGGGGCCGGGTCTTATCCCCTCGTCAGTTGACATCTGGTTTCGTGGAGCGTTTGGGCCAGGCTGTCTCGCCAGCTCTCTGAAGAGCCCTGCAGACCCTGTGACATGGAAGCCAGGGCCTCTGCCCACCTGCTTGATGCGGCGCTCCTGATGCCTGCTGTCAGCTGTGCCGGGAGGAGGGGCCGGGTCCGATGTAGCTCTGCGAGCCTTTTCTGCCTCTCTTGAACTTTCCATCAGGCTACGAGGATGGCCCTGGAGGCTCAGAAACATGCTCCTTGCAGAACCAGTCCCCTCCCGCCACCTGTGCTCGTGTGGCTGTCAGCCCAAAGCATCAGCTCTGAGAGCACCGTCCTCCTAGATCAGCAGGACGTTGGCTGTGGGCAATGGCTCCCTTTTGTCAGTTGCCATAATAGAAGCATCTGAGAAACAGGCTCTTAGCAGTTCTGGGGAAGAGGGAGGATGGATTCGGTCACTCCCCATTAGCTAAGGGCCGCTTCTCCAGTCTGTGAGTTCCCCAACTTTGTAGCGCTCTCTGCTTCTGCTACTGCATTGAGGGTAAACACAGCAAAGCCGTACAAACGTATTTATTTAGCTCTTATTAAATTTAAAAAAAAGTCTGATCAGAAGTTTGGAGGAATTGAGGCTGAAACCTAATTAGATTTGAGGATTCTCTGTGGGTTGTATTTCTTACCATCATAACCAGAAACATCCAGCAAGTTTGTGTCCTTCCCTCTTCTTGCTCAGGAAGGTGCTTATCTGCAACAGGATGAGAGGGTTTCCCTGTTCATTTTTCTACAAAAGGACTTTGCTTAGAGGCGGAAGAAAGACTCACCTTGACAGTCAGTAGATTCCAGTGGAAAGAGCTGGGACAAGGGTGAGATTGAATTGTGTTCAGATCCCAACTGGTCTATATCTTCTATGTGGCGTCAGAAAAGGAACATCTCTGAGGCTCATTTTCTTTATGGATCAGGGGCAGATAATGGCTAATTGGCAGAGTTGTTGAAGGGATTACAGTAGAGAATGTCTATGAATGACGAGGACGAGACCCGGATCACACAGGCACTTAATTCGGGTTAGACTACGTTGGTGTAGAGGCCTCTTGGCAGCTGGATCCTGGGGATAAGTGGCTTGATCTCTGAGTCCCCGTGCACCCTCACCTGTAGCTTGGGAAGAAGGATAATAATAACTAAGCTCTTCCCCACCAAGAAAGGTTGTGGTGAGTTAATGCATCCCCAACGCACAGAACACACAGCTTAGCCTGACAAGTGCCTTGTAAGCTAGAGCTCTTTTTACTTTCTCTACCTTCTTAAACTTTCTGCAAAGTTTATCCTAGACACTTCAATCAGATGTATTTGCATAAAAAGGAGGTTTTCCTTGTGAAGAAGGTTTACTTCCTTTCCTGTGTTTATTTACTCTTTGCACAAATATGTATGGCAGACCCTGCTGAGTGCCAGACACTGGGTGGGTATCCAACACTGGGCAGTAGCCACGGCCCGGAACAGGAAGTATGGGAATAGTACAAAATAAGCCAAGGCCCTGGACTGGTGATGCTCGATGAAGAGTGGGTTAGAACCAAGGAAGTGAGATTCAATAGCATTTTTCCTGTTTCACAGATGAGAAACAGAATGACAGTATAGTGACAGATGACCCGCCCAAAACCTTAGAGAAGGAATCAGGAGCAGGCCTGAGGCAGGACATGGAGAGAAGGTTTTAGGTCTGAACTTGACTTAAGCCCCATGAAGGCAGGGGGAAGGGGCTTCACCTGCCTGTCCCCACAGCACCTAGAAAGGCCCTACACAGGGGCCAGAAATGCTTCCTTGAGCTGATTTGAGGTGAATCACACCCCAGGCCCCAGACTGAGTATTCTCTCCTCTCTGTCAGTCTGGTCTGAGCTATAGAGCTTAGCCCAGCACCGACATAAAATACCTCCTATCAAGTACGTATTGATTGATTGATAACCTCCAGTTGTACACACACACAAATGCTCCCCTTTTGTCTAGTTACAAAAGCCAACAAATATATCAGATTGTGTCTGCCTACTCAGTTTCTAGAATCACAGAAAGTTCAGCCCAAGTAGCAGACAAAAAGAGCAAAAAGCAAAAAACACCTAAAACCCGCCTTATGTCTTAATCATTTAAATTGTCAGGCTTGTGTCTCTGCTTTGTTGTTTCACAGCTCCCGAGGTCCTCGCACAGAAACCCTACAGCAAAGCTGTCGACTGCTGGTCTATTGGGGTGATTGCCTATATCTTGTAAGTATGGCTTGCCACCTCGGCTTCTTTTTTCTAAAAAAAATTGTGACAAAATATACATTTAATTTTGTACACCATTTTAACCTTCTTTTTTTTTTTTTTTTTTGGCCGCGTTGGGTCTTCATTGCTGCGTGCAGGCTTTCTCTAGTTGCAGCGAGCAGGGGCTACTCTTCGTTGCAATGCGCGGGCTTCTCGTTGTGGTGGCTTCTCTTGTTGCAGAGCACAGGCTCTAGAGCACAGGCCCGGTAGTTGTGGTGCACGAGCTTAGTTGCTCCGTGGCATGTGGGATCTTCCTGGACCAGGGATCGAACCCGAGTCCCCTGCATTGGCAGGCAGATTCTTAACCACTGCACCACCAGGGAAGTTCCTTAACCATTTTTAAGAGTACAATTCAGTGGCATCAAGCACATTCATAGTGTGGCACAACCATCACCACCACCATCTCCAGAACTTTTTCATCTTCCCAAACTGAAACCCACTAAATACTAACTCCCATTCGTTTCCCCCGAGCCCCTGGCAACCACCATTCTGCTTTCTGTCTCTATGAATTTGCCTTCTCTAGGTATCTCATGGAAGTGGAATCATAAGCTATTTGTTCTTTTTTGTCTGTTTTCTTTTTCCGCTTAGCATAGTGTCCTCAGGGTTCATCTATGCTGTAGTTAGTATGTGTCAGAATTTCATTCTTTCTTGAGGCTGAATTATTCCCTTGTGTGTATATACTACATTTTGTTTATCCATTCATCCATCAATGGACACTTGGGTTGTTTCCACCTTTTGGCTGTTGTGAATAAGGCTGTTACGAACACAGGTGTGCAAATATCTGTTCGAGTCCTGCTTTCAATGCTTTGGGGTGTATACTCAGAAGTGGAATTGCTGGATCATATGGTCATTCTATGTTTAACTACTTGAGGAGCTGCCATCATGTTTTCCAAAGCAACACCACCATTTTACATTCCCAACAGTGATGCACAAGGGTCTAGTTTCTCTACATCTTTGCGAACACTTATTTTCCATTTTTTCATAATGGCCGTCCTAAGAGGTGTGAAGTGGTAACTTGTTGTGGGTTCGATTTGCATGTCTCTTACGGCTGGTAATGTATTGAGCATCTTTTCGTGCACCACCTTGGCTTTGTTGGGGATACAAACCACTATGAAAATATTAGGGCATGTCCAACAGAAGTCACAATAAGAAAAATGTGATAAAAACCCAAAATTTAGCCTTTGAATTCCTCATTTCTTCTCAGGTGCCTTATCTCCATGACCCAGGAAATGCCATGGTCATAGGCTTGTTGCAGTTATTTTAAGATGATCAATTTTGGTTTTTATGTTTTGATTTGCTTAAGTCCCCTGTAAAGTTACTGTTTAAGCTACAATTTCTTTTTGTAGTCATATTTTCAAACACTTACTATGGAGCATACTTTCAGGATAGGTTTAAGGCCAATGCGTTTCTGAAATTGATCGGAAATGAATTTCTCCTCGTTAGCATCCCCAAGGAGGGGAATGTTTTCTTGCCGACAGAGCCCACTGCACAGAACAAAAGGCTATGAGGGAACTTTCCTCAACATAATAAAGGCCATATATGACTAACCCACTGCCAACATCATCCTCAATGGTGAAAAACTGAAAGCATTTCCACTAAGATCAGGAAAAAGACAAGGTTGCCCACTCTCACCTCTCTTATTCAACATAGTTTTGGAAGTTTTAGCCACAGCAATCAGAGAAGAAAAGGAAATAAAAGGAATCCAAATCGGAAAAGAAGAAGTAAAGCTGTCACTGTTTGCAGATGACATGATACTATACATAGAGAATCCTAAAGATGCTACCAGAAAACTACTAGAGCTGATCAATGAATTTGGTAAAGTAGCAGGATACAAAATTAATGCACAGAAATCTCTGGCATTCCTATACACTAATGATGAAAAATCTGAAATCAAGAAAACACTCCCATTTACCATTGCAACAAAAAGAATAAAATATCTAGGAATAAACCTACCTAAGGAGACAAAAGATCTGTATGCAGAAAATTATAAGACACTGATGAAAGAAATTAAAGATAATACAAATAGATGGAGAGATATACCATGTTCTTGGATTGGAAGAATCAACATTGTGAAAATGACTCTACTACCCAAAGCAATCTACAGATTCAATGCAATCCCTATCAAACTACCACTGGCATTTTTCACAGAACTAGAACAAAAAATTTCACAATGTGTATGGAAACACAAAAGACCCCGAATAGCCAAAGCAATCTTGAGAACGAAAACCGGACCTGGAGGAATCAGGCTCCCTGACTTCAGACTATACTACAAAGCTACAGTAATCAAGACAATATGGTACTGGCACAGAAACAGAAAGATAGATCAATGGAACAGGATAGAAAGCCCAGAGATAAACCCACGCACATATGGTCACCTTATCTTTGATAAAGGAGGCAGGAATGTACAGTGGAGAAAGGACAGCCTCTTCAATAAGTGGTGCTGGGAAAACTGGACAGGTACATGTAAAAGTATGAGATTAGATCACTCCCTAACACCATACACAAAAATAAGCTCAAAATGGATTAAAGACCTAAATGTAAGGCCAGAAACTATCAAACTTTTAGAGGAAAACATAGGCAGAACACTCTATGGCATAAATCACAGCAATATCCTTTTTGACCCACCTCCTAGAGAAATGGAAATAAAAACAAAAATAAACAAATGGGACCTAATGAAACTTAAAAGCTTTTGCACAGCAAAGGAAACCATAAATAAGACCAAAAGACAACCCTCAGAATGGGAGAAGATATTTGCAAATGAAGCAACTGACAAAGGATTAATCTCCACAATTTATAAGCAGCTCATGCAGCTCAATAACAAAAAAAACAAACAACCCAATCCAAAAATGGGCAGAAGACCTAAATAGACATTTCTCCAAAGAAGATGTACAGACTGCCAACAAACACATGAAAGAATGCTCAACATCATTAATCATTAGAGAAATGCAAATCAAAACTACAATGAGATACCATTTCACACCAGTCAGAATGGCCATCATCAAAAAATCTAGAAACAATAAATGCTGGAGAGGGTGTGGAGAAAAGGGAACACTCTTGCACTGCTGGGGGAATGTGAATTGGTACAGCCACTATGGAGAACAGTATGGAGGTTCCTTAAGAAACTACAAATAGAACTACCATATGACCCAGCAATCCCGCTATTGGGCATATACCCTGAGAAAACCATAATTCAAAAAGAATCATGTACCAAAATGTTCATTGCAGCTCTATTTACAATAGCCCGGAGATGGAAACAACCTAAGTGTCCATCATCGGATGAATGGATAAAGAAGATGTGGCACATATATACAATGGAATATTTCTCAGCCATAAAAAGAAACGAAATTGAGCTGTTTGTAATGAGGTGGATAGACCTAGAGTCTGTCATACAGAGTGAAGTAAGTCAGAAAGAGAAAGACAAATACCGTATGCTAACACATACATATGGAATTTAAGAAAAAAAAATGTCATGAAGAACCTAGGGGTAAGACAGGAATAAAGACACAGACCTACTAGAGAATGGACTTGAAGATATGGGGAGGGGGAAGGGTAAGCTGTGACAAAGCGAGAGAGAGGCATGGACATATGTACACTACCAAGCGTAAGGTAGATAGCTAGTGGGAAGCAGCCGCATAGCACAGGGAGATCAGCTCGGTGCTTTGTGACCACCTGGAGGGGTGGGATAGGGAGGGTGGGAGGGAGGGAGACGCAAGAGGGAAGAGATATGGGAACATATGTATATGTATAACTGATTCACTTTGTTATAAAGCAGAAACTAACACACCATTGTAAAGCAATTATACTCCAATAAAGATGTTAAAAAAAAAAAAAGGCTATGAGGGATTGTGATGGGAGAAAGGTCTGACAGTGGCATCCTCAGGGAATGCTGGAAATGTCCCCCCTGTATTGGCTTTGTCTCATTATTTGAGAGGCAAATGGTCTTTCTACAGCATACATTCAACTGGGCAGCATTTACAGTTGAGTGAGGATTTTGCTGACAGCTCCTGTAGATTCTTGTCATTATCACAGGAGAATTTATCCATTATAATATATTTGGCCTGTAGGGCCCCCACTTATGGAATTAGGTAAAAACCAGGTTCATCTGAGCTGCAAAAGTAACACACTGCACCTAGAGAATGCTTTCAGTTCCAAGTCACGTTGACCATCTTCTGCAGTGGTTTCATCCTTTTTTGTGGGGGGAGGTGGGTTACAGACCCTTTTGAGAATCTAATGAAAGCTGTGGACCCTCTTCCCTAATAAATTCACACTCACACAATTTTGCATACCATATTGGAGGGTCCTGGGTGAGCAGATACTGGCCATGGGCCCTGTGTTATTTACCTGGCTCCCTAAACCCTCGACTAAAATTCTTATCCTCACCCAACTTGACTGTGAAAGACTTAGAGAAATGAATGATAAGCCAGTCCCCTTCTAGCAAAGCACCAAAGCGGGTGTTATCTACAGAAATCTTCCATGGGGCTAAGCAAAACAAAATAGCCTTTATCTGGCCTTCTGCTTATTTGTTCCATTACGTCTGTCCTGAATCTTGAACCACTGCTCTGATCTGCACTAATGTCTATAGATTCCCTTTGTATTCTATAATTGTGTATATAATTATCTCCCTGAAGTCTTGGCATCGGGGTATGATATATCAGTACACCTATGAGGAGGTGTGTACTGCATTATTGGGATAAGCAGTTTAAAACCAAGCAGTGGTGCCTTAGTCAGCTCCTGCTGCTCTAACAAAATACCACAGACTGGGTGGCTTAACTAACTGACATTTATTTCTCACAGTTCTGGAGGCTGGAAGTCCAAGGTCAGGGTGCCAGCTGGTTTGGTTCTTGGTGAGAACCCTCTTTCTGGCTTGCAGATGGCCACCTTCTTGCTGTGTCCTCACATGGTAGAGAGAGAGACAGAGAGAGAAAGCTCTCTGGTATCTCTTCTTATAAGGGCACTAATTCCATCATGAGGGCCCCAGCCCCATGACCTCATCTAAACCTAATTACCTCTCAAAGGAGCATCTCCAAACACCATCATGTTGGGGGGGTAGGGTTTCAGCATATGAATTTGGATTACAGAAGTCAGTCCATAGTAAATGGTTTGGTTGACCGAAGCTTAGTGAAAGTATTACAGCAAATTCCCCTTAAAACATGGATGCTTCAGGTTGGGCATGGCACCCACTTTATAATAACAATGATATCAAACGTTCGTATGACAGTGCAGTGCACCCTTGAATGAAATCACAGTGCTGCTAGTGAGGAAGAAGGCAGGAATTGGATTTGCAGTAGGTAACGAACCATGTCCGCCATGGCCCATAGGTAGGAAAATGTCAGAAGGCCAACATGGTTAGAGTATCAAGACAGGAGGATATCAGCAAGAGCCAGAGGAAGGAGAGACCTGGAAGAAAGCTTAGGTTTTAACCCAAGTGTAGTGGGAAGCCAAAGAAGGGTTGACCAGAGGTGTGACGTAATCTCATTTTCACTCGAGTGTTATACTGGCTACTCTGTGAACAAGGGATTGGACAGGGCAGAAGTGGAGTGTGGAGACTGGTTCAGAGGCTTAGGTCAGATGAGTGGTAATGGTTGCTTCTACCAGTGGGGCAGGGATGGAGGAGGAGTGGTAGATATACTTCGGATGTGAAGAATGAAGGAGAGGGATGTTTCAAGGATAAACCCAAGTTTGGGGCAGATGGCTAGGAGAGTGGTGTAGGAACAAATTTAGGGGGTAGGTGAGATCAAGAATTTCGTTTTGGGCATGTTGAACTTGAGACGCCTTTGGGATACCCACTGACTAGTGTAAATAAGCATGTGTGGAGATATAAATCTGGGTATGATCTGAGCAGTAGGACATCCAAATCCTTATCATTGCAGTGTACAATACAATATTTGGTTGGGGTCAGGTAGAGCATCAAGCAAAGAAATACTGTATTTCTTTGTTTCTATTTTAAGTACAAACTTGATAAGCATAAACTTGACGGTTACCTGGTCACCAGTAGCTTTACCCCAGGGATGAGTCTCAGGTTGATTTCATGATTGTGTCAGATTTCAAAATGGCAGCCTGGGTTTTTGTCTTCCTTGGTGCCTTCCAGAGCTCCGAGAGTCTCAAGCAGAGAATGAATGGACTTTGGACGTCTCATTTGTACCTTCCAAGATGTTCAGATCCTTATGAGTGAAAGGCCAAATCCTAGATATAAATTGCTACATAATAGGTCTATGCCTGGAGAACCACTGGTCTCAAATTCATCATTATCATTGGACTTCCCTGGCGGTCCAGTGGTTAAGACCCCACGCTTCCACTGCAGGGGGCACAGGTTCGATCCCTGGTTGGGGAAGTTCCACATGCTGCACGGTGCAACCAAAGAGAAAAAAGAAAAATCATCCATTATCAGTGTCAACAGCTGGCATTTCTTGAGTACATTCTCTATTCCAGGTACTGCAGTAGGTGCTAAAGATAATCAAGATGACAAAGACATGATGCCTCTCATCAGAGTACTAACGATGTATACGGCGGGACAAGTAGTTTCCGAAGTAGACTGAGTGACAACAAGGCTTGTGTACAGCTCTAGGAGCTTCTAGGATGAAGCCACCATTGAGGAGGATGGGAGTATTCAGGAAGGGGGCACCACTATTCCAGTGATGTCTAGAAGGTTGGAAAAGTCTAACATAAGCAGAGAAGCACAAGGCTGGCTCCAGGTTGAACTAGTGTCAGAAGCTAGAACTCGTGGACCTCAGCCTCAGACTCTGGCTACTTCCCACAGATTCTCTGTGCCCGGTCTTCCCATCCCATCCTGGATCTGAAGACTGGTGAGGAAGGCTGCTGAGTGGGTCGTGACCAATAGGAAGCACACAGGGGAAGCCGGCTATCCCCTGGGGATCCGTGCAGAGCCCCTCATTCTTCACATCACCTGTAATGGGAAAGAGATTAGTCTCTGCCACCTGGGGGGTGCAGCGGTATTATTTTCCTTTGGTAAGCCTGTCACACTGAGATATCAGGTTGCAGCAACAGTGGCTGTGACAGACACCGCATTTCTCCTCTCCGTGCGCTATGCAAACATTCTTCATTTTGTCAGTGCAGGTCCTTGATGAAATGGTTCTCTTTGGATCTCCACACTCATTTCTGTCATTCATCATTTGGCAGGAGAGAGATCTTTTCCTAACAAGGAGACTCATGTTTTTAAAACCCTTTTGATAGGTCCTTACCCTGCCCAGGAATCTTCCTTTGGGGATCAGGGCATGCAGAACACATCTTTGCCTGAGTAGCCGAAGCTGCTGGGAAGGATTGAGGATGGAGTGGGCTGGACACCGTGATGAATGTGCTGGTGTCCAGGCTGATGAGGTTGGCTCAGCCAAGGTAGCCCAAGTTCCAAGGCAATGAAGTTCCCCACTCAAGATGAGAATCAGCATCTCGTTGTCCAAACTCGATCTTGTGATTCCGTGTAGGCTGCCTTTCTACTGACAAATTCAAGGAGATTGTTGAATGATCACTTGCCTACATTCTGCCCAGGGATACAGCATGTTGTGGAGAAACATGGTGAGTGTTTGCTGGTATAAACACTGAGCTCTTAAGGAGATTAGGGCGTTAGGGCAGCCTGGACGGTTAGGGTGGACTTCCCGTGGGTGGTGAGGGTACTTACCCGTGCTGTGACCTGTGACCTCTCTGCCTAGAGGAAATCCCAGGCAAATACTTTTGGTCACAGCCTTACTTTCTGACTGGCCTCCTACATGGTTCAGTTTTCTAAACTAGGTCACAGAACTAAATTGGCCAAGGTCCAGAGCATAATTCGCTTTGTAAGAATGGAACTAAGAATGCTTAACCCACATGCTACATCCATTTTCTGAGACAATAGATGCTCGTCACCAAAGTAGTCACCATTCTTTGAACCACTGACAGCTGCCTCTTTATGGATACATATGTCCCAGGGAGGCGGCATGAACCCAAGCTTCAGCAGGAGAGAATGCATCATAATTACTGAACCCCAGTGAACATCCAAGCCCGGGGTATTGTGATGGTTGTTACTAGTACTCTCAGTATGAGGGTGGTTAACACTAACAGGAATAATGAACTGGCGTTGTCAGCAGGCAGCAGTCATCTGATATTCATATGCTACAGCAACGTGGGACACGTAGCCGCATTCCGGCCACCATGCGTTCATGGTCTGAACTTTGGCTTTAGACGTTTAGAAACGAAATCAGATCTGTGGCTTCATCTTGCTCAGGTGATCCCCGTGAACTGATTCACACTAGCCAGACTCCAAAGAGATTTAAAAAAACACACACACAATTAGAGTGTCCATTTATTAAGTCATAATGAGAGGCATGCCCTGTGAGTTCATAGGATATGCACGTCATCAAACTAGCAAGTTCCGGGAGAAAAGCTCAGGAGAAAGCAAATGGGGAATTTCTGTAGTGAATGAGGGATCAGAGCAGTGGAGTTGGGTGGAGTTGGATGGAGTTGGATGGCCTTGGGTGTTTTCATAAAGGCTGTCATGGGCTCCGGGTCACCTTTCTCTCCCGAAGGTGATGTCTGACAAGGCGCACGGGTGTGCGCATCGGCCGGTCAGAGTGGTGCACGCAGACAGTTCGTACACCGGCTGCTCCTTCCTCCTGCCTTGAAGACCAGCCACTACCCTGCGCCCTTCCTTTGTCATTCCAGCCTCACCGTTTTTGTTTTAGCAGGCGTTGATGGTTGGTTATAATTCACGGGTTCACGGATTTTACTTCGCCAACTGCACTTCAGTGTGGCTGCTTTCTGAGGGTTTTCAGAAAGATACCCGGTTCTCGCCCCGTCCCCCACCATAGTCTGTACTGAGTGGACCCTGTGGCTGCCTAAACGCCTTTTGTTCACAAGTCCTGCTTGACCATATTTCAGCTTTGCTGATGGGCCTGTGACCCTCTCTTCGCTGCTTTGGAAGAAAGACGGTTGGTTGTCTGTTGACAGTTGGTTCACCTCTAACCCTTAGGAAAGAGCCCAACATAAGATACTCCCTGGTTTCAAAAAGCGAGTGCGGGGACAGGCACAGGGTGATGGAGGAAACGTTACAAGCCGTGTCACTGAGGTGAAGAAGTTCTGCGTCTTCCGTGGTGGTGGGAGCAGCTTCCCATGACCTCGCGGAGGGTGGAATCCACCCGTATCTGTGCCTTTGTCTTTGCAAAGCCCCAGGTAGAGAGGGCACCCAGTGGGAGAAGCAGGAAGGGAATGGCTCCTTTTACACACTGAATGGTGCCGCCTCGGGCCAAATGGAAAAACATTTCACGTAAAGCATCATCTCCTGGAAACTGTCGTTTAAGTATCTAAATGCATCGGGATATTTACTTAACTAACATTTATTGATCCTAATATGTGCCCGGCAATCTCATGGGGCTGCTGAGCTGGATTCATCGCTGCCTGGCCACAGAGTCGCTACTGTGGCGACAGACAGTAAACAGATAACTTACAATCCAGTCTTGCTGGCTGTCACGGAGATGGGAGGCAAGAGCAGGGTGAGCTCCCAGGGGAGAGATGGGAACCCTGCCCGGGACTTGAGGAAGGCTCCGTAAGAGCAGTGTACGGTGATCTGGGCTTGGAAGTACTGTCTTCAAATATCGGCAAGGCTGTCAGGCAGGGGAGGTCGATGGTTTATCCTCCAAGACCCAATTAGCTAAGGAGATGATGTGCTTACTGTGTTTGATAAAAGATGTCCCATTCAATTTGAGATATAATTTTTAAAATAGAACTTGGAAGGTTTGATCCGGCGTTGAACTTATATATTACCAACACTTGGGACTTCCCTGGTGGCGCAGTGGTTAGGAATCCGCCTGCCAGTGCAGGGGACGTGGGTTCAAGCCCTTGTCCGGCAAGATCCCACATGCCGCGGAGCAACTAAGCCCGTGCGCCTAGACCCCGTGCTCCGCAACAAGAGAAGCCACCACAGTGAGAAGCCCGCGCACCACAACGAAGAGTAGCCCCCGCTCACTGCAACTAGAGAAAGCCCGCACGCAGCAAGGAAGACCCAATGCAGCCAAAAATAAATAAATAAATATATATCACCAACACTTAATAATGGGAAAAATATAATCTCTGAATATCAGGATGTTGAATTCATCTAGCACCACACCGAGCAAATGAAAGAATCAAAAGAGGCTTTTATTATGTTTTAAAAGATTTACCGTCTGGAATATAGCACCGCAGCACAGAAAACAGAAGGGAGGCAGTACAGAGATAGTTAAAAAACCAAAAGGGGCACAGAGAGAGAAATGGCCAGCTTGCCAGGAGCTGTAGTAACAAGAGTCATGAATTCAGACCACTTAGTCTGAGCAGGGTTTGTGCCCAGGAGGGGAAGAGATGGAGGTGGGAAGGGGAGAGGTACCAGTTCACACCAGCAAGTCTGGAAACACTCGTGGAGGTGGTTCAGATGGAGGGACCAGGAACCCATGATTCAGTGCCAAGTACAGGTGCACCGGAGTCGGGCAACACACAAGCCCGCTTTCCGGCTTCCGATCACCTTGCTGTGCTCTCACAATGCACTTCCAGGGATGCCCCTCTGAGAATGAAAACAGTTTCTAATCATCCTCAGAAGTGCCTTGGGAGAGAGCCATCGGAGGCCAGGGGACAAGTGAAAAGTTCAGTCAAAAGCCAAGACCAGCTTCTCCCCAGCCGGCCACGCGGGAGGGAGGCTGAGATGGCAGATGAGATCACTAAGGCTCAGGCCGCCCGGCCTGGTGGCAACACGATCTTCGGGAAGATCATTCGTAAGGAAATCCCAGCCAAAATCATTTATGAGGATGACCAGTGTCTTGCTTTCCATGACATTTCCCCTCAAGCACCAACACATTTTCTGGTGATACCCAAGAGACACATATCCCAGATTTCTTCGGCAGAAGATGACGATGAAAGTCTTCTTGGACATTTAATGATTTTTGGCAAGAAATGTGCTGCTGATCTGGGCCTGAAGAAGCGTTATCGAGTGGTGGTGAATGAAGGTTCAGATGGGGGACGGTCTGTCTGTCATGTTCGTCTCCATGTTCTTGGAGGTTGGCAGATGAATTGGCCTCCTGGGTAAGCGTGTTGTAGGGATAATTTTCCCTTCTCTATGCAGTGATCAGGTCTGCAAGTTCCAATACGCAAAATAATACTTTTTTTGCCTGTGTATGGAGAGATTGCAGAAATAATTTTAAAAACCCATACATAATAAAAGACATTGTTGCATGGTCTGAATTCTGTATTTGACTTTTTTTTTAATTAATTAATTTATTTATTTATGGCTGTGTTGGGTCTTCGCTTCTGTGTGAGGGCTTTCTCCAGCTGTGGCAAGCGGGGGCCACTCTTCATCGCGGTGCGCGGGCCTCTCACTATTGCAGCCTCTCTTGTTGCGGAGCACAGGCTCCAGACGCGCAGGCTCAGCAGTTGTGGCTCACGGGCCTAGTTGCTCCGTGGCATGTGGGATCTTCCCAGAGCAGGGCTCGAACCCTTGTCCCCTGCATCGGCAGGCGGACTCTCAACCACTGCACCACCAGGGAAGCCCTGACTTCTTTGTTTAAAATATTTGTTGGAATGTTTGAAGGTGGAGTTCATAATTTGGGAGGTTTTTGTTTTTTCTCCCCGAGGAGGACTCAGCATGTGTACATGGCAGTAATGCCGTGACTGATCTTTGAAGACAAATTTAAAATTTTCATAAATTTAGCTTTCGCTTTGAAGTATCCTTTTAAGGTAAAATATTAGTCCAGGAGAAGATTTTCTAGTCCAGTTCTCTTATTTTCTAAGAACAAAGGAGCATGTGATGTGATTGATCCAGAAAGTGACAGTTGTAGGTGTAACAAAAATGCTTTTTGTCCAGCTCACATGTTTCCCCTGGACTACTGGGTAGCGTGGAAGGGATGAAGGTAGATTTGTCACAGAGCCTTTGATGACCATGTGAAGCCATCCAATGGTGTTTCCTTGTTACCTAAAGCTATTGATTATAAAGACTTGAAAATATATTATTTAGAATTAACTCTCCAAATTGAAAACGCATTGTTGTGAATGTGTATGTGCACACTAGCAGAAGTTTTTAAGTTATGCATGACTCTGGCTGTGTGGAGTTGGGGGGAGATCTCAGGGTTTGAGTTCTTATGTAGGCTGACAGCAAACCTTTTTGTTTTTCGGTCTTGCCATGCACCCTAGCCTCTTTAAGGTTGCACAGGGCAAATAGTTTTGCTTCTTTCCTTTCCTTCACGTAGGCACTTTCCAGCTTCTAAAATTTATTTAATACTTCTTGCCTGCTTTGTCTCTTCTCTCGTTCTCTTTATGTTCATGGGTTCCTTTCGTTTTTAATCCCTAAGACCATTTTAGTAGATTTTGACACATTTTATTGTAAATTGTTTTTCTTCTAAATGTTTAATTTTATTAGTGATTTTAAAAATTCAGGGGGAGTGGATCAGGGAAATTGGCTGTATATGTCTTACAAGTGAGTTTTTTCCAACTGTCATTTTTTTACATTGTTTATGGTGTTTAAAATATTTATATAGTTAATGTATCAATTTTTAATTTAGTTCATATTTTTAAGAGCCTTTCCCACCCTAGGAGGATTTATAAAAAAAAATTTTCCCCTAATACTTTATGGCTTTACGTATTTTTATGACTTTTTTATGAGGGAAGGTCTGGGGCGGGGGAAGAGTTTTGGAGGAATTATATATTATATATAAGAAGGTTGAGTCTACTTTCCTTAGGCTTATTGACTTTCCCATTGATTTCGTCAAACTATTGCTAATAAATCAGGTAGATAACCAAAAAAAATAAAATAAAATAAAGCCAAGGCCAACAGGATGGAGGTACCAAGGCATCTCCCAAGCACGGCTGTTAGTCTGCACAGATTCATAACTGCTTCCCAAGCAGAACGTGAGAGAGAAGGACACTGGGGGGATGGAGGAGGGAGGGAGGGAGCAAGAGCCCCACAACAAAAAAAGCAAAGTCTAGATGCAAAAGTCGAGCTGGGAATCCGCCGGGGTTCAGAACCATCAGTTAGTGCGCATGTTAACCGCCTCCAGACTGGACGTCTGCACCCCTTGGTGCAGGTCCGTCACTCTGCTGAAAGTCTCGCTGTGTTTCTCCTAACACAACATCCCAGCTGTTGGATGCTCCCCTCACTCACCCTCTCCTCCCCACCAAGCCCTCCGATCCACTGTCAGCAGGAGCTGAGTCGGGAGTGGGTTTGTCCGAACCTCCTTCAGTTGTACCTCACCTGCAGGAGGAGGCTTGGGGCCTCTGTGCTCATCCCCCAGACTTCCTGGAGGTGCTGTCCGTTTGGCTGATGCAAGAATCAAAAAGTTATACACTTGGAAGTAGAATCCTGGATCACAACACAGCAGCTTTGCATGATGTCTTGTCCAGCCTAACCCTTTACTGTGTACGGAATTTTTTTAAACTATTTTACTCCAAGTGGAGTATGCTGCTAACTTCTCACGCTTGGGGAAGTGTTTGTTCTTCTTCCCCTCCTGCCTGGCTCCCAATCTTCAGCTCTGGTGTGTATAAACTTTCTAAGGGATGTGTTTCCCATCTACCTTCCAGTGTCCCTTTCCTTCCTCCTCTAGGTCTTTGCCTGATCTGCTTCCTCCTTCTCAGCGTTCAACGTATGAACCAAATCTCAGGGGTGACGTGGGACATTTATCCATTGCATTTCACCAGCGATGCCTTGCTGAAGTCAGCCTGCATGTGGTTCTAATACGTGAACCTTCCCTTGTCTCTTCCAAGTTTGTAAGGAGAAAGCTCTGGCATGCACATAATCCAATCTCTAGTTGCTGAAGTAATTGCATTACATTTTTGTAAACATTCGGGTCTCATTGGTCATTCTGGTCTATAAATCCAAATAATACGCTGAAATCTATTTTGCTGGGCTTTGCAGCTAATTGCCAGAGATTTGTCAGCTTAAAATGCTTTTTGCTTTATTTTATTATTTTTAAAAGTCTGTCCTATTAACCAGAGTAAGACAAATACAACCCAGATTCCTTAGTATGGAGTCCCAGACATTCATCCAATACACACTTGTTGAATAACTACTGACAGCCAAGACAAAGGGTGAACTGGTGGCTGTCCAGTGGTTGTTACATATCCAACAGACTAGCATCCAGAGGAGGGACGCCCAGATTTGATTGACTTTGTCTTTTTCAGAGACCCATGGGGCCTGGGTGGGCCCTATGTGGCTCCTCTGGTTTGCAGTATACGTGCAGGTCTGTTGTTTTGCTCAATTGCATAAAAATATTCTTTCTTCATAAATATACCTTTGAGTAAGTGTTCTCAGGGAGGCTTGAGCTATTCCTAGAATTGAGGGCTCCTTGGCAAAATGCTTGGAAATACCGGCCCACAAAGATTAAGGTTGAAAAGCAGGTCTCCAGGACATCCTGTCCTCATATCCATCACGCAGGGCACAGAATCATGACCAGAGGGAACACCTCTCTCCTTCCCTTCTAGAGCAGTTTAGAAGTTTAGGTCGGGATGTGTGGTCATTCGTGGGTGATTCTGAGACTAGTTACAAAATTTTAAAATATGTTGCTTTGTTTTCACATTTAGAATGTAAACTGAGTCCCTCAGGACTCGTCTGTTCTCTCCCCCTCCCATTGGCCTTCCTGATGCTGAGCGGGGTCCCAGTGCACAGTATTTCAGCTGAAGGAGCCTGAAAAGTGAGATGGAGTTGGTGGGATGGAAAAGAGAAGAAGTGGTGATAAGGGTGGACAGCTGGGATATAGTGATTGTTGTGTGACAGGCGCTTTCAAATGGTATATCTTTTATCTGTATCCACCCATCAATCCATGTGTGTGTGTTATATGTAGTATAGATTAGTATATAGTGTATGTTATATATGTTACAATATCTCTGTATAAGGTGGGCCTTGTTATCCTCCTTTCACAAAGGAACCTGCGACCGGGAGACACTATATAATTTCCCCTAAGTCACTCCACCAGGACTTGCTGGAGCCAGGATTTGAATCTGTGTCTTTATTTCTCTAAATCCCAGGCTGAGGAAACCACATCACGAAACTCGTCCGAAAGCAAAGTCAGTCCTCAGAGAACAGCAACACACCTTCCCTTGAAAAATCACTTCTCTCTTCACCTTCAGAGCCCTTCTTCCCATTAGACTAAAGGGCAAGGTCTGGGCTGCTGTTTCCTAACGACGATTCAGTCATCAGCGTGGACTGTTGCGCTCAGATGCTTTTTATGTATAATACTTGCATATGTTTGGGCACTTCAGATGTATATTTCAGGTGGTCAGAAAACTTGCTTACACGTGTCACTTGATTTTGCAGTTACTCTGGGTCAGTGAGGCAGGCCTGGACTTCTGCCCAGCCCTACCGAGTTCCACAGGGTCTGGACAGCAGATTTTCTATCCTCTGCATCCCCTTGCAGCTCTGTGGTGGAGCAAAGGGCTGAACAAAGGCTACTGGATGTGACCATAGTCGGACGTGGTTGAGTAGAGACCCAGGTTCACTCTTCTCCATCCTTCTCTCCCACCAACAGGCCACAGTGGTCCCAAGCATGGTCCTGCCATCTGTCTTTCCAGAAGCCAGGCTGGGGTGGAACATTAGGTGTTGATTTTCTAACTGTAAGGACACGACCTCCCAGAGCTGCTTCCCCAAGGGGGGGACCATGTCCACCGAAAAGAGAAGTTTTAATTGCCAGGTGCCACAGTGACGTGTCGGGGCCACCCTCAGACCCACCCTTACCCCTGTGTTCTCCACCACGGTTGACGGCAGCCCCCGTGTCCATGCTGGGGACCTGGGAGGCATCCTGGCCTTCCCTCTCCACGCCGCTGATCACCTAATCTTCCCGGCTTTCCCTCTAAACTCTTTTAGAATCTGTTCCCCCGATCCAACTACCACCACCTGCGCCGTCCTGTCCTTCCTTTGCCGGAGCACAGCTGCTAACTTGTCTTCTGCCTCAGAGCCACCTTTCTCACAGCTGCAAAGCCAGCCGCCTGCCTGTATGGCTTCCCTGTCTACACCTTTATCCATTTATCCATCAGTGGACACACAGATTGTTTTCATGTCTTGGCTATAGTGAATAATGCTGCAGTGAACATGGGAGCATGCATATCTCTTCAAGGCACTGATTTCATTTCCTTTGGGAATATATCCAGAAGAGGGATTCCTGGATCACATGGTAGTTCCATTTTTAATTTTTTGAGAAACCTCTGTAACATTTTCCATACTGGCTGCACCATTTTGCATTCCCACCAACGGTGCACAGGAGTTCCATTTTCTCCACATCCCCACACTTGTTAACTTCTATTTTTCTGATAATAGCCGTCCTAACAGGTGACATCTCATCGCCTACCAGCACTTCTGATACCAGCTCCTTCCCGTCTTCTCTGTGTCTGTCTCTGGTACCAAAAGCCGTAAGGAAAGGCAGAACCTTAAATCTGTAATTCAAAGGTCCAAGAAATATGCAAGAACATAGAAGGTTGAGGTGAATTATAATAAAGTTACATAAAAGGGGAAAAGAGGTAACAACTGATCATTATTTGCAAATCTTTTCAGCAGGCGTCCATTTTTATAGGGACGCATATACATGGCCGAGGGCAAGCAAGGAGGAAGAAGGTCTCTTAATGTAGCATAATTCCCACAGTCAAGTCTCAGGACCTCTCAGCAGGAGCTCTTATGCTATCACAGCATTTCATTTTCCAAGAATAACTGTGCCCTGGTGAATCAGCCATGGTTGGCCATGGCCAATTTTCGCATTCATTTATGTTCAAAGTGCTCTTCATGGAAAACCTTCTCCTTTATGAACCTTGTCCACAAGACCAAAGTGGCATTTTAGATAACCCATTGCATTCTCTCTACAAACACAGGCCAGGTTGCCCCCAGCACCTGGCCCTGCACACTGGGTTCTTCTGGAACATCTGTCAATGACACAGAGCATTGCTTTTTTGCCACCTCCTGAGAGGGGTGAGGTACAGGAGGGAGGAGTCGGGGTAGGTGGGAACTTTGACAGCTACCTGGGCTGGGCAGTGGTGGGCTATCCTTCATCCGTCATCCATGTCTCTGTTCCAGAGCCCATCCGGGGGCTCAGCAGCCAACGATGAAGCCTCTTTTTCAAGAGCATCTTTGTTCATCCAAACATTTACCCAGGATCTGCCATGGGTAGACCCTGGGCTGGACACTGAAAATCCAAAGACAAAAGTAAGACATAAGACACGGTCCTGCCTTAAGGAGCTTGTGGACAGGTCAGGGCAGTGTGCAGTGTAGGAAGTGTCACCACGGAGCTCTGTCCGCTGCCGTGGGGACACAGAGCAGGGCACCGACCCCACCTGGCAGCAGGGCACTGGGTCTTACTAGTAACACGGCAGCCGGTCTCCAGGGGTGTGCCAGAGTCGATGGAAGGGGCCAGGGGAGGGCAGCCCAGGTAGAGTGCATACCTTTACCTTGGTCCAGAAACAAAAAGTGCCCAGTGGGCAGCGAACCAGCCCCAAGCATCTTAGCTACTAGACCCAGAGTGTGGGAAATGAGGTTGGGGAAGTAGCGTTCAGTCGCCAGGTTCTGTTTGCAGATGAAGGGACCGGTGGGCAAATGAAATGGCCTGCAGAGAGAATGCAAAGTCAAGACTGAGACATAAGGTTCAGTTCTCAAGCCTCCTTCCCTTTAGTGAACAGGCAAAACAGTTAAGAACACAGACCCGGAATCAGACAGGTAGGGCTGACGTCCTGACTTTGCTGCAAGTTAGTTTCTCTGCCTTTATTTTTTTAATATAAATTTATTTATTTAATTTTGGCTGTGTTGGGTCTTCGTTGCTGCATGAGGGTTTCTCTAGTTGTGACGAGCATGGACTGCTCTTAGTTGCGGTGTGTGGGCTTCTCATTGCGGTGGCTTCTCTTGTTGTGGAGCATGGGCTTCAGTAGTTGTAGCACTCAGGCTCAGTAGTTGTGGCTTGCGGGCTCTAGAGTACAGGCTCAGTAGTTGTGGTGCATGGGCTTAGATGCTCCGCAGCATGTGGGATCTTCCCGGACCAGGGCTCGAACCATGTCCCCTGCCTTGGCAGGCGGATTCTTAACCACTGCGCCACCAGGGAAGCCCCGTTTCTCTACCTTTAAAATGAGGATTGTATGAGGGACTGTATACACGGATCTGGTGTGAGGGGACCACAAGGAATAGCACTGGGACCTTGAGATTTATAGCAGCTGAGCCGTAAGCACCCTTAGACCCTCGGTGATTGGGGGAGGGAGAAAGCAGTTACCACACCCAAGGGAGTCTGGTAGAGTCCCCTCCCTTGAGAGCAGCCTGGCCCTCAGCCCAGGGCTGTAACCAGCCTGAGCGCTGGATGGGAAGGCTCAGGGCAACACTCACCCTGCCCTGACTTCCTCCTTCCTCCCTCATCTCCCCTGGGGACCCCACTGGCCAACCCCCTACCAGACGCCAGAGAGTTCAACCCTCAGTCAACCCTCCGTACAGGTCAGCCTCCCGGGGACAGAGCAGAGCGGAGGGTGGCTCTGAAGGACACAGGGAAGGTGTTGGGGAAGCACACCTCCGGGGGGAGTGAGGGGTTTTTTGTTTTCATTTTTTTTATATTTTTTTAATTTTATTTTTTTTAATCCTTTTTTTTGGCCGCACCACGCACCACGCGGCATGCGGGATCTAGTTCCCCGACCAGGGATTGAACCCGTGCCCCCTGCAATGGAAATGCAGAGTCCCAACCACTGGACCGCCAGGGAAGTGCCTGGGAGAGTGAGGTTTAAGTGAGATAATACAACAAAGCGCCTTGGTGGAGTTTTTGACCCCAAATAAGTGCTCAGTCGAAGCTACACTAGAATCTAGTAGGATGTTTGTGTACGTGTGCCAAGGTAGATGAGATGGCAGACTGAGTAGCAAAGGGAAGACGGGAGGTGGGAGCATTCTCCCCAGATGGCCATCCTGAGGCTGGGATGGACGTGATGGAGGAGCCCAGGAAGGCGAGTTGCCCGTATTGGGCGTGACCATCTGTTGTTGGGTTGTCAAGTTTAGATGTTATTCTGAACCATGAGCTTTTAGGCCTAGAACAATTGGGAGTGGCTTTGAGAACCCACAGTGAGATCATCTGTAGATTATTTAAATGGTTTGGTAACGTGAAATATGAACACAGAGATGAAAGCTGCAAATGGGTGATCCAGGACCACGGAAGTCAGCATTCTGTATGTGGAGATAGAAACAACTCAAAGTCATTTCTCCTAATCGAACCCACCACGCAAACCTGCTCGCGAAATAGCCTGACCAGGGAACTCTGCGAATCTTCTAGATCTGAGGAAGGTTTTACAACTTCTCCTTGCCCTTCTGTTCTGTTTCAGCCCTTATTTAAAAATGTTCTTCCTTCATTTTAACTCAGTCCCCAAACTCCATCCATTTCCTTTCCTTCCATCCTCAGTACAGACACATAAACACAGTGTTCTTTACTCCCCCTCCCCCACCAAAAGAGGAGCTAAAACCAGAAGAAATCAGGATTACTTTAAGAAAATTGGCGCAAGAAGATTAAATCTTTCTTGGAATTTTCTTGAAGATTTTTTTTCCTTGAAAAGAAAGCCAAACTGTAAAGTAAAACACAGTTAATAAATAAAAACCTCACACATCTAAAATTTCGTTATTTTCCGAGATGAACTAACATTTTGCCCTGTCTGCTTTTCCTAATATGCACATTTCATGTAGCCCAAATCCTCATTATGGGAAACATTTCCATATCCATCTCTCAGCTGCAGGCTTTCCTGGGTAGTGAAATATGTGCTTCGTGGTTTCAGAAGCACTGGCTCTTACTTCGCCAAAAGGAGCAAATCTTTAAAAATGAAATTTTCCAGGCACTTAGCCCCTAAATCCACCTTGTAGAGATAGATGATTCTGAATCTTATCAGCCCACAGAATGTCTCACAGCCTTTAAAAGTGTCATCGGCCGTTCCCCTGTGCAGCACGACCAGTGATGCTGTGTAGGGCGGCAGGAGCGGCTGCAAATTTGTACTAAAAGCTGTGTTTTGAACCTTCATTAAATTTCTTACTTGCTGGCAGCCTAAATCCCTCGAAGGCCTGGAGTCTGTTGATTCCCGTTCACTTGTTCTCATTAAACTGGTCTCTAGGCTGTAGCTGTGCTTTGAACAAAGTTGGGCTGCGTGGGAAGATTCAGGGCTCGTCTGGGGGCGGGACTCTCTCACTGTGGCTGCTGCCGCCCTGTGGGTTGTCTCGGGCCCAGAACCAAGTTCTGCGCCGTCCAGCTTTGTGCTTGGCCTTCCCGAATCCAGCCTTGCCTTCTACTCTGTCCGTCACTTATGGCCGCAGCCTCAATCTCACCCCTCCCTGATGTCCAGTCCCAACCAGAGGCTGCCCTTGCCTGCCCGCCATGGGCCTCAGGCGTGGACCGGCCAAACAGATTGGGGGAGGAAACATAGACCCACAGCATCTTAAAGCCAGAAAGAATATTAAGAATTTTCTAGTCTGGCCTCTTCGTGTTTAGATGAGGACATTTTTGTCCAGAAAATGCATCATTGGCCTTTAATGGTAAAGATCACCTCAGAGCCCGTAGCAGACCTGGGAGTGAGAACCCACAATGTCGTGGCACGAATTGTATTTGGGGTATTTAACAAAAATTCCTACTTCTATTATGACCGTCAGTACCTCTAGAACTAGAAGTTTCTTGCACCAACATCCTAGTATCCTCTTTTTTTCTTTCTTTCTTAAATGTTTTTTGGCTGCGCCATGCGTCTTGCAGGATCTTAGCTCCCCAACCGGGGATCAAACCCAGGCCCTCGGTAATGAACGCGCCGAATCCTAACCACTGGACCACCAGGGAATTCCCATGTGATCTTTTAAAAATAAACTTTGAGGGCTTCCCTGGTGGCACAGTGGTTGGGAGTCCGCCTGCCGATGCAGGGGGCGCGGGTTCGTGACCCGGTCCGAGAGGATCCCACGTGCCGCGGAGCGGCTGGGCCCGTGGGCCATGGCCGCTGGGCCTGCGCGTCCGGAGGCTGTGCTCCACAGCGGGAGAGGCCACGGCGGAGAGAGGCCCGCATATCGGAAAAAAAAAAAAAAAAAAAACAACTTTGAAACAGTTCAGTGGAAAAAGGGTCATGGTATTAAGATTTATGTCAACTTCTGCTTACTGCATATTAATGGGCAGAGCTGTAACCCTCCAGATACCTGAACCGGGCCCGGGAGGTGATACTCTGCAGTCTGGGGCCACTTGCGGCAATTTGGTGACTCAAGTGTATAAAATTTCCCTTTCTTCCTCTGATGATTTATTAAATAAAATGAACCTGGAAAGGTCTTGAAATGTATACCAAACGTATATTTTGTTTGTTTCACTAACCCATCATCTGTTAGGGACCATATCCCAGGCAGTAAGATCAATAACATTTATACACAGAGGGCGGCCTGGTAGGTGTTCAGGGCGTGCAGGACTCTGGTGAATACCGTGCAAAGCGTTAAGATGTGTTGCCCCTCAGTCGCCACCAGGGTTAACTCTTTTAGCTACCTGTGAAGTCACGATTTTACTTCTGTGCCCCGTGTGCCCAGAGAACGTGTGGGTCCTTTGCTGAGATTGTGTCTGTAGCGCACACGGTGCAGGCTTCCTCCACTCCAGGGAAGACAGCTTCCTCCCAGGCAGGATGTGAAGCCACCACGTGGTGTTGGGTCCTCAGCCAGTTCAGATCCTCACGAGAGACCCTCTTGTCTCCCAGGCTCTGTGGCTACCCTCCTTTCTATGACGAAAATGACTCCAAGCTCTTCGAGCAGATTCTCAAGGCAGAATATGAGTTCGACTCCCCCTACTGGGACGACATCTCCGACTCCGGTAGGTCTCTCGGCTCCTTGTGGGCGGCTCCTGGGACCCCGACACCCAGCCCACCCGAGTCTCCAGCGGTCCCCGGGGGCTCAGAACGGTCCTGAGGCTCCTGAGGATGCTACGCACTTAGACTTGACTTGAGAAGCGAGGAGAGGCTTGGGACACGTGTGGGACACGTGCCCCGAGCCAGGCTGAGGGGTGGGGACTCACTTCTCCACCACTCCTGGCCGTACCCTGAGCTGGGTGCTCTGGAGTGAGACCGTATTAGCTCGAGTTTATTGGGCTTCCTTACTGTGTGCTGTGCACTCTAAACTCCGCGCGTGTGCCTAGTCCACCCAGTCCTCAGGACAGCCTATCAGGTGGGGATTACTATTAGCCCCATTTGACAGATGAGGAAACTGAGGCCCCAGAAGGTGAAATAACGGCTGGTTAGTGGCAGAGCTGGGGTTTGAACCCACGCCCTCACTCCAGAGCCCGAGTCTCAGCTACTGTGCCACACAGAACATTCCCAGGGAAGTTCACCATTTCCTCCTCAGGGATGAAAATCAAACCCCAGGCCCACGTAAGCAGATGGAATGTCTCCAGCCTCAGTTTCCTCCCTGACAAGATGAAGATGGTAATAATACCACTCCCACCCTTGTAGGTGGTGTCAGGATCACATGAAATAATGAATGAGCTATTCAAATATCCCATTTTATTATTTGTGTTATTTCCTCCTAACTGGAAATGCCCTGCTTTCTTCCTCAATCTTCCAACACCTAGGACCGGGCTATAGTTCTCCAAGGCTTGCAGGAAAGAGCCACACGGGGAGTAGTTTATCCTGAGTCAGGAAGGGCCCCAGCTGTCCCCCGAAAGTCCAGCCCTGTGGGCAGGGAGCTGCCAGACGCCACAAGGCGACAGATTTCCCGCCTGGCATGTGTCATCTTCTGGTTCTGGGTCCCAACCTCTCACGTTCTCAGTGTCCTGCTCTGGGTCATACCTGGTCCTGGGCCTCCAAGCAGTTTTGCTTCCCCACCAGGGCGCATCTCCTGCACCGTCATTTCCTGCTTGCTGGTTGTAATCATCTGCGGGGGTTGCAGAGGGGGCTTCTGGGGGGCTGTGCATCCACGTACTCGGGCGACTTTGTTGAATCGGTGAGCTCCTAACGTGAGGACGTCAGCAAAACAGCTCCCTAAGGCAGCAGTGAGCTGAGCGACAGGCACCTGGCGACAAAGATATTTCACCTTTTCCCCGAAACAAAGGCACCACTAGCTGCCCGCGGGAAGGGACTTCGAGCTGGGAAGGCAGGGTCACCACTCAGAAACCCAAACCTTGTCTTCCCTTTTCCCCAGATGCTGGTACCACCTGCCTTTTTGTCCCAGGTCCCGAGTGTCCATGGAAGGCTGGTCTCGTGTTTCCATGGTAACCTTGATACCCACAGAGGCACCCTGGTATCATATTGTCATATCTCAAGCCACATACTGACTCCCCCTCTTGTGCCTTCCTTTTGAACAGCAAAAGACTTCATTCGGAACCTGATGGAGAAAGATCCAAATAAAAGATACACATGCGAGCAGGCAGCTCGGCACCCGTGGTAAGAAGAATCACCCACTAGAGATGCCGGTCAGCTGGGGCTTCGTTGTGAAAGCCACGGGTGAAGCTTGCATCCCATCTGGCCCGTGGGTTTCATCCTTTGCCCAAACCAACACTCGAGGACACAGTCTTCTGAAGGCATTAATTGCAGATGCACAAAAGATAGCTGTAGCTTTTTCGCTTCATGTGAAGTATTTTAGGATCATTTTTAGTGAGGGTGATTCCCAAAGGAGGCATTAAGAGGGGAGTTTTATTCCTTGAACTTATTACTCAGTCCGTAAATGAATTGAGGTCACATGTTCTTTTCCTTTTAAGATGCTTTTCAAGTTAGTGTTTCTTCACCTCCAGAGGGATGAGTTGATAGTTTACGACATCCTGGACTACATTTCCTGCGGTGCCCCGAGGCCACCTTGTTTTTGTGCCACTTACTAGGGTTGAACCCAGTGACTTTGGGTTTATACTTCTCTGAGCCTGAATTTTCTCATCTTTAAAGTGAGCATAACAATGCCTAGTTTACAGGATTGAAGTAAGCAGTGACTGAGATCGTGCACACACAGAAAGGGTTTAGTGCATCTGGCACGTAGCAATTGCATCATTAAGCTCTTATTAAAGCACCGTGAGCCTCCTTTTTGAAACAAAGGCCAGGAGTAGTCAAATAGCCGCTACAACGCGCAGACCCTTGACTTCAGGAGACATCCGCCCCGACCAGTCCTCTAGAACACTGTTCCCTGTTGATTCCACCGTCTCCTGCAGCATTTTCTCCGGATGCTCATATGCTGATTAACCTTCCAAAGGGGACCTGCCCAAGGTCCTTTCCTGACCAGCTTCACAGTATTGTAATGTATAATGACAGCCCTCATTTATCATCTATGATGTCCCAGGCCCTGTGCTAATCATATTAAAATATCACCGCATTTTTTCTTTTATGATAATCCTGTAAGGTAGATTTTTGTCTCCATTTCTGAGATAAGGAAATATATGTAGAAAGATAAAGAAACTTAGCCAACAGGACACAACTAGCTAACAGCAAAGCCAGAAATGTTTCCAGGAAGAACTGTCAGATTCCAAAATGATGCTCTTCACCCCAAACTGACAGGAGGAGGAAAGGGGAAGGAAGGAATTTTCTGAAAAGGAGGCAGTTTTGATTGTGTGTCAGCCTGATATTTTTTTAATAAGTCACTTTGGATGATAGGTCAAAGTATGTGACAGTGAAGATATGAAAGTTTTTCTTATTTTATAAGCAGTTGGCTTTCACAGCTGTATGAGACTTTTTCCCCAGTTTTACAGAGAGAGGGTTGGCATGCAGTACTGTATAAGTTTAAGGTGTTAGAGCATAATAACTTGGCATCCATATATGTTGCAAAATGACTACCACAATAAGTTTACTTAATATCCATTGCCTAATATGTTAATTACAAAAAACTATTTTCCTTGTGGGGAGAACTTTCAGGATTTACTCTTAACAACTTTCAAGTATGCCATAAAGCAGTGTTAACCATTGTCACCCGGTTGTACATTACAACCCCAGTACTTATTTATCTTTCATGTAGGAGGCTTTTGAGGTTATCTTAGAGAGGAGGAAAATGACCTCAAAAGAAGGGAAGTGATTTGCTTCCTAGAACTTGTTCACTGATCCAGCCTCACTCTGTGGAAGGCAGGAAGGCCAGTTAAAACCTCATCTCTCCTTCACCAGACATTTTTGAAAAAAAGCAAAGAAGAGAAAGGTCAGTTTCACTGTCAGGGGCCTGGCAGAGGGGCAAGGTGGGTTCAGAATCAAGCAGAACTTCACGGAGATGCCAGCCTCACCCGGGCCGTCCAGGGTAGGGCGGGGATTCCAGGCTGGGCTAGCCAGGGGGGCTTCAACTCTGCACCCTCCTCAGCGTTCATGGAGACCCCTCCCCTCCCCGGATTCCAGCCAGCCAAGCTGCGGTGACCACAGGAACTGGGATGGATCCCAGGAGTTTGGGATACACACCAGGCATCACCAAGCCTGTTTTGAGCAAGTGACTAGAAAAGTGTACAATCAGAGCCGTGCAGGTAGAACAGACCGTGTACAAAACACAAAAACACCCAAAGGCGAGGAGAAGAGTTTAATGATCTGTGTGTGGAGAAGAAGAGCCAGACAGGCCTGATGGAGCGGAATTGATACAAACGCCATGTCCTTCGTTAGTGTAGAGGCAGCAACAGGGAAGCGAGAGAGCGTCGGGAGACCCAGATGAAACGGGGGTGTGTGTGTGTGCGGATTCATAAGGGAAGTCTCCTGTCTCGGGGCGTTGTGCAGTTCCTAGGACAGTCAGGGTGACCTCCAGGGTCCCTTCCAGTGCTGAGCCTCCACGCCTCCGGTCTCGTGGGTGAATGATGCTGAATCGGGGAGCGCTGGGCGTCCCCCGTGATCCCTGGCCGACGCGAGCAGCAGCGTGGTTGCGGTGCCTATTTTTGTTTAAGTTTTTTTCTCTCTTTTCTTTCTTTTTTTTTCACACCTTTATTGGAGCATAATTTACATGGTTGCGTTAGCTGCTGCTGTAGAACGAAGCGAATCAGCTCTGCATACACGTGTATCCCCGCGCAGTTGCCTGTGTGAGGAAGGTCGTGAGCTGTCGTGAGCCGAGGTGGCGTTACCTCCAAGAAGAGTGTTTAACAGCGGCCTCCGGGCCACCGTGTGCCCCGCTTGGTCCTTACCCAGCGGCAGCGCGCCCTGGCACTGTGGGAAGTGAGCACGGAACATTCCTAGAATAACTGAAAATTTGCATTTTCCTCCCCTCTCAGCCTTTTGCTCACCCACAGGGAAGGGGGTCTCCCTGACACCCCGCCACCCGGCCTGTTTGGTTTGGAGCGGGCTCTGCCCCCTCATCAGGGCTCAGCCCGAGAATTCCTTCCTTCCCACCACTTCTGCCCCCTGGTTTCCAAGAAAGAGCTGACCACCCCGAGGTGGAGCTGGCGTCCTTTTCTGAGGATGCAGCTGTTACAAACAGGAGGAAACACTCATGTGAGGCCTCCAGGAGGAGAGGCTGAATAACGACAGCTGCTCCCCAGCTTCCTCGTGCCTGGGCTTTCGGGTGGATTTGCTCATTCACGTATTTCTCTTCACTGATGTGCATCTGGGGAAAGCAGGCAATTGACAGTTGTTGGAGACGGAAACCTGCCTGGCCTTGGTTCGTTTCTGAGTATCCTCTGAGCTGTGTATTTTCAGCCCTGCTGGGAAAACTAGAGGAGTCTATTTAGGGGGGGTCTTGCTCTGAGCTGGGAATAGCAGTCTGTACGGTATTCTAAACTTAGGCCCAGGCTGGCACAGACTTACCTTCCAGAGTCCACCAGCCATGTTTTCGGTTCCTAAAAGGAAAGGCTGGTGGTGGGAACATATTTTTTATCCAGGGCTGGTTTCCTATCTGAATAAGCCCCAAGCTTGTTCCTCTCACGTCCTAAATCGGTTGAACACGGCAGTCTGTGCCCAGTCTGGTCTGTGTCCAGGGCCCTCGGAGTCTGGGACCTGACGGGCTCTGCCAGCCAGAAAGTATGGTCAGTGTCCCCGGCATCTGTCTGCCCCTTAACAGTTCCGAGATCCAAGAAATTACTTCTGAGGCATCAGGCATCAGCTCAGAATTGAATAGTTTGGTGCTAAAGGAAAGGGAAGATGGATGGCTTCAAGCCCAGAAGAGACTGAGCAAAATGCAACTTCCTGTGAGATTGGGGGAGGCCAAGCGGTCAAATGTAGAGCGAGGGTGGCATTGAGGTTGAGAAGGGATGTGAGGGAGAAGAACGGGCTGGAGGAAAAAAAAAAAAAAAAAAAGGGCCGGAGGGACCCCCAGCTCATCAACGAGACTGGCGACTGTAAGCCCAGAGAGAAGAGGGAGGTGTAAGAACGAATGGGGGGCGGGGCGGGGTGGGGGAGAGAAGAGGTGTGATAAAGCAGAGGGAGGAAGTGATAGGATGAGGGGGGGACTCTGAGGACAGGAGGTCGAAGCTAAACCTCCCTTCCTCCCTGCTAATAGAAGGCTAAGGTCAAGCAAGAACTAGAGAAAAGATTACCCAGTGGAAGGCAGCGGCAACATGGTTCTTGCGGTTCTGAGAACTTTTCTAGGAAATGCAGGAGTAGGTGTGCCAAGCAGGGCCGAGCTGAGGCTGGGAACCCTGTCACTGAGCACAGAGAAGGTGAGGGGCCCCGAGGGGAGGGAGGGGAGTAGAACGTGGCAGAGCTCAGGTCAGCCGGGATGGAGCCAGAAGGGAGCAGTGGGCCCCGGGTGTGAGCAGGTCCATGGACCAGAGATCCTGGGGATGCCAGAGAGGGGCTGGGGGGGAGACCCTGGGTAGGGGTCTGGTGCTCAGACCAGGTTGGGGGACACGCTTGAGACCTCAGAGGTGAGACACGGCGGGTAGGAAGCTGGGGGAGGGGGAGAAAGAGGAGAGCTGAATTCAGGTTGTGTTGTCCTTGTGGACTCTGATGTTGCAGGAATGGGGGTGAAAAGGGGAAGAAGGGGGAGCCGGGCAGAGTGGCCCACCATGAAGGTGCTGACCCATCCTGGAGGGGGTGCAGGGTACGGAGGTGGGACCGGGCTTGGAGTGCAGTGGTGGTGGGTCATGGACGTTCAGACAAGAGCTGTGCGTTGAAAGAAGCAGCCTGGAGGGGCAGTGACACGCCATCCTCTCAGCAGACCTGTGGGAGGGGACAGGACATGGCTTCCCCAGGAAAGCAGCTTGGGACCCAGTGTCAGACACCCCCCTCCCCCGAAGAAACCCTCTTGAGAAGCATCTTTGCCTCCATTTCAGGATCGCTGGTGACACAGCCCTCAGCAAAAACATCCACGAGTCGGTCAGCGCCCAGATCCGGAAGAACTTCGCCAAGAGCAAGTGGAGAGTAAGTCCTGTGTTTCCTACATTCTCAGTGAACTTAACCTCTCAAACGAAACTGGCCCTGCAGTTCAAGCATTTTTTATTTCTAAGTGTTACTATCCCCCAAGTTTGATGGGAATCCCCATAGCCTCACCCAAATGTGTGCTAATTTTAACCAACAAGGATTAAGACTTGACGAGAGCATCGTGGTGTGAGAGGGATAAAGTGTATGATTTAATAATATCTCCCCCCTGTGATCCAAAAATATAGCAATATTGCCAGCTTTTCCTCATTGGCTGTTTCTTAAGAACATAATCCCTGTTGTCTTCCTTCACTTTGCTGGAACCTTGAAGCGTTGACTATTATTAAAGTGACATAAAAAGGGGGAAAAAAACCCAGGAAATCTCAGTTGAACTCATCAATACATTCTGGTAAAAATGTGATGGATTTAATCCATTACCCTGTGTTCTCACAGCATGGGTAATTGAGAGCTGGCTGTTCTTGCATGAGAACCAACAACTAGAGACTACACAGACAGTAATTCCACTGACCTACTTTATTTAGGACAAAACACCAATAATCAGAAAATGAAAACGCTTAAAATATATTTTAAGGTACTCTATTATTATAATACACCTTTTGTTCTAGAAGTCATTCTCTTAAATTATGGAGGGAATTGGCTTACGTTTACTCTATATTCCACGGTATTATGTCAGAAGAAAAATACTCTTTTCATCTCCAAAATATATTTTCTTGGGGGGGAGAGGGTCAAAGGATGAATGTACTTTTGGAAGAAGAGGCAACATCCGTTTCCTTTCTAGTGGATCATGAGACCGTTGTCAGAAGTTTGACCTGCTTAGGGTAACAGGATAAATGATAGGAGACAGTCTCGGCCTTTTCTAATTAGCTGGAATATTTTGTCTGCCTTTCCCCTTTCTTAAATTTCAGCAAGCGTTTAATGCCACGGCCGTCGTGAGACATATGAGAAAACTACATCTTGGCAGCAGCCTGGACAGTTCAAATACAAGTGTTTCGAGCAGCCTCAGTCTGGCCAGCCAAAAAGATTGTGCGTATGTAGCAAAAACAGAACTTTCCAACTGGCGTTGGAGACAAATCTAGTAGGGAGAGAGGGGGACTCTCGTTTGCTGAGTAGCTACTGTTTGTCCGGGTCTGTGAATACTTGATCTTATTTAATACTCCCAACAATCCTATTCACTATTTTTTAAATATTTTTTTAAATTTAGTTATTTCATATTTCTACAACCGTAGCTACTGTTGTTTCCATTTATAAGACATCTGAGGCTCGTCCCACACGGCCACGTGTGTGTGGACAAAAGCCCGACACTTCCTCATCCATCTCCTTATGTTCTGATTTGCTTCTCATTGGGCATCACCCTTAGGGACTGAGGAAGGGATGGCAGAGACTCATATGACAGTCTGATCTCATTGACTTTTAAAATATATTTTCTTTTTTTTTTTTCTGATAATCATTTGGGCTAATTTATACGAAGTGTGTTGGCTTTGGGATCAAAGTAATAGTACTAATGTTTTGTTGTCCTTCATCTGTGCGTGGGATAGTTCATCACGAGGGACACACTCACACCCTCCTTATTTTTCTCTCCCACTCTCCACTCTATATTTCTCTTAATCTCATACTAGGCCTTTCCATGGGCTCCTCTGCACTGCAGAGAAGTTGCCTTGATCGTCCCGGTAGGCCTTCATTTCCATAATCATTGAGACCCTTCAGTTTGGTCTCACTCTGAGCATCACACTCCTTCCTGTTTGCCTCAAAAAAGTTTCCCCTCCTCTTTAAATAGCCCTCCCACCTCATTCCGGAATGTCCAGCCCTAAAGTTTTCCCGGGAAATCTCCATGAGCATCCCCTGACACAACTGCACGCTGCTTTAGGCCCACATTTACATCTCAGGGCAAATCATTTCCACCCTCTGGTCAAAGGAAACCCCACAATCTATCGTTTACTTGAAGATTCAGACAGTGGCTCTGACAGCAAAGCCATCTTAGTGATTTACTTTATGGCTATCCCGATGTTCGAGCCCACGGAGTTCACAGTGACGGGGGTGAGGGGTACACTGCTGCAGCTAGGAAGATAAGCCCACGTGAGAATGTTCTGATGCCAACACATTTGCTTGGGGAACATTGGAGGTGCAGCCCGTGAAGAATTTTTCTAGGCCAGGGGGCTGCCGAGTTCACAGAGGACTCAATCAGCAGCCCCGTTTCAATGTGCCCTATGTCACAAACGCTTCTTAGCCAAGGGTCCAGACCACACACCAAGCTGGGGTCAGAAGGGGTATCACACCCTTTATTCGCTCTTAAAATCCCTGCTTCTCACTGCCATTGTAAGAAATAAACAGTTCTTGTGAGGACGCTATATATTCAATACCTAGCCCAATGCCTAGTATGTAGTAAGTGCTCAGTAAATGGAACCCATCATACTATGGTGGCTAAACCACGTTGTATCCAAATACAAAGCAGTTATCATTATTATAATGAAACAAGGAGGGAAGACCTGGGTCTAAGAAGAATTTGAATACATTGCAAATGTTTTCCCGTGGATAGGGAAAAATTTGGAGTCAAGTGCATCAAAGTTTGTCCCCCGCGACAAACCCTTGCAGCGGGAAGAGGGAGTGAGTAGATCCTTCTGAAGCTTTGAACTTCTCGTGTCTGCTATCCCCCTGCAGGTCTGGCACCCTCCACGCTCTGTAGTTTCATGTCCTCTTCATCAGGGGTCTCAGGAATGGGAGCGGATCGGAGACCGAGGCCCACCACTGTGACGACAGTGCACTCTGGAAGCAAGTGACCGGCCCTACAGGTGGGGCCCAGGGGGTGAGGCCAGGGAAGGGGGGCCCCCAGGGGCCACCAGCGCCACCAGCCACTCCAGAGCCATCCCACCTTGCACGGTGCACCTCCCTGCACAGGACTGGAAGACAGAAGTTTTTTACGGCCATATTTTATACTGCAATTCTGAAGTGTTCATTTCTCACAAAGTGTACTGGCTCAAGGGAGCGGATTTGATAGGATCTGGTGCTGTACATACGAGTCTGCAAAGCCCTAACAGAATGGACTTTCTCAGTTCCTCTCCCTCAGCCCTGTCGTTTCCGATCTTCTCAGTAGAGGTAACCGTCTATGTTGTATTTTTTCATTCATAACAAAAAAAGGTTTCAACTGGATTATTTAAGTATCGGTAAATATTGTGCATTAGGGGTTTTTTTTTTCCTTTTAAGAAATATGTCCTTTTGAGCTATACTTCTTACTTCTGTGCCCTGTACCTTTTGCTTGTCAGTAGTAGACTTTTATGTTAACCTTTAAGAGATTTTTTTTTTTTTCCGAAGGGGATTTAAAAGTACTTTTTAAAATTCTAATAAGAGGATCGATCAAGAATCTGTTTCCGCGGTGAAGAGTGCACTTTACTTCAGTTCCTTCTCCTTCTCTCCCCTTCTTCCTCGGAGGGGCAGTTTTCTGAGAAGACAACTCAGCCCTTCTGCAGCCTGTCTTCTCCCCGGGGGTGCGGGCACCGTGGGAGGGAACCTGCAGAAAACCTTGCCCGGCAGCTCTTGCAGCAAAGCCCTCTCCAGCTGGAGACCCTGGGGCCTCTTGCCATCAGTGGTCAGAAATGAAGAAGACTGCTCTCCCAAGACGAAAGGATAGACTTGCTGTGAAGGAGAGGGCCCCCGCTCCCCCAGCAAAGATCTAAGAGCCTCCCTGGCCGAAGGAGCACAATGCCATTTTGTTTGGAGTGAATTTCCCACACAGCTCTCGTTTCTCACAAGGGGAGTGACAGCGTGGAAGCCCTGCTCTCAGCTATGCAGTTTTAAAATTAATCTCTCTGTTTTTTAAAAATGCATTTCTAATCTTACAACTGAAAATGGCCTCCAGCTTACACCAGTTGTTTCTGCAAATGTTTACGCTGTTCTTAGAGGCTGATCCAGAAGGGAGGAGAGGGAAATGGCCTTGGAAAAGACTCCATTTATCTGGGTTGGTTAAGGAGAGCAGGACAGTGGCCACTGCAGTGATGGCCAGAGACCCAGCAAGCAGGACAGTGGCCACTGCAGTGACGGCCAGAGACCACCCCAGCCAGGCCCAGCCAGCGCTGAACGCCATCCTTCTGACCAAGGGAATCCCCAAACCAAAGACCTGTGATGGTGGGGTCACCAAAGGTCCCAGTTTGCCCAGGACTGAAGGATTTCCTGGGATGTAGGACTTTCAAACCAGCAACGTCCGGGGACCACTGGGCCACATTGTCCACCCACGTGGTGGATTGGTGTGCAGGATAGAGTGAGCACAGCATGAAACCCAGGGAAAAGCGCTTCTCCAGGAGGCTTCGAGGATGCTGTCTTGAAGAGGAGAGCAGGTGGCTCCAAATGCCCACTTTGCAGAAGACCCCCCCCTCGGCCCTTGTGCCCATGTGATACCTTGAGTCTGCTTCGCACAGTCAGCCTCGAGCCCGCGGTGGGTCCCTGTTCATCTGCCTGATGGTCCAGTGACTTTCCTGGTTGTTGTCCTCACGCCCTTCTCCCACAGTTGACCAGACACAGTGGATCCTGTAGGCCATGCCATCTTCGTCACTTCTGCACCTTGGCCTAGGTCCAGGCCGAATGTTCAGTAATGCCCCCCATCACACACACAGTGTTATGAGGCTCAGCACTCCATTCTGCCTCCTTTAGGAGGGCAGTGCAGGTGTGCAGGAGAGCAGCCGGAAAGACAGGCATCTGGTCTACCCCATGTCCACCGTGTCCTAGGCACTCAGCCCCTTGACAGGATTCCCGCTTGGTGTCTGCCACACCAGCGTCCAGAGTGAAAATCAAGCTATTACTCTTCAAAATTTGTAAAAAGCCTGGAAATGTCTATAAAACGACAGTAGACCCGGTTAAGAAGGAAGTGGTACCTGAGTTGGAGGACAGTAGCAAGAATATTATAAACAATAACAGAAAACTGAGGCATCTCTCCCAGGGGTTTATTAGAATGTTGCTTACCAACAAGTGTAATGGAAGATTCAAGTTTAGACAGTATAAGAAAACAAGGAACTAGGGACTTCCCTGGCTGTCCAGTGGTAAAGACTCTGTGCTTCCAATGCAGGGGGCATGGGTTCGATCCCTGGTCGGGGAACTAAGATCCCACGTGCCTCATGGCGTGGCCAAAAAAAACAAAAACAAAAAAAAAGAAAACAAGGAACTAGATGTTTTGGAGGAGGGGTGATAATTTGCCTGACTTTGATACTTCGAACGTGTGCCTGAATAGTTATCAGCTCCTCGTACTGTGTGCTATGTGCGGTCATTTGCACTTGCAAAGCAACATCTGAAGCCAAATTTATTGATGATAAATTATTTTCTGGAGCTGATGTGTGGGGTGCATGTTCTATGCAATTAGTTTGAAAGTATGTCTTACCTGGAAAGTGCAGAAGAGCTGAGAGATGGGCCGGACCCCCTTTTTGCAGTTGGGGGTCTGCTCTTGGCCATGGTTGGCCTGTAACACGTCAGGAGATGGTGACTGTTTCAGCCCAGAAGTAGACCCTGTTGAACTTGACATCAAGTGAGTCTCTACTGTCTGGATGCGTGTATTCCCATTGTTTTAGGAGGAGGAGAAAATACTGATAACTCCCGTGTAGAACTTACGCTCTGTTGAGAGAACCTTCGTGGTAAAAGAATGGAGGTTCTCTTTCAACCGTATTTAGTATTATTTACACTTTATGACAACATGGGAAGAGAGCTCAGAATGTGCCTTTTGGTAACGCCTGCCAAGTGGAGTGGCAAAGTCCTAGGACCCTCACTGATGTCAAATTCCACCGAGGAAGCTGAGCATTTCATATGGGCCCCCAGCTTACACACCCCCTGGAGGCCACTGTGTGCAGCTGAGGCTAATGGTGGACCATGGACTTCAGCACAGTCTGCCTTCCAACCTCCCCGCCCCCCAGCTCGGTCTCTTCACCTCCTCACAGCAAGTGGATTGTTTCTGTCATTTGAAAGAGTGTCCTCAAATGGTCTTGCACTCAGCTGCCTGTCTATCCCCGTTCACTTCCCTGGTCTTCATCTCATCCGTGAGGCCATCAGGGAGGCTAGCATTTGTCTGAAACAGAGAGCGTGCACCCGCATGTGGCCCCAACAGACCTTTGAGAAGGTCCCAGCTCTCCAGCCAGCTCTTAGCATAGCGTCCAGGGAACTGGGCAGTCAGGCTTGGGGTTAACCAGGCAAGGCTCTGGCACTTAGGGAGCATGAGCCGGTGAAGAAAGGCATTTGGCATTTGGCGCCCCAGACTCAGTTTACCTGCCCGTCACTAACCTCATCCTGTTCATTTGTCTCCCTTGGCGTCCAGCAGATCCTGGGTGAATTGTGATCGGGAGAGGAGGACCTCCCCCCTTTAGAACGAAGGCCAAAAACACCAGGGACAAAGGGAGGGAACCCAAGTGACCCCTCCTGAAAAGGGGGATTGACCCTCTCTCTGGAGGAATGACAGCTTAATCTGATGAACGCCCCGGGGGTTTGACATTTTGTGAGCAATTTTAAACAGAAAGAAAAGACCGTATCCCAGGGGAGATAACTCTGTATTTTAAGGCTTTGGCCACCGTGGCCCCCTGGCCCACCCAGAGCCTGGGCTTGTGTTGATTCTTCACCCTGGAGAAGCCACCCTGGAACCATCACTCCAGGGCTGAGGGCAGGAGAAGGCGGGTATGGCCTCTGTGCTTTGCCTGCAACACTCATGACTTCTCGACTTCATATGATTTCCACAAGCTCACTGCTGGGTTTCCTCTGGATGTGAGAAGGAACAGCAGAGTGCAGCAAAGGGCAGCTCCTCCCATTTCCATAAACAGAAATAAGATGTACTCTTTCCCAGGGTTGCACAGTCACTTCTGGCAAAAGGAATGAAAGTCCTCCGATTCAACCGATGCACGAAACCTTTGCATGTTCTTCTGAAATAATACTGCTTCCCGTTCTGTCCACTCACACTCTGCAGAGTCGGCCTTTTCCTTAAACACATTCCAGACCAAACACTGTTCAGTTTGTTTAAAGAAAAATGTATATACCTGTATGTAACCCACAACTCTTTGCTGGGGGCAGGGGGCTGGCCGTAGGTTGGGGCTTCGGGTGTACCTGACATTGGCCAAAGAGTGTTCCAGTCCTTTGGTTTTCAGAATTGAAAATGTTGTGATAGGAAAGGTAAATTGGGCAGATTTCTAAAAGGGGGACTTAATTCACAGAGATGCCAAGAAAACTAGTCTGCAGATGAGATAGCTTGGAAACCTCTACACTGGACAGCAGGCAGGGAGGAGAAAGAGGAAGATAGAGGCCCAAGCCCCCTTCAGCCCCACCCTTCGTCATGGTCCCAGTGCATCGTGATCTGCAGCCTGAGCATGGGCACAGGAGCCCAGCCCCACTGTGAAGTGGGCCCTGCGTGCTGGCCACGGCCTGGCCCGCCTCCTGCTCTGCGCCGAATCAGACAGCAAGGAACATCAGCCCTTCCCGCCTTCCCTGCCACCTGCAGCAGGAGCAGCTGGGCTTGTGACTCCGGGGGTCTCTGCTTCTGGAAATCCAAAGGCTGTGCATTTGGCGGCCAGCCCCACAGCATGCGGCTGCCAGGTCTGGTTTCGTGGACAAAGTGTGGAATGGCTTCTCGGTGTCTGAATCTCTCTACACCAAAGGGACTAACTATTGCATTTCCCCCTTTGTACCAATGCCGCTTCTGCATTCGCCACATCCATTTTGAATCTTTTGGTCTCCAGAAAACTTCTCATACGATGATTATGTCTTCTGATGATTTACCAACTTAGTTTACTTCAAGGTGATTTTATTTTCTTATGGACAGGAAAAAAGAAACTGAAAGGAGTGTTTGAGGCTTTAGGCATAGGGATAAGGTATGACCAGGGACTCAAAAGCCCCAAACACTAGATAAATTACTTCTCAAAGGAAAACCTTCATCTGGACAGACTGAGGTTCCTGGGCCCTCACGGTAGCCTTGCACTTGAGGGAAGAGGAGCGCTGGGGCAGGACTGGCAGCGGTTTGGACATTTTACAAAAACAAAAACATTTTGACAGCGACAAAAATACTGCAACCTCGCAGCATCTTTGTTTTGCAAGACAGGCGGCATGTTTCAGAGGACATTTCTCTTAGCCCCACGATCAGGTTGGAAGACATGAAAGGTACATTCTGTCCAGCATAGAATTTGGAACAATTTCTAAATTGGCTCTGGTCACCACACATAATGTCATAGTCCTTCTTGCGGCTCTCCCAACAGTGAGCACGTTTTCCAAAAGCTTATGACGTCGAACCCAGGAATGTCCCTGTGTCTAGTATCACCAGGCTTGCAATTGGTTTGATTTTTCCATAAAACCATGCTTGTCCAAAAGAAGGGAAACTGTGCATTTATTCCATGCATGTAATAAACTCTGCAAGAAATTTACCCCACGTAGGTTTGCGGCACTGCAAAATTGTTAACGGGCCTGTGTAGCAAATGATTCTCTGCCTTGACAATCATGTACACATATCAAGATTTCTATCATAATGACAATGAGATTGATGACTTCTTGTTTTCCTCCAATAAAGACAATTAATCATCTTCAGATGTATGTGGTTTGTTTCCTCCATGAGAAGCAAGACTGGGGTGTTTCAACAGCTCGCTCTTTCCTCCTCTCTCTGAAGTTTGGGTTTGAAGGAAGGAGTTTGAATTGAGCCCCTGGAAACTCATAAAGTCCCCTAAATACTTTATCACCAGCCCGATGGGCAGGGATGCCAGGGATGGGGGCAGGGCGTGCACATTGTGGCATTGAGGTTTGTGGTGGGCTCCCCGCCCTTTTCCTTGCCACTGCAGAAGGTGGCTAGAGGCAGACCCAGAAACCCAGATCACGTTAACTAGATATTCTTGAGTTGTTTGGAGGAAAAGCCGACACTGATTTCCAGGAAAACGTCTCTGAGTAGCACTTGGAATTCTCGATGCCCAAAGGAAGATTCCTCGCTGATCACGTTACCAAAAGTGGGGTCCAGCTGCTCATCGCTCAAAAGCCAATAAAGAGGCAAGGTTGGTGGCAAGGACAGTTTGCTTCATTTTGGGTGCTGGCACCCGGGTTGCGGGGGGAGGGGACGCCTGTCCAAAGCCCGACTCCCACACCTCCCCGCCCCAGACAGTCGGGGGGCAAGAGCTTTTACAGGCAGAGGGAGGGGGCTACGTGTAGAAACAGCACAGTCAGCTCTGACCGTCATCTTGACATTGGTCATCAGTGGTCTGACCAGCATCATCTTGATTGTTTTAGGTACAGTTAGTCTTCAGTTCCAAGGTCAGTTTGTTCCCATTTCTTGAGGCCATTTCTCAGAATTGTGGCAGCTTACGTCATGGCTACAGCCTGGTCATCGTGTAGTTAACTTCTTCCACCTGGTGGGGTTTTCAGTATCTACAAGACAGCTCACAGGATATGGCTCAGAATATAGCCCTTGAGGAGGAACCAAAGGTCCTTGACTTTGCTTAATGATTAAACTATTATTATTTGGTCTCCTTTGATTGTTTTCCTTTGTTTCTGCATTTTCTCACTTCTCTGATTAAACTTATTTTTTGGCTAAAGTTTTTCTACAAACAAAATGCAGGCAGAGGACGTGGGGGACAAGGACCATAGGGTCCTGTCTGTTTCAATCAGAAGAGTGAATAGTGTCTTTTTTTTTTTTGGTTGGGGGTGCTTACAGCTCATAGCTCATCAAATATATTGTGGGGATTGGATCTGATCACCAGACAATTCCTCCAATCCAAATAGTAAGTTGTTGTGTAGAGGGGAAAAAACGAATTGGACGTGGGTTGTAGAAATGTAGAATTAATGCTATCCCACACAGCCAATATCAAGTGAAAACAGCATGGGCCTTAGTGGAAATAAGTGAGCCCCAAAGAAACACCTGATACCTGATGACTAGTCCTTTCTTAGCTGACAAGGCTTCTCTCAACCCAGACCCTAGTTAGGAAGTATATCATGACAAAGGGATCATTCAGTGGGTGCATAGGTGACACTTAATGCAGACTTGACGGAACAAAAGAACTTTAGTAAGCTAACCACTTCTGAAAACTATTTGTGGAGTCATTAAAGAGAGGTCTCCCCCACTGTGGCCGAAAATGTAGCCAAAGCAGATGCACAGAAGTGTAAAACTGCTCCTAATAGAAAGCTGGGGTTTATCAGGGGCTTAGAGTTGAAATGTTAAGGTCAAACCTGAACTTTTGACTGAGCTCCAGTCACAGTGACCAGGCCAGCACCTCTATCCTTCAGACATTCACCGAACCTCCCTGGGGCTCAAACAAAGTTCAACAGGCATTGAAATTCACCCCACATTTCTTATATTTTTCAGATAAATTTTGGTCTGGCCCGTTCTCTTGGGATTATCTATCATTGGCCGTAACACATTCAGGGAGCCAAGAATTAAACAGAAGCCTTCCTGCATAGATAACTGTCCACCCAGAAAAGAACCATAGCCTTATTATTGTCAGCAACGACAACTACTGCTACTAATCATGTCATGGATTAGCCGTTTGCTGTGTCCTAGGTACTGTGCTAAGTGAATTCCATTCAATGTTTCATTTAACCATTAGCTCAACAAGGAAGGTGCCCTTATTGCCTAAATGGGTTCAGGAAGATTCAATGATTTACCCACTGGCAGCAGAGTTTCAGACTCAGCTGGACCAACACCAAAGGTCATCCCGCTGCATTACCTCTCGTAATTTTATGTAGTTTTGAATTTTATGAATTCCAAACTACATCATCTGGATTTCATTTACTTAGTAAGTAACTAGGGGCCCCTGATCATTACTGAGTTGAATGACACAATCAAATCAGTTAACATTTTGGGACATCACTATTCCTAAGCTCCATTCTTCATCTCCAAGAGAAATTTCTCTTAGCAGCTCGGCCTAGCCTTACACATAGTTCAATAAATGAAGAATGGCAGAGAGAACCCAGACATTACTGTGTTATCAGCCCATGTGTTTTCTGCTGTTCTGTTATTCCATGTCTCAGGAGGAATGGCACAGAAGCTGGATTTGATCTGGAATCAGAGATGCAGACAGTAGTCCTAACACTGCCAGGTTTTTGTTTTGTGTTTCGTTTTAGATTAGTCTCTTCTCTTTCTCTGATTAATATCTCTGGAAAGTTCTGTTCATACACACGGAGTTTCATCCCTGACACGCAGGCTTCCTTGTCATCTACTCTTCTCCAGATCGCCTTCAAAACCTCTGATTTATTTTCAAGACAGTGTCTCAGATCTCTGGTTCTCTTCCAGCCTCTCCCGGGAGGAACTGTGTTTATCATGAGCTCATCTTCCTAATATGTTTCCACCAGCAAGCACAGACTCTGTCCAGAAAGACTTAGTGGGCCAGAAAAACGCAGTTCTTGGTCAACTTATGAACCCTTTTTCTCTTCCCTACATCTCAGGCCACTTCTTCCCCCTCCCTATAACATTGTTTTAGCTTTGCATGATATTTGTCTTGAGGGCATCAGGATTCATTTCTGTGGGCCTTGCTGAGTCAGGCTGTTTTACATCAGCTCGTGGAGAAAAACACACGGGTTGCTGCACCACCAGCCAACCTGGCTGTAATCATGCAGAAGGGCGTCGTGACCGACCCCTCTAACGAGGGCCAGCGGTTCCCCAGCAAGAACATGGAAAGCAGCTGGCTTTTGTACCCACCTAGCACAAGGTGCTTGTCACAGGGCACCCCTGGGGGAGGAGAGAAAGCTTACTCCGGGGTGAGTCTTTTAAACAAATTGTCTCGTATCTGGATGGTAATCCCTACAGAGAAGGAATGTCTCAAGGGCACCGTGACTGGGGAGAACTTCGCATCACTTCTGGCTCAGGTAAGTCAGACTGCCCTAAAGGGGAGCCCTGCTCCCTCAGCTGTGCTCCCGGCAAACAGTCCCCAGGCTGCCACTGCTCCAATAGCTGCATCCCAGGGCTTCTCACTCCTTCTCCCGGGGATCTTGCTAAAATGCAGATTCTGAGTCAGCAGGTCCGTGGTGAGGCCAGAGCTGCTGTGTTTCTAACAAGCTCCCAGGCGGTGCCACTGCCGCGGATCCCTGGGACCCTAAGCAGGGACCCTAAGCAGGGACCCTTAGGGATCCCAGGGACCCTAAGCAGCTTGTGCCACGCCTGCCTGCACATTCGAATCACCTGGGGAACATTTCAGAAATGCTGATGTCCAGGCCAACTGCACCAGGATCGCTGGGGAAAAGGTGCGCTCATGGACTGAAGGCTTTATTCCTGGCCATACAGGTGGGCCTCTTCTAGGACTGCTGACAATGTGAGTGGTGCTAGAGGGAGAGACAGGCAGAGAGACAACACGAAAGTACCCAGCATGGAAACCACAATCTGTTTGTAACCTAATCTTGGAAATGGTGCCCCACTGCTCCTGCCGTATTCTATTCATTAGAAGTGAGGACTACCCGTGGCCGTGACTACCGGGACGTGGGGACCGCAGGGGGCACCCCACAGCATTGTCCCTCTGTCAGCACACTCGGGACCACTCAGCCACCCTTGCTGACCGGAGAGAGAGGGTGAGGCTAGACTGTGATTCATGACCCAAGTCCACATGCTGAGGGAGAGGCAGTGTGGGGAGAGAGCCCCTGGATGCTGGAAAGAACCAAGATGTTCTCAAAATGACATGCGTCCAAGTAATGTCTTTAAAATCTTCTATTTGCTGTAAGAATGTAGCACAAAATACCAAAGCATTAGCGAACTGCCCTGGGAAAGCTGCAAGCCTCAAGACACAGCATTTCCTGTGTCCTGAGGAGACGTTTTTAACTCTTCAGAGAAATAAAGTAAGCTTTGGCCAAATGTCTCAAATCCACAGGTGCACCCCATCTACCAGTCGGTGTCAACGTGGTCCTTCTTAAAGAGCTCAGGAGTTCTGATGCTTCCTGTGGAGGTGGGAAATGAAGCTATGCCCACAGCGGCTGGTCCTCATGACTGAGGTTAAACCTGGGCACAGAGACTGGCTGGAAAGGGCTCTTCCTCTGGACCAGTTCAAGTGTCTCCGCTTCACCTGAAGATAAGCAGGAACGTGCTCTGGGGCAAAATCCACCAGCGGTCCCTTCTCTCTGACGCCAACGCGCATGTGCAGAGGGGTTCACGGTGACTGAAGCACTTGACGGTGAATTACCATTCAGTCCTCACAATAGCCTGTGAGGGGAGTGGGAATGGTCCTGATCTCTGCCTCGTACACGAGAGAACTGAGACTTAGAGGGAGGACGTGAGTTGTGTAAGGGGCACAGTTGGGCCTGAGGGGTCTCCTGGGCTGGCAGGCGGTATAACACGACCAGGTCAAAGTGTAAGAGAGGGAGGCTGACTGGGATGTCTCTTGGGTCCTTCCTGACCTAGTCTCCAGGCTGGACTCCCAGCTCTCACCTCTGTGGCCACCCACAAGCCCAGCATGGTCAGGGCTGAAAACTCAGTCCTCTCACTTGTCCTGTCCCACCCTCTCGGGTGAGGCCTTTTTCACTCAACAAAAATTTCCCGAGTGCCTCCTGTGTGCCAGGCACGTCCTAGCACTGAGGATACAGCCATGAGTGACACACCGCAGACCTCTGCCCTCCTCAAGGTTCCACCCCCCCCCCATTTCTCCTCCGCCGCTCCGTGTGTGTTGGAGGTGGAGGCATGGTCAGAAGAGCTGGAGCTGTGAGTCCATCATCCAGTGTTGAAGAAGCAGCAGGTAAGCTTTCTCCTCTCCAGGGGCAGGGCTGTGCAGAGGGACCTTTCCCAGTGGGAGCCCCCCACGGTCCTCTCACGATGGACCCCACACAGGTGTGCTGAGCCACATGCCTGGGAGATGGCTGTTAAAACACTGACTGAGATCGCCGAACGCCAGACATTATCTGGCCGTGTCTCATCAGAGGGCAACAATTCTCCATGTTCCTCCTGGCATCCCCCCATCCCACATCAACCCTGAGGGGATATTATAGAGTCCGAGAGCCCAGATGGAATCCAAAGACTTGGTCATGGTCCTGGATGTGCCTCTTAACGACCTGTGTAATCTTGGGTGAATCATTCTGACCTTTGCCTTCTGTCTTCACTTACACCATGATGGGTACCCAAGGTAGCTTCCAGCTCTAGAACCCTCTGACACCCATACATCACTGAATCCCCGTGTTATAATTGTGCTGGGGGCCAACGCCTCTCTTTGGGTTTTGCTCTTTGCCTAGAAAAGGGTGTTGCCATGTCCAGCTTACCCTTTTTGCTTCCTGAGAAACATGGGAAAGAGTCTCAGTTGAATCTGTGAATTTCGGGCTCTTCTAGCTTTGGAGCCCAGCCCAGAGGCAAGAAAGAGCGTGAGTTAGAATTGTTATAATGGTTTTGAAACCCACACTTCCTGTCAGTTCTTTCCAAGTCTGGTGTTAAATGAACAAGCTCAAATATGAATGTTAACAAGGATGACTCAGGCCTAGAGAATGTGGTAGCATGATTCTGGCTTTAAAGAATGGCAATAAAAGGACTTTTCTGACCCATCTGTTGACAAAAGACAGCAAGAGATCATTAATCTAGTTCACTGATCTCCAAACAGTTTTGATTCTGTACCCTTTTGATAAATGTTTTTGAGCATGCAAGCATTCCTAATATATGAATATATATTTGGAAATTATAGGCATGTAATATTATACCTACAGATGAACATATAAAATATACACAGGGGAAGAAAATTAAAAGAACAAGATCAAGACGAACTCTTGTCAGCCGAACACATTATCTTTGTCACATTAATGTAATTTAGTAGGTTTTTTGTTTTTGTAATACAGCAATTTGAAAGTCCAATTCCAAGTCTAGTTTGTCTAAATTCTTGGTCTCTAAGATCTGTTGTAACTGAAAAAGTTGCAAGGCAAAAATATGTAGATCTAAATGGAAGACATCTATTGTTGGAGGGCTTGTAATTGAGGACTTGACCAAATCTAAATTGGAAACTTACAAGACTGAAGGTGGTGTTACCATGTTACTGAGCCCAAGCTTGTGCTGCTCGCCACATGACAGGCCAATAAACTGAGAGACAAGTTGTGGGGGCAAGGAACAGCGACTTTATTTCAAAAGCCAGCAGACCAAGATGGTGGACTAGTGTCCCAAAGAACGTTCTCGCCTGGGTTTGGATGCTAGTTTCTTTTATAGAGCAAAGTGGGGAGGTGGGGAGGTAAAGTTAAAAAGGCCTTAAGTTGTTGCAGATATTTCCTGGTTTCGGCCATGCACTGGAGGGGAAGTGTTAATTTCTTCTTTCCTTCAGCCACCGGCAGGTGGGCCAGGTCAGTATGTTTCCTGGAAGCTAAACAAAGGTATTTTAGTTAAGCTCAGGCATGGGAGGCGGGGTTCCTGGAGATGGGCCATTGTGTATACTTTAAGCTAAAGGCAACATCCCTTTAGTGATGACCTTGTAGCAAAAGCAACAGAATACAGAGATTAAAGTGAAAGAAACAGATCCAACATGGCGTCAGATTTGTTACCCTTCCTGCCAAAGACCCTGTACCCCACTAAATCATGTTACACAAATATATAACCATAATCCAGGTACGAACAGTTCCCCCAAAGACCCTATTTTTTGGTAGAACAATAGGTCAATGTTTATATTTAACTCTTTAAAAAAAACTTAAATTTTTTGAAAACTCACAGCTGAAAGGAAATAGGTACTAATGTCTTTCTTTTGATTAAGACACTCCAGGGAGCTTGGGGCTTCAGACCACTAGAGCAATGGTCCCCAAACAATGTGGCCCAGTTTCTTGAACCTCAGCACACTAGCAAGTAGAATTGACTAAGAAAAGATAGTGCAAATAGGTTTTAAAAATGAATTTGCAAAAAAAAAAAAGTGGTATTACATTCAATGGAATATCATTCAGCCTTAGAAAAGAAGGAAGTCATGCCATTGTGACAACATGGATGAACCAGAAGGACATTATGTTAAGTGAAATAAGCCCGTCTCAGAAGGAAAAACACTGTTTGATTCTACTTGTATAGAGTATCTAAAATAGTCAAAATCATAGAAGAGACTACAGCAGTGGTTTCCAGGGGCTTGGGAGCCTGGGAAATGGAGAGTTGTTATTCAGTATGTATAAAGTTTCAGTTATGCTGGATGAATATATTCTATCTAGAGATCTGCCATGCACATCATGCCTATGGTTTACAATACAATCTTGTGCATGTCACAATTTGGTAAGAGAGTAGATCTCATAGTAAGTGTTCTTACCAAACCAAAACTAAAACGAACAAAACCAAAAGGTCATAAGGAAACCCTGGGAGGTACTGGGTCTCTCTATTGCCTTGATTGTAGTGATGGCATCACGGTTGTTTTGCATATGTCCAAACTCATCAAATTGTACACACTAAATATGTGCGGTTCTTTGTAAACCAATTATACCTCAACAAAGCTGTAAAAACTGGATTTGTATTTTATTATTTCAAGTGGCATCTATGTCTGTTGAGCAATAGTAAATACATGTAGGAGACATATCTCATCAGTCGACAGGCAAGGAATTAGGCAACCTTGCAACTGCAGTCCTCGACCACAGCCAAGCCCCCATGAAAACACTCCCCTAGAGGGAGGAAAAGCACTTGGGAATAAACATCCAGACCTCTTAGTGATAGTCTTAAAAATCCAAGCCTATTACATGTGACAAACCTTACACTAACCAAAGGGCCTTGTGGTAAAGCAGGCATTGTGAAATTATAAGTCCTATCCTAGTTCCAATCAGTGTGCTGAGTGGCACTTGTGACCTTGTGGAGCAAAAAACAAGGTACAGTAGAGAGGGATACAGCTAAAATGCTTGCACTGAAAGAGAACCATCCGTGGTCTGAGATGCTAGGGCGTCCCCTCCTGCAGGGGTTCTTTAAGTTAACTGGTCATATGAAACACCTGGGCATACCCTTAAAGTGCAGATTACAATTCAATAGGCCTGGGATGGGCCCTGAGATTCTAAATTGCTAACAAGTTCCCAAGAGGCACAGGTGCTGCTGGTCCAAGACCACACCCTTAGTAATGAGACCCTACCATCTCTGGGTCTTCAACAGGGGAGTCCAGTCTTTCCTGAGCCTTTCTCAGTTAGCTGGCAGCAGCCAACAGTCGTGGAATCCAACAGAGGCCGGCATTGTTGAGCTATATGTAAAGCTCAGAAGCTACAGGTAGTAACTAACTAAGGTAGTAACTAATTATCAGGAGGTTGACTGCCCAACCAACTAACCACACCTCAGTATTACTTCCAGCCCAATCAGGCGGCACCTTTGGGTCAAACTTCTTTAAATCCAATTCTCATCCCCCTCCAAGGAGCGGATGCAGCAGTCAAGCAAGGAAGAGCCCTGCAGGTGGGCACCGCAGCGTCCCCTGCTGGCGGGAGGGATCCCCAGCAGGAGACAGGATGCTCTTTAGGGGAAGAGGCAGCAGCTGAGCAGCCAAAGATGGCGCTAAAGACAGAGGAAGTGGGGCTGCATCTCTGCTCCAGCTGTCTGCACAAAACCCTTCCAGGGTAGCTCTTCGTAGAAAGTCCCCCTGTGACCTGAGGCACCAGGGATGCAGCTCCAGTGGGAATAAGCCAGCTCTCACGTGCTGGGCAGGACTGGTTCCATCACCCACACCTCGAAGGTAAGACCAGGAGCCCCAGGGGCAGCCATTTCTTCCTGTCGGGACCACTGTGGCTCTTCCCCGGCCTCTCCTTTTCTGAAGGAAGCTACCCTCTGTGATTTTAAGGCAATACCCTGGCCCGCACACTACTGTGAAGTGGCAAGAAACTGCTGTAGTCTTTCAAAGAGAGGAGATAAAAGATTCATCCGCTTTCTGGCTGGGTCTCCCCTCCTCAGCAGCAAGAGAAGCTGTTAGACTTTGCTGAAGCAAAAGCAAGTACCCCAACCCCCCAGGTAAATGTGTGCAACCCTGTTTTTCCAAGAGGAAATGAGACGGGTTTTCTTCAAAAGTTTCCTAAAGTAACTGTGAATTAGCTTGTGATGCTCTTAAAGGCATCTGCTCAGAGATTCACACTTGGAGCTGACTTTCCAGTGAATCGTCTTAGGAGGCTACAAGGCTGATTTCCCCATTTAGGATGAGCTGCCGGAGCCTCCTGCTTCCCCTTACCGACCCCTGGCTATTGTGTTACAAATGGCGATAGTGGAGGGTAGATCTGAATGATTGAGAGCAAAGGTCAGGACTAGTTTGCTCACCTTCTCATCCCCAGGACACCGGTCAGCACTAAATAAATATTGGACGAGTTCATGAATCGCCAAATTTCTGCTTTAGTAAATGGAACTAGCAGGTCAGCCTCTCTGCCAGTTACACGTCTGGGTGAATACACGTGGTCCCGCCACGCCGCTCACCTTGGGTCCTTCCACCTGGAGCCCGCGTATTTGGGCGCTGGCTGTCTCAGCTGTGCCGGTTCATTTTCCCTTTGGCCGCGCTGCTCTGCCTCTGGTCGTTTATTAGCCTGGTAGGCTCAGACTCCTCTTAGAAACTGCCCGGACGCTAGCTCTGCTTCCCTGCTTGCAGAGGACAGGCAGGAGGAGCCTCGTCTTAGGGCTCTCTCATCAGGCACCACTGTCACACTGGCTCGTGGGAGCCATCAGAAGGTAGAGCTTTGCCATATTTACCTTGAAGCCCAACTGGAATAGAGTTCAAAACCTTCCTCTACTGCCTTATCCCCTTTGTTTCTCTTCCCTCTGCGCCCAGGCTGAGGGATTTTTAAACTTGAAAAGGTGTTGGTTCAGAACTGAGCATCCCAGCCTAGCATGTCAGTGCAGCAATGGCTTCTGGGAAGTGGCCAGAACACACCTGCAGCCACTGGGGACACAAGTCACTAGCCTGCCCTAGACCTCGTCTGGTGTCACCTCCGTGTCGTCTTAGGGTCATCCCACCACTAGGATGGATGTTTACCCAGGATTCAATTTTCACGGAGCCTGGCCCTCTAGCGGTATTCATAACAGCTGGAAGGCGCAATGTTCCGAGTCAATTTAATCAGACAGTTCCAGATGTTTCCTTTCAGTTGGCCAATTGTGTGTCTCTGATGCATTCAGGATGCCTAGGAGAACGCCAGGAGCTCTGAGGACCTAATCAACAGTAGACATGCTTAGGCTGTGTTTGCCAGGGGTTAGCCTGGAGGGAAGGATGAAAGGGTGGAGCACAGAGGATTTTTAGGGCAGTGAAACTACTCTGTATGATACTATCAGGATGGATACATGTCATTATATATTGTCCAAACCCATAGAACGTACAACACCAAGAGTGAACCCCAATGTAGACTGTGGGCTTCGGGTCCAGAAGTTGTAACAGTTGTTCCACTCTGGCGGGGGATGTCGATATTGCGGGAGGCGAGGCATGTCTGGGGGCAGGGAGCATATAGGAAATCTCTGTACGTTCCCCTCATTTTTGCTGTAAACCTAAAACCACCCTACCAAACTCTTAATAGACAGGGTTCCCTCAAAGGTGGAGGGGTATGATGGGCAGAGACTGGGTTGGCAGCTGAAGAATGGCTGCGCAGATTCGGAGGTGAGCGAGGAGCCCCCTCCCCGGGTGCCTTGTTGATGACTTTGAGGCTCTGAGGTAGGTCTGCTCCTCTGAGAATGAGGTACAGGAATAGAAAGTCATGGCTTAGGACCTGGAGCCCAGGGGACGCCCTCTGGCGGATCTCTGCACACGGGGAGGGCAGGAAAGGGAGGCTGTTGTCGGTTTATCACGGATACTTATCTAGGGCACCTCCACCCGCCACCCTGCCTGCCCCTCCGCTCCCTCCCCCTCGGGGAACAGGCACTGAGTGAGCGAGGCATGAAACTCTATGTCAGGCGCTTTGTTTATTCTGGAGCTGATTGCGAGCAAGGCTGGGCCGCCCTATCTGCTTTCCTGTGGCCCAAACACCTGCTGGCACATGGCCCGGCGTGGGCAAGCCTGGAATGAAGGCTCCACGGTGTCCGAGCCTTCAGGCTACCACGTTGGCTGATTCCCACCTGCGGTGATTTGTTCATTCCTGGGGGTCGCTGGGGGCTGGAAGGGTGGGGACATTTCAGGATGAACTTCCTCATTTCTTGTTTGAACTCTTACAGTTTGGTTGAATTTCTTAAGGACCTGGCTCAGTGGTTCTCGGACATGGCGGTACATTGAAATCGCCTGTGCGAGTCTTGCTGATTCTGATGTAATTGGTCTGGGGTATGACCTCTGCAGTGGAAATGTTTAAAGCTCCCTCAGATGATTCAAGTATTGGGGAAAGGGGACTTTACTGGCCCAGCTGAAGCATTTCTGGATCTGATGAGGATTAAATAGTCTGACGCTGGAACTGCCCTCATCTGCTTAGTACAAAGCAGGGGTGACTTGGAGAAGAAAGATTAAATCTGGATGCTTCTGTGGAAACCTTCCTTATTTTCTCTCCATGTTCTTTAAGGGTAAATCCACCAGGTGACCAGTCTCCTCCCTTTTGAGTAAAGGATTTAAAAACCCTTTTGACACACGTTATATATCAGATAAGATACAGTACGCCCAGTGAAATCTGAATTTCAGAAAACACTGAATTTTCTTAGTGTAAGTATACCCTATGCAATATCTGGGATATACTTATACTAAGAAATTATTCAAATTCAAGTGGGCATCCTGTATCTTTATTTTATAAATTGGAAGAATATAATAGATAAATGGAATTCTTTTTATTACAGATGACAAAAACCCAGCTCAAACTAATTCCAGCAAAAAACTAAATTAATGGGTTAGGTAACTGAAGAGTGCATGTGTTGGGGCTGTACTTAGATGTGTCCAGGGAGCTCTCTTTGTACTTCTTAGCTCTTCTTTTCTCCATCCAGGTCTTCCTAAATAGAGGGAAATAAGGCCCTTGGGGGCTCTGGCCTCGCATAGTCCTAACAGCTTGTGATCCCAGTGCAAGAGAAGGTCTCTCCTGAGCGCTGTAGAAACAGGCAAGGCTGATGTTTGTGGCTTGAGCCACACATCTACCCTGGAACCACTGTGGCCAAGAAAGTTGAGTAGTGGGTTTGCTGTTGTGTTTATCCATGGCCACCCCGGGGGCTAGAGGGGTGGTCATTCCCACTCCAAATCACAGGGACTGATCAGCATTACGATAGACTGGGGTATGAGTGGTTTTCCAAGGGAAAGTATTTTGAGCAAGCATACATCTACTCCATGCAAAGAGGAAATGCTCTTCTTTTTTTTTTATTAATTTTTATTGGAGTATAGTTGCTTTACAGTGTTGTATTAGTTTCTGCTGTACAGTAAAGTGAATCAGTTATAGCCACTCTTTTTTAGGTTCCCTTCCCATTTAGATCATCACAGAGCATTGAGTAGAGTTCCCTGTGCTATACAGTAGGTTTTCATTAGTTATCTATTTTATATATAGTAGTGTATATATGTCAATCCCAATCTCCCAATTCGTCCCATCCCGCCTTCCCCCCTTGGTAACCATAAGTTTGTTTTCTAGAGTCTGTGATTCTGTTTCTGCTTTGCAAATAAGTTTATCTGTACCATTTTTCTAGATTCCACATAGAAGCAATATTATACGATATTTGTCTCTCTCTTTCTGACTTACTTCACTCTGTATGACAATCTCTAGGTCCATCCATGTCGCTGCAAATGGCATTATTTCATTCCTTTCTATGGCTGAGTAATATTCCATTGTATATATGTACCTCATCTTCACTTCTTGCTCGTCCCAAATGTGAGCATCCGCTGCCTAAGGAAAAGAGGGTCTGAATTAGTTGGGATGGCTGTGAGGTCAGAAAGAGTGGACGACTCTCTGAGGGTCTCTAAATGAACTTCACAGTTGCTCAGTTGTTCTAGCAGGAGAGCATGCATACCTTGCTAGCTCTCTGCCATCCAGAAGGTCTCCTGCATCAAGAAGAGACCAAGGTCTTTTTTTTTTAATTTTTATTTTATATTGGAGTATAGTTGATTTACAATGTTGTGTTAGTTTCAGGTGTACAGCAAAATGATTCAGTTATACATATACATGTATCTATTCTTTTTCAGATTCTTTTCCCATATAGGTTATTACAGAGTACTGAATAGAATTCCCTGTGCTATACAGTAAGTCCTTGTTGATTACCTGTTTTATATATAGTAGTGTGTATATGTTAATCCCAACTCCTAACTTATCCCTTCTGCCCACTCTTCCCCTTTGGTAACCATAAGTTTGTTTTCTAAGTCTGTGAGCGTTTCCGCTTTGTAAACAAGTTCATTTGTATCATTTGTTAGATTCCACAAATAAGTCATATTATATGATATTTGCCTTTCTCTGTCTAACTTACTTCACTTAGTATGATAATCTCTAGGTCCATCCATGTTGCTGCAAATGTCATTATTTCATTCTTTTTTTATGGCTGAGTAATATTCCATTGTGTGTGTGTGTGTGTGTGTGTGTATATATATACATATATATATGTATATATCTCACATATTCTTTATCCATTTATCTGTCAGTGAACATTTACGCTGCTTCCATGTCTTGGCTATTGTAAATAGTGCTGCAATGAACAGTGGGGTGCATATATATTTTCAAAGTATGGTTTTCTCTGGATACCTGCTCAGGAGTGGGATTGCTGGATCACATGGTAGCAAGGTCTTTAGTGTGTCACTTAGGGCGGGGGCCAGAGGGCCAGTGCTGCCTTTGCTGGGCGCATCCTTCCTCCAGCTTTGTGCACCCTTGTGGCCGTGAAAGTGGGAAACCTTTCAATCTGCTATGGTTGAAGACGCCCACTTCTGAAGTCTGAATGGCTCATCCACAACATTCTGACTGCACTATGCCTTAGGAACCTTACCAAGCTGACACCTGAAAATTCTCTGGCCCTTTGGGTGCTGGTTAATTATGCTCCAGAGGAAACAGGAGAGCTTTAGGAGTTGCCCACTTCTGTTTTGTGTTGTGACCTTTTTGTTCATGGAACTCGCGTTTGAGTTCTCGGCTGTCCTGCTAGAGCATAAGCTTCTCGAAGGCAGAGATTCTTTCTTCTCTTCTTTCATTGGGTCCAGTGTGGCGCTTTGTTGGATGTATTAAGTTACTAGAAAGATGGGGAAGAAGGCTCCATTATCCTCGTCCCCAGTTCTCATAAACCAGCATTCCCATTAAACACACCTCTCCATCAGGGAGTGCATATCAGAATCAACATTTTCAAACAAAATTGCCTATCTCATGCTTTAAGAAATTCTGATTGAGAAGGTGGGGATATTGGGTTGAATTGGAATGTACATTTTGGTTTTGGAAGAGTCTACCAATAATTCTGATAAACTGCTCTCTTCTTCCCACAAGCCGCCTTCAACTGAAAATAGTTCTGAAAGAATTCTCTTCTGTGGCTTAGAATATCACAACTAAGTCTGGGGCTTCCCCGGTGGTACAGTGATTAAGAATCCACCTGCTGATGCAGGGAACACGGATTCGAGCCCCGGTCAGGGAAGATCCCACACGCCACAGAGCAACTAAGCCCGTGCGTCACAACTACTGAGCCTGCGCTCTAGAGCCTGCGAGCCACAACTACTGAGCTCGTGTGCCACAACTACTAAAGCCCATACACCTAGAGCCCATGCTCCGCAACAGGAGAATCCACCGCAATGAGAAGCCCACACACCGCAACGAAGAGTAGCCCCCACTCACCACAACTAGAAAAAGCCCGCCCACAGCAACAAAGACCCAACGTAGCCCAAAATAAATAAATAAAATACACACACACACAAAGTCTGGAGCAATAATGCCTCTGGTTCGATTTCAACACATCTTCACACTATGGTATACCACCATTGTGTTGGAAATAATTTAGTAGAAATGTCAGCCAAGTGGAATTGCATGTCACTAACCAATTCTAGTCTTATATTTAGAAGTACTTTCTTGTAAGCACAAAAAGGAGATTTCTAGAAAAAGTGGTTCCTTAATTGAAGGAGGTTCCCCTTCTTACGATGATTTAGATTTAGTTCCGACAGAGCTTGAGGGCGGAACTCAAAGTTCTTTTTCCTCTGGCTCCTGAAAAACAGGTTGTGACATGTTTCCCCATGAAGTCTGGGGATAGAACTACCATTGGCAACATGGATATTAAATTTGGGGATGAATGAATGCTCTGTTTGTTTTACTTCATGTTACAATGAATAAGAATCAAATCCTGCCCAATAATGTCAAAGAGAAGTGGGGCCTGGGAAGCATAAAATCGAACAATCTCCATGAGCTGGGCTCAGTGTGGGATTGCCAGGCTGGCAGAATAGGAAAGGAAAGTGTTGAGGAAGAGCTCGTGGATGAGAGACCTAAAACCCAGGACTCTGACTCACCTGTGTAGTAGATTCCACCTGTCGACTCCAAACTTATTCCGGTGTCGCAGCTACAGCAACCACAGAAGAGCTTCCCACACCCAAGTCTCCTCCATCCCCGTCCCACTCAGCTCAAGTTAAACCACTCCTCTCCAGAATCAGTGGGAACATAACTACATTCAGTGGTTATCTGGTCCCAATGCTTAGGTCTTAAATGATAACAAATGAATCAGAATCATTCAAGAAGTCAGGGGCTTCTCCCACCCCTGCTCCTGACACCCTCCCCCATCAAATAAAAACCGTATTTTCCAGTCGCTAAGTTTCCACATTGCAGGTTTATACATGAGGACATTAATGTCTAACCAAATCCGTTATTTTCAGATTCATACTTGAACTGAAATGATGATAATACTTTAAAAAATTTTTTCCCATTGGATTCCTTCTCTAACAGTGGAAACCTTTCCACTGAAATACAATTATAGGGTTTCCGTGTCCTACCCTCCCGAGGGATTTGAAGTCATTGTCCAAAGAAGCCATTCACAAGCCCCAAATTTCTCTGAAGACCTATGACTTAACCTTGAAAACCACTGAAATTTTTCTTATTCTACGTCGTAATAGATCTGGGCTTATTTTACTATAAAATAAGATTTTAACTCATTAACTGTCAGGAAAGCTGAAATAAACAATAAATGATATCATATAACCCTATATTAGGCTTATAAAAATTTTAAGAACATAGACTCACATAAATATATAGAAAATAACAGTGTTTTCTCACTGCTATACAAGTTATGACTGGTAATTACTAAGGAGAGCTGCCCAGAATAGTGTCAAAGAACTGGTATAGTATAACATTTGGGGCCACTTTTAGTATATATTTACTCAGACAGTGAAGTTGAATGGTAGACTGAAAAAGTTCCTGATCCACTGTATCTTTCACCATATTGCAGAGTATTCATCAAGAACGTTTTCTTTAAGGAAAAATGGCGGGTCCTTAGATAGCATCCTTAATTTTACTACCAGTGTGATGTTACACATCAAGTAATTAACAGTCCCAAACACTTTATAATTCTCTTAGTTCATTCTCTTTAACTCTGAAGCCTTTTTTCATTGCAGAGATCTTGTCATGTTTAGTTTTTATTTTTATTTATTTATTTATTTTTGCGGTACGCGGGCCTCTCACTGCTGTGGCCTCTCCCGTTGCGGAGCACAGGCTCCGGACGCGCAGGCTCAGTGGCCATGGCTCACGGGCCCAGCCGCTCCGCGGCATGTGGGATCTTCCCGGACCAGGCCACGAGCCCGTGTCCCCTGCATTGGCAGGTGGACTCTCAACCACTGCGCCACCAGGGAAGCCCTAGTTTTTATTTTTTAATGCAGTTTTGCCTTGAGATTGTTGAGGGTAGTCAGACTTGGAAAAATAAATATCTGCCTAAATAAACCAATCTTGAGATACTTTTTAAAATATATTATTATATTTAACCAGTAGTGAACTGTTAAATCAGTTCTTAAAAAAAAAAAAAAAAAACCAACCCTGACTTGTTTGCCAGTTACAGTGGTGTAAATAGTCCCAGAAATCAGAAATGGCTGATTTCTAGCTACCAACACGCATCACTGAATGCGAAGTTGGGAAGAAATAGCACAAGTTGGTATGAGGAGGCAGGACCAGCAGACTCTAGCACAGCAGTGATGTTAACCTGTACACATAAAGATGCATACAACCTATACGTATAATTTAACAAATTCTTTTAGAGAATAGCCATGTAACTCCAGCAAGGTCAGGAAATAAAACATTGCCAGCACCCCCGAAGTCCACCATGTGTCCTTTCCCATTTTTAATCTCTTCTTCCCCATGAGAGTTAACCTTATCCTCCCTTTTATGGTGATCTCTCCCATGCTATTCTTTATACTTTTACCACCTAAGCATACATCCCTAAACATTCTGATTTAATTTGTCCTGTTTTGAACTTTATATAAATGGAATCATACTCTATGCATTCTTTTGAGATTTGTTTATTTTGCTCGATGTTATATTTGTGAGATTTATCCATGCTGGTGCATGGAGCTAGAGTTCATTCCTTTTTACTGCTGTCTCGTATTCCAAAGTATGAATCTACTCAATAATGTGCTGGAACCAACTTGTACAGGCTCCCAAGAGCTCACTGTTGAATGTTCAGGAATTTTGCGAGTTGGTTGATAACCATGCTGGGAGCCTGAAATTGGCCACAATGGGAGTATTTACGTCACAGACATTGGCAAATGCTGCAAACCAGGGCTTTCCCCCACTGTTGTAAACATCTTCCAGGATGCCACTGAATATACTGTAATGCATTTATCCATTCTAGAGTAAATGGGCCTTTGGTTGGTTTCCAGTTTTTGTTGATGAGTATTCTCTTACGTGTGTACTGGTACGTATGCACTCACATTTCTGAAGGATAAACTATCCATCCCTCAGGAGGCAAATTGTTAGGTCATAGTATATGCAGATGTTCAATTATAGTTACTAATGTCAAATAATTTCCTGAAATGTTTGTATCAATTTACATAGAACCCTAGCAGCTTTGTTTGAGAATTGCTATTACTCAATATCATTGCCATCCCTTGGAATTGCCAGACTTTAAAATTTTTGCCAAAAGAGTGATTGTACACTTACATATCATTATGGTTTTAAGTTGCATTTTCCTAATTACTAGTGAGCTTGAGCACCTCTCCTTATGTTATTTGGCCCATTTGAATTTTTTATCTCTTCCTTGAAGTTTATTAGGATAGTTGCTATGCCATTAACAAAATATTGTTTATGGTTAATATGGGCACCTTAGTACAGGCTTTCTGTTTACTGTGATCTGCTCGTGAATTTTGGTTAACAGCCTTTAACCCTCTCTGGAATCACTTTTCTTCTCTTCATCCTGAGCTCTAATTTAAAGATGGAGTGTCGAGATTCTTTCCATTTCTCTGAGGCTTAAAGAGGCAGGAAGAAGAGGGGAAATTCTGCATGGGTTGTGTATGGGGTCCTGTACTCTCGTCTCCAGCCTCCAATACTTGTGAATGTCCTGGGCCCACTCTTTCTAGCCAGTGTCTTCCCTTCTCTTGGATGCTGGAAACTTCCTGTAACCCAATACAGTACACTGGAAGATAGCAAGTCTTGAATACCCTTCTACATCTGCTGGGTTCCCATTAAAGGCTAATGGTACAGAGAGAGAAGGAAGCAAAATATTATCATATTATAGAAAGACATATGTCCTAGCCCACTTGAACTGCCATAATAAACTGTTACAGACCGGGTGGCTTAAACAACAGACATTTATTTCTCACAGTTCTGGCGGCTGGCAAGTCCAAGATCAAGGCACTGGCAGATTCAGTGTCTGGTGAGGGCCCACTTCATAGACAGCTATCTTCTCACTGTGTGTTCACATGGCAGAAGGGGCGAGAGAGCTCTCTGGGGTCTCTTGTCAGAGCACTAAGCTGACTCTGTTACTTCACCATCCCACTAATGCTCTGAATACCTGCATGGCCAGGAAGAGCTCAACACCACCACCCTCAGCCAATAAGAGGTGGGGAAAAGGAGTGATGGGCATACAGGTCCCATGTAAGTGCCCAACCAGAATTGCATACATCACTTGCACTCATCCCATCGGACAGAACTTAGACATATGGTCACACCTTCTTGCAAGGGACGCTGGGAATTGTAGTCTTTAGTTGGGGAGCTAAAACTTGAGGGGTTCTAGTAATGAAACGAAGAAGGGGGGAAGGTCTGTCAAGTAACAGTCTTTCCACAGGTCCTCAGCCAGGCTGCCTGCTGGCAGCATTCAGAGATCACCAGGAAGGTGCCTTCATCCTGCCTCTACCCCTGGTCTCACTTTCCCCTTGTGAGTTTTCTTCTTCCTTTCCTGTACCTGCTCTTACTTCCTTCTCAGATTCTGCTAGCCCTTTGGGGATATCAGGCCCTCAGAAGTAGCTCAGGTGAGTTCTATCAGAGCCCCGAAGGCTCCATAAAGCAGGAACCATGAAAAACCTAAGGACCTCTTGAGGCAGGTTATACCCATCATGTTCTGTGAACGTCATCCTTTGGTTGCATGGCGAGCCATCAGAACTCTTGTTTTAATTTTTCTGATATTTGAGTTTGGGCCTAGGGAAATGAAGCTGCTTGGGCGAAGGGAAGAGAGACTAGAGAATGGGGCCGGCCCACCTACAAGAGAAGGTATAGAACATGGATTCTCAACGTTACGGTCATCCAGGGAGCTTCAAGGTGCTGCCAAGGCTGAGAACACTGGTGTAGATTGTGGAGAGCACGCACCCCGTGTTTTGCAAACCCAACTTCACAGGCTCATAGATGGGGTGACAGGGGTCACGGTGGCCCATCAGTGACTATGTCTCAACTCTGACTGCTTAGAACTATGTCACCCCACCCTAGGAGCCTTCTAGAAGTGTTTGTACATCCTAAAAGACCATTTAGGGTGTGAGCTAGAAGCCAGAATCCTCTGAAACAATCCAGCCACCCAGGAATAAGAAGCACACCAGTGAATCTGATTCCTGTTTCCGGTGTCACATCTGTCACAGCTTCCCCTCTGCTCCCTCTTCTGAGCAGACTCTCTTGTCCCTGGGGCCAGATCTAATGCCCCAATACTGCTGACAACAGGAAGGGATGAGAGGACAGGTGGAGAATTGGGGGGCTGGTTTACCGAGGGGCGTGGGAACACCCTGGAGTGGGTCCCTTTGTGTGCTTTGTTGCCTCAGGAGTCCCTCTCCTTGTGGAATAAACAGGTAGAAGGGCAGAAAGTTGCTATATTAAAGTCCACTAGAATCGGAGCTAGTTGCTATAATCTGGCAGCTGAAACCCCACCAGAAAGAGGACGGGCTGATGCTAGGCGCACAGGGGGTTCAGAGAACAGTGCAAGGCTCCCCATCACTGCTCCCTTTAGGTGACCTTCTATATGCACAATGCCCTCTTAGATGGGCTCCTGGAAACCATTTCTTCCTGGTCTCTTGCTCATTCTCCTTCCCTTAGTCCCTTCTGTGCACCTGACCTGATCTCAGACTCCATCTGCCTCTGTTGCTGTGTCCAAGTCTAGGCCACCCATGGCTAGTTCCATCTAAGAAGGACCATGACTGTCCCTCCATCATGAGCCCCCTCAGTCACGAGCACCCTCAAGACCCAGACCTCTCACCTACCAAGGAGAATTCCTTCTCGTAGCACCATGCTGGGCGCTATTGTGCTGAAAGACCCCAACAGAGAGGGTGAGATTTGGGGGAGAGACACAGGAGAGAGTAGGAAAAAGAGGCAGGGAACCCAATCCTGCCCCACACCCCCCCCCCTTGTGTGACAGAGGAGCGGCTCTGGGTTGACAGTGAGTGGTGATGTGAACCTCAGGGAGCTGGACCCATCTGCAGGAACGTGGCTGAGCTGCCCTGGGCACCCAGAGTGAAGCAGAAGATGAGTGACTCAAGGATCTTCCTCTGGGAATTCTTAGAAAACTGGGTGTCGATTCACCCATTTTTCACAGAATTTTCCAGTTCTGGGAATTTCACAAGAGGGAATTTCACAAGAGACATGAAAAATGTCTCTAGATGACTTAGAGCTATTCAAATTACAGATCTGCTCCTAAATAGAATAAAACCATATTGTAAAAAAATTGTAGAGGGGGAGGCACAAATCTTGAAGGGAATCATTTGCTGAAGTGAACAGTCGTGTGTGAGGAGAGTGATCATGTTAGGGGAGTGATGGGCATGTCAAGAAGAGGGGAACGTCCACAGACCCTGCCTCCCCTGGACACCTGTGTTCCCAATCCATAGCTTTTCTCTCCTTTTACATTTTGGATATTTCCATTTGTTCCTTCCATGCCAACTCCATGTCCCATTGGACTGGTGTGACCACTAAAACTTGTCTCAATTTTTGGCTTCTGTATCTTTGTTCTTATTCATCCTTCTGTCGTTCTGAAAGCAACGTATCTGTCCCATTTCAGTCGCTTCACTCCCAAGAGCCCCAGGCTCAGCTCACCTCTCGTGCCTCTTCTCCCAGTTACAATCCCTACTAAAAAGGGCTTTGGGCTCTCCTTTGCATAATAAGGACCCTCAAATCTATGACATGAGTAGCCTTCAGTGCTACTCAAAGTGTGGTCTGTGATGAGAGAAAAATACAGAAAGTGAGTATAAGCATCTAGAAAGTTTTCAGCAAGTTGACATGGCCACAACATCCTAGTGGGTGATTTTGAACTTTACATGCTAGTACCAGATGCCAGCCCGCTTCCGGTGGCTAAAATGGGCCCTGGACTTGCTAAAGTGGTGTGGTGAGGATTATGACTCCTGTGCCATGCAGGTTCTTACTGCATTATGGTTGCAACATGTAGGAAGCAGGATGACCTGTGTCTTGGTTCACCTGGGACAGTCCCAGCCGATAACTGTTGTCCCAGCATAATTATGTCAGAATGTCCCTTTTCACTCAGAAGTGTCCCAGTTTGGACGATAAATAAATGGTCACTCTACTTGATCTCCATCCTCATTGCACGGCTTCTGTGTTCATCCTCAGCTCATCACCCCAAATCCCATAATAAGCAGCTACAGTGATTTCACAGAAGGCCAGAGAAACTTCCCATCCAATTCAAATATGTTTCTACTTCAGGGATCTAATCCTAGTACTTACTTACTTTATATGTTCCTGGTGCCTTGTGAGTTATACACCAGTCAACACTGAGAAAGCCCTCCAGTGGGAGGGGAGAGCCTTGCCCAATAAGCAACTTTCTGCGATGAGATATCACAGGAGTCAGGAGCCACAGGGTACAAGGAGAGGGACAAGGGGGATGCTTTCTTCTCACTCTTAGTTGACTGATGGTCTCTGTAAATGACAAATGGGTTTGTCCCAACCTGTAGTTACTGCCTACGTGGTTCCCCATTGGGAAGACACTGAAAGTCCAACTTGTCTACAAATGCATGCCCTTAACTGTTACTACATCTAAAATTCTTATCTTCGGAGCTACTCTTTCTGTTAAACTTAGGAGCAGATCTTTGTTAAAATGCAAACACCAGGGACACAGGACATTTAAAGAGGGATGTGAGTCAAAAAACAGGGCACTAGTCCACGCATGGAAGCAGGCAGGACCTGGGCGTCCAGACACGGGTGATGGTATAGTGGGAGACTGTTAGGTAGCAGAGATGCGGGTGATGGTATAGTGGGAGACTGTTAGGTAGCAGAGACACGGGTGATGGTATAGTGGGAGACTGTTAGGTAGCAGAGACGCGGGTGATGGTATAGTGGGAGACTGTTAGGTAGCAGAGACGCGGGTGATGGTATAGTGGGAGACTGTTAGGTAGCAGAGACGCGGGTGATGGTATAGTGGGAGACTGTCAGGTAGCAGAGACGCGGGTGATGGTATAGTGGGAGAATGTCAGGTAGCAGAGACGCGGGTGATGGTATAGTGGGAGAATGTCAGGTAGCAGAGACGCGGGTGATGGTATAGTGGGAGACTGTTAGGTAGCAGAGACGCGGGTGATGGTATAGTGGGAGACTGTTAGGTAGCAGAGACGCGGGTGATGGTGTAGTGGGAGACTGTTAGGTAGCAGAGACGCGGGTGATGGTATAGTGGGAGACTGTTAGGTAGCAGAGACGCGGGTGATGGTATAGTGGGAGACTGTTAGGTAGCAGAGACGCGGGTGATGGTATAGTGGGAGACTGTTAGGTAGCAGAGACACGGGTGATGGTATATTGGGAGACTGTTAGGTAGCAGAGAGAGGGGGCGAGGAGGCATCTTCTCTACTCCATAATTGAGCACATCACTGGTCTGAGGTCCCCGTGTGTAACAGGATGCGGAGTGAGGCTTTCCTCATCTCTCAGAAGTTTAGCTGAGGTCCAGAGTTGAAACAAAGAAAACCTCCAGTGCTTGAAGCTTTGATTCAAAATACCCTTCCACCCCCTTCACCTATATCTTATCACCATGGAAAGAGAAATGAAGAGGAAGAAATGGAAGTTGTGGTTAACTTGGTGGGAAAAGGCATGCTTACGGGGGAGGACTATCTATAGGGGTGAAGAGGGGTGCCCTCCCTTCACAGAGGCCAAGTAGCAAAGAATGGAGTGCCAGCCAGAAAGGAAGACCAAAAGTTCTGCTTTCCATTGGGCTCATCTTCCAGGGAAGGACGTGTCCTAGTTAACTGAACTGAAGAGTGACTGGTCCCAATTTGTGGTACCTAACTATGGATGGCTGTATTCAGTATAAAGGGTACATAGCACAGCGTTTTGTTTTTTCTCCCATATTTAGCCTTTAACTGAAATTCTGGGGCAGAGGAGATCTCCATCAACATTTCTTGACCCTGATCCTTTCCCCCAAAATTGCCCTAGTTCCAGTAACTGAACTGGGGAATCAAGTCCTTTTCCACTTGAGCAAAATGAGGGAAGCAGAGCTGAAATGAGCTGTTAGGCCATCCAGAGGGCTGGTGCAAGCAATGCCCTGGTCCCAAACAGGGCAGCCAGGGTCAAGGTGGATGCAGGGCTTATCAGCAAGCCAGACACATGGCAGGAATGGCTGAGTGCCTGGTGGGCTTTGGGGACTAGAGATTTCACGGCCATGTTGGAGCTGAGAACATGGAAAAGAACCTGAAGCCCTTAACGTTTGCTGAACTTGGCCGGCGCTCTGTGCTGCTGGCAGGCCCAGCTCGAAATCTTTACGCAGCGGAACAAAGCATCAGATAAACTGGTGGCGGAAGAGCGCCATGATTCTCAGTCTAAATCTTGCAATTAGAGGGACACACAGAGATGATCCAATGGAACTTGAGGCTAGTGAAGCTCTGGTGAACCTGATGCAGAAATTTGCATCTGGGGTGAAACCTTGTTTCATTTCTAGAGAAGTGATTCCAAGAGAGCAATTTGTGGCCAGAGTTTTAGAGAAATCAGGGTTGACTCAGAATTAAGCCACAGACTTAGGACTTCAGGATTCTCTGCATTTTTTTCCCTGATTTTTTTTTCTTTTGGATTTTATTTAAACTGTATTTGGTAGAAGGAGACTTACAAATATGCGAATTCCTCTTTTTCTTAACTTAGCGGTACAGGTTCTACTAGGAGATGAGAATGACTAAGAAGTGGGCCTGTGGGCTTTGTGAATGTATTACTCAGGGTCCCCCAGAGAAACGAACCAATAGGATGGACGGATGGATGGATGGATAGATGGATGGGGGGGGGAGAGAGAGAGAGAGAGAGGGAGGGAGGGAGGGAGAGAGAGAGAGAGAGAAAGAGAGAGAGCACAGTATATAGATATATAGTTTTTCTAAAGCATTTAAAATTTTTTTTAATTTTTTAAAATTTTATTGGAGTGTAGTTGATTTACAATGTTGTGTTAGTTTCAGGTGTACAGCAAAGTGATTCAGTTATACATATATACATATATTCATTCTTTTTCAAATTCTTTTCTCATATAGGTTATCACAGAATATTGAGTAGAGTTGCCTGTGCTATACAATAGGTCCTTGTTGGTTCTCTATCTTATATATAGTAGCGTGTGTATGTTAATCCCAAGCTCCTGATTTATCCCCCTCCCCATGTTTCCCCTTTGGTAACCATTAGTTTGTTTTTGATATCTGTAAGTCTGTTTCTGTTTTGTAAATAAGTTCATTTGTATCGTTTTTTAAATTAGATTCTACATATGAGTGATATCACATGATATTTGTCTTTCTGTTTCTGACTTACTTCACTTGGTATGATAATCTCTAGGTCCATCCATGTTGCTGCAAATGGCATTATTTGATTCTTTTTATGGCTGAGTAATATTCCATTGTATGTATGCATCACATCTTCTTTATCCATTCCTCCATTGATGGACGTTTAGGTTGCTTCCATGTCTTGGCTATTGTATATAGTTTTCTATATAGCTCTAGATAGATCTATTTAAAAAGGAATTTATTATAAGGTATTGGCTCAAGTGATTACAGAGGCAGAAAAGTCCCATGATCTGCCATCTGGAAGCTGAAGGCCCAGAAAAGCCAGTGGTGTAGTTCAATGGCAAGAGAGTAATAGTGAAGATTCCAGTCCAGGTCTGCAGCCCTGAAAACCAGGAATGCTGAGGGCAGGAGAACATCAATGTCCCAGATCATTCAGTCAGGCAGAGAGGGAATGCAACCTTCCTCTGCCTTTTGTTCTATTAGATAAGGCCTGCCCACATTGGGAAAGGCCATTTGCTTTACTTAGTCCACTGACTCAAATGCCCATCTCTTCCAGAAACACTTTTACAGACACACCCTGATGTAATGTTTAACCAGCTATCTGGTCACCAGATATCTGGTCAGCTATCTTTACTGCTATATATATTTAATTTGTTTCTACCCACAAGGCAAGTATCTGTTTCTCACATATGAAATACTCAATGTTATTTATTTCTTTTCAGTTCCTTTGTGAATTCTGTATGAATTTCTCTATGTTTCTACCTGCTCCCTGATACCTTTTACTAGAGGGTTTGGATAATTAAATGGAATTTCATCCTGGGGGTTGGTGGAGGGAAACTTATAATTATGTGCTAAATATGACTTTCTTCAGAGTCCAAGAGGAAAGTAGTTAAGAAGTGAAGCCTTCCCAGGGGATCCCCTCAATGGTATATTCCTGTTCCTGCCCATTTCCCAAAGGGAAATGTTTCATCTCTGCAGTCTTCCAACATGTGGGAATCTCCGCTTGCCTAGAGTGTGTGTTGCAATGCCTTAGCACGTGTGAGGGCTCCTGAAATAGGAGCTCTTATTAGTATTCCTACTCTGCAATTCACTTGATGGCTAAGACGATCGCTGGAAATCAGATATCTCAAAGTTCACAAGCCTAACTTCATTTGCTAGCTTTGTGAGTGGAAGGAAGTTAGCCTTTCTGACCTTTATTTTTCTCATCCGTAAAATAAGGTTCCATTTTATGTTTGTAAAATACTTGCTCCAGGATGGTTGTGTGGATTCAATGAGACTAGAAAAGCACTTAACGCAGAGTCTGGTACAGATTAAATAACAGCCCAAGTCCTCACATGGGCAAGACCTCTCCATGTGGGTCACAAACCATTAGGCATACTTCTGTATTCATAGGACCGTTGTCTGACACTCAGAGAGCAACTCTTCAATGGTGCTGAACATCTTCTTTGTAATAACATGGGATTTATAACCATGCTCCCCATAGCCTAGCCTTCATTTTCTCCATCTCACAATAACCGTTTAAGGGAAGAACTACTTGGCAGTATCAAACGAGGCTAGCTGTCCTAAATTGAAATTTTATTTTATTTTTTAAACATGTTTTGAATAATTGTAAGAATGGAAATCAATTTAGAAAAATGTTCACAATGGTTATCTCAGGGTTGTTAGGTTAAATAAGTGGTTTTATATTTTAACACTTTGGAAATTTTTATAGGTCCTATAAATGATCACTTTTTTTTATGATGACATTTCTTTTTTTTTAACATCTTTATTGATGATCACTTATTATAGTTTTTTTTAAATGATGACTACCTTGCTTTCCAGTAATAAAAATCTAGTTAATATTAGAAGCCAACAGGACTAGGGCCCATATTTTCTTTTCTTTTTTTTTTTAATTAATTTTTATTGGAGTATAGTTGCTTTACAATGGTGTGTTAGTTTCTCCTGTACAGCAAAGTGAATCAGTTGTACATATACATATATCCCTCTTTTTTAGATATCTTTCCCACTGAGGTCACCACAGAGCACTGAGTAGAATTCCCTGTGCTGTACAGTAGGTTCTCATTAGTTATCTATTTTATATATAGTAGTGTATAGATGTCAGTCCCAATCTCCCAATTCATCCCATCCCCCTTTCCCAACCTAAATTGAAAATTTAAACGTTTAATTTGGTTCTATACTGAAAAGGACAAAATGTCTCCAAAGAGCTCTCTGATACCTGGAGAAATTTTTGTTTTGTGTTTTGAAAGTGCACCATTTGGTCCTCTGCATGCCCTGAGGTTGGCTACTCATGAGACCTTGCATTTTTTCATTCAACAATCGAAACCTAGGCTCTATTTCAATGGTACAAAAGAACCTCTACACCTTTTCTCTTTTACTGAGTGATAATTGACGTAAACATTGTACAGCTGACCTTGAACAACATGGAGATTAGGCACCACATGCCTGATGGAGGGCACCAACCTCCCCTCAGTTGAAAATCTGCATGAAACTTCACAGTCGGCGCTTCTCATTTGTGGGTTCGTTCTGCACTCATGTGTTCATGTGTTTTGCATCCGCAGATCTTGCAGTATATATTTAATGGAAAAAATCTGCTTAAAATTAGACCTGCACTGTTCAAATCTGTGCTGTTCAAGGGTCAACTGTATTAATTTTAGGTGTAGGCATAATGATTTGATATAGGTATAGATTGTGCAGTGATTACCACAGTAAGTTTCGTTAACATTCATTACCACACATGGTTACAATTATTTTCTTGTGATAAGAACTTTTAAGATTTACTCTCAACAATTTTCAAATGTACAATACTGCATTGTTAACTATTTCTCCATGCTGTACATTACATCCCCAGGACTTATTTAGCTCATGACTAGAATTTTGTACTTTTTAACCATCTTTACCCATTTTGCCTACCTCCCACCCCCTGCCTCTGGCAATTACCAATCTGTTCTCTATCTCTAAGTTCAGTTTCTTTTTAGATTCTACCTATAAGTGAGATGATACAGTATTTGTCTTTCTCTGTCCGACTTCTTTCACTTAGCATAAATTCTTCAAGGTCCATCCATGTTGTCCCAAATGGCAGGATTTCCTTCTTTTTTATGGCTGAATTTTATATAATAAACATACACACATATACATACATCACATCTACTTTAACCATTCATCTGTTGATAGTTTGTTTGTTTCCATACTTTGATACTTTGATTGTCTTGGCTATTGTTAATAATGCTGCAATGAACATGGGGGTGCAGAGAGGTTTTTTGTTTCCTTTGGATAAATACCCATATGTGGAACTGCTGGATCATATGGTAGTTCTATTTTTAATTTTTGGAAGAACTTCTATAGTGGCTACACCAGTTTACATTCCCACTAGCAGTGTACAGGGGTTCCGTTTTCTCCACAACCTCTCCAATACTTGTTATTTCTTGTCTTTTTGATAACAGCCATTCTAACAGGTATGATGTAATATCTTCTTGTGGTTTTGATTTGCATTTCCCTGATGATTAGTAATGTTGATCACTTTTTCATGTACCTATTGGCCATTTGTATGTCTTCTTTGAAAAAATGTCTATTCAGTTCCTCTGCCCATTTTGAACTGGATATTTTTGAGTTTTTTTTTTCCTATTGAGTTGTGTGCATTCTTTGTATCTTGGGGGTATTAGCCCCTTATCAGATATATCATTTGTAAATATTTTCTCCCATTCAATAGGTTGCCTTTCATTTTGTTGATGGTTTTCTTTGCTATGAAGAAGCTTTTTAGTTTGATGTAGTCCCACATTTTTATTTTTGTTCTTCTTGCCTTTGCTTTTGGTGCCAAATCCAGAAAATTATTGCCAAGATCAATGTCAAGGAGCTTACCCCATTATTTCTTCTAGGAGTTTTATGGTTTCAGGTCTTACATTCAAATCTTTAATCCATTTTGAATTGATTTTTGTGTATGGTATAAGATAGTGATCTAGTTTCATTCTTTTAACATGTTGACTGTCCAGTTTTCCCAACACCATATTTTGAAGAGACCATCCTTTCCTTGCTGTATATACTCGGCTCCTTTGGCATAAATTAACTGACCAAATATGCACATGTTTATTTCTGGATTCTCTATTCTGGTCCATCGATCTATGTGTCTGTTCTTTTGTTTTTTTTTTTTTTGCGGTACGCGGGCCTCTCACTGTTGTGGTGGCCTCTCCCGTTGCGGAGAACAGGCTCCGGACGTGCAGGCTCAGCGGCCATGGCTCACGGGCCCAGCCGCTCCGCGGCATGTGGGATCCTCCCAGACCGGGGCACGAACCCATGTCTCCCGCATCGGCAGGCGGACTCTCAACCACTGCGCCACCAGGGAAGCCCTATGTATCTGTTTTTATGCCAGTACCATCCTGTTTTGATTATTAGAGCTTTGTAATATAGTTTGAAATCAGGAAGCATGATGCCTCCAGCTTTGTTCCTTCTCAAGATTGCTTTGGCTGTTCGTGGTCTTTATGGTTCCATACAAATGTTAGAATTGTTTGTTCTATTTCTATGAAAAATGCCATTGTAGGGATTGCATTGAATCTGTAGATTGCTTTGGATAGTTGGACATTTTAACAATATTCTTCCAATCCAGGAGCACAGAATATCTTTCCACTTATTTGTGTCTTTATTTTCTATTATCAGTGTCTTTCATATTTCAGTGTACAGGTCTTTTGCTTCCTTGGTTAAATTTATTCCTAGGTATTTTATTCTTCTTGATGTAATTGTAATTGGGATTGTTTTCTTAATTTCTCTTTCTGATAGTTCATTGTTGGTATAAAGAAACACAACAGATTTCTGTATATTAATTTTGTATTCTGCAACTTTACTGAATTCATTTAGTAGTTCTAATAGTTTTTTAGGGGCATCTTTAGAATTTTCTATATCTGGTATCATGTTATCTGCAAACTGTAACAATTTTACTTCTTTCTTTCCAATTCGGATTCCTTTTATTTCTTGTCTGATTGCTGTAGTAAGCACTTCCACTACTATGTTGAATAAAAGGTGCAAGAGTGGGCATCCTTGTTCCTGATCTCAGAGGAAATGCTTTCAGCTTTTCACCATTGAGAATGTTGTTGGTTGTAGGTTTGTCATATATAGCTTTTATTATGTTGAGGTGTATTCCCTCTGCACTCACATTGTTAAGAGTTTTTAACATAAATGGATGTTGAATTTTGTCAAAACTGCATCTATTGAGATGATCATATGATTTTTATTTTTCAGTTTGTTAATGTTGTGTATCACATGGACTGATTTGTGGATATTGAACCATCCTTGCATCCCTGGAATAAATCCCACCTGATCATGGTGTAGGATCATTTTAATGTATTGTTGAAAAGGTTAAAATCATTGGCTGAGTACCTACTAAAAGTCAGGCGTGTGGGAGGTTCTTTACACACATGAACTCATGGACTCTTGAGGCAATGCTATGGGCAGCTATTATTATTCCCATCTCATAAATTCTATTCCAGGACTCTCTGTCCCCAAAGCCTTGCCCTTTCTGTTACTCTAGTCTGCCTTCTTCTAGAATTAAGGTGAGACTACAACCATGCAGGGCTACTAGGAAAGTCACCACTTCTGCAAGTTAAGATCACACATCTCCCATTGTCACTATTAATATCATTCTGATAGTTTTGGTTAAAAGGTAGAAAGACTACAGTAATGGAATAAGCAAGCCCCCAGGGCCCTGGGCAGAAGTCTCAGCTCTGAAATTTACTAGTTGTATGACTCTGATAATAATAGCTTACATGGACCGAATTATGTCCCCCCACCCTCATTTCGCAAATTCGTATGTTGAAGCTCTGATGGTATTTGAAGATGGGGCCTTTGGGAGGTAATTAGGGCCAAATGAGGTCAAGGATGGGTGCCTTAATCTGATGGGATTGATGTCCTTTTTAGAGGAGGAGGAGACACCAGAGAGCTCTCTCTCACCTCAAGCATGCACAGAGGTAAGGCCATGTGAGGACACAGTGAGGAGGCAGCCTTCTACAAGTCAACAAGAGAGCCCTCACCAGAAAATAAATCTTTTAGCACCTTCTAGTGTCCATAACTGTGAGAAAATAAGTTTCAGTTGTTTAAGCCGCCCAGTCTCTGTGGTATTTTGCCGTGTCATCCTAAGCAGACTAATACAATAGCTAACACCATTATAAGCACTTTATATACATCAACTATTCTGACGTATACCTCTGAGGAAGATACTGCATTATCATCATCTACATAATACAAACGAGAAGCCTAAAGCTTAGAGAGGCCATATACCTTAGTGGTGAAAAGTACTTCAGGCACCAGGAAAAAAAAACAAAAGCACACATACCGATGGAAAGAAGATCAGTGGGTTCCTGATGCCAGGACAGTGGAGACTGACTGCAAAGGGCCACAGGGGAAACTTTTGGGGGTGATAGAAATATTCTATATCTTGTTTTATATGGTAGTGGTGGTTCCAAGATTGTTTATATTTGTCAAAACTTACTGGACTGGGCTTCCCTGGTGGTGCAGTGGTTGAGAGTCCGCCTGCCGATGCAGGGGACACGGGTTTGTGCCCCGGTTTGGGAAAATCCCACATGCCGCAGAGTGGCTAGGCCCGTGAGCCATGGCCACTGAGCCTGCACATCTGGAGCCTGTACTCTGCAACGGGAGAGGCCACAACAGTGAGAGGCCCACGTACCGCAAAAAAAAAAAAAAAAAACCTTACTGGACTATATACTTAAAATGGGTACATTTTATTATATGTAATTTATAACTTGATAAAAATGATTGAGAAATTTTTAAGAAAAATAAAATGTACTTGCTATTAAAGAGAAAAAAAGATTACTAGAGTCAGACCACTTGGGTCTGAATCCCAGCCTCATTACAGATTCACTGTGTGATTTTAATCAAATTACTTAATCTCTCTGGGTCTCTCAGCCTCATCTGTAAAATGGGGATAAGAATGTCTTCTTAATATATATTTTAAGACTGTCATAAAAATATTTTACAGTATATTTTATTCATTTGTGCATTCATCCAACAAATGTATAATGAACCCCTACTATGTGTCAGGCACTGTTCTAAGCAGGAAGGATGGACCCAGCCTTCTGGGTGGTATAGCAGTATACAAAAGAGGGTTCCTGTACTCTTGGAGCTAATATTCTAATGGGGGTCGGGGGAGACCATTGACAAGTAAAAAAAAAAGTAAGATAACTGCAGGTGGAAATATATTGTATGAATTAGATTAAACAAGGTAATGCAATCAGCTGGGGACTATATTAGAGAGTGTACCCAAGGAAGAGCCTCCTGAGGGGGTGATTTAACCAAGTTTTAAAGGAGAAGTGGGAAAAGCAGGAGGAGAAAGACCATGCCAAGTTCTGAAGGACGAGGGCTCCAGGCAGAAGGAATAATATGTGCAAAGGCCCTGAAGCTGGAATGAGCTTGAGTAATAAGGAATAAAAAGCTCAGTATGACTGGAGAGGACTGAGAAAAGCTGAGTGTCAGGAACAAGGAGAATGGTCTAAGGTAGGTCTGAGAAGGGCATGGATCAGTGGCTTTTCAGGGATTATGAAGGCCATGAGAAGCCCTTGGAAGGTTTACTAAGGGGATTAAGAAGACCTGGTTTAATGTTACAACAATCACTCTATGCTGTGGAAAAGTAGTTGTAGAGGAAACAATGATAGAAGCAAGGAAGCTTGTAGGAGGCTGTTACAGCAGTACAGGCACTGAGGACTTGGACCATGGCGTTGGCCTTGTACCATGATGGAGGCCTTGGAGAAGGAGAGAAGTGAGTGGTTCTGGATATATACTGGTGATAGGGTCTTGCTAATGTATTGCATGAAGGGGGTGAGAAAAAGAAAAGAATAAAGAATAACTCTGTGTTTTTGGCTTGTGCTGCTAAGTTGGTGTCATTTACAAGGTAAGAGAATCTCAGACAGAAAATTAAGAGTTCTGTTTTAGACCTGATAGATTGGAGGTGTACCTTGGACAGCCATATGGAAATAGTATGTATGCGGCTGGATCTGAGAGTCTGGAGCTCAGGGGCAAGTTGAGGCTAAAGATAGAAGGAACTGTCCATAGCAACGTAAAGTGTGTTGTTATTGTGTCTCCTTGAAATTGCAGTGGTTCCCATCTCTCCTGCCTCCCTCTAAGTCTAGTTCAGTGTCTCTAGATTTTTTTTTCAGTTATATAATAACTTTTATTGTATATTCTAAAGAAATAGTAAGGCACAATGTTCACTTACACAATTAACATGCAGTCAGCACTGGGTAACTCAGAGACACAAATGTCAACAATTTTTGTTCAGGACTCATCTGCATGATACATAAAGTTTTCATTGCTGCTGTGACTCTGCAGACAAGCTTTCAAAGCTGGCCTCCCCAACAGTGGCATCAGAACCCTAAGAGAAGCTTAAATAAAACAACAGATTTCTGTCCCCATACCCCCAAAATTCTGATTGAGAAAGTTTGAGGTAGGGCCTATGAACCTCTCATTTCTGTGCCGAATACGAGACACTAGACTCACAGGGAGCAAAGTATAGGGGCCAGGAAGAGGAGGCAGGCATAGAGATGGTTCTCAGTAGACACTGATAGCCAATCACCACATTCCAATGAATAATTCCCTTTCCTGAGGGATCATATACATTTTCAGACTCCTTCTAACTCCTTGTTTTCCAGGTCTCGTGATAAAGGCACCTTCTCAGAAAGACCTTCTTTAGCCTCCCTATCTAAAATAGGTCTCCTCACTTGGTTTCCACCCCTACTGCAGTATTTTCTCATCCTCCACACTGTTAATTTTATTCATATCATTCGTTTATAATTATTAGTTTATGTTTAGTTTATTATTAACTAAAATAAATTATTTATTTCTCCCTTCCATTGGAGAGAGAATTAGACTCTGTTATGGAAGGGAACCTTCCTGCATGGTCATCATTTTCAGCCAGAACTAGCACTGTGCCTGGCACATAATAGGTGCTCAATAAATACTTGAAGAAGTGAACAAGCTGCCCTTGCCTGAGATACCATGAGTGGATTAATTGATGCTCTAAGCATGGGCTGGTGTAGCTTTACTCCAGATCACCAAGCCCTCTGCCCAAGACAAGGAATGGGTTTTATTTTGTTTATTATGATAGAAACATTTAACATGAGATTTACCCTCTTAACAAAATAGTCAAACTCATAGAAGGAGAGAGTAGAATGGTATTTGCCAGGGGCAGGGTGAAAGGGATCTGGGGAATTGCTATTTGGTGGATATAAACTTTCGGTTATGCAAGATGAATCAGGTCTAAGGAAAACTATGTGGCGGAATTCCAACACCTTTAGGTGCTGGATTCCATTTGCATCAATCACTGAACACGATGACATGTGCACTCTTATTAGCAGGATCATGGCCCAGGAATGGATGGATCCGCTCCAACTCCCTAAACTAAGCTCCTGAAACGAAAGATTTTTGTGAGCATTTTGAATTGTTCTCATGAGATGTCAGGGCCTACACACTGAAAACCCATTTGGCTATTTGCCAGCTGCAGAGTTTAAGATCTAGCCCCTTTCATGGAAAACGAAATTGAGAAAATATTTCAAGATTTCTAATCAAGATCTGTCCCCTGCAGGGGAAAACGTTATTTTTATGTTCCATCCCAACACACTGGAGAGTTCTGGGAATGCAGCATGTATCCAGCTTCTATGAGAGGGACTGGAATGAGAAGCTAAGTGCTAGCTCTCCTCCTAAGGAGGAGGCTGAAAATATCACAGAGCTCTGTGTTTCCCAGCAACGTCTGTCCTCCAAATCTATTGAGAGATGGCAAGAAGGGACAGTGGGTCCAATAAGGAAAATACACAGTGAAGAGAAGTGGCAGAAAAATTATAAAGGGAACCTGAAATGGTATAGACTTCTGTTAATCTAAACTAAAGGGTATTCTTTTTCTTTTTAATTAAAGTATAGTTGATTTACAATGTTGTGTTAGTTTCTGGTGTATGGCAAACCGATTCAGTTACATATGTATAGATTCTTTTTCATATTCTTTTCCATTATGATTTATTATAAGATCGGATATATTTCCTGTGCTCTACAGTAGGACCTTATTGTTTATCTGTTTTATATATAGGAGTTTGTATCTGCTAATCCCAAAGTCTGAATTTATCCCTCCCCCACCCCCTTTCCCCCCGGTAACCATAAGTTTGTTTTCTATGTCTGTGAGTCTGTTTGTTTTGTAAATAAGTTCATTTGTATCATACTTCAGATTCCACATATAATCAAGGTCATATGATAGTTGTATTTCTCTGATTTACTTCCCTTAGTATGATAATCTCTAGGTCCATTCATGTTGCTTCAATTGGCATTATTTCATTCTTTTTTATGGATAAGGAATATTCCATTGTATATACATACCACATCTTTATCCATTCGTCTGTTAATGAACATTTAGGTTGCTTCCATGTCTTGGCTATTGTAAATAGTACTGCTATGAACATTGGGGTGCATGTATATTTTCAAATTAGAGTTTTCTCCAGATACATGCCCAAGAATGGGATTGCTGGATCATATGGCCACTCTATTTTTAGCTTTTTAAGGAACCTCCATACTGTTTTCCATGTGACCCACCAACAGTGTAGGAGGGTTCCTAAAGGGTATTCTTAAGAGTATAAACTTATGCATGTGAATTAGCCAATAGGGAGGCATGGAGGCAAAGGGAAAACTGTCAAATTTTCCATTATTCTAGAGGAGGTCAGAGTTCATAGGGTGAGAGAAATCATGATCTATTCAGGGAGATGTTAGAATTTGTTCTCCTTTTGAGATATTGTTTATGTCTCTTTTTAGTCTGATGAAAAACTATCTCTTTCTCACTAAACAGTTAGTGAGAAAGAGCTGGAAACACCTGCATATATCAATCGCGGTATTTTGGAAGGGAAAATAAGGAAAGGGAGGGCTTAAATCTTCACAGGCTGAGTTTCCAGGAAAGAGGAGCTGGTGACCTTCCCAGCCAAAACCTTGCTGATACTTGATTATTTGACAGCCAGAAAATGGGAAGCACTTGAAGTGTACAACCTGTTGGCTTGTTGGCACTTGGTGTCTGACACCAAAATGGTAAAAATGAGTTGAGAACAGCGCCTTTTCTTCAGAGATGTAAGAATAGTTGTTTGTGAAATGCCCTGTGGTTAATTTTTGTTTGTCGTACTTTGTGGGTTATAATTTTCCCTCTTTTTCCCACCACCACCTTCCAAAGAAAGGAACAATAATCCAATCCTTGAAGGTCGCAGTGAAAAAGTAAAATTAAGAAGTGACGAACAGCATGAGTTGAAAACATGTACAAGCATAACTAACAATTTTAAAAGTAGGTGATGCGAGTTAGACTGTGGGAGAATCCTCCCATTCTTTCTTAGCTGAAAGCCAGTTGTGGCTCCCCCCACCCCTGAGGCCTCCTATCCCCCATCAGTGACCCCACTCCGTGCCACTGGTGGGCCATCCGTCATGGTGTGCAGATAGGGTAGGGCTGCTGAAGGTCCAGCCTCAAACTGCTTGCTGGGGTGGATGATGGATGGATGAACATTCTGTCGTGGTGGCAGGACAAATATTCTACTCATCATCACTGATGCTCATGACCAAAACAAGAAAAAATTTATGGAGATTTAAAAAAGATCATGTCTCTCAAACTGATGTGTCGTTTTCTTCTCTAAAGTCCCCGTGATGTACGCTTCTTGGCAAGCAGGCAGACTGGGTGGGTGTAAAGGCTTATGCCTCTGGGACATTGACAGGGGTTACCTGTCAATGGAAGGGCTGTCAATGGAAGGGCTAGGGTCCCCTCCCTCCATCTGATGCTTAGAAAAACTTTGCGCTTGGCCTTGGATTCGGTAACCCAGAGATTTACAATAACCTCCATCTTCCAAACTGAACACTTGGGTCTGAGTTATTGACATAAACTCTAAGTAAAAAACTGCCTTGGGGGATCCAAAGGAAAGTCACACTTAATGAAGAAAGCCTGTTTTAAGTGCTGCCTGCAAACGGCAAGGTGGGGTGTAGGTAGAACTGCTCTTTGGAAGAGATCCATGTACTTGAGCAAGTGTAAAAAAAAAACAGTCGTCTTGATGTATTTTCCAGTGGCTATGCTGGAGAGCAAATAACAGATATAAGGATAATAGATAGATTGATTGATTTTTAAATTTACTGATGGGGACACTAGTACAGAGAAGCTGAATCATCTCCACAACATCGTAGAGAAAGCATTTATGAGGAACAAGAATTAACCTCAGCATTGTGGTTTGCCTCTCACAACGATGGCCTTCTGCTTGGGAAGCATTCTCTCCATCATTGGAAGTTTGCCCGTGGATCCTGGACAGCAGTGGAGAATGCTATAGACTGAATGTTTGTGTCCCCGCCAAATTCATATGTTGAAACTCTGATCCCCACTGTGATGGTATTTGCAGATGGGGTCTTGGGGAGGTTATTAGTTCATGAGGGTGGAGCCCTCATGAGGGAACTAGTACCCTTGTAATAAGTTACACAGAGAGCTTGCTTCCTCTCTCTTTGCTCTCTGTCACTTGAGGATATGAGAAGACAGCCATCTGCAATCCAGCAAAAGGGTCCTCATCAGACACAAGATCTGCCAGGGCCTCAAACTTGGACTTCTGAGCTTCTTAGAACTGTGAAAAGAAAAAGGTTGTTGTTTAAGCCCCGTAGTCTGTAGTATTCTGCTATTATAGCCCCAAGTAAGAGAGAGCTAAAGAAGGGTTCTGGATATGGAGTTGACCTCCAGAATCTTAAGTTCCCTTTTACCCTGGATTTCTATATGCTTTTAATGGAATCTTACAGATTCTTTGTTGGATGTTGGATAACATCAAGGGACAATAAATGTGTTTTCAGTGCTTCTGTGACTTTCAGCTACTTCCAAGGTTACCAGTTGTCCTTCATAAAAATACCCAGCCATGGAAATGGTGGAAACAGTGATAAAAATGTGTCAGTAAGACATAATAAAGGCCACATATGACCAGCCCACAGCTAACATTATACTCAACACTAAGAACTGAAAGCTTTTCTTCTAAGATCAGAAAAAAGAGGAGTATGCCCACTCTCACACCTTCTAACATTGTATTGGAAGTCATAGCCATAGGAAAAAAAAGACATAAAAGATATCCAAATAGGAAAAGATAAAATTGTCTCTGTTTCCAGATGACATGATCTTAAATATAGTAAACACAAAGACTACACTAAAAAACAGTTGGAACTAATAAATGAATTCAGTAAAGTTGCAGGATACAAAATCAGTATACAAAAACCAATTGTGTTTCTATATAATAACAACAAACTATCCAAAAAAGAAATTAAAAAAAAAACCTTTACAATAGTATCACATATAACAAACTTTTTTTGCAATTGACAAGGAAATTTAGTTATTTCTGAGATATACATTTTAAAGTAATAACTAGAATTATGACATAATGTTATACCAGAACATATAAGATTTTTAGAAATTTCATGTAATGTCTGACACATTTATGTTAACATATTTCCATACAAATAACCCAAAGAAAGTTTACTACTAGTTGTTTTTTTTTTTATACTGTAGGTTCTTACTAGTCATCAGTTTTATACACATCAGTGTATACATGTCAATCCCAATCGCCCAATTCAGCACACCACCATCCCAACCCCACCGCGGTTTTTCCCCCTTGGTATCCATACGTTTGTTCTCTACATCTCTGTCTCAACTTCTGCCCTGCAAACTGGTTCATCTGTACCATTTTTCTAGGTTCCACATACATGCGTTAATACACGATATTTGTTTTTCTCTTTCTGACTTACTTCACTCTGTATGACAGACTCTAGGTCCATCCACGTCTCAACAAATGACTCAATTTCGTTCCTTTTTATGGCTGAGTATTATTCCATTGTGTATATGTACCACATCTTCTTTATCCATTCATCTGTCGATGGATATTTAGGTTGTTTCTATGTCCTGGCTATTGTAAATAGTGCTGCAATGAACATTGGGGTGCATGTGTCTTTTTGAATTATGGTTTTCTCTGGGTATATGCCCAGTAGTGGAATTGCTGGATCATATGGAATACTATTTTTAGTTTTTTAAGGAACCTCCATACTGTTCTCCATAGTGACTGTATCAATTTATATTCCCACCAACAGTGCAAGAGGGTTCCCTTTTCTCCACACCCTCTCCAGTATTTGTTGTTTGTAGATTTTCTGATGATGCCCATTCTAACTGGTATGAGGTGATACCTCATTGTAGTTTTGATTTGCATTTCTCTAATAATTAGTGATGTTGAGCAGCTTTTCATGTGCTTCTTGGCCATCTGTATGTCTTTGGAGAAATGTCTATTTAGGTCTTCTGCCCATTTTTGGATTGGGTTGTTTGTTTCTTTAATATTGAGCTGCATGAGCTGTTTATATATTTTGGAGATTAATCCTATGTCCGTTGATTCATTTGCAAATATTTTCTCCCATTCTGAGGGTTGTCTTTTCGTCTTGTTTATGGTTTCCTTTGCTGTGCAATAGCTTTTAAGTTTCATTAGGTCCCATTTGCTTATTTTGTTTTTATTTCCATTACTCCAGGAGGTGGATCAAAACGATCTTGCTGTGATTTATGTCAAAGAGTGTTCTTCCTATGTTTTCCTCTAAGAGTTTTATAGTGTCCGGTCTTACATTTACGTCTCTAATCCATTTTGAGTTTATTTTTGTGTATGGTGTTAGGGAGTGTTCTAATTTCATTCTTTTACATGTAGCTGTCTAGTTTTCCCAGCATCACTTATTGAAGAGACTGTCTTTTCTCCATTGTATATCTTTGCCTCCTTTGTCATAGATTAGTTGGCCATAGGTATGTGGGTTTATCTCTGGGCTTTCTATCTTGTTCCATTGATCTGTGTTTCTGTTTTTGGTGCCAGTACCATATTGTTTTGATTACTGTAGCTTTGTAGTATACTCTGAAGTCAGGGAGTCTGATTCCTCCAGCTCCGTTTTTTTCCCTCAAGACAGCTTTGGCTATTTAGGGTCCTTTGTGTCTCCATACAAATTTTAAGATGATTTGTTCTAGTTCTGTAAAAAATGCCATTGGTAATTTGATAGGGATTGCATTGAATCTGTAGATTGCTTTGGGTAGTATAGTCATTTTCACAATATTGATTCTTCCAATCCAAAAACATGGTATATCTCTCCATCTGTTTGTATCATCTTTAATTTCTTTCATCAGTGTCTTACAGTTTTCTGCATACAGATCTTTTGTCTCCCTAGGTGGGTTTATTCCTAGGTATTTTATTCTTTTTGTTACAGTGGTAAATGGGAGTGTTTCCATAATTTCTCTTTCAGATTTTTCATCATTAGTGTGTAGGAATGCAAGAGATTTCTGTGCATTAATTTTGTATCTTGCAACTTTACCAAATTCATTGTTGATTAGCTCTAGTAGTTGTCTGGTGGCATTTTTAGGATTCTCTGTGTATAGTGTCATGTCATCTGCAAACAGTGACAGTTTTACTTCTTCTTTTCCAATTTGTATTTCTTTTATTTCCTTTTCTTCTCTGATGCCATGGCTAGGACTTCCAAAACTATGTTGAATAATAGTGGTGAGAGTGGACATCCTTGTCTCGTTCCTGATCTTAGAGGAAATGCTTTCAGTTTTTCACCATTGAGGATGATGTTTGCTGTGGGTTTGTCATATATGGCCTTTATTATGTTGAGGTAGGTTCCCTCTATGCCTGTTTTCTGTAGCGTTTTTATCGTAAATTGGTGTTGAATTTTGTCAAAAGCTTTTTCTGCATCTATTCAGATGATCATATGGTTTTCATTCTTTAATTTATTAGTATGGTTTATCACATTGACTAATTAGCCTATATTGAAGAATCCTTGCATCCCTGGGATAAATCCCACTTAGTATTGGTGTATGATCCTTTTAATGTGTTGTTGGATTCTGTTTGCTAATATTTTGTTGAGGATTTTTGCATCTATATTCATCAGTGATATTGGTCTGTAATTTTCTTTTTTTGTAGTATCTTTGTCTGGTTTTCGTATCAGGGTGATGGTGGCCTCATAGAATGAGTTTGGGAGTGTTCCTTCCTCCACAATATTTTAGAACAGTTTGAGAAGGATGGGTGTTAGCTCTTCTCTAAATGTTTGACAGAATTCACCTGTGAAGTCATCTGGTCCTGGACTTTTGTTTGTTGGAAGATTTTTAATCACAGTTTCAATTTCATTACTTGTGATTGTTCTGTTCATATTTTCTATTTCTTTCTGGTTCTTGGAAGGTTATACCTTTCTAAGAATTTGTCCATTTCTTCCAGTTTGCCCATTTTATTGGCATAGAGTTGCTGGTAGTAGTCTCTTAGGATGCTTTGTATTTCTGCAGTGTCTGTTGTAACTTCTCCTTTTTCCTTTCTAATTTTATTGATTTGAGTCCTCTCCCTCTTTTTCTTGATGAGTCTGGCTAATGGTTTATCAATTTTGTTTATCTTCTCAAAGAACCAGCTTTTAGTTTTATTGATCTTTGCTATTGTTTTCTTTGTTTCTATTTCATTTATTTCTGCTCTGATCTTTATGATTTCTTTCCTTCTGCTAATTTTGGGTTTTGTTTGTTCTTCTTTCTCTAGTTCCTTTAGGTATAAGGTTAGATTATTTATTTGAGATTTTTCTTGTTTCTTGAGGTAGGCTTGTATAGCTATATACTTCCCTCTTAGAACTGCTTTTGCTGCATCCCATAGGTTTTGAATTGTCATGTTTTCATTGTCATTTGTTTCTAGGTATTTTTAAATTTCCTCTTTGATTTCTTCAGTGATCTCCTGGTTATTTAGTAATGTAGTGTTTAGCCTCCATGTGTTTGTGTTTTTTATGTTTTTTCCCCTGTAATTCATTTCTAATCTCATAGCGTTGTGGTCAGAAGAGATGCTTGATATGATTTCAATTTTCTTAAATTTACTGAGGCTTGATTTGTGATCCAAGATGTGACCTATCCTGGAGAATGTTCCATGCACACCTGAGAAGAAAGTGTAATCTGCTGTTTTTGGATGGAGTGCCCTATAAATATCAATTAAATCTATCTGGTCTATTGTGTCATTTAAAGTTTCTGTTCCGTTAATTATTTTCATTTTGGATGATCTGTCCATTGGTGTAAGTGAGGTGTTAAAGTCCCCCACTATTATTGTGTTACGATCGATTTCCTCTTTTACAGCTGTCAGCAGTTGCCGTATGTATTGAGGTGCTCCTATGTTGGGCGCATATATATTTATAATTGTTATATCTTGTTCTTGGATTGATCCCTTGATCATTATGTAGTATCCTTCCTTGTCTCTTGTAACATTATTTTAAAGTCTATTTTATCTGAGTGTTGCTACTACAGCTTTCTTTTGATTTCCATTTTCATGGAATATCTTTTTCCATCCCCTCACTTTCAGTCTCTATGTGTCCCTAGTTCTGAAGTGAGTCTCTTGTAGACAGCATCTATTTGGTCTTGTTTTTGTATCCATTCAGCAAGCCTGTGTCTTTTGGTTGGATGACTTAATCCATTCACGTTTAAGGTAATTATCAATATGTATGTTCCTATGACCATTTTCTTAATTGCTTTGCTTTTGTAGGTGCTTTTCTTCTCTTGTGTTTCCCACTTAGAGAAGTTTCTTTAGCATTGTTGTAGAGCTGCTTTGGTGGTGCTGAATTCTCTTAGCTTTTACTTGTCTGTAAAGCTTTTGATTTCTCTGTCGAATCTGAATGAGATCCTTGCTGGGTAGAGTAATCTTGGTTGTAGGTTCTTCCCTTTCATTACTTTAAGTATATCATGCTACTCCCTTCTGGCTTGTAGAGTTTCTGCTGAGAAATCAGCTGTTAACCTTATGGGAGTTCCCTTACATGTTATTTGTCGTTTTTCCCTTCCTGCTTTCAATAATTTTTCTTTGTACTTAATTTTTGCCAATTTAATTACTGTTTGTCTTGGCGTGTTTCTCCTTGGGTGTATCCTTTATGGGACTCACTGCGCTTCCTGGACTTGGGTGGCTATTTCCTTTCCCATGTTGGGGAAGTTTTCTATAATCTCTGAAAATATTTTCTCTGGTCCTTTCTGTCTCTCTTCTCCTTCTGGGACCCCTATAATGCGAATGTTATTGCATTTAATGTTGTCCCAGAGGTCTCTTAGGCCGTCTTCATTTCTTTTCATTCTTTTTTCTTTATTCTGTTCCGCAGCAGTGAATTCCACTATTCTGTCTTCCAGGTCACTTATCCGTTCTTCTGCCTCAGTTATTCTGCTATTGATTCCTTAGTGTAGTTTTCATTTCAGGTATTGTACTGTTCATCTTCATTTGTTTGTCCTTTAATTCTTCTAGCTCTTTGTTAAACATTTCTTGCATCTTCTCGATCTTTGTCTCCATTGTTTTTCCGAGGTCCTGGATCATCTTCACTATCATTATTCTGAATTCTTTTTCTGGATGGCTGCCTATCTCCACTTCCTTTAGTTGTTTTTCTGTGGTTTTCCTTGTTCCTTCATCTGGTACATAGCCCTCTGCATTTTCATCTTGTCTGTCTTTCTGTGAATGTGGTTTTTGTTCCACAGGCTGCAGGATTGTAGTTCTTCTTGTTTCTGCTGTCTGCCCTCTTGTGGATGAGGCTATCTGAGAGGCTTGTGCATGTTCCCTGATGGGAGGGACTGGTGGTGGGTAGAGCTGACTGTTGCTCTGGTGGGCAGAGCTCAGTAAAACTTTAATCTGCTTGACTGCTGATGGGTGGGGCTGGGTTCCCTCCCTGTTGCTTGTTTGGCCTGAGGCAGGCCAACACTGGAGCCTACCTGGGCTGTTTGGTGGGGCTAATGGCAGACTCTGGGAGGGCTCACACCAAGGAGTACTTCCCAGAACTAATGCTGCCAGTGTCCTTGTCCCCATGGTGAGCCACAGCCACCCCCCACCTCTGCAGGAGACCCTCCAACACTAGCAGGTAGGTCTGGTTCATTCTCCCCTGGGGTCACTCCTCCTTCCCCTGGGTCCCACTGTGCACACTGCTTTGTGTGTGCCCTCCAAGAGTGCAGTCTCTGTTTCCCCCAGTCCTGTCGAAGTCCTGCAATCAGATCCCACTAGGCTTCAAAGTCTGATTCTCTAGGAATTCCTCCTCCAGTTGCCAGACCCCCAGCTTGGGAAGCCTGACCTGGGGCTCCGAACCTTCACTCCTGTCAGTGGACTTCTGTGGTATAAGTGTTCTCCAGTCTGTGAGTCACCCAGCAAGCAGTTATGGGATTAGATTTTGCTGTGAATGTGCCCCTCCTACCATCTCATTGTTGCTTCTCCTTTGTCTTTGGATGTGGGGTATCTTTTTTGGTGAGTTCCAGTGTCTTCCTGTCGATGACTGTCCAGCAGCTACTTTTGATTCTGGTGTTCTCACAAGAGGGAGTGAGAGCATGTCTTTCTACTCTGCCATCTTGGTTTAGGCCCTTTCATTTCATTTATTATTTAATTGAGTTTTTTTGAATTGGAGTATAGTTGCAGATAGCACTTTCTTGATTAGGTTATGCAAGACTGTAACTTACATCTTACTTGGGGACTTTCCCTATTGCCCTCTTGGCCTGTATGCTTTGATGAAGTAAACAGTCATTCTGGAGCAGCCCATGTGGCAAGGAATTGAGGGCAGCCAACAGTCAACTGCCAGCTAGGAACTAAGGACCTCAGGTCAACAGCCTGCAAGGAACCAATCTTACCAGTAACCCATGTGAGCTTGGAAATAAGGTTGAGCCTTCAGATAAGACCCCAGCCCTGGCCAGCTGCTCACTTGCATCCTCGTGACAGTCCCTGAAGCAGAGAATCCAGCTAAGCCATGCCCAGACACACCTGACCCATGGAAACTGCGAGATAATAAACATGTCTTGCTTTGAGGCAATGAAACGTGTATTATCTCACAGTTATTACTAAGTATGTGGTACTTTGTTACACAGCAATAGATAGCTAACATAGTCTAAGCTATTTGTATTTGGATCAGTTTACCAATATTCAGAGGTGCTCCAAGTACCTCAGTGTATATCTTCTTACCCAGGGGGCTCCCCAAGATAAAGTGTTTATTCTGAAGGTAAACAGCCTATGTTACCCTCAGAGCAGTGACTTCTCAATTCTTCCTGCATATTCTCATCATAGGGCAGGTGTTTTGTTTTGCTTTGGCTTGATTTGATGTTTTGCTTTGTTTTTAATGCCTTTGTTGCTGCCCCATTCAGGTAAGAAGGGGGCAGACTGGCAGGCATCCTTTTATTTATAGCTCCCCAGTTGTTCCTAATGGGCTGCCAGGGTTGAGAATCACTAGTTCAGACTCAGATTATATAACTGTCTGGCACTTCTAGAATGGTAGTTCTATCACTGTTTCCAGCACTCAAAGGTTCAGAAATATTGACGTTCACTCTCAGAGTGCCCAGCTACACACTTAAGCAATGTTTTTAATAAAAGAAAAAGGGCATTTCAGTGTCTGGTTTGAATTTTCTCATGTTACTGGACAGGAAGAAATGAAATGCCAGGCCATCCGGTTCATGCCCGGCCATCTGGCAAATGGATATTCATCACTTAGGGACAGAGTGATGCAGCCAACTCATGATCCCTTAGTGGGGAGCAAGATTAACTGGAAAAACACAGATGATCAAAAAGTTTCATTTTGGTTCCTTTGTTCAGCCTCCTCTCTTAGCCTTTAGCAAAAGCTGAAGAAAGCAGTAGAAAAACTCACAGGACTTTACTCCTATGTTAAACCTCTGCTTCCAAAGACAACAAGTTCTGTAGACATCAAGGCGGGGGCAGCAGGATTGAAGGGGCAGGAGAGAAGCAAGGGGCTTTTTAATCCCTTTTCTGGAGAAATAGTGTCTGGATAACCCCAAAATGATTTTGCCACATGGTTATTTTCTTGTGTGTTAGTTGTATGAGGTGGCGAGCAGGTGAAGATGGTGAGAAACATACTCAAGGATGTTTCCTATGGTCCTAGAGTCCAGGATAGCTGGATGCTAGAAAGAGACTGAATCTTCATGCACAAAACAGTTAGCTTTGGATAATGGCAGTTCAGCTGCTGTGGGACATTAACATGGAAGAAACTGTTCTGGAAGTAAAAAGTTTCCTTGAGGCCAGCAGCTGACAGGACCCTGGAACACATGGAGTGATTCCCGTGGTCCCTGTTGTTGGCCAAGGCTGAGCAAGATGTTAGGCCCGGATGTACAGGAAGAGGAGGAAGCCTGGGTGATGAACACAGTCATCCTTTGCTTCTCTTCCTTCATGTCTCCAGTCCTTACCATTCTGGGTACAGGATTCTGTCTTCTTCAACTCTTCATTTTTCCCTCGACAAGTATTCAATTAGTGTCACTCAGAGATGAAGTTGCCATAAGCCCTGCCCTCAGGGAGCTCACAAATTAGTGAGGGGGACAGAAACAAGAACTAACCAGAAAGAAATGTGGTCAAACCCTAGAATGGGAGTATGCCCCAAATGCTATAGGATCACAGAGGGAGGAGTGATTGATTCCAGATAGGGGGTTGGGGAAGACTTCACAAATCAGGGTTTAGTGCTGCTTAGCTATTATGCAGTGTGCATATAACGAACACTACTGAAATGTACACTTAAAAATGGCTGAGATGGTAAATGTTACATGTGTTTTTTACCAACCTTTTAAAAATGATCCTTCCCAAAACTTTCCAGTTGAGATCAGACTGCTTTACCCAAGGTTTCTCAATAGCTACCCACTTCCACACTATAAAATTTTGAAGAATTGCAATAGTTGCTATGGGAATGAGAATCATGACAGGCTTTGAGCAGATTTTGAAACTTGAATAAGATTTTTTGAGATAGAGGGGACAAAGAGAGACCAAGACAGAAGGCATGGGAATAGTATAAGCAAAGAGATTGGGCGCTGAGTGAATTGGATCCAGTGTGGCTTAGCATGAGGGCATATAATGAGTGTGGGCAGACAGGAGGAACTGAGATGATGATTTCTTTTTATTGAAGTAAAGTTTATATAATGAAAAGTTCACTATTTTAACCATTGTAAGGTGTATAATTAAATGTTTCTTTAGTATATTCATAATGTGCCAACAACACCACGATCTAATTCCGGAACATTTTTACAACCCCAAAAGAAACTCATTGCCCATTCACCCCAGCCCCTGGCAACCACTGATTTAAGTTCTGCCCTTTTAATCCTCTCCTTCTGGAATTCTCATTATGTGTAAGCTTCATGGTGCCTTGCAGGCCTCTTAGACTCTGTTCATTTTTCTTCGTTCCTTTTTATTTCTGTTTCTCAGACTGGATAATCTCAATTGAACCATTTTAAGTTCACTTATTATTTATTCCGTCTGTTCAAATCTGCTGTTGAGCCCCTCTAGTGAATTTTTTATTTCAGTTATTGTGCTTTTCAATTCCAGCATTTCCCTTTGGTTCCTTTTTATAATTTATTTATAATTTATTTTTTTGATATTCCCTATTTGGTAAGATATTGTTCTCATGGATTCTATTTTGTTTACTATTTATATCCTTTTGCATTACTTAAGAGGAGAAACTTCAAGGTTTCCTCTTGACCTTCCTTGCCATACTAGCCTTAACTGCATGGTTCAGGGATCCAGTGTGGGCATCTGTCAGACACCAAGAATATCTATTCCAACTACATACTCGGGAGCTGGGGAGAATAATTGCAGAATGGGTTCGCAGATCCATGAGACTTACTGTGACATGGATTTGGGCCAGAACACCATTTTCTATGGGACCTCCCCCCACCATAAGCATCCCCTTTGACTGTTAGCTCAGGGATAGTTCAGTGCCACTATCCAGTCCTATAAAGGTTTCAGGATTTTCCTTTCTCTGGTGCACATTTGCACTAGTGAGCACCTGTAGACAACTAGGAAGATATATAGCATCCTGTAATGTTACCACAGAGTTTTCTTCAGGGTTTCTGACCACCCTCCCTCCCCTTTAATCAAGGGGTCCTGTGAACTGTCTCAGGTCTTAGAATCAGTTGAAGGACCATTACTAACCCATAAGTAGAGACTCGAGGCAGACCTCTGTTTGATATATATATATGTATATGTACACACACACACACATACACAGCAGCGTGATGAGAATAAAGGTCGTAATAATGGGTATTTTATTTCATGTATGTGATAGTGATAGTGTGGTGGTGGCTGAGCTATAAATGAATAATATAAATATGGTAAGTGTTATTATGATATAAATTAGGTTTGGGATAGTTATACTTGGATTATACCATATAATGACTGTTTTTCATCCTATATGGGCAATTGATGTGTAAGCTATGATTTTCCGTAATTGGGTTTTGTTTAGGCTGCCGTATCCCCCAATTATAAATGATAGTATGGATGTAGATAGTATTAAATTTAGGTTAATATTATAGTACAGATGTAGATAGTATTAAATTTAGGTGAAATTTGATATAATACTGATGGGGTGTAAGTTTTTGTCAAGTTAATAAAATTAAGCCTGCTATTAATGAGATGCCTTGTGTGACTTCAGGTACTCAGAAGTGGAATGGAGAGAGTCCTAGTTTTATGATTAGGGCTACTGTTATGATTATTGATGCCATTGGGCTAAAGATTTCTGTAACAGTTCATTGGTTGGAATATAATAGATTAATGATAATAGCTATTATAAGTAATATTGATGTAGTGACTTGTGTCAGAAAGTATTTAGTGGATGCTTCTGTGGCTTGTGGATTAAACTTTTTTATTATGATGGAATAATGGTAGGTATATTTCAAATCTGATTCAGATAAGCAATCAGTGGGAGCTGGTTATTACAATTATGGTTCCTGAGATGATGGTTGTTAAGATAATGATAAAGGTGATAGGATTTATTAGTATGGGAAGGATCCAAACCAACATTTTCGGGGGATGGGCCAGGTAGCTTATTTAGCTGACCTTCCTATAGAATGTAGTGTAATGCGGTAGCATGAACAATTTTGAATTCTTAAGGGTAGGTTCAATTCCCATGATTCTAGAAATAGGAGGGTTGAAACCTCTATTATTTATTCTATCAAAGTAACTGTTTTATCAGACCTATTTCTTATGTTGTGGGGTTATGCTTGATGTTATGATATGTGGTGAGACGTGTCGTATGCATAGGGATAGTGTTAGCCGTAGGAAATTTCTTCAAAGCAGATGTACAGTATAAGTTGATTGTATTCGAATCAAGGCTAGGACGTTCGGATTCATAGGAAAGAAATTGTTAATAATAGTGTTTTGATAATAAAGTTGGTTGTATATCCTTCTGGTGTGGAGGGGTTGTGGAATGCTCCTAGAAAAAGGATTGTTTTGAAAATATTATGATGATGTTGGCATATTCTCCTAAGAAAAATATAGCGAATGGGCCTGCATATTCTACTTTGAAGCCCAAGTTCAGATTCTCCTTCTGTTAGGTCGAAGGGGGCTCGATTAGTTTCTGCTAGAGTAGAGATAAATCATATTATGGCTAGGGGTCCTGATGGGAAGATTCTTCATAAATGAGGGTTGAGAGAGTAAAGGATCCATTTATTATCAATAAAAGGACTGATAGAAGAGTAATCGCTAGTGTTAGTTCATCTGAGATTGTGCTACCGCTCATAGAGCTCTGATTAGTGCATATTTTGAATTGGAAGCTCATCTGGATCAGAGGATAGTATAGACAGCTAGGCTTGACGCAGCTAGTATAAATAATACTCTTTAAGTTGATATTAATGAGGGGGTAAGGTAGAGGGATTCGTATGGTTAGGTCTAAAGTTAGGACTAGAATGGGTGCTATGATAAATACGGAAATGGAAGATGTAGCTCGTTGTAATGGTTCTTTAATGAATAATTTGACTGCATGGCAATAGGTTGTAATAGGTCATATGGTCCAGTGATATTTGGTCCTTTTCAAAGTTGCATGTAGCCTAGAACTTTTCATTCAATTAATGTGAGGAATGCCACAGCTAGAAGAATAGGGATAATGAATATTAAGGTGTTAATTATAAACATTTTGTTAGGGAGAGGATTTGAAACTCTGGTTATAAAGGTTTAAGTTTTATGCAATTATCGGGCTCTGCCACTCTAACAAACCCTGTTCTCGTGTAAGATTTGTATATATTAATTAACTTAAGATTATATCATTAATTGGTTTTAAGATGATCTTATAAAGTGAGCCTCATTTATCTTTTCATCCTGGGAGAAATATATAATAGAAACCAACCTGTATTACTCGAGTCCGAGATCAGATCACGTAGGACTTTAATCATTGAACAAATGAACCTTTAATAGTGGTTACACCATTGGGGTGTCTTCATCCAACATCGAGATGGTAAACCTTTTACAACACATACATCATCGATATGAACTCTAGAATAGGTTTGCACTGTTATACCTAGGGTGACTTGGTCTGTTGGTCAATTTTTGGAACAATAAGTGATCATATATTTTGACTAGTATGTCTAGACTTTAATCACTCAGAGACTTTTTTGTTCTCCAAGGTCACCCCAACCAAAATTGTCAACCCAGTTAGATAGCCTCATCCACCAGAGGGAAGACAAGAGAAACAAGAAGAACCATGATCCTGCAGCCTGTGGAACAAAAACCACATTCACAGAAAGACAAGATGAAAATGCAGAGGGCTATGTACCAGATGAAGGAACAAGATAAAACCCCAGAAAAACAACTAAATGAAGTGGAGATAGGCAGCCATCCAGAAAAAGAATTCAGAATAATGATAGTGAAGATGATCCAGGACCTCGGAAAAACAATGGAGACAAAGATCGAGAAGATGCAAGAAATGTTTAACAAAGAGCTAGAAGAATTAAGGAACAAACAAATGGAGATGAACAATACAATACCTGAAATGAAAACTACGAGAAGGAATCAATAGCAGAATAACTGAGGCAGAAGAATGGATAAGTGACCTGGAAGACAGAATGGTGTAGTTCACTGCTGCAGAACAGAATAAAGAAAAAAGGATGAAAAGAAATGAAGACAGCCTAAGAGACCTCTGGGACAACATTAAACGCAATAACATTCGCATTATAGGGGTTCCAGAAGGAGAAGAGAGACAGAAAGGACCAGAGAAAATATTTTCAGAGATTATAGTAGAAAACTTCCCCAACATGGGAAAGGAAATAGCCACCCAAGTCCAGGACGCGCAGTGAGTCCCATACAGGATAAACCCAAGGAGAAACACACTGAGACACATAGTAATCAAATTGGCAAAAATTAAAGATAAAGAAAAATTATTGAAAGCAGCAAGGGAAAAATGACAAATAACATACAACGGAACTCCCATAAGGTTAACACTGATTTCTCAGCAGAAACTCTACATGCCAGAAGGGAGTGGCATGATATACTTAAAGTGATGAAAGGGAAGAACCTACAACCAAGATTACTCCACCCGGCAAGGATCTCATTCAGATTCGATGGAGAAGTCAAAAGCTTTACAGACAAGCAAAAGCTAAGAGAATTCAGCACCACCAAACCAGCTCTACAACAAATGCTAAAGGAACTTCTCTAAGTGGGAAACACAAGAGAAGAAAAGCACCTACAAAAACAAACGCAAAATAATTAAGAAAATGGTCATAGGAACATACATATCGATAATTACCTTAAACGTGAATGGGTTAAATGCTCCAACCAAAAGACACAAACTTGCTGAATGGATACAAAAAGCAAGACCCATATATATGCTGTCTACAAGAGACCCACTTCAGACCTAGGGACACATACAGACTGAAAGTGAGGGAATGGAAAAAGATATTCCATGCAAATGGAAGTCAAAAGAAAGCTGTAGTAGCAATACTCAGATAAAATAGACTTTAAAATAAAGAATGTTACAAGAGACAAGGAAGGATACTATATAATGATCAAGGGATCAATCCAAGAAGAAGATATAACAATTACAAATATATATGCACCCAACATAGGAGCACCTCAATACATAAGGCAACTGCTGACATCTATTAAAGAGGAAATCGACCATAACACAGTAATAGTGGGGGACTTTAACACCTCACTTACACCAATGGACAGATCATCCAAAATGAAAATAATTAACGAAACAGAAACTTTAAATGACACAATAGACCAGATAGATTTAATTGATATTTATAGGACATTACATCCAGAAACAGCAGATTACACTTTCTTCTCAGGTGCGCATGGAACATTCTCCAGGATAGATCACATCTTGGATCACAAATCAAGCCTCAGTAAATTTAAGAAAATTGAAATCATACCAAGTGTCTTTTCTGACCACAATGCTATGAGATTAGAAATGAATTACAGGGGAAAAAACATAAAAAACGCAAACACATGTAGGCTTAATACTACGTTACTAAATAACCAAGAGATCACTGAAGAAATCAAGGAGGAAATTAAAAAATACCTAGAGACAAATGACAATGAAAACACAACAATGCAAAACCTATGGGATGCAGCAAAAGCAGTTCTAAGAGGGAAGTTTATAACTATACAACCCTACCTCAAGAAACAAGAAAAATCTCCAATAAATAATCTAACCTTACACCTAAAGAAACTAGAGAAAGAAGAACAAACAAAACCCAAAGTTAGCAGAAGGAAAGAAGTCATAAAGATCAGAGCAGAAATAAATGAAATAGAAACAAAGAAAACAATAGCAAAGATCAGTAAAACTAAAAGCTGGTTCTTTGAGAAGATAAAACTGATAAACTATTAGCCAGAATCATCAGGAAAAAGAGGGAGAGGACTCAAGTCAATAAAATTAGAAATGAAAAAGGAGAAGTTACAACAGACACTGCAGAAATACAAAGCATCCTAAGAGACTACTACCAGCAACTCTATGCCAATAAAATGGACAACCTGGAAGAAATGGACAAGTTCTTAGAAAGGTATAACCTTCCAAGACTGAACCAGGAAGAAATAGAAAATATGAACAGACCAGTCACAAGTAATGAAATTAAAACTCTGATTAAAATTCTTCCAGCAAACAAAAGTCCAGGACCAGATGGCTTCACAGGTTAATTCTATCAAACATTTAGAGAAGAGCTAACACCCATGCTTCTCAAACTCTTCTAAAATATTGTGGAGGAAGGAACACTCCCAAACTCATTCTATGAGGCCACCATCACCCTGATACGAAAACCAGACAAAGATACTACAAAAAGAGAAAATTACAGACCAACATCACTGATGAATATAGATGCAAAAATCCTCAACAAAATACTAGCAAACAGAATCCAACAACACATTAAAAGGGTCATACACCATGGTCAAGTGGAATTTATCCCAGGGATGCAAGGATTCTTCAATATACACAAATCAATCAGTGTGATACACCATATTAACAAATTGAAGAATAAAAAGCATATGATCATCTCAATAGATGCAGAAAAAGCTTTTGACAAAATTCAACACCGATTTATGATAAAAACTCTACAGAAAGTGGGCATAGAGGGAACCCACCTCAACATAATAAAGGCCATATATGACAAACCCACAGCAAACATCATTCTCAATGGTGAAAAAAATGAAAGCATTTCCTCTAAGATCAGGAACGAGACAAGGATGTCCACTCTCACCGCTATTATTCAACATAGTTTTGGAAGTCCTAGCCTCAGCATTCAGAGAAGAAAAAGAAAGAAAAGGAATACAAATTGAAAAAGAAGTAGTAAAACTGTCACTGTTTGCAGATGACATGATACTGTACATAGAGAATCCTAAAAATGCCACCAGAAAACTACTAGAGCTAATCAACAATGAATTTGGTAAAGTTGCAGGATACAAAATTAATGCACATAAATCTCTTGCATTCCTATACACTAATGATGAAAAATCTGAAAGGGATATTAAGGAAACACTCCCATTTACCACTGCAACAAAAAGAATAAAATACCTAGGAATAAACCTACCTAGGGAGACAAAAGACCTGTATACAGAAAACTATAAGTCACTGATGAAAGAAATTAAACATGATACCAACAGATGGAGAGATATACCATGTTCTTGAATTTGAGGAATCAATATTGTGAAAATGAGTGTACTACCGAAAGCAATCAACAGATTCAATGCAATCCCTATCAAATTACCAATTGCAATTTTTACGGAACTAGAACAAAAAATCTTAAAATTTGTATGGAGACACAAAAGACCCCGAATAGCCAAAGCAGTCTTGAGGGGAAAAAATGGAGCTGGAGGAAATCAGACTCCCTGACTTCAGACTATACTACAAAGCTACAGTAATCAAGACAATATGGTACTGGCACAAAAACAGAAACTTAGGGCTTCCCTGGTGGCGCAGTGGTTGAGAGTCCGCTTGCCGATGCAGGGGACACAGGGTCATGCCCCGGTTCGCGAAGATTCCACATGCCGCGGAGCAGCTGGGCCTGTGAGCCATGGCTGCTGAGCCTGCGCGTCCGGAGCCTGTGCTCCACAATGGGAGAGGCCACAGCAGTGAGAGGCCCGCGTACCGCAAAAAAAACAGAAACATAGATCAGTGGAACAAGATAGAAAGCCCAGAGGTAAACCCCCGCACCTATGGTCAACTAATCTATGGTAAAGGAGGCAAGGATATACAATGGAGAAAAGACAGTCCCTTCAATAAGTGGTGCTGGGGAAACTGGACAGTTACATGTAAAAGAATGAAATTAGAACACTCCCTAACACCATACAAAAAAATAAACTCAAACTGGATTAGAGATCTAAATGTAAGACTGGACACTATAAAACTCTTAGAGGAACACAAAGGAAGAACACTCTTTGACATAAATCACAGCATGATCTTTTTTGATCCACCTCCTAGAGTCATGGAAATAAAAACAAAAATAAACAAATGGGACCTAATGAAACTTAAAAGCTTTTGCATAGCAAAGGAAACTACAAACAAGACGAAAAGACAACCCTCAGAATGGGAGAAAATATTTGCAAACAAATCAATGGACAAAGGATTAATCTCCAAAATATATAAACAGCTCATGCAGCTCAATATTAAAAAAACAAACAACCCAATCCAAAGATGGGCAGAAGACCTAAATTGACATTTCTCCAAAGAAGACATACAGATGGCCAAGAAGCACATGAAAAGCTGCTCAACATCACTAATTATTAGAGAAATGCAAGTCAAAACTACAATGAGGTATCACCTCACACCAGTTAGAATGGGCATCATCAGAAAATCTACAAACAACAAATGCTGGAGTGGGTGAGGAGAAAAGGGAGAAAAGTGCAACTCACTTGCACTGTTGGTGGGAATGTAAACTGATACAGCCACTATGGTGAACAGTATGGAGGTTCCTTAAAAAACTAAAAATAGAATTACCATATGATCCAGCAATCCCACTACTGGGCATATACCCAGAGAAAACAACAATTCAAAAAGACACATGCACCCCAATGTTCATTGCAGCACTATTTACAATAGCCAGATCATGGAAGCAATGTAAATGCCCATCGACAGACAAATGGATAAGGAAGATGTGGTACATATATACAATGGAATATTACTCAGCCATAAAAAGGAACGAAATTGGGTCATTTGTTGAGACATGGATGGATCTAGAGACTGTCATACAGAGTTAAGTAAGTTAGAAAGAGAAAAAAATATCAGATATTATCGCATATATGTGGAACCTAGAAAAATGGTACAGATGAACCGGTTTGCAGGGCAGAAATTGAGACACATGTAGAGAACAAACATATGGATACCAAGAGGGGAAAGCGGCGGGGGATGGTGTGTGTGTGATGAATTGGACAATTGAGATCGATATGTATACACTGATGTGTATAAAATTGATGACTAATAACTTGCTGTATAAAAAAAATAGAAAAAAACTGTTTATTAAAAAAAAATTGTCAACCCATGTGAAAATTTTGTTATCTGTTGGGGGTTTGTTAGTTTTTGGGGGTTAATAAAGCTCCAGAAGGCTTTCCTATCGTATTTTGTTATTCCTGCCTCTTCGTGGGAAGGTCAGTTTCACTGATTGAAAGTAAGAGATAGTGAAACCCTTGTGTGGCCATTCATACAAGTCCTTATTTAGAGAACAGATGGTTATGCTACCCTTGCATGGTCAGGATACTGCGGTAGTTTAACAGTTGTCACTGAGCAGGCAGTGTGCCTCTAATACTAGTTATGCTAGAGGTGATGTTTTTGGTAAACAGGCAAGGTTTGTGTTTGCTGAGTTCCTTTTACTTTTTAAAATCTTTCCTTGAGTGCATGCCTGTGTTAGGTTAACAGTGTACTTAATAAATTATTCAATGTTGAATTGTGTTTATTTGCTGTTAGCGATCAGTAACTGATGTAACCTTATGCGAGGAGAAATGGTTCTTGTTATTCATGTTAACATTATTGCTTCTATTGGTTAATAGATTATTTCAGTGTAAAACTAGGGGTTGATTTGTTTATTGTTGATATTAAGATAAAGTTGTTGAGTTTGAACACTTTTTAATTGGTGGATGATTTTAAGCCAACTATTGTATTGTTTATTTTTACTCTCTAGATAAGGTTGTGCCCATTTCTATAAACCTGTACCTCTGTAAAAATACCGTAAAATTTATAATTTGGGGTAATTTTTTAAAGTTGAACTAAGATTCTTTTCTTGGACAACCAGCTCTCACCAGGCTCATTAGGCTTGTCATCTCTACTTATAAATCTTCTCACCATTTTGCTACATTGATGAGCTTGTTCTAATAAATTGTTCATAAGTAGCTCGTTGGTTTCTGGGTATTTAACTTAATTTCTCTTTGTTAAATGTTTACTAGTTAAATCCTTGTGCAACAGGTAAAAGGGTAAACTTTGCTTTTCATTCCCTTATTGTACTTTCTCTGTAGCACCAAAGGTTGTTTTAAATTTCTGTCTTCTATACTTTGAATGTTGAGTGAATGATTTATTTAATTTGCTTGTGGTAGTGTGTGTGTGTGTGTGTGTGTGTGCAACTGATTTTTGTATATTGATTTTTGTATCCTACAACTCTACTGTCTATTCTAACATTTTTGGTGTGGTCTTTAGGGTTTTCTATATATAATAGCATGGCATCTGCAAATAGAGACAGTTTTACTTCTTCATTGCTGATTTGGATGCCTTTTATTTCTTGCGTAATTGCCAGGTTAGTATTTCCAGTACTCAGTTGAATAAAAGTGATCAGAGTGGGTGTCCTCGTCTTGTTCTTGATCTTGGAAGATAAGCTTTCAGCTTTTTACCAGTGAGTGTGATCTTGGCTGTGGACTTGTCACACAAGGCTTTTATTATGTTGAGTTTCAGTCACTCTGTATCCACTTCATTGAGAGTTTCTATCATGAATGGATGTTCAATTTTGTCTAGTACTCTTTTTTTTTATTTTTTTTGCCGTACGCGGGCCTCTCACTGTTGTTGCCTCTCCCGTTGCGGAGCATAGGCTCCGGATGCGCAGGCTCAGCGGCCATAGCTCATGGGCCTAGCCATTCCACGGCATGTGGGATCTTCCCAGACTGGGGCACGAACCCATGTCTCCTGCATCGGCAGGCGGACTCTCAACCACTGCGCCACCAGAGAAGCCCAGTCCAGTACTCTTTTACGCATTATTGCGATGGTCATATTTATCTTTGATTTTGTTAATGTGGTGTATTACATTGATTTGTGGGTGTTGAACCATGCTTGTATCCCTGAAATAAATCCCATGTGATCATGCTATATGATCCCATTAATGTATTGTTGTATTTGGTTGAATATTGAATATTGTTGATTTTTGAGGATTGTTGCATGTATTTTCATCTGGGATATTGGCCTGTAATTTTCTTTTCTTGTAGTGTCCTTGTCTGGTTTTGGTTATCAGGGTAATTCTGGCCTAGTAAAATGTGTTTACAAGTATTCTCTGCTTTTCTCTTTTTTTTTTTTTTTTTTTTGGAAGAGTTTGAGAAGAATTTGTATTAGTTCTTCTTAAATGTTTGGAAGAATACACAAGCAAAGCCATCTGGTACTGGACTTTCACTTGTTGGGAGCTTTTTGATTACTTATACAATCTCCTTGCTAGTAATTGCTTTGTCACATTTTCTATTTCTTCATGATTCAGTCTTGGTAGGTTTCATGTTTGTAAGAATATATGCATTTATTAAAAATTGTCCAATTTGTTGGCATATAATTGTACATAATAATCTCTTATGATCCTTTGTATTTCTGTGATATCTGTTGTAAACTTCTGTTGTAAAATTTCATCTTTTATTTCTGATTTTATTTATTTGAGTCCTGTATCTTTTTCTCTTGGTGGGTATAGTTAAAGATATGTTTAATTTTTTTTACCTCTTGAAAGATCACCTCTTAGTTTCATTGATCTTTTGTCATTTTAGCCTCTGTTTCATTTATTTCTGCTCTGATATTTGTTATTTCCTTCCTTCTACTAACTTTGGGCTTACTTTGTTCTTTTTCTAATTCCTTGCAGTAGAGAGTTGTTTATTTGAGATATTTCTTGTTTCTTAATGTAAGCATTTATCACTTGAACATCTCTCCCATAACTGCTTTTGCTGCACCCCTTAAGTTTTAGTATGTTGTGTTTCCATTTTCATTTGTCTTGTGTTATTTTTTTATTTCTCTTAAAATTTCTTCTTCGACCCATTGATTGTTCACTAGTGTATTTTTAACCTCCACATATCTGTGACTTTTCCAGTTTTTTTCTTGTAATTGATTTCTAGTTTCATACCATTATGGTTGGAAAAGATGCCTGATATAATTTCAGTCCTCTTAAATTTATTGACTTGTTTTGTGACCTAATGTATGGTCTATCCTGAATAATGTTCCGTGTGCACTTGACAAGAATGTGTAGTCTGCTGCTATTGGATGGGATGTTCTTAAATGTCTGCCAAGTTTATCTGGTCTAACATGTCAGTTAAGTCCAGTGTTTTCTTTTCTTTTTCAAAGATTTTTTTCCTTTTCTTTGGATATGGACCATTCCCCAAAGTCTTTATTGAATTTGTGATGACACCACTTCTGTCCCATGCTTTGGCTCTTTGGCTGTGAGTCATGTGGGATCCCAGCTCCCAAACCAGGGATCGAACCCGCACCCCCTACATTGGAAGGCGAAGTCCCAACCACTGGACCACGAGGGAAGTCCCAAGTCCAGTGTTTTCTTATTGATTTTCTCTCTAGATGATCAACCCATTGATGAGAGTAGAGTCAGTAGAAAAATAGTCCCTACTATTATTGTATAGCAGTCTGTTTCTTCCTCTAGGGCTGTAAATATTTGTTTTATATATTTAGGTTCTTCTATGCTGGGTGCATAAATATTTACAAATGTTGTATCTTATTGTTGGATTGGCCCCTTCATTGTTACATAATTACCATCTTTGTCTCTTATTGCAACCTTTGTCTTAAGGTCTATTTTATCTAATATAAATAGAGCTACCCAAGCCTTTTTTGGGTTTCTATTAATATGAAAGATCTTTTTTCCATTCCTTCACTTTTACTTTGTGTGTGTTCTTAAAGACAAAGTGAATCTCTTATAAGCAGCATACGGATGGGTCTTGTTTTTTAACATCTTTATTGGAGTATAATTGCTTTACAATGGTGCGTTACTTTCTGCTGTAGAACAAGTGAATCAGCTATATGTATACATATATCCCATATCCCCTCCCTCTTGCATCTCCCTCCCACTCTCCCTATCCCACCCCTCTAGGGGGTTACACCACATGGAGCGGATCTCCCTGTGCGATGCAGCTGCTTCCCACTAGCTATCTATTTTACATTTGGTAGAGTATATATCTCAATGATACTCTCTCACTTCGTCCCAGCTTACCCTTCCCCCTCCCCATGTCCTCAAGTCCATTCTCTACGTCTGCATCTTTATTCCTGTCCTGCCCCTAGGTTCTTCAGAACCATTTTTTTTTTAAGATTCCATATATATATATGTTAGCATACGGTATTTGTTTTTCTCTTTCTGACTTACTTCACTCTGTATGACAGTCTCTAGGTCCATCCACCTCACTACAAATAACTCAATTTCATTTCTTTTTATGGCTGAGTAATATTCCATTCTATATATGTGCCACATCTTCTTTATCCATTCATCTGTCGATGGACACTTAGGTTGCTTCCCTGTCCTGGCTATTGTAAATAGTGCTGCAATGAATATTGTGGTACATGACTCTCTTTGAATTATGGTTATCTCAGGGTATGCCCAGTGGTGGGATTGCTGGGTCATAAGGTAGTTCTATTTTTAGTTTTTTAAGGACCCTCCATACTGTTCTCCATAGTGGCTGTATCAACTTACATCCCAACCAACAGAGCAAGAGTGTTCCCTTTTCTCCACACCCTCTCCAGCATTTATTGTTTGTAGGTTTTTTGATGATGGCCATTCTGACCAGTGTGAGATGATACCTCATTGTAGTTTTTGATTTGCATCTCTCTAATGATTAGCAATGTTGAGCATCCTTTCATGTGTTTGTTTGCAAGCTGTATATATTCTTTGGAGAAATGTCTATTTAGGTCTTCTGCCCAATTTTGGATTGGGTTGTTTGCTTTTTTGATATTGAGGTGCATGAGCTACTTGTATATTTTGGAGATTAATCCTTTGTCAGTTGCTTCATTTGCAAATATTTTCTGCCGTTCTAAGGGTTGTCTTTTTGTCTTGTTTTTGGTTTCCTTTGCTGTGCAAAAGCTTTTAAGTTTCATTAAGTCCCGTTTCTCTAAGAGATGGGTCAAAAAGGATCTTGCTGTGATTTATGTCATAGAGTGTTCTGCCTATGTTTTCCTCTAAGAATTTTATAGTATCTGGCCTTACATTTAGGTCTTTAATCCATTTACAGTTTATTTTTCTGTATAGTGTTAGGGAGTGTTCTAATTTCATTCGTTCACATGTAGCTGTCCAGTTTTCCCAGTACCACTTATTGAAGAGGCTGTCTTTTTTCCATTGTATGTTCTTGCCTCCTTTATCAAAGATACGGTGACCATATGTGCATGGGTTTATCTCTGGGCTTTCTATCCTGTTCCATTGATCTATATTTGTTTTTGTGCCAGTACCATATTGTCTTGATTACTGTAGCTTTGTAGTATAGCCTGAAGTCAGGGAGCCTGATTACTCCAGCTCTGTTTTTCTTTCTCAAGATTGCTTCCGTTATTCAGGGTCTTTTGTGTTTCCATACAAATTGTGAAATTTTTTGTTCTAGTCCTGTGAAAAATGCCACTAGCAGTTTGATAGGGACTGCATGGAATCTGTAGATTGCTTTGGGTGGTGTAGTCATTTTCACAATGTTGATTCTTACAATCCAAGACAATGGTATATCTCTCCATCTGTTTATATTGTCTTTAATTTCTTTCATCAGTGTCTTATAGTTTTCTGTATACAGGTCTTTTGTCTCCTTAGGTCGGTTTATCCCTAGGTATTTTATCTTTCTCTTGTAATGGTAAATGGAAGTGTTTCCTTAATTTCTCTTTCAGATTTTTCATCATTAGTGTATAGGAATGCAAGAGATTGCTGTGCGTTAATTTTGTATTCTGCTACTTTACCAGATTCATTGATTAGCTCTCGTAGTTTTGTGGTAGCGTCTTTAGGATTCTCTATGTATAGTATCATGTCATCTGCAAACAGTGACAGTTTTACTTCTTCCTTTCCGATTTGGATTCCTTTTATTTCTTTTTCTTCTCCAATTGCTGTGGCTAAAACTTCCAAAACTATGTTGAATAAGAGTGGTGAGAGTGGGCAACCTTGTCTTGTTCCTGATCTTAGAGGAAGTGGTTTCCATTTTTCACCATTGAGAACGATGTTGGCTGTGGGTTTGTCATATATGGCCTTTATTATGTTGAGGTAGGTTCCCTCTATGCCTGTTTTCTGTAGAGTTTTTAATCATAAATGGGTGTTGAATTTTGTCGAAAGCGTTTTCTGCATCTATTGAGATTATCATATGGTTTCTATCCTTCAATTTGTTAATGGTGTATCACATTGATTGATTTGTGTATATTGAAGAATCCTTGTATTACTGGGGTAAATCCCACTTGATCATGGTGTATGATCCTTTTAATGTGCTGTTGGATTCTGTTTGCTAGTATTTTGTCGAGGATTTTTGCATCTATGTTCATCAGTGATATTGGCCTGTAGTTTTCTTTTTTTGTGACATCTTCATCAGGTTTTGGTATTAGGGTGATGGTGGCCTCATAGAATGAGTTTGAGAGTGTTCCTCCCTCTGCTATATTTAGGAAGATTTTAAGAAGGATAGGTGTTAGCTCTTCTCTAAATGTTTGATAGAATTGGCCTGTGAAGCCATCTGGTTCCAGGCTTTTGTTTGTTGGAAGACTTTTAATCACAGTTTCAATTTCAGTGCTTGTGATTGGTCTGTTCATATATTCTGTTTCTTCATGGTTCAGTCTTGGCAGGTTGTACTTTTCTAAGAATTTGTCCATTTCTTCCAGGTTTTCCATTTTATTGGCATATAGTTGCTTGTAGTAGTCTCTCATGGTCGTTTGTATTTCTGCAGTGTCAGTTGTTACTTCTCCTTTTTTGTTTCTAATTCTGTTGATTTGAGTCTTCTCCCCTTTTTTCTTTATGTGTCTGACTAATGGTTTATCACTTTTGTTTATCGTCTCAAAGAACCAGCTTCTAGTTTTATTGATCTTTGCAGTTGTTTCCTTCATTTCTTTTTCATTTATTTCTGATCTGATCTTTATGATTTCATTCCTTCTGCTAACTTTGGGGGATTTTTGTTCTTCTTTCTCTAATTGCTTTAGGTGTAAGGTTAGGTTGTTTAATTGAGATATTTCTTGTTTCTTGAGATGGGATTGTATTGCTATAACTTCCCTCTTAGAACTGCTTTTGCTGTATCCCATAGGTTTTGGGTCATCATGTTTTCATTGTCATTTGTTTCTAGGTATTTTTTGATTTCCTCTTTGATTTTTTCAGTGATCTCTTGGTTATTTAGTGGCATATTGTTTAGCCTCCATGTGTTTGTATTTTTTACAGTTTTTTCCTGTAATTGATATCTAGTTGTATAGCGTTGTTGTTGGAAATGATACTTGATACGATTTCAGTTTTCTTAAATTTACCAAGGCTTGATATGTGACCCAAGATATGATCTATCCTGGGTAATGTTCCATGAGCACTTGAGAAGAAAGTGTATTCTGTTGTTTTGGATGGAATGTCCTATAAATATCAATTAAGTCCATCTGGTCTAATGTGTCATTTAAAGCTTGTGTTTCCTTATTTATTTTCTGTTTGGATAATCTGTCCATTGGTGAAAGTGGGGTGTTAAAGTCCCCTACTATTATTGTGTTACTGTCGATTTCCCCTTTTATGGCTGTTAGCACTTGCCTTATGTATTGAGGTGCCCCTATGTTGGGTGCATAAATATTTACAAGTGTTATATCTTCTTGGATTGCTCCCTTGATCATTATGTAGTCTCCTTCTTTGTCTCTTGTAGTAGTCTTTATTTTAAAGTCTATTTTGTCTGACATGAGAATTGCTACTCCAACTTTTGATTTCCATTTTCATGGAATATCTTTTTCCATCCCCTCACTTTCAGTCTGTATGTGTCCCTAGATCTGAACTGGGTCTCTTGTAGACAGCATATATACAGGTCTTGTTTTTGTATCTATTCAGCCAATCTGTGTCTTTGGTTGGATCATTTATTCCATTTACATTTAAGGTAATTATCGATATGTAAGTTCCTATTACCATTTTCTTAATAGTTTTGGGTTTGTTTTTGTAGGTCTTTTCCTTCTCTTGTGTTTCCTGCCTAGAGAAGTTTCTTTAGCATTTGTTGTAAAGCTAGTTTATGGTTGCTGAATTCTCTTAACTTTTGCTTGTCTGTAAACATTTTAATTTCTCTGTCAAATCTGAATGAGATCCTTGCTGGGTAGAGTAATCTTGGTTGTAGGTTTTTCCCTTTCATCACTTTAAATATATTGTGCCACTCGCTTCTGGCTTGCAGAGTTTCTGCTGAAAGATCAGCTGTTAATGTTATGGGGGTTCCCTTGTATGTTATTTGTTGCTTTTCCCTTGCTGCTTTTAATATTTTTTCTTTGTATTTAATATTTGATAGTTTGAATAATATGTCTTGGCGTGTTTCTCCTTAGATTTATCCTGTATGGGACTCTCTGCTTCCTGGACTTGACTATTTCCTTGCCCATGTTAGGGAAGTTTTTGACTGTAATTTCCTAATATTTTCTCAGACGCTTTCTTTTTCTCTTCTTCTGAGACCCCTAAAATTCGAATGTTGGTGTGTTTAATGTTGTTCCAGAAGTCTCTGAGACTGTCCTCAATTCTTTTCATTCTTTTTTTCTTTATTCTGCTCCGTGGTATTTATTCCCACTATTTTATCTTCCAGGTCACTTCTCCGTTCTTCTGCCTCAGTTATTCTGCTGTTGATTCCTTCTAGAGAATTTTTCATTTCATTTATTGTGTTGTTCATCATTGTTTGTTTGCTCTTTAGTTCTTCTAGGCCCTTGTTAAATGTTTCTTGTATTTTCTCCATTCTGTTTCCAAAATTTTGGATCATCTTTACTATCATTACTCTGAATTCTTTTTCAGGTCGACTGCCTATTTCATCTTCATTTGTTTGGTCTGGTGGGTTTTTACCTTGCTCCTTCATCTGCTGCATATTTCTCTGTCTTCTCATTTTGTTTAACTTACTGTGTTTGGGGTCTCCTTTTTACAGGCTGCAGGTTCATAGTTCCTTTTGTTTTAGGTATCTGTCCCCAGTGGATGAGGTTGGTTCAGTGGCTTGTGTAGGCTTAGTGGTTGAGGGGACTGGTGCCCATGTTCTGGTTGGTGGGGCTGAATCTTGTCTCTCTGGTGGGCAGGGCCACGTCCGATGGTGTGTTTTGAGGTGTTTGTGAACTTAATATGATTTTGGGCAGTCTCTTTGCTAATGGGTGGGGTTGTGTTTCTTACTAGTTGTTTGGCCTGCGATGTCCAGCACTGGAGCTTGCTGGCTGTTGGGTGGAGCTGGGTGTTAGCATTGAGATGGAGATCTCTGGGGGAGCTCTCGCTGATTTATATTATATGGGGCCGGGAGGTTTCTGGTGGTCCAGTGTCCTAACCTTGCCTCTCCCACCTCAGTGGCTCAGGCCTGACACCAGGCCAGAGCATCAAGACCCTGTCAGCCACACAGGTGGAAATACATTTGCTCTTGATTCTTGCATGTTCCTGGCCTGTGAACATAAGAGACTTGTCTCCTGCAGCTGTTAAGATGAGTAGTTCTCTGCACCTGCCCACCAGAATCTTAAAAGTTTATATAGAGGCCGGTTTCAGTCGCATATTCAGTGCCGATGGTCTCAACCCTGCCTTACTCTCTCAAAAGTTGCATCCTTGGAAAAGCTATGTTTGTTTGTTTTTTGTTTTTTAATCCATCCAGCCACTGTATATCTTTTTGTTGGAGAACGTAGTTCACTTACATTTAATGTAGTTATTAATAGATATGGACTTATTGTAATTTTGTTAATTGTTTTCTGGATGTTTTGTAATTCCTCTGTTCCTTTCTTTTCTTGTTCTTTTCCCTTGTGATTTGATGGTTTTTCTGAGTGGTATGCTTAGATTTCTTTATCTTTTGTGTGTTTTCTGTAGGGTTTTGCTTTGTGATTACCATGAGGCTTACATAAAACATCTAAGAGTTATAACAGTTTATTTTAAGCTGATGACAACTTAAGTTTGAATGATTCTAAAACTCTACATTTTTACTCTCCGCTCCCAGCACATTTTATGATTTTGATGTCACATTTGCATCTTTTTATCTTTAGTATCCATTAACAAATTATTGTAGTTATAGCTATTTTTACTATTTTGCCTTTTAACCTTTATATTAGTTATATAAGTGATTAACCCACCACCATTGCATTAGATTCTTCTGAATTTGACTACATGTTTACCTTTATCAGCAAGATTTATACTTTTACATATGTTTCCTGTTACTAATTAGTGCCCTTTTATTCCAGCTTAAAGAAGTCTTTTTAACAGTTCTTGTAGGGTTAGTCTACTGGTGCTGAACTCCTTCAGTTTTTGCCTGTCTGGAAAACTCTCTCTCCTTCAATTCTGATGTTGTGTATATAGATTTTGCATTCTGCAACTTTACTAAATGTGTTTATTAGTTCTAAGAGCTTTTTCTGGTGGAGTCTTTAGGGTTTTGTATATATAATATGTTCTCCTTCAAATCTGAAGGACAACTTTGCTGGGTAGGTTATTCTTGGTTGGTAGATTTTTTTCTTTCAGGAGTTTGAATACATATCCCAGTCCCTTCTGGCCTGCAAAGTTTCTGCTAAAATAATCTGATAATTTTGTGTGTGTTCTCTTGTATATAACAAGTTGTTTTTCTCTTGCTGCTTTTAAGATTCTCCTTGTCTTTATCTTTTGATAGTTTAATTATAATGTGTCTCAGCGTGAGTCTCTTTGTATTCATCCTTTTTGAAAATCTGGGCTTCCTGGATCTCGATGCCTGTTTCTTCCTCCAGGTTAGGGAAGTTTCAGCCATTATTTCTTTGAATTAGCTTTCTGCCCTTTCTCCTTCTCTTCTTCTGGCACCCCTATAAATGTGTATATTGGTCTGTTTGATAGTGTCCCATAAATCCCTTAAGTTCTCTTCAATCTTTTGTCTTTTGCTCCTGTGATTAGATGAATTCTACTGCCTTATCTCAAGTTTATGGATCTTTATGATTGATCTAGTCTGCTGTTGAAACCCTCTATTGAATTTTTCAGTTCACTTATACTCTTCAGCCTTGTGATCTGATGGGTACTCTTTAATATTTTCTATCTCTTTGTTGAAATTCTCACTTTGTTCATGCAAATGATGATGGAGCAAAGATGCTTCTGACCACACTGAGCATCTTTATGTCTGTTAGTTGAAGTCTGTTAGATAACTTACTAACCTCTGTTTTATTAAGATCTGTGTCTGGAGTTTTGTCTTGGTCTCTAGTTTGGAATATATTCTTCTGTTTCTTCATTTTCCATGACTCTGTGTTTGTTTTTGCACATTAGATAAAGCAGTCTCCTCTCCCAGTCTTGCTAGAGTGGTCTTGTGTAGGAGATGAACCTTATCTATCGGGCTGGCTCATGCTCCTGTAACCTTTGTGATTGTCCAAGCCACGTTTTTTGTTCCTAGTACCTCCCAGTAGTTGAAGGTGTGCCAACTTGACAGGGTTCCAAAGGAAATGATCACAGCACCTACGTGAAGGCTGGTTGGTAGCTGGGCCCTCAGGCAGCAGCTGGGAAAGTATGTAGATAGGCATCTTCCAGAAAGAAATGGGAGCTGGGTGTTTTTGCCTACTCCCTCTGCACTGGGCCCAGGTATATAGCTTTGTGGCCAGGGTGTGCTCTTGAGCCTTTTAAGAACTTCTTTGTTTGCTACATGAATGTAAGTCCTGTTTGCTATCAGAACCAAGCAATTTGGGTGCCTGCCCCTGAGGTGGCAGCCACAAAAGCTGGGGCACAGATATGTATACAAGTTCCTTCCAGGGAGATAACTAGCAGCCTGGAGCAGGCTAGAAAAAGAGGGAGGAAGAGGTGTCTTCGGGCTTCCCTGGTCTTCGGAGAGGATCAGGGAATCAGGCCCTAGGTGCATAGTACATTAGAAGGCTGACCCTCAGGCGGAAGCTTTTGAAGTATGCAAAGAGACCCCTTTCAGGGAAAGACTGGGAGACTGGGCATTTCTGTTTGCTCCTTCTATGCTGATCCCTGGGGCGATGGCCAGTTTAAAACTGCCTCTGTTTTCTGTAGTCCTGTGGGACTTGTAAATGGAAGCACTGGTGACTGTCAGAGCCAGGTGATCTGGGGACCCATCAGCTACCAGCAGCCACAAAGGCTGGGGTGCAGACTTGTGTACAAGTTTCTTTCAGGGACATTCTGGCAACTTGGAGCAGGTCAGAGAGAGAGGACAGGGGTGGTGTCCACTGGCTTCCCTGGTCTTTGGGGAGGATGGCAGTCAGCCCCTAGATATGGGCTCAATTAGAAGCCTGACCCCCAGGCAGCAGCTTTTAAAGTATCCAAGTAGACCCCATTCAGGGAAAGACTGGGAGGTGAGCGTTTTTTCCCTGCTCCCTCTGCACTGACCCCGAGGTGATGGCTGAAGTGAGTGCTTGTGCCCTTTAACAACTGCTGCTTCTTTTGCTATAGTCTGTGGATCTCATGGACGCAAACCCCATTGGCTTTCAGAGCTAGGTGTTTGGAGGCCCACCCCTCGGGTAGGAGTCTTAAAACCTGGGGGATGTAGATGTGGGGTCCAAACCCTTCACCCCTCAAGGAGAAGCTAGCATTCGGGGATTTCCTTCCACAAACTGTACAGTCTGTGCCAGGGCTGGGGTTTATGGCAACAGCATGTCTCAGCCTTTCCTACTCATACATAGGAAAGACGTAGGTGTTTTCTTGGTCCCTCATTGTATAAGAGGTCCTTAGCCAGTTTGAGTTTCTTTCAGAGGGAGTTGCTCTGTGTGTAGCTGTTCACTAGGTGTGTCCGTTGGAGGAGGGGGCGTCCAGGAGCCTTCTGTGTCACCATCTTTAAACACAGCTTCAATACTTTCTAAACTGTTTTGTTTTTTCCTGGGATGGATAAATCTGAGCATGGCTGGAGGATAAGGGCAGGATTCCCCAACGAAGAAAAGATTTATGATAAAAGAGGGAGCATTGGTGGAGCCAGGTTTTGAGAGGAGCGATATGAACTCAGGATAACAGGGCAGGGGTTTGACCCTGGATGTGGCCCAGAGAGATGAGCCTTCCTTTGAGTTGGAAGGGAGGAGAGAAGGGGGGCAAACTAGACAGTGTGAGTGACAAGCTAGTATGGATGAAGAATGTCCTCTGCCATATCAGTAAACAAAGGATGTTGCGGCCATCAAGCTAGCAGCCACTGCAGCGGCGCTGACTGTGCACCCTGAGGGGATTCAGGATGGAGAAAAACAGGACACTGGCCCTAGCTAGTTAAGGTGCATATCAAAGGAATGACTTCAAGAAGCCCAGACTCTCGCATCTTCCCATATGTAGAAAATTCGTTAACTTGCAATGTCTTTTTTTTTTCTTTAATTGACCGCCATCTTTCAGTGTTTTATCTGGTTGTGTTTTGCTTTGTTTCTGCAAAAGCTCCCGCGTACCCTGTCTCCTCGCTCACCTCTTCAGAGCGACCTGAGAGGCACCTCCCGGGCTGAAGTCCTCAGTATGTCCACCGAGTAAAACGCAATGCTCAACCTTTAGCTTTTTTTTTTTTGCAGTACGCGGGCCTCTCACTGTTGTGGCCTCTCTCGTTGCAGAGCACAGGCTCCAGACGCGCAGGCTCAGCGGCCATGGCTCATGGGCCCAGCCGCTCCGCGGCATGTGGGATCTTCCCGGACCGGGGCACGAACCCGTGTCCCGTGAATCGGCAGGCAGACTCTCAACCACTGCGCCACCTGGGAAGCCCTAGGCTGTGCATTTTTTAATTCGACCCTGAGAAGGTGAGCAAACACACTTCTGATGGACTATATTTTCTTGGTAAATTTGCAGGAACAACCTACTACTGAATGTGAAAGAAAAGGAGGTAGTTCAGAACTAAGGAAAATGGAAGGAGCTGGAGTATTGGATGGCAATTGGACGGGAAAATGACATGGAATCCCACCAGACACTCTTATTTCTGACATGCATTGGGCCTTTCTGGTGAGTATTTATCACTATAATGTAGATGATTATTGTGAGTAATATTATTGAGTACGTGTGGGGTGTCAGGTATCATGCTAAGCATCTCCTCACAGCCTTTACAGTAGGAGTGATTGTCCCCATTCTACAGGTGAGCTCGTGCTAAGAGAAAAGAAGATAGGGTTGGAGGTCTGACTGGCCACCTGTCCTAGTTGTGTACACGGGGCAGGTTAATCTCTTGAAGCCCCAGATTCCTCTTGGAAAATGGCGATCAGAATCACTATTATGAAATTGTTAGGACTATTAAGTGGGATGTGTGTGCGAGAGCCTAAAGCATTCTGTGTACTTAGTTTTGTTCTTTTTTTAACGATCATAGAATGTGGACGTTGCTGAGCCAACAGCTGATCCATAGTCGTTGTGATTGGATTTTGCGTTCTCTCTCCCCAAAGGAAGGTGAGGATTTGCACCACAGAAGCGGGAATCCCTGTTAACTTCTGCTGCCAGGCAGGTACCGCAAATGCGTGATGTGTGTTAAAAAAGAAACAAAAAAAAACAAAAAAACCCAAACGGGGGTGGGTGCGATAGTAGCAGAGACAGCGGCCTGAACCGTAGTCCAGTGAAGGTTGACATTCAAACACAGAAACCTCATCCCCACGTGAGGTGTGGCCCACATGCCACCAGTTTGTAACTCCTGGGAACCTGGTTTAACGATGCTAGATTCTGTCAGCCTCTTGCTTATTATGTGACTTTGGCAAAGTCACTTAGCCTCCTTGAACCGCTGAGTGGAACTCAACCATGGCCCACAGCTCAGAGAGAGTGCTACGACAGGTCGGCCAATGTGTGTCAAGTTCTGAGCAATTCTTGGGTTTTTCTTGCATGAACAACTCCTACTAGTACAACGAGCGGGTGGCGAGGCCTGCCGCAAGATGACGACGTAGCAGATAATGGGGACCTGGGAGTTCCTGTTGGCACAGATCCTAATGTACCTTTGAAGACACTGATTAATGAAGCTGCGTGTCCCTCGTGAGGTGAGGTCAGGATAACACTGCTTGTCTGCAGGTGTGTTGAGAGATGGGAACCCGGGGAGAGACAGGGTTAGCCTCATCCCAGCGGGGAAAGCAGAGGCGGCTTCAGCTCAATCTCCTAAATGCCTCAGGTGTGACCCACAGATGCTTCCCCCGGAGGATCTAAATGGCCTTTTCAGGCCAAAGCTGGAAATCCTGCAGGCCCCCTGCTCCCAAAGATACACGCATTGCTTTGCTGCTGTGGCTGAACTATTGGCTCACGTTTATTGAAAAGGCAGAACATAATGCATCCGAAGAGATCCAGCTTCCACAGTTCCCCAAACGCTGGCTGTAAATCACCGTTAGGCTTGTCATTCCCTTGGGTGGCAGCAAAACTGCTGCAATGAAACGTCCCTGGGAAGAATAAACCACAAGACGTGCCTTCTATTGTACCAGACCATGAAGATTACAGCTGATACAGTGCTGGCAGAAGCTTAGCGGTAAAGAGCCCTTGAGCAAAAGTCCCCATGCTGTGCAGTCCAGGGCGTTGGCTTCTCCTCTGAGGCCATCGCCTACCATCAAGACCCAAGTGTCACAAGGCTCATGCCCCAGGCACGCTGCCAGAGCAAGAAGGACATAGTTTTTCTAAAGGCAGGGGATGGAAATCTGACCCTAACTGCCATTTTCAATGGAGAGGACGGCATTGTCGGGCCCTCCTGTATCTGGGGTGGTAAAGGGGCAGCTTCTACCTAAAACAGCGGGGAAGGGACACTGGTTGGTTTGGAGAACCATCATCAGAAGCTAACCAAGGGATGGGCGCTTCTTAGTCACACAGCTGGGACGCGATCACATGTGGCTAAGTGAAGGGCTCAGGTGTTAGGTATTGTGAATATCTTTTACTTGCAATACTCTCTCTAGAGGTTTCTTCCCAAAGAAGGTGAAGCGATCGTACAGAGGATCTAATGCAGTGAGAAGCGGGCTGATGTGCAAACACTACTCCCAGGGTCTGTCTGGACAGTCCAGGTGGGTGCAAAGCATTTGCATAAAGAAGCCAAGATCGGAACGCCCTCAACAAGCCCTTTTGGGAGCAGAGCAACGAGGCAAGGTCCCCAGACCCCAGTAGGTAAGGAGGTGTCTTTGCACAACAGAAATTCACAACATACTGGGTCAGCTCACCTTGAATTCAGAGAAGTTGGAAGTAATCACTGAGCAAACAGTAAGTCAGAATTTAGTAGGGGCTGAGATACTGTTCGAGCTCCTCCAACTTAGAAATGTGCTTTCATGAAACAGGACAGGACCATAAAGGCAATTCCCCTTTAAAGTGGCCCATGGGAAACCTCTGTAACTCTGGATAGCTGAGGTTGGAAATCAGGTATAATTCTTCTTAATTACCTGCCACCTCTAGCTCCACTCCCTGACTTGTGATGAGCTCTGTAAGTCTTAATGACACCAGAAGATTCCACGACCTATCATTCCTTCAAACCAACGGTTGTCCTGCTGCTGAGAGCTGGGACCACACTCCCTTTCTTCGGAAATGGAGGCTGAACCCCTTGAGTTCTGTACCTCTAGAGATTCTAAAATGTTCTTTCCCTAATAAGTGCACTTTTTCCAAGCTGCTCCTGGAAGCCAGGGACAGGCCCCAGGCAAGCATAGGGCACTGCTGGCATCAGAGCACTGGGTCTGGGACAAGGGAAGGGCAGGAGGCCGGCAGCCAAGGAGATAGGAGACTTGCCCTGTAAACCAACTAGACGCTACCCAATGCACAGTAAAAATATCATCATCTACAAGAGTTCTTGAGCTATGTGCATGTCTAAACCCAGTGTCCTTTTCCACTCCCCGTGAGAGGCCTCAGCGGGTACCAGGTGAGGCCAAGGCTCCATCCCTGCTACCCCTGCAGGTAGGCGGCGCCCGCGGGCTCGCGGCCCAGCGCGTTGATGTGCGGGAGCGCGCCTGCCGCGGCCGCCAGCTTCTCGCTCAGCTTCTGGTTCAGCAGCTCCAGGTGGCGGCCATTCTTCCGCGCCTGCCGCAGGGACCGCTTGACCTTCTTCACCCGGTCCCGCAGCTGCTTGTTCCGCTTCTCTAGGGTGGCCACCTTCTGCTGCAGCTTCTTGACGTGGTCCTCCTCCTCAAACAGGGCCTTCTGCACCGAGGAACACATAAGCTGGGGAGGAAACACCAGGAGACGCAGGTGAGTTTCAGAAAACCTCCCCAGGTAAGCTTCCTGGTGCTGCCAGCCCGGCAACACAGACCCCGATGTCACCAATGGCCCCAACCCGGGATAAGGACAGTCCTCATGCCCCTTCTTGTTTTCACCCTGTGGACCCCAAATGCAGAGCCCCCCTCTTTTGCTTTCTGTGTTTGGGTACCCTAGATAATTTTGTTTTCAAAAGATACTCCATGGTTTTGTCTTCTTACGTGCCTACTGATTTGCATCCTATTGAGTCCCTGTTGGAGCAGGTCACTCTTCACTTTTTGCTCTCATTCAGCAGTTTCGCCTGTTCAATTCTAATCTGACTCTAGAACATTTTACAGTAAAGCCCAAGTTTGAGGATCACCCACTTGGAAGCGAAACTGGATCCACAGAGGGCCTTCAGCGTATTTCCACAAAAGGGCTTTGCCTGTGCTGAGGTGCAAATACCCTCATTCTAGAAACATTTCTAGTCATCGTGGGATGGGCTGGAAGTGAGTGTCTCTTTTGAAAAACTGAGTTTTTGTTTCTTACCTAAGCCCCCTTGGTTTCTTACAGAAAAAAAAGATATTCTAAATATGTCACTCTAGCAAGAAGGACAGAGCTCTGGTGACCCAAGAAGTAAGAGAACAAAACCCAAAACAGAAAGATGCACAAAGAATATGAATAGTCTACAGGAAGGTAACATACAAGTATCTCTTAATCTCTTATATGAAAAACTTAATAAGAGAAATGCAAACTAGATCCACAATGGATGGTTTTTCTTTTAACAAAATGAAATTTTGATTTTACCCTTTGGTAAAATCAGAATCAGCATTTGGGGAAATAGGCATTCTCTTGTAGGCATTCTCATATGCTGGGGGTAGAGTGTAAACTTCTATAAAGAACAATCTGTGTCAAAATGAAAACTGCTTATACCCTTTGATCTAGTCATTCTGATAGAAACACTCCCATATGTGCAAATGTATATTTATATATTATATATAATAATATATTATAATTGTATTTTATTTATACACACACACACATAAAACAACTATAAGAAGGTTGAGGAATGACATTAGCATCATGGCCGTATGAGACATCCCTCTTCCCACCCCCAACAAAAATGGCATCATGAACAAAAGTGACTTTAAGAGAACTGTGGGATCCACCAAGGGACCCAGGAGGAGTCTTGCCCACACATGGCATCTGTGCATGCCTGTCTTTCTGATTGCTTGCCTGTCTCTAGTATTCTATTGTGTCCACAGAACCTATTTTTCCCTGTATATGCAAATTGTATGTTTATAAGTGAAAATGTTAATACATTAAATGATTGTTCATTTTAAAGCATAAGAAAAAAAGACGCACATCAGTCCTGGCTGTGGACCCTTCAGTGGTCCGCGAGCTTCCTCCAGCCCCTCTCAGGCAAAGAACCTCAACAGATATTCCTCAAAGGAGATATACAAATGGCCAACGAGTATATGAGAAGGTGCTAGACCTCACCAGTCATCAGGAAAATACAAATCAAAACCACAGTGAGGAGCAGGCAAGCAAAGGAACCTGTTGTTTGTTCTCCCTGCCCCCCACCCCTGCTCTGCTGCAGCAGGGGTCCCAATAAAGCCCTGACTGAACTTGGCCTCTGATCAATTTCTATTGATTAAGGAGGCCAAGAACCCTAGTTGGTAACAGATTTTGTGGTGCCCAACGTGGGGCTTGTCCCTTCTGCAGGAGAGGATCTGGGCACCTCCGGGACCACCTAACGCAGCTTCCCCGCGGGTGACAAGTGGCCACCTGAACCTCTTGTTTCAGCATCGCCTCGTCTGGTAAGTCTGCCTTTCTGGCCCCCGAGGGGCCTCAGTACCCTCATTCAGGCAATGCTTCTCCCCTCCCCTTTGTCCCTCCCCATTTTCCCTCTCCTGAAATCTCTCTACTTCTCTCTCTGTCCTCTCCTCCTTCTGTCCTTCCAAGAGAGTGGATGTCGGGCAAGCTACAGCTCCCTCTGGCCGGCAATGGCTCACCGTGACGGGCGACAAGCAGAGGAGGGAGAGGCTCCCTTCACACCTTGCAGACCTTGGTCCAGCGGGCTCTCCCTGACTGGAGATTTATGAGTGATAGAGGTTCAAACCTCATATCGTGTAGTGGGCTGTAAGTCCGATCATCCCCATATTCTCACCTTTATTTTCCTGCCGCCAAGAGAAGTCCCGTTGGGAACGAGCTGAAGCGGCAGATTTCTATATACTGGTGCATGCGTGGGTGAGAGTCCCACCTGTGGGTCGGGGACCCACAGATGACATGCAACTGGCTGGTTTCCGGGCTTGATCACCCCGATGGGCAGTGGACAGGGTGCTCCCTCCTTCACTGGCCCTTTCTGGAAGCATGCAGATTGGTACCTGAATAGACAGCCGCAGGGGGCGGGCTGAAAAGGCAATCTCTCTGTCTCTTTCTCATTTTCAGTCTTTTCTGTCCCTCCTCCCTTTACTTCTCCCTTGGTCCTTACCCCTACCCTCCCATCCCCTTAATCCTGAAAACTTCTTGTTTGTGTCTTTAAGTTTTGCGATTGCTTTCTTTGTGATGTAGTTGTTGTCTGTCCAGCTGTCCCTGGAAGTCACTGCCGACATTGTGAGCACACACAAACACAGCCCGCATTGCCTGAGACTCCAGCCTTGGGTTACTTAGTGGGATTTCAAAGAACAAAAAGAAAAGACGGGGGCTTGCATCTCTCTCCTCTGCCTTTGCAATGTAACTCTTCTGCCTGGGCTCTCAGGAACTACCTGATTCATCTGTAGTCCCCCAGACTGAGGGGGGAAAAAAAAGGCCATTTTAAATTCAAGCAGGAAAACTATGAGATCTCTGCTTCTACAGAAATTAACTTGTCTAGCTTAAGCTATGGGTTTAATTAATACAGACCCATCTTTGGAGCCATCAACATAAAGTACAATGCTTTCATTGTATCTAGGGTTACTGGAAGTCAATAAGTGCATATTGTTCCTGTTGTAAAAATCTGTCAACAGGGACAATAACCTGATATGATTAAATTTTTAAGTAAATGTAACTGGGATAAGAACTTTTTGCTAAGCTACATAGGAATAATTATGTTTTGGAAACGTCCATCTAAGAAGCTAAAGTAATTAAGATAGGGATTAATTGTATCTGCAGGCCATTTCAAATAAGATAAACTATTGGAACATTAATTGCTAAACAGGTCTAAATTTACCTACTTTTGTCTTCTTGTGAGAGAGAAATTAAGCTGTTTGGTGCCACCTTGAGATGTTCGCTACCAATTTATGGAATGCTAACGTGAAAGACAGTTCATGGTGGCTTAAGGAAAGTAGGATGCGTTAAGAAAAGAAGGTAAAAGGAACGGGAATATATTTTGTTGAAAGGAAAAAGGATGACTTTGTCCTAGAGCTGGCTGTTTCTGAATGGGGAAAGAATAAGGGACAAGTATGGCTACAGAAAGTTGCAGGTTTGCGGAAGAGGAACATTAGGAACTTTGGTCAGGATTTTCTAAGGTTGGATTAAATTTAATTAGGTAAATGGATTTTATTAAGAGTAGGTTGATGCAAGACTGGGCTTGGTTTCTCTCTCTCGTAAAAAAACAAAGTTTTCCCGGGATCAGGTTCAAAGTCAGCCCCCACCTTTCCCCCCTTCGGGAAGTAGCGATGGCAACAGAGGGGTCATTAGAGTGCACAGCCCCTTCTCAATGGGAGACTTAGGAAACCCATAAGGCAGGTTCTCAGAGAACCCTGACAAGTTTAGGGATGAATTTATCAGGCTGGGATTGACATTCTCTCTCACCTGGCAGGACATCATGGATTATTCTGGCCCACTGTTGTACCCCAGATGAAAAGGAGCGCATACTGAGAAAGCCCAGGGAACACGCAGATGGCCTACTGGCCACCAGTCCACATGGCCAAGTTTATCAGGTAGGTGGGACGCAATCCCAGAACATGACCCATGCTGGACTGTGAAGATTGTGTAGGCCAAGCTAGGATGAGACATTAGCTTACTTGTCTGTCAGAAAGAATGAAAAGGTGTATGGTCTGAGAGGTTACACAGGAAAAAGATGAAAGCCCAGCAGGCTTCCTGAGCCGGGTAACACAGGCATTCAGGAAGGACACCAATACAGACCCTGAGTCCGCAGAAGGGAGGACACTCTGGGCCATGCATTTTATCACCAAGGCTACTCCTGATATCTGGAGACAGTTCCAGAAGCTTGCGGCTGGGCCCCAAGCCCTGCTGTCAACCCTGAGGAGGCCTTCAAGGTCTGTAACAACCGAGACTTAACAGAGGAGGCCAATGAGGATAAGAGGCTAATAAAGAAAACACAGCCTCTGGCCGCTCTGATCCACCCACCACCTCGAGGGGACCCTGGAGGGCCGAGAAGGCTGGACAGACCACCAAGAAGCCCCTTGGACCCAAACCAGTGTGCCTTTTGTTGGAAAGGGGGCACTGGGAGGCGGAATGTCCTGGGCGCCCTCCTGTGGGACGCTCGAGCGCCTCCCCGGCTCCAGATCCATCCTCGTGACTGCAGCGGAGCCTCAGGTCACCCTCGATGTGGCAGGTAGGAGAACTCTTGTAGACGCTGGAGCTGCCTGCTCTGCTCTGACTTGGCCAGCTGGCCCCCTCTCCAGCCATGACTGTGCTGTGATGCGAGTCGATGGACAGCCAAAGGAAAGGCGATTTACCATCCACTCTTGCCTGTGGAATCGGGTCCATTATTATTATTCACTCCTTTCTGTACATGACAGAATGCCCTGTCCCTTTCCTCGGGAGAGATTGGCTAAATAAGTTAGGAGCTAGTATATTCTTAGGTCAGGGTGAATCCAAGAAGGTAATCCGAACGGAGAATGCATCCATTAGTCCCAGATGACCCACCTGTTGGGCATCAAAATATGCCCCAAGACATCCCCCAAGAAATTACAGAACAGGTAGATCCTGCAGTTTGGGATACCTCGGTGCCAGGAAGGGCAAAACGTGTTCCCCCAATAAAAATAAGGTTAAGGCCTGGGGAAAAATACCCCTGGAAGACACAATATCCTTTAAAGCCTGAGGCCCTGAGGGGAATCCAACCGCTGCTCAGCAGATTCCTGAGACACGGACTCATTAGGCCCTGCCAATCCCCTTGCAGCGCCCCGAACCTCCCCGTACAGAAGCCTAACGGGGAGTGTCGGTTTGTGCAAGACTCACTAGCATTAATGAGAGCTTTGCAATTAGGGAAGGATAAGAAATTAACTATTTTCACTGACTCTAAATATGGGTTCCACGTGCTACATGCTCATGTTGCCAGATGGAAAGAAAGAGGAATGTTAACCACTAGAAGTTCCCCATAAAACATAAAGATCTGATTCTGGTCTGTTAGAAGCAGTGTAGCTTCCTACCCGGGTAGCAGTAATGCACTGCAGGGGCCATCAGAGGGATGGATCTTTTGTGATCTTTTGCGAGCCAAGGGAACAGCAAAGCTGATCAAATTGCAAAACAGGGAGCTCAACTGCAGGAACCTGAACAAGGTAAGGCTCTAGTGATTGGCCCCCCCTGAACTCCTAGCCTTCCCCAGTTCTCCCCCCAGGAATAAGAAAATGCTGAGAAATGGAGCTCTGAGAAGGGAAGCACAGGCTGGCATCAAAAGGAGGATGTTTCTAATCCCTGAAGCCCAACAATGGGGACTCACCAAGAGCTTACATGACGCCACCCACTACGGGAGGGATGCACTATGGGACTTGAGGCAAAAGGCTTTTTCAGGAAAGGGGCTTGAAAGAACAATAAAACAAGGAACGCTTGCCTCGCCTGTAATAACCCGCAGGCCCATCCAATCCCCCCTTCGTTACTCAGGCCAATTCAACGCCGAGGGACATACCCGGGGGACGCCTGGCAGTTAGATTTCACCCAAATGCCCCCATGATCAGGATATAAATATCTTATGGTGTTTGTTGATACTTTCACAGGGTGGGTTAAAGTCTTCCCCACCCGATCTGAGAACGCCCTGCAAGTCTGTAAGTCCCTTTTAAAAGAAATAATTCCTCGGTTTGGACTTCCAAAGTCCCTGCAGAGCAATAACGGGCCCTCTTTTTATAGCCAAAATCACAGAGGGGCTCACAACAGCCCTAGGGCTAGACTACAAGCCACACACCTCTTGGCACCCCCAGTCTTCAGGGAAGGTAGAGAAAATGAACCATCCGTTAAAGAAAACCTTAGCAAAGCTCTGCCCAGAGACTCATGCACCCTGGACCAACCTGCCTCTTATTGCTCTCCTCAGGGTCCGTGTAGCCCCCAGGAGTGGTCTGAAACTTTGTCCCCTTGAAATGACCTACGGGAGGCATTTTCTTACTACTGACATTCTACTGGATGAGGAAGTGAACCAGACCCTGAGATATATTATTCTAGGACAAGTTCAGAAAGCAATCCAGGACTATGCCTACAAGGCACTGCCAGCTCCCACTAAAAATACAGAGGAAGGAGCAGCTCCTTCACAAATAAACCCCGGGGACCCAAGTTCTTCTCAACATCTGGAAAGAGAGCTCCCCCAAAGATCAACTATTGCCAACTATTACTGTAAAGTAATTTTAACCACCCCCACTGCTGTCAAACTGCAAGGGGTATCTGTTGGGTTCATCTGTCCAGACTAAAGCTTTTACTTCCAGAAACCCCACGGGTCACGACAGAAGAACAGTGCACCTGTGAGCTAGCGGAAGATCTGAGATGCCTATTCCAAAGACAGGTCCCATCAGCAGGTAAGTACAATGATGTAGTGGGTTGGCTCCTATCTCAAGCCTTAACGGGACTTGGGACCTCTCGTTTCCTTGGCTCATGTGGTCTTGACAATCGTCTGGCCCTTGAGTACCTTCTGGCAGAGCAAGGCAGAGTTTGTGCAGTAACTAATACTTCCCGCTGCGCTTGGATCCGTGCAACAGGACAGGTAAAAGTTGATGTTAAGGAAATATAAGCTCAGGCAGAGTGGCTTCATAATTGTGGCGGGGTGATATCGCCTTCCTTGTCTGGTGGTCAACAGTCAAGGAAGCCCAAAGTTAACCTGGTTCCTTCCCTTTCTAGGCGCTTTAATAGCAATGGTTGTTCTTCTCCTTTTTAGCCTTTGTTTTGTTTAACCTTTTGGTTAAGTTTGTGTCTTTTAGGCTCCAACAGTTTGAAGTAAGGCTCATGATGGCTCAAGAAATTCAGCCCATTCCAGCGGAAAGTGGCCCAGGTCCCTACAGGTCCTTGGAACAGTCAGGTCCTTCTCCTCTAGGGGAGGCTGGGGTCTTTCAGAAGAAGAGACCTTCAGCCTCTTACCCCTTAATAAATGTGTCGAGTCTCTCGGGGGAAGGAGACAGGCTGGGACCTGGGAGCCTGTGCTGCAGGGCTGCAATGCTTGCACCTGGACACACCTCTCCTCAAGCAACAAATCTTCCCCTGAAAGAAACCCCAAAACTACGAGTGGCCCCTACCTACCAGGCAACCGAGAAAAAAACGCACATTGAAGCAGGTAGGAGAGGCTGAGACAATCTCATCTAAACCCGGTGCAGCAGCCTGCAGTCAACAGGGAACTGACAACTGAGCTTATCCCCGAGGAGCAAAGGGGTTGAACCCCACATCTGGCACCCCAACTTTTAAGACCTGCACCTGAGAGACGAGCCCCCGAAACTTCCGGGTTTCAAAGCCACCAGGGCTTGCCTCCCTGAGACCCACAGGCTATGAGTGAACTGAGAACAGTTTTTAAAGGGCTCACACAGACTCACCTGGCTACCCAGCACCAAGGCCCAGTGCAGAGGCAGCGACTGAAAAGCACCCGATTCGCTTATCTGAAAGCTTTGGCCTGAGGGGCAGGCTTCTCATTGAACACACAACTAAAGGCCAACTGAAATACTCGACGAAGACTATGGCCTCTTTTTGAAGTACGGTTTTCTCAGGGTATATGCCCAGTAGTGGAATTGCTGGAAGTCATGTACCAAAATGTTCATTGCAGCTCTATTTACAATAGCCCAGAGATGGAAACAACCTAAGTGCCCATCATTGGATGAATGGATAAAGATGATGTGGCACATATATACAATGGAATATTACTCAGCCATAAAAAGAAACGAAACTGAGCTATTTGTAATGAGGTGGATGGACCTAGAGTCTGTCATACAGAGTGAAGTAAGTCAGAAAGAGAAAGACAAATACCCTATGCTAACACATATATATGGAATTTAAGAAAAAAAATCATGAAGAACCTAGGGGTAAGACAGGAATAAAGACACAGACCTACTAGAGAACGGACTTGAGGATATGGGGAGGGGAAAGGGTGAGCTGTGACAGGGCGAGAGAGAGGCACGGACATATACACACTACCAAACATAAGGTAGATAGCTAGTGGGAAGCAGCCGCATAGCACAGGGATATCGGCTCGGTGCTCTGTGACCGCCTGGAGGGGTGGGATAGGGAGGGTGGGAGGGAGGGAGACGCAAGAGGGAGGAGATATGGGAACATATGTATATGTATAACTGATTCACTTTGTTATAAAGCAGAAACTAACACACCATTGTAAAGCAATTATACCCCAATAAAGATGTTATAAAAAAGACTCTGGCCTTCGGGAGCCACTGTCATGCTTTCCCTCTGCTCCACCCTAGGCTGTGGCGCCTCCAAGAAAGGGGCTTGTGTACACGTCTGACGCCTTAGCTTTTGTGTCTGTCACCCAGAGAACACATCCCTTGATACCGTGGCTCTGGTGGCCAGCGGGGCTTGTGTTCATGGGTTCATCAGCATGGCAGCAAACAAAGAAATAGTTCTTAACTGGCTGTTACCACAGGGTTCAAGGCAGAGGGAGCAGACAGAAATGCCCATCTCCCCGTCTTCTCCTAAAAGAGATATTTGCAACCTGTAAAAGCTTCTACATGAGGGCTTGGCTTCCAATCAGCCTGAATCTAGGTGCTGACTGAAATCCTCCCCTGACAGGTCTTGGCACACCCTCCACTACTGCAAGCCACTAAGAATAAAGGAGGCTTCTTGGACAATCAATCACAAAGGTTTGAGAGATATCCAAGAGCTAGGGCAGAGTTGAACGATAAGGTTCATCTCCTACACAAAGCCACTCCTTCAAGACTGGGAGAGGTAGTTGTTTCATCTCACGCATATAAGCCATAGACTGTCAAGGAAAAATGAAGAAACAGAGGAATATTTCCAAAGGAAAGAATAAGATCAAACCTCAGAAAAAGACCTTAATGAAATGGAGATGAGTAATTTACCTGATAAAGCGCTCAAAAGAATGGTGATAAAGATGCTCACAGAGCTCAGGAGGAAAATGCATGCATAAAATGAGAATTTCAACAGAGATCAAAAATATAAGAAAGTACCAAATAGAAGTGACAGAGCTGAAGAATAACTGAACTGGAAAATACAGTAGAGGTGTTCAACAGCAGACCGGATGAAACAGAAAAAAAGGATCACTGAACTCAAAGACAGGGCAGTGGAACTCATCCAATCAGAACAGCAAAAAGAAAAGAGAATGAAGAAGGGTGAAGACAGCCTAACGAGACAACATCAAGCAAAAGGGGTCCCTAAAGAGGACGAGAGAAAGGGGCAGAAAACTTAATTGAAGAAATAATGGCTGAAAACTTCTCTAACCTAGATCCAGATCCAGGAAACCCAGAGAGCATTAAATAAGATGAACCCAAAGAGACCCACACCAAGATACATTGTAATTCAAGTATCAACAGTTAAAGACAAGGAGAGAATCTTAAAAGCAACAAGTGAAAAATAACTTATGTACAAGGGGAACCTACGAGACTATCAGCAGGTTTTTCAGCAGAAACTTTGCAGGTCAGAGGGAGTGGCGTGATATACAGATATAAAGAGCTGAAAGAAAAAAAAAACTGCCAACTGAGAATACTCTACCCTGGAAAACTGTCCTTCAGAACTGAAGGCGAGAGAAAGAATTTTCTAGACAAGCAAAAGCAAAAGAATTTCATCACCACTAGACCAGCCTTACAAGAAATGTTAAAGGGAGTTATTCAAGCTGAATAGAGAAGGTGCTAATTCGTAACAAGAAAACATTACAAAGTAGGCATCTCACTGGTAAAGGTAAATATACAGTAAAATTCAGAATAATCTAATGTCATAAAGGCAGTGGGTTAATCACTTGTAAAGCCAGTATGAAGGTTAAAAGATAAAAGTAGAAAAATAACTATATAATTTGTTAGTGGATACACAAGATAAAAAGATGTATTTGTGACATCAAAAGCATTGGAAAATAAGTTATTAACTTAAAATGGACTGTTGCAAGTTGTTTTACATAAACCTCATGGTAACTACAAAGCAAAAACCTATAGTAGATAAACAAAATATAAAGATAAAGGACTCTACCACTACAGAAAATCATCAAACAACAAAGAGCAAGAGAAGAGAAAGGAACAGAGGAACTACATAACAACCAGAAAGAAATTAACAAAATGGTAATAAGTACATACCTATAAATAATTACATTAAATGTAAATGGACTATCTCCAATCAAAAGACAGAGTGGCAGGACTTCTCTGGTGGCACAGTGATTAAGAATCTGCCTGCCAATGCAGGGGACATGGGTTCGAGCCCTGGTCCAGGAAGATCCCACACGCCGCGGAGCCACTAAGACCATGTGCCGCAACTACTGAAGCTTGCGTGCCACAACTAGTGAAGCCCGCACGCCTAGAGCCCGTGCTCCACAACAAGAGAAGCCACCGCAATGAGAAGCCCATGCACCACAACGAAGAGTAGCCCCCGCTCGCTGCAGCTAGAAAAAGCCCGCGTGCAACAACGAAAACCCAACGCAGCCAAAAATAAATAAATAAGTAAATAAATAAAGACAGAGTGGCTGAATGGATATAAAATATGACCCATCTATATGCTGCCTAAAAGAGACTCACTTCAGCTCTAAGGACACACAGAGACTGAAAGTAAAGGAATGGAAAACGATATTCCATGCAGGTGGAAACCAAAAGCAAGCTGGGGTAGCTGTACTTATACTATAAGACAAACTATAATAAGAAACAAAGGTCATTAATATAATGATAAAGGGATCAATTCATCAAGAGGATATAACATTTGTAAATACTTATGCACTCAACATAGGAGCATCTAGATATATAAAGCAAATATTAACAGACCTAAAGGGAGAAATAGACAGCAATACAATAATAGTAGGGGACTTCAGTATCCCCCATCAATAATAAATAGATCATACAGACAGAAAAATAAGGAAACACTGGACTTCAACTACATGTTAGACCAGATAGACTTAACATTTACAGAACATTCAATCTAAAAGCAACAGAACACAGATTCTTCTCATACGTACAGGAAACATTCTCCAGGATAGATCATATGTTCGGTTCCAAAACAAGTCTTAATAAATTAGAACACTGAGATCTTATCAAGCAGCTTTTCTGACCACAATGGTATAAAAGTAGAAATCAATTATAGAATAAAACTGGAAGATTCAAAAATATGTGGAGATTAAACATGCTCCTGAACAACAAATGGTCAAAAGAGAAAATCAAGAAATAAAACATACCATAACTTGCGGGATGCAATAACATCAGTTGTAAGAGGGAAGTTCATAGTGATAAATGCCTACATGATAAAACAACAAAGATCTCAGATAAACAACCTAACTTTACACCTCAAGGACCTAGAAAAAGAAAAAATAAAGCCCAAATTTAGTAGAAGGACTAAAAGCTGGTTTTCTGAAAAAATAGTAATCTTCAGCTAGATTCAGTGAAGAAAAGAGCCGTAAATAAAATCAGAAATGAAAGGAGGTATTACACCTATTACAGCAGATCATAAGAGACTATGAACAATTATACACCACCAAACTGGACAATTTGAAGAAATGGATAAATTCCTAGAAACATACAACCTACCCACACTAAATCATAAAATAAATAGGAAATCTGAACAGACCAAGTACTAGTAAAGAGATTGAATCAGTAATCAAAAACTTCCCAAGAAACAGAAGTCCAGGACCATATGGCTTCAGTGGTCTTTCTTTCTTCATTTAAAGAAAAATTAATAGCAATCCTTCTCAAACTCTTCCAAAAAATAGAAGAGAGAACACTTCCAATCTCATTTTACAAGGCCAGTATTACCTTTAATACCAAAACCAGACAAGGACACCACAGAAATCAGAAGCCAGTATCCCTGATGAATACAGATGCAAAGATCCTCAACAAAACATTAACCAGCTCTTTTCAACAATATATTAATAGAACCATATACCATAATCAAGTCGCATTTATTCCAGGGGTGCAAAGATGGTTCAACATCTGCAAATCTGTTAATGTGCTACACCACATTAATAAAATGAAGGATAAAAATACTATCGATAAATGCAGAAAAAGCATTTGACAAAATTCAACATCCATTTATGATAGAAACTTTGGTGGGGGATTAGGCCTCGAGGGCAGAGCTCTCATGAATGGGATTAACGTCCTTATAAAGGAGGCCTGAGAGCTCCCTTGCCCCCTCTGCCACGTGAAGATACAAGAAGTCTGTGACCTGCAAGAGGGCCCTCACCTGTCCATGCCGGCTCCCTGACCTTGGACTTCCAGCCTCTAGAACCTTGAGAAAAAAATTTCTGTTGTTTATAAGTCCCCCAGTAGGTGGAATTCTGTTATGGCAGCCCAAACAGACTAAGACCCCCTGGTACATAGTAAATGTCCACTAAATGTTGGTCATTATTATGGTATAGAGTTCAATCTCTTAAAACCCTTAAGACCTTTGTGACTGGACCCAGCCTGCATCTCCGGTCTTACTTATCATCCTTCTGTTCACACACTTTATGCCCAAAGCAGCCTGGCTCTAGTTGTTCCCCAGTATGTCTGTTCTTTCCCATCTCGGCCTCTGCGTGCTCTTCCTTCCTCCGGGAGGGCTGGTCGACCCCAGCTCTGTCTCGCAGTCCTAGAACCATTCTGCAGGTCCACCCCCACGACACTTTCCATAGGTGTCTCTCCAATTACACACAACGTTTCCTACTCCCCCATCTCCACAGCACGCAGAGCTATTCATACAGCACACACCAAGCACCACACAGCCCCGGGGGTACGTGCACTACCCTCGTCACATCGCGAACTGCCGAAGGCCTATTTCACCATGGTCTTTGTAGCCTTGTTGCCCTGGCCATTTTAGGCATACACTGAAACATCTGAATCAAGTTATGTGTTCCAAAAATATCTGTCATTTAACAAAGAGCTTTTGCCACTGTTAAGGGGGTTGGGGGGAGGGAACATGTGCCACACCGCACTCTTCTGGCCAAAATGAGCCCCTCGAAGAGAAGGTGCTACAGGAGACTCTAGAGAACTCATTATTTATATAGTATATGACCAGATATCATCTATATAACTTTCTGACAGTTTAATATGGCCACGTACTAGGCTCAGCACTTTATATCCACTCTAAGTCACGATCATTCTCTAAGTTATGACAGATCCTTGAACCAAGAGCAAGATAAAAGAATCCAAGCAAAGTCTATTAAAAGAAGAGGACTGGGTTTTGCGGGGGGACTGACATGTACACACTGCTGTATTTCAAATAGATAACTGGGGCTTCCCTGGTGGCGCAGTGGTTGAGAGTCCGCCTGCCGATGCAGGGGACATGGGTTCGTGCCCTGGTCCGGGAAGATCCCACATGCCGCAGAGCAGCTGGGCCCGTGAACCATGGCCGCTGAGCCTGCGCATCCTGAGCCTGTGCTCCGCAACGGGAGAGGCCACAACAGTGAGAGGCCCGCGTACCGCAAAAAAAAAAAAAAAAAAAATAACCAACAAGGTATTGCACAGGGAGCTCTGTTTGATATTATGTGACAACCTAAATGGGAAAAGAATTTGAAAAAGAATAGATACATGTATATGTATAACTGAATCACTTTGCTGTACACCTGAAACTAACCCAACATTGTTAATCAACTATACTCCAATATAAAATGGAAAGTTAAAAAAGAGGACTGGGTTTTAATATGGCTGGCTGTTCATTTTGAAAGGACAGAATCCAATAGTGGGTTGGAACATAACATCAAAGAGAAGGCTGAGTTACATTTTATGACGTTCTTCACACGCTGCATTTTAAAATAATAAATGAGAGCAAACATGGTGGGATGCGACAAGCTCTGTGCTCTTGGTGGAACGTTAGTGCACATCTAAGACATCAACACTCTTCATAGGCATCCCTCAGACCCAGGGCCCAGCTGTTCCCTACTCTAGGGAGCTAGAGCAAGAGGAAGACCACCTTGACAATGGCCTGAAGAAACCAAGATGAAGCAAAGGGACAGCCGGAAAGTGTGTCTGTGGGGGTTGGGGTGGGGGGGGTAGTTATTAAAATGGGATGAATGGGATGACTGGAGTTCCTTGGTGAATATGTCACTCTCAATCCCTTAGCGTCTCTTTGACATGGGTAGGGTTTGAGCTGGAGCAGAAAGACATAGAAGGACTCTTGTCCAATGTCACCAATAGCAAAGCTGTGACCCAGGACCCCTTACCAAGTAGAAGGTCTTTATCTTTGTGGAAAGTGGGCTCTGCCTGCAAATAGGAAGGGCTTCGGCCCTAGGAATAAGAGGCTAACCCCATAAAATGATGAAGCCATTGTCACGAGTGTCTCAAGCAGGCCTCCTGAATCCTGGCCTTCCTCTTGAGAAAGCATGAATTTCTACACAAGAGCTGTGCTTTCAAATATATGTTTCTTTAAGAAACTACCCTTTCTCTGAAATGCTTTCCAAATGAAATCAATCTCTTTAGAAACTTTTAAAATATACATATAAAAGGTCAACACACTTGCTCATTTAATTTTGTGTGCTTTATAAGAGGCTGAGAAGAGGAGGGGGAAAGGCCAGACCAAGAGGAAACACGTATTGCCACGTGCTCTTTGAAGAAGAACCAAAGAAAAGCAAATGATCATTTGGGGCAACCGCCAAGCAACTGATTGCTAATGGGCAGCCCCATCCTCAGGACCACATCACACCAGCCCTGACTGGCTACAGAGGAGAAAGCCCTTGCCTGTCAGATGTCTAAGCCCCCAGCATCCACCTGTGGCTGAGTCGCTTTTCTCTAGAAAGCTCCAGTGCTTCAGGGTGGATGGGAAGGCTGTCATAGGGGAGCCTGCCCTTTTATTCTCAGACAAAAGGTAGGCTGGGATACCCATTCTTTACCGTCTTTTTAAACTATAAAAAGCAACATGTTTTATTGTACAAAAACTTTTTCAAATTGAGACCAAAAAAAGATCATCTGTAATTCTGTTGCACTGAGATAGCCACTGCTGACATTTTAATACATCTCTTCCTAGGACTGTTTCTGTTGGTATACATAAATATTTAAACGAAGTTGGACTCATGCCATTATTAGACTTTCTGATGTGATTTTTTCCCTTTGCTATTTTATCATGATTATTTTCTGGACACTTGTACACTTCCATGGAGCATTTCAATGGAAGCTGGGGGAGGGGGAGTCAGGTGGTTCTGCCCAGCTGCCGTTGAACTGAAAAACTCATCCCTAGTTGTTAATCTTCCTCCATCCTTATAACCACACGCCAACAGGGAAGGATGCCAAGATGGGCGTTTTTGCATCTGTGGGGCTGACTGATCTTAGGGTGGCCTTTGGGGTGGTCACCAGCCTCCAATGACAGGACAAACCCATGAGAGTTTCTCACCTGTGCTCTACCTAAAACCTTCCCATGTGTTCTCTGCTGTCCCCAGGACTCTCAGGTGCTGTGGGAAAGTTTCGCAATCAAGATCTTGAAGGGTTAAGGAAATGAAGCCATGTTACCATATAGAATCCATATACAATACAGAATCACCTCTAAATGATTAGAGAAATCATTTCTAAATGGTTTCCACCTCCATATGTTCGTTCATTCCAGCAAGAAGCATTTATTATACCATGCCTGGCACTGTACGGTGTAGAAAGTTCTCCCTGAGTTATTCCTCAATATACCACTAAGCTCTGTATCTACTTAACAAAAAGTGCATTAAAAATTACTATTTCATGGCAGCAGACATACCAAAGGCTCCCTGAGAGGATTCTTGCCTTCACAGCTGCTTTCAATTTAAATAACCCTATACAGACAAAACAAAATGTACTTTCTGAAATGTTAAAAATGAGACAAGTCCCAAAGTGGTAACACTGACCAACAGCTTGCCTTTTTAACACTTTGCTCCTGTTCTTGAGATTCAAAACAGAGAAAGGAAAAAAAAGGAGAGAATTAAAATCTAGCACAGAGGCCAGCACAAACTGTGGCTTGTGGACCCGATCTGGCCCACCACCTGTTTTTGCTAATAAAGTTTTATTGGAACACTGACACGTTCCTTTGTTTACATATGGTCTGTGGCTCCTTTCCCACTACAATGGCAGAGTAGTTGCAACATAGACTGTGTGGTCCAAAAAGTCTAAAATGTTTAGTACCTGGCCCCTTGTAGGAGAAAATTCTGGAACCCTCATCTTGAGAGAAGCTCAAGGCAAATGGAGATGCAAAGGCCACAGCTGACAACTGGATGAGTTTGGAGGGAAAACAGCCAATAAAGCATGGAAGAGGGCAAAGGATGAAAAAAGCATCGGGTCCCAGAGTTTGCCAAGACCCTCACTGCCCACCCTTCACCCTTTTCACACCACTTTCGAACACTGATGTGCAATCACTGCTTCGGGCTGCCAGGTCGCAGCTCAAGTTCTCAGTGATTCTTGTCAAGGAGCCTTTGACTCTCAACAGACTGCTGCCAATTTCAAACCTCCAGATGGAAGTTCACAAAAGAGCTCTTTCCAAAATGGTTATCCCACTGTTTCTGAAGTGCTTCCCCAGCGACACTGGAAATATACGCTTTCTGGAACCTACCCATGTGCACTGCCCAGGGGCAGCCAATCTCAGAGTGAGAGGCACTCTAAAGTGGGTCGCTGGTCACAAAATTTGTCAGTTCTGAAAAGCTTACACTGCATGGTGCCTTCTGACCCAGTCAAGGCCAGAGGCTAAGACTCCTTCATTCTCCGTGTGATGCAGGAACTCCTGGAGGGTTGATGGTGAGCCCCGAGGCCTCAACCCAAGTTCTTGCCAGTTCTCTCTCACCCTGTCTCTTCGTTCCACCATTGTTTTAAACCTCTTAGAGACAGAGGAATGAGGAGGCGAGCAGCAGAGTCAAGTCAAAGCAGAATGGTTTCCTAAATGATTCGACAGCAACAGTTTGGATGACACTCAGCACTACCGAGAAAACTCCCAAGCCACAGAAGTGACAACAGCGTGCTGCTTCTGCGGACTCTCTGGAGAAACAACCTGAGGTTCCTATGACTGTATTTGACTTGGCATCTGGTCCTTCCTGTGCTCCACCCAAAGTCAAAAGAGTTGTCTCCCTGTGCCAGGAACCCAGAAGAAGCGAGAGCAGATGCCCCAGACAGGCTGTGGCTGAAGGCGAGGGGTGTGGAGGATGGGCAAGTGGAGGTGGGAGCAGGCAGGCAGGGGGTCAGGGGACAGAGCTGGGGCAGCAGCACCCTTCCCACTGGGCAGTAATGGCTCAAGGGCTCCCCCAACCCTCCCTTTCTGCTCCCTTCCCCCCACTCTCCCCAGACAAGCCAAGGCTGTCTGGCCTCCTGGGTAGGAGCCTGGGCTTCAGAACCAGGCAAAACTGGGATTGCCTCCTGGCTGCTCCTTCACGTATGGCAGGACCTCCTCACCTGCATCAATGAAGCTGCCTTAGTTCACTCTCCCTTTTTTTTTTTTTTTTTTTTTTTTTTTTGCGGTACGCGGGCCTCTCACTGCTGTGGCCTCTCCCGTTGCGGAGCACAGGCTCCAGACGCGCAGTCTCAGCGGCCATAGCTCACAGGCCCAGCTGCTCCGCGGCATTTGGGATCTTCCCGGCCTGGGGCACGAACCCGCGTCCCCTGCATTGGCCGGTGGACTCTCAACCACTGCGCCACCAGGGAAGCCCTCACTCTCCTCATTTACACAACGGGGGTAATAATGCCTCCACCATCCACTTGCTTTGAAGATTAAAATCAGATAACAGATGTAAAAGCATCTGACATAGCGCCTGACATACAGTAAACATACAGTAAATGAATCCTTATGACTGTTCCTCACCTGAACTTGAGCTTTCCTGATTGAACTACTCCTTCATAACCACACTGGGCTCCCTCAAATATCTATGCCTTTGCATGTGTAGTTCCTTCTGCTTAGAAAGTCTCCACCAACTACCCCCCACATCCTTATCCAACTGACAAAATTCTACTTATTCTCCAAGCCTGGGTTCAAGGGTCACCTCCCCTGTGAAGCCTTCCCTGATTCCTCCAGAAAGAGCCATGTAATCTTTCCCCAATTCTAGTGTCAAGTTTATCACACTGTGAGTCTGACTCTCTCCTGGACAGTCAAAGCCCCTCAAATGCAAGGGTTCCATCTTTTCATCTTTGTATCCAGTACCTGGCATGGAATAAAGCACTTAATGAAGGGAGGGATGCAGGTTGAGATAAAAACAAGTTCAGTGACTTAAAAATGAGCAACAGGGCTTCCCTGGTGGTGCAGCGGTTGAGAGTCCGCCTGCCAATGCAGGGGACACGGGTTCGTGCCCCGGTCCGGGAGGATCCCACATGCCGCGGAGCGGCTGGGCCTGTGAGCCATGGCCGCTGAGCCTGCGCGTCCGGAGCCTGTGCTCCGCAACGGGAGAGGCCACAGCAGTGAGAGGCCCGCGTACCGCAAAAAAAAAAAAAAAAAAAAAAGCAACAAACGGAGAAGCAGGAGCCACCTTTGGAAAGTAGGTGCAGGGTTCATTGTGATCCTTGTGAAGTCCTATCCCAAGTCTGTGCTGACTCCCTGTTCTGGTAAGATCAGGAACTGGCTTTAATGATCCCTGAAGTTAATGCATTTTCTTTCCTGATTCTCTCCCAGGTCCCGGTGACTAGGTTATTTTGTGTATCCTACACCAAATCCGTAAGAGCTGCAGGACATAATGGAGGTGAAAAAAGACTGAATTTTCCCGGGGAGATGCTGGGTTACAGGAAGCCCAGGTAAACTCAGGACACAGATCACGTTTCAGAAAGACTCCAGAGATGGCAGCAGAAGAGGACAGGGTCTTCAAAGGCCAGGGCTTAACTCTTGAATCGACCATGATTAAAATCAGGAGAGACTGCGCCGCCTTGGGTCCATTCTGCGCCATCACAGAAAGGGAAGTTTACCGATCACGTTCGGTTACAGAGAGAGAAAGGTAAATCTTCAGATCAATGCACCGGAAAGCACTGCCAAGGTGAGGTCTACATAATGCTCATCTCACGATGCTCGCACGGGGACAAAAGGGGGTTTTTTGGTCAAAGAAAGTTCAAAAATCCTGCATATTATGTCTCCCTCTTTGATACGATACACATTAACCTATCACCCATACACGTTGGTCCTGCATTAAACCAACCTCCGTAAATGTTTTACACCCATTCTCATGTGACTGTGGCAGATCCCCCCAACAGGCAACAAGAACGGATTTCACGTGTTGGGGGGATGTCCATCTTCTTAGGCCTGGAGGCAGCCAGTCCACTCAGCTACGAGCAGCCTGCTACACGGTCCTCAGGGCTTTTTTTAATCAATGTCCATTACAAAAATCCTTTCCTGTTATGGTTGGAAAAGGCATCATTGGGTCTAGGAGTTCAGTAACTTTTAAAATAAATTTTGAAGATAATTAATGATATTTTAATTACCACTCATACATAAATGAATAAATGTCCTCATTGCATCCCACTACACACACTCTCTCTCTATATATATATCTATATAGAGATATAGACATATATCTCTATAAAGAAAGAATATTAATCACTCAATTGTATGCACGTGGACCTTGCTGATGGGAACTGAACTTGTTCCATTCTGTGACACTTGGATCTAGGTTCTAAGCGTCTCGCGGGGGAAATCTGTATCTCCCCAGGGAGTTTTGCAAACATCATTTTCCACTGTCCATGATGGGAGGATGACTGGGAAGCACTAGGTCATGGAAGACTGATTCCAACCCCCAAGGCTTTTCTAGACCTACCAAAGGAGGTAAAACTGAAACCACAGATCCTTGCGTGAGAAGGCTGCTAGCGGCTCTTATTCAGTTCCGAGCACTTTCCACGGTGCAAGGGAGAAAAGACTCCCCGGTAAGGTCGAAAGGAGGGTGTGATTTTTTTAGGTTCCCAGAAATTCATTCCACACAGTGGGCATCACAGTAGAAGGATGGGCACCTCCATCTAGTCCCAGTCCTGCCACTGATGAGTTGGTGACTTTGGCAAGTCATGGTCCTCCCTGAACCTCAGTTATAGCCTCAAAGACATCTTCCGATGCCTCTGAATGTTTGGTCCAAGCCTCCTTGGGCATTTTAGTCCCTAGTTGTCCAGTTCTGGCCAGGGCTGGGATTCTCCCCCATGAAAACAGTGGGAGGAAAACAGACCCACAGTAGACTTGCCAGTGCAGGAGTTCCCTTGGGAGGCATGGGTGCTATTCATGGTCACTGGGATCTCAGGATTTTATTTAAAGAACTGACCACCGGCCTTCTGACGTGCGTGCTCAGCCTTCATGGCATCTCGGGCTATGCGAGAGGAAGAATGAAAGGGCCTGATGGTGTGGGCACCTCCAAACCCAGCAGTCGACAGATGTGCGACTACTGGCGATGGGGGCCAAGTTCATTCCTGCCCCAGCCATGGGTGTGCAGACCACTGCTCAGTGGTCTGCACAGAGCCACCGACTGGCTCCTTAAGCTCCAGGCCTCGGGTCACTGCTGCTGCCCAAGGGAAGAGCAGGCTAAGGTGAAGCTTCTCCCTTGCCCTGTGGACCTCTGAACTCAGTCCAAGGTGACCTAAAGGCAGCTCCTCTGATCTCAAGGCATCCGGGTAAGGCTGCTGAGAGTAGGAAGGCTGAACCACGGATCACGGGGGTCCCACCAGGGAGGGGAAGCCTAGAGCAGAAACTGGCCCAGAGGCAAGCCAGCCTGCTCTGCCCCTGCTCTCTCTCCAAAGGCATCACTGGCCTGACCCATCTGGGTCCGAGGCTCATTTCCCTGGGGCCTTTCACACTCACAGGTTTCAAACATTCAGTATTGTCTCCAGCCCTTCTGAAAAGGGCAGCTAAGGACCAGGCTCTACTTTTCCTCCTGATGTGTGGTGTATTTTCCTGGCATCATCCATACTGGCTGAAAAACCCAAAGGGTTCCTGCCACCAGCCCAGCCCAACTGGGAAATGCGACAAAGATTTATAAGCTGTGAGCATGCTCCTATTTACTTCCCAGAGACTGATGACTGGTCCACGGCCACATCCAGGCTCTGACTCAGTCCAAAGTCTGTTTGCTCGGGAGAGTTCTTCAAACCCAGATACAGGATTTTCTGCTACTGAATCAAGACAGATAGCCCCGGAGCCACCTCTCCTTAGAGGAGAAAGAGCTGGGGGTGGGATTCAGTGAGAGCAACTTCAAACTTAGCTCAGGCTACGCAGCTATTTTTTCTTCTTTCAGAAAGTGGAGATACAGATAATGGTGAGACTGTGCACGGCGGTATTTGGGAAGCTGTCCATCCACTAAATGTTGACCATTATAATCACATACAGCCTCGGTCCATAACCTCATGTCCCAGAATCAGTTCTCAGCTAATATTTTAATAGGTAAAAATATTATTGGAAAATCCTTAAACCACAGATGACAAACAGATACTCAAGCACAGTGATGTGTTTCTGCCAACTTTCAAGGGCGTCCTTCCTGCCTTGGTATCTGGCACAAGTCCCTGCAAACTTGAAAGCTTCAATAACATGGTCAGGGCAAATTTTACATGTGAAAGGCATTAGGTTACAGAATCCTACCCACTGCATGGTTATGGCCAGATTCTATGACAAATGAAAGAGGAATATTAGCTCTGAGAAGAAAATTTAAATATGCCTTAATTACTGTCCCATTATACAAACAACCAGTTATTCCTAGCCACCTCTTTAACAATTTGCTGTTCCACCTTCCTGAAATGCTGTTCCATGACTCTGCACATCAGGCTCATTGTCGTCCTTCTGGTTCCTGTGTCACCACCTCAGATGTCTTTCCTTACCACCTTGTAAGTAGCCTCCCCTAATGACTACCTCAGCAACCTGCTCATGCCCCTAATAGCATGATCAGTTGACTAAATAATGATTAATTATCTCTTTCTTCCATTACACTATAAAACAGGGACTCTGTCTCTCTTTTTTACTGCTATTACCCTAGTGCAGTTATTACCCTAATACAGTGCCCGGCATACAGTAAGTGCTCAGAAGAGTTTTGACTGAAATAACGAATTATAAAGCTATTACACGCTAATTATTTTAAAAATTGGAAACTACTTCAAAACAGAAAAAACAAAGTCACCACTCAAAAATGACTTCTTTTACTGGCATCATTTTTTTTTTTAACCTAGTTATAAACTACACTGTATTTTCAATTTTGAATTTGGCTTTCTCAAGCTTTCATTTCATAAAAACCTTACAATCTGAGAGTTTCACTATTCTGATGGCTGAATCTATTTCATTATAAGATTACTCTTTAATTTATTTAGATATATTCCTTTGGTTGGGCACACAGGCTGTTTCTAAACATTGTACTATTTTAAATATTATTCAAGACAATAACACGCCACATTTTTCTTTATCAGGATTATTTCTTTAGGCCTGACACTTGAACGTGAAATTCTTAGGTTATTAGACTGGAAGTAATGAACATTTCTAAGAATTTTGCTCTGTGTTGCCAAATTGTTTTCTAAGAGTATTACACTGATTTAAGGTTTAATTTTTCGTATTTCTTTCTTTGATTTACCTAGAATCTATTTGGGTATATGGTATGATGTGAGTACATAAATACATTTTTTTCCAAAAAGCAAATCAATTATTCTCCCACATTTTATTAAATACTCCTCCCTTAAGCTGGGGGTGTGGGGGGTGTGTGATGAACTGGGAGACTGGGATTGACATATATACACTAATATGTATAAAATAGATACCTAATAAGAACCTGCTGTATAAAAAATAAAATAAAATCCAAAATAAATAAATAAATACTCCTCCCTTTCCACAGATTATATTACCTCCTTCCGCAGGATTCTAACTTATACTAAGGTCTGATTGGACCTACTTCAACCTGTTTAGCTGTGGGTTAGTACACCAGTGTCATGGGGCTTTTATGGTCTATCATGTGATAGGATATTCCTCTTCTTTTTCAAAAAGTCCTTGGCCAAACTTTTAAAATCCAGATGGATTCTATAAGGATCTTAAAACACGGTATGAACCCACAGAGCTCTATACATAGTTTGAGTGTGTCAAAAACTATAGACTAATATTTATTACCTAACTTTAAAAACTGCTTCAAAGTGTATGCTTTTCTGATCTGTCTCCCTGCCCATTATTTTTTCTTAAATACACCCTTGATTCATCTGTCTTATTCCTACTCAGGGAATAAAGCCATGAAAGTTTTATGTTTTGTTCTGGATTTAACCTATAAAAGTTATATGTTCCCCTCTTCTCATTACCCATCTAGAAAAATACGCACAGATGTTCCTAATGGGAATAAAGAAGGACGGTCACAGCAGAATTATTAATAAGACTGAAAAAGTAGCAACAACTTTCATGCCCGTCAGTAAGGGAAGGGCTAAATAAACTACAGCCTGTCCACCCAATGAAATACTATGCGAAATTAAAGGGATGAAAACGGAAAAAATCTCCGACATGTATTATCAAGCGGTAACCTTCCCCCAGTTGTAGACCCATTCATATAGTATTATACCACTTATGAAAAAAAAAAAGCCCACCAAACTATATTTTAGGGTCCACATGTATGCATGTAAAACCCTGGTCTGAGGTCTGGAAGGATCTTGACTGTTAACAAGGTTGCCTCCGGGGAGGGGCCTGGGACTCAGAGTTGTAAAGGAAGCTGTGCTTTTATCTGTAGCGCATACATTTTTATACAAATACATTTTTATACAAATACCATATGCATGCGTGTTTCACTTGCGCAATTGGAAATGAGTACGTGTTTTTCAAGTCATACTCTTGGAAGGGATGATCAGCTCTTAGGTGCATTTCTCTTGCACATGCCTTGGTGCCATGAGGTTCCTTCCGTAGGTGCTCAGCACGACTTAGCCCCAGGGAGCACCCAGGACCTCAGCCCCCAGGGATCCTCACCCAGCAGGAATCACAAAAGACTCTGCAGTTGCCATTTTAGGTAAAAAAAAAAGCCACTCTCGGGCAAGGGTGGGGGGAGCTTGATGAGGATTAGCCTAGCAGCCGAGTCACGGGTGACACTCCCCAACCACAGTCATAAAGGAGCAGGTGCTAAGCATGGAACTGGCTGGGGACATCACACACGACCCATCGGATCCAGTTCCTGGCTGTGGAAGGGGGCTGTTATTTCCTTGATGCACCAAGATCCCCACACTTGGGACTTTATCACCCCTAGATTCTGGCGTTGGAGAAAGAATAATAACTACCATTTATCAAGGCATCCATGTGCCAGGCACCGTACTACCCGTTTTGGACACATTCTCGTATTAAATTCTGACATTTGACCCACAAGGTAGGTTGAACTATTTGTCCCATTTTAGAGATTAGAAACACGAAGCTCAGACAGCGGAAGCAAGTTGCCTAAAGCCCCATGGTACGTGATGGAACTTGAACTTGGAATCAGACCATCTCTCTTCAAAGGCTGTGTGCCCTTTGCTCTTAAGCTCTGTGACAGAGGTCTTCAAATAAGGAGATTTCATCTGCAAACCAACAGCTCAAGTGGAGGTTTCTAGGGGCCTGGCTCTCCTCCCTGGCCGTTGGCAGTGCACACAAGGCCATTCCCCTCCCACCACCTTCCACCTACTCCCCACTCCTCCGCCCGCGCCCCCCCCGCCCCCCAAAAAACCAGGCGCAAACTAAACATGACAATATTTGCCTGTGACACAGTGGTTTCAGTTACCAAAAGAGAAAACTGGGAACAAGCGTTCCAGCCGCCCGCCTCCTCACCTGCGTCCGTAACCCCACTTGCGAGCAGTCTGGATACTCAATCTAAAATGAATTAAGGAGGCAACTTTAGTGAAGAAGGACATGAGCTCAGCTTTTATTTATTTATTTATTTATTTGGCTGGGTTGGGTCTTCATTTCTGCGCGACAGCTTTCTCTAGTTGCAGCGAGCGGGGGCCATTCTTCATCGCGGTGCACGGGCCTCTCACTGTCGCGGCCTCTCCTGTTGCGGAGCACAGGCTCCAGACGCGCAGGCTCAGTAGTTGTGGCTCACAGGCCTAGTTGCTCCGCGGCATGGGGGATCCTCCCAGACCAGGGCTCGAACCCGTGTCCCCTGCATTGGCAGGTGGATTCTCAACCACTGTCCACCAGGGAAGACCCAAGCTCAGCTTTTAAAAACTCAGTTAATGAACATCAAATTCCACTCTAGTCCCTGAGAAGGTGACCTTTTGACTCATAAACTTTGTACATCCTGTGGCCAGAGCTGGAATCCTGTCCCAAAGGCTGGGCGTGTGCATCTGCTGTGAGGTCTGCCCAGAGGCCCAGGGTGGGCGGCCAGCTCCCCACTCACCCCCTCCCTGAGCTGGAAGCCAGGAAGCCCCACCCACTGATAGACTTGACTGACCGGGGAAAAGCCAGGCCTTATGCTTTTTTTTCTTTTTATTTATCTATCTATCTATCTATTTTATTTTTGGCTGCGTTGGGTCTTTGTTGCTGCGCGCGGGCTTTCCCTAGTTGCGGCGAGCTGGGGCTACTCTTCGTTGCGGTGCGCGGGCTTCTCACTGCGGTGGCTTCTCTTGTTGCAGAGCATGGGCTCCAGGCACGCGGGCTTCAACAGTTGTGGCACGCGGGCTCAGTAGTTGTGGTGTGCTGGCTTAGTTGCTCCGTGGCATGTGGGATCTTCCCGAACCAGGGCTCGACCCCGTGTCTTCTGCATTGGCAGGTGAATTCTTAACCACTGCGCCACCAGGGAAGTCCCTCTTTTCTTCAAATCATTTTTTTTTATTGTGGTAACATACACAGAACACCATTAATGCACCATTAATGCATCCATGTTTACATGCACGGTTCCGTGGCATCACGTGCATTCCCACGGCTGTGCAGTCCCCCCTGCCATCCGTCTCCAGGCCTCACCTCTGGGCTCCCTAAGCGTTTCCACCCCACCCTACCTTCCCCTGTCATCGGCTCCGCTTCGGCCCTTACACCCTGTCCTCCACTTCTCCAGATGGTCCTTTGCTTTCTGCAGCAGGGCCATTCTGGGGAATGAAGCCCGCACCGCAAGCAGCCCACACGGCACAGGCTCCCGAGCGGCCCCGCTCTGATGGCCTCCGGGGCCTCCTTCCAGACCCGGGCTGGACCTCACTGCCCAGACGGCTCAGGACCTGCCCCCTGAGCGGACCCCCGAGCCTCCCCCTTGGACAGCCCTGCATCCACCCGCTCCTCCCTCCAGGCTTCTCCGTGTCAGGAGATGCTTTGGAACCCTGGCACCTCCTTGGGCAGCTAGGTGACCCTGGGCAGGTGGCCGAACCTCAAGGAGACAAAACACCCCTCTACAAAATGGAGCCCCTGTATCTAACTGCTACAATGGATGTGAAGACTAAAAAAGAGTCTTGTCAAGGGCCCAGGATGTGGAAAGCTCTGTTAGATGCTGACAGGCTCCTTCTATAAGATGATACTGACTCCTACTGATTCCTACTTCAGCTCCCTCTGTCTCTCCATCACCCTCCTCCTCAGTTCTCACTTCCCTCTTCCCACAACACCCCTGTCCGCCCACTCCTCACTCTCTGCCTTTGGTGGGAACCCAGAAGGTTGCTGTTATCCCAGCATGTGGTAGGCTCCCTGCTGTCTGAATCCCAAGGAGCTTCTGTTTCTAACCTCTTCCCTCGGCTGAGTCTGGCAGAAAGCATGCCCACTTAGATGTCACATCTCATAGGAGGGAATGTACAGAAAGAGACAATTCCCCAAATGCCAATTTACAGCCTGGAAAGGGAGCCCAGAGCCTTCTGGGCTCGGAAAACATACCCTTGCTCTGATGCTTGCCAAATGTTCGATATACAAACATAGGACATCCTTTCCTTCCCTTCTACTCTGTGAGCGAGATAAAGACAATCCCTTGATAGATTTGAAGAATAAATTACTTATTTCTAAAAGTCACTGGGGGGAAGGAGACCATCTGGATGCTCTGAGAGCCTTAAACACGGGAAAGAAACCAAGTAGACAAAACCAGATTGGAATGGGCTTCTACAGACATCCCCTGGGCCTGTCTGTAACTTTAATCTCCTAGAAGAGAAAGTAATATGATTGTTCCCCTGCAACCCCCTGCTTGGGAAATACATGCCAGGGCACTTGTATTACATCACTTCTCTGCTCAGAAACCTTCAAAGGCAACCAGAGCCCATCAGGAGGTGGTTCTCACTTGGCTTCCCTATTTGACATCATAACTCTTTTCACAAGCACTAAATTACAAGCACCCTTTACTAGTCTTGCTGTTTCCCAAACATACCCCAACCGTCACTTGTAGAGTCTTTATTACCGATGCGTTCTCCACCTGGCATGTCTCCCCACCCCCACCCACTTAAAAGGCACCCTCTCCAAGGCCAGCCTCTGATGCCACCTTCACAAAGCCTTTCCTGGGTCCCTCGGCTGCATGTAATCCACCCCCTTTGGCCTCCCATGGTGCCTGGAACCTCCCTTTTTGCATTTATCTTGCGGAGGCAAGAATTAAAACCCATTATGTGACATCTTATCATAAGGTACATAGATAGGTTCACCCCAGGGATACATCACGGTCATGTACACACTTGTCTTTACCTCTGTGCTTGATGAATCTTGGGAGGCAACACCTGTGTCTGCCTCCTGGTCTCCATCACTCAGCACCCCTGCTCCATGCCTGGAACTTTCCGGGTACTCAGTAAACATTAGTCTATTAAGCTTTACAAGTTGATAACACTTCTCTAAGCATACAGCCTGTGGACACAACCTCCACTGCCATGTGGATCTTGGAACTGTTTATAAGGAGCCTGAACTCAGCAGTGCACATATCCCCATGGAACAGCTGTACTTTGCAGCGAAACCAAGGGAAAGTGGAATTCCCTCCCTTTGATAGGTTGATGACACACTAGGTCTGGTCTGAGATTCATCTATGAGCTCAGTTCTGCACCTTGAAGGAGACTGGTTTCAGATGCGACAGAATTATCATCCCCTCAATTTCCATACCAGCATCTGGTATGATGAGCCTAGGCTATGCAAATTTCCAGGTGAAGCTCTGAGTTTTTAGAGCCCTTCCCAATCTCCCGGAAAGCTGTGAAGCAAAGAGCTTAACATTCCCTATTTCCCTATTCTTGAAACCACCTTCCCACACAGTGTGGCTTAAGACACAAAAATCATTGCATTAGGCTGCAGACTTGCGAGCACAAACGAGCTCGTTAGGTTCTCCTGACCTGTTTCAGGAAATCCTACACTTGCGGGTTGAAGTAGAAATCCTAGAATGCCTTCTGAACTGAAAATTCATTGCCGAAAGGGAACTTATAACTGTGTTGCCATGGCAGCCAACCTGTCACATTTCACTCAGCCTAAGAATATCTAAACCCGGATGGTTCTGAGAACAGGCTAAGTGGAACGGCCAGAGGCGATCTCCACAGGGACCTGGGGTAAGAGCCATTTTCCTGGTCTTAACCCACTGTGCCTCTCTGTGGATCTCTAAATGCCCCGACTTCCTCTGAGTGTCACTGTGGGGATCCAGGCTATAGCTCCTGCTTCTCCATCACGTTCTGTATGTACACATGTGTGAATGTGAGACTCCCCAGAAAACACGGTCAATGTGGGTCTCCGGAGTGTGAGGCACCATGGAGAACAGTGCGAGAGAACAGACAAAGAGAAGCTAGAGATTTTCAAGGGAGACTGGCAGTTCCCCAAGGTGGAAACCGGATGTGACGTGGCGAGCAGCCCCCGGGGATCACTGAGCCCAGGTGGAGGGGATGCAGTAAGCCTGAAGTTCTAGAAGCTTCTGTGTGCTGTTCGGGGAAGGCAGATTTGGGAGGCAGAGATGGTCCGAATGAAACACAGGGTCCCAGGAGAGCCCAACTGGGGAGCAACAGACCTCGGTCAGACCAGTGGGTCTCCATCAGGAAGCAGGTAGGTGGGAAGGGGATTCCAGAGAGGAGGATAGGCAGCAAGGCCTGAAGGGATGCCTCGAGGTGCTGAGAAATCCCGCCAGTGGGAGTGCTGTTGAGGTCACCAAACTAGGGTGTCCTCTTTGCCTCACTGGCTCACATTCAATAGGTTACTACTGATCCTAGTCAAAACGTCATCCAGTCACCTTTCCCCTCCTTAAAATCCCTGGTGGCCCACTATTAATCAAGAATAATTTCAAAGTTCAGAGCCGCTGAATCACGTTTCGAGGTCCTGCAGGCAACCTCTCACCCAGTGAAGGCAAACACTTCTGACAAGTGGCCACTGGGGAAAGGCACTCTGACCACACCTGGCATCCAGCTCACTTTTTTTTTTCTAGCACAACTACCTATCCCAAAGGGAAACATGCTTACATACCTTATAGCAAAATATAACATAAATGGTTTCAATCCTTGCTCTGGAGTCACGCAGAATAAAACCATTTCCTCTTCTCCAAGGTAGCATGCCAAAGGTTTGTACTATACAGAATCATGCCTTCTTTAAGTCCTCTCCATCCCAGGGTAAATATCGCCAGCTCCCTGGACCATTTCTCACGTTACATTTTTCAAGACTCCCTCATGGTCTAAACTCTACATCTCAAGAAACCCTCCAATCGATCCATCCATCCACCCATCCATCCATTCTACCTAATGTGGTGTCCAGAGCTGAGCACTGTGCTTAAGGGATGGTCTGATCAGGGCTGTTAAAGCCCAAACCTTATGTATGAGGCAAGAAGGAGCAGGGAGGGGTAGAGTTGGAACTCCCATACAGCCAGCTCACTAAGGTGGGATAGGCCTGCGGAGGCCTTACCGGGCTGTAGAGGGAGACTCTGCAGATGCAGTGGGGTATCTGAGGTGCTGTGCCCAAGAGAGAGGTTGGGCAGGAGTAGAGAAGGACAGCTGGGCACCCAGTGATACATCTGGAGTGCTGGACAGTGTTCCAGTCCTGGGTGGGGTCTATGACACTGGGTAGGGTGGAAACGGGTGGACAGTCAGGAGTAGAAGCCAAAACAACAATCAATACCAATCCTTGCTATGGACTGGGGAACACAGGTGGAGTGTGAAGACAGCTGTAAATTAGTGATAATAGGCTGGTCTCTGCTCCATACACCGGGCTGTGTGCAACAGGTAGTGATCATCAAATTCTGAGCCTAAGAAACGGACATAACCCTAAGATCCACTGGATGGGGTACCAAAGCCATGTACTGAAAGCCATTAAGGTATTTCTCATACATGCCAAGAACTGTGGCTAAATGGAAAAGGATGGCAGGCAACAGTAGCCTTAGCTATGAGGCCCAATGAAAGGACGGCAGGACAGACATGCTGCCCTGGCTCCAGGATGCCTCATTCGTGATGTATTGGAACTGTGATCCAGCAGCACTCTTTTCAAGATTGTGATGTGAATGATCACACAGAGAGGGCCTACCTTCTTTGCTCTGCATTCTGTTTTTCTATTAAGGTGGAAACAAAGATCGAATAACAGGTAAGACACAGAAAATGATAAAGAGCAAGATGGTACACTTAAACTCAACCATTAAATATGGTTGGACTAAACACTAATTAAAAGGACAGAGATGATCTAACTGGATAGAAAAGCAAGACCCACTACATGCTATTCATAAGAAATGGACTTTAAATACACAGACACAGATATATCATGGAAACATGCAGCACAAGAAAGCTGGTGTGGCTACACTGATATCAGGCGAAGGAGACTTCAGCACATGGAGTCTATTACTCGAGATAACAGAGGACACTTCATCAAGGGTCAACTCATCATGAAAACATTATGATTATATATATATTTACCCCTAAGAACAAAAAATGTAGGAAGTAAACTCAGGGAATATTTCTTTAATGCTGTGAGCATTAAAAAGATAAATAAGATATAGCCACTGCCCCCAAATAACTTCCATCTTGTAAATAAACAAGTATTTAAAGATTTTCAGAGTACAGCAGGAATTCTGTCCTCTGACCACCATTCCATCCCTGGAGCAGCAACTGGGAAGTCAATCCCTTTTGTGTAGCAAGTTCTGATGTGGCAAAAGGCTCTTGTTCCACTGAAGACATGTCTAGTCCCCCAACATCCAAAGTGAGGGGACAGAAAGGTCTCTATCACAGGACTGTTGGCAAGACCAGCTTTGCAGACACCTGGTTGACCTCAAGTGGAGATGAATGTGATGATTAATTTTATGTGTCAACTTGACCAGGCTAAGGGATGCCCAGACAGCTGGTAAAACATTTCTGGGTGTGACTTTGCGGGTGTTTCTGGAAGAGATTAGCATTTAGTTCGTAGACTGAGTAAAGACGATCCCCTCCCCAATGTGGGTGGGCATCATCCAATCCCTTGAGGGATAGAACAGTAAGGTGGAGGAAGGGTGAATTCTCACTCTGCTTGAGCTGGAATATCTGTCTTCTCCTGCCCCCAGATATCAGCACTCCTGGTTCTTAGGCCTTCAGACTCAGGGCAAGACTTACACCATTGGACCCCTGGTTCTCTGGCCTTTGGGTTGGGACTGGAACCATACCACTGTCTTTCCTGGACCTCCAGCTTGCAGATGGCAGATGGTATGAGCCAATCCCTCATAAGAAGTCTTTCTGTTTTCCTACATTTATCCTCTTGGTTCTGTTTCTCTGACTGATACAGTGAAGATCCAGGTCATCTGGGGCCATCAGACTAAAAGATGACATCTATTGGAGTGTAATTGGTTTACAATTGGTGTGTTAGTTTCTGCTTTATAACAAAGTGAATCAGCTCTACGTATACATATATCCCCATATCTTCTCCCTCTTGTGTCTCCCTCCCACCCTCCCTGTCTCACCCCTGTAGGTGATCACAAAGCACTGAGCTGATCTCCCTGTGCTATGTTTCATTATGTTTAAAATGAAAGTCCTGATGCCAGTCTGATAGAATTGGGGATTACATCATGCATGAAGACGTATACGGAAGGTCTTTGTAAACTATAAAATGCTATACAAAAGCAAGCTAAGAAGTCAAAGTGGGAGGGGGTACAGTCCTATCCTGCAGGGCACAATAACAGAAATCCTAGAATGAGAAAGAATTTTCTGGGCTTGCTTTAGCCACTGAAATTTCTTTTTGTAGTAAGTAGATGAAAGGTGAAGGGTATTATAAGGTAGTCCGCAAACATAAAATGGGAAAGACGTGACAATTAACAGCTGTGTACTGTTTTAAAGTAAAAGTACTGTTTACGCATCTATATGTTATAATGGGAGATGCTAACTTGGGAGCAAGTTATGATGATGATTTTTAAAAAATTAATGTATTTATTTTTGGCTGCGTTGGGTCTTCGTTGCTGCCCACGGGCTTGCTCTAGCTGCGGTGAGCGGGGGCTACTCCTCGTTGCAGTGCACAGGCTTCTCATTGAGGTGGCTTCTCTTGTTGCGGAGCATGGGCTCTAGGCGTGCAGGCTTCAGTAGTTGCAGCACGCGGGCTCAGTAGTTGTGGCATGTGGGCCCTAGAGCACATGGGCTTCAGTAGTTGCGTCACGCGGGCGGGCCCTAGGGCGCAGGCTCAGGAGTTGTGGCGCACGGGCTTATTTGCTCCACGGGATATGGGATCTTCCCAGACCAGGGCTCAAACCCGTGTCCCCTGCATTGGCAGGCGGATTCTTAACCACTGCGCCCCCAGGGAAGCTCCAGTGATGATTTTTTTCGTTCATTTTTTTCCTTTCATAATTGCACAGTTGGAACAGAATTCCACATGTCATCAAGCTCATGCCCCGGGCAGAACCTCAGCCAAATCACTTTCATCAAATAGGTCTCTAATCCTTTTGAACAAGCTTCCCAGGAGAAGAGACTGTGAAGTTTCTCTGTGAATGGCTTAACGTTTTTCACTTTCTCTTCTAATCAGTGATAATGGGTCACCGATTTGCAATGTGCCCTCAGAAAGCATATGTGTCACAAAAGCAATCTGTAGACATTTAGCAGAGCGGTGAGTATACTTAGATATTATTTTGAGGGAAAGTATTACCCAGTTTCTAGTGGCAAATATTGTGAGCAATGGAAAATGTTCTCTTCCCATGACTGGGATGAGAGTTCCCTGCAGTGTGTGAATGTTTCTCTGTATTATTGGTAAGAGGTCAATCTGACACTGAGGGGACGGGATGCCGTTTTGATATGTGAGGTAGGGTTGCCCTCCTGTGCAATGGACAACGGCCGCAGCAGACAGTGGCTGCTACTGTTGGGTTAACAGCTGAGACCACATTCTAGAGCAACTGTTCTCAAATGGGGTTGGGGGCATTTTACCTCCCAGGGGACATTTGACAGTGTTTGTAGACATTTTGCTTGTCGTGACTTAGGAGATAATACTACCGCCATCAGTGGACAGAGGGGGCGGGGATGCTGCCAAACATCTCACAACGCCCAGGACAGGCCCCCTCAACAGAGAAGTATCCATCCCGCAATGTCAACAGTGCTATGGTCGAGAAAGCCCGTTCTAGAAGGAGACCTGGAGCACAGAGCAAAGGAGGGGCTTGTAAGGATGGGGCTTCAGTGGGAACTCCAATGACATGTGTCTGTCCCAGGCTCTGGTCCACACCTGACTCTACACAGTGAGGGGCACAAATCCATTTAAAGCTCTGACAAGTGTACTGTGTTCACAAACCTTTATGAGTGAGGTCCACGCATGAGTACAACAAGTATCAACTTTTTTAGGCAGACATGGTGGAATGGGAAAAGCCAGAAGTCCTAAACTGTCTGCATTTTAAGAATTGGGTCCTATGTGTACGTTTCTTCTATGGGGGTTCTTACTCAGGGGTTCCCACCCGCCAAAGGTCTGTGAGTAGAATTCAGAGGCTCTGTGGATTTGGGTGGGAAAATATTACATGTTTATTTTCACTAATTTCTAACGGAAACATAGCATTTTGCTCTATTCTGAATTCAGTCAACAAGCCACAGCAGTATTAAGCAACACCTGACGTTCTGTCACTGGTGGAAATCAGACACCTTCATCTCACCTTATATCTCAATAAATTACTGATGCTCATCATTACTTTGAAATTATAAATGTTATGAGACTTGCAGCTAGTTCTTATTCTATAATGTGTCAACAATAGAGCATGTGTATTTCGATATCACAATTTTTTTTTATATTCTGATAACTTACGTACATAAAACTGGCTGCCTTTGTAACTCTGGGCATCTTATTTTCTGCCTTTAAAAATATTACTCTGAAAAGGGGTCCATAAGCTTCACCAGACTGTCATAGAGCTCTACGGCACAGAAGAAGTTTAAGAATCCCTCTTGGTGATATAGTGAACAGACTTGTGGTTGCCAAGTGAGAGGAGGGGTAGGGAGGAAAGGAATGGGAGTTTGGGATTAGCAGAGGCAAACTACTACATATAGGATGGATAAACAATAAGGTCCTACTGTATAGCAGAGGGAACTATATTCAATATCCTGTGACAAACCATAATGGAAAAGAATATGAAAAAGAATATCTATCTATATAACTGAGTCACTTTGCTGTATGGAAGAAATTAATACAACATTGTAAATCAACTATACTTCAATGAATTTAAAAAATAGAAGACTCCCCCTTGGATAGGGACAGACTATGATTCAGAATAAGCCCATTCACAAATTGTTGCCATGGCTAAAGGAAAGCTGATGGTCTGTAGAAAGCATGTTCATTGGCCTGGCTCTGATGGAAGGCCAACCTGGGCCCTTTGGACAGTGGTCACACCCTGGGGCCTTGGCCGGCTGGAGGTCCATGCAACTCCACACCAGGGCTCCACTTGGACCCCTGAAGGCAAACAGTCCGCCCCGGTCTGTCATCACCCAAAATGTTGGCCCCTTCCATCTCCCATCGGCCCTGCTCTCACTCCAACTTTCTCTGTGTTGTTATGCTTTGATCCAGGCTGCCCACACCCTCCTCCCTCCCAAGTCGCTGGAACTCTGCAGTATAGAAAATAAATCCTCAAACATCTTCATCTCACGGGGAGAATCCTCCTTCCATCTGCCTGCCTGGTTGAAGCCTCGCTCTTCCCCAAGAACACAGCTTCCCAGTCCCTCAGGCTGCAAGGGTGGGAGGAGGGATTCGCTTTTTCCTCCAACAATGGCATTTCCAAGCTATTCCTCCTCCACTCACATATAATAACCCTGGAGCTTTCGGACTCAGGCCATCCGATTGCATCACAATCTCCACCTCTTCATTTGTCATCCACTGGTCTTCTAATCACCTGCCTACACTCATCAATGCTTTTAGCCCAGACTTCTCTCCCACCAGGAATCACATGGATAATGTACCCTTGAGCTTGCCTCCAGTGACCTTCACCCACACCAGGCTTTAGCCACTTTCTCCTACGGATGTCTCCAGTAGTGAGTCATCACCTGGAACCACCCCACCCTTAACATTCTGCACCCATTATGCACCACAACTTCCTAGAGGCAGTGTAAGTACAATGTGGAAAGCTTAGGCTTTGATGCTAGACTATCTGGGTTCAAATTCCAGTTCTGTACTAGTGGGGAGACTTTGGACAAGTTACTTAATCTCTCCATGCTTGTAAAATGTGAAAAATAATAGTCCTTTCTCATACGGTTGCTGTGAGAGTTAAATGAGTTAATTTGCACCAAGAATCTAGAATGATGCCTGGACACACAGAGAGCTATTTATACACCGGCTTCCACTCTCATCCTTCCAGATTGCTCATGCCATCACTTCCTTTGTTGGTCCTTGACTTCCTGAGGTTTCTCATCTCCTGACCTCTCCATTTTCTCCAAAAGTATCCATTTACTCTTGTCTTCACCTCCTTCCTTATCCAGCCACCCTCTCTCCCATGGTTGCTTCATAAATATTTGCTTAATGGAAGCATTAATCAATGATCCATAACTTCAACTATGTTCTCGTCCATACCCTCAGCCCCGCTGCCTTCTTGTCCTTTTAATAAACACCCCAACAATACACCAGCCCCAGATCTAACCAAAGATCTAACTTCTCCCCTCCTACCCCCCGGATGTTGACTGCTTCCACTACAAATTTAGCATCTCCAGCTTCAACTCTGCCCAGTTCTTCCTTTATGTGTCTCAAGTCAACTCTCTTTGCTATCGCTCACAACAGTGATGCCAGCCTTCAGTGCTCCCTCAAAGCCCTCTTCTCCTACCACCTCCTTCTTCACTCCTGGCAGATGACTGCTTCCTGCTTTATAGAGAAATAAAGACTTCCGTGCGTGCGTGTGTGTGTGCGCACACGCTCACGTGTGTATGAGAGAGAAAGAAAGAAATGAAGTGGGGCAGAAGAAAGGTTCCTCAACTTTCTTCCCCATTCCTTAAACATATCTGCATCTTCTAATCTGCCGTTCCAGGAGAAAAGCTGCCCTTCTTTGGAGTCAAAGCTAAATTCCTACTCCAGTGCTCAACTTCCATCCAACCCATCCAACTGTAGCTTTTAAGCTGCCTGAGAAGGAAGCTTTGTATTTTATAATGAAGATCACTACTAGGTAGTAAATGGTAGAAATGGATCAATCCTGTCCAGATATCAGCTGGCCTCTAAGAATAAATTAGACACTCTGGGAAGGTCAGCTTTCTCACACGGGGCCATACAGAAGCATACTGGAGATACCAACCAAATCATGAGAATTACCTAAAAGAACTATGAAATCAAAGCCTGAGCAATCCCATTAAGAGTGACCCAAATCAGTAACTTTTTACAGCCAATGACTTAATACAGATCTTAACTAATTGGTAAACCCAAAGAACTTCCTGAAAACAGACTTAGGTAGCAGCAGAGTTCGGCAAAGTGAGATTGCAGGCCTTTAAAGATGGGATACACCTGGCTCAGATGGATCAAATGCCCATTCAGGGCCTTCCCCGTCTCCAAGTTTACTTCTGTGTTAACATTATCAGACCTAAATATCTGAAAACAGGCTGTTTTTTTCCGACAAAGCAGAGAACCCTGCTGGCAGCTGTTTCACAGAGAAAAGAAAATAGCTTAAAATACATCAGACTATTTCAGTTAAAGAAGCAATGACACAAAAAGAAAAAATAAGGCATCTGGAAAAAGAGTAATTGAAAGAATTTTTTCCCCTTAAGCCAAACCCCAGTACACTGTTTCTCCTGGGAATGAAATTTTACAGTTGGGAAACATGATGTACGGATAACTGCTACATTTCAAATATATTACTGGTGCACAGAAGGCTGCAATGAAATGGTCAGCAAGGATTTCAAAATTGTATAACCCTTTGAGAGTTACGCTAATAAGATCCATGTTATGAACGAGCTAGATGTCTGCAGAAGTCACCTTTGGGTCTCATCCCTATTCAAAGGGATGAGAATCAGATGTGGCTTAAGGAAGGAAGGTAATATACATACATGATGGAGGAAAGGGCCACCTTCAGCCCACATCCCTTCTTTCTCTCTCTCTCTACTTGCAGGACTTTTCCTAGAATAGCAGGTCTCTCTCTTCAACCCTAATTTGAAGGTCATTGTTGGACAGGATTTGCCCTTCTTAGATCCTAGGTCCAATGCCTTAAATCACTGGGAGCACTAACTAAATATCTGGTGACCAACTGAAGACCAACAGGTCTGGTCAGAACTCAAGTCCTTGTCCTTAGGCCCGTTCACATATACCTTGTGACATTATGAGAATACCTGGGAAGCTGTGGGGCTGTGAGCAGACTGCGACATCACATTTGATTTTTAGGGCCCCTGGAAGACTCTTTTGGTTATTTAAATAGCAGAAGAGCCAAACACCACTGCCAACGGTCCCTCGATATGGGTTCTCTCTTTTCCTCAGTAACAGAATCCTACGAGAACTGTGTAACCGGGCACTGGGTTGCCCAGGTGAGAACCCAAGTTTCTCAGCCTGCCTTGAGCCAACTGCAGCCATGTGAACAAGTTCTGACCACGGAATATGAGTAGAAGTGGTAGGTAGAGTAGTATAATGTACAACTTCTAGGAAGTGCTTCATAAAGGTAAAAGCATGTCCTTCTCTTACCCTTTTTTCCTTCCTGCTGGCTGGACTGCAGATGTGATGGCTGGAGCTGGAATGGACATTTTGGGCCATGAGTTGAAGTTAGTCACAGAGGCCATGCACAGGGGAGTAACCAGATGGAAGAACCAGACCCCAGGGCCTGGTCCATTCCAGTCTGGCCTGCCTACGTGACTTTCACATGAGTGAGAAACAAACCTCTACCTAAGCCTCTTGGGTTTTCTGATCCTTGACCTGAAACTAACCCTAGGAATACATACTGATTTATATAACACGGCAGGACTGGGCTAGTTGCCATGCTCACTGGGAAAGAAGGTATAAAACAGACTCGTGCTTCTAACTCCATGGAAGTAATAACCGGGCAGGACTCTGAGGAGGTCACTCAGATTCTTGGACAAAGACTCTACCTTTAATACCAATATATCTGGGTTTTCTGACCAGGGGAACCATGGACTTCCCTGGCTGTATATCACTATGAGTGCAGCCTGTCAAGCAGTCAGCTGCTGACGTTAGGCTGAGGTTGTATACACGTGGTGACTGTGCAGGCCCATCGGAACGGCGGGACATCCGATGGAACGGACATCCATTGGAATGGCTGGGCATCACACCGTACCTTTTTCTGAGCACGCTTTAGGGGCACACACCTGTGCTCTCTCCTGGCTACTGCTACCCCTCACGCACCATCACGTCCTGTGCTCCCCTGGCTGTCTCCTCTCCAGGGCAGCCCCCTTCCCACATCCACCATTCTCCTTACGACACAGATCCAGCCCCACCCCCTCCTGGAAGCTGGTCCTTTCTTCCTCCAGCTCTTACCTGCACACTGACTAACCCAAGGGCTCCCCCTGACAGGTCAGGGCTCAAAACATACGTATTGAATGAATAAATAAACTAAATATGTTCAATAAGGCTCAGGCCTGAGAGTTCAAGCTAACAGGAAACTCTCCAAAGCACTCCCCAGAAGCCAGAAAGCATATTGGGGTGCACATTTAAAAGAAAGAGAATCAGCCTGAGTCACCACTAGGCTGCTCTGTCCACAGGATTGTTTCACTTGAAAAAAAGAGGGGACACTGCCTGCTGGAATGCTAAGCAAGACTCTATGGCGCCCGAGATCAGCTTCAGAGCAAACAGAATGAGGTAAATTGTTCTCTATTAAAATAAACAACATGGGGGGCTGCCCTGGTGGCACAGTGGATAAGAATCTGCCTGCCAATGCAGGAGACACAGGTTCGAGCCCTGGTCCAGGAAGATCCCACATGCCGCGGAGCAACTAAGCCCATGCGCCACAACTACTGAGCCTGTGCTCTAGAGCCGGCGAGCCACAACTACTGAATCCCACGCACCTAGAGCCCGTGCTCTGCAACAAGAGAAGCCACCGCAATGAGAAGCCCGCATGCCGCAACGAAGAGTAGCCCCCGCTCGCTGCAACTAGAGAAAGCCCGAGCGCAGCAATGAAGACCCAACGCAGCCAAAAATAAATAAATAATTTAAAAATAATAGTAAAATAAAATAAACAACATGAAATGCTTTAACACGCTGGGGTTGGTGAACCTCAGAGAAACATGCATTTGATTGTCATTTTTTCCCCTTATCCTGGATTTTCTGGCTAAATCTCCTGTACGCCATTAGAAAAGAGAAGATAAACATTTCTCAACTTCCCACCTCATCACCCACATCTGAAACCCTTAGAAGAAACCACACACCCCAAGCAGAGCCAACTGCACAAGTTCAGACCCGCAGTGCTGCCCAGGGAAGATGTCGGCCATGATCGTTTTTTCACAGCTGACAGCGAGATCCTCTATAAGGAAGGGTCTGACTCCATTTAATGCCCAACTGGAGTAATTAGGACCAGGCAGCCTGGGTCACCTCAGGAGGGGCAAGACGTGCAGGGGGCATGTATGGCGGGGCTGCCTCGGTAACACAAAGACTGAGTGATCTACGGCTCAGTTTGTGCACAGGTGCTTGGATATCAAAGGCCAAGGAGGAGCTGAAACAATCCATCAACAAGTACTTAGTGAGAATTGGGAGAAATAAAGACAGTTGAAAACCCTGCATCAGCCAGCAAGGAATGTTCACCTTGACACACTGATTCTTAGCCTGGAGGCCATGACCCAGTCACGGTGGGTTGTGAAATCAGTTTAGCGGGTCTCTACCTACATTTGTAAATAAATCAGGACAGAATAGAAAGTATCAGGGCAACACTTTCATAACTTTGTGAAACTTCTGTTTTGGTTCTAAAATGTTCTTCTTTGTGGGAGCTCCAGCCAAAAATGTGTGGGAGCCACTGCCTGAATAAACAATGAATAGTTCACGTTCTTGTGGGAACTCCTCTTTTATGTCTCGTGCACTCGCCTTCCGTGGAATTCGACCCCATCTGCACAACCCCCAATATCGTTCTTCCAGTGTGTTCAAAGATGGCCACAATTATACCCTTTAATCCGATAATGGATGCAGGTGCAAAATAGAAAATGACTTCCAGTGGCCACTCAGAGGACACGGCCACAATGGCTGCGGCCAAATCACGTAAGACCCAAAGGCAGGCTTGTGTGGTCCTCCCCAAACCTCCTAAGTAGCCAGCCAAACAACGAACGGCTGCAAGTAGCTAGTGGGCGCCAGCTAGAGCAATTCGCTGCTCCGTCCTCAGTCCCGGAAACAGTCCCTGGCACAAAGCTGGCCCTCAATAAATATTAGCTGAATGAATAACTCAATGAAGGAATGAATTAGGACAATCCCCAAAGTTCAAAAATCATGATGTAGTGACCTGGACATTTACCTAACCCTGCAAAGAAATCCTGTTTCACTGAGGTGCAATAAAGATACTCAGCTAGACTTAGAGAACTGAGTTAGAACCAAGATTATTTAACTCCAGCTTGAAGTGCTCTGATGGCATCATTTGGACTGAACACCAACCTGGCCTGGGGCATCACTTCATACCCGAGCTCCCTCCTAGCTTTCTAGCTACAGATTCTTCTTCGCTCTCAGCCCATCTTGAAACTTCTTCTTTAGCAATAATGAACTAATTGAAATTCTCCGTCTCATGGGACTGTTTTATGATTTGGTGACATTGCATGTTCAGTGTCCTTTGCCTGAAATGCTAGTCGTCTTTGAGACCCAGCCAAATCGTCCCATCCTCCTTTAAGTCCCAGGTCAGGTATGATCTCCTCAAAGCCTGCCCTGATCACGTGCCCTTAACCCCAGCCTCTGCAGAGTAAACCAAGCTCTCATCCACGCTACCTCTGTACTGCAGACAAATCCCGTACAATCGTTGTTTGGCTAATATCCTGTTGCAATTTACCTGGTTAGGTGTTTTACTCCCAGACTGGATTTTGAGCTCCCTGAGGTCTGCAGCGGCTCTTATTCAGTAAGTGTTTAATGGAGGTATAAATGAATACGTGAATGAATGAGTAAACCAGTCAGTCCTCCTGGACCCCTCTTGCCCACCTTCAGCCCATCTCATCCTATCCTCATAAATTACGAGAAAATTAAAAAGATGAAAATATGTATATGCAAATAAAATACTGATATGGCCTGAAGCAAAAGAAAAATAGGAAGTCAACGGCTAATGGTGTTTTCACAGGTAGACCACGGAGAAGTCACTGGTCTGTGACTCTCGCACCACCTGCTTGAACGTGGGCAGGGAACATTCTCTCCCGAGCCCCGCTGCTCACTCGCTGAGGGACAAGCTGAGACGGTGGCTCGCTCAGGTTTAACCCTGTGGAATTGCGACTTAGGAAGAGCCTGGGGGGCTCGTGGGCACTCAGCCCAGGGAACGCGGACCCCGAGAGGAAGGACCTCTCACGTGGGAAGAAGAAAACAAGGGAAGTCATGAAAGGGTCCAGGGCAGGGGACGACAATCATTTTTGATAAAAGGCCAGTGAATAGGTATTTGGGGCTTTGTGAGTCACACGGCCCGGGACAACACTCATCCAGGCCATTGTAGCCCAGAAGCAACCACACACAATCCCTCACACCGACCGAGGCTGCGAGCCACTGAAACTTTATTTATACACGCTGAAATGAGAGTTTCGTGCAATTCTCATGTCGCAAAATATATATATATATATATATATATATATTTTTTTTTTTTACATTTAAGAATGTGAAAACCATACTTAGCTCAGGAGCCATACAAAAACAGGCAGTGGGCCGGAGGTGACCGGCTAACCAGATGTGGCCTGAGGGCCGAAGTTTGCCAAGCTCTGGCCTAGTGTGGAAAAATCATGCTAGGTAATAACGTCTGCAAATCTTCACTCAGAAAACAAACACTGCTATGTATATGCATAACTGAATCACTTTGCTGTACACCTGAAGCTAACACAATATTGTAAATCAACTACATTCTAATATAAAATAAAAATTAAATTAAAAAAAGAAAAAGAAAACAAATACTGTTGTAGTTTAACCCAGAATGCCCATGATCTGACCTAGGCCAAATTATCAGTATTTCCAGAATTTCTATATTTTAAGTCCAAACAAACATGATGCTCATAAGAGACGTCATCCAACTCAGATGTTTTTGATTTTGAATGAGCTTATGCTTCATGACACAGATTATTGAATGGGGTACTTAATATATATTTGCCCTATTAGAATCCAACACTCCAAAAAAATGAATATAATCCATGAAAGCAAATAAGGGACCCAGACAATCACAACGCATGTGTCACCTGGGAGACTCCCAGGAGAGCCCTGCAGACGTCCATCGCCTTCTGCCTTCCCGTCTTTAGCGCGTGGACCAGCCCACCTAGACATCACCAGCTGCCACTCACAGCCCAGCACTTCACGCAGTCACCACACACTGCCCACAGCAGCAACCTGTGCTTCAATTGTTTTCGATGACTCATCATCTATTTTTTAAACGTTTAGAATAAGTGTATTTTTGTTCAGACACATCTGATATTTAGACTCCTCGGTTGGTATACCAAATGGAGTTACATGTTCCCAAAATTGTGTACTTTCACTTCCCTAAAGAGTCACTGTAAGATTTCGTTAAATACTAAGCTCTCCTAATTCAAATAAAATATAACTTTTCAAGGACACCTCTGTTAGGCAACCTGTAGAATTTCACTTCAGAAAATCTTACTACCCGCCCTCTGATTGGGATTCCACACCCCCCGCCCCCAATCCTACTCCATCCATCACTTCATTCCTGTCTGAAAACACCGCGTTTCTGAGGCAAAGCCCAGTTATTTCTAAGCCTGTCCACGGTTGTTACAGGGCAGGACGTTGGGAGTGAAGAGGGAGAAAAGTTTCAAGGGAGACCCTGTGGATCATCTGGTTTGTAACCAAGATGCAGATTCAGTAACTTCATCCTTGTTTCTGTGACTTGTGACCACTACATGTTGCTATTCTGCCAGGCCACCACAATCAGAGAGAAAACGTCCTCATCCATCATTCTGTGCCTCTCAAGATATCCTGAGCTATTCGTAAAACTCAGTATTATACTCTTCAGGCCAAGCTTCCTCCATCAAGCCTGTCTATGGAGCAGGAATATGGTTAAGATGGACATTAACGGGCCCTCCACCCAGCACAGCTGGGGAGTCAGCACCCAGACCCAGCGGCAGACCCGAAAGCCGTTCCTCACCCCCTTTTTCCTGCCCATGGAACCCTGATTTTATTCACCTTCCTCCTGGCTCCAGGCTCAGAGAAAAGGGCTTTCCCGCCTCCAGGAGATGTATCTTGATGAGTCTAAGGTTAGACTCTACACTAACAGGGGAAATTACACTTCTTTTCCCACAGTAGAAGCCTGGAGCTTCCGGTGGATTGATTATCACGGGCCAAGAACACAATTCTGGCCAAGGAAATGACAAAGACCTCTTCTTTTTTTTTTTTTTTTTTTTTTTTTGCGGTACGCGGGCCTCTCACTGTTGTGGCCTCTCCCACTGCGGAGCACAGGCTCCAGATGCACAGGCTCAGCGGCCGTGGCTCACGGGCCCAGCCACTCCGCGGCATGTGGGATCTTCCCGGACAGGGGCACGAACCCGTGTCCCCTGCATCGGCAGGCGGACTCTCAACCACTGCGCCACCAGGGAAGCCCCAAAGACCTCTTCTTGACGAAGCTTTAGTCAAGTTCCTCGGAGTCTTCTTCTCCACCAGGCCTCAACCTTGTGCTGAAAGGACTATGACCCTCGGCACAAACGACCTTACCCACTGCACCCCACTAAGGGGCTCAAACAAACTCACACGGCTTCGAGCAGCCTGTGGTCATGTCCCTGGGTTGAACCAGTGCCCTGTGAGTTCCCACCAGAAAAAACCTCAAAGCTGCCAAATCAATTTACCATTTGTTCCAGCCAACAGCCTGATGGGCCCCTGACTCCCTTTTCTTAAAGCATTTATTTAAAAGACAAAAAACAAAAAACCTTACAATTGTAAATCCTTCTCTGTCCCTTTGAGATGTATATGTGTCTTTCTTAAGGACCTGAGAGCCATTCCTTTCAAATGTAATCATCAGGAAAGATAGCACCACCACCCCCCAACACACACACACCTTCCCAGGTCTTCCGGGCTCTATGGGAGGCAGGAGCCTAACTTCTAGTAGCACCAGTCGGTAAACCCACATGGCCTCATCACACTGACTAACCAGCGTGCTTTTTGTGATTTTTCTGCCTCTCTGTCTGTGCTTGAGCCTCTGCTCATTCTCCTCTTAAAACTCACAGTCACCTCTACCCGGATCAGAGTTCAGCCCAGCTCTCCACGTCCTCAAGTCTCTTTCTCCTACTGCCACAGTACTGCGTGAAATCTGTCTTTATCTCCTTTACCTAGTGTCAGGCTCTGTCTTCCTTTACCAGAAGCATAAGGAAAGCCTGCTCAAGGGCTGCTACAACTCCTTCTTTCTGATCAAAAACAAAATGAAACCAAACCAAATGAAACAAAAACAAACAAACAAAAAACCCCCAACCATCCGAGACTCTGAAGGAATCTGGAGAAAAATTTCCATTTGGGATAAAGCAGCTGTGTGAGGAGGTGATTCCTAAGGCGACAACCTTGCACCACAAGGGGACAAATTCAAAGGCCAGGCTGAGAGCCACAGGTGCCAAGACCCTGACAGCCTGAGCCTCCCATGACACTAGATACCAACCCTGGACCTGCACGGCCCTGGGCTTCTCGTTATAGGAGACTGATAAACACCCTAGCATTTAGACTGCTTTGGGGACAACCCTGAAGTCAAACACATCCTAACTGATTCAATCCACAGGGTCTGCTGCCCAGAGGGTGCGGCAGAAACACAGCAGTGCCCAAAGAGCAATGGTGATCATGACAATTGCAGGTAACACAGATGCAACCCAAAACTCCACTAGGGAAAAAGGAGTCTTCGGTCTATGAAACCGACAAGTCCAAGACTCACTCTAGGTCCTGGCAGAGCTGGGCTCAGGTATGCTGACGATGCCATCGGGAGGCTTTCCTGTCTCCTCTGCTCTGCTCTCCCCGGCATCAACCTCATCCTCGGGAGCTTCACCCCATGTCGTGGGGAAGATGCCAACAGCATCAGGTGTACATTCTTCCTATCGGTAACCCCAAAGGGAACGGGGAGCCTTTGTCCTTACAGTTCCCGCAAACGTCTCATTAGCCTGGCTTAGGTGTCTGCCCATTTCTTAAACACGGACCATGGCCAGGGGAGATGAAATCTACTGGACCAGGCCTAGATCACAGGGATGCAATCAGTTCAATGAGAAAGGGTGGCCACGGGAAAGTCAGGATGCCACTGCCCAAAGTGAGAGTCAGGCCGAAGCAGCAGGTAGCCAAAGATGACAGGATTGAAAGTTAAACCTTAGGCTCTGACCTGCCCGGCTAGCTTAGTCTCTTAAATCTTAGACTCTGATAACTACCCTACAACTGCCCTGATTCACTGTAACCTGGGAAGGGCTACCACGGGCATCTCACCCACAGTAGTAGTAGAAGTATACAAGCTACAAAGAGTAGGACCACGCCTTATTATTCCTTAGCACAGTGCCTGGCTTGTAACAGACACTCAGATACTAGTTACCCAAGTGTTCTATCATTTGCATATACAGGGGTCAGGGTGAGCCCAGGACCAGCCCATAGGAAACCATCTTTATGGACTTAGCATCTCCTCCACTCAAAAAATAGGATGTCAGGGCTTCCCTGGTGGCGCAGTGGTTGAGAGTCCGCCTGCCGATGCAGGGGCCGTGGAGCGGCTGGGCCCGTGAGCCATGGCCGCTAAGCCTGTGCGTCCAGAGCCTGTGCTCCGCAACGGGAGAGGCCACAACAGTGAGAGGCCCGCGTACCGCAAAAAACAAAAAAACAAAAAAAAGCCCCACAAAAAAATAGGATGTCAGAGCTGAAAGACACCTTCTAAATCATCTAGTCCAAACCCCTAGGATTACAGTCAAAACACCTGAGCCTCAGACAGGGTTAGTGGTGTGGCCTAGATCTCAAGGCTGGTCAGGGTCAAGGTCAGGGCTAGGGCCTCTTGCCAGCCTGGTGTTTACCACTGCACCACAGAGTACCCAAAACACTTACAGGTGAGTCTTCAGGAAAATTAAAATGTTCCCTCCTTTCTTAAGGGTTTTCTCAGCATAACGGTACTGTCCTTGAGAGGGCAAAGCAATGAAAATAACAGACATAAGATTTTTGAATATCTGTTGTGTTTTTATCCTCCAGTTCCACAGACCTTTGGGATTACTGTATTGTTTTTTAGTGTTTCATTTGCGTGTGTGTGGAAAGAGCGGGGTGGGGGTGGGGGGAAGAGCCAGGATAAAGAAAGATCACTGGGAGCGAGAAAGATGTGTCTGGGTCCTGGTGCAGCAGAGGATGGAAATTCCCTAACCTCAGGTTCAAGATTTGTCTGCTTACTGGCCCGGAGAAGGCAGCTGCCAGGCGCGGGAGATTTATGTGACATTCCAGCCCTGATCTCTGTGGAAGAAACAGGCCAAAGCCCACAATACTCAGTGTACGTCTGGTGCTTTTGTACTGAGCTCAACGTCTTTTCCCCCACAATGGCAAACTATGCGGAGTGGAAACACAGGGTGGGCGGAGGGAGCTGCGCAGCGGGGAGAGGCGAGAATTGTGGGAGATGACGCCCAGGCCCCTGAAGGGGGCAAAGGCTGCACAACCCTCCCTACACCCAAGGGCGTGGAGAAGACCACACCTTTCCAGAGTAACTGTGCTGCCCGAACTCCGCCCGCCACATCCCAAGCTTGGGATTTCTGCCCTGACACCCAGAAGCAGCCCTGCTGACCAAACCAATCAGGATGGAAAATGGAAAGTTTTCTATGGGGTATAAAGCTCTGTGCAGAAAGGCAGGAGAGATCTTAGTGGTCTTCAGGCTTGGTCTGCTTAGAATGTGACATCTCAGTGGAAGAAAAGTAGGCAGGAGGGGGAACAGAAGTGCCTAACAGCAGGGAGGAGCCCACAAATACCACCACCACACCCTCGGCAATACGGATGCCCCCTAAGGTGCTGGCAGAGAGCACCACCATCCTGAAACAGCTCTGCGGTGGGAACGGGCTTGGGATCCCCTACACCCAGGCCCTGGCCCAGACTCTGCCCTCACCAGCTCGCTGGTTTCAACAAGTGGCTTCAGCCCACCCTGTCTCAGTGTCCACGTCTATGACAGGAGAGTCCTAAGAGTACACACGTCGCAGGGCTGTTGTGAACACCTAGTGTCGCCAGAGCCTGCCGAGTGACTGTCACCCACTTTATCTACTGTTCCCAAAAATGAGTTAGGAAAGGAAACGGCAGGTGGATCGACTCCTTGCTGAAGACCAGTATTTCCTTCAAAGCAAAGAAGAACCATAAGGCCAAAGAGCATGAAACGTGCAGAGAGGGAAGACGCTTCCATCAGTCTTAAATTATCCGAGCTACAGTCTATGTAGCAAATCTATTCATAGAAATGGTCCTTGTGAATGTCGGGAAAGGCGTTGGCATACATAATTGGGGTGTTTTTTCTGTTGCTTCTTCCTCAAGGCTCTGGGACTACCGTACACCTGTAGCCTAGCTCCCCGCTCCGTGTTTGCTCTAAAGCCTGGAGCAACTCAGGACAAAGGAGGGCTTTGCATTAGGAAGTTAATGGAAGCACCTAGGCTCAGAGTGCTGGGGACGCACAAAGGATCTGCCACTCCCAAGAAATCAGCTGAAATCAGTACAGTTTCCATCTCAACGTTGGTGATCCAGGTTTGCTCTAAAGACCTCCTTAGGAGGCTTCCAAATAGTTACTCGCGGTCTCAACTTCAAAGAAAATACTCCCGCCACGTAGAGGAAGACCCTCTGACCCCTCTTTGAGGGCATGAGCGTAAGGAAACAGCTTCTGAGAAAGAAATGACTATTTGGATTTGTGGATGCTAAGTGTCAGACCAGATAGATTGACAAACATCAGACTTCAGGAGGTTGATGATAAATAATGGAACGTAGCTTTCTGAGACTCAAAGTCAAATTTGATAAAAGCCCAAGAAGAAAGAAAACAGAAACTGCTGTTTTCACACCAGAGTAAGAGCTCCAAAATTTCTCCCTGCCTTCTTTGGCTTCCCTGAAGTGGAAGGATTTGATATGACAGGTTCTACTGTCAGATGGACACCTACCCTTTAAAGAGATTTGCTTTGGATCTAACAAAAATACCGAACCATCAGCAAACCCCCCAAATCTCTTCCAGCTGTAAGAATGAAATGATGCATTAACGTGAGTGAGCTTTCCCATTTAGAACTGGTTCTTCCTTTCTTCTTCTAAAGACCTGTAGCTTTGCAGTTGTCACCTGTTACATCTAAAATGCCATATCAAGTGGCCAGCACAAAAGCCTCAGTCCCAAATGACATAAAACATCATCAGATACAACAGGGAGTTTAAGTCACATAGTGTGAAAATGAACTCCAGAATCGTTTGGGATACACAGAATAAATTTTTTCTTGAGTAATGTATCAAACATGGACTAGGAAGCATATTTTTAGTTCTAGTTAAAAGCTTCAAGAAGCCAAGATTTTTCTTTTCCTTTTTCTTGGCTAGAATTGCCATAGCTTTTATATGTTTCTTACAAGTGTATGTGTATGCTTTTCATAAATTTACACACAGATACACAACACACTATTTTCCAACTCCATTCTCCCATCAAGAGTAATGGAATCTAAGCTTTTTATTTGGTTAAGAGACCTCCAGCTATGTTAAGAATACTTCTGCAGTTAAATACCACTTTCAACTAGTGAAAGAAAATAGCTGTGGGAAAGAGGAGGCTTCTGAGACTGGAATTCATTAACACATTGGACAATAGTATTTTTCCTTTATTTAGAAAGCTGCTCTAACTCCTCCCACGATAAAGACGATGACCAAATATAGGCCAAGGGCTCACTCTGGCTCCTCTTTGGCTCTGAGCACCAACTAGATTTCCTTTCTTGTTTACCTTCGGCTCTCTCTCTTCGTTTACCTCTAACAAAACAATACCATTCATAATGCTACTTTTTACTGGTATGGCACTCAGACTCATCAAATTCATACATTCAGCACAATAAGCAAACACACACAGAGTGGTGCCCACGTCCTAAGCACTGTTCGAAGAGTTTTGTATGTGCTTCACTCATCAAACCACGTTACGTCGACATCCCTCACGATAATCTCACAGGCTTCATGGTGATGGCTACCCAAATCCTTCCTCCCTTCCCGTTAAATCCCAACTTTGTTAAAGTTCCACCCTTTTTCACATGGCCATTACTTCAGGAGGGTGTCCTAGGGGGTGGGTCCTTACTGGTCTAAGTTAAGTGGCCCACTGGGTACAGGTCTGTGACACACTTCTGGCCAAAGACACACGAGAGGAAGTCTGCCGGGTTGTGGGGAGGGGAAGTTCATGAGGATAATTTTTTTGTTCTTAATAAAAGCGACACAGGAAGAGAGAATGCCTCCCTCTTTTGGATCTTGCTGGGCCTGGAGTTGATGCCTTGAACTGCTGCAGCCTTCTTGCAACCATGAGGAAAGCTAGCCTGAGGACAGAGGCACCACAGAGAGAATGCCAAGTCAGGAGAGTCACCCAGAGGGGTCCGAGAGCCCCGACTGTACTGTTTCTGCAGCTGTCATAGCTTTTGATTTCTTGCCTCATGTGATGAGACATTTCCTCATTGTTTTATTCTTCTATAAAGTATTTAATCTAGTATTAATTTTTTATTATTATTTTAAAATTTATTTATTTTTGGCTGCGTTGGGTCTCCATTGCTGCATGCAGGCTTTCTCTAGGGCTACTCTTCGTCACGGTATGTGGGCTTCTCTTGTCGTAGAGCACAGGCTCTAGGCACGTGGGCTTCAGTAGTTGTGGCACGCGGGCTCAGTAGTTGTGGCTCGTGGGCTCTAGAGCACAGGCTCAGTAGTTGTGGCACACGGGCTTAGTTGTTCTGCGGCATGTGGGATCTTCCCGGACCAGGGATTGAACCCATGTCCCCTGCACTGGCAGGCGGATTCTTAAGCACTGTGCCACCAGGGAAGTCCCTGGTGGGACTGAGTCCAGAGTTCTCTCTTACTTGTAGCCAAAGGCATCCTTAATTGTAAATTAAGAGATGAAGAAAGAAATAGAGTAAGAGGGCAAGTGACTTACCTAAAATCACACTGCTAGTAAATGTCCTGAGAACATGCAGGCACTAAGGGACTACGGTTTATACACAAAACCTAAGAAAAAGGGCTAAGAGAAAGACTTCCAAATACCAATGTTTTATAAATTATATGTACATATACTTTCATAATCACACACACACACACACACACACACACAGTCTCTCTCTCTCCCACACACAAGCACATCACAACTAATCTTGAAATTATGGTTAGCAAGTTCATTAACTAGAGCTCAATATATATCTCTGACTCCTATCCCCAAAGATTATTAGATTTTGATGTTGTGTGAGAAAGAGATTATAGGTGTAAGTCACTGAAAGTGTCACAGGCACACAAGAAGGCAAATATATTCTCTTTTTATTAAACTCCAATGGTTTTGACTCTTAACAGTTTATCTTAGTAAAATCAAGGGATCAGCCACCATAGTCTAAGAACATAAACCAGGCAGTGATCTGTTGCTCACTGTTAATGCTTCTTTTCTCCCGTGATCCTGAGTCACTGACTCCTGGATGCTAGCTGTGTGGGGATTTCGGCTAGAAGGAGGCATCATGCAAAAGAGAGCCCAACGCTGGCTCTCCCCAGGGAGAAAGCTTCATTACTACAGATGCCATAGAATGACACATGGAAAAGGCAGACTCCACACAAGCGGGACTCGGCATAGAATTCACTCTGGATGATAAACCACTGAATTCTATGAAGCAAATTAAGAGTTCATTCTTGGGCTTCCCTGGTGGCGCAGTGGTTGAGAGTCCGCCTGCTGATGCAGGGGACGTGGGTTCGTGCCCCGGTCCGGGAAGATCCCGCATGCCGCGGAGTGGCTGGGCCCGTGAGCCATGGCCACTGAGCCTGCACGTCCAGAGCCTGTGCTCCGCAGCGGGAGAGGCCACGACAGTGAGAGGCCCGCGTAACACACACACAAAAAAAGCCACTCCACAAACTAATAAACTAAGCAAATAGAAAGCACTTTGCAAAGGCAGGCGTGTCATCAAACTGTCTACTTCTCAGGGTCTACACCCTAAAGTGGGAGCCTGTCTACTTACAGGTGCAGTGTCAAGGCAGGTAATCACTCTAACACATACATCTGCAAAGTTGTAGTGTTCTGAAGGGAAGAAAAGTCCTTGACTGTCATGATGTGGCATCAGATCCCGAGCCCGTCAACTGCCCTCGGAAGCCTCCCTCCCTCCCTCTCTGTCCCGGGGGACTCACAGGCTACACTTACACGGTGCAGCAAAACTCTGCCTCACGGAAGCTGGCAGGAGAGGAGCCTTGGTGGTCAGCCGAACCAAGGCCTGAGCGGAAAACACCGTGGCTGTTACCCTTCCTCCCATGACCAAGGACGTTTTCTTGCCTTAACTGGTCCTGCACAGTGAACACAAGTGACTCTGAGGACCTCAGGTCTCCCACTCAGAGCACAACTTCCCAACGTCGACCATGGTAGGCGGCAACGTGGATGAGCAGGAATGGACACGCTGCAGTCCTACAGGAACCTCTTTCTTGCCAAATCCAGCATCTTTCCGCCCCTTGAACTTCAGCCCTTGGCACCGCTGCCCTCCTGGTTGTCTCCGCGAGAGGGTCCCGCCACACTGCAGTCTCCTGCTCTCCCACCCACATTCCTCATGGCTGGTGGTCTGTCCGCCGGGCTGAGTCTTGTCCCTCTGTCCTCCCTCAACTGCAGCCAAGCCCCAAGGCGTGGTTCTCAACCTCAGTTCTCTCCTGTCTCATCTGAGGTGGCCTCATTCTGCCTTGTGGCTGCGACCATCACCTCCCAGGCCAGGCACATCAACTTCTCTCTGCCTCTCATCCCACTGCCTACAGGATAATAACCCTCACTGTCAAACCATGACCTCGCGCCATCCACAACCCAGACCACCCCCTACCCAAGCAAGGCCTCCAGTGCAACCTCTCTTCCCAACTTTGCTTGTGGTTTTGCTTTTGTTGTTCTATTTTTGTCATGATACTCGCAGTCAAGCAGGCTTCCCCTCCAAGAACGCACAGCATCCTTGGACCTCACTGGCACCTCACCCCCAATTTCTAAAGCTGGCCAGAGGCAAGCATCCCCTTATCTCAGCCACAGGTCCAGGCCATACAGTTAGTTGGTTTCTGCCATGTTTCCAGTCTGGCATCCTGGGTTTCCTGCTGGACGAGACCTCCTACCCTAAGCCACATCCCATTCTAAGCTGGAGTCCTGATACGTTCCTAGTTCCTGCCAAGTCGCCATCCACCAGGGCTGGGGGACGAGCATGCTCCACAGCCACCTGGAGACTCTAGATCACATTCCAGATGCCTCTAAACCTCCAGTATGGAGGTTCCTTAAAAAACTAAAAATAGAACTACCATCTGATCCAGCAATTCCACTCCCGGGCATATATCTGGAGAAAACCATAATCTGAAAGTATACATGGACCCCAAAGTTCACTGCAGCACTATTCACAATACCCAAGACACGGAAGCAACCTAAGGGTCCATTGACGGAGGAATGGATAAAGAAGATGTGGTACATATATACAATGGAATATTACTCAGTCATTAAAAAGAACGAAATAATGCCACTTGCAGCAACATGGATGGACCTAGAGATTATCATACTAAGTGAAGTAAGGTCAGACAGAGAAAGACAAATATCATATGATATCACTCTTATGTGGAATCTAATTTTTTTAAAAATTACACAAATGAACTTATTTACAAAAGAGAAACAGATTTACAGATATCGAAAACAAACTTATGGTTACCAAAGGGGAAACGTGGAAGGGAGAGTTAAATCAGGAGCTTGGGATGAACAAACACACACTACTATAATATAAGACAGGTAACCAACAAGGACCTACTATACAGCACAGGCAACTCTACTCAATATTCTGTAATAACCTATATGGGAAAAGAATCTAAAAATGAATGAATATATGTATGACTGAATCACTTTGCTCTACACCTGAAACTAACACAACATCATAAATTAACTATACTGCAATAAAATTAAAATTTTTTACAAAATAAAAATGAGGAATTCCAGAAGACAGCTTGGTTTGGGGTAAACAGCACTGCAGAGGGAAGTAGGGTGGTATAGTAGAAAGAATCCCAACTTTGGGTGCGGACAGGCCTGGATTTGAATCCCACCAACTCACCAACTGTGACTAGGCAGCCTTCCCCTCTAAGCCTGGTCCCTTCACTGTGAGGTGGGGACACCACCACCTGGTTTTTGGAATTGTCATGAGGAATAAAGAAGTTCAGAAGAACAATGACAGGAGCTACCATTTATGGAGTCTTCAGGGGAAGGAGACCAGATGAGACCAGCCCTTAGGGCTGCAAGAAACAGAACATTCACACTCCATCTTGCGAGAGCACCAGAATCACAACTAACTGCTAAACAGTCATGACAGGAAGACACTGGATCTCACCAAAAAAGATACCCCACGTCCAAAGACAAAGGAGAAGCCACAATGAGACAGCAGGAGGGGCACAATCACAATAAAATCAAACCCCATAACTGCTGGGTGGGTGACTCACAAACTGGAGAACACTTATACCACAGAAGTCCACCCACTGGAGTGAAGGTTCTGAGCCCCACGTCAGGCTTCCCAACCTGGGGGTCCAGCAACTGGAAGAGGAATTCCTAGAGAATCAGACTTTGAAGGCTAGCGGGATTTGATTGCAGGACTTCAACAGGACTGGGGGAAACAGACTCCACTCTTGGCGGGCACACACAAGGTAGTGTGCACATCAGGACCCAGGGGAAGGAGCAGTGACCCCATAGGAGACTGAACCAGACCTACCTGCTAGTGTTAGAGGGTCTCCTGCAGAGGTAGGGGGTGGCTGTGGCTCACCATAGGGACAAGGACACTGGCAGCAGAAGTTTGGGAAGTACTCCTTGGCGTGAGCCCTCCCAGAATCCGCTATTAGCCCCACCAAAGAGTCCAGGTAGGCTCCAGTGTTGGGTCGCCTCAGGCCAAACAAGCAACAGGGAGGGAACCCAGCCCCACCCATCAACAGTCAAGCGGATTAAAGTTTTACTGAGCTCTGCCCACCAGAGCAACAGCCAGCTCTACCCATCACCAGTCCCTCCCATGAGGAAACCTGCACAAGCCTCTCAGATAGCCTCATCCACCAGAGGGCAGACACAGAAGCAAGAAGAACTACAATCCTGCAGCCTGTGGAACAAAAAAGACACAGGCTCACTGAATGGATACGAAAACAAGACCCATATATATGCTGTCTACAAGAGACCCACTTCAGACCTAGGGACACATACAGACTGAAAGTGAGGGGATGGAAAAAGAGACTCCATGCAAATGGAAATCAAAAGAAAGCTGGAGTAGCAATACTCATATCAGATAAAATAGACTTTAAAATAAAGAATGTTACAAGAGACAAGGAAGGACACTACATAATGATCAAGGGATCAATCCAAGAAGAAGATATAACAATTATAAATATATATGTACCCAACATAGGAACACCTCAATACATAAGGCAACTGCTAACAGCTATAAAAGAGGAAATCAACAGTAACACAATAAGAGTAGGGGACTTTAACACCTCACTTACACCAATGAACAGATCATCCAGGCAGAAAATTAATGAGGAAATACAAGCTTTAAATGACACAAGAGACCAGATAGATTTAATTGATATTTATAGGACATTACATCCAAAACCAGCAGATTACACTTTCTTCTCAAGTGCACATGGAACATTCTCCAGGATAGATCACATCTTGGATCACAAATCAAGCCTCAGTAAATTTAAGAAAATTGAAATCATATCAAGCATCTTTTCTGACCACAATGCTGAGATTAGAAATCAATTACAGGGAAAAAAAAACATTAAAAAACACACACATGGAGGCTAAACAATACATTACTAAGTAACCAAGAGATCACTGAAGAAATCAAAGAGAAAAACAAAAAATACCTAGACACAGATTACAATGAAAACACAACGATCCAAAACCTATGGGATGCAGCAAAAGCAGTTCTAAGAGAGAAGTTTATAGCAATACAACCCTACCTCAAGAAACAAGAAAAATCTCAAACAATCTAACCTTACACCTAAAGAAACTAGACAAAGAAGAACAAACAAAACCCAAAGTTAGCAGAAGGAAAGAAATCATAAAGATCAGAGCAGAAATAAATGAAATAGAAACAAAGAAAACAGTAGCAAAGATCAATAAAACTAAAAGCTGGTTCTTTGAGAAGATAAACAAAATTGACAAACCATTAGCCAGACTCATCAAAAAAAAGGAGAGGACTCAAGTCAATAAAATTAGAAATGAAAAAGAAGTTACAACAGACACCACAGAAATACAAACCATCCTAAGAGACTACTACCTGCAACTCTATGCCAATAAAATGGACAACCTGGAAGAAATGGACAAATTCTTAGAAAGGTATAACCTTCCAAAACTGAACCAGGAAGAAATAGAAAATATCAACAGACCAATCACAAGTAATTAAATTGAAACTGTGATTAAAAATCTTCCAACAAACAAAAGTCCAGGACCAGATGGCTTCAAAGGTGAATTCTAACAAACATTTAGAGAAGAGCTAACACCCATCCTTCTCAAACTCTTCCAAAAAATTGCAGAGGAAGGAACACTCCCAAACTCATTCTATGAAGCCACCATCACCCTGATACCAAAACCAGACAAAGATACTACAAAAAAAGAAAGTTACAGACCAATATCACTGATGAATATAGATGCAAGAATCGTCAACAAAATACTAGCAAACAGAATCCAACAACACATTAAAAGGATCATACACCGCAATCAAGTGGGATTTATCCCAGGGATGCAAGGATTCTTCAATATACACAAGTCAATGTGCTATACTATATTAACAAATTGAAGAATAAAAACCATATGATAATCTCAATAGATGCAGAAAAAGCTTTTGACAAAATTCAACACCCATTTATGATAAAAACTCTCCAGAAAGTGGGCACAGAGGGAACCTACCTCAACATAATAAAGGCCATATATGACAAACCCACAGCAAACATCATTCTCAATGGTGAAAAACTGAAAGCATTTCCTCTAAGATCAGGAACAAGACAAGAATGTCCACTCTCACCATTATTCAACATAGTTTTGGAAGTCCTAGCTACGGCAATCAGAGAAGAAAAAGAAATAAAAGGAATACAAAATGGAAAAGAAGAAGTAAAACTGTCACTGTTTGCAGATGACATGATACTGTACATAGAGAATCCTCAAGATGCCACCAGAAAACTACTAGAGCTAATCAATGAATTTGGTAAAGTTGCAGGGTACAAAACTAATGCACAGAAATCTCTTGCATTCCTATACACTAATGATGAAAAATCTGAAAGAGAAATTAAGGAAACACTTCCATTTACCACTGCAACAAAAAGAATAAAATACCTAGGAATAAACCTACCTAGGGAGACAAAAGATCTGTATGCAGAAAACTATAAGACACTGATGAAAGAAATTAAGGATGATAGAAACAGATGGAGAGATATACCATGTACTTGTACTGGAAGAATCAATATTGTGAAAATGACTATACTACCCAAAGCAATCTACAGATTCAATGCAATCCCTATCAAATTCCCAATGGCATTTTTTACAGAACTAGAACAAAAAATCTTAAAATTTGTATGGAGACACAAAAACCCCATATAGTCAAAGCAGTCTTGAGGGAAAAAAACGGAGCTGGAGGAATCAGACTCCCTGACTTCAGGCTATACTACAAAGCTACAGTAATCAAGAGAATATGGTACTGGCCCAAAAACAGAAATATAGATCAATGGAACAGGATAGAAAGCCCAGAGATAAACCCACGCACCTATGGTCAACTAATCTATGACAAAGGAGGCAAGGATATACAATGGAGAAAAGACAGTCTCTTCAATAAGTGGTGCTGGGAAAACTGGACAGCTACATGTAAAAGAATAAATTAGAACACTCCCTAACACCATACACAAAAATAAACTCAAAATGGATTAGAGACCTAAATGTAAGACCGGACACTATAAATCTCTCAGAGGAAAACGTAGGAAGAACACTCTTCGACATAAATCACAGAAAGATCTTTTTTGATCCACCTCCTAGAGTAATGGAAATAAAAACAAAAATAAGCAAATGGGACCTAATGAAACTTAAAAGCTTTTGCAAAGCAAAGGAAACTACAAACAAAATGAAAAGACAACCCTCAGAATGGGAGAAAATATTTGCGAACAAATCAGTGGACAAAGGATTAATCTCCAGAATCTGTAAACAGCTCATGCAGCTCAATATTAAAAAAACAAACAACCCAATCCAAAAATGGGCAGAAGACCTAAACAGACATTTCTCCAAAGAAGACATACAGATGGGCAAGAAGCACATGAAAAGCTGCTCAACATCACTAATTATTAGAGGAATGCAAATCAAAACTACAATGAGTTTTCACCTCACACCAGTTAAAATGGGCATCATCAGAAAATCTACGAACAACAAATGCTGGAGAGGGTATGGAGAAAAGGGAACCCTCTTGCACTGTTGGTGGGAATGTAAACTGATACGGCCACTATGTGGAACAGTATGGAGGTTCCTTTGAAAACTAAAAGTAGAATTACCATATGACCCAGCAATCCCACTACTGGGCATATACCCAGAGAAAACCACAATTCAAAAAGACACATGCACCCCAATATTCTTGCAGCACTATTTACAATAGCCAGGTCATGGAAGCAACCTAAATGCCCACAAACAGATGAATGGATAAAGAAGAATGGACAATGGAATATTACTCAGCCATATTAAGGAATGAAATTTGGTCATTTATAGAGACATGGATGCATCTAGCGACTGTATACAGAGTGAAGGAAGTCAGAAAGCGAAAGACAAATATCTCATATTAATGCATATATGTGGAACCTAGAAAAATGGTACAGATTAACCGGTTTGCAGGGCAGAAATTGAGACACAGATGTAGAGAACAAACGTATGGACACCAAGGGGGATAGCGGCGGGGGAGGGGGAGTGGTGGTGGTGTGATGAATTGGGAGATTGGGATTGACATATATATACTAATATTTATAAAATGGATAACTAATAAGAACCTGCTGTATAAAAAATAAAATAAAATAAAAAAGAAAGAAACAGAACATCCTAGCACAGTGCAAGTCCCTCTGCCAATTATGAGTCCTGATACAGGGCCACTACAGCTGCCCACCCTACGGGGTAAGTCTCCAGGATAAAGGGAAGAAGAAGGAGGCCCTGGAGAGAGTCCAACCAAGGCGGGAGGCCTGAGCCATGGAAGAAGGCAGGGAAGCAACCTGGCCTCACGCCTGAGTCTTGGGGGATGCCGCCGGCTCTCACCTGTGTAGACCAGCACTGTCCACCTCTGGGAAGGGCTGGGGGAGCCAACCATGCTCTTCCAATGTGACCTCCAAGAGGTCAGAGGCCGAGATTATTTGCTGGGTTCCCAGCGTCACCAGAAGGCCATTGCTGCCTCCGAGTCAGTGAGAAGAGGTAAGTTTCCCTCTCGCTCATGCACGTTACCCAATTTCCACTGCACTTAGGGCTTCCAGGTAAACCCAACCCCAGTCCCACACCCCCAAGGCCTCTTGCATATAACCCCAGCTTTTCTCCCGGGAGCACGATGTAGTTTTAAACAAAAGTCACTACACCAGACATTTGGGGACCTGAATTATTTTCCTACCTGCTAACAACCTCTATGACTTTGCGTTGGTCACTCACCCACCCCCCGCCACGTTCTCATCTGTAATGACATCTGTGGTTGTGAAAATGACATGAGAAATAAAAGCATCCTCAAACCAGGCAGCACTAGAGAAAGGTCCAAGATGATCTTTGGAAAGGTCAAAGACATAGACAGCAGCCCCTTTAATGGTAGGAGATTTAAGGGGCGATGGACAGCGTCCCAAATCTGAGATACCTAGGCCTCCATAATGAAACACATTGGATAGGAAATACCTGCTGGGTACAGTGAGAAAAGCCTCATCCCATGCAGAAACCATGGCCAGGTTTTCAAACTTCCTGTCTGGACTTTCCATTTATGAGACAGGCTGCTTTCAGAACCTGGCCAAGCCAGCGTGTTCCATACGTCATCAACAGAGCACAGGAACAGGGCAGTTCGGTGCAGGCCAGAGGTCTCCACTGCCACCAAAATGATGATCCTGCTGGCAGGGACTGGCCACATGCCTCTCCTCCTGTTTTCCTCTCAAAGTGTGTTTTTATAGCTGTTATCTTTATCAGCAGAGGGGACGGAACTGCCTGATGGTAGATTGATATACTGAAGTGATAGCAATTATATAGAATTTGGAAATCATGCATGTGGCTCTTTTATCCACCTCAACTCGGCCTCAGAATACCCTACAGAAGGGGAGGGAGGGGTGGGATGGAAAGGGAATTACGGCCCAGACAGAACACGAGGTACTGGGAAGCAGAGGGCATGGGGCTGAAGGCTGAGTGAGCTCTGACTATGAGTCACAGTGGAGCTGGGAGCCGAGCTCAGTCAGGAGACCCAAGGTGCGCTGGACCCCCAGGCCAACAGGACACCCCCGTCTTTCTAGGAGAAAGGAGAGGTGGGTGAGTGGATCAAGAAGAGACCTCGTGTTTCCCAGTGACGTCATCTGCATCCTTAATCCCAGAAAAGGGATCAGGAGGGCGTTTTATGAGAGTCCTCTGTGCAGCCCAGAGAAGCCCCACGGTCTGCTCACTTCCTCTCTGTCCGGAGGCCCATCCTTCAAGGTCGGATGAGGACACTCTCTCGCCAGCTCCTGCAATGGTAGGAACCAACCTTACTCAGAGAAAGACCCGATTTCTGCCAGGCGCAAGGGAAGAAAACAGGGCTGACTCAACCCATCCGAATGGAAGTGGGTGGGAGGAGGCGGGTAGGATGAACCCAGCTTCTCAAGACAGTTCCGACAATCCCCTGCCCTTCCTGGAAACTTCTTGGAACCCAAATCAAAGGCAGGAGACGGAAAGAGAGGCTGGAGGTGTAGGAGGAGAAGATGGAATACAGAATAATCACAGTAAGAACGACAGAACCAATATTTATCGGGGCTTTACTCTAAGCGTATGAAGTATATTAACATGAGTTAATACATTTAACTCCTAACAACCCTCTGAAGTCAAGTCTATTATTGTCCTATTTTTTTTCATGAGGAAACTGATCCCACAGCTGTTACTGTTCACTTTCATGCCAGGTGTTTGAAAAATGTCCCGAAGGCCTTTAAGACACGAGTTAACCATCACTCCGAGTAGCCAAGCAGCAAAGGGCAGCATGGCTGGGAAACGCCGTTCCACGTGGCGAAACAGGAGTGTGGCGTCCTGTTGTCGAGAGCTTTTGTGAGAGTGTAGGGAAGAGAAACAGACGCAGCTCTCGGAGCCCTGGACGCTGACCCACCGGCAGAGGCACCCGCCTTTCTGAGCAGCTGGGTCCTTGCTGCCGGCTCCACGGGGGGCTTCCACCCCCCTCCCAGGTCACTGCCTAACTGTGGGGTGGGGGGGCAGGGCTCTGTGAAGCTTCGTCCTTTCAACATCTCGAATTCTTCAATGGGTCTTATTTGAATCGCATCCAGGGATGAAGGTGGATGGCCAGATCTGGATCTCCTCAGGAGAGCTCTAATAATGTGTTCTCCCAGTTTAACAGTTACCATTTTTTGAACACCTACTGTGTCAGAGACGTGTAGTAGCTAGGGTTTTATATACATTATCTCCTGAAATCTTAACCTCTTCAAGGTAAGTAATGCCTACCCTGTACATTGTGCCATGACAAATGAAGAATCCGAGACCACCCTCCTGCCACCACCTCCACGATACAGGGATTCCCAAAGGTCAAATGTCCGGTGAGGCCAGGAGTCAAATCCATGCCTGACTGACTGAGCTCATGTCATCATGTGGGCTTCTCTGGCCTTCATTATTAGGTCTAAATTGTTTTAACACCATGGACTTCGACCCTGCCATCTACACCCTCTTCCCAAGCCCCTGACCCAAGCAGGGAGCAGAGGCATCTCTCCCTCGTAAATGTCCTCCACCACACACACACACACACACACACACACACACACACACACACACACACACGCATGCACGCACGCACACACACACACACACACACACACACACTCACTCTCTCTCTCCCTCTCTCTGTCTCTCTCTCTGTGTCTCTCTCTCTCTCTCTTTCTGTCTCTCCCTCACCCTCTCTCTCTCTCTCCTGGCCTCCCACACCTTCCTTTTGGGCCTAGCCCCCAGCCCAAGTTCTCAACAGACAGGAACCTTCCCATGTTGTACTCAATTCCAACCCCACCTACTGCACACAGGTCAGCCTTGTAAGAGAAGAACTTGAGTTTCAGCAGCCTTTCACAAGAAAGGCTGCAAGTAAAAACTCCACCAAGCCAATTCACCCCTAGTTGTTTTTCCAACTAGAAGAGAGATGGGCAAATCAATACTCAACAACCCCTCCCACGGCCTACAGCACTCAAGTCTCTCTTTGTGCACAAGGCCAGGCCTGCAGCCAAGGGCTCTCAACAAGCAGCTGCCCACCTGCTGAGCATTGGGGGACAAGTCCTGCTAACAGTCCTTCTGTTGCCAGCGCCCTCAGTCACACAAGGGATGCCCCTGGCAAGTGACAAGAAATGGACACACTGTGCACGTAACCAGCAACTCTTACAGACAGCCTCGAAGCATTTCACTCTTATCAACCTTTAACCTTGTTGCCAAGGGTGGTAGAGTTATCCCAACCCCAGTTTGCAGGTGCTAACCTTCATTTCCCCAGGTTTCAATGAATTGAGTCAGGCTAGAAATTCAGGACACAGCACAGTCATGGGACCCTGCGCCCCAAGATGCACCCTTCCACATTGCATCCTACTGACTTAAAGACAGGAGGTGAGAATCCCTGCAGGGGTAAGATGGCTGTTATTCGCATCTCAGCCTCCAGGTCTCCCCAGATGGGGTCCAGACAGTGGAGCAAGGCCACCTCAACCAGCCACAAGCCCGGGCTTGGTGAGAAGCATGTCTCTGGAGACCAAGGTCTCTGCCCCATTTCCCTCAGATGGATGAGTAGAAAGATGAGCAGTAGCAGCAGTGTAAGTGAGGGACAGGTGGTCAGCAGAAGCTCCTGGACCAGCATAAATGAAAGGAAGTGGTGTTTCTGGAGCTGGTACTTGAGCATTCATTCTCCCATTCGCTGAGCAATTTCTGTGTGTTAAGCTACAAGGATGATGAAGACATGGTCCCTACCCTCAGAGTAGCGGGTACAATGGAGAAGCATAGGGATGGGGAACAGGGGTAGCCAAGAATTCTAAGTGAATTCCACCACATAAGATTGAATTGTCAGGACATGAATCCACAACCACAAAGAAATGTATGTTATAGAATTTATTTTTCTACATCTGATCCTAACCTGCTTCTAACTTACGATCTTATGATATAAGTAGATAAAAACAGACGCGTGCACCTCTACACATGCCCTGTCCCATATGCAAAATAATGTAATTCTCACTGAAAATCCAGTAAGACTAGCGGGGAGGGAGGTATGAATTGGCAGAGCACGAGGGAATCTCAGGGCGGCGAGACTACCCTATATGACACTCTAATGGTGCACACATGTCATTATGCATCTGTACAAACACATAGTACGTACAACACCAAGAGTGAACCCGAAAGTAAACCGTGGACTGGGCGATTATGATGTATCAACGTAGGTTCATCAACTGCAAGAAATGTACCATCCGGAGAAGGATGTTGATAGTGGGGAAGGCCATGCATGTGTTGAGGCAGCGAGTGTATGGGAAATCTTTCTGTCTTCCCCTCAATTTTGCTGTGAACCTGAGACTACTCTAAAAAATAAAGTATTTAAAAAATAGTTCGATAAGACCACCACCAGATCATAATATAGACGGGTATTTAGTGCAGTCGGGCTGCTGAAACAAAGTACTATAGACTGGGTGACTTGCACATAACAGAAATTTACTTCTCACAGTTCTAGAGGCTAAGAAGTCCATCAAGACACTGGCAGATTCGGTGTCAGGTGAGGGCAGCTTCCTGGTCCACAAGCAGCCATCTTCTTCGCTATGCCCTCACATGGAGGGACAGGGAGCTCACTGAGGTCTCTTCTATAAGGGCACTAATCCCATCCATAAGGCTCCACCCTCATGACCTAATCACCTCCCAATCCCATCGCACTGGGGGTTAAGGTTTCAAGATATGAATGGGGGGAAGGGCACATAAACATTCAGTCTGCGGCAACAAGAGCCCTGGGCAGCCAGCCAGCCTACCCACCCTGAGCCCTCTCTCTGCTCACAGCCTTCTCCATGGCAGCAACCAAAATGAGACATTATGCAGTATGCCAGGCATTTTGAGCCTCTACGGCCACCCTTTAGGGTCCAAGATTTAAAGAGACGTCCATTTGGAAGCCCAGATTTCTCAGTCTGCAAGCTCTGCCTTCACACACCATCCTGAGATAGAAGTTCAGTGGGCCAAAATGCAAACCATTGGGGGATTTGCCAAATTACAGAGCTCCATTCCGCAGCTAGCCACTTCTTAATCTGTGCCAGAGTCTCTGCATACATAGCTCATTTAAATCTTAAAATAGCCCTGTGCAAAGAGATCATTATCCCAGTCTTACAGATAAGGCAGCAGAGACTCAGAGAGGTTGAACGTCTTACCCACAGTCACAGAATGAGTTTGGAGCAGTCCCAGGATTCAGCCCCCAGGTCTCCCCAGGCCAACACTCAAAATGGTATCCACCACTTTTTAGTGTCCAGAGGAGAGTAAGCAGTGCCTTTGGCATATTTCCTTGGTGTCCCTAAATGCCTGTAGTTACCAGCGTTGATGAAGCCTTTCAAGGGAAAAGAGCAAACCTGCCACCCCTGCAGAGTTAGTAAGCTGATTGCAATGCTGACAATGACAGCATCTCAAGCTAATTTCCTTGGATAGGTCTCTCCAGAAAGCATTCAATTCCAGCCATGAGAGCAACATGTTTGCAACATGAATTGACTAAAGAGAGAAGAAATGCCCTTCACTTAAGGGTTTCAGTTAATTAGTGTTTCTCATAACAAAATCCAAGTCCTCAAAGGGCCTTTCCAATAAGGCCTTGTAAATGGTTTTCTAACCCTAGGAAAGACTGCTGACTCCTTCAGGCTTATTAATATTTCATCATTAACAGATACATATTAAGTTCCTATTGTTCATGAAAAGAATTGGATTTAAACGAGAGGATTCCTTCTCATTAGTAGCTTATGATCTTATTACAGACAGATAAAAACTTACAAAAGACACGTCAGGGGACTTCCCTGGTGGCGCAGTGGTTAAGAATCTGCCTGCCAATGCAGGGCACACGGGTTTGAACCCTGGTCTGGGAATATCCCACATGCCGCTGAGCAACTAAGCCCGTGCGCCACAACTACTGAGCTTGCGCTCTAGAGCCCACGAGCCACAAATACTGGGCCCTCGTGCCACAACAACTTAAGCCCGCATGCCTAGAGCCCGTGCTCCGCAACAAGAGAAGCCACCGCAATGAGAAGCCTGCACACCGCAACGAAGAGTAGCCCCTGCTCGCCGCAATTAGAGAAAGCTTGTGAGCAGCAACGAAGACCCAATGCAGCCAAAAAATAAATTAAATTAATAAATTAATAATAATAATAAAAAAGACACGTCTGGAATAAAGCAGGTTTAATCTTCCTTAGGAACAACTGGACAGAAGAACGAACTCAGGCCCGGGCTTGTTCATGGTTGGTGTCTGGATGGTATCAACTGTGTGGTTTGAGTGACCCAATGTATCGTCTAGAAAAGAAAAGCTATTTTCCCACTCTTGCTTGAGTACCCTGTTCCACTCATTTTTTTTTCAACTGAAGTATAGTTGATTTATAACATTATATTAGTTGCAGGTTTACAACACAGTGATTTAATATTTTTATACAGTATACTCCATTTAAAGTTATTATAAAATATTGGCTATATTCCTGTGAACATTACATCCTTGTATCTTTTTATTTTATACATCTCTATTGGAGTATAATTGCTTCACAATACTCTGTTAGTTTCTGTTGTCCAACAAAGTGAATCAGCCGTATGCACACATATATCCCCATATCTCCTCCTTCTTGGGTCTCCCTTCTACCCTCTCTATCCCACCCCTCTAGGTCTCCACAAAGCACCGATCTGATCTCCCTGTGCTGTGCGGCTGCTTCCCACTAGCTATGTATTTTACATTTGGTAGTGTATATATGTCAATGCTACTCTCACTTTGTCCCAGCTTCCCCTTTCCCCCCACCCCATGTCCTCAGTTTCATTCTCTATATCTGTGTCCTTATTCTGTCCTGCCACTAGGTTCATCAGTACCATTTTTTTTAGATTCCATATATATGCATTAGCCTACAGTATTTGTTTTTCCCTTTCTGACTTACTTCACTCTGTATGACAGACTCTAGGTCCATCCACCTCACCACAAATAACTCAATTTCATTTCTTTTTATGGCTGAGTAATATTCCATTGTATATATGTGCCACATCTTCTTTATCCATTCATCTGTCGATGGACATTTAGGTTGCTTCCATGTCCTAGCTATTGTAAATAGAGCTGCAGTGAACATTGTGGTACATGTCTCTTTTTGAATTATGGTTTTCTCAGGGTATATGCCCAGTAGTGGGATTGCTGGGTCGTATGGTAGTTCTGTTTTTAGTTTTTTAAATATCCTTGTATCTTATTTTATACCTAGTAGTTAATACCTCTTAATCCCCTTCCACTATCATGTCCCTCCCCACTCCCCTTGACTCATTTTTGTTTTTAAGAATTAAAGGATCTAAAGCTTTAAAATGTCAATGTTTACGGAAGGCAATAAATAATGCCACTCATCTCTCTTACCACTTTACCCTGAATTAGTCTACGAGATCAGCTTCAACTGTCTAGCAGAGCCTTGGGGTTACACAACACAGGCAGGCAAAGGACAGGTTGGGCAGAAGAAATCTCTGGGGTCTGGAGAATGGGACTCTAAGAAAGAGACAAGGTGGGAGCCATGGGCACCAGGCAGGTGGCCAACAGGGGTCTGCGGGGAGAGCCCAGAGATGAAAACAAAAAGACAAACAGCACATAGAGACTAACCCTGGTCTCCAGACGCAACTACGACCATTTCCCAGAAAACTGAGAAACCAACCCTTCTCTCTGGCCACAGAATAAGGAAATGAAAAAAAGGGCCCTTTTCTCAAAGCAAACAAATAGAAATGATTTAGAAAGCACCTGACACTGTGCAGAAATGTCCTTCCCTTACTTTTTATGTATGTATGTATGTACTTATGCACACAGGCACTGGTTTATTATATTCCTTTGACCTGTACTTATGACCATTTTGCTTTACTACAAAGCTACGACAGAGACTACACACTTTTGGAACCCTACGCTAGCTTCTACTAATATTTTAATAGTTTTAGGGTTGAAATTACAGTTACCGTATTTAAAATCAAAACAGCATCACTCGGCCACATGGTAAGAGCTGTAGCTGTGGGGTGGGTCTTTGTTTTCCTATAAAATTCTTCCGCGATGTTGCATTAAGGGGTTGACTAGATGACTCTTCAGCTCCCTTCTAGCACCGACATCCTTCTCCTTGTGTCTGTGCAGAGTAAATGGACTGGCCTTGAGTGCACCCCGGGGACAGAACAGGCTGGCAGCATCTGGGTTTGCCTAGGCCCCCAGGGGAAGCATGGCTCTGCCAGGTGTCACAGCTGATTTAACTAAAAGAAAGATAAAAACCAGCCATGGGAACTGAAGCTTGACAGCATTCCCTGAGGGTCTGGTGAGTGAGAACCAGAGAAGTATGGAAGAGACTAGAGGAATCTCCTCTGGCCCAAGACTCCCAGGCAATGTTTGCTCTAACCACTGAGATCCATCCCCAGAAATGTCCCCAGCTGTGTGCAAAACCACAGCGCCTGCTGAGGAAGGTGAGAGCTGAAGCTGCTAGTCAGCTCCTGGGATAGGACGATGCAGAAGCAAAGGGCCAACTGGGAGAAGGGGGTGTGGGGAAGAAAAAAGAATAAAGGCAAAGATACGTTTTCCGGTCTGCATGAGTTAATATCTCCACAGGGAGAGCTCAGATGGTGGCAGATTTTTTGTTTCCAAGACAAGAAGGGGATAAATGATCATCCTGTCTTATTTAAGACCACAGCTTGATGGCCAGAGATCTCTCTTCCAAATTTCTCATGCTGCTTTGTAAAGGACAAGGACAGTCAACACATTCAGCCTCCGTGTCCACATGGGAACAATGAAACACCGAGAAAGAATGTAATGAAGAAAGCAACTGCAGTAGACTTTGGGAATAGACGTCAGAACGTCCACTTCCTAGCCTGCAAGACTCTCAGAATGCTTTATTTCCTTTCCTCCTAGTACCAGAGCACATTTCTATAGCAACTCCCAGAGAACTGGGTGCCTCATGGGGCCAGGTGGAGGTTGGCTTAAAGATCCTCTTCTTTGGGGGCACAGAAGACCCTTAACGAGAACTAGATCCCTTGTTGGATCCTCCCCTTTCAATTTCAGGATATATGTGCTGAGGTACTCTGGAATGATTTGGGGATTAAAGGGTGAACATTAGGCAAGAAAAGAAATTAAAAATTAATGAAGAAATGAGGTCACTCAGTGAAGCCTCTTCAACAAACCAGGATGAGAACCTCCTGCTCACTTCTGACTTTTTGGCGAAGACGCATAACTGCCACCTGTGAGGCGGTCCACAGGATGAGAGTATGGATTACTCACAAAGCTCTGAGTTTAGTTACCAAGTTCTATGCCACTATGACCTACTGTTATCCCTTTTGCAGATGGAGAAACTGAGTCATGGTGAGATCACATGGTTATTAATGAGATAAAAATGAGCACTGGCCTCGCATGGATCCTAATCTACAGCTTGGCAGCTCTATTCACAACAGTCAAGACGTGGAAACAACCTAAATGTCCATCAACAGATGAATGGATGAAGAAGATGTGGTGTATATATACAACGGAATATTACTCAGCCATAAAAAAAGAATGAAGTAATGCCATTTACCACAACACGGATGGACCAAGAGATTATCATACTAAGTGAAGTAAGTCAGAAAGAGAAAGACAAATACCATATGATATCACTTATATGTGGAATCTAAAACAGACACAAATGGGGGATTCTCTGGCAATCCAGTGGTTAGGACTCTGCACGCTCACTGCCGAGGGCCCAGGTTCAAACCCTGGCCGGGGAACTAAGGTCCCACAGGCCACGCAGCATGGCCAAAAAATAATAATAAAAAAATGACACAAATGAACTTATCTATGAAACAGAAACAGACTCACAGACATAGAGAACAGACTTGTGGTTGCCAAGGGGTGGGGTGGAGAGATGGATTGGGAGTTTGGGGTTAGCACATGCCAACTATTATGCATAGAATGGATAAACAACAAGGTCCTACTGTACAGCACAGGGAACTATATTCAATATCCTGGGATCAACCATAATAGAAAAGAAAAAGAATGTATATATATGCATAACTGAATCATTTTACTGTACAGGAGAAATTAACACAACACTGTAAATCAGCTATATTTCAATAAATTTTTTAAAAAATCTACAGCTATGGTCACATACTACAACATGGATGAACCTTGAGGACACTACGCTAAGTGAAACAAGGCAGTCACAGAATGACAAATAATGCATGATTCCACTCATTTAACGTATCTAAAGCAGTCAATCTCACAGAAGCAAAAAGCATAATGGTAGTTGCCAGTGGCAGGGATATGTGGGGAATGGGGAGTTACTATTCAATGGGTCTAGAGTTTCAGTTTGTGCAAAATGACAAAGTCTTAGAAATCTGCTTACAACATGTGTATAGTTAATATTTGCACTATACACCTAATGGTTGAGGGTAAATTCCATGTTGTGTTTTTTAATCACAATTTAAAAGATCTATAGCTATGAGCAGCTTAACAGCTGCGTCTCATGCATCTTAGTGCTGCTGCAAAGAAGAGTTTGAAGACATATATACTATAAAGGAAAATGTCTACAGCCATAGCTCTAGTAAGAGGAATGACAAACATGGGCAAAAGATATGAATAGACATTTCACCAAAGAGGCCATACAGATGGTAAACCTGCAGATGAAAAGATGACCAACACTGGCAGTCATTAGGGAAATAGAAATTTAAACCACAGTGACAAGACAGACCACAGAATGGGAGAAAATATTTGCAAATCATATACCTAATAAGGGCCTAGTATCTAAAATATGTAAGGAACTGTTACAACTCAACAATAAAAAGACAACCCAATTGAAAACTGGGCAAAAGCTTGAATAGACATTTCTCCAAAGAAGCTACGCAAATGGCCAATAAACACATGAGAAGATGCTCAAATCATAACTCGTCAGGGAAATGAAAAATCAAAACCACAATGAAAGACCACTTCACTTCCAGCAGGTTGGCTAGAATCAACAAGACAGATAATAACAAGTGTTGACAAAGATGTAGGGAAACTGGAACCCTCATACACTGCTGGTGAGAAGGTAAAATGGCGCAGCTGCTTTGGAAATCAGTTTGGCAGTTCCTCAAAAGGCTAAACATAGAATTACCATATGACCCAGCAATTCAACTCTCAGGAAAATACCCAAAAGAAAACACACATACATACATACAAAAACTTGTACAAAAACGTTGTTAGAAATATTATTCATAACAGGCAAAAGTGGAAACAACCCAAATGTCCATCAACTGATGGATAAACAAAATGTGGTAATCATACGATAGAATATTATTCAGCCATACAAAGGAATGAAGTGCTGACTCATATTACAACATGGATGAACCTGCGAAACATTATGCTTAGTGAAAGAAGCCAGTCACAAAGGGCCATATATTATAAGATTTCATTTCTATGGGCAAATCCATAGAGACAGAGGATAGTAGTTGCCAGGGGCTGGGAAGAAGGCTGAATTGGGAGTGACTGGTAATGGGTACCTGTCACTCTTTTTGGAGGGATGAAAATGCTTTGGAAATACAGATAATGATGATAGCTGCACCTACATAAGAATATACTAAAAACCATTGAATTATATACTTTAAAAGGGTGAGTTTTATGGTGTGTGAATTACATCTAAAAAAAATTTGAACACAATGAGAACACACCTATCAGAATGGATAAAATTAAAAATAGTGATAATAGCAAACAGTAATGATGCAAAAAACTGGATCACTCATACATTGTTGGTGGGAATGTAAATGATTCAGTCACTTCGGAAAACAGTTTGCAAGTTTCCTTTAAAATGACAAATGAACTCATCAGATGACCCGGCATATGACACTCTTGGCCATTTACTGTAGAGAAATGAAAACTTTTTTTTTTTTTAAGTGGCATACCCTTTTTTTAAAAATTTATTTTTTATTTTTGGCTGCACTGGGTCTTCATTGCTGCACACGGGCTTTCTCTAGTTGAGGCAAGCAGGGGTTACTCTTCCTTGCGGTGCTCGGGCTTCTCATTGCGGTGGCTTCCTTTGTTGCGGAGCACGGGCTCTAGGCGCACGGGCTTCAGTAGTTGTGGCATGCGGGCTCAGTAGTTGTAGCTCGCGGGCTCTAGAGCACAAGCTCAGTAGCTGTGGGGCATGGGCCTAGTGGCTCCGTGGCATGTGGGATCTTCCCGGACCAGGGCTCAAACCCGTGTCCCCTGAATTGGCAGGCGGATTCTTAACCACTGTGTCATCAGGGAAGTCACCTTTTTTTTTTAATTTATTTTTGGCTGCACTGAGTCTTCGTTGCTGCGCGCGGGCTTTTCACTGCGGTGGCTTCTCTTGTTGTGGAGCACGGGCTCTAGGCGTGCAGGCTTCAGTAGTTGTGGCGCACGGGCTTAGTTGCTCTGTGGCATGTGGGATCTGCCCGGACCGGGGCTCGAACACGTGCCCCCTGCACTGGCAGGCAGATTCTTAACTACTGCGCCACCAGGGAAGTCCAAGAAATGACAACTTCTGTCCACTCAAAAACCTATGCATGAATGTTCAGAGCAGTTTTCATTATAGCTGATAACTCAAAACCAACCAATGTCTTTCAGTGAGTGAATAGTTAACCAAATGATGGTCCACCATACCATGGAGTATTACTCAGCAATAAAAAGAAAAACAACTTTGGATGAACCTCAGGGAAGTTATGCTGAGAGAAAGAAAATAATCTCAGCAAGTTCCTTAAACTGTATGGTTCTACTGATATAACACTTGAAATAACAAAATTCTGGAGACAGAGAACAGATGAGTGGCCACCAGGGTTTGGGAATGGACAATGGAGAAGTTGTAGCTATAAGGAGTACCACGAGGGAGCCCGAGGTGATGGGACGGTTCTGTATCTTGACTGTGCTGATAGCAACAGGAAGCTACACACACACAAACAAGTGCATTATGTGTAAGTGGTGACTCAGCTCTGGGCATTTCACCAGTGTCATTACCCGGTTTTGCTATTGCACTAGTTATACAACATGTTCAACTGGGAAGAATGGGTGAGGGGTACCAAAGACTTCTCTCCATTTCTTTGCAACAGCCAGTGAATCTATATTTATTCCAAAATAAGAAGCGTGTGGGGTTTTTAAAGTAACTACATGGGGTATTAGTCAATGCTTAAAAGTAATGACTGTGTTTCAATAAAGGTCAGAATTGAAGGCAGGAGTCAAGAAGAAATGACAGCCTGCACAGTACAGCCACAAACCATCACCTCTACAACATGTCAGAGGAATCCTCCTTTTAGTGTGAACTGCATACACCTGAGAACAAGTCAGGAACTTCCGGTGCAGACCCACTAACTTGTGTGTCCTCACTTGTCCTCTAATCCCCCGCGTGCAGCTCTACTATCCTAACCTACCCTCATCCTCATCTCCGGGCTTCCATTCATGCTCTTTCCTGTCTGAATTCATCTTCTCTCCACTTATCCAAATCCTTCCCACTGGGTCATAAGGCCCTGCAGCAGTATCCATCTTTCCACATGGGTTAATTGTATCTCTCTAACTAGATGCTTGAGTTCAGACACCAGGTCATCTTCCTCTACCATATCCTCCATAATACACCATACAATGCTGAGAACGTAAGGAGTATCAAAGATCTCTGTTGATGGAATAAAGGCCTGCCTGCCTCAAGATCTTTTATTATCACTCTTGCAAGCTAGGTGATGGAGAACGGGTACACACAGGGGCATGAAAGCCAAGACAACGTTTCACACGTAATTGCAACTGTGTACTTTTAAAATCATCATCTCAGTTGCTTTTTTTTTTTTTTGCGGTACGCGGGCCTCTCACTGTTGTGGCCTCTCCTGTTGCAGAGCACAGGCTCCGGGACGCACGGGCTCAGCGGCCATGGCTCACGGACCCAGCCGGTCTGCGGCATGTGGGATCTTCCCAGACCGGGGCACGAACCTGCATCCCCTGCATCGGCAGGCAGACTCTCAACCACTGCGCCACCGGGGAAGCCCCTCAGTTGCTTTTTATTACAGGGCTATGAATGATGCATAGGAGGCATAATCTGATCCATTTTACGGATGAGGAAACTTAGTTCAGAGTGGCTAAGTGATATACAAAATCACAATTCGTACTGAGTCAGAGTTAGAAACCAAGACTCATCCTAAAACCTTAACGAGACGCAAATTGCCACTTTAAACTTTTTTTTTAAAAATTACTGCTCTCTTCCCTTTTGCGGCCACTGCTGAAGCACCAGCGGTCAAAATGAAGTGCAATCCCTTTGTGACTCTGACCCAAGCGAGAACAGGAAAAGGCATTTCAATGCGCCTTCCCACATTCGCAGGAAGATTATGTCTTCCCGTTTCTAAAGAGCTGAGACAGAGGTACAATGTCCGATCCATGCCCATCCGAAAGGACGATGAAGTTCACGTTGTACAAGGGTACTACAGAGGGCAGCAAATTGGCAAAGTAGTCCAGCTTTACAGGAAGAAATATGTCATCTACGTGGAACGAGTGCAGTGGGAGAACGCTAACAGCACGACTGCGCATGTGGGCATTCACCCCAGCCAGGTGGTTATCACCAGACTAAAACTGGAGGAAGACCGCAAAAAGATCCTCGAACGTAAAGCCAAATCTCACCAAGTAGGAAAGGAAAAGGGCAAATATCAGGAAGAAACAATTGAGAAGATGCAGGAATAAAGTAATCTTGAATACAACTTTCATTAAAAACTGTTAAAAATGAAAAAAAGGGCAAATTATTAGTAAATTAAGATGCAAATATTCCCAAAATGAAGTGTAACTTTTGCAACCCAAAATATGGTACTTAGCCAACACCTTGGGGTGGCTGAGGCCCTATATGAAGAGGAAAAAGGAAAAGCCTTAAAAAGTGGGGATAGAAGAGCAGACTGTGATCAGGGAACAATTGGAGGAACACAGGAAAAGCCCCACTTCCAAACATATCCTGAATCCAGCCATACCTCTCCAGCACCACCGCTGTCCCCTAGACCCTGCCTCCATCACTCAGAGCACATCACTCCACTCAACAGCTCCCCGAAGCACAAAGATCTAAACTTGACCTTGCTTAGAAAGCTCTAAATGGTCCGGGTCCTGCTCACCTCTCTAGACTCATCTCATTCCATTCGTCCCCACCAACAATGCTCCCTTCACACCTTTCCATCCCTCAAGCATGCCTAGCGGGGTCTTGCACAGCGGCACTGGCTGCTTCTCCTGTCTGGAATGCTTTGCCACCTGACCTTTGTACAGCTTGCCCTGTCATTCAGACTTCAGTGTAGGTGTCACCCCCTCAGCCTAAAGTAGTTGCTAATTCCTCTTTGTCACTTACCACCCTCTTAATTCTTTGCCAAACATCATTAACTGACATGTTTCTTATTGACTGATGTATTGATCGATGTATTGATTGTCTCTCCCTCATCCCACTACAGTGTAAGCTCTAGGAGGGCAGGGGACTCTTTTTTTTTTCTTTTGTATTCCCAGTGCCTGACATATAGCAGGTATTCAATAAATATGTGTACAGTGAAGGTCTGAAGGAATGAATGAATGAAAAAGACCACCACCCTACCTCCTTCACAGTTCTGGTTCTACCTGGCCAATGAATGACCTATTAATGGCAATCTAAAAGTTACTAACATTCAACTAGAGGATAGGTAAATAGCATGATCCTTGATATCACAAAAGGTACTTTGAAAACAGTAAACCGCTGACCCTTGAACAACACGGGGGTTAATCCACGTATAACATAGTTGGCCCTGTGCATCCTCAGACTCAACTAACCATGGACCGTGTAGTACTGTATTTACTACTGAAGAATATCTGCATATAAATGGACCCGTGCAGTTCAAACCTGTGTCATTCAAGGGTCAACTGTATTACAGATCATCTTACAAGGTCCAGATCAAGCCCCCTCTCTTCTCTGAAATCTTCCTGGGATACTCAAGCCCCATTGATCTCCCCTTTCTCTGACTTCCTAAAGCTTTTACTGCCTACACCACTCATGTGATACTTTACAACCGTCTTCTTCTTTTTTTTTTTTTTTTTGCGGTACGCGGGCCTCTCACTGCTGTGGCCTCACCCATTGCGGAGCACAGGCTCCGGACGCGCAGGCTCAGCGGCCATGGCTCACGGGCCCAGCCGCTCCGCGGCATGTGGGATCTTCCCGGACCGGGGCACAAACCCGTGTCCCCTGCATCGTCAGGCGGACTCTCAACCACTGCGCCACCAGGGAAGCCCTACAACCCTCTTCTGTATTTTGGTACCCATGCCTACCATGTGACAGAACCATGCTAGGTCCTGGGAATACAACAACCAGTAAAAAGGAGTTTAAATCCCGGTTGGGGGTCATGAATAGTGAACCACTATTTTCATAAACCATTGTATTTGTGATAAGTGTCACACACACACACACAAAAAAGTGTGCACTAACGGCATAATCAAAGGACAAAACCAGACCAGCTGCATAAAGGAAGGATAGCAAGTAGGAAGTGCGTCAGGGAAGTAACAGTCTATGAGAAGAAAATCTCTCAGCTTTGGGAGGCAGGAGACCAGGGAGCAGGCAGGATGGAGAACATAAATAGCGTGAACTTGAAGCCCGGAGACCCTGATCCCACTTCCGGCTCCATCACTGTCCACCCACATTCCTCAGTTTGTCTGAGTTTCAACTGACTCCACTGTGATAAGAACAGAATCACGTTCAGTGTTTACAGAACCCTCAGAGAAATAAAATATAACCCCTTCGTTTTCCAGAGATGAAATTATTTAATTTCAATGAACAAGATACCTATTGAGCATATATTAATTACGTGTTAAGCATAAACATCCATCAAAGTGAATGGATTTGCCCAAGATTAACATTAGTCAGTGGGCACAGACCATATTAGAATCCACATCTGCTGAATCCCAGGCCCTGAATTCTTCTCATAGGTATCCATCACCCTCCACAATTTGGTCTATGCAACTCCCACTACTCTCACTGCCAGAAGCCCATTCCAAGCTGAAATGCTGAAACCATTCCAAGCTCCATGTTGACTCCAGGCCTTCTGAAATTCTGGGCCCCTTTGCGAGGTCACACATCCCCCCTTCCCAGCTCAGAATGTGAAGTGTCCCCCATCCACACTCAGTTCAGGTAACACCTCCTAGTTTGCCATTCACCTAGCTGGTCTAGAGCAGTGGTTCTCCAAGTCTGCAGATTCCTGGGGGATCCAGAGATCCTTCAGGGGAGCCCATGAAATCAAAACTATTTTCAGAACAATACTAAGATGTCTTGTTCACTGTGCTGACATTTGCACTGTTGGTGCAAAAGCAAAGGTGAGTAAAACTGCTGGCACCTAGTGCAAATCAAGGCAGCAGACCAAATGACACGAAGAGGCATTATATTTTTCAGTGCCTTGTGTGGGCAGAAAAGAAAAAGGCAGTTTAAGAATGTCCTTGATGATGGGACTTCCCTGGCGGTCCAGTGGTTAAGACTTCACCTTTCAATGCAGGGGAAGATTTGATCCCTGGTCGCAGAGCCAAGATCCCACATGCCTCAGGGCCAAAAAACCAAAACATAAAACAGGGCTTCCCTTGTGGCGCGGTGGTTGAGAGTCCGCCTGCCGATGCAGGGGACGTGGGTTCATGCCCCGGTCTGGGAGGATCCCACATGCCGCGGAGCGGCTGGGCCTTTGAGCCGTGGCTGCTGGGCCTGTGTGTCCGGAGCCTGTGCTCCGCAGTGGGAGAGGCCACGGCAGTGAGAAGCCCGCATACCACAAAAAAAAAAAAAACCCATAAAACAGAAGCAATATTGTAACAAATTCAATAAAGACTTTAAAAATGGTCCAAATCAGAAAGTCTTAAAAAAAAAAAAAAAAAAGAACGTCCTTGATGAAGCAGTAAAAACCATTAATTAAATCCTGGCCCTTGAGTACACACGTTTTTAATATTCTGAAGAAATTCAGAAGCACAGAAAGCACTTCTGCTGCTTATCAAAGTACAGTGGTTGTCTCAAGGAAGAGTACTTAGGTGACTGAGTTCTGAGTTGAACTAGTGGCTTTCTTTGTGAAAGACTATTTTTACTTGAAAGGATGAATGACAGAAAAACTATGGATTTGAGTATTTGATAGACATTTTCTTGAAAATGAATAAATAAGCCTCTCACTTCAAGGAAAACTAGCAGTATTTGCTGCCACTGATAAAATTTGAGCTTTCACGCAAAAATTAGAATTTCAGAAAACTTGCTACTGCATGCTTGACATTTTTCCATTGCTTCAAGACTTTCCTGATGAGATCAATGGTGATAATGATGAAAAGGGGTTTTTAATATTGTATAATTAAAAGTCTCAATGTTTTCAACATCTGTATAACTCCGAACGAGTATTTTTCACATGGTCAATTCATCATGTTACAAAAATCATGCATGGATTAAAAAAATCCATTCAAAGCACAAGAAAGACTATTGGATTTTCATGTAGGAATACAAAAAGTTCATTGATAAGGTTTCTGATTCTGCACTGTAACTAACTTTTAAGAAACTATCACTTTTTGAGTTTTGATGAGGTATCAAAGAAGACTAAATACAGAAAAAGTACTTAACTTACACTTAACAAGTCACAAATACTTGTTAAACTGACGTTATACTCCTCCATCCCTAAGGGATATCTTTGTTCTTGAACAAATAGTGTGGTAACCTAGACTGCCTAAGCAAAGTTCCAGGGACGTTTTAAATCAAATACTTCTAGGGCTTTATGAAAGATTTGGATGAACTGAATTATGATTTTCTTGACCCATTTGGGCTCGAATTTCACTTTAAAAACTACAGATCCAGAGAGTGGCATGGACATATATACACTACCAAACGTAAAATAGATAGCTAGTGGGAAGCAGCCGCATAGCACAGGGAGTTCAGCTCGGTGCTTTGTGACCACCTAGAGGGGTGGGATAGGGAGGGTGGGAGGGAGGGAGATGCAAGAGGGAAGAGATATGGGAACATATGTATATGTATAACTGATTCACTTTGTTATAGAGCAGAAACTAATACACCATTGTAAAGCAATTATACTCCAATAAAGATGTTTAAAAAAAAAAAAGGACAATCCTCTTTCCCATTCCTATTTGCTTTTGATCATCAAGAAATAAATACTGTTCTTTCCCCCCCTGCAGTATGTCCTATGCAAGATTGACCAGATGTTCTTGATGGGCCCAGTCAAACAGGAACATCAGCTTCCAGTAGCAGTCAAGATGAAGGAAACTGCATGTAGCCTATGAGTCCTACTGATGTCAAAATCTCTGCACATAATACACAAAGCAACTACCTGAAGACTCTGAAAACTAAACAACTAGAGGCTATGGGACCTGAATCAAAGGGGGCAGAATCATTGAACTATGCAGCAAAAACTCTAGGAGAAATCTCCTATTTCTATCTAGAACATCAAGTAAAGGAGCCCCATTGTACTACACAGTAAGGGGGAAGTCCCTGGTTTTCTTCTCTTTTTCTTGTCTTTCCTCACCCAGCCTCGCACTACACCAACCCCAGTCTCAGATCTGCATTGCCGCGGTGGCACAAGAAAAACAGACACCCTAAACAGTCCTATCTATTAAAGAAATTGAATGAGTAGTTTAAAACCCTCCAACAAAAGAAGACTCCAGGCACAGATTATTTACTGATAAACTTTACGTAACTGTTACGGACTGAATTGTGTCCCTCCAAAATTCATATATTGAAGCCCTAACCCCAGTACCTCAGAATGTGACTGTATTTGGAGACAGGGCCTTTAAAGCAGTCATTAAGTTAAAATGAGCCTGTTAGGGTGGGCCCTAATCCAACCTGACTGGTGTCCTTATAAGAAGGGGAGATTAGGACAAATGGAGAGCCACTAAGGATGCTGACACACAGAGCGGGGACCCTGTGAATAGGCAGCAAGAGGGAGGCCATGTGCAAGCCACAGACACCTCAGAGGAACCCAACCCTGCCAGCACACGGATCTTGGAATGCTGGCCTCCAGAACAGAGAGAGAATAAATTTCCGTTGTTTAAGCTACCCATTATGTGGTATATTGTTTTCCATAGAAAGCTAATATACAAACATTTAATGGAAAAAAATACCAATTCTACACAATCTCATCCAAAAACAGAAGAGGAAAGAATACTTTCCAACTTATTTTGTGAGGCCAATATTATCCTGATGCCCCCTTTTTTATTATAAGAAAACTACAGGCCAATATTCCTCATGAACATACATGTATAAAATCCTCAACAAAATATTAGCAGATTAAATCCATCAATATATAAAAAATGGGATTTATCATGAGAATATAAGGGTGGCTCAAAAGTTAAAGACAAAGAGAGTTTTGAAAGCAGCAAGAGAAAAGCAACTAGTTACATAGAAGGGAACCCCATACCCACTCCAATGAGACTATCAGAGGATTTTTCATCATAAATCTTGCCAGGCAAAAGGAGTAGAATGATATATATATTTAAAATATTGAAAGAAAAAGAATTGCCAACCAAGAACACTATTCTGTCAAAATTGTCCTTCAAAAACAAAGGGGAAAAAAAGGGGCGGGGGGGGGAAACAAAGGGAATGTAATTGATATAGCCACTGTGGAGAACAGTATGGAGGTTCCCTAAAAAAAGAACTACCATACGACCCAGCAATCCCACTATTGGGCATATACCCTGAGAAAACCATAATTCAAAAGGTCACATGTACCCCAATGTTCATTGCAGCACTATTTACAATAGCCAGGACATAGAAACAACCTAAATGTCCATCGACAGATGAATGGATAAAGAAGATGTGGTCCATATACACAATGGAATATTACTCAGCCATAAAAAGGAATGAAATTGGGTCATTTGTAGAGATGTGGATGGACTTAGAGACTGTCATACAGAGTGAAGTAAGCCAGAAAGAGAAAAACAAATATTGTACATTAACACATATATGTGGAATCTAGAAAAGTGGTAGAGATGAACCTATTTGCAGGGCAAGAACAGAGACACAGACGTACAGAACGGACATGTGGAGACAGTGGGAGAAGGGGAGGGTGAGACGAACTGAAAGATTAGGATTGACATATATACACTATCATGCATAAAACAGATAGCTAGTGGGAACAAGCTATAAAGCACAGGAAGCTCAGCTCGGCACTCTATGACAAGCTAACTGGGTGGGATGGGGGGAGTGGGAGGGAGGTCCGAGAGGGAGGGGATATAGGTATACTTATAGCTGATTCACTTCCTTGTACAGCAGAAAATAACACAACATTGTAAAGCAATTATACTCCAATAAAAAAACAAAGGAGAGATAAAGACTTCCTCAGACAAAGGCTAAGAAACTTTACCACCTGCTTTATAAGACATGCTAAAGGTAGTTCAAGTTGAAATGAAAGACACTAATTAGAAATATGAGAGCATAAGAAAGTGTGAAACTAGTTGATAAAGGTAAATATAGAGACAAAAACAATATTTTATTACTATATACTATAAAAGACAAAAGTATTAGAAACAACTAAAACTGAATGTTAACAAATATACAAAGGTCAAAGTAAACTGTGACATCAAGAATATATAATGTGGTGGGGAGGAGAGGGAAAAGACAAGATTTCTTGTATGCAAGTGAAGTAAAGTAGTTGTCAGCTTAAAACAGAATGTCATAACTATTCGATACACGATATATTACTTAAGCCCTTAGTAACCACAAAGAAAATATGTATAGAAGTTATACAAAAGAAAAAAGAAAGACATTTCCACTAAGATCAGGAAAAAGACAAGGTTGCCCACTCTCACTACTATTATTCAACATAGTTTTGGAAGTTTTAGCCACAGCAATCGGAGAAGAAAAAGAAATAAAAGGAATCCAAATCAGAAAAGAAGAAGTAAAACTGTCACTGTTTGCAGATGACATGATACTATACATAGAGAATCCTAAAGATGCTACCAGAAAACTACTGAAGCTAATCAATGAATCTCGTAAAGTAGCAGGATACAAAATTAATGCACAGAAATCCTTTGCATTCCTATACACTAATGATGAAAGATCTGAAAGAAAAATTAAGGAAAGACTCCCATTTATCACTGCAACAAAAGGAATAAAATACCCAGGAATAAACCTACCTAAGGAGACAAAAGACCTGTATGCAGAAAACTATAAGACACTGAGGAAAGAAATTAAAGATGATACAAACAGATGGAGAGATATACCATGTTCTTGAACTGGAAGAATCAACAGTGTGAAAATGACTATACTACCAAAAGCAATCTACAGATTCAATGCAATCTCTATCAAACTACCAATGGCATTTTTTACAGAACTAGAACAAAGAGACTGCACAATGTGTATGGAAACACAAAAGACCCCGAATAGCCAAAGCAATCTTCAGAAAGAAAAACAGAGCTGGAGGAATCAGGCTCCCTGACTTCAGACTAGACTACAAAGCTACAGTAATCAAGACAGTATGGTACTGGCACAAAAACAGAAATATAGATCAATGGAACAGGATAGAAAGCTCAGAGATAAACCCACACACATATGGTCACCTTATCTTTGATAAAAGAGTCAAGAATATAATGGAGAAAAGACAGCCTCTTCAATAAGTGGTGCTGGGAAAACTGGACAGCTACATGTAAAAGAATGAAATTAGAACACTCCCTAACACCATACACAAAAGTAAACTCAAAATGGATTAAAGACCTAAATGTAAGGCCAGACACTCTAAAACTCTTAGAGGAAAACATAGGCAGAACACTCTATGACATAAATCACAGGAAGACCCTTTTTTTTTTTTTTTGCATTACACGGGCCTCTCACTATTGTGGCCTCTCCCGTTGCAGAGCACAGGCTCCAGACGCGCAGGCTCAGCGGCCATGGCCCATGGGCCCAGCCGCTCTGCAGCATGTGGGATCTTCCTGGACTGGGGCACGAACCCGTGTCCCCTGCAACGGCAGGCGGACTCTCAACCACTGCGCCACCAGGGAAGCCCGCAAGACCCTTTTTGACTCACCTCTTAGAGAAATGGAAATAAAAAGAAAAATAAACAAATGGGACCTAATGAAACTTAAAAGCTTTCGCACAGCAAAGTAAACCATAAGTAAGACAAAAAGACAACCCTCAGAATGGGAGAAAATATTTGGAAATGAAGCAACTGACAAAGGATTAATCTCCAAAATTTACAAGCAGCTCATGCAGCTCAATATCAAAAAAACAAACAAACAATCCAAAAATGGGCAGAAGGCCTAAACAGACATTTCTCCAAAGAAGATATACAGATTGCCAACAAACACATGAAAGGATGCTCAACATCACTAATCATTAGAGAAATGCAAACCAAAACTACAATGAGGTATCACCTCACACGGGTCAGAATGGCCATCATCAAAAAATCTACAAACAGTAAATGCTGGAGAGAGTGTGGAGAAAAGGGAACCTTCTTGCACTGTTGGTGGGAATGTAGACTGATACAGCCACTATGGAGAACAGTATGGAGGTTCCTCAAAAAACTAAAAATGGAACTACCATACAACCCAGCAATCCCACTACTGGGCATATACCCTGAGAAAACTGTAATTCAAAAAGAGTCATGTACTACAATGTTCACTGCAGCTCTATTTACAGTAGCCAAGACATGGAAGCAACCTAAGTGTCCATCAACAGATGAATGGATAAAGAAAATGTGGCACATATATACAATGGAGTATTACTCAGCCATGAAAGGAAATGAAATTGAGTTATTTGTAGTGAGGTGGATGGACCTAGAGACTGTCATACAGAGTGAAGCAAGTCAGAAAGAGAAAAACAAATAACCTATGCTAACACATATATATGGAATCTAAAAAAAAAAAAAGGGTTCTGAAGAACCTAGGGGCAGGACAGGAATAAAGACGCAGACATAGAGAATGGACCTGAGGATACAGGGCAAGGAAGGGTAAACTGGGATGCAGTGAGAGAGTGGCATTCACATATATACACTACCAAATGTAAAACAGATAGCTAGTGGGAAGCAGCCGCATAGCACCAGGAGATCAGCTCGGTGCTTTGTGTCCACCTAGAGGGGTGGGATAGGGAGGGTAGGAGGGAGACGCAAGAGGGAGGAGATATGGGAATGTATGTATATGTGTAGCTGATTCACTTTGTTATACAGCAGAAACTAACACACCATTGTAAAGCAATTATACTCCAATAAAGATGTTAAAAAAAAGACAAAGGAATCAAAACCTATCCATACAAAATAAAACACAGCACAAAACACTGAAGACAGCAAGAGAGAAAAACATGGGAAAAGGAACTATAAGACAAACAAAAAACAGTGAACAAAATGCCAATAGTAAATCCTTATCAATAATCACTTTAAATGTAAATGGACTAAACTCCCCAATAAGAAGACATGGGATAGCCAAATACATACAAAAGTTAAGATATAATTGTATTGGGACTTCCTTGGTGGCGCAGTGGTTGAGAATCCGCCTGCCAATGCAGGGGATACGGGTTCAAGCCCTGTTCCAGGAAGATCCCAATGCTGCAGACAACTAAGCCCGTGTGCCACAACTACTGAGCCTGTGCTCTAGCTCTCGCAAGCCACAACTACAGAGCCCTCACACCACAACTACTGAAGCCCGTGCACCTAAATCCCATGCTCCGCAACAAGAGAAGCCATCGCAATGAGAAGCCCACGCACCTCAACGAAGAGTAACCCCCGCTCGCCGCAACGAGAGAAAGCCTGCATGCAGCAATGAAGACCCAACACAGCCAAAAATAAAAAAATAAATTTATTTTTAAGAAAAGAAACAATTGTATTGTATCTAGAAGAAACTCACTTTAGATTCAAAGGCACATTGACTGAAGGTGAAGGAATGGAAAAGGATATTCCATGTGAAAGATAACCAAAAGAAAGTAGGAGTGACTATCCTAATATCAGACAAAGTAGGTTTTAAAAACTGTCTCTAGAGATAAAGGTCAGTACATAATCATGAAGTGGTCAGTTCAATAGGAAGATATAATAATTGTAAATATATATGCACTCAATGTGAGAACACCTAAGTATATAAAATATTGACAAATCCAAAGGAGAAAGTGATAGAATACAATAATAGTAGAAGACTTCAGTATCCCACTTTGATAATGGAGGTAACATTTAGATGCAGAATCAATTAAGAGTGGACTTGAACAACAGTATAGACCAAAAGGACCTAACAGACATATAGAAAACTTTTCACCCAACAGCAGGAGAGTACACATTCTTTTCAAGCGCACACAGATATGCTCCAGGATATATCACATGTTACACCACATGTTAAGTAACAAACAGGTGTTAACAAATTTAAAAAGATTAAAAGTATACCAAGAGTCTTTTCTGAACACAATGGAATAATCAATAATAGAAGGAAAAGAGGGAAATTCACAAATACACCGAAATTAAACAACACACACTTGAATAACCAATGGATCAAAAGGGAATTTTTTTAAATCTTGAAACAAATGAAAATGAAAACACAACATACCAAAACTTATGGGATGCAGTAAAAGCAGTACTAAGAGAAAAGTTTATAGTGATAAATGCCTATATTATAAAAGAAGATCTCTAATAAAGAACCTAAATTTACACCTCAAGGAACTACAGAAGAACTAAACCCAAAGTTATCAGAGGAAGAAAATAATAAAGAACAAAGAAGAAATAAATCAAATAGAGACTAGAAAATAACAGAAAAGAACTAAAAGTTGATTTTTTGAAAGAAATAAATAAAATCAATAAACCCTTACCTAAACTAAGAAGGAAAGAGAGGAGACTGAAATAAATACAGAAATGAAAGCAACATTACAGTAGATACCTCAGAAGTAAGAATGATCATTAGGGACTATTTATGAACCATTATGTGAACAAATTGGAAAACCTAAAAGAAATAGATAAATTCTGAGAAACATACAACCTGTCAATACTGAAACAAGAAGAAACAGAAAAATTGAACACACCAGTAACAAATAAGGAGATTCAAACAGTAATAAAAAGACTCCCAAAAGCAAAGAGCCTAGGACCAAATGGATTCAAAGCTGAATTCTACCAACATTCAAAGAAGAATTAACACCAATCCTTCTTAAACTCATCCAAAAAATAGGAGAGGGAATACTTCCAAACTCATTTTATGACAGCAGCCTCACCTTATATCATAGCTAGACAAAGACACTGCAAGAATAGAAAACTACTGACCAATATCTCTGATGCACATAGATGCAAAAATCTTCAATAAAATACTAGCACACTGAAATCAACAATGTATCAAAAAGTTTATACACCACAACCAAATGATATTTATCCCTGGGATGGAAGGTTGGTTTAACATATGCAAATCAAGGTAATACAGCACATTAACAAAATGAACAATTTGAAACACATGATCATCTCAGTAAGCAGAAAAAGCACTTGACAAAGTTCAACACCCATTCATGACAAAAACTCTCAATAAAATAAGTATAAAAGAAATTTATACAACGCAATACAGGCCATTTATGAAAAGCCCATGGCTAACATCATAATCAATGGGGAAAATGTAAAGCTTTTCCTACTCTTGCCAATTCTATTAAACATAATGCTGGAAGTACTAGCAAGAAAAGACATAAAAGGCATCTAAATTGAAACAAAGGAAGTAAAATTATCTCCGTTTGCAGATGTCATGATTCTATATGTAGAAAACCCTGAAGACTCCACACACACAAGAATTAGAATATATGAATCCAGTAAAGTTGCAGGATACAAAATCAACATATGCCAAAAAAAGCGGTTGTATTTCTTTACACCAACAACAATCTGAAAAGGAAATGAGGAAAACAATCCTATATATGATAGCACCAAAAAGAACAAAATACCTAGGAATAAATTTAACCAAGGAAGTGAAAGATCTATGCACTGAAAACTTTGTAAGATTGATGACAGAAAGACAAAAAAAATCAATAGAGAGGTATCCCATATTCATGGATTGGAAGAATTAATATTGCTAAAATGCCCATATTACCCAAAGTGATGTAGAGATTCAAAGCCATCATTATCAAAATTTCAATGGCATTTTTCACAGAAATGGAAAAAACAATTCTAAAATTTGTGTAGAACTACAAAAGATCTTGAATAGTCAAAGCCATCTTGAAAAAAGAACAAGCTGGAGGCATCATGGTTGCTGATTTCAGATCATATTACAAAGCTACAGTAATTAAAACAGTATGATACAGTCATAAAAACAGACCAGTGGAATAGAATTGAGAGCCCAGAAAGAAATCCACACATGTACAGTCAACTAGTCTTCAGGAAAGATGCCAAGGACACACAAGGGGGAAGAATAGTTTCTTTAATACATTGTGGGGCTTCCCTGGTGGCGCAGTGGTTAAGAATCTGCCTGCCAATGCAGGAGACATGGGTTCAAGCCCTGGTTCAGGAAGACTGCATGTGCTGCGGAGCAACTAAGCCCGTGCACCATAACTACTGAGCCTGCGCTCTAGAGCCTGCGAACCACAACTACTGAGCCCATGCACCACAACTACTAAAGCCCACGTGCCTAGAGCCTGTGCTCCGCAACAAGAGAAGCCACCATAATGAAAAGCCCGCGCACCACAACAAAGAGTAGTCCCCGCTCGCCTCAACTAGAGAGGGCTCGCGTGCCACAACGAAGACCCAGTGTAGCCAAAAATAAACAAATAAGTTTATTTTAAAAAGATACAGTGTGTTGGGAAAACTGGATTCACATGCAGATGAATGAAATTGGACCCTTATCTCACACCATATACAAAAATTAACTCAACATAAAGACTTAAAGGTAAGACCTGAAACTAGAAAAAAAATCTTGACATTGGTGTGGGCCATAATTTTCTAGATAGGACCCCAAAAGCACAGGCAACAAAAGCAAAAATTGATAAATTGGATTGTATCAAAATAAAAAGCTTCTGTACAACAAAGGAATCAATAAAATGAAAGGGCAACCTATGGATTGGGAGAAAATAATTTGCAAACCATCTATCTGGTGCAAAATATACAAGGAACTCATACAAGTAAATAGCAAACAACCTGATTTAAAAATGGATGAAGGAATTGAACAGACATACAAATGGCCAACTAATCATCAGGGAAATGCAAACCAAAGGCATAACGGGATATCACCTCATGCCTGTCACAATGGCTTGTGTCCAAAAAATGAAAGATAACATGTGTGAGCAAGGATATAGAGAAAAGGGAACACTTGTACACTGTTGGTGGGAAGGTAAATTGATGCAGTCATTATGGGCAACAGTCCAAATGGAGGGTCCTCAAAAAATGAAAAATAGAACTACCATCCAACAAACTCTCTTCTGAGTATATACACAAAGAAAATGAAATCAGTACCTTTAAGAAATCAGTACCATGTTCATTGAATCATTAATCACAATAGCCAAGACATGGAAACAACCTGTGTCCATCAGCAAGTGCATGAAGATACATGTGGTATATACACATAAAATGGAATATTATTCAGCCATGAAAAAGAAGGAAATCCTGCCACTTGTGACAATACAGATGGACCTTGAGAGCATCATGTTTAGTGAGATAAGTCAGAAAAAGACAAATACTGTTTGGTCTCACTTATATGTAGAATTTTTTTTAAACTCACAATGAGATAGCACCACACACCTATTAGAATATCCTTTTTTTTTTTTTTTAACTGACAATACCTAGTACTGATGAGAATGCAGAACAACTGGAAATCTCATACAGGGCTAATGCAAATGCAAAATGGTACACTCACCCCGGAAAACAGTTTCACATTTTCTGATAAATTTAAACATACACTTACCTTATGGTCCAGCAAACCCATCCAAGGTATTTATCCAAGAGAAACAAAAATTTATTTTCACACAGAAACCATACATCTCTATTTAGAACAGCTCCAGTAGCCTAAAACTGGAAACAACCTAAGTATCTCTAACTGCTGAATGGATAAATAAAACTGTGGTACAGCCCTATAGCAGAATATTCCTAAGCAATAAAAAAGGAGTGAACTACAGATACATAAAACATAGACAAATCTCAAGTGCTAAATAAAAGAAGCCAGGCTAAAAAAATTTAAAAAAAAAGCAACATACATGATTCTATTCACATGACTTTCTGGAAAATGCAAAACTAGTTGGAGAAGCAACCAGAGGTTCCCAGGAGTTGAGGTTGGGGAAGGGTCTGACTATATGGCAGCAGCTCAGGGGAGGGTTTTGGCAATGATGGAACTTTTCTATATTGTGGTTGTAGTTGTGATTATACAACCATGTGTATCTGTCAAAACATAACGGTACCTGAAAAAGAGTAACTTCTGCTACATGTGGATTTTAAATATTAATTTAGAAAGTAGAAATAGAGAGGGAGAAAGAGGAGGCCTCTGCTTACTAAGGCCTCAGAGCTCCCTGAATGAGACATAATACATTCAACGAATGTGTAAGACACCATAAAAATATACCAAATATACAATAGTGAATAAAACAGATATCCCTGCCCTCGAGTAGTTTAGTCTACTTGGGAAGACAGCATCTGATGACTAGGCAAACAGGGACCAAGAGGCTTTGAACAGGATGGCTGCCATCTTTATTTATTTATTTTGGATGGCCGCCATCCTTAAATACAACAGCCGCTCCCCACCCCCACCCAGCTGTTCTCCCGCCTTCGCCGGCAGCCTCATCTGTATTCAACCCTCCACAGCCAAACGTCCTGAAGGCGTTGCCCACTCCCACTATCTCCATATCCTCTTGTCCCACTCTCTCCTCACACCCCACAACCTAGATTCTCCTCCCTCACTCTATGGAACTGTCCTCATCTCTGCCACCAAAGTCGAGTGGTTATTTGACTTCATCTTACTTGACTTCTCAACAGCTTTTGGTTCTGTCGATCACTTACCCTTCCGGAGATATTCTGTGCCGTTGACTCTCCTAGTTTTCCTCGTACCGGTCTGACCGCTCCTTCTCCACCAGTGTTAGCATTCTACACCACTCAGTCCTGCCCTAGGGCTTCTGCTCTTACTCTAAGCCCTCTCCCATGGAAGTCTCATCCGTGTCCAGTTTCAGCTGATACCTAGTTATCGATCAGACACAAAGGTATATCTTCTACTCAGAGCTCTTCTCAAAGCTCCAAAGTTACAGACACAACCACCCATTCAAGATCTCACATGGATGGCTCAAGGGCACCTCAACTCAACATGTCCAACCCTAGACTCATGAATTCCCTACCACCTGTCCTATCCCCATTTATCAGTGTTAGTCCTGGCATGCAGGCAGCCAGGAACACAGGAGTTATCTTTGACCCTCCCACCTCTTGTACCACCCAAATCCAAACCGTCATGAACATCTACTGATTTTATTTCCTAAATCTCTCTCAAGTTTGCCTACATCGCTCCACCCCCATTGCCTCCACCCTGGTCCAACACCTATCTGGTAGCTTTCTAACAACCACTACCTGTTCTTACTATATCACCTGGATCCCCTCCTATCCAGTTCCCTACTCCTGCCACTTTGGGTGGGTTTTTTTTGGTGTGTGTGTGTGTGTGTGTGTGTGTGTGTGTGTGTGTGTGAATTTGTTCCTATCACCCCTTGCTTTCAAAACATCAAGGGTTTCCCATTACTGTAGAACAAAGCCCAGTCCTCACCAGGATCTATCAATCCCTGCATGGTCTGACGCCACCTACTGCTCTGGCCTCATTCTTCTCACTCACTCCCTTTCCTCCAGCCACAGGAGCTTTCTTTGGTTTCCTCAAAGGCACCATGGACCCTGCTACCACAGAGCCTTTGCACAGATTCTTCTCCCTCTCTGGATTGCTCTCATTTCCCAGTTACCCCAACATTAACTAAGATACCTCCTCATCCATCAGATTTTAGTCTCATTATCAATTCAGCGGAAAAGGCTTTCTTTACCCCTAAGTCTAGATCAGACACCCTGATAATTTCCTTTCTTTTCCTTGGAGCATTGATTTCCATTTTAAATTATAAAGTCATTAACGTGGTCTTTTGATTGTGTCCACCATCAACACTAAGACTATAAACTTCATGAGATCAGGAACTCTCTATTTTGCTCAACACTGAAACTCTCGTATCTAACACAGCAGCTGCCTCACGGTAGGCACTCAATAAATATTTGCTAAAGTTTGGACTTGGGACTTCCCTGGTCGTCCAATGGTAAAGAATCTGCCTTACAATGGAGGGGATGCAGGTTCATTTCCTGGTCAGGGAACTAAGATCCCACATGCCACGGAGCAACTAAGCCCGAATGCCATAACTACTGAGCTCGTGCGCCTCATCTAGAGCCCACGTGCTGCAAACTAGAGAGCCCACGCACTCTGGAACCTTTGTGCCACAACTACAGAGCCCACACGCCCTGGAGCCTGCACACCACAATGAAGAGCCCGCGCGCCACAACAAAAGATCCCGCATGCCTCAACGAAGATCCCACATGCCGCAACTAAGACCTGATGCAGCCAAAAATATATAAAATAAAATAAAAAAGTAAATAATAGATCTTAAAAAAAAGATTGGACTCAACAGTCCCACAAAATGAGGTATGTATAATGTTACACATGTCCGCGCTCTATGTAACATCAATGAATTGGAAACAGCGTAACTACCTATCGACAGGGGACTTGATTAAATATATACAGTGAGGCGTTCATACAATGGAATACTATGCCGCAATTTAAAGCAACTTACCTGCATTGATATGGAAAGATTTTAAAGATCTACTTATGAATAAAGCAGGGCACAGCAAAGTGTGCACAGTGCAGTGCCACTGGTGTCAAAGACAACAATGAATCATGTTTGAATTGTTTGTTGGATGAGAATACTCATCGAACGTTCACAAGAAACTGTTAACAGTGGTTACTTGTTTGGAGGGTAGGGGGGAACTGGGTGGATGGGTGTCCGAGGTGGGAGAAAAAAACTCTACTGACTACCATTTTGTACTTTTAGATTTGGGAATCCACGTGAACATGGATTATAATTCAGTAAACGACTTTTTTTAAGTGCTCCCTGGCTGGAACCCAATAAGTTCTATTGAATGAATTACAGCACACATGACAGCTTCCCCATCACTGTTCCCATCTCCAACACATATCCCTGTCACCACTGCTGCCACCACTCTGCCACTGCCCTGGGAAGAAGCAGGAAGCTTTTTTAAAGCTACATATCCTTTCAATTTTAAAGCCCTACTTTCGAATTACCAATTTACAGTCATCACTCTTTATACTTGACAAAGTGCTTTCAAACATGTGCTCTAATTAGGTCCTTATAACAACCTGAGACAGTGTATATGTTTTTCGCCCCATTTTATAGATGAGAAAACTGAGGTTGTGAGACATTAAGGGTCCTGCCTAAGTCACGCCTCTGGAAATGGCTGAGCCAATCTCAATCTCCTGATGAAAAGTCGACGTTCCTTCTGATGCAGCTTGGAGGATGACAACTCCCCCACCATCCTTCCTGACTCCAAAATGGGAAAAAAGAAAGATGGCAGCAGGTCTTTCACAGATTTTACTTCATTCCCATGACATTCTAGAACAGTGTGGAGCCGTCTGGGTGTTGGTCCTAGGGGACAGGACTTGCTGAGAGGGGAAAACAGACAACTTCTGTTTTGATTGTTACACTCCCCCAGCAGGGAAGAAAAGAAGGAAAATCTTCTTGGCTGGTGTGGAGAGAACCCTGCCAGAAAATGGGATGGATGCTCTCACTTGCCAAAGACATCCCCCGCGGTCCCATTAACACCATGATACTGCACCAGAGAGACGCTAAACAGGAGCAAGATTGTGTTTCTACCGTCTGAGGCATGGGTGGAACGTTTGAGGACGGAACTAGAGAATGGGAGGATCTGGCTGCTGAGGATGAGTTGCGGGTCACCCTGGGTGCGCATCACAAAAAGTTTCCCTACATAAGATTTTCCTCTGGTTCCATTTCTTAACCTCCAGATGGACCCTAGAGTCCCACATTCACGTGATGCTCCGAGTGAGTGAGAACTAGGAGAGAAAAGAAGGAGATGTGCCCTTCACAACCAGAGCCTAGATCCACCGTTCAAGCTGACTGGGGGCGTAGAGAAGAGCAGCAGCAACAGTGGAAAGGACAAGAACTCCGTGTTCCTCCGGGATTTATCATCGTCTAAGATACGGCACGTAATTCAAGAAAGCCACGTTAACGTGTGACATCCAAGGCCGTTCATAAAGGTCTCAGAACAAAGGAAGGATTCATGTGTTCCGATTAGCAAGAGTCTAACTGGAGTAAAAAGGTGACCTGCACAGCTCCTCTGATCCCTCCTAAGACCGAGAACCCACCACCTTAGGAAAAACATAGCTTCTAATGTAATAGGCTGTGTTTATCCTGCATAGGAGAGAAAATAGCATGCTCACCTTCAGACAGAAAAGGCAGAGAATTGTTAGCCTTTTTTGGAAGAAAGGAGCAAGTAATTGTCAATACCTCTTCATCTAACTCTCAGATCTTCAATTCACAGCTACTTTAGTCACTCCAGAGGCCATAAAAATTTCTCAAGGAGCGTCGTAAAATGTAAATGCTAACAACATTTACCAGAAAGCCAACTTAGTTTTAGTTTAAACCTAAATTCTCAAATGAACTAGCTAGTTTAATTTAGCTCTAATGTGGTACATTTCAAAATGGACCAGGGATAAAAATGGAGAGAGCCAAGGTGTTGAAAAGTACAAGGTCCATAAACGCCTTCAGCTACACAGCAGCTCAGCAATCTGGAACAATTAATTTTCCTCCCCAGAAGCTTCTGACTCTTAGAGCAAATGCACACGCCCACCCTTTGTTGTCTAAGAGACCAGGGTGATGAAAGGGAAAAGGAATTCTCCCCAAGATCAACATCTGACCACCAGAAATAGGACTGCCTTCACACTGAAACAATTCTCCCTGGTCCTATTGTTCTACTTTTTTCTAATGATGGAAAAATCTAATTCCAGGGAAATGCTAATAGCTTCATTATGTGACCACAGAGCTAATCAGTTATATAGCTAAAGAGTTTGGGGGCTAAGCTATAAGGTATTTTTGGAACAACATCTGATCTCGTGAAATAAATCTATTGTTACCAAGGATTTAGTAGTTTAAGCAAAACTCTCACAGGATGGAGACCCAAAGGACCAAGACTAAAAGGATTTCATTCGGAACATGCTAAGGACTGACCCAGGCTGGGGATTCTCAGGCTGATACGTGGTAGGTCCAGTTCAATGCAGGGTGGGTGCCGGCACGGATGAAGAGCAGAAAAACAAACTAACAAACAGGTGCTTGGAACCATGCTGGGAGCAAAATATAAGACAAGCACTCAGAAAATTCTGGCAAACCATGGAGGAAGGGTCAGAGGAGTCTAGATCTCTGTCAGTAGAGTAGGCCTAAGGAAGGAACCCTTGGTCATGTTAAGGAAGTAAGAATCAACATTTTTCCTTAGTTGGATGCACCTGCCCTTCATGAGAACAGTTTCTGGGCAAAGAACATGAAGAAAGCCTCCAGGTGCCAGGGAGCGCTGGGCAGAAGGTAAGGAGGTTTGGGCAAACAAGGCCGCTCCCCTGGCCAATTCACCAGATAAGAGAAAGTCACATCCCCCAAGGCCACCCCAGATAGGACAAAAGAAGGAAGCCACCTAACATGTGCAAATTTACCCATGAAAAAAGTCCTTGTTTCAGGGGACACCCACATCCCCACATCAGAACTCTCTCCAGTGGTCTGTCACACGGTCCTAAAAACATCTCAGATGGCAGACTGGGAGCCATGGGCCACCACCTCCCCTGACCTGGTCCCACAATCACCACAGGTCTATTGTGGCAATGCCACTGCTCTGGGAATGTGACAATCCTTAAAATGTCCCCACAACTCTGGCAACTGCCTCAGATTGAAAGATCCCTTTTATACTTTCATGCCCAAAACTACCCGACCCTTACATTCCACAATTACCTTGGTCACACTGTACCTCTACGTCTTAGCAACTATAGATAAGAATCATAGAAGTGTTAGCTATGATAATTATTTAATTCCATTTCCTTAAGGGCTTTTTCTTTCCTCTTAGAAAATTCCTTAGAGCCCTATGCTATCAATAATAATGATAATAATAGTGGTAGTAGTCATAATAGCTCGCGTGTATTGAGCACTTACCGTGCTAAGTACCGTGCTAAGGGCTTTACACATTTCCATTTCCTGCCTAGTTAAATCATGTCCCATCAGCCCTCCGGGGTAGCTGCTACTATTGTTTCCATTTTACAGAAGCGGAAACTGAGGCACAGTGTGCCAACCTTCATCCCACCTTGTTCCCTCACTTTGTGAGGAACCCCACGCCAAACAGTAAAGCCTCAGAAATCCGAAGTTTATAAGCAGTGTTTGTTAACTGCTGGCAGGGAAGGGAGGAAAATACTCTTTGGTTTGGGTTTTTGGAAGAGGACTCTTGACTCCCTTGGTCACAAAATGCACACAAGATGTAACTCTTCTATTATTTTGCTGTAGCTCAGGGTACAGCCAATTCTTACCCTAGTGTCTTCTTGGACCTCCCAGTCACTGGAGAAAGTTGCCAGTTGCTGCCCTTGGGAACAGTTTGAAAACTGGAAAAGGCTGGAAAACATCCTTCTGTTCTCTTGAGTGTCTGGAAAGATGGCATCTTGGAAATTGACTCCATGAGGCAAGAGGTTATAATTTTCATCCATCCTAATGGAAAAAAGGAAAAAAGCAGAGCTGTACACTGGGTCCATATGGGGTGTACCATCCTGAATCAAGAGTCAACAGAAGACTGTGACAGGCAATTTTATGACTATGTCTTTTTTTTAATTAAAGTATTGTTGATTTACACTGTTGTGCTAATTTCTGCTGTATAGCAAAGTGACTCAGTTATACACGTATATGTACTTTTAAAAATATTCTTTTCCATTATGGTTTATCCCAGGAGACTGGATATAGTTCCCTGTGCTATACAGTAGGGCCATGTTGTTTATCCGTTCTAAGTGTAATAGTTTGCATCTACTAACCCCAAACACTCAGTCCATCCCTCTCCCTTCCCCCCGTCCTCCTGGGCAACAAGAAGTCTATTCTCTTTATCTGTGACTCTGTTTCTGGTTTGTGGACAGATTCACTTGTCCCATATTTTAGATTCCACATGTAAGTGATATCATATGGTATTTGTCTTTCTCTTTCTGACTTACTTCAATTAGTATGATAATCTCTAGTTACACTCATGTTGCTGCAAATAGCATTATTTCGTTCTTTTTTATGGCTGAGTAGTATTCCATTGTATATACACCACATCTTCTTTACCCATTCATCTGTCAATGGACATTTAGGTTGTTTCTACATCTTGGCTATTGTGAATAGCGCTGCTATGAACATAGGGGTGCATGTATCTTTTTGAATTATAGTCTTGTCCATGTATATGCCCAGGAGTGGGATTGCTGGATCATACAGTAGTTCTCATTTTAGTTTTCTGAGGAACCTTCATACTGTTTTTCATAGTGGCTGTACCAACTTACATTCCCACCAACAGTGTAGGAGGGTTCCCTTCTCTCCACACATTCTCCAGCATGTTATTTGTAGACATTTTAATGATGGCCATTCTGACTGGCATGAGGTGGTACCTCGTTGTAGTTTTGATTTGCTTTTCTCTAATAATTAGTGACGCTCAGCATCTTTACATGTGCCTACTGGCCATCTGCATGTCTTCTTTGGAGAAATGTCTGTTAAGGTCTTCTGCCCATTTTTTTGATTGGGTTGGTTTTTGTTGAGTTGTATGAGCCGTTTTTAGATTTTAGAGATTAAGCCCTTGTCTGTCACATCATTTACAAATATTTTTTCCCATTCCATAGGTTGTCTTTTCTTTTTTTTTTTTAATGGTTTCTTTTGCTGTGCAAAAGCTTGATTTTGATTAGGTCCCGTTTGTTTATATTTGTTTTTATTTCTATTGCCTTGGGAAACTGACCTAAGAAAACATTGGCACGGTTTATGTCAGAGAATGTTTTGCCTATGCTCTCTTCTAATATTATGGTGTCATGTCTTATGTTTATGAGAGAAAGTCTCATAAAGGCACAAAGTCTCTAAGCCATTTTGAGTTTATTTTTGTGCATGGTGTGAGTGTGCGTTCTAACTTCACTGATTTACATACAGCTGCCAATTATACGACAATGTCTTCCATGGCTCTCATTAGAGAAGTGACTTTGTTTCTCTGCCTCACATCACATGAGTCTATTCTTAAGGTTTTCAAAAAACGTAAGTTGGGGAGTGGGGGAGTGTGTGCGTGTGTCTGTTTGTCTATTTGTGTCTCCCCAGTGGCCTTCCTTCTCAGAGTGTTTCTCGGCGAAAGGAAAGCCAGTTGTAATGAGCCGGGATTCAAGTCCTACCATTGCTACTTATCTCCTGTCTGACACAAAGTGAATTTCTTAAATTCTCTAAGCTTCAATTTACAATCTATAAAAAGAGGGTGACAACAGCGCCTTATTATTTAATGGTGGTGTGAGGATTGCATTTTAAACAGTAAGTAAAGCATCTGGCACAGAGTGAGAACAGTATGAAAGTTAGTTAACATTTTTACAGAGCCTCACGTAAAGTACCTGTTGGCAAGATAAAGTCAAGAAAAGGAAAAGGAGAGATGGGAGTTACCCTCCAGCCCAAAGGGGGCATTTAGAGGTCACCAGGGAGTCTCCACTGCCACTTTCTCCTGTGACACTGACCAGAATCTGTTCTCTTCTCAGTGGGTCCCAGAATAACAGAAGAGGAATGATTTGTATGCGGTTGTTAACACACATCAGGGCAACACAGCCCTGAGAAATAGAAATCTGTCAGACTACCATTTGACTCTATTTCTACCCTAACGTTTTATAAACATGTCAGAGCAAAAGATGAAAGAGTTGGCTGACCACCGCAGAGCCAGCAGACAAAACCGTATTTCATTATAAAATAGGAAAAGAAAATAATGTCTTCTCAAGTACTCCAGCTCTTTTTTTTTTCTTTTTTTTTTTTTTTTGCGGTACGCGGGCCTCTCACTGTTGTGGCCTCTCCCGTTGCGGAGCACAGGCTCCGGACGCGCAGGCTCAGCGGCCATGGCTCACGGGCCCAGCCGCTCTGCGGCATGTGGGATCTTCCCGGACGGGGGCACGAACCCGTGTCCCCTGCATCGGCAGGCGGACTCTCAACCACTGTGCCACCAGGGAAGCCCCAGCTCTTTTTTCTTGGGAAAATAAAGTTTTATTGTTGAATAGTTTTATAGCTGGGTTCCCAGTGTTTTCCCTAAATAAAGACATGAAAAAATCTATGTGAAGTTTCTCTGTATCAAGAAGATACTGTCTCACTCCTTGCTGACTTCATTTAGAAACTGTACTTCTCAAGCAATTAAAAAAAAACTCAGCTTAATCTAGCTAAACCACTCAAGCCAACACAAAGCACGCCATGTATTCTAAACTTAGCTATTCTGGCTTCAATATGGAAAACATGTGTTGACATGAGCTTACTGACGGCCCTCTGTGGAACTTACTGTTTTCTTTCTCAGTGACATGAAATCTCGAGAGCTAAAAGTGAGTCTGCAGGCCAAGGTCATGGTCATTCCATATACCCTTACTGCTACTCCAGGGGCTGGGAAGACTGGATCTCCTGGATCCCCTGAAGATCAAGATAGCGAGTGAATCCACGGCCCATCACAGCTGTGGATTCACTCGCCATCTTGATAGATACAGAACCTCAAAATGGAATCTAACTTATCAGTCTTCTCCTTCAACTGGAGACAACCAATGCATTTAGGGTTCCACCTGCTGCTTTTTATTTCAAACTTCAGTTGAACCCATCGTCTGAATTCTTATCCACACGCATTTCATCGTGACCACAAGACCAACTTTCATGGAACTGCACGAGGTTCCAGGAATCTCCTATCAGACAGGGCGTCCTACCTAATTCACCTCTGTAACTTCAAAGCCCTGTGACACCCCGCCCCGAGCCCTTACCGCCCCCCAAGTCCCTCCTCCATAAACCTTTGCTATTTCGAAGAGCCTGGCATTGAGGTCTGCTGGCAGCTGATACGAGCTAACACAAGTGAAACAAGAGGACAACAGCTGGGTTGCATTCCACACCATTCCCATCTTGGCATTTAAGCAGGTGCGCAGAATAACTATTCGTTCCCCATCTAACCTGAACCAGGTGTTTTGCATGAGTTACTGTGTTTTAGTCTCAACCAGCCTTGTTTCTCACATTATGAAGGTGAGGCTATTGAGGTTCTGGACAAGGTCAGTAACTTGCTCAAAATCATAGGGAGAGCAGAGCCAGAATTCCAGCAACAGTCTGATTTCAAAGGGGGTTTGTTTTGACCACCGCCCAGCCCAAACTACTCCCACCGAATCCAGTTTAAAATATAGGGTCTCACCTATATTAGAGTTCCACCTAAATTAGGGTTCCACCTGTTCTTTATTTCAAACTTGAGTCGAAGCCATCACCTGAATTCTTACCCACAAGCATTTCATCTGGACCACAAGCCAACTTTCATGGAACTCAATCAGAGAGGGCTCCTGCCTGATTTACCTTTATATCCTCAAAGCACTGTGACCAGGGTCTCCCCACCCACACCCCGGAGCCCCCCCGCCGCATAAACCTTTGCTCCTGGAATAGGCTGACTACTTGTTGCTGGAAACCACTTAGAGCTTTTGCCTGAAACACTCTTCTGTCCTTTAAGCGGAGGAATCATCCCTCTTTTGCCAAGTCTTAGCCAGAGGTACCCAGGATGTTGTAGACACGGCGGGAGGAGCAGGAAAGAGTCGAGTACGGGAAGGAGCCCAAGGCATCATCTAACATCGCACGCACGGCCAGGATCCCGTGGGAGGTACTGATCCGGCTCCGAATAAAGGTGACCTCGGTTGGTCACACGCAAATGGCCGAGGGGGTGGTGTGGGCGGGAGGTGGCGGGCTCACCTGAGGAAGAAGAAATAGGAGTAATCCTGGACCACGGTGTGGGAGTGACAGGAGAAGTAGCCCAGGCCGGTGAGGTTGAGCCTGGAGCCCGCGGGCACCTCGAGCATGCTGCCCCACGCCTGGTCGCACAGCATCTCGATCTCGGCCGAGTAGAAGAGCCCCGCCTCGCCGGCCTCGTACTGCCAGGGCAGGTAGTTGTACAGGCCGTGCACCTCTTGGTGCAGCGCCAGCACCTTGGCATACACGATGATCTCGGCCAGCTCGGCGCGGCAGCCCTCACTCAGGGGTCTCCACTCCGAGGGCAGCTGGCAGCTGCGGGAGGTCCCCAGCCGGCCGGCCAGGCAGAGCGCGGCGAGCAGCAGCGGGCGCAGCATGCCGGCAGCGGGGCGAGCGGCGGGACCGGCCTGGTGGGCGCTGCGCCCGAGGCGCACTAGCCGGTGCGCATGGCGGGGAGGCCCGGGGCGGAGCTGGGGCGCCGGTGGCGTCGGGGAGCCCGGAGCGGCCGGCCCACGGTGCCGCCCCGCCGGCCGGGAAGCGCAGCCCTGGGCGCTCGGCGCGCCGCTCCCTCCGCCGCCAGAATCAGCCGGCTGGCCCTAGCCCGTGACGCTTTAAAAAGGGCGCGGGGAGGGCCGACCTCCGCCTCCTCCTGCCCCCAGCGGCTGGGGCGTGGACGGCAGCGGGAGGGGCGGAGGCGGGACGCGAGCCAAGGGCGCGCGAAGCTCGGGAGACGCGGGGCGCTGGACCCGTAGCCCCGGGCCAGACGCGGTGTTTGGGGAGCGCCGGGCTCCGCGGAAAAGCCAGTGCTGGGAGGGGCGGCCCAGCCCTGTTGCAGCGCCCCGCGGACCGACTGGTCGAAGCTTTCCAGGCGCAAAGCCTGTACCAGACGTGGCGTCCGTAGAATGATCGCTGTCAATTGCCATGATTAGGCTGTATACGTTTTTGCACTTTCTGTAGTCCATTTAGAGTCAAATACACAGGAATCTAACTTTACCATCGCAGAGGTCAACTAGGAAATTCAATGTGATATAACAAACTTTTCTGGATTCATTCGTTCTCTCTCTCCCCACCCCCCTTATTATTTTATTATTTTTTTTTTTTTTTTTTTGCGGTACGCGGGCCTCTCACTGTTGTGGCCTCTCCCGTTGCGGAGCACAGGCTCCGGACGCGCAGGCTCAGCGGCCATGGCTCACAGGCCCAGCCGCTCCGCGGCATGTGGGATCTTCCCGGACGGGGGCACGAACCCACGTCCCCTGCATCGGCAGGCGGACTCTCAACCACTGCGCCACCAGGGAAGCCCCCCCCTTATTTTTTAATAATGCTGTTAGGAAAGCCTTAAAGATTTGAAAAGCCAAAGCCAGACTGCTCTGATTTTCCTACAGTTACATGATTTCATGTTTTACATAATTCCTACATTCAGATTCTGAATACCCTTCACCTGAGAAATAAATTCAGCAGTAAACTGCAAACAGCTTTTCACAAGTCAATGAGTGGCTGTGAGGAGACCCAAACTCCACAGTTAAATCTTTATTCCTAAACTCAGCAGTTCCTTTTATCTCCAAATTGCCTTAATTGTTCCTAATGTAGTAAGAAAAAAGAGGATATTATTTATAAATATGTATTATTTTATATAGGCAATACAAAATATCATGCATATAATTTACATATATGCATATGTCATATATATTATATAATATATATTTATAATAAATTTATAAGCAAAACTGCCTTAAAATGGAAGGCTCTTTGTTCTGCGAGCATATTAACCAGGGTATCTGCACATGTAAATCTTAGAATCCAGCTGAATTCTTCTCTGTACTGAAGGGAAGAGTTCTTAGGGAATTCTGGAAGGAAAGGTAAAGAGAAAAGAGTGTAGAGAAGCAGGAGAGAAAATTCCAAGGCTGGGCCTCACCTCCCATGATCCCCAAATCTTCTTACTGTGATCCCTGAATCTTCGGTTAAGACAACTAAATTCGTCAGTGCTTCTTGTGACGGAAGTTTTTGAATGGCAACTCTGGGGCACAGATCCAGCCAGCGTGGGACAAGGAAAGGGGAGGAAGAGTGTGTGAAAAGGGCAGCCTCAGGGAACCAGAAGACATCTTCGGGAGGGCTTTGGCATCCCAAGAAGTGGAATGACCAGGACTCCAGCCAGCGCTGCCCAGCTTCTGAGAGAATGGAAGGCTCCAGCCAACACTGGGTCACACTAATCCAGAATCTGATCAGTGACTCAATGGACCAAATTCTTATTCCTACAAAATCATCTGTGATGGGCCTAAAAGAAGAAAGAAATCAGAGTAAGAGCTCCTCACAAATAACTAACCCCTGCATAGCTAGTAGTCAGCCTGAGGCCTCAATTAATTTTGTAGAAAAAGTAGTTATATTGAGGGAAGCAAGTGGACAGTAGTCCCGATGGTATATGACTCCTCACTGCGACCCCCCCCCCCCATGGTAGGTACCAGACTTTCCCAATGGTATGGAGGACAGCATCACATGCTGTACTTCAGGACTGCTCATTTGTCTCTCACTGAAATTGTGAGTTAAAACATTTCATAGTCACTGTCTTAGTCTGATCAGGCTGCCATAGCAAAATACCATAGCCTGAGAGGCTTAAACGACAGACATTTATTTCTCACAGTTCTGGAGGCTGGAAGTCCAAGATCAAGGTGTCAGCAGGATTGGTTTCTGGTGTGGTTGCTCTTCCAGGCTAGTATACGGCCGCCTCCCCTCTGCGTCCTCACACGGCCTTCCTTCTGTGTACCTGCAGAGGGAGAGAGATCTCTGGTGCCTAGTCCGTCCTCCTCTTGTAAGGACACCAGTCCTATCAGATTAGATCACCACCCTTGTGAACTCATTTAACCTTAATTACTTCCCTAAAGGTCCTATCTCCAAATACAGTCTCATTGGTGGTTAAGGCTTTAAGCTATGAATATAGGGCAGGGAGGAGGGGGCAGGAACAGGGGACACAATTCAATCCATAAGTTATTTAGCAGGTGTTCTGCAGGTTTGCTAGAGAAAAAGAGAGAGAGGATATAAAAGGGTTTATATTCCTGGCAAGCCGACCTAGAGCAAGCATTGCCAAATCATAATATGAACAACTGCTAACATTTACTCATCGCTTACTATGGGCCAAGCACCATTGTAAGGACTTTGCATATTGTAATGCTCCAAACAACACTTTGAAGTAGGTACTGCTTATATAGAATAGATGACTAATAAGAACCTACTGAATAGCACAGGGAACTCTATTCACTACTCTGTAATGACCTATATGGGAACAGAATCTAAAAAAGAGTGGATATATGTGTACGTAAAACTGACTCATTTTGCTGTACAGCAGAAACAAACACAACATTGTAAGTCAACTATAGTCCAATTTAAAAAAATTTATTTAAGAAAAAGCAGGTACTGCTATCATCCTCATTTTAGAGATAAGGGACTTAAGAACAGAGAGGTTAATTGACTCACTAAGATCACAGAGCTAGAAAGTGACTGAGCCAGATTTCAAACTCCAGCATCAAATTCCAGAGTCCATGCACTTAACTACAGCATTAAAATATGGACAAAACAAGCAATGTTTTAAAGGCATGAGTGGGCCCTTTATCAAGAAGTAAGTAGAGTATATGAACAATAATAACCTTCGCAGAATCACCAGTGATGGTTAGATGAGGGTGTAATTGGACTAACGTTAATTTTGTTTTAACCAGCAGCCCTGCTCTATAAGTTATTAAGTTTATTTTAAGTTAGTGCTATAACTTATGCAGACAAGACAATAAGGAAGTTTTTCTTTTTAATTGTATCTTCAAGTGCTTCAGAGGCCTGGAAAACATTTGTCCATTTCTACAGACCTTAAAACCCTGACTTTTCTTTCCATTCAGATGAACAAATAAATAAAAATCAGTATGCATGGCTGATGTCTCTCTTGTTGTATAAACTTGACAGAATCAAAACTCTTCCAATGCTGCCCAGAATGTATTTTCCAGACACGAGGGCCTTTGAGAGGTTGTCCTTCTCCTGGATTCTTCACAGACACATCAGTCACGCTTTTCTTCTCTGCAAAGTCTGGCAGAGGGCCTCGCTGATTGGGGTTCTTCACCTGGAGCCCTGGGTGTGAGCGTCCCCTGGTGAGCAGCTCCTCTTTGGGGACTAAGAACTCCAAACAAGCAGAGCTCAAGGTAGTTGGGATGGGAAGCAAAAACTCTATGACTGAATCCATGGGTTCAGTGGCAAACAAGCCACTTCCACCCCTGGATTCCAAGACCCGTATATTCTGGCTATGGGGGAGATAGCACCATATATGTTTGTTTCAAACGTGTACAATATCCTTCACAGCATTTACAATATCCTTTAAGATAGCATCCCATCCTTTCAGGATGTTGACTCCCATCTGACACAGGAACTGAGTCTTCATAAGCCATTACATTGTACCAGTAAGCTTTCAAAATTTGCCCAGTTGCTTCTAGGTGATGTAGTACATGGTTAGACCAGTTAATTCCATGGCCAAGAGCCCATTGCTGCATTCGCTTTGCTGTGAGAGAAGAGATGCTATGGAAGTCACTGATCAGAAGCAATGCTACGGAAAGTACCATGACGGTGAATAAGGTGTTTTTTGCTCCATAGATAGTGCTCCTGGCAGAAGCATCGTGGGGCAGGGAAGGCGCATCCACACCTAGAATGTATCTACTCCAGTGAGGACAAGTCTCTGCTCCCTCCAAGATGGAAGAGGTCCAGTGTAGTCAACCTGCCACCAGGGCATCAGTATTGATCTCTGGTGCTGACATAGTAAGCCCTCAGCATTGGTGTTAGCAGGGTCAGCCTTAGTAAGGTAAGTTCAGAAACACGAAGTGAGCAAATACTGTTGGAAAAATCACACAGATAGACTTGCTCAACACAGGGTTGCCACAAACCTTCAATTTGCAAAAAGACATAATATCTGTAAAGCACAGTAAAGTGAAGCATAATGAAACGATATATGCCTGTATCCTAAATATATATAAATGTAGATATATCCTAACATATATATTATATATTCTAATATATATATACATATATCTCGTATTGGTGATACATATAATATATATATTCATCTGTTTTTCTGGTGATGCCTAACATGTATCCAATCAAACCACTATCAACTGCCCAAGAGTTGGTATCCATCTGTACTGCTGGCCATCTCTCAGTCTGGACATTGTGTACAACTAAGTATGTTGCTCAGAGCTCTACCCATGGGAATGTTTTCCCTCACCCACGTCCTTCAACATCAACCCTGAGTGGCAGGCACTGAGTGATACCAGCATACAAGACAGAACAATCTGTAAACCAGGCTTATAGTTGATTCCATAGGTGGGTCCAAGTAGCCCATTCAAATGTGATATATACAGTTGACTCCTGAACAACAGGGGTTTGAACTACATTGAGCTTGAGTTTGAGTCCTCTTATAAGGGGATTTTTTTCAATGAATATGTGTTATGTTTTGTGGGACCTATCTCCCACCTTCTGATTTACAGACACATTACTAAGGCCTCTGAAGTATCTGCTACTTTATGAACATCAAATCTAATCATCAAGATGTCATCAGTGAGCTTGGAGTATGATGTTTTGTGGAATGTCAAGATAATCAAGATCTGTCCAGAATAATATGACAGAAAGTAGAATTGGTATAGCCCGGAGGCAAGACTGTGAAAGTGCACTGTTAGCCCTGACGAGTAAAAGCAAACTGTTTCTGGTGGCCTTTACAACTTGGTATAGAGAAAAGGGCATACACCAGGTCAGTAGCTGCAAAGCAAGTGCTCAAGAACATGTCAATTTGCTCCCGGAAAGACACTACATCTGGGGCAGCAGGTGGAGTTTTAGTCACCACTTCATTAAGTTTATAGTAGGCATCACTCGTTCTTCAAGATCAGTGTGACTTTTGCACAGGTCAAACTGGTGAGTTCAATGGAGATGTGATAAGTGTCATGTGTTGTGCAGCTTTCAGCCTATAGATAACTAATATTGTGGCTGGACCGGCCCTTGTGGTTCTTATTATAATTGTAAGATACCCTCAGCAATAACTAATAGGAAACTGAAAAAAAAAAAGAAAATTTTATTACTTTCAAGTCCTAGCAATTACATGGTACACATAGGGTCATACAGCAAAGTCACAGGTAGAGAGAGAGAGCACAGGCCTGATGTTCTGTTATCTAACTATCTATCTATTTATATTTATCTATTTATTTAGCTAGCCGTGCCAGGTCTTGGTTGTGGCACATGGGGTCTTCGCTGCGGCATGCGGGATTTTTTGTTTTTTTTAGTTTTGGCATGTGAATCTTTAGTTGCAGCATGTACGATCTAGTTCCCTGACCAGGGATGGAACCTGGGCCCCCTGCACTGGGAGTGTGGAGTCTTACCCACTGGACCACCAGGAAGTCCCTGGAGTTCTGCTTTTATTGGGGTTGAGGGTGGGCTGCCTAGGATTTCGCAGGATCACTATTTATTGGTGAGTTTAAAATGTAAGAGCAGGACTAGTAAGAACCTGCTGTATAAAAAAATAAGTACAATAAAATTCAAAAATTCAAAATAAATAAATAAAATGTAAGAGCAGGAACCTAAAGCACAAGAAGAGGAAAACCAGGAGCCTAGATGGTCCGTTATCGAAAACAACCAAGATCTCTAACAAAGGAGCTGCTGGGTTGGAGTTGGGACAGCCTGGCTTTTTATCTAGGCTTGCGGCTGGCACTGTGTTTATTCAAGATAGCTGACTTTGAAGAGGATGCCTTGGCAATCAAAGCTTAAATCAGGCACTTGCACTACGAAAACTAAACAAACAAACAAACAAAAAACTGTCAGGGCCTACACTACATATCATCACCCAGATTTCTTTCAAGTCTTTGATGGCAACATTAATTTTTGCACTCCTCCCAGGGATGCAGTACTGTTTCTGATTTACTCTCTTGATGTGAATGGAAACCCTAGGGCCATCTACTTAGCCCTTCCTACCATAGTTGCCATCACCATGGGTCAGAGACCAAATGTGGGGATTCTGCCCCTTGACAACTATGTCCATTCCAATGACACCTTCAGCAACTGGGGAAATAACCACTAGCTGAGTCCCTGGACTCCCTAAAGTTAACAAATGAACAAAGACTCCAGCAGCTACAATTCAGAGCCATCCTACCTGAATTAGGTTCAGAACGTTCTTTCACTTTTGCCTGTTATTTTAATATTGTACATATGGAATAGGCCCAGAAAGGCTGACCAGAGACCAACAAGTTAAAAATAAAGGACGTTCTTCCCATTATATCATCTTTCCCAGTTGTACGGTGTCTTTCTTGGAGGCTGTCAATGTGCTATGTAAATATTAACTCATTCTTCCTTCTGGTTCCCTTGGAAGGCAGGAAGCCAATGTTATTTCATAGATAAAGAAGCTGGGGTCCCAAGGGGTTAAAAGCCTTGCCTGGGATCACATAACTACAGGAGCTGGGGGTGCTGGGAATGGGGCTTGGGGTCAGGAATCCCTGCCGGGTGTCCCCTGACTCCCAAATAGGGCCTTCTTCTTAAGAGACAACTTTGTGTGTTAAAACTCTGTGGGAATCTTGTTCTATAAAAGGAATGTTATGGGATGCTGAGATGCGACATACATTATTCTTCCCCACGTTCATGCAGAGTACATTTTCAGGAGGCAGGTTTAGGACATGTAAGTATTGTCTATAATATTGATAGTTCCAATTCATCCAATTTGAGGACTAATATTTAGCCTAAAAGACCCTTTCAGTGCTGAATCCATGACAATTCTATTAAGAGAAGATAAAAATAAGGAGGCTTAACTCTTGACAGACATCTTAATCTATGCCATTTTATGCATCTGCATTCAGAAAAAGAATGAGCTAAGTTTGGGGTTGACAAGCACCCCGTAGGAATGCATGGCTCTCTGTTAGGTTTTAAGAACCATGCTTACTTCCTCACTCCACTGTCACAATGAAGACTTGGCCAGACCCCTTTTCACAGTTGGCAAAACAGAAACAGAGAGAGAAGTTGATTTTTCAAGTAATTGAGCTGAGGCTGTAAGGATTCCTGTTGTAATTTTAAGTACATCAAACCAAATTCCCAACATCCTTTTGTGTAAGTTTTTAGATGCTAAACGGAAATACGAGGCATGGATTGAGCATCTTGACACTCTAATATCATCAGTCGACACGTGCGTTTCAACAGATAACTTTCAACATTTACGTTTCAACTACCATGTGTCAGGCACTACTCTAGGCCCTGGGGATACAGCAGTGAATAAAACAGAGACCCCGTCCCTCTTGGGGGGTACATCCACCAAAAGTCAAGTTGGTGCCATTGATAAGCTGGGGAGAGAAAGGCTTGCCTTTGAAGACATAGCCTTTACCTGGGAAAGAATGGCTTGAAAACCTCGTTCAACATCCTCTGAAACAACTTCATTTAAATGTCCAAGTAACTGACCAGGTTAAAATTCAGCACTCTGGGTCTCAGATAAGCCTCTGAGAAGCCAAGTTCCCCTTTCTATTTCAGAGTGTAACCAACCCTCAGACTGAGAGCAAGGTGGGTTTCATTGACATTAGTGTCACATCATTTCCTTCACATCATTTCCTTTCACATCAGTGTCCTTGGAAGGAAATGAAACCAATAAGCCACAGTTGAGGAAGAGGAGTGGAGAGAGGGTATCTGTGTGATTATCCTAAAGCCGCTCTGACTTTCCCTGAGATGTGGTTCTTTCCCATAGGAAGTGAAGTCTCGTGGGGAGGTGGTAGAAACCATGGTGGGTGGAGTGGAACAAATTTCTTAAAAGGGAAGAGCCCTCCTGCTGAAGAGAAGACACACAGCTGGGCCCACTCAACAGACTGTAAATTCACAAACTATGCGTCCTGGACCAATTTTCACCTCTCGGCACTTGCCTGTTAGCTCAGCTTATCAGTTCCTGCTCCAGGAATGTATAAAACTGATAGAATAGCATGCATGGGAAATTTTATTTAGACCCAAACATATAAACCACTGGGTGTTTTCAATTTGCTGGTTCTATGTTTTTGCCAGCTGCATAGAAGAGTTCAAATCCTGTTGAAAAGTTTGCTGGAGAAACAGGCTTTTATTCCAGAGGAAGGATCTCATAGGATTTTGGCTTGGTGGGACATTGTGATGACCACTGAGAAATGCATAGAAAGTTTGGATTTCAGGTATTCTTATGTTTACTGTGAAAGCACTGCATTAAAAGGGTGAATACATATGGCTCTGAAACATACATAAAACTAGATTGCAGCCCTTTTTTGGCATCAGGAAGAGGTCCAACGGATTCATTTATAGCAAAACCCCAAAGGCATCACAATTAGAGTCTTTTTTTCCCCTAAGTGATTTTTTTCACTTGCATTCTGCATTTATTAACCTTTCTATCTGTGCTCTCATTGCAAAGGCATAATGTGATCAGTATTTCAGCAACTTCTACCCCTAAGGTAAAGTACTTTGCAGAAGAATATCTGCTTTTTCCAAATTTTCCATTACTGATTTTGTTCCATTTAAAAATATTAGGACTTACTGCCAGTAACCCCACTTTATACGTTATAGCCTTTAAAAATAAGTTTTCCGAACCTGTGTTAATAATGTGAGCACTACGTGTAGTGACTAGCAGTGAGCCGGCACTACTGAGTTACATGAATGAATGAGTATATATGTTCTGTGTCTATAAATGTACAACTTCAGCTGAAAGATAATCCAACACTAAAACTATTTATTCGATTTAAATGTTCCCTTATCATGTATTTAATTTTTGTGTTCGAACTAAAAACTGTGGGCTTTGGGGGTGGATTATAGCTATAATATAATATGGCTCTAAATGTTCTACTCATTATTTACAAAAATGAGTTCTTTGTGGGAATAGCTAAGCTTAACACTTAGCAACAGAAGCAGATAACTCTTCTGAAATAGTTTTTTTAAAGAAACCAATTCCAAGTACAATAGGTTCCCTTCTATCTTTCTCTTCTTCTCAATCTCAGCTTAATCTTGCACGAATCTCCAGATCTTCGCTCAAGAGCTTCTCCCTCCACTTCAATCCTGCCTTGGAGTCAACTCCCTTCTATTTCTAGTAACACACTTTGGGGGAAATTGGCTTTAAAAAAAATCTTACAGCTTTTTTCAGCAATAGGTTCTGAACTTCAACTTGCATGAGAGCTCATTCCTGTGACCAGCTTCTATCAGTCTGTGGCTAAAGCAATTCTGCCCAGAAGTGTGGCTTCCTTTACTCAGCTCTCTTATCTCCTTTCCACGGGGGAAAATTAAGAGAGTGATCTGCTCTCAGAGTATAACACCTACCTCCCTTCTCTGCTTTGCGACTTTCCAACCTCCCATCACCTAATGGGTAGATTCTCTCCAGTAAGATGGACACTGTAGAGGGATGGGAATCTCCAGGCCTCTCTTCCTGCTTTTCTATTTCCCTACCCCCTCCTTCCTCCAACCTCTCACAAGAGATGAGGATTTCCTAACTTTATTGGTGAGAGCCCAGGACATTCATCAGGTCACATCTGCCAGTGAGCAGGTTCATGGTGCCTTTAAGGACAACACAGGTGGGCAGATCTCGCTCATCAGCCTCCTCCTGTAGACTATGCAGAAGCTGTCTTCTCAGAGCATTCATTTCTTTTCTCCACCTCTTCCACCTCTAATGGCATGCTAAAATGGGCCAGGGGATCCAGACTTCTTTCTAGTTTTCTCCCTCCCCGAAGTTATATCTGAGTGGCTTGTGCCAAGATTTAGATTCAGGATAAAACGCAGACGATCCTCTTAGACTGTGAGCCGAAATCACATGCTTCAACTCAGTTTCACCACAGAGTCAAGCACTGTCTGGTACTAGGGCCTGTTCAGCTATAAATAGAGTGGTACAGGGGGCCTCTCATTATATGAGAATCCATTGTCTGGGTTATTTAAGAGAAGCAAAGTCTTCTTAAAGCAAACCTATTCATTAATAAACTGACAACTTATAAAATTAATGTCCAACCAAAGACCCTTTCTTTCAAGACATTAGTATCCATCCTACCAGCATTATAGCAGATAATAAATTCAAATATAGAAGAAGTGAAAAGCACTTGTAAATATTACAAAAGATGCAGGATTTCATGAAGTTGATGAAAGCAATACTGCAAAACTGCTTGAAATATATGTCAAGCCAATAATAAACGGGGAGGCTTCCCTGGTGGCAGAGTGGTTGAGAATCCGCCTGCCAATGCAGGGGACACGGGTTCAATCTCTGGTCCGGGAAGGTCCCACATGCTGCAGAGCAACTAAGCCTGTGCGCCACAACTACTGAGCCTGCGCTCTAGAGCCCGTGAGCCACAACTACTGAAGCCTGCACGCCTAGAGCCCGTGCTCCGCAACAAGAGAACCCCCACAATGAGAAGCCCGTGCACCACAACGAAGAGTAGCCCCCGCTCACCACAACCAGAGAAAGCCAGCGCTCAGCAATGAAGACCCACCTCAGCCAAAAACAAAAATAAATTAAATAAATAAATTTATTTTTAAAAATAATAATAATAAATGGGGATAATTTGACCAGTTAACAATTGAAGAAGAGAAAATAGACAAAGATGATGACATAAAAGATACAAAGCACGTGGAAAAATTAAATAAAATTTTTGAATATTTTTGCAAAAATAGCCCTTTTTCTGATTACATCAAAAGTCAAATGTGAAGTCAAAGATATTTTATCCTACCATTATACAAGTGCCTCTAAAAATCATTAGCTCCCTGTTTGGCTTATCTATTGTTGCCTAACAAACCACCCATACATTTAAAGATTTAAAACAATAACAATGTAACATTTCTCACAGTGCTATTGGATGATCTGGTAGCTCTTCTGCTTCACATGGTCCTTTTAAGATTCTTAGAAGTCTTCTTGTCTAGCTGAGAGGATCATTGAGGTAGTCCTTAAATCTTTCTGACGCCTTAACAGAGACATTGACCCGGAGGTCATATTTTACTAATAGTACCCTGTATTTCATCCTCAAACCAAGGCCATTTTTTACTTGGAGAGACTAAGGATGGAAGCAATTTTATTATCAAACCCACAAGTTCTAGTGCCTTTTTAGTTCTTCTAAATTCTGCTTGAAATCTAAACAGTTCCTTCTTTGCTTCAACTGGCTCTTCCTGGACTTTACCATAGGCATCTAAAAAGAGCCAGATTTCACTTTCAACACACTGTCCAGAACTCCCCTCAGCCAGATCCCAAGTTCATAAGCTACCCTTTCTATTTATTTCACATATTTCCACAGGCAAATAGTTTTGCTAATTGTTCTACCAATACATAACTCGGGTTCTCTTTCCTTCAGCTTCTAGTAGGGTGCTCCTCACTTCCCTTCAGTCTCCACTAACAGTCTCTTCGTCATTTCTGCAAATTTCTCCATTCTTCCACCAGACTCAAAATCAATGCCACATGTGGTGGCAGGACCCCACTTTGAGGTAATAGTTTCTGTTTTAGCTATCTATTGCTACATAACACACCACCCCAAATTTAATGGCTTCTCACAATTTATTATGACTTCTTACAACTCTGTGGGTTGACCAGGAGGTTATTAGGCTTCACATGTTGTAGGCTTGGAGTTAGATGCCTATAAGATCTAAAATGGACTCACACACATGGCTGGAAATTGGTACTTGCTACAGGCTGGGAGCCCAGTTGGACTTGGCTAGAGGCCTTGATTCTCCTCCAGGGAGGCTTCTCTACATGGTTGCTTATGCTTTCTCACAGCACGGTGGAAGGTTTACAAAATGAAGCATTCTAAGAAGACAAGGTCCACTGTGCAAGGACTAACCAGTCTTTCACTTGCATCACTTTTGCTAATGTTCTATTGGTCAAAGTTAGTCACACGGCCAAGCCCAGAATCAATGTGTGAGGGGACTCACAGGGATACAAATAAAAAGAAGCTTGTTTCATTGAGGGCCACTAAAGTAACAGTCTATCACATCCTTCAAATCAACACTCCATTTATTTTTGGTTGAGCAAATGATTTAGTGCACAATTGTCATTATAAGATCATTTTGTTGACCATGAAACAAAATAAACTAATTTTTCTAAATCTGCCTTTTATTTATCAAAAATCATACCTGTCAAACCTGTTTTACATTGTCTACTATGAAATTTTGTCCTCACTTTAAGTGAATTCCGTTTGAGTGGCCTTTTCCTAGTATTAGTTATCTTCGGATATAAAGAGTCCTGTATTTTGTTTCGCATTTAGTTTTTGTGCCTTGAATCTCACTCTCAGGTCAAGAACCCTTTGCAGAAAAGGAGTGAGTCACAAAACAGAATTTGGGCCATCACTAGTCCCTGGAAATATCTTAACAGCACCAAAACATCACCCCTCATCCTGACATATCTTTTTTTCCTTTACTCATAAAGAAGAAATAAATGGTCACTTTCCCACCAGTTTTCTAACTAGGCACTGATAACTAGGTGTGGCTTGAAATTATTTACAATGGTACTTTCCTTGTCAAGCCTTAAAAACCTACAGCTCTTACAAACTGATTCAGTAGGAGAATTCTACAGATATTAGTGCTAAAAGGCCGAGAATCTTTATAAGGAACATTTTGAACCAAGGTATACTTTTTAAACAGAGGTTTAATTTTGTTCTCTGATACATGTTTAAGCTTTGAAGGAGACTTTAACGAATAAGAGTACTTTATGTTTCATAATGCTACGAGTCTACACTTAGCATTGAATACCTGGGATATGTCTTCTTTATACAGAGACAGAAAAAAATCTAAAATGTTTGAATTCACTGAAACTTAGGAAACACTCTACCTTCTTATTTAATCCTTGAGGAAACGACAGGTAATTTTTTTTAAGGGATTTAAAATCTAGCCAGGAAGCATGTATGCTGACCATTTTGATTTCCTCCCCAGAGATTCTCAGTTTAATCATATAGTAGTCAATGTAACACAAGATTTTTTTTTACCCCAGCATGAATCTGAGAGGTAATGTAACTGAAACTCTCTAATCAAATGCTTCCACAGAGCCAACGATTTCAACAGTGCTGTGTGGGGCCTCCCCAAGAGTGTTGTTCCCTATTCTTTCATCTCCTCCTCTTAGATAGATCCGTCATTTTTCCAGGCCTGAACTTTCTGTTCCTTTCACATACCTTCATAAGCACTTAACAAAGGATACCCCCCAACCTTGGAGTTTTGTCATTTTGCCTTCAGTTTCCATGACAATCTGGGTTGTTTTTAAAGGAAATATAATTGCTGCTTCAGTACTAGCTCTGTTTCCATCAAACTTGAAAACAAAACTGCCAAAGGCCAGTGAGCTGGTCTATCACCAACCTGGAAGGTAGGGCCATTATTAGGGATGAGCTTATGAGAAAGGGTCAGGGTCTGGGTCCATGGGTGAATTTCAATAGCAATTCCTCTGCTAACAGACATTTCCCAGAACCCAAAGTGCACCTCAGGAAGTAATCCACCCTATAGTGAACTCTTTCAAGAGATGGATAGTGTCCTATTTTAAAGAGTCTAGTGAGAAAGAGATTCAATGGCTTCCTTCAGAAATGTGTCCCATTCATCATGCCTTATCAGGAATTCCTTCACATCCCATAATAATATGAAGTCTCCCCTTTGTCCCCTTTCTCTCTGACTCCTCACTGCGCTAAAACACTAACCGTTAAGTCATTCACAGCTACCATTCGTGGGGCAGCCACCACCTGCCCACAGTACATGTCGACACTCTACCAGGGACTTTATCATTTAACCACTACAACACTACAAGGTAAATATTATTAGCCCCATTTTACTGATAATGAACTAAAGCAATAGTTCAGAGAGGTTATATTAACTTGCCCAAGTTCTCATGGTCATACAGCTAGTAAATGCTAGAGCCAGCATTTAAACCTCATATTCTTTTTTCTCAGTTAGTGATAGAAACTAAGGAGATGTCATGATTCCTCTTAGGGAGTTAACACGATTCTGCCGTAGAATGTTTACCGCATGTTTGACAAGGACCCTTGGTTTACAATGGCCAGGTTGACATAAGACACAGTGTCTCAATGTCGGTAAGTCAGTGAAATAGCTCAGAACAGAATTTGGAACACATGTAACCCAGACCACCCAGACACTTGAACAACCTCATTGGGATTTTAATTTTTTTTTCTACTTCTTTCTAATTTGCGGTTCACAGAGCACTCACAGATGGCAGAGCAGAATCAAAACTCTAGGGATTCAGTGGATTATACTACTTCACCCACCAAAAGAATGGGTATTGGAGTCAATTTGTAGACTACTGCTGGATTCTTGGCCCCATGCACTAAATAACTGGTCTAAGTTGGAGTCCTAGGAGGACAAATTGATGCAAAACCACAGATACAGAAAATAGAAGGGCAGTAAAATCCAAAGGGCACTGTCTCCCTTTCTGATAGTCAAATTCACCAAAACCAAGTTTCTGCCTCTTTACAAATGAGGTATTTCTCCAGACACTGCTGGACCATAAATGACATGAGGATAGGAAACCTGGTGTCTTAGTCCCTACCATATCACTGCACTCTGCAAAGTGGTGGCCATATTGTCAGCTCTCAACAGATACTGAATGAATCACTGCATAATCTAATAGTGTGTGGAATTTCCCTCCAATTTAGAGTCACTTGTTCTACAACTAAACAAGGTGTGTGGTATGTGATCAAGGATGAAAGTGGAGGCTGATGGGATGCCAGCCTCTCCCCTGTACTCCTGCGGTGGGCTGTGATACCACTGCCCCCACTGTGGATTCCGATTCTAAGTCTCAGATTTCTGGAAATTTCTGTGACATGAGGAAAGCTGTTTTGATACTGCCTCAGGAAACAGTTTCATCTTTCCATTTGAGTTAAAAACAGAAGAGACGGAAGGAAATCACTATAACACCCAGTTCTGGGATTATTTCAGGATGCCCAAGTAGAGAACACCACTGCTCTATCTCTGGGTTGCAGTCTTACATATGGGGCCTTTACTAAGTGGAAGCGGCCTCTGCAAGCATCAGTGCTTTTTGCTCCTGTTTTCCTCTAGCGTGTCTTACCTTACTTTTCTGCTAACTTCCTGAAAGCCAGGCAAAAGAAACTCACCTTTTGGCATGACTGCTATGATGGGTTTTGTAGCTCAGCAGCTAAACAATAGGTATTAGCAACCAAAAACAAAAGGAATGAACACCACCTAGTAAAGAAGGCCAGAGAAGTCTCAACTTGGTTCTGGAATGAACGGCAATATCCTTCAAAAACACTTTGCCAAAACAGATATCCTACCCTACGTGAACCTTTCAAAAATTTCAATTTTCCTGTGGTTCCACATTGTCTTTTTGGTTAGACCTGTGATATTGTTAAGGGCAGGAAACATATCATGTTTATATACATTCCAGTGAACCAAGTATATTCTGATTGTTTGACTCATGTTAAGGAATCCAAAGGCATTTTTAAAAAATATCAAGGAGCTCTTAAGTTTATAAAACAAATATTAACAGACCTAAAGGGAGAAATAGACAGCAATACAATAATAGTAGAGGACTTCAATACCCCATTCTCATCAATGGATACATCACCCAGACAGAAAATCTATAAGGAAACATTGGACTTAAATGACACCCTAGACCAGATAGACTTAAGAGACATTTACAGAACATTCCATCAAACAGCATCAGAATACACATTCTTCTCAACTGCTCATAGAACATTCTCCAGGATAGAGCACATGTCAAGCCATGAGAAAGTCTTAATAAACTTTGAAATCATATCAAGCATCTTTTCTTACCACTGTGGTGTGAAACTACAAGTCAATTACAAGAAGAAAACTGGAAAACTCACAAATATGTGGAGATTAAACAACATGCAAATGAACAACCAATGGGTCAAATAAGAAATCCAAAGAGAAACCAGAAACATCTTGAGACAAATAAAAATGGAAACACAACATACCAAAACTTATGGGATGCAGCAAAAGAAGTTCTCAGAGGGAAGTTTATAACTATAAATGCATCAAGAAAAAAGAATGATATCAAATAAACAACCTAATAAGGAACTAGAAAAATAAGAACATACCAAGCCCAAAGTTATTATAAGGTAGGCAATAAAGATCAGAATGGAAACAAATGAAATAGAAACTAAAAATAAGTAAATAAAGTAAAAAGCTGTTTTTTGAAAATGTAAGCAAAATAAACAAATCTTTAGCTAGACTAATCAAGAAAAAGAGAGGAGTGAAACAAAATTATAAAGGAAGGAGGGACGTTACAAGGATGAGATACAAAAACAAAGGAGCATGAGAGACTACTATGAACAATGACATGCCAAAAAATCTGATAACCTAGCAGATATGGACAAATTCATATAAACATACAACCTATCAAGAATGAATCTTAAAGAAATAGAAAATCTGAACAGATCAGTTCCTAGTTAAGAGATTGATTGGTCATGAAAAATCTCCAACAAGGAAAAGTCCAGGACCACTTGGCTTCATGAGTGAATTCTACCAAATATTTAAAGAAGAATTAATACCAGCCCTTCTCAAACTCTTCCGAAAAACAGAAGATAAGGGAATTTTCCAAACTCATTTCATGAGACCATAATTACGTTGATACCAGAACCAGACAAGAACACTACAAGAAAAGAAAATTATAAGCCAATATTCCTGATAAACGTAGATGCAAAATTCTTCAACAAAACATTAGCAAACTGAATTCAACAATACATTAAGAGGATCATATGCCATGATAAAGTGGCATTTATTCCAGGAATGCAAGGATGGTTCAACTTCTGAAAATCAATAAATATAATAAACCACATTAACAAAATGAAGGATAAAAATCATATGAACATCTCAATAGATGCAGAAAATGCATTTGACAAAATTTAAGGTTCATTCATGATTAAAAACTCTCAACTAAGTGAGTATAGAGGGAATGTACCTCAACATAATAAAGGCCATATATGACAAGCCCACAACTAACATCATACTCAATGGTGAAAAACAGAAAGCTCTTCCTATAGGATCAGGAACAAGACAAGGATGCCCATTATCACCATTTTTATTCAACATAGTATTGGAATTCCTAGCCAGATATATTAGGCAAGAAAAAATAAATAAAACTTATCCAGATTAGAAAGGAAGAAGTAGAACTGTCTTTATTTGCAGATGACATGATATTGTATATAGGAAACACTAAAAATCCCTCAAAAAAACTGTTAGAACTAATTAAAAAATCAGTACAGTTGCAGGATACAAAATCAATATACAACAATCCCTTGAATTACTTGAACAAAAATCAGAAAGAGAAATTAAGAAAATAATCCCATTTATAATTGCATCAAAAAGAATTAAATACCTAGGAATAAATTTAGCCAAGGAGGTGAAAGACCTGTATGCTGAAAACTATAAAACATTGATGAAAGACACTAAAGGAGACACAAACAAATAGCTATTCTGTGCTCTTGGATTAGAAGAATTAATATTACTGCAATGTCCCACTACCCAAAGCAATCTATAGACTCAAAGTGATTCCTACAACATATAAATAATTCATAAAACTCAATAGAAAGAAAAACAATCCTATTAAAAATAGGCAGAGGATCAGAATAGACATTTTTCAAAAAAAGACATACAAATGGCCAAAAGGTACATGGAAAGGTGCTCAACATCACTAATTATCAGGGAAATGCAAATCAAAAGCACAAAGAAGTATCACCTCATAACTGTTAAAATGGCTATTAACAAAAAGACAAGATATAACAAGTGTCCATGAGGATGCAGAGAAAAGTGAACACTTGTACATTGTTGGCAGGAATATAAATTGGTGCAGCCACTATGGAATACAGCATGAAGGGTCCTTAAGAAATTAAAAATAGAACTACCATATGATCCAGCAATCCCTTTCTGGGTATTTATTCAAAAGAAACAAAATCACTATCTGTAAAACACATCTTCACCCTCACGTTCATTGTAGCATTATTGACAATAGCAAAAACATAAAAACAACCTGAGGGTCCACTGATGGATGAATGGACAAAGAAAAATATGATAAATATAAAATAGAATATTATACGGCCATAAAAAAGGCCTGCCATTGGGACAACACGGATGGACCTTGAGGGCATTATGCTAAGTGAAATAAGTCCATTGGGACAACACGGATGGACCTTGAGGGCATTATGCTAAGTGAAATAAGTCTGTGAAAACTGATAAACAGAAACCTCATTTAAAATGGGGTTTCTGTGAAAACTGATAAACAGAAACCTCATTTAAAATGGGGTCAGGGGGGCTTCCCTGGTGGCGCAGTGGTTGAGAGTCCATCTGCTGATGCAGGGGACGCGGGTTCATGCCCTGGTCTGGGAAGATCCCACATGCCGCGGAGCGGCTGGGCCCGTGAGCCATGGCCGCTGAGCCTGCGCGTCCGGAGCCTGTGCTCCGCAACGGGAGAGGCCACAACAGTGAGAGGCCCAGGTACCGCAAAAAAAAAAAAAAAATGGAGTCAGGGGCAGGGGTACTTCCCTGGTGGTGCAGTGGTTAAAAATCCGCCTGCCAACGCAGGGGATACGGGTTTGATCCCTGGTCCAGGAGGATCCCATATGCCGCGGAGGAACTGAGTCGTGCGCCACAACTACTGAGCCAGCGCTCTAGGGCCCACAGGCCGCAACTACTGAGCTTGCGCACCAGAGCTACTGAAGCCCACTCGCCTAGGGCCCGTGCTCCGCAACAAGAAAAGCCACTGCAATGAGAAGCCCACACCGCAATGAAGAGTAACCCCCCCGCTCACTGCAACTAGAGAAAGCCGGCATGCAGCAACGAAGACCCAAGGCAGCCGAAAAAATAAAAAGTAAAATAAAATAAAATAGAGCTGGGGGCCAGAAGGGGGAGCTCTCACACTCTACCACTCAATGTCAATTGCAGATCCAACAGGAAGAGAGGTACATTTTCATCTCCCACAGGAGGAAGGTTACTACTTTACTACACAGCAGAAGGGAGGAAGAATTTCTCCTTGCCTGATAGCAGGCCAGCCAATAATAGACTGTCACAATTCAGCCAGTAAAAAGCCACTACACTTAAAACTTTCAGTTTCCGCCAATGGACTCCTTGTTTATAACAGCCCGTTCCAACTCCCCCTTCTCCTCTATAAAAGAAGGTTCCTCTCCTTTGTTCTCTGAACTTGCCTGTGGTTCACTATAGATTGCATGTCCCAAATTGCAATTCTTTGCTCTTCCTGAGTAAACCATTTTGCTAGTAAAATAACTGGCTGTTTTACTGTTTTATTGTTTCTCAACAAGTAACAGAAAGACAAATGCTGTATGATCTCACTTGTATCTGGAATCTAAAAATCAAAAACTGAACTCACAGATACAGAAATAGTTTGGTGGTTGGTTGCCAATGGCCATAGGTAGAGGAGTGGGCAAAACGGGTGAAGGTGGTCAAAAGGTATAATCTTCAGTTATAAATAAATAAGTCCTGGAGATGTAATGTACTGCATGGTGACTGTAGTTAACAATACTGTATTGTATATTTGACAGTTATTGAGAGAGTAAATCTTAAAAGTTTTCATCCCAAGAAAAAACTATTTGTAACTATGTGTAGTGTTAGGGGTTAACTAAACTTATTGTGGTGATCATTTTGCAATTAATACATGTATCAAAGAATTATGCTGTATACCTAAAACTAACACAATGTTATATGTCGATTATATCAATAAAATGTACATTATTTAAAAAAGAAAAAATATCAAAGTCTTGTGGTAACCATTCACACATAATTTACGGTTCTATGACTTAAGGAGCCCTGGAATTGGAACCACTTGGGAAGACCCTTCAGAAAATGAACTTGAATAGAAACACACCACCAAACAAAATTTTCCCCTAGGAAGGAAAGCAAAAGGGGGCTTAAGTGTCTAATACCACTAGGAAGTAGCCGTCCACCAGTATGTAGTGATAAAAAAAAGTACTACCATATGACCCAGCAATTCCTACTCCTGGGTATAGATCCAAAAACACAAAACTACTAATTTGAAAAGATACGGGCACCCCAACGTACACAGCAGCATTATTTACAACTGCCAAGATACGGAAGCAACCTAAGTGTCCATAAACAGATGAATGGATAAACAAGATGTGGTATACATACACACACACACACACACACACACACACACACACACACACACAATGGAATACTACTCAGCCATTAAAAAGAATGAAATTTTGCCATTTGCAACAACATGGATGGCCTTGAAGGGAATTTTGCTAAGTGAAATAAGTCAGACAGAGAAAGACAAATAGTGTATGATATCACTTATATATGGAATCTAAAAAATGAAAGAAACTAGTAAATACAACAAAAAAGAAACAGACTCACAAATATAGAGAACTAGTGGTTACCAGTGGGGAGAGGGCAGGAGGGAGGGGCAAGATGAGGGTAAGGGATTAAGAGGTACAAACTACTATATATAGAATAAATAAGCTACAAGGATATATTGTACAACACAGGGACTACAGCCAATATTTTAAAATGGAGTATAACCTTTAAAGGTTGTGAATCACTATGTTGTAGACTTGAAACTTATATAATGTTGTATATCAACTATATCAATTTAAAATTAATTTAAAAATAAAATAATTATTTTAGAAACTGAAAAAAAAGAGGTGGAAAATATTGAATCCTGTTTGATCTCTTTTAAATTCAGTTGACATCACTGAATTTAGCAGTATTTCCAAAATGTAAAACAATCTGTAAAATTTAGCAGTATTTCCAAAATGTAGAACAATCCATAAACTCCAGGTAAACCATATGCAACTTGCAAATAGAAACGTCTTCTTCAAAGAGCTTAAGTCAGAGAAGTTCTAGAAAACCAGGCTCTCTCTAAACTAGACAAAAAGTAAAAGCAGCCTTAAATATGTTAAGTAACTTTATCCCATAACTAATTCTCATATTTTTATATAAACCATTTAATTTTTCCCTGTTAAATTGTTTTGATAAAAAATTCCAAATATACCCCAAAATAGAGTATAACAAATACCCAGGTACCGGTTATCCAGCTTCGATACCCATCAACATTTTGTCATGCTTGTTTCATGAATAGTCGTTTTTCCTTAAGCTAGGGTTTATTAAAGCAAATCCAAGTTTTCGAGTCATTTTGCCACTGAATACTTCGTTAGGCATCTAAAAAGAAGAAAATATTCTATCACATAACCATAATGCCATTAACACACCCAACAAAATTATGATACCCAACTTCGTAAAAGTTCCTCAAATACCTAGAACAATCTTTCTTACCATAGGTTTATTTGAAACACTGTATAAGGTTATTATGTGACTTAGGTCTCTTTTAAGTTTCTTTCACACTAGAGCATTCCTCTCTCTCTTCCCTTTTTTCTTCCCATGCTATTGGGTAGTTGAAAAAAACTGGGTCCAGAGTCCTGAAGAACTTGCCACACCCTGAATTTGGTTGCAAAGCCATTTCTTAAGCTGTAAACCCCCTGGCTAGCTATGATTTCCAGAGGAGCATCCTTTGATATTGTGGACACTCTGTATTGCCTCATTTGGTGAAACTGGTGGGCGTATAACCTGTGTCCACGCTACCCTACTCTTCCCCTGGATCCACGTGGAGGAATGTAACTAACCACTTGGAACCCCAAGAAACAGCTTTTCTCCAGTGGAGATCCCTAATGGGTTTCCTAGGAGAGCTGGAAAGGAGAGAGGTGTTCCCACAATCCAGTTAAAGAAAGAGTAGCCCAGGGCTGTGTAGGCGCTCTGCCAGGAAAGAACAAAAGTTGATTGTTAAGCAAAAAAAAAACAACCAAGAGTGTTTGTGTTCCAGAAGAGGAAGCTCCTATCACAGACAAAGCTGTAGGACTTGCAGAGGCTCAGCAGTAGGGGCTCCACGTCTCTTGTTGGAAGGCAAGTAGCAAGAAGTAGCCGGCGGTGCTCGCATGTATTTGCTTGTCTACCCAGCCCTGCTCCTTTCTTTGTATTTACAGACACGGAGCCTGGATCTGCAGATTAGAAACAAGAATACAGATGAAGTTCCCGGCAGCTCAGAGCAAGCCAGCACCTTGCTCAGGATGCTGGAGCTCCTGGGAGCGAGGGATTTATGGGCTGGCCAGGGGGCCTCTTCTATACACCTGCCCAGCAGCACTGGTGGCTCATTTTGACCACATCTTGCATACCTGCTTCAAGGTGATTTCTTCTGAGTTCCCGCTCAATCTGGGTTGCTTTGAGGGTCCGGTTTCGTCACCATAATCCAGAGGAGCCTGGTCAGGAAGCCCTGGAGTAATTAGAAATGAAACTCCAAGGTACACCTTTTGACTAACTATCTAAGAGAGCAGCTCAAATGCAAACATGCATGTGCTTTAGTTTGAATGAACACATGATGGCTGACTGTCAGCTCAGTGCCAGGCTTGGTGCTCAGGACTGGGACATATAGAGAATATTCCAGACTATTCCAGACCTGCCCTCCCAGAGCTGTCACTCTGGACACAGCTGTGCTCTATCCATCCCTGATCTGTCTCTCTTTTTTAAGTACTTCCAGAATGGAGTCCAATATAAATTTTTATTCTGTAATTTATACTCCTGTTGCTACTGCCCTATACTATAAATAGATAATAAATCATCTGGGGCAGTTATGTAGTGTCTTTTGCACAGGACTTTAAAGCACTTCACAAACACTGACCATGAAGAGTAAATTAATCTGTAAATGAATTCCTACTTTACAGATGGATAGTAGCACGAGGACGTTTAAAGTCAAGAGGTATCAGAGGAAACTTCTGACTTCACTGTAATTTGCATTATGGTCCTCCTCCCTGGAGCCCTGTGTCCTCCCTGTACGCAGCATTGGCAGCTGAAAATAATATGACCCTCTCCTCCTCTCCCCACCTCCCCCGTATTTGAAAATCTGGGAGAGGTGATTTTTAGTTGTCATAATAATGGTGGCAGATGCATTAGTGATACGTAAATGCCAGAAGCCTGGATGTTGTTTCTCCTGCACAGCAAAGTTTTCACAGAGATTTTCCTGCCCCAAATGCCAGTAGCCCTCTGGGTGGTCATTCACCCTGGTAAAGTGATCTCTTACACCCTTCCCAGTTGACAGTCTATGCATATTGGTCACTGACAGTCCAGTCACAGACAGATGAAGTTCTACACTCAGCTGGTCCAGCCCAGGCTTGATGAGAGGAACCGGAAGGGAGCAGACAACTGGCGTCAGGGGCTCTCATTTGCAAGTTTTTCAGGTTACTCAGCTTCCGTTTGGGAAGGGCCCCAATGTTTCACCCAAATTTGCTCCTAAATTCCACACAAGAATCTAATGTTGGCAACCCTGTCAACTTGTGTTAAGAGTATCATCAGCCCAAGGTCAACTCTTTTAGAAGCCAGTGGGTCCCAGCTGCGAGTGGAGCCTGACTAACCAGCAAGTTGCGCTGTCCTCAGAAGTAAACAGCTGGAGCCAAGCAACAAGGACAAGCAGAATAAGTTTCAGGTTTCTAAACTCCTGGCCATCTGTACACCTGAACTTCCAGGTGGTCTTGGAGGGTGACCTTGTGCTGTTTATGATGCTGCAGTCCTTTAGTAAATTATGTCCTGCATGCGCTAAGTGGACTAAAATGATTTACTGTGTATCTTACCTACAGACTGGCTCCTTTAAGTCCTAGGGAATCAATCACTCTTAGAGATCCCAGTTAACTTTACCATGTTCTCAAGAGCTCAGCCTCAAATGAAATACCTCACACTGAAGGATAAAAAAATCAAGCTCCAAAGACGGAGTAATTATTTTTCCAAACTGTATGTCTGAATGCACACACACAAAAAAGATATCCTCAAAAGTTTTCCAAAAAATAACACAAAAGTATAGGTAGAGTCAACTTAACCAGAAATAACTATTAATTTGGGTGCTTTGAGGTAAGTTGAAACAGATTTAGTATTTCTTTTGGTTTCTAAAAGTTGGTGTCTTTAATTAAAAATAAAAACTAGGGACTTCCCTGGTGGCACAGTGGTTAAGAATCCTTCTGCCAATGCAGGGGACACAGGTTTGATCCCTGGTCCAGGAAGATCCCACATGCCGCGGAGCCACTAAACCAGTGCACCACAACTACTGAGCCTGCGCTCTAGAGCCCACGAGCCACAACTACTGAGCCCACATGCTGCAACCACTGAAGCCTGCGTGCGCCTAGAGCCCATGCCCCGCAACAAGAGAAGCTACTACAATGAGAAGCCCACACACCGCAACAAAGAGTAGCCCCTGCTTGCCGCAACTAGAGAAAGCCCATGCCCGGCAGCAAAGACCCAATGCAGCCAAAAATAAATAAATAAATATAAATTTAAAAAACAAAACTAAACTAAAGCTAGATAACTGGTATTTTACTAATCAAGTCTTATTTCTGGTACAGCTATACAAACTAAAACACCACTCACGGCAAATCTTGCACATTTTTATGTGAATGTTTGTTTATACTCAGCTCATCTGGGCTCCACACCATAATATCCTGTTCCGAGTTAAGTAATCTTGTTCCGCAGTAAGTACGCATATGTGTTGATTTCTCCTCGCAGTAAGTCCTTTCCAAATGTCTGGCAGAGAATCTTGATGAAGTGGGATGGCCCCAGACAGTGGCCATCAGACCAGGACCACATGCTAACACCTACCACCATCTCTGGAGGTGTGATCATTAAGGGTGCTAAGTGGGCCACCCCAGACTCAAAAGATTCCAATTGGTTTTCTTTGACCTTGGACTTGGAGCAGTGAGATGTTGTGCATAAGGCAAAGAATCTGAAGACAGGTGACCTGGATCCAAATATCAACTCCACCATTTCTTGCTGTGTCATCACAGGAGAATCACTTAAATCCTCTGAGCCCCAGTTTCTCCTATCTATCTATCTATCTATCTATCTATCTATACATCCATCTTCTTTCTATCTTCATCTGTCACAGCAGGTTGTGGTAAAGGGTAAAAGAAGATAAAGAGGGAGGCACTTTGAAAACTGCAAACCTACAAATTAATGCTAGTTGTTGAGATGGTGATGCATGGACTAGGGCTTGGGGACCAGGACCAACCCTGGGCTTTCTACCTTCGGAAGGTTTCTCGGATTTGGAGTAAGAACGAGGCAAGGAGCGTGGGGCAGGGGACCATGAATCCCAGGATGGTTCCATGAGGTGGTCCCAGGGCCAGGTCAACGTGGTTGGTTATTTAGTATGAAACAAATGAGTGCAACCTCTGGGAGGAGGAGATTAGTGGTAACGTGGGACATTAAGTTGGGACTTGAGGGCACCAAGAGCTGGATAGACCTGGACGCTACACTAGAGGGACGGCAGAGGGAGGGAGTGTGAAGTGAGCCTGATTCAGACCTAATGTGGCCATTTCTGGACCCCTATTTTTTCATTCTCCTTATGTGCTGTTGGATGCAGAGACCTTCAACTTCCTGCTTGTTTACCCCTTAAAATAATTTTTTTAACTATACGTCTTTTCAAATTATTCACTTGTGCGTATTTCAAAATGCATACTAATACTGTCATTTTACTAAAAAAAAACTATGTCTTTTCACACCTATTTAAGTTAACGTCTAAAACATTTCTTCATCAGTTTAAAGAGCTACAAAGGATATAATTTCTGGTGAAGTGGAAATACTAAACATTTAAAAATAAAATCCTAATATGACTTTTTTCAATGTTTCCAGTACAATCTAATATCACAGCCATGTGATATCCACCATAATTCATTTTAATATACACCAACAAGCTCGTCTTTTATAGGCAAACATTATTTCATTTACTCCTTAAAGTTGTATTTCCACTCCACTTTCTTCACATAATTTTATGTTAATGTGATCTATTTTATGCCTAAAATTCTTTTATTGATCACCCATAATAATTATCTGCAGCAAAAATATGTATATAACTTGAAATTGATCTTGCACATTTTAATTAATTTGAAATTAATTTTTAAACCCTGTAGCCAAATAGCTCTAGGTATCAAAGAAATAATTCTGGACTGAATTAATAGTAATTCAGTCCAGAATTATTTATATGTGATTTATCAAATTAATGTGATTTATAGATCCTATTAATATGTGATTTATCAAAATAGAATTCTTATAAATAATTATTAAACATAAAAAGTACAATTTTATTGGAAAAACTACTTTTCATCAGACTTCTTACTAAATTAGAAGGGGTTCCTCATCAACATTATTCCCATTTTACAATTATTGTTGTTACAGTTATTGTAAGCACTGTGAAAACTTTTTCATGAAAATAAATATATGAGAATGAAAGGAATTTTATCATAGAAATGTCAATTACTGAGCTCCTTCTGATAGGGTAATCTATCATCAAAATTATTTTTAATCTAATCTCTGACAGCTCAATTAGGTCTTCCCTCAATTTTCATGAAAGCAAAGAATTAAAAATCATCTGAGTTGCAAAAAAGTCAATAGACTCATTCGCTTTCTCAAAAAGCAGCATTTTGTCTGGCACCCCAGAGATTTGTGGGCCCTGGGGCATGCATGATAGTAAGAAGAGGAGGAGAGAGAAGCATGTCTCACCTTTATGAAGTGGCCTTTGTAGGAGGGGAGACCCTCCACCCCACTGGAATGGCTTACTGCCATTCAGCTCTCGGCAGAGTGATTTTAGGAAAGCGTGCACATGCAGGTTGTGGATCTAGAAAATTTTTTTTAATCCATGTACCCTTAGCAAGCCTTCACACACCCCTATGGATGTGGGTGCCCAAATGTGAAGGCCACCCCCCTTGGAATGACCCCACTGACCTGGGAGCTGAGTCTCAGTGGAGCTGGCGACCCTGGACAGCTGGAGCTTCCCTGACTTCTCCAAATAGCCTTCTCCAAACTGGGTTTGGTGGGACATTAGTGGCCTTTGAAATGTTAGGGATTCCTAGTGAAGAGAGACCTGTTTTTGACCTGTTTTTCCCAGGTCAAAAGCATTTGGGAAAAGCTCCCTGTCATTTCCCCCTCTTAGAGATTTGACATAAAACCTGAATATTAAAGGCCAAAGAAGGCTGTTTAACTTTGTTTAGTGCAGAATTTCCCAAACCAACTTGATCCCCCGCCCCAATCTTTTCCCCCAAAGAACACATAGTTACATAGAGAGAGACTTGAAGTCATCTGCTCTGGTCCACAGAGCTCCAAGCTGAGTCTCCTGTGTGTTGCCTATGTGGCCTGACCTGTTCAGGACAAATACTCTTTAAACTCTCCAGGGGGACCTGAGATCAGTTTGTTTTCATGGACTGTTACCTGCTACCTGCTACGGAAATGTTACCTTCTGCCCCAGCTTTCCTACTGATGTTATCCATTTTTAGATGGAGGTTCTGGTACAAACAGGAAGCCTTCTGTGCTACTGATGCTGGGCCGCCCCCACTGCAGCCATGAACTTGAAGTATTATGAGCAACTCTCAAATAACCACCAGTGGACGGTCAGCTTCGTGCTTCCTCAGCTGTCTTTCTGGGCTCCACAGTCATTGACAGCGTGGGCCAAGCCAAGAGAGGGTTATAATTAGATGTAGAGTAAAATTAAAATCCAAACATATATGAGTGGTGAGTATGTATGAGACAGAGAGATTGTGCCCCATTATATGACTGTTTTTCATTACTTCCAGAGCCACGTGGATTTTAATCAACTGGTTTGAATTGTCCATCTTCTCACTGCAAAACACAAAGTGTAGGCTATACTATCATGATGATGTTGAGAATACACAGTTCAAGTATCACCGTTGGGGAGAGAAGCCCCTGAAGTTGTTTACTGCGTGGGAAAGAGGGTTGGGTTACCTGACTTGGGTCACATTCTGGGACATCTTAGGCATTTGATCTAAGACACCACCACTGAAGATACACAAGAACAAGCCCCCGCTACCCTTTCCCTTTATTCAGCAGGAAGACTACAGGACTTCAAGTTAGAAATGAGTCAATATTCTATGCACAAGTCCTGAACATTTTGGTTAGCACTGAGATCCTAATTAGACTCTCCACTCTTGACTGCAGCTCAAAATTCAAACAAATCAGTCATACCTGCTGGAAAAGAAGGTTGGAGAGCGAGCCTGTGCAGTACCTCTGTTCTTGGAACACAGGAACCATAAAGCCCGTCTGCCTGTACCTTCACTCTGCGCACCTGATCAGAACGAGAGAACTGGTTAGAACCAAAGACCAACTATATGGATTACTGGTTCAGCCTCAGCGCAGATTGGCTTTGCTCTTTGGAAACCTCTGCTCTCACCTGTGAATCTGTAAAACAACGAATGCAGTTTTATAAGCCTCTGCAAATCAAGGAGAACAGAACTCAGAATAGCTGGAAGAAACGAGATAAGGAATCAAAACTAACTTTTAATCTTAAAACCACTTGAGATTTCTTGGAAAATTATCCCCCCAAAACTCCCTTTTACAAGAAGACAAAGGGAGCAGAAATTAAATGGTTTGCCTACAGTCGAAGGGAGAGGGCACAGCTGAAACATGATGGAAATAAGAGCTCTCAGCCCGTCAGGTCACAGGTTCTAGGGGTTAAAGTTCAGAGAAAACTGCCCATGAAGTACCGGGGAATAAACAACACGCAGCGAGGCCATCAGCTGGATGCTCATTGGCGGGAAAACAAAGAGTTCGAAACCCTCAATCACCAACCCGTCCCCACAGACTGGGGTGGGACAGTGGGGGGGAGTTAATGTGCATGCAGTCGGGGGCTGTTGTCACTGCCTCGGCACAGAAGGGACTCTCACCCTGTTTTTGAGGGGCTAACGCATTGTCTTCTGATTCAATGTCTCCCTGGTGTGGAGAACAGCTGTAGCGGATGTCCAACATCCCTCTGCCTGGCTCCCAAGAACAAGAAACGAGCTTTTGTTTTGTTTTCTCTCTCCATTGGCTCTTCCAGGTAGTAGTTAAGGCTGGGAAGAAGCAGAGAATAAACGTCTGCTCAAGGGCACTTTCTGATCCAAACCCACAGCGTGGCGTAAATCTGTCATTTTGGGTTCCGCAGGACAGGCAATGGCTAACCCGAAAGGCGGTGAAATTGGCCAGGTGTTAACCTGGGAGCGCGCGGGGTGAAGAGAGACGTTTCTTTATCACGGCCACGGATGCACCTGTGGTGGGGGTGAGGGTCTGTTTTCAGCCTGTGAAGGAGGCTGAGCGACAGGATAATTATTTCTCCACGACAAAGGGAAGTGCAGCCTGCAGGTCTGTGCAGCCCCTGGGCTGCTGCATCCACGTCATCTCCCTGGTTAGTTTCTGAAGCTGTCAGAGTGTGAGAAATCTGACTGCCAGGAGGTGGGATGTTGGCGTTTAAATGCTTAAATAAACCACATCTGTAGGAGGGCAGAACCCATAGGTCGTTTCTGGGCCCTGGGCTTTGAGAAAAGTGGTAACAGTGATATGTGAATAAGACAAAGCTCTAGACACTGGAATTCCTTTGAATTATTATTCTAACTCTGTCCCCAAATGAATCTCAAGTATTTCCAATGAATTTATTTTCTCTATCTTTCTATCCATTCATTTATCTATCTGTCTACTCTGATCACAGCCTGCAAATTAGATTGTTTGCTTGGGGATGAAGAGGGATACTTCTCACCCGGCAAGGCCATGCCAGCACTGATTCGGCATTAATTTAAACTAATCCCCACAGTGATAAAGAAAAACCATGGGGTGCGACAGAAAGATGCAGGCTTTGGTGACAGGCGGGCCATTTGTGTGCAAATTCCAGCTCAAATATTTAAGTTTAAACCCTCAGCCTCAACTGTCTCATCCCTAAGTGGGAATGATAGCATCACCTCGGGCACTGTAGGTTATCCTGTGAAGTATAAAGCTGAGGGCACCTCGTAAGCATACACATGGCTGTTGTCACTACTGTCATTATTGTATTGATATTATTACTGTTTCTGCAAAATCAGGGAAGTGCTGTCACTAGGTAGAACACTAGTCTACTAAGGACGGACTTCAGATATTATCAAGACAAGGCTGGGGAGAAAGGAGGAGTCCAGCTGCTTTGGAGAGCGGGCAGGAGGGTAGGAGGTAGCGGGCCTGGGACAGGTGGGTATCAGGCCCCAGACCCAAGGGGTGGTGAGGAGAGAGGAAGGGTAATGAGGAAAGTTCTCGACTGGGGAGCAGCAGACTTCAGGCCTAAACAGTTCTGCCTGGACAAGACAAAGTAGAAATGGACCAGAGCCAAGGAATGTGCTGCCGGGGAGGGGACAGGAGGGAGCCCATTGGTTCCTCTTGCAGAAGGTGTGCAGCTGTTCCCCTCAGGGGATGGATGGGAGGGTCCCTCTTAGGGGCTTCAGGAGGAGGCTGGAAGGCACAGACGACAAGGGAAGTATAGTCTCCAAACCTTGTTGACTGCTTACCTGACTTGTTCTGGTAACTTCCATATACATATTTGTATGGATACGTTATTCATCTGTATTGATGATGTATTTGTATGGCTTAGGTTAAATTTCTTAAAAACACAAAGATCCGTAAAACATTGTGCCTGTAGTTAACACTACTGTGTTACGCACTTAAAAAATTTGTCAAGGGCTTCCCTGGTGGCGCAGTGGTTGAGAGTCCGCCTGCCGATGCAGGGGACACGGGTTCGTGCCCCGGTCCGGGAAGATCCCACATGCCGCGGAGCGGCTGGGCCCGTGAGCCATGGCCGCTGAGCCTGCGTGTCCGGAGCCTGTGCTCCACAACGGGAGAGGCCACAACAGTGAGAGGCCTGCGTACCGGAAAAAAAAAAAAAAAAAATTTGTCAAGAGGGTAGATCTCATGTTAAGTATTCTTACCTTAATTTTTTGTTTAAATTCAATGTTTTTTTAAATAAGAAGATCCAGTGGATCTTCTTTCACATCTAATTTCAGATACTCCTGCCCCCCAAAACAGGTGGTAGGGCCAGGGGTAAAGCCTTTCCCCTCCACCCTTAGAAAGAGAACTCATTTCTCATTTCTAATACCACAGGTCTGAAAGTAGTGTTACGTACTTATTTTTGTAGGTAGGAGGGTTAAAATTAGTGAGATAAAAACATTTGGCGACTACTGGTTTATGTAATAAAAGCAGAGAGAGGCCAAACTGATGCTCTTTGTGAAAAACCATAGGTGAACAGAAGGGTTACCACTCGCACAAGTGAGGGATGTTGAGTTTTTATTCTCTTGTCACTTACAAACCTGAACCTGATACTTCATTCGGACACTGCTCAGACCAAAATAAGAGCTCCTCTTTCGGCCCCGGTGAGCTGCGTGGGCAGGCACGGCGGTGACACAACTCCCGGTGTCTCCCGGCAGAGGGCAGCACCGAGCCCAGCCAGGCAGCTGTGCTAAGAACAAGGGCCCTCTGCAAGGGTGGGCCTCACCTGGCTTGCCTGCTCTCAGCCCGGCTTCTGCAGGCTGCCTGTGCTCCCTCTTTTTACCATCACGATCCACCCCTTCCTGACTCTGTGTGTGATCTCCCCATGCCTGGAATGCTTCTTCTCCTCCACTGCAATCCCTTTCAGCTACTCATCAAGCCCTATTCATCTTATAAACTCAACTTAAGCTCTTAAAAATGGACTGCTCCCATTTTTTTGTCCCCCACTCAAAAGCTATTCCAGTAACTAGCTGTTTGTTTGCATTTCTGTCATTTTGCTTTGCCATGAGCTCCATGAGGGCAAGGATTGCATCTCAATAGTCTTTGGATCCTCCTGGCCCAGCAGACTCAATCATAGGGGATTTAGTAATTTATCACTGAAGGACTTTCTTCTCTGCCTCAGCGTGTCTTGTCCTCTGCCGTGTCCTGAAGCATCTTCTCAGGAGCTTTTATGACTTTTCCTGCACTTCGGTTATCTATTGCCACAGGACAAACCACCCCAAAATGTAATGACTAAGAGCGCGATGTATTAATTCTTACGATTCTGTGGGTCGCTTGACCTTACATCAACAATTCTTCTGCCCCATGTGGTGTAGATTGTGGTCACTTATGCGGCTGCTTTCAGCTGGGAGCTCAGTTGGGCCAGGACAGCCAAGAAGACTTCACTCAGATGGCAGGTGGTTGGTCCTGGCCATTGGCTGGAGCCTCTGAGTTCTCCCCACCTGGGCTTCTCTTCATCTCACAGTCTAGTTGGGCTTCCTCACACTGGCAGCTGGGTTCCAAGAGAGTGGAAGCTGCCTGTGCCCAGAACTTTCACTGCATTTGGTTGGCCAAAGCAAGTCACAAGGCCAGCCCAGATTCAAGGGAGAAGAGAGAGAACACCGCTCTTGATGTAAGAGAAACTTATGTATATAGGGAGGGGAGAAATTGTTTGTGGCCAGCTTTAAGGACAATCTCCCCACCATGGACAGTCCTTATTACAGTACCTTTATTCCTACTGAGGGATTTACTTCACTCCAATATGCTCGGCAACTTGCTGGCTATCTGCTTTGCTCATAAATAAACTTGACCACGTGCCATCTTCTCTGTCTTTATCCTGAGTTCGTTTGCGTTCTCCCTGCTATCTGCCTGCCTTCCAGGCTGCAGATGAAGTCCATTGTTTGCTGAAACAATTGGGGTGAGGAAGCCTTTGAAACTTCCTTTGACAGGGAACAGTCACTTCCTGTTTGGTGTCTGATGTGGGAAAATGATATGCAATTGTGCAGAAATTTGGATACTTCTTTAAACATCTTCCCCAGGAACATCACATGGAACAGTAGGTTTCACCAACTAATTTTGTTCAGTGAGGGTAGACTAACCACTGCAGCAATAAACTCCACAATCTCAGAGGCTTAACACGTGAGACTTTAATTCTTACTCGTGTAACAGCCCAATGTGGGCCCAAGTCAGTGGGGTACCTCGCTCCATGCAGTCATTCAGGGACCCGGGATGGAGGCAACTCTGCCACCTTCAACCCATGATTTCCAAGGTCATCCTGGGCATACATCCAGCAAGTGGAGGGGAAAAAGCACAGGAGATTTTTATAGGCGAGCCCTAGAAATGGCACAGATCACGTCCTCTCTCTTTCCGTTGGCTACATTTCTGTCACATGGCCAAAGTGAACTATGATGGAAACCAGGACATGTGGTCCTGCTGAGTAACCAGGAAGAATAGGAAGCCAGTTCAATGATGAACCAGCAGTCCCTGCCACAATGTCCTGGACCATACAAATTACACACAGAGTATCACTCGTGCCTATTAGTTCACAGCTCACACTCATTGTGAGCACGCAAACCTGGGAAGAGGAGGGTAAGCATGCCTACAAAATTAAGGAGTGTTTAGCAAGAAACTTGAGCACATCTTCCCTCAACTTTCCCTGTGTATGGAAAAAAACGTTTCCAGGCTTGTGCACAGCGCCACCTGCTGCTCAGAAGAAAAAGCAGGAAGGGATCCCAGTAACCAGGCAGAAGCTTCAGAAATTAGTACACACTCTGGATTCGTAATTGGTTTGGTAACATAGGAGATTAGAGAAAATTCGTGCAGCAGTCATTTTCGTTTAATAGGCACCAACTAAAAATTGTGAGGACGAATGTTTGGTTTTTCGGCTTAGTTTATTTTTCTGTGAAATTAAACTAGGAGGTCAACACAGGAATGAGAATCAAGAGGAGTATGTGAACGTGCTCGTGTAGGAAGGGAGCTGAGTCCAGTGAAGTGCCTGATGGGAGTTCAGAGACCTAGCTTTGAGTGCCAGCTTTGCCATTACCCAGGCTGTAGTTTCCTCAGTTTTAAAATGAGGAAATAAGAAGATTTTTGTAGATCTCTTCCAGCGGGGAGTTCTAATCCAGTCATAGAGGTCGTATATATTAAAGATGGCGGTTGAAGCCATATGAATACATTGGATCCCCCAAGGAGAGTGGCTTTGCTTTTTAATCCAAATCCATACGTTTGTTTTCTGTTTTTGTTTTTTTTCTTGGCCACGTCTCATGGCTTGTGGGATCTTAGTTCCCCGACCAGGGATTGAACCCACACCCTCAGCAGTGAAAGCACCGAATCTTAACCACTGGACTGCCAGGGAAGTCCCCAAATCCATGTTTTAATTTCCATGTAAGAAGCATTATTCCTTGCATTTAAGGAAACATAAATATGCATGTATTTCTTAAGTAACTAAGTAGGACTCGCTGACTTGGAGAAGTTGGTTATGGGGAAGAGAGTTTGTAGCCTGGTGCAACCGGGTGGCTGATGAATTCCTGCAACTGACTAATAACAATAGTAGTTAACCGACTTTGGAGCATCAACTATGAGTCAGGCACATTCTAATTGTCTTACATAGATTATCTCACTTATTACAACAACCCCTGTGAGGAGTACAACTGTTTGCCCATTTTACAGAAGAGGAAACTGAGACACAGCACATACTGGTGGAAGAAAAAATTAGAAATGGAGAGGAAGGGAGAGTGTGACAGACTTTCCATCAGAGTTGGGTGCTATGCTCCCCTCCCACGCATGCAGGTGGCCCAATGGAGTGGGACAGCAGTAATGTGACACTAAGACTCAGCTGGGCCTTTGCCATCCTCTTTTCTGCTCCCTCCTTCTCACACCAAGGCAACCTTGGAAGCCACATATTGAAGGTGGCTGCAACTCCTTGAGTCTGGATCCCTGAATGACCTTGTGGAGTGGATCTCCTGTGCCCCATTTCACCCTCCGTCTCCTGACCTGGAACTTTTGCCTTGGACTGTTACCCAGATGAGAAATGCATTTTTACTGGTTAAGCTACTAAGAATTGGGAGTATCTTTGTCACAGCAATAATATAGAGTGCACATCTTGTTATAACTAATTAAAACTGAGTGGGAAGTGAAGACAATAGATTAAATATTGGGCAAGTTGAGATTGAATTCTTGTGGGACAACCGAATGAAAATGTCTAATAGGCAAGCAGTGCGAGTTTGTAGAGACACAAGGAGTCATTTTTACATATGCAAATTCACCTGTGTGGGAGAGTGGGGAAGAATTATTTAAATTGTTTTCTTTATGCAATTTTACCCTATGGCTCCAGGCTCTGAATTGATGGAGAAATGGGAGGTGTGAATCTGCTCTTCCTCCAAATGGGTTCATTTCGCTTGTAGGTCTTCACAATATGAAAATCTCACCATTTTGAGTATAATTCCAGTCTTTAAAGAAACATTTTCCTGCATAATAGCTCCAAATTTGAGCCAACTGTTTCATCTCTAATTCAACTGAGGAAACAATGAACAAGTCTCATGTTGACAAATGCTATTCTCACCTCTGACCCTGATCTTAGAACTCAACCCCCTACAAGACGCAACTACCGTGTAAGTCTGGGAATTAGTGTTTTCAAGACGGCAGCTGAATTCATGGGAGAGGATTGGCTTTCTTGGGGGAAATGCATAGAGTAAAATGAGGAGAGGACAAAAGATGGAACCGTGGGGAACTCCAACCTATAGGAGGTGGGTGGAGAGGAGCAAGTCCTAAAGGCTAATGACAGAAGGAACAGGGGAGGGGGGAGGGGGACCAGGAGTATTTAGTGCCCCCAAAGCCAAAGGAGAACAGAATGCCAAAGAGTGAATAATCGATTATTTCAAAACTAAAAAAAAAAAAAAAAAAGCTGAGAAAAGGGTAAATGGATTTGACAATGAAAATATCATTCGCAACTTTTGCCAGAGCAATTTAAATGGAGTTGCAGACATAAAAATCAGATGTTAATGGATTAAAAAAATAAATGAGAGGTGAGGAAGAGGGAGCAGGGTGCTGAGAAGTCTGGTGATGATTGAAGGCACAGCCAGAGACTGGGGAGGGCTTGGGAGTCAGCAGGTCAAATCCTCCCCCACAGTTTTCTAGCTGTCCAACTACCCTCAGATTCAGTCTCTTATCTGTGAAATGGGCTTAACAATGCCTGTCTCAGAGAGGTTTCTGAGGATGAAATGAGAGGACAGGTACAACTGTGCTTTAAGAAGCCAAACAACTCGGAATGGGTGTAAGTCATGGGTGTTCCAGACGTTCTAAAATCTTCCGCTCCATAGAGCAGAATCAACACAGAGCTGAGCACTGCGCACAAATGTCATCTCCTCATAGAACTTCTACTGACATGTGCTTGGAGGGGGTGGTGATTTGAGGAATGTCATGGGAGTACCCTGTGAAACTCTGGTTCATTTGATGAAAAGACATTAAAGATTTTTTTTATTATATTACACAGCTTCATCCTAAAGACGACTTCTGGGAGTATCCTCTCTGGTCTTAATTGCATAATTAATTTTGTAAGTAAATGTGTTTCTCCTGAACAACTGGCCTGTTTTTATCTTGTGAGTAACCGATTAGGTTTCCCTTTTTGCAATGGTTACTAGAAAGCTCAGAGACAAAGGCCATGAATGCATTTTGTACTAGTTCTTCTCCAGTTCTCTTTTATGTCCCTACCCTTGTTCTTCTCATATTTAAGACCTGTGTCATATGACTTTTTATTGTGCATTCTTATAAATAGTCTTAAACGTTTCCTCTTACAACGAAGAATATAAATAATATTTCAGGGCGGATAAAAAGAAACAAAATTGAGTTATTTGTAGTGAGGTGGATGGACCTAGAGACTGTCATAGAGTGAAGTAAGTCAGAAAGAGAAAAACAAATACCGTATGCTAACACATATATATGGAATCTAAAAAAAAAAAATGGTTCTGAAGAACCTAGGGGCAGGACAGGAATAAAGACACAGACGTAGAGAATGGACTTGAGGACACGGGGAAGGGGAAGGGTAAGCTGGGACAAAGTGAGAGAGTGGCATGGACATATATACACTACCAAACGTAAGGTAGATAGCTAGTGGGAAGCAGCCGCATAGCACAGGGAGATCAGCTCGGTGCTGTGTGACCACCTAGAGGGGTGGGATAGGGAGGGTGGGAGGGAGACGCAAGAGGGAAGAGAAATGGGGATATATGTATATGTATAGCTGATTCACTTTGTTATAGAGCAGAAACTAACACAACATTGTAAAGCAATTATACGCCAATAAAATGTTTAAAAAAAAGTTTCAGGGCGGTGTTGAATAATTTTTAGCCCCATAGTAGAGTTGATTTTCAAGTACATATTAGCATCTCTCCAATCTATCTACATATCCCAAGAAACTTTCTCCTGTGTACCTTCCTCAACACCAGAGCTCATGACAATAGCTAACACTGACTGAGCTTCTACTATGTGGGCTGTTCTAAGCGCTGTGTATGTATGGATTCATTTAACCATCACAAGACCCTATTCGTGTCTACTTTACAGATTAGGAAACTGAGTCACAGCAAAGCCACACAGATAGTAGTAAGTGACGGATCTAAGATTAAAAACCCAACTGTCTGGCTCCAGAGTCCGTCCCCTTTCCCACCAAGTGTGGTGGTGGTGGTAATATAGTAATACCCCTTCTCTACATGGTCAGTGAAAACTCCTGGACAAAATTGGCTTAAATATTTTGTTTTTGATGCTTTGTGGTTGTTGGGAAGAAGAGCTGGAGAAGAAAAGCAAAGTAGCTAGATTAAAATGTCTTTCACATAATGAGATAGGCAAAATATAGCTAAATATAATCATATGTCTAAGCATAAATCTTCAGGAATACAGCTCTCCTTATTACATAAGTAATTTTTAATTAAACTCATCTTCCTCCCTTGGTTTCTAACAGTTCTGATCCTCTTCTGATGATGCTAATTGTCTATGCCCTTCTTATGTCTTATGACCATAATTTTAACTTTTTTAAAGCAGCTGGATGAAATAGATATGGACCTAAGAGAAACACAGGATATATACAGTAAACATGTCATGTCAAGCGTTCCTACTATTTATCAACTTATTAAAGTGAAAAAAATGGTCCAATTGGCACCAGAATACTGAAAAGAAACGAGGAGATGATGTTGCTGAGTCAGGAACTTTCGGCTTCTCATCCTTTATGGCTCCTCTGAAGGCAGGTAATAAGATTATCCTTTTAATCCCTGGCCATGCCTTGCCACTCTGCTATCTTTAGTGCAGGCTTATGGGTATTAATAACGACCTTGCTTAACAAGCATGATAGGAAGCTAATACTGTTCCTTCCTCTCAAATATCCTGCCTCCTTCTCATCATTCAGGGCCCAGGCCACATCCCATGCCCTCCGTGGAGCTGTCTTCCTTTCGCAGGCACACTAGCTCATGTCCACGCAACTTTCTTCTAAATTCCTGCAACACTCTTTGGTATCACAGCTGTAAATTCAACACTTACCACTTGACATTGTCATTCATATATATATTATATATAATACAAATAGATTATATATTTAACATAATATAATATATATATGTATAATATATGTGTGTGTGTATATATATATATATATCAGCCTATCAGTCATTAGGTATAAAATACCTTCCAGGCAGGAACTGAGTCTCTTTGTATTTACTACGTCCAACATCTCCTAGTACAATGCAAGGGCACCAGAAATGTTTCTTGAATTAATGAGTTCAGGAGAAAGGGAGGGAATGACTGAAAGGATGGATGGATGGATAGATGGGAAGGGAGTTTGAAGGCCTCCCTGAATGACCAATCCTGCCTTTGCTTAGGGCAATATTTGTCTAAGAGAGGTCTTTGGATCTTCTGCATCTGAATCACTTGAAATGATTGTTTAAAATGCAAATTGCTAGGCTCCAAACCCAACCTCTTTGATTAGAGTCTGGAGCTAGGCCTGAATTTGCATCTTAACAAGCACCCCAGGTGGTTCATTAACACACAAGTTTGAGAGCCACTGGCTAATCAGAGCTTGTTTAGAAAGCATTTTTGGGGAATTCCCTGGCGGTCCAGTGGTTAGGACTCTGCCCTTCCACTGCAGGGGGCACGGGCTGGATCCCTAGTCAGGGAACTAAGATCCTGCATAGATGTGGCATGGCCAACAGAAAAAAAGGAAGGTATCTTTTGAAGAATTGGAATAATCTGGGTTAAACACCTCTCCCCCTCCATAGATTTTATAATTAAACTCAAACCTGTAAGAACCTGGGTGTCATACTCTTTTTGCAACAAATTAACTCTCCTGGAAGAAAGGGACTTCTAGTTTTTAGGCAAGTTTAGTTTTTGGTAAGGTCATTGGAATTGAGGTAAATTGCAAAGCCCATAATATTTTATACTACGATGCTTTAAAGACACTTCTGCCGGTAGCATCATTTCATTCCTAAGATTCCTAAGAGGAGCCACAGTCTCCTGGGCAAACCATGGTAGTAGAGTCTTGGTCCTGCCTTCAGTGGTCGTTTGTGGTTGCTCACTGGAATATCTCATGACTGCTTTTCTTTTTCTTCCTTTTTGAAATGTCTCCCAACAGGTGACGCAGGACACAGGGAACTGTTTTCCGAATTAGGATGTGGGTGGCCCTGTTCTGGAAGCAGCTTCTGAACTGATAGATCCCTCGATGCAGCAGGAACAACCTCCCTCTTCACAGCCCCTTGTCTGAGGCAGACTTTCTCTTTTAATGGGGGAGATCTTAAAAGCTTAACAAAGAAGTGAACTCAGTAGGTCTACTATTCGAACTCAACGCTGCGTTTTTCTTTTCTCCTTTTCCACAGTAGGGAGTTTCCTCTTTCAGTACCTGCAGCTTCGACTTCACCTTCTATAACAGGTGCTGTGAGGGGTATGGAACATTCCCAGTCTTTGTAAGATGAAGTTAGAGTCCCTTGAAATGAAGAATTCCATTGAATTGGTTCCAGATGACTTACTGTATTTTTTTCTTGTCCTCTACTTTTATGATATTCATTAGAAATTCAATTATTATTAGAACTGCAAGAAATAGAGGAATAGGATGCTGTCTCCTGGAGTTCCCATGTCAATACTTTTATCCATGTAGCCTAGTTTCATGCTCCCTTGAGCTCTCCCTTCTCTTTCTCTCTCTTTCATCTCCAACTTTTTTACTCTCTTTATCGGTTTTTCTACAATATTTTCTCTTTACCTTTTATTGAAGTATGTTTCATCACTTCCACTCTTTATTGTTTATCTTTCTCAGAAGCACAAGTACACACACATACACGTACGCGCGCGCACACACACACACACACACGAGTTCCCCACACCAGCTCCATGTTTATGTGCTGTTTTACTGGGCTCTCTCTGTGCCGGACTTACATTTTCAATATTCCACAATATTACCACATGCCAGGAGAGGCAACCATTTTACTGTCTGCTTCTCATTTTGATTCACATCACGCTAAAATAGAGCAAAAGAAAGCGTCGCAGACAGGCAATATGAATGCTCTGTTTAAGGTGCTGGGCTTTTATAATTACATTTCATATTTTCCAAAGAAGAGCCCGTGTATCGGAATCATGGCCAGTCATTTGGCGCCATCTGCTGGGCGCAAAGAGTCACAGGCTGGGAAAATCAGATCTGATTTAATGAATATCAGGTGCCTACCTAGGCATACCTAGAACCATCCTGAGCAAATTGCTTCCCGCTGTCAAAATGACTATACTACTCAAAGCAATCTACAGATTCAATGCAATACCTATCAATCAAATTACCAATGGCATTTTTTTACAGAACTAGAACAAAAACCTTTACAATTTATATGGAAACACAAAAGACCCTAAATAGCCAAAGCTATCCTCCTGGGCATCGGGGTCCCTGACATCAGACTAGGATGGAGGAATTGGGGTCCCTGACATCAGACTAGGATACGAAGCTACAGTAATCAAAACACTGGTTCTGACACCAAAACAGAGATAGAGATCAATGGAACAGTTTAGAAAGTCCAGGCATAAACCCACGCACCTATGGTCAATTAATCTACAACAAAGGAGGCAAGAATATACAATGGAGAAAGGACAGTCTCTTCAGTAAGTGGTGCTGGGAAAACTGGACAGCTACATGTAAAAGAATGAAATTAGAACATTCCCTAACACCATACACAAAAATACACTCAAAATCCAAGACCTAAATGTAAGGATGACTACTATAAACTCTTAAAGGAAAACACAGGCAGAACACTCTCTGACATAAATCACAGCAAATCTTTTTTGATCCACCTCCTAGAGCAATGAAAATAAAAATAAACAAATGGGACCTAATCAAACGTACAAGCTTTTGCACAGCAAAGGAAACTATAAACAAAACGAAAAGACAACCCACAGAATGGGAGAAAATATTTGCAAATGATGCGACCAACAAGGGATTAATCTCCAAAATATACAAAAAGTTCATGCAGCTCAATATCAAAAAACAAACAATGCCATCAAAAAATGGGCAGAAGACCTAAATAGACATTTCTCCAAAGAAGACATGCAGATGGCCAGTAGGCACATGAAAAGCTGCTCAACATCACTAATCATTAGAGTAATGCAAATCAAAACTACAATGAGGTATCACCTCACACCCGTCAGAATGGCCATCACCAAAAAATCTAGAAACAATAAATGCTGGAGAGGGTGTGGAGAAAACGGAACCTCCTACACTGTTGGTGGGAATGTAAATTGGTACAACCATTATGGAGAACAGTATAGAGGTTCCTTAAATAACTGAATATAGAACTACCATATGATCCAGCAATCCCACTCCTGGGCATATACCCTGAGAAAACCATAATTCAAAAAGATACAAGCACCCCAACATTCACTGCAGCACTATTTACAATAGCCAAGACACGGAAACAAGCTAAATGCCCATCGACAGAGAAATGAATAAAGAAGATGTGGTACATATACACAGTGGAATTTTACTCAGCCATAAAAAAAGAATGAAATAATGCCATTTGCAGCAACATGGATGGACCTAGAGATTATTATACTAAGTGAAGTAAGTCAGACAGAGAAAACCAAGTATCATATGATATCACTCATATGTGGAGTCTAATTTAAAAATGATACAAATGAGCTTATTTACAAAACAGAAACCAACTCACAGATCTTGAAATCAAACTTATGGTTACCAAAGGGGAAGCATGGCGGGGTGGGATAAATTAGGAGACTGGGATTAACATATACACAATACTACATATAAAATTGATAACTAATAAGGACCTACTGTATAGCACAGGGAACTCTACTCAATATTCTGTAATCACCTATATGGGAAAAGAATCTGACAAATAATGGATCTATATAGGTATGATATATATATATATAACTGATTCACTTTGCTATATACATCTGAAACTAACACAACATTGTTAGTCAACTAGACTCCAATAAAAAAAAATTTTTAATTGTTTCCTGCTGGAACAAGGCTTTAGAACAAATCTCTCCAACTCCTAATAAGTATCTCAGAAGCTAAGTGGTCTTTCCTACGACTTCCTTCCCATTTTCTTTGCAGTTTCATAAAGTGATTTTATTTACTCCAGTGAGTCATTAGCATAAGGATCAACATGACAACCGGTAACAAACAATTAGAGAGAAGAAGCCACATTTTGTTTGTTGTTGCATCTCTAGCATCCAGCACATAGACTAGAGCTCTGGAATTGGCCGGTTTTGGTTTTGTGGCTTTTCGAATGGTATAACACGCATTTACTATCTGAGGTGAGGGAATATGACACACAGATTATTTTATTTTAAGGAGAGAGATTTTTCTAGACCTTCCAGTTTAGGTGGGTTATGATTGAAAAACTAACTAGGAACCCTCTCCCCTCCTCTTGAATCCATTAAAAATAAGGGGGGAAACACTGTTTAAAAGAAAAACTAATTGCAATGGAGCAGGACCCAGTGGGGACCTCCCCATGGCCCCTACCTCTTGTTTGTAGAAAACCTTTAGCCTCCTAGGCTTTCCCCTGGTTCCAAAGAGCAAATGTAATCAGGGAAGTGAGAAAAAAGGAAAATAGTGAAGCAAGACAAAATAATAATAGTTTAGCCATAAAACAAAGTCAAGGACCTTTAGTTCCTCCTCAAGGGCTATAGATAATATTCTAAGCCATATATATCCTTGAGCTGTTTTGCAGATACTGAAAACCCCACCAGGTGGAAGAAGTTCACTGCATGCTGACCACAAGCCCATAGACCTCAGACCGGTTGGAACCTGATGGTTGATGATGTTGCTTCCCAAAACACCACCTTGTTACCTCACCGCCAACCAATCCAGAAGGACGTACACAAGCTCATCTGGCACATTACATCCTCACCCCTAATGTTGCCTTTAAAAACCCTTCCCTGAAAGCCATCGGAGAGTTTGGGTCTACGGAGCCTGAGCCGTCTGTTCTCCTTGCTTGGCGCCACGTTGGGCACCTTGGAATAAACGCCACACTTTCCTTCATCACAACCTGGTGTCAGTAGATTATCTTTGCTGTGCATCGGGCAAGTGGACCCAAGTTTGGTTTGGTAACAAAATCAATAACAAACTTCTATGCTCAACATCACTCATTATTAGAGAAATACAAATCAAAACTACAATGAGGTATCACCTCACGCCGGTCAGAATGGCCATCAACAAAAAATCTACAAACAATAAACGCTGGAGAGGGTGTGGAGAAAAGGGAACCCTCTTGCACTGTTGGTGGGAATGTAAATTGATACAGCCACTGTGGAGAACAGTATGGAGGTTCCTTAAAAAACTACAAATAGAACTACCATATGACCCAGCAATCCCACTACTGGGCATATAACCTGAGAAAACCATAATCCAAAAGGACACAGGTACCCCAGTGTTCATTGCAGCACTCTTTACAATAGCCAGGACATGGAAACAACCTAAATGTCCAATGACAGAAGAATGGATAAAGAAGATATGGTACGTATAAACAATGGACTATTACTTAGCCATGAAAAGGAATGAAATTGGGTCATTTGTAGAGATGTGGATGGACCTAGAGTCTGTTACACAGAGTAAAGTAAGCCAGAAAGAGACAAGCAAATATCATATATTAATGCATATATGTGGAATCTAGAAAAATGATACAGATGAACCTATTTGCAGGGTAGGAATAGAGACACAGATGTAGAGAATGGACATGTGGACACAGGAAGGAAGGGGAGGGTGGGATGAACTGGGAGATCAGGATTGACATATATACACTACCATGTGTAAAATAGCTAGCTTGTGGGAACCTGCTATAAAGCACAGGAAGCTCAGCTCAGTGCTCTGTGATGACCTAGGTGGGTGGGATGGGGGTCAGGGCGAGGGAGGGAGGTCCAAGAGGGAGAGGATATAGGTATACATATAGCTGATTCACTTCATGGTACAGCAGAAACTAACACAACATTGTAAAGCAATTATACTCTAATAAAAAATTTTAAAAATTAAAACAAAAAACTCTTGCAAGGGGGCAGGAAGGAATATACAGGTTGTATTATAGGTTCTCCATAAAACCTAGCCTAGAACTGGAAAAATATTAGAATATTTCAATATTCTTCTTAAAGTTGATAGTTAAAATATCTGCCCGGTGTGATAGTTAATTTATGTGCCAACTTGGCTAGATTATGATCCCAGCTGTTTGGTCAAACACAAGTTAGATGTTTCCATGAAGGTATTTAAATAGATATATATATTTAAATACAGTTTTGTATCCTACTTTTATAAACATCACATTTGGAGCACTTTACCATACCATTAAGTATTCTTTGAGGAAATGATTTTATTTATTTATTTGGTTGGTTGCACCAGGTCTTAGTTGCAGCAGGTGGGCTCCTTAGTTGAGGGACACAGGGTCCTTAGTTGTGGCATGCAAACTCTTAGTTATGGTGTGCATGTGGGATCTAGTTCCCTGACCAGGGATCGAACCCGGGCCCCCTGCATTGGGAGCACAGAGTCTTAACCACTGCGCCACCAGGGAAGTCCCCACTGTGAAGGTGTATTTAAATGTGATTAGTATTTAAATCAGTAACTTTGAATAAAGCTGATTACCCTCCATAATGTCCATGAGCCTCATCCAATCAGTAGGTCTTAAGAGCAAAGACTGAGGTTCCCCAAAGTGGAATGAACTCTTTACAAGACTGAAGCATAGAAACCCTGCCTGAGTTTCCAGATTATTGTCCTGGGGATTCAGATTCAAGACTGCAACATCAACTCTTCCCTGAATTTACAGCCTGCAGGCCCACCCTGCAGATTTCAGACCTGTTGACAGAGATAGATAGATATTGATAGATAGATAGATGATAGATGATAGATGGATAGATAGATAGGTAATCCCATACTGTTTTTATTTCTCCTCTGGAGAACACTGACTAATAATTTTACTATATCCCAGCAGCAGGGCTATAGTTATGTTTCACTATATCCTAGCAACAGGGATATAGTTTTGTTTATAATTATAGTAAAATATATTGTGGTAATCATCTCATAAGTCAAATCATTATGCTGTACACCTTAAAATTATACAGTGCTTCATGTCAATTATATCTCAATAAAACTGGAAGGAACAAAAAAGAATTTCAATTCGGGAGACACAGATTCACGTAAAACTGAGTGTTCCGAGAGAGAGTCAGGGGCTTACAAAGAGAAAAAGCCACACGTTGACAAAAATGGCCTGATGAGAATTATGACTGACTCTGATATGAGTCAGGAAATACTTGTCCTTAAGGGATCACAAGTTATTTTAGGGTAGGGTCCAAGAAGTATCTTGAGTTTCTGGCAGATGTTCTGGATGACTTCATTAGGACAATAAATGGTCAAAAGGTCAGATTCCATCCAGGCTGAGACTTGCATATGTCACACCCCTTAATGGCCTCCCAGCTCCACTTTAGAGAGCCCTCTTTAAGGAGCATTACCGACTCCGTTTTTATTTTTCTTTCACAAAAGGCAGTATGAAATTTGTCCCTGATTTCTGCTGAAGTGAACAGTTGTACAATACCATACAAAGTGAAGAACCTTCGTATTCTATTACAAGTTAATCACGGAGGGGATGTTGCCTATAAGCTTAAGTTATACACAATGGCCCATCTCTGGGAACCCTGCCTCCCAGGTAATGAGCATTAAGCTAAAGTACCTTTGTTTAGCTCCCAGGAAGCATGCTGACCAGGCCCACCTGTGAATGACCGCAGGGAGGAAGAAATTAACACATCCCCCCAGGAGGCTGATGGGAACCAGGAAGTATTTGACTTTACTCCCTCCCCTTTCAGTATAAAAGAAGCCTGAATTCTAACTCAGGCTAGACAGTTCTTTGCGACATGAGTCTGCCATCTTCTCAGCCTGCCAGCTTTCCAAACAAGGTCGCTATTCCTTGCTCCAACAACTCGCCTCTCAATTTATTGGCCGGTCCTGCAGCAAGCAGTATGACTAACACAATGACCCCACCTCAGCTTGAAGGCATTCAGGTGAGCTTCAGCTCACTGGCTAGTATTGTATGGATAACAGAGTTCGCCACAGATTCCTTCCTTGCAGGCGAGGCAAAGTCTGTGCCACTTGTAAATTAGCATCGCTACCTGTACTAAGGTACCTGCTGTCAGGGAGAAAAGAAACCTTCCTCTATCCTTCTAGGTTCGTCTGGCTGGTCTCAGGATAAAATTGATGTGAGACAGATTAACAGGAGAAAAACAAAAAAAAGCTTACTAACATGTATACTTCCTGTACACACGGGAGAGACCCAGGAAAACTGAGTAACTCACCAGAATGACTAAAACCCTCCCCTTAAATACCATCTTCATCTAAAGACAAAAGAGGATGTTATGGGTAGTGGTTTGGGACTACAAAGTGGAGGAAGGCAATTCACATGGAGATGGAAAAGCAAATGTTTGGAACTCCCTGTAAATAACTGTAGTGCTCTTAACCGCACCTCGCCCATATTCCCTCTAGGTGTCTCTAGTGATGGCGGTCTTCTCGGACCAGGCCCTTTATCTAAACTCTTCAACAGTTAAGGGGGTGGTAAAAAGAAAGACCTTCTTGAGTCTTCCCACTTCTTAAAATTATTCAGCCTAAAATAATTCTCGTGCCAAAGAGACACGTTTGGGGGTGACAAATTTTGCTTCCCTACAGTGCCTTGGGCCAGGTAGCAAGAGTTAATATGGAAACACAAGGAGGAGCCACCTGCCTTCCCAAGGTAGTCCCTAATGGTTTGGGGGACTGGGCTAGATGCCTGAATCTGAGATTTAGGGGAGTTCAGCTGAGACCAACTTCTTTTGCTAAGTCAGGGTCCTGCTGATCGTAGCTCTGATTAAGTGTTGCCTAAGACAAACCCAAAGGATTTGGTGCCCACCAATTTCAAGTTTGGTTGGACTGGTTACAGTGGCCGATGTTGGGGCTAAAACTCCTTCCGGAATGAGCGGTGGAATTGTGGGGAAGCAAAATTTCCTGGGATTTCTCAGCGATCTTGTGAAAAGCCCTGGCCCTCTGAGACACTTTGTGCAGCGTGAGATTCACATCTATAGCCATTTGTCTAGTTAATTGCTCTGATCTGAAAGGATTCATAAAGTCTCATCCCCCCCAGGAGGACCAAATAGTTACAGCTCTGAGTAGGTCCCCGAAGGTGCACCATCTCCCTAGGAATTCACATTTCAAGGAGGAATGAGGCCCAGAAACTTGGAGACTCCGGGTCTGGCTCCTGGAGAGATTTCATCAGCGGCAAAGCCCATTAGCTGTTCCCAGGAAATAAAAATAGAATCTCGGTAGTAAAATAAAGTCTAACCTTCTTTGCCTTTGTTCTTAGTCTGCTTTCGCTGGCTCACAGGGTGCTTCGCGCAGAGGCCTCGCACCCCGCACTTCAGACCCGAGTTCCGGGTGTGAAATCGCTGTGCCAATGTTCCAGCTGGGGGTGGGAGGACCGACCGTATGCAGGAACGCTGCACACGACTCCCCCATTCAAGATGGCAGTGGCGGGCCACGTGGGCCCTGCGATGGGAAGCAGCTGCGCCTGCGCCTGCCCCGCGAGAACTCCACCCCCTCCCCTGCTGATGGGATCCCTGTGAAGCAGCCCCGCCCACGGCCTCTTGAGGAGGAGCTTGTGCCTCTCCAGTCTTTGATCAAAGAGTAAAGCTTTCCTTTGCTTCCGAACCCAACTCATTCTACTGGTGGCAGCGACACTGGGCAGAAGGACCCTTGTTGGGGTGGGTAGCAGTTTTACTTACATACCAAAGGCCAGAGTGAGGAGGAGATGCTTCCCAGGAGAGGAGGACGGCTAACTCCCGCCCCTTCACAAGCAGCAGGGAAAACCAGTTTCCTCCCGCCCTTCACCTGCTGGCTTAGAACAACTGACCTGTTCTCGCCACGTTGCCCCAGGTGCAGGCCTGGGCGAGGGAGGAAGGCCTGTGTATTTACTGTGAGATACTAATAAGAATTCTGTCTCCGATCACAATACGCTGTGCGTGCATTCAGGATAAAAGTAAAGAGTATTAAAAGCCCAGCCAAAAGGAGAGTGTCTCAAAGAGGTCAGTTATGCTGAATGCCAAGAGGAATGAGAAATTCAGTTAGACAAGGACTGGAAAGGTGACACTTCGATTCAGCGATGTGGAAGTCATCGGTGACTTCGGAGTAGTTTTGAGAGAATGGGGGAAGGAGAAGACAGCCTAGAGTGGGTGGGGATACAGGCAAATCTTTCAAGAAGTTTGTCGTGGGAAATGAGATTGCCTGGTACACATGAGAGGGAAAAAACAGGGTGAAAAGTTTACAGAGAGAGGAGATGTGAAATCGACATTGTGAAGAAAGAAGATGCAAATTAAATAAAAGTAGAATAATTTTCTTCAGCAGCACGTAGATGCCTGGGTGAAGGTAAGTGGGGAGAATGATAAGCAATCTCTTACAGAGTTCTGCCAACTAAGTACACTGAAAGGACAGAAGAAAACGGAATAAAGGATGTAAGTAAGAGTTACTAACATTTTAGCTCTTGGAATTGTTGGGAAGGAAAACACTTCCTCTACCCTCTTAGGTTCATTAATTGGGAATCTGCAAATTAAATTGACAAAAGCAGATTACCATGAGAAAAAAACATTTAACTGTGTATGACTACATGCAGGGGTTCACAAAGAAACGTGATTTGAGGGGCTGCCTACAACTGGGGGCTTATATACTACTTAAGTGACAGGGAGTAGGAGAAAGGCATCTTCTGAAAAACATGACTTCTTGGTGGGGGGAGGGAAGGGCACTTATGGGAGAACAAATGACGTTTAGGAAAGATAAATGTTACATTAGGAGAATATATGGGAGATATGGTAGTTTTATGAAAATGTCTGTTTGAGTCTGGTGCTTGGAACTTTTCTCTAATTTTAAGACTGTTTCCAAAAAGTAAGTAAATAAATAGAAAAGGTGAAAGGTCATAGGCAAATTTTATTTCTCCATGAGGAAAGATCTATGAATGAGTGTTTCAAGTTACATATACTAAGTTTTATGGCACTATAACAATTGTAATACATCAAACATTGACAATAAGGACTTCCCTGGTGGCGCAATGGTTAAGAATCCTCCTGCCAATGCAGGGAACACGGGCTCGCCCTGGTCCGGGAAGATCCCACATGCCATGGAGCAACTAAGCCTGTGCGCCACGACTACTGAGCCTGTGCTCTAGAGCCCGCATGCCACAGCTCCTGAAGCCTGCGCGCCTAGAGCCCAGGCTCCGCAACAAGAGGAGCCACAACGATGAGAAGCCCGTAGCCCCCGCTCGCCGCAACTAGAGAAAGTCCGTATGCGGCAACGAAGACCCAACAGTCAAAAATAAATAAATAGGGCTTCCCTGGTGGTGCAGTGGTTGAGAGTCCGCCTGCCGATGCAGGGGACACGGGTTTGTGCCCTGGTCTGGGAGGATCCCACATGCTGCGGAGCGGCTAGGCCTGTGAGCCATGGCCGCTGAGCCTGCGCGTCCGGAGCCTGTGCTCCGCAGCGGGAGAGGCCACAGCGGTGAGAGGCCCGCGTACCGCAAGAAACAAAAACAAAAACAAAAATAAATAAATAATATTTAAAAAAAACCCAAACATTGACAATAGCCGTAGCAGCAGTGTATCCAAATGATGTCTGTCTAAATCTTTAGGTCTATATATAGTGATAAAATTGGAAATACAAAAAAGCTATCAATCAACACCACTATATATTAATGACAAGTTTGGTTGTCTGGGTGCTGGTATCAGGGCTCAGTTTGAGTATGTAAAACTCAACAGTGTTTTGATTCACAAAATCTGCTTAAAAGTAAGTTAGATGCAGAGAAACATGGTTTAAAATACTATATAAATTTTCATCATACACATCTAATACAAAAATATTTTCCTTTAATAAAGATTTTCACATCATGTTTAATGGGAAACAACTAAAATGTTACGCAAACAACCCAGTAGGGAAATTTTTACTATTTATCTTTTAGATCATATAATTTTTCTTCAAAATCTGTACATATTCTTGTGATGTTTTCAAAACTAGATCCTGATTTAGATTTGACTCATCAGTAGCTCCTAGAGGAGAAGCTCTATAGGATCCAGATTCACATTCAGCAGCAGCTGAAAAGAAAAAGAAAGGATTATATTCTTTACCTAAAATACTTGAGTTAACTAAATATAAGTTAGTAAAAAAAAAAGCTGAGACCTTTCTAAGCGTTCAGAAGAATGAAAAATATCTATACACGACATAACACAAAATACAAGATTACTATTATATAATTTGCCCGTGGTTGCACGATGAATTCATTGCTCTTGTGGCTGAGTATCAGAGCTTCTGATTTTCTCATTCTTCATTCATTTACTCAACAACCATCTGCTAAGGTGCTGTGACAAGCACTGAAATTACAAGATGAAGGTAACACAGTCCACCCTGAAAAATCATATACTATAAACTGGAAAAAAACCAGGCCATTTCCATACAGAGTCATAAATACTATGACAGGTATAAAAGAGGGTACAAGGAACACTCAGAAGTGACACCCAGCTTTGTGTCAATACTGTCAGCTTTTTGGTGGAGGTGGTATGTAAGTGGATACCTGAAGGACAAGGAAAAAGTACGGGAGATGGAGGGAAGAAGCACATACAAAGACTATAGGTGAGGAAGAGCACCTGTGGGATTGTAAGCGGTCTATTTGACTAGATGCAGAGCAAAGGGGCAGAGGAAGGTAGTAAAGAGATAAGGCTGAATACTATCGCAGGACCCAAACTGATTTGGGTGTTTTTACTCCATGATATAAGGAATTTGGAATTTTTCCTGAGAGCAAAAGATAAACCAATGACAAAGTCAATGACAGAAAATTTTAATGCCAGCCACTAAGCGACAGCTACACGAGCGTGGCTGCTTGAGTCTGGTTTTTTTGGCCTTAATCACTGCCAGAAACTTGAGAAGTTGATGAACCCCATGTTTCCTAATAGTGTCAGTGTGCAGGTTGACAGTTCCACAGGGATGGCAGAAGTAGAGGAAGGATACAGCCAGAAATAAAAAGAAATACATAGGCTTTTTGAGACTTTTTTTTAAAGCTATGGAACATGATGAATAAATGAGGAATCAGGATATCTTTCATTATGAATGTTCACGCTTTCACAGTTTTCATTAGATATGTATAAGAAAAGATATTTAGCCTATCAATAGTATCTGTCATCCAAACAATGGAAAGAGATGCCATTTACTACTGAATATTTACAGTTTATTTACAAAATCAATGTCTAAATTTAATTCATAAATTTCGGCAACATACCTTTTTCTAGTTCTCTAGTTATATTTTTTTCCATCTCCTGCTGCATCTGAAATAAGTCAAATATTATTTATGTTTAAGTTAGACAAGAGACATTTTTGTAGGAATGATGTATAGCTTACGAAATGTGGCCTTTAAATAATACTTCTAGAGACTAGACCTAATTTGAGGATTGCTTAAATAGAAAAATAATCACATAAATAAAATAAAATAAATTCCTACTTATTTTGATTTTAGATAATAGAGAACATATATATGTAATGTTATTTAGATTAATCTGATAAAAAGTACAATAAATATCAGTCTATTGAATATACATAATTTCAGAGGGTGATATTTGATCTTATTGGTACAAACAAGTTTAAACGATTCAAGTCATATATTACAATGAATGCATTACTTTGCAATTCTTAGAAAAATTGCTCTTTATAAAAGTTTAATCAGTTTTTTTTACTCTAATGGATTTTTCCTTAAAATGAGTTTTCCATTCTTACACTTCTATAAAACTAAAATTTTAAGGTATGTTCTATGGTAATAATTTTTCAACATAGAATCTTAAATACATAAAATGAAGAAAATGGTTCTGTTGTAATGTCATGTCAAAATTCTACTGGCAAAAAATTAAGTAAAGGTATTTTGCTGTCTATATTAGGACTAAAACATTTATTTCAGAAAATCTGCTTGAAGAAAGGAAAAGTAGAGGCTAGAGCCAGTTTTCAAACTCAGTTTCTGATTCATGACTTTCTAGAATTAGAAACAAGGAAAACAATACATAATTCTTTAACTGTAACTTTGTTTCCATTCTAGAAATTAGGGCCAACTTTTTGAAACATTTGACTAATTATAGTTATCTACTTAATTATGAAATGTGTGGGAACATTTCAAACTGTATTACAAGTGTCTCCACCTAGAGTGTTCTTTTAAAAATCTTTCTTATAAAAGGCACCCTCTCACTAAACAGGGTCTAAAATAGTATACTGAACATAATAAACACTGTGATGATAATGATAGCCAACGCCTTTGTAAATTTTAGGTGCGAAGACAAATTTTTTGGCTAGCAGGTTTCCCAATATTTTCAGAGACTGTTTTCCATAACACTTTTCTGACAACAGCACTATAGAGAGGCCCTATAAAATGAATAATGTGACAACATTACTAGACAGGTTTTGTGAAATTAATAATTCATAACAGATGAAGGAAGAAGCCTTTACTGAAATGATTTTTTATTACCATTAATAAACACTGCAAAATGTAGGTCACGTTTTTACACGCGTTGAATTAGGGAATGACCCGTGTAAGATTACTCTTTTCCCCCAAAAGCTCTTTTCCTCAGTATGTACTTCCGAGACCCTCATGTTGATTTCTAGGTGAGGATCATGTTCAGCTGGAGGAAGTAGTTGGAAGTCGAACATGAATAAGGAGAACACACCTGCATTTTTCTTTAAACTTTTCCATTTAACAAAACCACAGAAAGGTGCGAAAATTATACACGGGAAAACAATATATCAGCAAGTTTTAATTCTAAAGATTTTTAGTTAGAAGGATTCTCTCACAACTGGTAGTTTCCAAACTATGTCCCATAGAAATGGAAAGTCCCACTGAGGACACTGCAGGATTGAAGGACAAAGAAGTCACAGCTTCAGGGTCTCCAGCCATTCCTTTAGCTAAAAAGCTCTATATTTGTCTCTGTTTTATATAATACAGTTTCATGCAAAAAAAATTGTTTTTTGAAAAAGAAAGGGGTCTTCCCTGGTGGCGCAGTGGTTGAGAGTCCGCCTGTCGTTGCAGGGGACGTGGGTTTGTGCCCCGGTCCGGGAAGATCCCATGTGCCGTGGAGCGGCTGGGCCTGTGAGCCATGGCCGCTGAGCCTGCGCGTCCGGAGCCTGTGCTCCGCAACGGGAGAGAGGCCACAACAGTGAGAGGCCCGCATACCGCAAAAAAAAAAAAAAAAAAAAAAAAAAGAAAGGTTCTTTTCCATGAAAAAAATTTTTTTAAGGTATGAGAGTCATTGATTTAGTCAAAGTCCCTAACTTTACAAAAGAGGTAACAAAGGCTCAGAGAGACTTTGTCACAAAGCCAACGGCCTTCTCACTGAGTCTAGAGAGTTCTACGCCAGCTACTTCCTCAGATTAAGGGAAAAAAACACATAGATTTTTAACTATAACGCAGAGAAAATGAATATGTAAAAGTTTGTCATGTAGCTCAATAACATTTGATGCATGAGACATGAAATAGTAGCTTTCTAACTAAATTATGTTTTAAAGGCATGAACAAGAATAAATTGTCATAACTCCTATTAGTAGCAGTCAATATATTTAATTTATAAAGCACAGATTTTTTTTTTTAACCACAGGACAGGGAACTTGAAGGAGAAAATCTTTAGTTGAATCACACAGGCCAAAATTGAGGAGATTCTTCTTTAAAAGGATATTCGTTTCCTCCAAATAAAACTTGGTTTACCGAAAGGAGTCAACAAATGAACCACGCTGCGGGTTATTTATGGCAAAATTTAAAACACAAAACAGATTTCTCTTTACCATCTAGCATACTTCAATCTCTCATCATTAGTTTGTATGTACAAAAACCATGAGTGTAATCTCAATTAGAATTTAAATCCAGTCAGAAATTACAGGCTAATTCCTTGGCCTAAAGTTTCAACGTGAGGACTTACACTCCTACCCTCCTCACGAGAGGAGGGGAGATTTACCCAATGGGTGAATTTGGGAGAAGGAACTGAGAAGTGCTTGCTTGCTTCCGAATCTCGTCTCTGAGAAGGTGTGTGTGCCCTCAGCACCGGGCACTGGGGTCTGCTCTCACGCCCGCAGTAAGCAGCCTGCCCTGGGGCGGGGGTCAAGCATTTGCTTCCTCCCCTCAGGCCTAATTTGGGATGAAGTATCCCGAGGCCCACTGTGACTGCACACCTAAAGCACGTCCTCCAATTCGTTAGTTGTGTGTCAGTAACAAAGCTCCTTAGTTGATCTCCAGCTGCTGACTCCCGGGTGCTGAACTCAGAAGGGGAAGAGAAGTATCATCTGCCACCTACCCACCACAGCTCCAACAAGGCAGAGGACCAGACGACACCGAGGGAACGTTTTCTTCTTCTTCCCTGACTCTATAATTAACGTACATTGTTCAGAACAACCCCCACTATAAAGTAGGGGAGAGGTGAAAGGAAGATTTTAGAAAGAAACGTCGTGAAGCCAGTAACAATATGAAGCACAACAAGTATGTGTTCGTTCACCCAACCATAATGTATTACTGTTAACTTATATCTGAGACTGCAGGCTGGAAAATCATGCTGCACTCTCTTTTTAAGACCAATTTGATAAATATATACACACCACACACATACACACGCACACTCATTTCCAAAGTTAATTTATTTTCAGTAATTATTGATACTTTAAAAATTTGATATCACTCATTTTAAATGTCATGAAAATGTAATAAAATCAAGTCATTTAAACCACTTCCATTCATTATCCAATTGTAAACAGGCTAATGTATGAAGGAAATTACACTTGGCAGTCTGTAGATATTAAGTACATGTATTTTGCTGCAGAGAGAAGAACTGAGGAAGAATTTGTAGATCAAGGAGCTGAAAAACTAAGTACAGAAAAAAAAAATGAATGAAAGAAAAAGAACTGTTAAGAAGTTGAACTATTACCTCTATCTTTCAAAAGATAAAATGCCTACTCATTTGTCCATGTGGACAAAATGAAGTGGGAACAAGAAGGATTATACTGATATAATAAACTGAGACAATAAACAAGTTTATTGCACTCTGCCTGTGCCTTATGAGAAACTAGCTTAACTACTGTGGTAATTTGATTAGAGTTAAAACTCAGAGTGGACAGGCACTGCCTTGGTGATGTAAACAGGAGGCCTATTTTTTTTAAAAGAAATGTGACTCAATATTCTGGTGAGACACAAAATGTTGTGTCATATAAAAAGTCAAAGTCTTAGGAATATTAATTGTTTTAGCTTCAGTGCATTTGTATGACCACATTTAGAAAGACAGTTGCTAAACTGAATGGACATTTGAGCAATTTTTTAAATTACTTAAATAAATCATTAGAAAAATCTTGAAAGTGTCAGTAATGCACCAAAAGTCCAAAATCAGTCAATGTAAAATGCAGTCCTCCTACTTAAGACAGATTTAAAGGGCATTTATTAACTACTGTGGCCATGCATTGTGTTTGGCACACAAATACCTAAAAACTCTTGAACATAAAAAAATCTTTAAACCAGTGAAATTGTGTCTGTCGTAAAATTGTCTGGAATAGATTTTTAAGTTTTCAGTTCTTGAAAAAATTCTATGTGCAAGAAAATCTAACAGTGACATAGCTGTTTTGGTTAATGTTAACTTTTTGTATTTTATAATAATATAATTAAATAACACAATTAAAAAAACTGTAAAATTACTTCTGATATATAGGACAAAACATCCCAGAATTAACTAGAATGTGAAAACTGAGGGTAAAATTAGCAAGACAGATACGTAGTAATCTCCTACCCCCACAATGGTATCAACTGATAAGACTGAACTTCATATACTGGTGAGGGAGGTAATAAATCTAAGCGTTAGGTACATGGAGAAAGCTTGCTGCTACAACCAGCGCAACTGAAACCACAGACCTAGAGTAGTACTTTGCTATAATTATTTTCCTTAAAGTTAGGGAAAAATGCTGAGTAAGATAAAACTTCACAGTAGGAATAGTCCAAAATGTTAAAACCTTGCAAATAAAGGAGACTGATAAACAAATGCAATCCTAATGCCATTTTTAACATTTTACTTTGTAGAATCATAGCTAAAACCTTTAGAAGGCTATTGTTTTGTAATGTCCCATCCAAAAACCCACCCCTTTCTATCATTTTAGACAGTACGTTAACACCTCTCATAGTATTATTTTATGTTTTCCTAGTAGAAATAATTATATTCCTAGCAATTCCAGAAGGCACCTTCTTTCTGTAAGTCTTACTAAGAATTATGTGAACAACAACTGTATAATAACTCTTCCGCGGCATTCTGTAGTGATTATGGAGACGTGTCTTTGCATCTTGATAGAGTAAGTAGTGCTCTTCAATCTCTCTTATTAAAACCAGCACGATTTGGCAAAGATCCCACAAGGGAACTATGTATACCTAGTAACTACAACATTGAGTTTAAAATAAACTATTTTTCGATTGATCTAGAACTACTAAAAAAATAAACACCTCTTTCCTCCAAAAAAATTAAAGGAAAAATTGCCTGCAGGAATTTTTCTCTCACATTGTTTCTGCATTCACACACTCTTTCATCTTCATCTTGTAAAATGATACATTGTCTGATTTTTTGGGTGACAACTCATGAGAACATTCTAAGTTTACATCACGCTTGGCAAGTGACAGAGGGCTTGACATGCATTTTCTTTTTGACCCTGGAGTCCAGTTTCACGGCTCTGAAGCACTTAGACCCAATTTAGCCACAGCACTGTCTAAGAAAACTTAGCTTTGCTCTTCTATGATTTGTTACGACGTGAAGCCAAATGAGAAAACAGGTTGAGACTTCATTTAACAAGGGCTACTTTTCTCTGCATCAAGAACATCATGAAAACACCATCAAAACCATAAACCCCTGTGCACTGAGTGAGATGGGTTATTTTAATAACAATGATACACAATGAAAACTAGTTGCAATTTAAAGACTCCCCATCATAGCCATCATTCATCCAGGTGATGGCAAGATAGAGAGATAAGTGGACTTCGTTTAAAAAATTTAAATATTTGCTTTATTTACGTATTTAGAAATGTTCTACAACTGCTCAGCAAGACATTTTATAAAAATTCAATAAAAATGCTCTAAGTAAAACAGCAATTAAGGATGCACTCTCATGTATGAAAATGACAAAAAATTTTAACTTAAAAACAAAAATTAACCTATTTAGTGCTACAAGTCTATTTAATTCACAAAAAGGATTTATCTAGGATTCCTTTAAATAAAAAAAAAATCCATATATGGTTAAGTGTTTGGATGCCAATCATTCACTTATGCTTAGGGGTAGAAAAACTAGGGTGCAGCAAAACTTGAAAATGATTATGAACCACTGTCAAACTGAAATCAATTAGAAAGTATATCTTTGGTTATTAGGCAATAATATTTAATTTCTAAAATAGAATTTAACTGCAGTTTTTCAAGAAATTTAAAATTTGTCAGTTTAATTACATTTACTGAATAAAGTTAATGATAAATCTCTCTTGAAAATGAGAAATCCAGGGACTTTAAAAAAATCATAAAATTTCTGTCTCTTTATTAGCACAATTAATTATGGCTTTTACTTCGTGTGTGTAAGTCAAATAAACAATTCAGAATTTCACCAAATTAAAAACAAGAATTATTATCAGAAATCTGAAACCCAAGGAAAAAAGGATAATATCACTAACCTTGGTCAAGTAAATCTCCATGCTCTTATTTGAAGGGCGTGAACTTGAGGTAGAAATCTCTAAGTTTTCTCCTGGAGTAAGATTTCTATTGAGCACTAAACTATTATTAAGACTTCCTACACAAGGTGGCTCCAGGACTGGCCTCGTAGTAAGAGTGCTGAGTAAAGATCTGTTCTGCTGTTTCTCCACCAGTAGTTTGGTACTGATCTCTGCCAGCCTCTCATTAGTCCTGGGAAGATGGCAAAACACCAATTTCATTCATTTCATTTTTCCTAAATGATTTGCATTTTTTAAATTGCCATAATAGTAAATGGAATGTCCCATTAAACCACGTTTTAACACTGAAAATGGCTCAGAGCAGACCTACTATAAACAACTGTAGGTGTAAAATTGTTCTAAAGAAGTATATATGTGTCTGGGGGATCCTGAACTAACAAGTCAGTCAAAGTCGGGAGAGGAGAGAAATGGTGTCAGTGACGGAGACGGCTTAACAGGTGACGCTCGCTGCCTTCCGCGATGGCTGCACTTAGACACCCACCTTTAGTTCAGGGACGAAAAACCAAACCATCCCTTAAAGACAATTTCAAGCATTTGCTTTCACCACCCCTGTATACACATTTCACTCATTACCTCAGAGAAATTAAGCGTTCGGCACTGAGGAATGATCTAGTGCAGCCGTCCCCAACCTTTTTGGCACCAGGGACCAGTTTCGTGGAAGACAACTTTTCCATGGATGGGGGTGTATGGGGGCTGTCAGGATGGTTCAGGCGGTAATGCGAGCGATGGGGGGCGATGGGGGGCGGCAGGTGAAGCTTTGCTGGCTCGCCCACTGCTCACCTCCTGCTGTGCGGCCCGGTTCCTAACAGGCTGCGGACAGGTACCGGTAACACTGTTACTGAGGCACTGGGGGTGGGATCTGCCCTTGCGGTCTTCCACGCACCCCCTCACGCAGGCCACCGTGTTATTTTTAGACACTTTGTGAATTATACGGCCCTTCGCCCCTGTTACCTTCCCCTTATTTCACAAGCATGACTTTATGTAGAGTAGAAAAACTTCAAATACAGTAGTTTGTCTCAGGGCGCCCTCTAGCGGTGACCAAAGATCATAATCAAGAAAGTAAATTTACCAAATGCTAAAATGTGACGCTTTGCGTTTAAGCTGTAATCTTCCAAAAAATAATTAAACTCGTTAATATTTCTATTTACGGGAATTCCAACAAGAAATTTTATTTAAACTACAAAGTTTCAAAAATACTTAGCTTAAAGACTAAATCAAGTTAACTATTGGGTTGGCCAAAAAGTTCGTTTGGGTTTTTCCAGTAACATCTTACGGGAAAACACAAACGAACTTTTTGGCCAACCCAACATATGAAAATATAAAAAATAAAGTTATGTAAAACCAACAAAAAGGTGGGGAGATGCAAACTGGACTAACATTTTAAAGGTGACTTCACTTACTAACATCATTTTCCAAAGTTATACTATCTAGTTAGCTTTCACTTCCTACTAATCTCATGAACCTGGCTCAATAAAAATTATGCTTTAGAGGCAAATTAATGAGCTAAATTTAAATTTATTTTCTATGATTCTATGTTTTGACTTACTTGTTTAGTTTATTTGCCAATGACTTTCTAACTTTTAGTTCTTCGAGGTAGAGTTGCTTATATTTTTCCAATTCTGATTTATTAGAATCTTCTTGAAAAGCTTTCATTTTGGAGAGTTCAGATTCCAGATCTTTAATTCTGAGTTCCATCTGACTTCTTACTGAAGCATTATTATTCTCTCTTAACTGCTCTAAGTTTTCTTGAGATGCTGCTTGTGTCTAAAGTAAAATAAAAAGATACATGTTTAAAATAATTATAACCTGAATAATTATAGTATATTTGTGCCCTTTAGTTTTGCGTCAATGATTCAGAGAGCAATTTTAAATGTGAAAAAAAAGCTGAACTTTACAAATATTTATCATCAATGTAAACTGACTTAAATCCTAATTATAAAATTAAAGTTGGATCATTCTTATATTTGTACTCATGTAATCTGATAATTCAAAGAATAATAGGATCAATTTAAAAATTTTTAAATTGAACAATACAACTAAGAATAATCCAAGAGTATAGTACAATTTCTAAATCACAATATTTTCTTTTCATCCTAATAGTTTTGTTTTATACCAGTTGGTCTTAAAAATAAAATGATTCTCTAGTGAGAATCGTTCTGAAAGATCAAGTTAGTGAGAATAATGGTGGAAACCGAAATATTTAAAGGGAGAAACAAATGCCACCTTCCTTCCAGGAATTTACAAAACAAACTGCTATAAGGGAAGTAGAAGAAACACATAAAATGTATACATCCGAAATGTAATTTATAGTGAAGTGAATTAAAGCACATTACAGATCAAAAAATTAACCTGTAAAAATAGGTTGACTTCTTTTAATTTTTCTATTATATCCTGTCTTGCTCTTTCTTCAATCTCCCGTTTATACTGCTCTACTTGACTGTGTTCTATCATATTCATTTCTATATGACTTCTGAGGTTCACTACTTCTTGTTCCAACTTCTTTTTATTCTTCTCTAGTTTTTCACATTTCTTTTGCATTACTTTCATAGATAATAACTCCTGTTGAAGAACTTGATTTTTTGCACCCAGATGTAGACATTTTGAAGATGCAGTTTCCAGTTCTGCTGTAAGGTCATCAATCTGCATGAATAAAATAAAATCGTTTGGTAATTAGGGACGTAGACTGAGAATAGCCTAACTCAAAACCAGTATCAACTTTTAAAATAAATTCAGTTACAATAAAATGGTGTCTATATTGTAGCATGTAGAACCTTCAGTTACTAAGAAAATGAAGAAAAACGTTCAAACCACCAAGAGCCACAAATATATATCCTTTACTGTCATCATTGTTACACAACATTTGCATTTGATTTTATACTTTTATTCTTCTATTGTTTCACGTCTTTCCTCCATAAAATGACTATAAGTCACCTCTTAGTAGAAAGTCTCTTACTCCTTCCCCACCCTCAACTTAACCCTCCATGATTTTTAAAGTTTTAGGGATATCATATTGAGTTATTTAGGGCTGAATTAATAAATGCCTCCCAAAATAAGACTCTGAAAATCAGACTCTAATGAGTCTTGTAAATATGGCTTCTAATACCATAAGCCTTTTTTCTGAACTACAAATATTTTATGCTAATTTGAATTGCATTCCAAGGAGAAATGCTTCACAGGGTTAAGGAGAAATCACATCTCCCAGTGTAATAGTTTAGCGAGATGATCCATACATTTTTCTGAACGAAAAAGTGCCGTTAATTCTTGTAATGCTTTGTTACTTTCTACAGAATAAGAGAACATACTAAACAAAACAAACAAAAAAACTTGCTGGAATTTCAATGACACTGAGTTGGGAAGAACTTCCCTTTAGACAGAATGATTATTTGGTAAGACAAGGTCAAGTGGATGTGGTAGTTTTAAAACACGTCTACAAATTCTTTGACACTTATCTCACGAAATTCCCAGGGCTTCGTAAGACTGTTAATGGAAGCCTGACGGCCCTTGAAGAGGCTGAAGGTGACAGCTTCTAGGCAAGGGAAGAAAATGACACTGCAACCTGGAGGAAGGGGGACTCTAGCTACAAAGCAGCTGAAAGTAAAATTGATGAGAGGGATAAGCTAAAAAAAAAAAAAGACTATTAAAATAAAGGATCCAGGACTCATTGGGTTCAAATATCTGTATCCCATTTACAGCATCTCCACATGCCCAAATAATGCTAAAACAGAGAAATAGGTTCTGGGCTAAGATCAGATTTAGGGTGCTGCCAGGAAAACATGGTCTAAAGATAAAGCCAAGACTGTAGAACCCTTTATTAACACCCTGTAAAGACTTAAGTTGGTGCCTCAAATTCCTTTAAGGATCTTAAAAAAAGCATAAGAATTTTAAAGGCATCATACTACAAAGTTTCCCGTCCTACAACAGCTTCACAAGAAGCCCAAGGGGAAGAGCTTATCTCAAAAAGATTTGGGAGGGTAGCTTTTCCAATGGCATGAACCCCAATAAAATTCACAGGACACTCAAAGCTTTAAAGAGAACTGTGGTAGCAAAAACACTGCTTGCTAGCTTGGATTAACAGAGACCAAGACAGTACAAAATGAGAAGAGGCCTTTGGGATTTTCTTAGAAGTTCTATAAGTCCCCCTTCCTCCAGGTTTCAGTGCAATTTTCTTCCCTTGCTGGCTTGAGAAACACTACTCAGCTGCAAACACAGGTCATTTCTTACGAAAAGGACAGAACAAAGAGCTCAGAGGGTACAGCAAAGGAGAATCACTTCCATGGTCGGGACTAAGTCCTAACCAAAGAGCTGGCAGCAGGTATCAGGCTGTATTTCAGAACTGCTATGGACCAGCATGTCTTCCATTTTCCATTTCTGAATGGGAGAGTCTTTAGCAGTTTAACAGAATGTTGGGTATGTGGGTGGCAGAAAACTTGTCCCTTTAGCTCTCAAGTCTTAGTACTGAGAGGACTGGTACTCAAGGGGCTATACTCTAGAAACCACACCCAGGAGCCTCATCCCCATCCGTACCTGGTGAAAGATGGTAAGATCCTGGACTCAAGCCTGAGCCTGACACCATAACAATTGAGATTTGTGGGGGAACTGAGTAGGGTGTATTCTTCATGTGGAAGGAATATAAAAAATTGTGGCCAGTGGGTAGATTATGCTGGTTTTTAAATGTATCCATGAGTTTTTTAAAAAATTTATTCCATAAAAAAAGGTAGACTATGGGCCAAGCATAAGCAACTTATTCCTAATGAACAGAATATGGTGAAAGAGATGCTGTGTGAATTGCAAGGCGAGGTTAGACAAGGCAACACAGCTTCTGCCTGGCTCTTAACCTTGGAACCCAGCCCCATGTTGTGAGAAGCTCAGGCCACAAAGAGAGCCTCGGTGTTCAGGGTAGGTGTTCCAACTGAGGGGAAGAGAGGCCAGCTCTCCTGGCTACGCTTTTCCTAAGTATAGATTGTGAACAAAATAAACGTTGCTTATTTAAGCTACTAAACTTTGAGGAGATTTTTAGGAAAAAAACAGATAGAAAAGTGGATTAAAAAAAGAGATAATAAGAAACATAACTTTGACACAGTAGAAATTGGTTTCCTATAAACTGGAATCTAATAAATGTCGAGATTAATTTAAAATGACAAACAGTGCTGATGAGAAGAAGCAGATAACTAGAAGAAAGACCTAAGAACTATTCAGGAGGAAGTTTTTGGCAGGTTCCCTTCACTTACAATTTCTTACAGATAGGCAGGTATGCCTCTTCAGAATTTCCCCTCAAGTTTGAAGATAAGGAAGGTTGGTAAGCAAGGAGACATATGAAGTATCATAGTTGAAAAACAACTAGAAATCGTCAGTTTAATTACCAAAATCAGACTCTTTTACCTCATCTCAATGAACTGAAATTCTAAGGGATAGGCAGCTTTGAATATTTATTAATCTAGGACTCAATCTTCATTGTCCTTTCCTCAGAGAAGAAATAAAACATCATGGAAGCATTTTTAATCTTCTCAGTAGTAAAACAAATGCAGTGTCCTTTGGCAGTATATAATTAAATACAATTTTTCCTTTACCTTACTTAAAGCTTGTTTGTCAGGGAAGGTAGGACTATCTCATTTTTACACTGTACCACAGTGCTTCTCTATATCACACAAACTGGCTTTGAAATTCAAATTACTAATCTATTATTTGTCCCAGATAAATTGATTATTACCTTTTTAAAAAAAATTGATTTTATTTATTTTTGGCTGTGTTGGGTCTTCGTTGCTGCGCACAGGCTTTCTCTAGTTAACAGCGAGCAGGGGCTACTCTTCGTTGAGGTGCACAGGCTTCTCATTACAGTGGCTTCTCTTGTTGTGGAACATGGGCTCTAGGCGCATGCTTCAATAGTTGTGGCATACAGGTTCCATAGTTGTGGCTTGAGGGCTCTAGAGTGCAGGCTCAGTAGTTGTGGCGCATGGGCTTAGTTGCTCCATGGCATGTGGGATCTTCCCGGACCAGGGCTTGAACCATTGTCCCCTGCATTGGCAGGCAGATTCTTAACCACTGCACCACCAGGGAAGCCCTACCTGGTTTTTAACAGCTATACTCTTAAAATTTTTTCTTTGGATGGGATGAAATAGTTATTCTATTCATTATGTGTAAAGCTATAAAGTACAGCTATGCATCTCTTTCTTTTTAAATAAAAGAAGGTAGATACAGGGAACTGTGGTTTCTGAGAATTCAGAATCTATGTCAAGAACAAGATCAGCACGAGTGTTATACACAAGAAACACGTCAAAAGATGATTTAATTGTGAATTGCAACATGATGGCTTAGAGAGACTTCCAATGAGGAAAGCTGACAGCCCAGACTTAATCTCCTCCTAGATGGTGAAACGTATGGATGAGTCTATGAATTATAATGAGCTAAACATAATGAAGCAGATAGCAGACTAAGTCAGCAGATCTCGTGACCAAGATTTGATGGAAACTGGAGTGAAGTGGGAGGCATTGGGTGAGAGACTAAAGGTCTGAATGGAGGGAGAAAAAAAGGAATGGACTTTACCTTTGTAAACCTACTTCCCATCATGTCATGGGGTCAGTGAGGCATAAGCTGGCCACAGGCTCCTTCAAAAGGCAAAAAACCTCCACGGAAGTAGAGTTAAAGACACTCCACTACACTGACTTTTTATTATTACATAAAACAACTGGTAATATGCAAGATGACTAAGAAAGAATTCTCATAAAATCTGACTTGGTACTGGCATAAGACAGACATATAGATCAATGCATTACCATTGAGGATCTAAAAGGAAAGCCCCACATTTATGGCCAACTGATTTTAAGAGTGCCAAATAATTGAATGAGACAAGAAGAGTCTTTTTAACAAATGGTACTGGGACAACAGAATGTCCACATACAAAAGAATAAAATTAGACCTCTACCTCATACCATATGTAGAAATTAACTCAATATGCAAGAGCTAAAACTACAGAATTCTTAGAAGAAAACACAGGTGTTTATCTTCATGACTGGATTTGGCAATTCTTAGATATGACACCAAAAGACAAAAATCGACCAACTGAACTTCATCAGTATTAAAGACTTCCGTGGTTTGAAGGACACCATCAAGAAGGGGAAAGGGCAAGCTCCTGAATGAGAGAAAATACTTGAAAATCCTATATCCGATCGAAGATTTGTATCTAGGATACAAAAAGAACTCTTACAATTCAATAATAAAAAGACAATCCAACTTAAAAATGGGCAAAAAGTTGAATAGACAGTTCTTCAAAGAAGATACACAAATAGACAATAAGCACATGAAAAGTGCCTCAACATTATTAGTCATCAGCAAAACGCAAATCAAAACCACAATGAGATGCCACTTCACACCTACTAGGATGGCTATAATCAGAAAGACGGTAATGACAAGTGTTGACGGGCATGTAGAGAAATTGGAATGCTTACACACTTTGGATAAAAATGTAAAATGGGGCAGCCACTCTGGAAAACAGTACAGCAGTTCCTCAAAAGGTTAAACAGAGTTACCATACGATACAGCAATTCCATTCATAAGTATATTCCAAAAAGAAATGAAAAAAATATGTTCACACCGAACCTTGGACATGAATGTTCACAGCAGCATTATTAACAATAGCCAAAAAGGTGGAAACAACCCAAAGGTCCATCAACTGATGAATGGATAAATAAAACGTGGTACGTCCATACAAATGAATATTATTCAGCAATAAAAAGAAATGAAGTATTGATCCACGCTACAAAACAGATGTACCTTAAAAACATTATGCTGAATGAAAGAAGGCAGTCACAAAGGACCCCATATTCTGTGATTCCACTGACATGAAATATCCAAAATAGGCAAATCTATAGAAACAGGGAGTACAGTCGTGGTACTAGGGCTGGGAATATGAGGAAGGGAAAACTGGCACAGAGTGATGGCTAAAACGTATAGGGTTTCTTTATAGGGTGATGAAAATGGTCTAAAATTGATTGTGGTGGTAACTGTATAACTTTTTGAATATACTAAAAGTCACTGAATTGTACAGTTTAAATGAGTGAACTACATGGTATGTTCATTATATTTCAATAAAGCTGTCACCAAAAAATAACGGATGCTTTGGGGTAATGGTGTGCTGCTCAGCTTCAGATCACTAGCCATGGTTCAAGACACAGACAGTCAACAGTGTGCCCTTTTTATGGAAAAATGATATCGGAAAAAGCTGTCTTTTTTACTGGTATCAAATCTAAAACATTAAGAGACAAATCTGCGTTTCACTGCTCAAAGCATGGAGTGATTTCTATTTCCCCAAATTAAGTGACTTTTGGGTCCCAAAACTGATTAAAAATTACCTTATGTTTTAGCATATTAATCTGAATATCCATTTCAATTTGATTGATTTTTAAATCTCCATGGAAACTAAGCTCTCCATTTTCATATTCATTTAACTTCCTTCTTGGCATTTTTAAGAGTTTCTTAAGTCTGTAGAAATGCATAGAATGAATAAGTCAAGTTCTTAAGAGTAGATAATTAATAATTATTTAAACAGATATATGTTCTATCATATAAAATAAATGCTATAAATTATAATTCTTTCTCATATGTTCTAATCCAATATTGTTTGAAAGCATAATGACTAAATTATAATCTTAGGTAAATAATATGAAGAAAAATTTTATGACACACGCTAAGTAAAGAGTTAATATAGTGTGTGTATACATATATTATACAGTTCTTATAAGTAAGCTGTTATTAGTATCCATTTTTAGTATGTTAATATGAAATATTAACTTATTATTAAATACTAGTTATAAACCAGAGATCAGTGTCCAAGTTGAAGAAGAAAAGCATATCATATATGAATGTTTTGAAAAGACACAAAAAGACATTTTGGTACTTACTGACCACAGCCTCTGCAAGAAGGAAAGAAAGAACACACAAAAAACATCGACACTCACTCAAAATAGAAAAGGAAACAAGAAAGAAAAATCTTTGGAGTCTGAGTTGACAGGGAAGAAAACCAGGCTGAGCTGCATAAAAAAGGAAATCAGCAGAGAGAGAATGTGTACCAGTCTCTTCAAGCTGTTTTAAGAGATCTAGAAATCTTGCCCAGCACAATGCTAACAAAATGCCAAGCAATGTAGAGAAAATTAAATGAGAGAAAAATACTAATGAGAATCAGGGAAGAACCATAAGTATAATACCAAAATCCACAGATGCTCAAGTCCTCCTAAGCACATACTCCTGTATACTTTAAATCATCTCTAGATCACTTATAATACCTAATACAAGGTAAATGCTATGTAAATAGTTATAAATACAATGTAAATAAATGCTATGGAAATAGTTGCCACCTGAGGCCAATCCAAGTTTTGCTTTTTGGAACATTCTGGAATTTTTTTCCCCCTGAATACTTTCAATCTGAGGTTGGTTTAATCTGTGGATGCTGAGGGCTAACTATGCTCAGCAAATAACCAGAAAGGAAGCCATGTGGAGGCATCACAGACATTGGGAAACACTCTATTTTTTTTTTTTTTTTAATCTGAGTGGTCAAAACATGATCACTAATGTTATTATTCTTTAAGTCATACATATGTTTTTTTTTTTGTTTTTTTTTTTTGTTTGTTTTTTTTTTTTGCGGTACGCGGGCCTCTCACTGCTGTGGCCTCTCCCGTTGTGGAGCACAGGCTCCGGACATGCAGGCTCAGCAGCCATGGCTCACGGGCCCAGCCGCTCCGCGGCATGTGGGATCTTCCCAGACCGGGGCACGAACGCGCGTCCCCTGCATCGGCAGGCGGACTCTCAACCACTGCACCACCAGGGAAGCCCCATACATATGTTTTTGTATGTATATTCTAGAACTAAACTTTTAGAGCAGAAAGAAAATATAAGCAAAATCAAGGTAGTTTTTGATGTTGTTAAACAGTGACACAAATAGGTTTTTAGATATTAAAATACTTGAACTCTGAAGGGGAAGGACACAACTGAAAGAAGGCAGGATTACCAAAAAACAGCAAAGATATCTTGCAGACATAAAAATTCAAGGTAGATGATAAAGAGCAGAGTGACATTACTATACACAAGGCACACTATTGTTATTGTTTCAGAAATCATTGAAGAGGAACTGTAATACTGGGGCACTCAAAACAGTTTCAGATTGTGCTGTGAGTTTCTAAAGTAAACTTTTAAATAGGATGGATGATTTAAGTATGAATATACACATACAAAATGAATTTGTATCTAAGGTTTTAATAAAACAAAATTATAGTTAAATCAATTAGTTAATAGTTGAAATTATCAGAAATATTAAAATCTTACCCAATAATCTCTTTTTCTAATTCACTATTTTTCTTCATTTCTTGATCCAAATTATATTCCAGAGACTGTTTTAACTCAATACATTTCTTTAATTGCTCCTTTTCATCCTCAGACTTTGAAAAAAAAATTTTAATTATTTTTTAAAACCTAGAGACTTACTCTTCTTTCTTAAAAATATTACTTCTCATGAGTTCATGAGTAATATACATTTATAGTGAAACACAGTTTATAAACCTGATGCCAATAAGGACAGACTTCAAAAATAATGACTTTTCTTGAAACAGCTTATATTGATTTTTCATTTTCATCATTTCATCATTTTCCTAGAATTTAAATTGCCAAAATTTATTTGTTAAAAACAGACATTTTGGGACTTCCCTGGTGGCATGGTGGATAAGACTCCGTGCTCCCAATGCAGGGGGCCTGGGTTCAATCCTTGGTCAGAGAACTAGATCCCACATGCAGGCCGCAACTAAGAGGTTGCATGCCACAACTAAGGGGCACACCTGCTGCAACTGGGGAGCCTGTCTGCTGCAACCAATTATTATTTTGGAGCAACCAAAATAATAATAATAATAAATAAATAAATAAATAAATAACCCAGAGGTTTTTACACGTTAATGAAATTTTTTTAAAGAGTGGCTATATTTACGTTTTAGTTTCTAAAGATGCCCTAGAAACATTTTCATCAATGGTTTAAGATACTCCAGGTTTTGTTAAATCACATCCTACTAATATAATCTTTGAAAAATTCCCACACAACATGAGATAAAGCCTTTTATTCTCTGTAAGCATTCTTCCACAGGTTTTAATTTCTCCATTTCTATTAACCATTCTTCTCTTTAAATAAAGTTTAAGTCTTCTATACACTAAATAAAAATGTAATTTCTTCTTGATTCTTGTAGCTTTTTCTCTCATCCTTTTTCTCCCCCACCCCTGCCACTGGACTCTTACATTCTTTTTTTAATTAATTAATTAATTTTATTTATTTATTTTTGGCTGCGTTGGGTCTTTGTTGCTGCGTGCGGGCTTTCTCTAGTTGTGGTGAGTGGGGGCAACTCTTCGTTGTGGTGCGCAGGCTTCTCATTGTGGTGACTTCTCTTGTTGCGGAGCATGAGCTCTAGGCACATGGGCTCAGTAGTTGTGGCTCCCGGGCTCTAGAGCGCAGGCTCAGTAGTTGTGGCGCACAGGCTTAGTTGCTCTGCGGCATGTGGGATCTTCCCGGACCAGGGCTCGAACCCGTGTCCCCTGCATTGGGAGGCAGATTCTTTTTTTTTTTTTTTTTTTTTTTGTGGTACACAGGCCTCTCACTGTTGTGACCTCTCCCGTTGCGGAGCACAGGATCCGGACGTGCAGGCTCAGCGGGCATGGTTCACGGGCCCAGCCGCTCTGCGGCATGCGGGATCCTCCCAGACCGGGGCACAAACCCGTGTCCCCTGCATCGGACTCTCAACCACTGCACCACCAGGGAAGCCCGGCAGGCGGATTCTTAACCACTGCACTACCAGGAGAGCCCTGGACTCTTACATTCTTTAACGCACGGTCTCATCCACAATTCATCTTTCATCACTTATTCTCTTCTTTTACACTAAATTGACTTTCAATCTTGTAACTCCACTAAAAGTTTTGAGGGTCATCAAGAACCGTTTCTTCAGTCCTTACCCTGCTTTACTTCTCAGCAGCAACTGCTAACATGACCACACTCTGCCTCTGCTCCTCTGAGCCCACCTCAGTCTGAATGACAGTAACCCTTGATGTTCAGTCCTTGACCCTTTCTAATCCTCTTTCTAAATTCTCTCAGGGCTCCCTACATCTCAAGGCTTCGTACTGGATTCCCTAACCTACCTTTCCAGCCTTGACCCCTTTGCTGAGATCACCTGTACTTTTCATTCCCGCTCCTCGCTCCTCATAGACAACATCCTCAGGCACACTCATGAGCCATTACTTGGTGTGGATTATCCTTGTACAGAGCTACTCTTGGACACTTTATGTTTATTCTTATTGGTGTTACTTTGAGTGTAGTGTTATTTTCTAATCTTGGGGGGCACCCTCACCCTTAGGATGTTGACCAGCATACTTTGTCTTTATTTCCTTTTATAATGAGAAAGTTTTTCACAAGGATCAGATTATCAATTATTTGACCTTGTTTTCTTTTTCTTTTTGGCTGCATTGGATCTATGTTGCTGGGTGCGGGCTTTTTCCAGTTGCGGTGAGTGGGGGCTTCTCTTCACTGTGGTGCGCAGGCTTCTCACTGTAGTGGCTTCTCTTGTTGCAGAGCACAGGCTCTAGGCACGTGGGCTGCAGTAGTTGCAGCACATGGGCTCAGTAGTTGTGGCTCACAGGCTGTAGTGTGCAGGCTCAGTAGTTGTGGTGCACGGGCTTAGTGGCTCCCCGGCTTGTGGGATCTTCCCAGACCAGGGATCGAACCCATGTCCAATGCATTGGCAGGCGGATTCCTAACCACTGCACCAGGGAAGTCCCTGCCCTTGTTTTCTTTTGAATAATTTCCTATTCCACAGAAACCTGACCTTATGGAAGTCTTCTGACACTCCTTTCAGGTGAATACTCAACTATACTGTTTGGAGTCTTGAGTCAGATAGAGCTCTCTCTTCTTCCCAGCCCAGATTCTTCATCTCAACACTGTGCTGACCATATATCTTAACTCAGGTTGGCTCTGGCCTGGGGATTCCTGAGATGAGAACTTTCTAGAGAAGCCAGGGCTACTGACTGAATTGGTGAAAAGCTGTCTCATTAAATTTTTGATTTGTGTAGACCTTAAAGTGGCCAATAATTCTATGTCATAATCCTAACTCATCTCTATAGGAATCTACAGAAAATCCCTAATTATATTTTTAATATGCTTAATCAGTGTGGGGTATTCTTACAAAATTTTCAATTTCTGATACCCGAATAGATTTCTGTTTGACAATGTAAGGGGACATCCGGCACTCTCATTCACATAAGACTCCTTTTGTCAACATATTGTATTGTCACTTGTATGAAAAGTATGCTAATACAATGTGACTAATTTATATCAAGTCTAGAAAAAATAATTTTCAATGTTTCTTTAACACAAGAAGGGCCAGTCAATAGAATGTTCTAGTTCCCCTGACAGGTATATCTGTATAATGACACTGCAAGAATCTAACTATTGTGATGGAAAGAGACGAGTTGGTAGGTGCTACCTCATCCCTCCAACTTAGGGTTCACAATAGAATCTTCTGATTTTTAAATCATAGGTAGCTTCCCCTACAAAGGAGAGTATAAATGGCAGGAGAGTCCCTTTCTGCTTGGTAAATAGTTACATAGCTTTCACTATACATTGATAAATTGGAATCCTGGATTACACATCAGTCTTTTCTGAGACTGGCCGTTACACCTTTGAAAGGCTGATTAACTCAAGTGTCTGGGAAAAAAATTGTTCCTGAACTTGCTATGCTAGGAGCACCTGTTACTATGTAAGGCCCTGACTGAGCAGCCATTTCTACTTTTTCACTGGCATCTCTTTTCTTTTTTTAAAGAAAAAAGGGGGACTTCCCTGGAGGTCCAGTGGTTAAGACTTTGCCTTCCAATGCAGGGAGTTCGATCCCTGGTCAGGGAGCTAAGATCCCACATGCCTCCTGGCCAAAAAACCAAAACATAAAAGAGAAGCAGTATTGTATCAAATTCAATAAAGACTTTAAGAATGGTCCACATCAAAAAAAATCTTTAAAAAATAAAGTAAAATAAAATCCAAGAAAGGAAAAAATACATTCCTTTCAGAAAAATGCTTTCATAGTGACCTAGTTAGTATTCCTTCTTGATAAATAAAACGAACTACAACATTAAAAGTAATTCATTCTCAGGCTTCCCTGGTGGCGCAGTGGTTGAGAGTCCGCCTGCCGATGCAGGGGACACGGGTTCGTGCCCCGGTCCGGAAAGATCCCACATGCCGCGGAGCGGCTGGGCCCGTGAGCCATGGCCGCTGAGCCTGTGCATCCAGAGCCTGTGCTCCGCGACAGGAGAGGCCACAACAGTAAGAGGCCCGCGTACCGCAAAAAAAAAAAAAAAAAAAGTAATTCATTCTCAAAATAGCACTGGAGGGTTTAGATTACAAGGGAAATTCAGAATTCTAGATCAAATCATTACTCAAATTTCTGGACTCAAACACATATTTGTGTACCACTGTTCATAACAGCATTATTAACAATAGCCAGAAGGTGGAAAAATCCCAGTGTTCATTGACAGATGAATGAATTAACAAAATGTGGTATACATAAAATATTGCTTTTGCACTGTCACAATCTTTTTAATTAAAATCTTACTAGAAAAATCAATTTTATTATTTCAGTCAACTTCCTCTATAAAGAGGAATTATGCTACTAGTAGCAAGTAGTATCAATATAAAAATAAACTCTTTTATCAATGAGACTTTTCATATTGTCCAAAATATTCTTATATATTACTAGTATAAAAATTAAAATTCCTTTTCAGCATGACAGAAATTAAGAGATTGACTTACTGAACTTGTACTTAACAGGTTTTTCTGAAGCTGTTCAATTTTGCCGGCTTGCTTTTTGACTGTAGCTTTTAACTTGGCATTTTCAATTTCAAGCCTAAAATGCATATTTTAAAATAATTATTCTCACACATAGATTTTTAAAATACCGCACACATTTTCTGAACAAACAGCTGCAGGTTCAATTACATACGTTCTTAGAATTTTGAAAAGTAGACGATTTGGCAATTGTGCCGTTTTCTAGTTGTGTTCTGTGGATAATGTGAAAAATTTAGAAATAATGGAGAAAAATTATGCATTTCAAAATAGCTCAAAGCTGAAGTGTTTACCCAGCCTCACAATGATGTATTTATTGTCATTACTGATATAATTCTCATACTATACTGCTTATCTGCTCTATACTTAAGTTATTTTCTGTGCTGCTTTAAATTGTACTTTTGGATGTGATCCTGCGTCTTCTCAGCACATCTCATGGCCTCTGTACGTCGATCCTGTGCTTCTTGCAGCTAAAAGGAGAAAAAATTTTTTAAAATTACTGATAATCTAGCAAATCCGCCATCATCTGTTTTTATGTCTTTCATCTGCATATTGTTTATGACTACTTTCCTGCTGCAACAGCAGAGTTGAGTTGCTACAACAGACACCTTGTGACCCACAAAGCCTAAAATATTTACTGTCTGGCCCTTTACAAGTTACTGACCTCTAGTACTAAACCACAACATCATTCATGCTTTAAATTATACTTTATCAAATAAATACACAAACTTATAAATTGGCCAAATGGGGAAAGATATTTATATTTTTTATTCCATGCTCTATACCAATTATAATTTTAAAGATCCACATATGTGAATGACCACAGCTCTTCCAGTGATTATGAACGTTCACACTACACACTACTGTTGGTGACAACCAGATGCTTCAGTGACTAGTGTGAGAGGCAGTATCTACACAGGAGCCAGAATGCGTGGGTCTGAGTCCCAATTCCACCAGTTATTTGCTGGATGTCCTTGAGCAAATTACTTAAATTTTCTGTGTCTCAGTTTCTCCAGCCGTAAAATGAAGATAATAATAGCACTGACCTCACTGGGATGTCAGGAAGATTAAATTGGGGGAGGGGGGTATACATAACGTATTTAGAAAAGTACGTGGAGCATAGTAAATGCTAAGTGTTTACAATTAGAATTATTCCTATTGCTGTATTTTATGTTCTAAACAATTTGATATTTTAGGCAGATGGCATGCCAACAGAAGTGGTCTCCTGTACAAGTCCCACTGAAAGCATTCTCCATACCATTGAAATTGGCAGTAAACGGGGAGTGTGAGGACCAGAATGTATGTGCCCAGTACTTCAAAAACTTTCACTGATTCCACTAATCAACCTGTACTTTTTTCCACTTATAATAATTTATAACTTACTTCCTCTCTGTACTACTCAGTGGGCAGTGATCATGGATTTAATATGCAAATAGCACCTCCTGGATTGAGTGGTACATAACTTACGTGACCATCAGAGGAAGGGTTAAGTCACTGGCAAGGAAATATCACCCTATTGCTAAATCAAAGTTCTGAATCAGTTCACTCCCAGCGACTGTTTATGTCTAGAAAGTACTCGGATGAGAAAATTAAGGTTATGTGGTATGGATATCGGAGAAGCTATCCACAGAGCTTTACAGTTGGTGAAATGCTATAAATGTCAAAATCCCCAGTTCTGGCTGCATAATGAAGGAAGGTAAATTTAGATTTTTTTTCCAGAGTGAGGGAAAAAAAAAGAGCATTTAATTGAACAATTCTCCTCTATTAGATTAAGAGCTTTTAATTTTATATTTAATTGCTTAAAATACATTTTAATACAAGATTTATTATATCAATAGCTCTAAGAAAAAATTATTGGTATGGTATAAAGTACTTAATTGTATCCTAGCAACTGTTAAGCTAAAATATTTTCAATTTATGCAAGACAGGTGCCGTGCATATCAATAAGTATTCCCTGTTAGACAAATTTATACTTAGACAAGATTCTCCCTCATGAAAAAAATTAAAACAGTGTAAAACTAAGGGCTAAACTGTTCTTCACAGACTAGATGACAGGGTCAATGAGAGCTAGGACAGTCAGAGAGAGCTTCATGGAGAAGACTGGGGGCCAGGTCTGAATAAATGGAGGATTAGGCAGGAGGAAAAGAAACTGTAAAGACAGAAAGGACAGCATGAGTAAAGGCCAAGAAAAGGTGAAATCAGCCAATTAACTAAGAGGATAAAATCCAACAGCAGGGAGATAAAAATTATGTCTACACAGTAACTTGTAAATGAATGTTCACAGCAGCATTATTAACAGCCCAAAGGTGGAAATAACCCAAAGGCCCATCAACTGATGAATGGATGAATGGCTTAGCTACATAACGTGCTGTTCGACAATAATCAGAAATGGAAGTACTGATATGCGCTATAACATGGATGAACCTCGAAAATGTTAACGTCAAATGAGAAAAGCTAATCACAAAGGACCACATACTGTGTGATTCCATTTATATGAAATACCCAGAATAGGCACATCTACAGAGACAGAGATTAGACTGGTGGTTGCTGGGGCTGAGGGAGATGGGGGCCATGGGTGATGGCTAAGGGATGCAGGGTTTTCCTTTGTGGGTGATGGAGATGCTCTATAATTGACTGTGGTGCCAAGTGCACGACTCTCTGAATATACAAGGAGAGATTCGACTACACATTTTAAATGGGTGAATTATACGATATGTGAATTATCTCAATAGTTTTCTTAAAAATACAACGGCAGGCTCTATATAATTTTCTTAATTTTCTATTTTGGGTGTACATACTATACACGATCTGAGTATCTCTATGCTTTTACAATATATCTAAAATGAAAAGAAAATGAAGGCAATGCCTAACTTCAACTGGTTTGTATAATGACCTTTCTGCACAAGTTATTCTGAAATCCATGAAATAAATATCCACAGATACTATATCCATTCACGAAAGTGAAGATGAAAAATGACAATTTTATGGAACATTCCATTAAACATTATCCTCTGATTTTATCTGGCTTGCTTCATCATGGTAGTAGAGATATCACTAAAAAATACTGTTTAATAGAAAAAAAAGTCTCTCAACTTCTGTGAGGAATCATGCACAATTCTCAACTTTCCTGAGGGTAAACATTGTAAGAAAAAATATATAATGCAAACGGCAGAATGAAAGTCAGAGTTTAAGAAACAAGTGCATCATAAAGATAACAAAATTGTAATAAATTTACTTGTAACGAAAAGACAAAAGAAAGCCATCCAAGAAAATTAGTGTCCTAAAACACTTTATCCTATACATTAAGTATTGACACGTTAAATTTCATACATACCTGACTGGTGACTTGACGTAATTTTTTCTTTAAATCCTGTGCCTCATCTTCTAAATTAGTACGATAACGTGATGTGACCTCCAGTGAAGCCTCTGACATAGATTGCTTTTTTAGGGTATCAGCCAGTTCTTGTTGAAGTTGTCTCACAAGTGCCTAATAAGATACTCTGTCACTGATTTTATAAATTACCTTATTATTAAGTTATGTTAATAATAGATAACTCCAACATACGTACTTTGAAAACTATCACCAGAGACATCAATTCGTCTCCTTCTTCTCGTATGTGCACCTTCCTGCTCACTGAATTTGGTTTAAGACACAGAAGGTGTTACCCTCCGGCCTTATCGCTATTAAGTTACTTAGACAATGGATTCAGTCCCGCTATCCACTCCCTGCCCTTCCCGATCAATTTGCAGAGCTTGAGGACCTCCTCAAGTCTCAGAAAGAAATGGGTGTGTAGGTGGGACGAGTGGTGGGAACATCTTCCCTCTTCTCTACTGGAGGCTTCGATTAACTTCAGAGATCCTCACATATTCAATCCAGTGCTCAATAGATTCCTATCTCAGAATTAAAATGAGGTCATTCCATTTTAATTCCTAGAATTAAAATGAGACCTTCAGGGCCTCCCTCTGCCTCCCGATGGCAGCCCCTATGACCTTGTCCCCCACTCTATTCCTGCTACTCATGAATCTGTCACCCCTCACTAGTCTGAAAATGGGAGTCCAATGTCAAATTAATAAGTCACAGAGAGCTACAATTCTCTTTGTATTGGACAAATTTATATCCAAATGATAGTAACTGAGCCTTGAAATGAGAATTATGAGCAAATTATTTGTAAAAATGTTCCAAGTAAATTATAAATAGAAGTGGGAAGATTAAATCAAGTATAGTTTTGCTAAAGCTCACTACTTTAATCCCAAATTATGATTTAATGAAAAGTAGATGCCTTTAAAGAGTTGAGAGGTCATAAGAATACATGGTTTGAGGCTGAACTATTTCCCAAATTAATTCTAATTGACATGAATAAAAATAAAATTATATCAACTAAAAAGTTATGACAAGCTACTGAAGGAAAAGTACTATGAGATACGGCATCGACACATCAGTTCATCTGGGAAATCTGGAATTGACTGTCAAGGTAATACACGCAACTGAATCTTAATTTCAAAATAATTCATTTTAGATCTGAGCGTTTCATTTATCTGCTTCATCATGATACTAAAATGTGACATAAAGATTAAAATTATTATCTTAGCAGTAGAAGAGTAAGTTACTAATACCTGTCTATACCCATTAACAATTTATAACTTAATCTCTTAAAATTTCATAGGTGACACAATGTCTCTACTCAAAGTAAAGCACCTCTCAGGTCTAATTCTTTATTTGCTGGATACAAGGTATGCTTTTAGGCTGATTTACAGTCTATAGATTTATAGTCTATATATTTTTATATTCAACTAGATTCAACATTTAGCCATAATCAAAATCACTTTGCATTTTCTTTCAGGAAGTCTGAGAATTATTTCTCTTCTTGGATACTTACTTCTCTTTCTGTTTTCTCATTTTCATACTGATACATTCTCTCTTTTAAATGATTACATTCATTGATTAACTCCTTGTTTCTTTCCTCCAGCATCAGACCTTGTTTTTCACTTTCAGCTTGAAGTTTTTTCACAATATCCTGAAACTGGTCTTGGATGTTAATTACTGTCTTCTCTTTACTGTCGGCTTTGTTTTGCGCATCATCCAGTTGCTGTCTGAGCAACATGTTTTCACTCTGGAGTTGAGATAATCTCTCTTCTAAGGATTCCTGCTTTCCAATGTATTTATTCACTTTGCCTTGTTCGCTTTGATACATGTGTTCAATTTCCTTCTTTTGACACTGTGCTTGGCTTAGGTCTCTCTGTACACGTTCTAACATCAAAGTCTTTTCTCTGAGAGCATCCCTCGTGTGATGGAGCTGGGTTTCTAGGCTATTGAATTTACTTTCAGCTTTAGAAAGTTGCTGGGAAAGCATCTCATTGTTATCGTTCAGGTTAGACACATCAAAATTCATTTTGTCCTGCAAGCGTAACCACTCATCTCTTGCTCTCTGGAAGGCAAGTTCCAGGTCTCTTTTTGATATCTGACTTTGCTGGTGATCATGTATGGCGGTAGCCAGTCTAGAACGGTAGGATTCCACTTCTGTTTCCAGTCTTTCTTTGCTTTGTTTTTCATTCTCCAGCTTAGAGTTTAGCATTGTATTCTCAGCTGTCAGAACATTAAGCTGTCCAGTATATTGGAATGTTGTCTTTGTTAATGTTTCCTCATTCAGTTTTATTGTCTTTTGAAGATCATCATTCTTTTCTTTTACAATTTCAATGTCCTCAAAATATTTCTTTTCCTTTTCCTGGTTCTGACATTTTATTGTGTCTATTTCCAGTCTTAGCATGGCAACTTCATCCTGCAAGATGTGGTTTTTATGTAACAGATCTTTTTCTTTTTCAGGACTATTGGACACCTAAGTGAAACAGAGGAGATTTTTAGCTAGTACTCAATAAATTGACATTTCATGATTTCCTCTGAAAGACTAACCTATATGTTTATACAATGAAAAGGCTGCAATAAGTGGATATCCAACTGGAAAAAATAAGGTTGGATACAAACCTCAGACTTCTTACAAGCAGAAATCTTCAAAAGTTCAAAAATTTAATTAAAGACAATGAATCCACGAAAGCAAAAAAGAAACCACAAGAGAATTCTTAAGAAGCTCAGAATTGGAAAGGCCTTTCTCTAAATTATAACAAACCCAGAAGGCTTAAAATAAATGACTAATAAATCTGACTACACTTAAAAATTGCATCTGATGTGATATATTTATACAATGGAATACTACTCAGCCATAAAAAAGAATGAAATAATGCCATTTGCAGCAACATGGATGGACCTAGAGACTATCATACTAAGTGAAGTAAGCCAGACAGAAAGACAAATATCATATGATATCGCTTATACATGGAATCTAAAAAAATGATACAAATAAACTTATTTAAAAAACAGAGAGACTCACAGACATAGAAAACAAACTTATGGTTACTAAAGGGGAAAGAGGGGGAGGGATTCATTAGGAGGTTGGGATTAATATATACACACTACTATATAAAAAACAGATAACCAACAATGACCTACTGTGTAGCACAGGGAACTACACTCAATATTTGGAAAAAGAATCTATAAAGGTATATATATATATATATATATATATATATATATATATATATATATATATATATATAAAAAACTGAATCACTGTGCTGTATACCTGAAACTAACACAATATTGTAAATCAACTATACTTCAATAAAAAATAAAATAAAATACCACCCGCTAGCTTAAAAAAAAATTTGCTCATCTGCTATCTAACCTATACAGCTACCCTATAGTAAAAGCCTTAGCTCTGTATATATTTCGACAGATTAAATTTCCTAAAAAATTTTTTTCCTGGGCTTCCCTGGTGGCGCAGTGGTTGAGAGTCCGCCTGCCGATGCAGGGGACACGGGTTCGTGCCCCGGTCCGGGAAGATCCCACATGCCGCGGAGCGGCTGGGCCCGTGAGCCATGGCCGCTGAGCCTGCGCGTCCGGAGCCTGTGCTCCGCAACAGGAGAGGCCACAACAGTGAGAGGCCCGCGTACCGCGCAAAAAAAAAAAAAAAGTTTTTACAACTAATGTTGCAGCTTTTACGATACTGAAAAATTGTAAATGATGTAAAAATGTCATTGATGGGGTACTGGTTAAAGAAATGACAGTGAAACCAAGAACAGACTCTGATTTAGACACTGAAAATGATGAGGTGCATAGTGATTGACACGTTCACTCCAAAGCAGAGGGCAAGATCGTATTCAGTGCTGGGATTTGGTTGGGTAGTGTGGTCGATGGTGGAGCACACATGGTCTTCCCTGCCTAAACCACCATCAGGGTGCAGACTTTTCTAGATGGTAGCAATAGTTTTGAGATTATGAAAAGTTCATCAGTTCCTATGGAAAATATTAAAAGCCTCTCCTTGGATGAGGCTATCGTATGTCACTGCTTGACTGTTGCAGACAAATGGATTTGAATTAAAAATACTACTTGAATTAAATTTAATTAAAGATAATTCAATTATGTTTGGATTAAAAATATTAAATATTCAATGGACGAGAAACGTCACCTCCCCCAAAATATACTTAAATAGGTTTTAAATATCCTCTATACTGTCTGTGATGTATAGTATTGGTTTTTAAAATATATACATATACAGATACATACACACAAATATTTGAAAATGATTAAAGAAAATACCTCAGAATTCATTTCCTTATTAGTCATTTCTATCTCCTTTTGTTTGGCAAGGTGATTGGTCAGGATTCCATCTTGTAAAATTCTGGCATTCCGCTCTCGAGAAAGCTGCCTCTGAGTGTCATTTCGCTCTTCTACAACCTGGAGACACATTTCATGAGGTTTTTGGTCTCATACCATTAAAAAAAAAAAGTCAAAAGCTTAAGAGCAGAATTAAAAAAAAACTGTTAAAAGGAAGTAGCCTTTTAAAATAAACACAAGGATCTTTATCCCACATGAATAACTTAAGATTTTAATTTAAATGACTGCTAAACTTATCACAGAGCAAAAATACAGGGAGATATAGTATTGTGAAAGAAAATCTTTTTACAAAGCGTTTAACTAGTTCCATCACAGTCTCAAAGCAATTTAGCCTGTATTTTAACATAAAAAAGCCAAAATTAACACATAGATTGGAATTAAGAATATTACTTTCGAATGGACCAAAAATGCCAATCATTATGTTAATCATTAAGCTCAATTTACCTTCCATTCCTCCATTCAGAAAACATACACAGAGCATGTATTAGAAGCTAAGAATGGCAAGAAATTAATAATTTAAGCTATAAACGTCATAGTTCATATTTAGGATGAGATAACACTTTTTATTTGTTTTAAACCTAAATAATATATATTAAATCAAAGAGATATTACAAATAATACTGATGAAATACTGTTGGAAATTTGAAATTTTCACCAAAGATTAATTTACCTGATTCAGATTATTTCTCACAGTCCTCAGTTCCGTGTCTAGTGCTCTGAGATTGAGTTCAAGTTGTTGTTTCATTTCAACTTCTTTACTGTATTGCTCTTCTTTTCTTCTTAACTGCTCCCTAATTTTTTCATATAACATGTCAGCATTTCTTCTCTTCTCTTCTTCTTGTTTTAGGGTGAATCTGCAGTTAAATATGTTTACCTTAAAATGTGTTTTGTTAGAAAATAAAAAGTTCATTTTATGATCTGGCTCTTCACCCGCTGATTTACTATCCTAATGAAATTTCTGTTCTCCAGTTTTTTTTTTCCTTTCTAGGTCTCATATTTTTAATTTCTCACTTCAATCTCTTCATAAAGATATATATACTTGAAAGGTAGCAATGAAAAAACATTCTGCCACTTAAGTAAGATTTAGTCCACAGTATCTCTGGTGAATAGTGTAGGAAAGAAATTTTGAAATTATTCAGTGAAGTTAGGTCGAAAATTACCCTGTTTTCCACACTGTCATAATTACTCCTCCTTTAGGACACACAATTTAGTTACTAATTAAAAAGAGAAGCTGTTGTTTAGAAACAAGTTCATAAGTTCACTAGAAATAAAATTTCAACTTCATAAAATACTACAGGTACCCCTAAATGACTTACAGTGTCAGATAAAAATCTGCAGATGTCTTTTACAGAACACATATCTTCAGACACTAATCCAAGACTAGGCTAGGGAATCTAATATCTGTTGCCCCACACTTTTTATGTTTCTTCTTTTGCAACATTTTCAACTTGTTATTTTTATCTATTTAATAAATAATTTTAAATCCCGTAAGGCAGGATCCATATTAATTAATTAAACAATAGAGAGTATTTTGTGCTTTCAGTACAAACCTTTGAACTAATTTTTTCTCTGTATGAAAGAGATATTGAATAAACTAATCAGTAATCACCTTCCATTTTTATCTTTTATTTCATCCATGCATATGTTAAGAATAAAACTGCAAAATTTTTTTAAAAAATTTTGTCTTGAGAAAAATGGCCATTTCATACTTCTGTGGGTGGGAGTGTAAAGTAATATAAACTTTCTGGAGAACAATTTAGAAACATGGATCAAAGACCTTTTTTAAAAGTTCTCATACTTTAACCAAATAACACAATATTAAAGAATTTATTCAAAATAAATAATCAGAAATGTAGAAATGAATTTATAGAAGAGACTTTCCTTGTAGCATTAAATATAATACAGAAAAATGAAAAACAACTGAAATTCAATTTGTTAATAATGACTATAATTCAAAAAGACACAAGCACCTCAATGTTCACTGCAGCACTATTTACAATAGCCAGGTCATGGAAGCAACGTAAATGCCCATCGACAGACGAATGGATAAAGAAGATGTGGCACATACATACAATGGAATATTACTGAGCCATAAAAAGGGACGAAATTGGGTCATTTGTTGAGACATGGATGGATCTAGAGACTGTCATACAGAGTGAAGTAAGTCAGAAAGAGAAAAACAAATATCGTATATTAACACATATATGTGGAATCTAGAAAAATGGTACAGGTGAACTGGTTTGCAAGACAGAAATAGAGACACAGATGTAGAGAACAAACGTATGGACACCAAGAGGGGAAAGCAGGGGGGTGGGATGAACTGGGAGCTTGGGATTGACATGTATACACTAATATGTATAAAATGGATAACTAATAAGAACCTGCTGTATAAAAAAATAAATAAAATTTAAAAAAAGAGAGAGATTACAAAAAAAATGAGGCTTCATATGGAGGACTTCTGTATGGCCATGAAAATGATGATTTGGAAATATATACATTAAATTATTAGTAGAAGTATCCACTGTTAAGAACTTGCTGTATTATTTCCAAGAATTTCACACTCCACAATACTAATGAAGTTTTCTCCCCTGTAAAATACCAGCAGGTAACTTAGCAATTATAAAACTTCCCGTAGTATTAAAGTAAATACACATCTGTAGTATTACAGTAAATAAAAACAGTTCAAATATTTCTTTAAAACCAAGATGTTCAATACCTCAAGCTGCAGAGCTCTTGTTCCCACTGCACTTTTTGATGCTCTAACTGTGATTTCATTTCTTTTGTTTCTGATAGCTCCTTTTGTAGCCCACTAACCTTACTTTCCATTTTTTTATTTTTTCCTGTAAGTAGTTCACATTGATTTTTTTTAAGTTCTATTAATCTTTCATATGAAAGAACTGCATCCTGAATTTTCAATAAGCTAACAGAATCTGCATTAGGAAGAAAACAAAGAGAAATAAAATATATGAGTAATTTTTGTGTATAAAGTACTGTGCATTTTCACCTTCACTCATCCATACATTGAACAAATACATTTTTTTTTTTTTTGGCTATGCTGCACAGCATGCGGGATCTTAATTCCCTGACCAGGAATTCAAGTGGCTAAATATACAATGCCCCAAAGAGGTGGAGGAAAGAGACAGAAAAAAAATATTTGAAGAAAAGAATGGCCAACAACTTTCTAAACTTAATGAAAACTACACTCCCACAGATCCAGGAGGATCTGGCAAGGAGAGAAGAAGTGGAAGTAAACTGTTTTGTAATATTCTTATCCTATATATGATGTGGTACAATATTACTTGAAGGTGGACTGTGATAACCCTAAGTAAAATACTGTAAACCCTAAAGCAATCACTAAAATAGTGAAACAAAAGAGTTACAGTTAATAAACCAAAAAAACAAAAAAGAAATAAAACTACATCATAAAAATTACTCGATTAATCTAAAAGACGGCAGAAAAAGAAAATGGGAACAAAGAACAGATGGGATAAACAGAAATCAAACAGCATAATGACAGATTCAAACCTACTGTATCAATAATCACATTAAGTGAAAATGGTCTGAAAACCTCAATTAAAAAGCAGATTGTCAGGGACTTCACTGGTGGCGCAGTGGTCAAGAATCCACCTGCCAATGCAGGGGACACAAGTTCGAGCCCTGGTCCTCCCACATGTCATGGAGTAACTAAACCCATGCTCCACAACTACTGAGCCCACATGCCACAATTACTGAAGCCCATGGGCCTACAGCCTGTGCTCCACAGCAAGAGAAGCCACCGCAATGAGAAGCCTGCGCACCACAACGAAGAGTAGCCCCCACTCGCCGTAACTAGAGAAAGCCCGTGTGCAGCAATGAAGACCCAACGCAGCCAAAAATAAATTAATTAATTAAATTTTAAGAAAAAGCAGATTGTCAGACTGTATACCCAACTGTATGCCACCTACAAGAAATGCACTTTAACACACAGACATAAATTTGTAATAAGGTTAGAAATAAGATATACCACACAACAAACAAACAAACAAAAAAAGATATACCACACTAACATGTGACAAAACAAAGCTAAGCTAAGACTGGCTATATTAATACCAAACAAAGTAGACTTCAGAGCAAAAAACATTATCAGCAATAAACAAGGTCATTCATAATGATAAGAGTGTCAATTAATAAGAAGCATAACAACCCTAAACGTTTATGTGCCTAATAACTTCAAAATATATGAAGCAAAACTTGAGAGAACTGCAAAGAAAAATAGACAAATCCACAATGACAGTCTGAGATTTCAATACCCCTCAATGAATAAGTGATAGAAAGAGCAGGCAGAAAATCAGCAAGGATACTGTAGACTTGAACACCACCATTCTTTTCAAGTAGCCATGGAACACGTACCAAAAAAGGACTATATTCTGGGTTATAAAATAAAGGAGTAAGTCAAAAGGATTTAAGTCATACAAAGTATGTTCTCTGACCACAAAGCAATCAAATTGGAAATCAAGAACAAAAATACTTCTGGAAAATACTCCAATATTTGAAAACTAAATAACACACATCTAAATAACCCTTGGATTAAAGAGGTAATGAAAAGAGGAATTACAAAGTATTTTGAACTGAATAAAAATGAAAACATAATATATTACAATTTGTGGAATGTTGCTTACTTGCATGAAAATTTATAGCACTGAATGTCTATATTAGAAAGGAAGGTCTCAAATCAGTAACCTTGGCTTCCAACATAAAAATCCAGAAAAAGAGCAAATTAGGGGACTTCCCTGATGGTTCAGTGGTTAAGGATCTGCCTTCCAATCCAGGGGACGTGGGTTCGATTCTTGGTCAGGGAACTAAAACCCCACATGCCATGGGGCAACTAAGCCCGCTCGCTGCAACTACTGAATACGCAAGCCACAACTAGAGAGTCAGCATGCCGCAACTACAGAGCCCACACACGCTGGAGCCCACACCCCATTTGGAGTGTCACAAATACTGAGCCCACACGCCACAACTAGAGAGAGAAGCCCACACGCTGCAACGAAAGATCCCACGTGCCGCAACTAAGACCCAACGCAGCCAAAAATAAAATAAAATAAATAAATATTTTTTTAAAAAGAGCAAAGTAAACCCAAAGCAAGCAGAAGAAAGGAAATAAAAAACACCAAAGAAAAAATCAATGAGAAAAAACAAAACAAACAAAACAAAAAAGACATGGAAAAATCAATGAGGGACTCCCCTGGTAGCACAATGGTTAAGAATCCACCTGCCAATGCAAGAGACACGGATTTGATCCCTGGTCCAGGAAGATCCCACATGCCTCAGAGCAACTAAGCCTGTGTGCCAAAACTACTGAGCCTGCATTCTAGCACCCGCAAGCCACAACTACTGAGCCCGCGTGCCACAACTACTGAAGCCCATGCACCTAGAACCCATGCTCCACAACAAGAGAAGCCACAGCAATGAGAAGCCTGCACACTGAACGAAGAGTAGCCCCCGCTCACCACAACTAGAGAAAGCCTGCACACAGCAATGAAGACCCACCAGAGCCAAAAATAAATAAATAAATATTTAAAAAATCAGTGAAACCAAATATATTCAGAAGATGAATAAAAGTGATAAACCTCTAGCCAGGCTGATAATGAAAAAAAAGAGAGAAGGCACAAATTACCAATTTCACAGAAATGAGTAATGAGAAATTACTACAGATTCTATAGATATTAAAAGACTGACAGTAATATTATGAACATTATGTAAATAAATTTGGCAACTCAGATGAAGTGGGTAAATTCCTTGAGAGAGGGAAATTACCAAAGCTCAATCAAGAAAGAACAAATAAACTAAATAGCCCTATATCTAAAAAAGAAACTAAAGTCCTAGTTAAAGACCTTCCCACAAAGAAAATTCCAGGCCCAAGTGGCTACACTGGTGAATTCTACCAAATATTACAACAGTATACACAAAAAGGCTTTATATTTATACCATGGTCCTACCTTTACACTCCATGCCAAGTTGTTCAATTAGCAACATGGAATTCTTATAATTAGAGTAAAGCATCTGGCAATCCTCAAAAGCTGTTTCAGATGACTGAGTTAAGTCATCAAGGTCATCCATAGAATCAATTTGCTCTTTGACCTACAAATAAAAAATACTATTTCACAATGTCCCCAAAATATTTATAAAATATACTAAGTGTACAGAGATGATAAATATCTCTTTATTAAAGCAAAAACACAGGTACTTTTTAAAAGAACAGATTTTTATCAAAGGGATAATTTTATCAACAGTGTTTCTAAATTATTTTTTCAAAGTAAATGTCTCTACAACAAAGGAAGATTTTTTATTTTTCCACTCTACCTTTTACAAAGTAATTTTTTACTACAGGATAATATTTTTTATAATTAATTGTTTACTCTACCTTGTTCTTTTCGTTAGATGTTTCCTTTGCAGCCCTAAAAAAACAAACGATTCTTTTCAGGCAAACATTAAATACTTAAAATACAAAGAATACCTAAACCTATTGTTTTTTACATAAAATCTTTGCATCGGTAATTAATTTTCTATAAAAGAGATTAAACAATAAATAGAAAGAGTAACATTAAAGGACAAAGAAAATATACCATAATAATATTAACAAAGCATTAAATTAGATCAAGCTGACAATCAAAGGAAACGGAAAAGCATAATGTTACTTGCATTATTTGACAGGAAGAAATATACCAGGGTTTTTTGTTATTGTCATTTGCAATAAAAACTAACTTTATGGCACTAAAACCTATTTGGAAAGTATTAAGTCCTTATATGAAAGAAACTCTTTTTTAATAATCATGATATTAGCTTTTTGAGGACTTACTATGTAACTGCTACGCATTATTATAAGCACCTTACATGTCTTAAAGGCATTTTAATCCTCACAACAATTCTGGGAGAGAGGTAATACATTAGGTCCTTTACACAGGAAGAAATGGAGCACAGAAAGGCTAAGTAACTTGCCCAAGCCCCTACAGCAGATCAGCAGCAGACCCAGAATTCAAATCCAGGAAATCTGGCTTCAACACTTGTGTTTCACAATATGATGAGAAGGTAATATTTATTTTTAAGTGTTTTTAAGTAATATGATAGAAAATGAATCTGTATTATTATTCCATGTCTAGTTATAACTATAAATAATAATTTCTGAATCTTACACATATTTTTTAAAAATAAAAAGGCTTTAGACCTAGGCAATATTGGAATTCTATTTTCAATAAAGATTTGCTTTTGTAAAGAAATTCATCAACAGGCATTCATTCACCCATTCAGCTGTTTATTCATGCATTCAACATATACTTAGCGCACAATACATGTTAATGACACTTTTAGTATAGGAAGCGTGACTTTTGTAATTTAGAACTTTATAATCCAAAAGTAATAATCTGTGATAGATTGTTAATAGTTTTTTTTTCTATCGAATATAAACAAAATCTTACCCTTTTCCCTGGAATCTAAACCACTATGAAGTTAACATAATCTGTTTTAGAGTACCTTACAAAACCATAGCCACTCATGATGATACTGTCATCTAGAATTATCAAGGAATGATTAAATCTTATTCAGTATGGCCTAAATGTTTGTAAATTTATGATTATATAATTTTTAAAAATCTATGTATGATAGAATAATTTTTAAGTACTCATCTGTATATTCAATTATATAAGAATATTACACTTCAAAATCAGTGAACAAGCCCTTACCATAAAACTATATGTGAATAGAAGTATTATGTACAATTAGTTTACTATAATATTTTAAAGATAATGTAATACAATCAATAAGCTTTCTAATATTGGACATGCAAACAAGATTAAACTGAATAAATGCATCCTCTACTGGTTCATTTCCAGCAGCATACAAACATACTTTAAAAACTCCCATCTTAACATAAAAAGAGAAAGGAAACTCCCTTGAACTCCACGTTCCTCTTCAGTTACCATCCAGTTCTCTATTGCCTTTCCCAGTAAATATTCCCTAAGGAGCCGTTTATACTTATTCACTACAGTCCAGCTTCCATGGGGAATATTTATTGAAACTACTTCTGGTCAAAGCCACTCATCCTCATCTTAACCTTTCAGCAGCGTTCATCTGGTATAGTTGAAAATTCTCTTGTCGTGCCCTGTACACTATATTATGCTGTTCTATTTCCAGAAAAAGTATTCAGTGCTAATATTTCTTGACCTAAAAATAAAGAATTTGTGGATTTTACCTGCCATCATCCTGATCTACTCCACTTAAACTGCTGTCATCATTCATGTGTAGCAGACCACCGATCAGTGAATCGTCCTTCTCAAACATTGGTGTAATCACACATTCTTTTGATGTCCATTTTTCATTTTCATTTTTCTTTACTTCCTTCATATGCACACCAGGACCGCTACTTAAAAAAAATCCATAAAAAAGCCAATGTTTTCTAATAATTCTACTGATAAAGAATAAAAAACCAATTTTTTAAAAATTCCAACTCTTACCCATCATAAGTCATTTATTAGTTCACAAAACAGTTATGAAGTACCAACCATATGCAAGCAAATACAAATTCTTGCTTCAAAGACAGATACACAATTATGATACAATGTGATATGTAAGAGTTGACATATGAAAGTTATAAGTGAACATAGGAAAGCTTTACAGAAGAGGTTAAATAAACAGAGGAGGTCATGAGGAAAAGAAAATGGAGAAAATCATTCTACTTGGTGATTAGAATGTGAGCACAAAGATCAGGCACATGGCGTCTAGGTGTTTCCTAGGAACTTGGAAGGAAAAGTACAAAATACATGGAAGGAAGCAGAGAGGTGAGTCTGGAAAGACATTCTGAAGAACCTCAAGTGCTACACTGAAAAGCTGAAGTTCACTGCCTAAAAGCAATGATTCTTAGACATGGGAGTAATAATTAGATTTCTACTATATTGTTTTGTTTTGATCTATAATGTTTAATTTACATGATTTTTTAAAATAACATGAGGTACATATAACATGAAAGAAGAACTCAAGGAAATATCTTGGGGGGAAAATTTACTTTTAAACACCCCCATGTTGGGGTCACGTCAGCATCAGGGCTGAAAAATAGGTACCTCATGGTATCCCTCCACCACCAGCAACAATTTGGCATCTATCCACGGACAAAAGTGGCTTTGTGGGAGTTGCAGGATCCAGCACCATAAACCAAGGGACCTGGGAAGAGTCCTGCCCACCCAAGTGGTAACAGACATACAGACCACATCCCTGCTGTGGACCCTGCATGGCCCATGAACTGGCTCCAGCCACTCTTAGCAACGTCCAGGGAACCCCTGGAAAACACTGTCTTAGACAAGAGAGCCTTTGTGGAAATCCAGGTTTCCAGCAGAGAAGTTCCAGCATACCACCGGAACAAAAATATGCAAGTTGGGGTACACTGGAGTGGGCAGTTATTAAAGACTGGAAGAGGTGACTGCTACTTCAAATGCAAAGGCAGCAATGCAAAACTTCAAGTAACATAAAAAAAAAATCAAGAAAACATGACACTACCAAAAGATCACAATAATTTTTCAGTAACAAATCCCAAAGACATGGAGATCTGCAATCTACCTGATAGAGAATTCAAAATAGTAGTTTTAAGGAAACTCAGTGAGCTACAAGAAAACACAGAAAGACAACCCAACAAAATCAGGAAAGTAATACACAAACAAGATGAGGAGTTTAACAAAGAGACAGAAATAATAAAAAAGAACCAAATGGAAATTCTGGAGCTGAAGAATACAATGAATGAAAGGAAAAATGCAATAAAGAGCACTGACAGCAGAATGGATCAAACAGAAGAAAGAATCTGTGAGTTAAGAGATAGGAGCTTTGAAATTATCCAATCAGAGAAGAATAAAGAAAAAAAGAATGAAAAAATGGGAAGAAATTACCAGATACCATCAATGAATTACCAGATACCATCAAAAGAAATAATTCATAAATCACTGCACTTCCAGAAAGAGAAGATAGGGAGAAGGTGGCAGAAAGCTTATTTAAAGAAAAAATGGTTGGGAACTTCCTAAACCTGGGGAGAGATTTGGATATCCAAGTTCCTAAAGCTCATAGGTCACCAAACAAACTCAACTTAAAGAAATCCTCGCCAGGAGACATTATAACAAAATTGTCAAAAATCAAAGACAAAGAGAGAGTCTTAAAAGCAGCAAAAGTAAAGAGGCTTGTAAATTATAAGGGAATCCCCAGAAGTCTATCAATGGATTTCAAAAGAGTAGGACGACATATTCAAAGTGCTAAAAGAAAAAAACTGCCAACCAAGAATACTCTATCCAGAAAAGTTGTCTTTCAGAAATGAAGGAGAGATAAAGACTTTCCCAAACAAAGCAAAGCTGAGGAAAGTCATCACCACTAGACCTGCCTCACAAGAAATGCTGAAAGGAGTCTTCAAGCTGAAATCAAAGGACGCTAATTAGTTAACATAAAATATATTCAAATATACAACACACTGGTAAAGGTAAGTATACAGTCAAATCCAGAATACTCTAATACTGTAATACGGTGGTGTGTTAACCAATTAACTCTAGTATTAAGGCTAAAGGACAAGAGTATTAGCAATAACTATAACCCTAGTAAAATATAAAATTTGTTAATCATGAACATTAGCTCAAATGAGAACTTGTTTTATAGGAAAATAACAACTATCTATTGTTAAATACTGACATAGGCTTACCTATCAGAATCTTCATTCTCCATGGTAGGAAACTGTTGGTTATTAGTTTTTCTGCTCTTTCTCTGTTGAATTAATCCACTATCATCAGCATCATATATGTTTTCTGATACTTCCATTTCACTACTTTTGTGCTTATTCTTTTCTTCTTCAACCTTTAATGAAAGTTTGACACTACATATAATTATTATTACCTTATTCATTATAAAGACCTTTTCATTTTCATTAATTATTTGACTCAGAGTTTGCCCCGGTTTTAAGCAATAAAAATAGTTTTGTGCTTAATTTTTTTTAATTACAAGTCATTGAAATTTTTGTAAATTCTGCTTCTTTCTGTTTGAGGAAAAGAAATAAAGTTTTAAAAATTTCAAAAAGGGCTTTTTAATGTTGTGCAGCTATTCACATCCACTCTTCCCCGTCTGATGGCAGAGATAGAGAAATAAAGAGACAAAGACACAAAATCTGTCCTCTTCGGTCTTTACCACCTGGATTTTGCATTAAACAGCCAAATTTAGAGGATGTGACACCTTGGTGCTTCAGTAACAAAAAGGAAACATTCTTCTTTCTGCACTGAAGCTATTCTTCCCCCACTGCCTTTTACAATTCTTTTTCCATTTGGATCCTGGGAATATCAAAAAAGTGACGGTGTTCACTAAAATATATGAACCAAAGTTTACCAAAAAACAGGAGTAGAGTGAAATTAATGAATTGTTAGTTAGTGTGGAATTCTGGAAAATGAGTAACGCCTCCCAATTTCACATTCAATAACCAAGAAATTTTATAGCTTAAGGGTATAGAAGTAATTATCTACTTTAGCCCCACTATTTACCAATAATGGGAATAAAACCAAGAAAGGTTCAATGATTTGTCCAAAGTCCCTAAAGTGGCATTTCCTAGCATTTCATGGCACCAAAATAGATGATACAATTCTGTAACCCTGAATCTGATAAATTACCAAATGAATTCATCAAATTAATCAGATAAGTTAAAAGTGTGACTTTGGCAAAGTAATTTAATGCCTCAGTTGGGGGTAGGGCTCATCTCTTTTTCTTTTAAAGGAGAATATCTACAGATTTTTGTCTATCTTTAAAACTCAGTCAATGCACCTCTTACACAAAAGAGCAAACAAACAAATTAAAAAATCTATTACTGGAAGGAAAAAAAAACTCACCGCACGTCAAAACTCAGTTTTCTCCTTTGGAGATAAATACTGAATTTTTTTTTGCTGAGGGTTTATACTACCTATATGATAAAATCATACATGTCAAAACTTACCACATTTTATTAAACAACATAATGTAAAGGTCTGACTCAACAGAAACATCTGAGAGTGGTGATTAAAGAATATGTGGGAGTACATGTATTTGTTATTAAAAATATCTTGAAGTGGCCATGTTGGAATTCTAAGTGCCAAGGGACTGAGTAAAGCAGAGAAGATCGCACACACTAAAGCACAATAAAGAGATTAGTTTAGCAGGAATACGTGTTTATGTCCCTTCTTTCAGTCACTGCTTCCTTCCCATACTATAGAAGTGTAATTTATATTTAAAACCCAATAGATTTTTAAAAACCCCCAAACCCTAGCTTATTATATTTCTTAAGCAATTCCCTTTGTGTTTATTCTGGCTCAGAAGGTCACACGGTATGTAGCTAAATTAGCTTCCCCTGACAGAGAGAGACTTAGGTTGATTAAGGAACAAAAGCCATGAAAATAGTTTCCTATTATTTAAATGGCAGAAGTAATCTACTTCTACACAATTACCTATTTAGCTGACCCCATCTTATTAATAAGTGGAAAATCAGAATGGATCAGATCATTGATAAAGAGAAAGAACAAAGTAGCAGCAAATGAACCTCTACCTCTTTTTGAAGTTGAATTTTCTCTTTTTCCAAAGCCAGGAACTGTACTTGTAACATGCCTATCTCATTCTCAAACCTTTGCATATCTTGCTGTAATTCTTCATTTAGATACACTTTGGATGTTCTGTTACTATTCGGTGGAGAAGAACTCCCATTTTCTAATTCAGGTTCCATGCTTTTATAGTTATTAGCACTGCAATTATCTGCAAGCAATGGCTTCTGGAACCAGTCTTGTATTGGTTTGGTTTTCTTATAAGTATTTGTAACAGCAGAAATATCACGACTTTTTATTTGAATCATGTGTCTCATTTCATTGGAGCGGGCAAGCCATAAATCAAAAAGTCTTTTGGGATCACTAGACTGAGGTATACATCCGATGTCTAATTTCCAATTAGTGTTATTTTGGTTCATATTTTGTACCATTTGCATATCAAACTCTTGGTCTTCTTGCACTTCAAATGTAACTACTGGGTCCCTTACTTTTTTATTTTTTGTATCATTATAAAAGCTCTCCTCATTTTTGTTAAAAACATGTTCAGTGTCTGGTTTATCACTTTCATAGTCTAATTTATTTTCATTTAAATAAAGCTGTGAAGATGATGGGCAAGCATGTCCCCAGTACCCAGAGGTTAAATAAGATGCAAAAACATTTTCAAGACTGGGTTCTTTTTGTTCAGGAAATGCTTGAAATGCTAGAGAGACAGATACTCCAAATGCATCTTTTGCCTCACAGTCAGGTATATTATTTGTCAAATTAGAAGGTATTTCCTTTATGTTTGCTCCTTCTTTAGGGGTATCATGTAGTGGCTCTTCCTCAGGACAAACAGTAATTTTGTATTTTTCAAAAATTTCACCAAACTTCTGCTTTAACTCATTCGTGATGAGTTTTAAGTTATTTTTCCACTCTAATTTGCCTTGTTTGGTCCACATTTCCTCATACTTTTGTACACAAGGAAGTTCTGAACATACAGATATGTCCTCTCTATCACATTCATTATTCATTTCTGGTTCTTGAGGCATTTTTTGCAGATGCAAAAGCGGAAGATTAATTGGCTTGATTTGATTTTCAGATGTCTTTTCTGTCAGGGTACATGTTTGTAAAATAACTTTATCCTTAAGTAATCAAGTACGGACAAAGAAAAATTAGAGAATAATTAAAATACAACCGTTAAACTTCTTAATCTATGTTTAGCTACTCACAAATCACTGGATTACAACTAAGAGTTGAAAAATAACTTGCCTTAGCCTAAAACAGGAGAAAAACATGAACTCACAAACTCAATTTTGTCACTGTTTGTTTGAACTAAATAATTCATATATGTTAAATCTACCAAAAATGAATTAGGAGATGATTTTTAATGTTACAAAGGCTTCCTTACTTAAAAATATTTAACCTCACCGTACCTTAAAGAGTCCCTATGTGCACATAAGGATTTTTTTTTTAAGGACTGGTAACTGGAGAATAGACAAACCTTAAATTACTAGGAGCCAAAATCAATTAACACCAATCAGAAAGAGGAACAAATTCCTAAATTTTAATGTAAATCATATACTATGATAGTATTGTACATTGATATAATACCTGCTTTCATTCAGTTATATTTTATTCTAGTATCTACTAATGAAAGTGGATAAAACATTGTTTAATAATATTTACTGGTTTCCTACCCTGAAATGAAATAAATTAGAAAGTTATTGTTTGTACCCTAACTACAAAGGTCCAATTCTGGAAGGTTTGATTCCTTAATAAGCAATTGGGTTGATTGTATGACCCCTTCTCTCCCTGAATGTAGATCCTTAGGTCGATTACATAGAGGTCACAAGACAGAATAAATCTTTAATCTTGGCATTAGTGACTGGCAATTTGAAACTGCAAATTTTGAACAGGTGGGAATGATTTCTCCTTCCATGAATCTAACTCACGGACCATCATTGATATATTGTTCATAATTTCAACTGCTTAATCATATGATTCAGTATTTGATTATCACCTTCTTTATCATGTAAGGAAGAAGCAAACAATATTCAGGAAATTTTTTTGCCTCAATTGCAAGGACAAAGTTTAACTATAAATTATAATAGATTCTAACAATATTTTAAGCTTTGTAATTAAAGCACTATAAAAACTAAATATTAAATTATTATCTATTGATTCTAAGAGGTTAATTTTGAAAGGTAATTTCATTTGAACTCTGTTATGTCGTTAAAGCATAGAAAACAATATTGAGCCAGAAATTTACATTTACATTTTTACATACCTGTGAGTGGTTATTTTCACTTCCATCAAGCCTTTCTTGTGCTTCCTCCGATGTTATTTCTAAGTCTAGTTCTGCTGACAAATCTATGTTTAGTTAAAATTAACTATTTAGAACAGTTAGATAAAAGACATAATCTTTATAAAAATAGATTTAAAAAATTTTATCAAATGACAATTTAAATTAAGCTTAATCTTTAGCTGAATATTTACTTCTTTAAGAAATACTTCTAATTACCTAAAACTTCAACAAACCATCTGGGAAATACCAGATGTCACCATGTTACAGGCACACAAACATCTCAAAGATTCATTTACAAATTCATCCACCAAACATCAATGAACAGAACAATCAAAAACCAAACAAAATTTAAAAATACAGGACAAACATATAAAGTCACAATATACTCTGTTCTCTACTTCATAATAGTACCGATTTAACAACACACCAAGCTTCAACTGCAACGTTATTCATGGTTTCCAAAATTACTGTTACTTTTCATGCTTTTATCAGTTCCTTAATCTGAAATGTTTTCCTCTACTCTTCTGACAAATTTCTTTTCATCTTTTAAGACCCAGCCTGCTTTATGAAGTCCTCCTTGATTACAGCTCTCTTTCCCCAAACAGGTATCTCTTTCCTAGTAGCTACTTTAGTACTTTATAGATTTTTCTAGTGTATCTTCATCACCTGAACTGTAAATTATTTCTTCACGACTATCCTCTTTGCTCCTAGACTGTAGAGGACAATCTCTTGAAATCATCTTTGTATACACAGTCTTTATTTATTTTACTCAATAATTATTTACTGAGTTCCTGCTCAGTACTAAACATTGCAGTTTAAAGAAGAATGTAGATAAAAGGTGTCAGCGATGGCTTTTCTAGAGATAATGCCTGAGCTGAGACTTACACAGTGAGGTCAGTCAGATTCAAGGGAATAGAGGACAGGAAAGGGAGAGAGCATGGAAAGCTGTAGCAAGACAGGGAGAGAAGCATACATAAAACAGGGTGAGTATTTGTCTAAAATACAGGGATAGATGAGAGAGCATCACCAGCAGTTCAGAATTCCAGAGCAAAGGACAGACAGAAAGGGCTAGAGAGGGAGAGTCAGGTAGAAGTTAGATTATGAAAGCCTCGTGTCATTCTAAGATGGCTGGACATTAGTATGCTTTAAAGAGTGGTTCACGATCACTGGTGCATTTGAGATAGATCACTCTAAATGCTGCAGGAGGGATGAATTTGAAGGCCATACAAATAAATAGAGGGAGACGAATTTAATGGCATTATAATGCAAAAAAAAGATGATGCAGGCCTACACTGAGGGACTGTTTCCAGAAATATTTAAGATATAAAATTACCAGGACCCAGCATAGAATAAATCTTTATTAAATAAATAAATGCATGAATCCTGGGTCCCTCAAGAACTAGACTCTGCTTATTACTTTATAAAAGGTATCAACTGAGAAGAGAAATGTTCTGCATGAACTGTTTTAAGTTGCTTGTATTTAGTTTCCAGTTTTCCTGTTTCACATCTTCCTGTGTTGAGGGGGCTCGTGTAGCTGTTTCGTTTGAATTCGTGCTTCTTGGACCTACCAAGCTCATGGAGAAATGAGAGCAAACCAGTCACTTGTATAGATAAAAAAAACTTTGAGTTTATAGCTTGTAGTCACTACTCTAGGAGAAAACTGAGAATCTTTTGTAAATGTAACATTAATTCTACAGTAAGGAAGGACAAGAAGATAAAACTATAGGACTGGAAAAAAAAAACAGTGTATGATTGATTACTATAGCCCTGATCATATGACTGATCAAGGGCACTAAATTAATTGGTATTTATGTAGAACATATATTAGGTGTGGTTAATCAATAGACTGGGCATCCTAGTAGAATTAGAATTGATTTTCCATATACTATTTTTAAATGATCAGCACTCCTTAAAACCAATATCCCTTGTGAACTATTAATTCATTAAAAATAATAAGTTGATATACTATGTGGACACAGCTAAGAAGGAGGGACTATGTAGCAATCCCCAATGACTCCCATTACTGCTGGGAAAGCCAATTCTAAAATATATAAACTCATAGAAAATACAAGAAATAGTTTAGTGTTTGGTTTTGGAGGTGCTCTTTTAGTTACATTGAATATAGTTATAACTAATACTAATGAATTCAGAGCTAAACAAAAGTAAAGCTAAAAAAACTACATTTTGAGAAAGGAATCTTGAGATGTCTACCTAGGTTTCCCAGCTAGTCCCAAAATTCTAAATATAATCCTGCTACCCACTCTCAGGTGTATGCTAAATACTAGCCTAACAAACTTATTCTCTCTCCTAATTCTCTTTGTTATTTATCATGTAGCTTTGGTCAGAGGAAGAATGCAAACTCTTGCTAAAAGATGTCTGGCTGCGGGTTGAATAAAAGGAGTAAACACAAAGCAGATTTTGCCACAAAATGATTCTGGAAACATGAGGATTATGGTGAAGCCATGCTAAGGTGGCCTACGGTTGAGTGCTCTGTGCTTATTTATTACCTTGTTTGCTTTCTCTGTTTTCTGGCAGCTGTGACTCACACAGGTCATGGAGCGTGTAATTCCCTAACAGAAACACCGCTCCGATATTAATCTTTTCTTTATCTATTAGGGTCATCTGTCCAAATTCTGTGGCTGCTGACTGATTTTTGGTCACTGATTGTGACACAAATGGATATTTATCATCAACTTTCAAATGCCCGGCTCTCTGACAAGTCTCATTATTGAGCGTCAAACTAGCAGAATCCCAATCTGAAAAATCTGAAAACAAAGTTTCCATTTATTAGAATGTGAATACTAATGCAAATTTGACTAACTTGAACAAATTCTTTCTTCAGAGAAGCAGTCCCATGTCCTCCTCTCCCGCCAGACACACTACTCCTTCATGGCTTATTGTATCTTACACGTCATTGCCATTCATATAGATACATTAACTATTGCCTCTCATTTTTTCTACGTTTTTTTTTTTTTTTTTTTTGCAGTATGCGGCCTCTCACTGTTGTGGCCTCTCCCGTTGCGGACCACACGCTCCGGACGCACAGGCTCAGCGGCCATGGCTCACGGGCCCAGCCGCTCCGCGGCATGTGGGATCCTCCCGGACAAGGGCACGAACCCGTGTCCCCTGCATCGGCAGGCGGACTCTCAACCACTGCACCACCAGGGAAGCCCTGTTCTACTTTTTAATTTTCTAGTATTACTTACTTTGATTCACTCATCAATCTCTATTACATATTCTGTATACCATAAGAGTTTTATTAATAATTATGTTTCTTCAACATATGAATTTTTTCATTAACAAAATATGTCTAACCACTTATTTTATGTTTAAATATGCATGACAGTATTGTGTGTTCCAGAGACATGGGTTTTAAAAAATCTTTTAATGAATGGTACTACTTTAATTACAATGAGATGGACTTTCCTCAATGTTACCAATGTATCTTCAGAAATCATTTTTTAAGCCTTGGATAAATATCATAAATTTACAAAAGAAATGATAGCCTTGAGTGACTAATTGTTTCCAGGTAAAAATAGGATAAGTCTAGGTCCACACTAGATCAAAAGAGCATACAGTGCCATGAGACAGGAAATGAATACATAACAAAAATATTTTTCTTTTTTTTAAAGAAAGTAAAATTGTCAGATTTAAATTTCTTAAGACAAATCAGAGCTGAACCAAGATGGTAGAGTAGAAGGATGTGCTCTCACTCCCTCTTGTGAGAACACAAGAATCACAACTAGGTGCTGGACAATCATCGACAGGAAGACACTGGAACTCACCAAAAAAGATACCCCACATCCAAAGACAAAGGAGAAGCCACAATGCGATGGTAGGAGGGGCGCAATCACAATAAAATCAAATCCCATAATTGGTGGGTGGGTGACTCATAGACTGGAGAACACTTATACCACAGAAGTCCACCCACTAGAGTGAAGGTTCTGAGCCCCATGTCAGGCTTCCCAACCTGGGGGTCCAGCAATGGGAGGAGGAATTCCTAGAGAATCAGACTTTGAAGACTAGTGGAATTTGATTGCAGGACTTTGACAGGACTCGGGGAAACAGAGACTCCACTCTTGGTGGGCACACACAAAGTAGTGTGCGCATCGGGACGCAGAGGAAGGAGCAGTGACCCCAGGAGAGACTGAACCAGACCTACCTGCTAGTTTTGGAGGGTCTCCTGCAGAGGCGGGGGTGGCTGTGGCTCATCATGGGGACAAGAACATGGGCAGCAGAAGTTCTGGGAAGTACTCCTTGGCCTGAGCCCTCCCAGAGTCTGCCATTAGCCCTACCAAAGAGCCCAGGTAGGCTCCACTGTTGGGTTGCCTCAGGCTAAACAACCAACAGGGAGGGAACCCAGCCCCACCCATCAGCAGTCAAGCAGATTAAAGTTTTACTGAGCTCTGCCCACCAGAGCAAAAGTCAGCTCTACCCACCACCAGTCCCTCCCATCAGGAAACCTGCACAAGCCTCTTAGATAGCCTCATCCACCAGAGGGCAGACAGGAGAAACAAGAAGAACTACAATCCTGCAGCCTGTGGAACAAAAACCACACTCACAGAAAGACAGACAAGATGAAAAGGCAGAGGGCTATGTACCAGATGAAGGAACAAGATAAAACCCCAGAAAAACAACTAAATGAAGTGGAGATAGGCAACCTTCCAGAAAAAGAATTCAGAATAATGATAGTGAAGATGACCCAGGACCTCGGAAAAACAATGGAGGCAAAGATTGAAAAGATGCAAGAAATGTTTAACAAAGACCTAGGAGAGTTAAAGAACAAACAAACAGAGATGAACAATACAATAACTGAAATGAAAACTACACTAGAAGGAATCAATAGTAGAATAACTGAGGCAGAAGAACAGATAAGTGACCTAGAAGACAGAATGGTGGAATTCACTGAGCAGAAGAGAATAAAGAAAAAAGAATGAAAAGAAATGAAGACAGCCTAAGAGACCTCTGGGACAACATTAAATGCAACAACATTCGCATTATAGGGATCCCAAAAGGAGAAGAGAGAGTGAAAGGACCCGAGAAAATATTGAAAAGATTATAGTCGAAAACTTCCCTAACATGGGAAAGGAAATAGCCACTCAAGTCCAGGAAGTGCAGCGAGTCCCATACAGGATAAACCCAAAGAGAAACACGCCAAGACATACAGTAATCAAATTTGCAAAAATTAAAGACAAAGAAAAATTTCTGAAAGCAGCAAAGGAAAAATGACAAATTAGATACAAGGGAACTCCCATAAGGTTAACAACTGATTTCTCAGCAGAAACTCTACAAGCCAGAAGGAAGTGGCATGATACACTTAAAGTGATGAAAGGGAAGAACCTACAAACAGGATTACTCTACCCCGAAAGGATCTCATTCAGATTCGATGGAGAAATCAAAAGCTTTACAGACAAGCAAAAGCTAAAAGAATTCAGCACCACCAAACAGGCTCTACAACAAATGCTAAAGGAACTTCTCTAAGTGGGAAACACAAGAGAAGAAAAGGACCTACAGAAACAAACCCAAAAGAATTAAGAAAATGGTCATAGGAACATACATATTGATAATTACCTTAAACATGAATGGATTAAATGCTCCAACCAAAAGACACAGACTTGCTGAATGGATACAAACACAAGACCCATATATATGCTGTCTACAAGAGACCCACTTCAGACCTAGGGACACATGCAGACTGAAAGTGAGGGGATGGAAAAGATATTCCATGCAAATGGAAAGCAAAAGAAAGCTGGAGTAGCAATACTCATATCAGATAAAATAGACTTTAAAATAAAGAATGTTAAGAGACAAGGAAAAACACTATATAATGATCAGGGGATCAATCCAAGAAGAAAATATAACAATTATAAATATATATGCACCTAACATAGGACCACCTCAATATATAAGGTAACTGCTAACAGCTGTAAAAGAGGAAATCAACAATAACATAATAAGAGTGGGGGACTTTAACACCTCACTTACACCAATGGACGGATCATCCAAAATGAAAATAAGTAAGGAAAGAGAAGCTTTAAATGACACAATAGACCAGACAGATTTAATTGATATTTATAGGGCATTCCATCCAAAAACAGCAGATTACACTTTCTTCTCAAGTGCACATGGAACATTCTCCAGGATAGATCACATCTTGGGTCACAAATCAAGCCTCAGTAAATTTAAGAAAATTGAAATCATATCAAGCATCTTTTCTGACCACAATGCTATGAGATTAGAAATGAATTACAGGGGGAAAACGTAAAAAACACAAACACATGGAGGCTAAACACTACGTTACTAAATAACCAAGAGATCACTGAAGAAATCAAAGAGGAAATCAAAAAATACCTAGAGACAAATGACAATGGAAACACAGCAATCCAAAACCTATGGGATGCAGCAAAAGCAGTCTTAAGAGGCAAGTTTATAGCTATAGAAGCCTACCTCAAGAAACAAGAAAAATCTCAAATAAATAATCTAACCTTACACCTAAAGGAATTAGAGAAAGAAGAACAAACAAAACCCAAAGTTAGCAGAAGGAAAGAAAACATAAAGATCAGAGCAGAAATAAATGAAATAGAAACAAAGAAAACAATAGCAAAGATCAATAAAACTAAAAGCTGGTTCTTTGAGAAGATAAACAAAATTGATAAACCATTAGCCAGACTCATCAAGAAAAAGAGGAAGAGGACTCAAATCAATAAAATTAGAAATGAAAAAGGAGAAGTTACAACAGACACCGCAGAAATACAAAGCATCCTAAGAGACTACTACAAGCAACTCTATGCCAATAAAATGGACAACCTGGAAGAAATGGACAAATTCTTAGAAAGGTATAACCTTCCAAGACTGAACCAGGAAGAAATAGAAAATATGAACAGACAAATCACAAGTAATTAAATTGAAACTGTGATTAAAAATCTTCCAGCAAACAAAAGTCAAGGACCAGATGCCTTCACTGGTGAATTCTATCAAACATTTAGAGAAGAGCTAACACCCATTCTTCTCAAACTCTTCCAGAAAATTGTGGAGGAAGGAACACTCCCAAACTCATTCTATGAGGCCACCATCACCCTGATACCAAAACCAGACAAGATACTACAAAGAAAGAAAATTACAGACCAATATCACTGACGAATATAGATGCAAAAATCCTCAAAAAAATACTAGCAAACAGAATCCAACAACGCATTAAAAGGATCATACACCATGATCAAGTGAGATTTATCCCAGGGATGCAAGGATTCTTCAATATACACAAATCAAACAATGTGATACACCATATTAACAAACTGAAGAATAAAAACCATATGATCATCTCAGTAGATGCAGAAAAAGCTTTTGACAAAATTCAACACCCATTTATGATAAAACCTCTCCAGAAAGTGGGCACAGAGGGAACCTACCTCAAAATAATAAAGGCCATATATGACAAACCCACAACAAACATCATTCTCAATGGTGAAAAACTGAAAGCATTTCCTCTAATATCAGGAAACAAGACAAGGATGTCCACTCTCACCGCTATTATTCAACATAGTTTTGGAAGTCCTAGCCTCGGCAATCAGAAATAAAAGGAATAAAAGGAATAAAAGAAATAAAAAGAATATAAATTGGAAAAGAAGAAGTAAGACTGTCACTGTTTGCAGATGACATGATACTATACATAGAGAATCTTAAAGATGCCACCAGAAAACTACTAGAGCTAATGAAAGAATCTGGTAAAGTTGCAGGATACAAAATTAATGCACAGAAATCTCTTGCATTCCTATACACTAATGATGAAAAATCTGAAAGAGAAAGTAAGGAAACAGTCCCATTTACCACTGCAACAAAAAGAATAAAATATCTAGGAATAAACCTACCTAGGGAGACAAAAGACCTGTATGCAGAAAACTATAAGACACTGATGAAAGAAATTAAAGATGATACAAACAGATGGAGAGGTATAGCATGTTCTTGGATTGGAAGAATCAATATTGTGAAAATGACTATACTACCCAAAGCAATCTACAGATTCAATGCAATCCCTATCAAATTACCAATGGCATTTTTTACAGAACTACAACAAAAACTCTTAAAATTGGTATGGAGACACAAAAGACCCCGAATAGCCAAACAGTTTTGAGGGAAAAAAACGGAGCTGGAGGAATCAGACTCTCTGACTTCAGGGTATACTACAAAGCTACAGTAATCAAGACAATATGGTACTAGCACAAAAACAGAAACACAGATCAATGGAACAAGATAGGAAGCCCAGAGGTAAACCCACGCACCTATGGTCAACTAATCTATGACAAAAGAGGCAAGGATATATAATGGAGAAAAGACAATCTCTTCAATAAGTGGTGCTGGGAAAACTGGACAGCTACATGTGAAAGAATGATATTAGAACACTCCCTAACACCATAAACAAAAATAAACTCAAAATGGATTAGAGACCTAAATGTAAGACCGGACACTATAAAACTCTTAGAGGAAAACATAGGAAGAACACTCTTTGACATTAATCACAGCAAGATCTACTTGATCCATCTCCTAGAGTAATGGAAACAAAAATAAACAAATGGGACCTAATGAAACTTAAAAGCTTTTGCACAGCAAAGGAAACCATAAACAAGAGGAAAAGACAACCCTCAGAATGGGAGAAAATATTTGCAAACAAATCCACGGAGAAAGGATTAATCTCCAAAATATATAAACAGCTCATACAGCTCAATATTAAAAAAAACAAACAACCCAATCCAAAAATGGGCAGAAGACCTAAATTGACATTTCTCCAAATAAGACATACAGATGGCCAAGAAGCACATGAAAAGCTGCTCAACATCACTAATTATTAGAGAAATGCAAATCAAAACTACAATGAGGTATCACCTCACTCACACCAGTTAGAATGGGCTTTATCCGAAAATCTACAAACAACAAATGCTGGAGAGGGTGTGGAGAAAAGAGAACCCTCTTGCACTGTTGGTGGGGATGTAAACTGATACAGCCACTATGGAGAACAGTATGGAGGTTCCTTAAAAAACTAAAAATAGAATTACCATATGATCCAGCAATCCCACTACTGGGCATATACCCAGAGAAAACAACAATTCAAAAAGACACATGCACCCCAATGTTCACTGCAGCCCTATTTACAATAGCCAGGTCATGGAAGCAACCTAAATGCCCATCGACAGACGAATGGATAAAGAAGATGTGGTACATGTATACAATGGAATATTACTCAGCCATAAAAAGGAACAAAATTGGATCATTTTTTGAGACGTGGATGGATCCAGAGACTGTCATACAGAGTGAAGTAAGTCAGAAAGAGAAAAACAAATATCATATATTAACGCATATATGTGGAACCTAGAAAAATGGTACAGATGAACCAGTTTGCAGGGCAGAAATTGAGACACAGATGTAGAGAACAAACGTATGGATACCAAGGGGGGAGAACCACGGGGGGTTGGCGATGGTGGTGGGATGAATTGGGTGATTGGGATTGACATGTATACACTGATGTGTATAAAATTGATGACTAATAAGAACCTGCTGCATAAAAAAAAAAAGAAAGGAAAAAAACCTAAAAAAAAAAAGACAAATCAAAGAAAAAAGCAAGAAATGTAAAAGTGAAAGTTTAAATCCTGTTTCATCACAAGGGTCCCTTTATCATTTCACATCCATAAGCTCTGTGAATGGTTTAAAACAGTGGTTCTCAAGTGTCACCTGAGCATCCCTGGAGTCCCAAGACCTAACCATTCAAGCGGTCCAAGAGGTCAAAACTATTTTCACAATAACAGTAAACGTTATTTCCATTCTCATTCTGTTTTAGGTGTACAGTGGAGTTTTCCAGAGTCAAGATATGTGATAACATCATAGTTCTAATGGCTAATAGAATGTATGATTGTGTGTGCTTGTATTTTTAATTTTTCAGTTTTATTTTCCAATACAGTAAACATCAGTAGATACAACCTACTTAAACAAAAGTTCATTGGAATTCTCAATAATTTTTAAAAGTATAAAAGGATCCTATATCTGCCTCATAAAAAAATAACAAATAAATAAATAAAAGGATCTTAAAGCCAAAAACTTTCAGAATTACTGTTTTAAAAGATTGTGTCTAGCAAATCGTCATTAAGGTATGATTACTTTCCCCCACTTTTAATAATCAAAGACCAACACACACACACACACACACACACACACAGAGACAGACACACAGAGTCTGCTAATCAAAACGTCTGGTTGGCTTAAGTTCATCCGTGTAACACCACTAAAATGAAATAATTAAAGTTGAAATACAATTGACATGTTAGCAAGTGAAGCTTTACTCTAGGTAAAGGTCAGAATTCAAATAAGCATTTGATAAAACTGGAAAAATCTTAGAATCTAATAATTTACCTCTGAGAATCCCTAAGAAGTACAGAGATTCCAAACTGAGAACTTTAGGGTATTGAAACATACATAGGAACATGTGAGTTAAAGTTTACATTTTAAAAATATCTTTTTCTTATGCTTGTAAATATCCGTTTTTCAAAACATGGATACCAACAATAACATGTGCCTTATTTACGTCAAATCCTTCAATTAAATTTGCAAAAACAAAAGAAAAAAGAATTAGGAATATGAAGGCTGTGAGCATTTCAAATATTTTAGCGTACCTCCCTCCAGAGGGAAATTTGCACTGCAGAATTTACCTGATCTGGATGTTTGCAAATCCTTCATTCCTACTGTTTCATTAGGAACAGAATCTTTCACTCCAACTGCAGGCTGAATGGGTTTTGAAACAAGTTGATTAATAAATAATGTACATTTGATACAATCTGTAGTTAATAATTCAAGATAAAAATATAAGTTTTTACCTTCAAGTGAGGATATCCTTCAGGAGAATCTAAAAGGCAAAAGGGACATAGAATCAAGTACACGTCACTATGAAAGCCACCTATATATTCATGCAGTTAGTACCGAGCAGAATCCTCATGCTTGGCCTTGGCAGTGAATACTTTAGGTTTTGGTGTTTTGTTTCTTGGGGGAGGTTAGGACGGCAACAAGACAGACATATGAATTCACTATAGATACTGAAGAAAAAATAAGAGTACAGGTTTAATAAAACATGCAGTTAAGATTTCAAAAGTAAGATTATGTTCCAAAAGCCTTTATAAAATAGAAAAATGCACATGTACCAATGTGAACATGCTGATGGATGAGGAGAAAAGTGATCTTTAATCAGAGGAACAAATCATGACCCCGAGAAGGTAAATGTGAAAGCTGATGGTAAAACGCAACAGCATATCTTGAATGCAATACGGCAGCATCATTTACACCATTATACTACAAGTGTTTATCATGTTCTTCAATTTGTCCTGTAATTTAGGAAGTGCACAGTTGGGATGACAGTTCAGTTGAATGTATAATACATTTCTCATCAGAGAACGTGTTATGAACTGATCAGCTTGGATATACACTTGTAGAATAATAGTTCATAAAAATATTCATTTTTTTTCCATACCCATGTGGGCTACTGGTATGCCTACATTTCTTGGATCCTCTAGTTTAGTCATCTTAAAGTTTCTCGATCCACTCATGCAAGAAGGTATATAAGGCACATCTAAGAAATAATGTATTATAAGTTTTCAATATCGAAGTACGATTATCAAAAAGGAAAAAGTAAATTTTACTGCCACAGAATTATTAGATAATAAAAATCTTTAATATTTCAAAATCAGTGTAGTATTTACTAAAAATAACAATTTTAGCATTTAGGGAATGAACCCTATTAATTTCTTTTGTTTCCAAAATTAGTTTGGTTCAGTATATCATGCTACTGTTTAAAAGAATTTTTGTGAAACAATTATCATCAAAAAATTAGCTATCTTACGGACTCCCCTGGTGGTCCAGTGGTTAAGACCCCATGCTTCTACTGCAGGGGACATGGGTTCAATCCCTGGTCGGGGAAATTAGGATCCCACATGCCAGCCGAGCAGCCAAAAAAACAAACAAAAAAAACCTATCTTGAAAAAATAAAAAAACAGCCAATGCTTCCATATTCAAATTAATCTCATTTGAATAACACATACCAACACAACATATATCTTTGATGCCTGATAGTTACAAGGAGGAGCTGGGGTTTACCTCAATTCTAGCACCCACTCCTGCTTCCAGTATTCTCTGGGGCAGCAATGACGTAACCTTGTTTCAGGGTAAATACACTGAAGTCATCTAACAAGAGTTCTCTCAAGTTTCCTCATCACCTCCACAATCACCTCCCTAACATCCTTCTTTCCTCCCTCTTTCCTTTCACTATATTCTTTCCTCTTCAAAGGTAGTCTCTGGATCTGTGGTCTTAATTCTTCCCCTTTTACATTCTTTTTATGGATCATCCCCACCACTTCTTTTTTCCTCTTTGCTTAGCAGTGGTACCTTACATCCATAAGTTCTACTTCAATGCTTTGCTACCCTCTGGCTATAAACACGCTCAGAAAGAAAAAGAAAATAATGCTTTTCCTTGATCCTGTTCTGTCTTGAACTATCCAGTGGCTCCTCTTCCAGATTTCTCTAAATGCAAGCCTACACCCTTGCTACTCTGAGAGCTTGTCAGAAATGCACAACCCCAGACCTGCTGCTCAGCATGTGCACTTTTCACAAGGTCCCCAGGGGACTAATTAAAATTTGAGAAACTCTGATCTGTGAGTCTGCTTCTACATTCCCACAGTAAGAGTGGGAAAGCTTTACTGTTCCTCTCTGACAAGTTTTGGTGCTGGAAGCTCACTTCAAATTTGTCTCACGTTTCAAATACTCTTCTCTTCCTTTTTCTAAAGACCTATTTTACTTTGCCACCGTCCTCCACAGACCCCTGCTTCCTTTTCCTTCATTTACTCTCTGTAACCTCTGCCTCTCTCATTCTTTACTCCTTCTTTCCTCTTCCTCATTTCCCAACTTTCCTTAGGTTGTAGAGTACCTTGAAACGGAATTAATAATTTAGCTCCTTAAAGGGGACTCTCAATTTAATCTGTGGCTGACATCAGATAAGATACACAGCTTCCCTCCTTTTCTCATCTTTTTCCTCACTATGCATTTGACAGGTGATTTTCTTTCTTTTTTTTTTTACATCAACAGTGTTATATTTTGTAATAGTTTTCAGAATATAAGCTGCATAGCTTTTTAGAATAAAAAATGATATAACTTCAGGTACATGCTTTAGGACACTTGGTTAAACAAAAAGCAAACTGTGTCTTTGAGGACCACCTCAAAAGGGTGGCACACTTCACAGTGTAACTTGATAACAGACATGGAGATAGATGATTATATCATGGCATGTTGTCTACAAAAGGACATCTGGACAGTCAGAACTTAAATAGAACACAGCACACAGTTAAGTATTCAAGCACTGCTTTTTGGCCAAATAAAAACTGCCTAAAAACTGTTGATGGATTTTTGACTGGAAAAAAAGATGTAGCTGCTTAGTTCTTCTGATACAGCACTTCTTGTCCAGAATGAGACAGGCTCAGTTCAACTTGAAATCAGTGTGAGGAATGATTCTTCCTCTTAACCGACAGGTGATTTTCCTTGGCTATTAGAATATATCAGAATTCCCATTTTAAATCAACATTGCTGTCAAATGACTTTTTCATAAAAATACAGTTCTTACCTTCTACTTGTCCATTTAATATACTTTTTCCTCTTTGACCTGCAGCTCCAGATAAATGATCAACATACTTCTGTGGAAGACTCTCAGAGATACTCTGTTAAAATTGATATTACTAATGAGTTGCATAAAGATTTCCTAATCCCCTTCTAATACCTGAAAATACCCTACTTTTTAAAAATTTCCTACTTTACAAGCAATTATATTTAAAAATAAGAGAAGCATGGATTGAAAACCCAAACATTTAAATAGAAAACTTCACATACACTCTCTAGATCAAGTATATCTTTTATCCTCATTTGGCTACTGACTCTGTAAACTGAGCATGGAAAGCCAGAGGAATTATTTTCACAGACAGAATACTGACTTACAGGTACATTTCAGCAAGGAGTTAACTTCAAAATACCTAACTCTACTTTGCATTCCCTGTCAAAAGAAGAGAGTATTTTTAAAAAATATGTATTTAAATAAATTCTTTAATAAGTACACTTGCTATAAATTTAAAGTATTTCTAAAGACAGAAATTTTTTAGTATTAAAATAATATACTTGGCATGAAAAGAAACCACGAAGTATGTCACGTTGAGCATAAACAGAACACTATAGAAGCTGCTTCATTTAGGTAAACAAGGGCTTACAAGAATCTGTTATTTGATAAAATTTTTATTGATAGGAAAACTAGTTGAATAAAATAGCGAAGTAGTAAGAAAAACTTTTATGTTTAAATAATAGCAAAAAATTTAAATATAGTTATGCAACTCTTCAAAAAAGTACAGCAAGCTTTAATAAGGGAATAAGAACATTTATTTATTAATCATCTAAATGTGTCAAGCTTTTACTATGCACATTTTACTTTCTACATACAACAACAATGATAAAAATGATTGTAAGGACAGTTACCCCACTTCCTGTTTCCTGGTCATTCCAAGATGCGAGAGTGTAATGACGAACAGATGGGATCTGCTGTTCTCTCTGTTCAGAATGTCCCTCCCCTGGACCCTCACATAACAGGCTCCTTCCCATCCTCCCCTTGGTAGCTTTTCTCACATGCAGATCTTTTCTGACTACCTAAATTCCACTCCCACTCCCATCCCCATCCTAACGACAAACTCTCTCAATGTTGTCTAACTTAACATTCTCCATTTTCTTTTTTTTTTTTTTTTTTGCGGTACGCGGGCCTCTCACTGTTGTGGCCTCTCCGGTTGTGGAGCACAGGTTCCGGACGCGCAGGCTCAGCGGCCATGGCTCACGGGCCCAGCCGCTCCGCGGCATGATGGGATCTTCCCAGACCGAGGCGCGAACCCGTGTCCCCTGCATAAGCAGGCGGACTCTCAACCACTGCGCCACCAGGGAAGCCCTCTCCATTTTCTTTACATGAAGGACTTTACAGTGACTTATAAAGGATTCCTGTTTGGTTTTATGTTCCCACCACTACAGCCTAACCCCTCAATTGGTACAGTCAGTGTCTAACTGCCCAGCACATAGTTGGTATTCAATGACAGGAATTTATTTAAGATCAAAACATTTAAAATGTCGAGAGCACCTCAAGTACCAAAGCACTTGATACCTATAGGAGATCTCCGATAACAGTCTATAGAAACTTAACATACCCCAAACTAGAAATCCACATGCCCGTTCTAATTTTCCTATTCTTAACACTACTGTCATTTTATTGTCCTTCGGGTTTTAAAAAAGTATCCCAGCATTTAGTGAGTCACTAATTGCGACTGTGATCATTTTTGTCTTACATTTCTATAGCACCCTTTACAGTTTACAGTGTGTGTTCACAGCTGTTACCACATCTGTTCCCTACACATACCTGAGAAGTGGGTACCAGTACCATTTTTACAAAGGAGGTCACTGACGCTCAACCAGGGTAGACAAGTTTTTCCGAGATCCCACAGCTAGTGACAGAACCAGGATGCTACCATGTCTTTTGACTTTAAACAGTGCTGTATCACTGCAGCAGCTGCCTATATCTAACGGATCAGGCCCTTCTTATTTCTTTCCATAGCTGTCACTTTACAACAGGTCATCATTACTTTATATTTATGTTACTTCAAGTACGGCTGCCATAAAGGTACTCAACGCACACTAGTTTAACTATCCAAAATGGTGTGTACTTATTAAAACATTGCTAAACCAAACTGTTGTTATTATAACGCCACATACTTATTATTCCCCACTCTTTTGCTTCTCTTGAAATGTTCCTTGGAGATCTATTTGACAATCCAAATGTAATAATACTTTTAATTCTCAGGCACTATCTTTTTCAGGTCTAAGTGGTAAAAAACTACATTTCAACCTGTTTCTCTCTGAACCTCACTAGGAGTTTTACACATCCATATGTACCAAAGAAACATACATTTGCTTGGGAGACTGGGACTGACCTACACCCTACTATATATAAAATAGATCAATAATAAAGACCTACTATATAGCACAGGGAACTCTACTGAATACTCTGTAATGGCCTATATGGGGAAGGAATCGAAAAAGAGTGGATATATGTGTATGTATAACTGATTCACTTTGCTCTATAACTGAAACTAACACAACATTGTAAATCAACTATACTCCAACAAAAATTTAAAAAAAAAAGAAAAGAAAAAAGAAACATACATTTGGCCATAGGCTGACCTGAAATAATGCTTCAGTTTTTAGATAAATTTAACTTCAGAACCCAAACTGATTCCTTATGACTTCTAAGCCTTGGTTTTTGCTCTATACTACACTGGTTTCATTAGGTGAATCCTGCAAATTAACAAAAGTGCACTATGTGGTAGTTATTATATTTAGCACACAATTATTTAATTAATTACAGGTTAAAAATATAAGGAAAAAATTTTGATGGGCAAATGCAAAGGTGAGAAAGTAAAGTCAAAGCATCCTCCCTTTTATGTTTTAACATCACTCAGTGCTTATATTTTAAAATAAAAAAAAAAATAATAATAGAAGACAGTACCTCAGAATCCCAAGGTGATTCTATACCTTCCTCTTCTCCTAATCCTAATGCTGACATCATATCTGTAAAATGCAGCCACAGATCCATTAATGAGAACATTTACTACTATGAATTTTAAATACCTGTATAAGTCTATCTCCATCCACAAATATTTAAATCAAATAAAGTAGCAGAAAAGAATTTCAGAGGGTTGAGGCATTTTCAGGAAGAAAAAGTTGGTAGTAGTTGGGATACTTCTGAAGAAATAGAGCAAAAGAAACATACTTAAAAAGAAATGGATAGTATATTTCGATCTACAGACTTTAGATGTTTTTATACTAGCCTTTAAGCATAGAAAAAAATTCATAAAAATTCACTAACTTACCACTCCTATTATTTTTGTGTGCTCCATCAAAAGAAGTCAAATTGTTATGATCTATTTGCTCTTGTGGAGCACTTTCAACATCAGTATCATTTTCTTTTTCTCCAATTTCTGGATTTGTTGCTCCTTCCTATAAAAACAAAACAAAATAAAACAAACACCTAATTCCAGAAAACATCATATTCATTCATTTGGTCATTCAATCAATCAGTAAGACAACAAACATTTACTGGATCTATCAAATCATAGGCACTATCCTGGGAGAAAAGCTGGAAATATAAATAGAAGACTGATTCTGCTTTGTATTCTAGGAGAAGTAGAGCTACATGAAAACAAATAAGAAGAGAAAAGTATCATTCAAAAGCTCTACAATTGATGTGAACAGAGTACAGGAAGGGCACAAAGGAAAGAGGAGTCAGCTGTATCTGGGTAGCTCAGGAAATGCTGCAAAGACAGGTCTGTGTCTTAAAAGACAGACACAGTGTAGAGCGGGGATGTGAAGGGGATTCTAGAAAGGGCAGCCTGAGCAAAAGGACGAGGCGTGAAACAACATAACAAGTCACGTGGAAAACTAGAACACAGTTACCGGGAATGGTAATGAGAGACAAAACTGGAGGATCAGAGCCAAACCAAAAAAAGCAAGTGTCCTCCTAGAACATGAACTTTCTCCTTCACGTGATGGGGATCCACTACATAAGTAGAGGCGTTACATCTTCACAAATATATTTTAGAAAGGTCACCCTGGCAGCAACATAAAGATGAACATCAGGGGAGCAAAACTAGAAAAGAGCATTTCAAAATTATAAGTGAGAAAGTAATAGGAAATGAAAAATGGTAAGCAGGTAGAAAATACTGAACTTGATGAGCAACAGGATGTGGTGATTTCAGGGAGGGATGGAGTCCAGGATTTTTCCTGCTTCGGTATTTCAGTGATGTTATCTACTAGGATGGGGAAGACAGATGACAGAGTAGCTTACAAAGAGTCAGGAAAGAGGAAAGCATCAGGGACAATGTCTTCAGCTTGGGGCATAAGAAATTTGAGGCACCCAGGGGACTTAGAAGAAAGATTTGGATAAATGCATTTGGATTAGTAATAGATAAACTTGTTCAGGAAAAGCATATGATGTTAAGATAAATATCTGTAAAATATACTAACCTGGTATAATTAAATGATGCAAACCTATGCAGAGTTCTGAACTTTTGAAAATATAAACAGGACTGGGGAAGAAAACTATGAGCTTCAATTTTTCGATTATATATTGCAACATTTGTTTAAGGATATAAAATATACTCTTTCATGAATATGTGCAAATATTCATTTCTGGGATATAATAGCAATAAGCATTTTTAAGTTTAATGAAAAGATTTAATTGTAAAACACCAACTCAAGAGACTACAAGAAGATTCCTTTTCAAAAATTAATCTTAAAAGACAAGTTTTAAATTGTAGAAGAGGGCTTCCCTGGTGGCACAGTGGTTGAGAGTCTGCCTGCCGATGCAGGGGACGCGGGTTCGTGCCCCGGTCCGGGAAGATCCCACATGCCGCGGAGCGGCTGGGCCCGTGAGCCCTGGCCGCTGAGCCTGCGCGTCCGGAGCCTGTGCTCCGCAACGGGAGAGGCCACAACAGTGAGAGGCCCGGGTACCGCAAAAAAAAAAAAAAAAAAAAAAAATTGTAGAAGAGAATGTTTATGTGATTATGGAATTATAAGGCATTTTTAAGTACTACTATGATGTACAGAAGAAACATAAAACCCTATTTTAAAATTCACATGATTTTCTTATTCACCTGTGAACAGCACGCTAATAACTCTTCCTATCTACGCCTTATAGAATGGCAGTTAAAGATTGGGGAAATGATTTAGTACTAAAAAAAATTAGTAAAACTATGATTATCCAAGTTGGAGATTTAAAAGTTCTCAGATACATCTATGATTAACAAACAGGACCCAATATTCACACGAGGGAAGAACAAAGGGACTAAAAAATCAAGTAACCAGGATTCCTGAGTTTTAGATATGAAAGAATTTACATGTTAGTTTAACTTGTATAACAAAATATTTACATGCTAGTTTAACTATAAATACTGAAGTTAATAAAGTTTCTCAAGAATAACATGAAATGTACCTATTGCTGGAGATATTTTAAAAAGTAAAAAATTGTCTTCCAGAGATAATTTTGTACACTCTGCTGGTAATTTTTCCTTCCTTATTATTTTATAATAATATGTAGTTTATATTAGAAAAAAATCATAAATTGTGATTTCATTCATTTGATGCGTGTATATGTGCCCATTATGTACAGATATTACTAGGAAAAGATAAATCAGAATCTCTCCAGAAAAAATGATTTCTATATTTTTTTCTTTAAGACTGTGGCAGTTTAAAATTTTCTCATTTAATGACTTGAAATTAAGAACCTCATTTACATAATTAGAAATTATAATCTTAGTGAAAAACTAGATAAAATACTTATTTATTTCCTCTCTGTCTATTCTCAAAAAGATCTAAAATGCCTACCAAGATGATACCAAACAGTAAGATAAATTAGTTAAGTAAGTTAAGTATATACCAAATAGTAAGTAAGAAACCACAAGAAGGAGAAGGGCCAAAAATTCTTAATTCAAAATAAATCTGATAAGGTCTAAAACAGAGCTCATCTTGCATTATCTATGAACAAGGGTTTTGCTAGATTAAATATAAGACATAACCTTATTAATTTAAAAGTGAGAATTTTTTAAAAAGGAAAAAACTTCAGATTAAAACTAACTTCCACATGGAACTATATTCAATACCTTGTAATAAACTATAATGGAAAAGAATTGAAAAAAAAATAATACAGATACATACATATGTATAACCAAGTCATTTTGCTGTACATCTGAAACTAACACAATATTGTAAATCAATTATACTTCAATTAAAAAAGAACAATCAAAAAAGGTTAGGATCAAATTCTCTTTCAGTTCTTCACAAAAATCAACTATATGTCATTCAAAAGAGTACGAGCATTTTTTCCCATGACCTGACTTTCTCTTGTTAATGTGAATTTGAAATAATTTCTATCATATTTTATAGAGTTCCTGCTCTCACTTAACCCCACTATTTCTGTTGTGTTTGTATAATAATCTCTCTCATCTTGACCCTCATTCAATCTTTAAATTCATCTTGTCCTTCTTAAATGAATTCTTCCCCTTCATCCCCCTCCCCACCTGCATATTCATCTAGCTGTTCTTTCTAGTTGCTTTCTAATTCTTTCCTTTCATAATGGCGTACTTCAGAATGGTTTACTGCCACCAACGTTCATAAATCTCAATCCTGCACATGTGTTGCTCTTGTTGTTACACTGTTTTCTATCGTGATCTTGAGGAATTCCATTTCTGTAAGGGATTCTTTTCATCACTGTAAGAATCAGGGGTCTGGTATGTGAAAAAGCACAGAAAAAAAAAAGTTAAAAACAAAACAGAACAACTTACCTTTGTAAGACCAAGGCCTGCTAAAGACTTGAGAGGTTTTGGGAGAGGTTCAGGTGATGGGAAAGCAGGATGAGAGACACCCTGGAGTCTGATTGATGGTTTGGGAAAGGTTTCGACCACATCTTCATTTTCACTATCAGAACTATTGTCCTCAAAGAAGGTTCTCTTCTCTGGCCTCACGATGCCACATTTTGCTTCTACTATAGTGAAAATAAAGTGGAGTACATGAGAACATCTGTAATTTCAAATCAGTGAATAACACAAGAAGGACAGTCTTCAAATAACTTACTGTTTTTCTTGGATTGCCAAGAAGCACTCATTAGCTTTGTTAAGCTTGGTTTCAGGACATTCTAGAGAAGAAAACAAGAGCTTTAAGAATAAGAAGTATTGGGAATTCCCTGGCGATCAAGTGGTTAAAACTCCATGCTTCCACTGCAGTGGGCACAGGTTCAACCCCTGGTCGGGGAACTAAGATCCTGCTCCACTTGCGGGATCTTAATTCCCCAACCAGGGATTGAACCTGGGTCCTTGGCAGTGAGAGCGTGGAGTCCTAACCACTGGACAACCAGGGAATTCCCTGAATATACGCTAATGGAATGCTTGAGAAAACACAGCAAAATCCCCTCATAATATGGATTTTGAGAAACAGAATTTTAATTTCTAAATTTCCATAATTTCAACTGTTATTTTAGGCTTAATGCAGAACCAAAGACAGAAACAGAGAAAAACAAAGCTCTCTCCTAACAACTCTATGATACCAAAATAAAAATTGTCCAAGAAAAAAGAACTAGATGATATATGCTAAATAGTTTTGGAACTGAAAGGCCCCAGGAAAATTCTATGATTATTTCAGTAAGTAACTGTATCCACTAAAGATTTCATTTAAGCATGAGTATTATATAAATCACGTCAGCATGGCTGAAAAGTCACAGTAAGAATCCTTATGCTTGACCAAATTTCGTATTTCCTCCCTTGTGGGAAAGCGCTTCCCAATACACTTTTCCTGTCACTATCTACTTCCCAGCCCATTTTCTCTTCAGCCCCGACCTTCAGTATTTAGCAAAGTAAAAAAAAAATTCAACTAGTCATATTTTTATAAAATGGTTTGCTCTGACCAACTTTCTATTACAAACATAAAACAATGAGAGGTAGACCACTGCTAAACTTTAGAAGTTAATACTACACAAAACTAAATTCAAAGCAGGAAAACTAATTTCACAGGAGAGAACTTTACCTTGGTATCAAAATCTAAGTCTTCATCGTCTGATGTAGGCCATGAATCATCAACACCAGGTTTGTTGGAAAGCCTTCAGAGCAAAAATATATAACAAAAATGAGTGACTTTATTTCTTTAACCAAAAACAAACAAACAAAAATCAAGTGAAAGGTTGGTTGCCTATATATTAAATGATGTTTCTTGACATCATTAAAATGTGGCCTCTGTTTTAGAAAAGCTTTTAGTTACCTATTTCTGCTTCCATCTCTCCCAACCTATGAAATATCTAGCTAAGACCCATTCTTAGTTCCCATAACAAAGAGTGACAGCCAATATACTGGCAGAGCCTGAGAATAATTTGTTTCCACCAAAAGTCCTAAAACCTGAACTGAAAACCCAATTAATGGGTAACATAACTTTTGTTTACCCGAACTGGAACAAACCTGATGACCTAAAATAAAGTAGAAGGATATGCTGTTCCTTCTCCATTGTCCGTGCCTGGTTCAAAGACTAATCTGTGTCCGTCAAAAATGGCAGTCTTGGTTCTCCAGCAGGGAAACCACTTATTAAAGAAGGCTGCCCGGGCTATCCCGATGGCACAGTTGTTAAGAATCCACCTGCCAATGCAGGGGACACGGGTTCGAGCCCCGGCCCAGGAAGATCCCACATGCTGCGGAGCGGCTAAGCCCGTGCACCACAACTGAGCCTTCACTCTAGCGCCCACGAGCCACAACTACTGAGCCCACACGCCACCACTACTGAAGCCCGCACGCCTAGAGCCCATGCTCTGCAACAAGAGAAGCCACCACAATGACAAGCCCGCGCACCACAACGAAGAGTAGCCCCCACTCGCCGCAACTAGAGAAAGCCCGCGCGCAGCAATGAAGACCCCGATACAGCCAAAAATTAAATAAATAAATTTATTAAAAAAAAAAAAGAAGGCCCCATTCCTCCCCTTTACTCTAAAACAGTACAGGGAGTCCCCTGAAATGTTTGCAAGTTAAATGTACAAAAGTCAAAGAACAAATTTATATGTTTAATTTATATGTTAAACTATTCCCAGAGAGATTAAAACATTAAAAATTATAAAGTCTACTTAGTTTTCCTATAGAGGTCCTGCCTTACTCAGGTCCACATAAATAGCTAGCTCTTAAAAACCCTCATAGGCACTCAGATCCCCAAGCAGAGACAGTGCTGTAGAAACAGGGTCCTGGCAGCTGTGCCTCTCTTTCCCTATGTACTGCCTAAATATCTTCCTTCCTATAGGCTCCCCTCCCAAATCACCCCTGTGCCTCACCCCTGAGGCCTGCTCAATAGCAGCCTCCAACCTTTAAGATTTCAGCCTGTGAAGGCAATGGTTCCTGAATCAAGGATGGGCTCGGGACTTCGCTGGTGGCACAGTAGTTAAGAATCCACCTGCCAATGCAGGGGACACGGGTTCGAGCCCTGGTCTGGGAAGATCCCACATGCCCTGGAGCAACTAAGCCCATGCCCCACACTATTGAGCCTGCACTCTAGAGTCCATGAGCCACAGCTACTGAGCCCACGTGCCACAACTACTGAAGCCCGAGCACTCCGCAACAAGAGAAGCCACTGCAATGAGAAGCCCGTGAACCACAACGAAGAGTAGCCCCTGCTCGCCGCAACTAGAGAAAGCCTGCACGCAGCAACGAAGACCCAATGCAGCCAAAAATAAACAAATTTATTTATTTAAGAAAAGAAAAGAAAAAAGACTCTAAGAAAAAACTTCAGAAAACCAGGCAAGGGTACTACCCTGAAGGGAAAACCAAAACCAGACTGGGAAGGCAGTAAGTAGAGAAATCAACTAGACAGATGCTCTATGTAGATGTTGAATTTAATTAACATAACATGGTCTATAGGCAGATACTCTTCTCTTATAGAAAACTAATTCACCTTAAGGAGAGTAGACATCGTTATATCTAAGAAGACCTGCCTAATGAGGTCTTGCTTGTATAAAACCCTATGGTTCTGAGGCCTCAGCTACCTGAGATCTGCCATAACTCCTTAATGGTAAATACAAGGTACTAGTTACCACTGCAATTGTCAAATATATCAGGACAAAGGCTTGGACTAACCAGGTTTCTTAGGAAAACTCTAAATCAGAGTTAATACATAACTAAATCTGACTTTCTGAGTTGATCTGATTTGGGTCTGTATCTTGACCCCAGTGCTACATGGGTACTTATCAATCTCTGCTGAGGGACATGAGAGTGGATCTGGGGCTGACCGTCACATCACAGGTCAGCAACTTGTTGACTATGGAATCATGGGTCAATTAACCAAGCCTTCCAAACCACAGCTGCCTAATTAATAAAGTAAGCTATATAGCACAGCTACTTTGCAAAGCGGTTGTGATGACTTTATGATGTAACAAATTTAAGCACATAATACAGTGTTTAACCCAGAGTAGAACACTCAACAAACATTAGTTTCTTTTCTCCATGTTCCCTTAGTTAAACACACAAGTTTTAAAAATCCATAAAATCCTACCTGCTTAAAGACTCTTCTTCAGAACTCTCATCCACTATTAAAGGAAAAAGTAAAACACATTTTAAATCAACAATAGAAAAATACAGAATATTAAAAGTGTAAGACTGATGCTTTGTTAAAAAGTATTCCTCTGCGGGCTTCCCTGGTGGCGCAGTGGTTGAGAATCCGCCTGCCAATGCAGGGGACACGGGTTCGAGCCCAGGTCCGGGAAGATCCCACATGCTGTGGAGCAACTAAGCGCATGCGCCACACTACTGAGCCTGTGCTCTAGAGCCCGCGAGCCACAACTACTGAGCCCGCGTGCTGCAACTACTGAAGCCTGCATGCCTAGAGCCTGTGCTCTGCAACAGAAGCCACCACAACGAGAAGCCCGCGTGATGCAACAAAGGTTAGCTCCCACTCCCGCAACTAGAGAAAGCCTGCGTGCAGCAACGAAGACTCAACGCAGCCAAAAATAAAAATAATTAATTAATTAATTTAAAAAAAAAAAGTATTCCTTTGGAACCACACCTGGAGAGTATACTAGAGTGAATGCTGATTATACCACTGCTAGGCAATTATGCATGAGAGCCATTTCCCCACCTTTACATTTATCAAATGCAAAAAAAAAAAAAAAAAGGAACAGTACTTATCAAAATTTGATACCTAAAAGTGAAATGCTGTTTACAATGACCATAATCCTAACCAAACTGTGAGACTGACAGAAAATGATATCATTAGTAGGATCAATACCATAAACTGACAATAGCAAACTTAAATAGCATGATATTTCTGGACTTCCATCACTCAGAGCAGTGCATAGAGAATATATGTATTTTGCCATCACGTAACACAACTTCTCCGGCTCTTCAGTTCAGGGTAAAAACACCCTGTCACAAGGAAGCCTGGTCTACAGGCACTGTACTTTAGAGCACGGCAAAACACAGGAAACAAACTCTTTCTGGCCCTATTTCCAATTGCAAGATAAGCATGAAAGACTTTGTAATTCCAGTTTTATAAAGGATAATCTCCTGAAAGGGAGGCAGGGAAGGGCAAATGGGGTCAACTGGATGGTAAGGATGGAGAAGTTGAATTTTTTTTAAGTGTTAAATATATATACATTTTAAAAGTATAATCTCTTGAGACTGTGTCCTTCCATTGCTCAAGAGTCTATCTGGACCCACCACATAGAGCAGCACGGTCCAAACAGTTAGTGCTGTGTAGTCGTGAGGGATGTCATTTTTCTCAACCCTTCCCATTATGTGGCAAATGATTATAGAAATCATGCTTCTTCAGCTTGTAAGGCATATGTCATCATATCTTAAGCTGATGAACAAAAAAAGGGAGGGAGGGAAGGAGGGAGGGAGAGACTCTGGTACTGCTGGACAACATTTCACATGTGTTGTCATAATCTGATGCTGGTGGAATGAAGTACATGCAGTAACTCCACGGGGAGAGAACACCTGCAAGCTTGCGCCTGGTGTCCTGCAGACTTTGCACCGTGCGCCTTTTCCCTTTGCTAATTTTGCTTGGTATTCTTTCACTGTAATAAATCACAAGCATGAGTACAACCACATGCTGAGTCCTGGGAGTTCTATGGAAGAGCCAAACCTGGTGTGGTTTGGGGAACCTCTCAAACAGTTGCACTGTTTACATGAAGTCTGTATTATTTGGGTTGATGTGTTATATGTGATTACAGTCAGGTTATTTCACAGAATAACCTTCCTCAAATTTGTTTTTCTTGATATTTGCCTTGGAGATTCCTGTATTTCTATATCCATTTGAATAAAGGCATAAAAGGGATAGATGAAACAGTGACGTCAGAAACTAATTGAAACAAGCAACAATCCTATTTCAACCAGAAAAAAACCAAAGAATTCTGATGATTGATAATATGTTCTAAAGTATGCAAGTTCCTATAAAGAAAATGAAAAGATCAGTTAATTTTCTCCAACTAAGCAGCGTTTAATTCCTCACAGTTGACTCTCAGGTTTTTTGTTTTGTTTTTGTTTTTGTGGCCACACCGAGTGGCATGCAGGATCTTAGTTCCCCAGGGATCAAACCCATGCCCTCTGCAGTGGAAGCAAGGAGTCTTAACCACTAGACCACCAGGGAAGTCCCACTAACAGGTTTTGACAACTCTGGGAAGACGCGGGCAAGCGTACTCACCAGGCCAGACTGTTTTCGCTGACCCTGGGTGGGCAGCTGCGGCTGTTATGAAAAACTTAGGTAGGACCTTGGTAGATGTGATAATTTTTCCATATTTGGACATCAGAAGTACCACTCATGTAAAAAGTAGATGTTATGACTCTTAAATTGTCCTTATGAAAAGGTTACCACCAAAGAACTTTTAAGAGTTAAATCCAACTTTCTTTTCAGTAATTTTACTTGATATAATTGATACTCCCTCCTTGAATTTTTCATTTAAAAAAATTTTTGCAACATCACCACCATTCTCTCCTACTTTTCTTTTTTTTGTTTTTCCTTTTTAGTTTTTATTCTGAATGAGAGTTTTATTTAGCACACTCAGATGAACAAATATAGGAACTGATCTACCACGCGCCACAACTAGAGAAAAGGCCACACGCTGCAACAAGGGGCCTGCACACCACAACTAAGACCTGACGCAGCCAAAAAAAATAAATATTAAAAAAAAAAAAAAGAAACTGATCTATGTGGAATAATGCTACTTCCCTCCATCTCAAGACCCTCAGTCCTCAGTTAAGGGCTTTATAATTCCACTGACATCTTTTCGTTATTGGCTGGTACTCAAATTCCTAGAGGAGGATCCCTGCAGTATGTGACTCAGATTGTCCCCAGGAGACCTTCCCTTTGTCCCGCTATGGAGCTCAGTGCCTGCCCTACTTTTCTCCAGCCCCTCCTCAAGTGTTCTTTACCAACCATCCCCACAGCACCCTTTCTGCACCAGCAAAACTGAACTGCTCATAAATCCTGCCAAGTCCACTCGTACATCTTAGCCTGTGCACTGCTGTTCTTTCTGCAAAACATGTGATCTTGATAGCTGTTCCTCCAGCCAAACGCTGTCCTTCTGCCTCTTTACCTGGCAAACTTCTCATTCTGCACGCTTACCTTAAGGTCCATGCACTTTTGAAAACTCGAATCCCTCACCATGGACTTAAAATATCTGGCACATATGAAACACCAATTTAAAAAAATACATAAAGACAATTTATAAACTCCTAGTGGGCTCTGGGACATAGTAAGCACAGAATAAAGTATACTAAATAATGAAAATGATCATTATAATAACAAGCTCCTGGAGGGCAAGGGCTGTGTTTTTGTTGTTGTTGTTTTGTTTCGTTTTATTTTTTTTTGTGGTACGTGGGCCTCTCACTGTTGTGGCCTCTCCCGTTGTGGAGCACAGGCTCCGGACGCGCAGCCTCAGAGGTCATGGCTCACGGGCCCAGCCGCTCCGCAGCATGTGAGATCCTCCCGGACCGGGTCACGAACCCGTGTCCCCTGCATCGGCAGGTGGACTCTCAACCACTGCGCCACCAGGGAAGCCCAAGGACTGTGTTTTTTACATGTTTGCATCCTGTGACATCAGAATAGTGCCTAGTACCTAAAAGATACTTGATAGTTAATTTGTGGACAAATAAATAAATGTGTTCTTTGAAAATTCCATTTAAAAAAATACAGAAATTAACCAGGGACAACTCTATTATGAGCACCTTGAAGACCAAAGCTCTATTTCATCTCTGTATCTCCTCTAACGTGTAAAACCAACCTACAGAAGTTCTTTGATGGACAGAGGTCTACTATGTTAGAGGTGTCCTCATACAGATTGTACAACGCGCTAGGTGCCACATCTAGGGAACACAATAGTGTTTTTCTTAATGTGAAGTATTTTTGTGCTTTTATTAGAATTTGCTGAGTCTCCAGTTGGGCTATTTGAATATTATGATAATCCTTTAACTAATGGCAACAGAGCATCTCGTTCTAACAAAATTATAGTGTCATGACAATTATCCAACACACAGAAGAAACATCTGGTTCTGATGAAGTCAGCCTATCTCACTCTGTTTGGACTTGTGAGGAATGAAGTTGGTAATAGTGAGACCTCGCTGATACAATAATATGGAAAATAACCAGTGCTTCTCTACCAGGCATTGCTTTTCTGACTTCTGTACTATCAGTAGGTATCTTTCAAAAATAATCTCTTCTTGGTACGCTGCACACTGGCTCAGCTTTGCAGTTCTTCTTGTTTGCCATCTGTTTAAAGTACCAGGAAGGTACTGTTGAGTTCCCAGGCTTAAAGTTGGTAACTTTTTTAGTGATGCTAATCACTATACAATAACTAATATTCACGTGATCATAGAGGAAACATACAACATACTAACCGAAAAATCTTTTTTCTTATTTACACAAAGATATAATATGGGATTATTGGTGCCATGATTAAATATGTGGATTTCTTTTCAGACAATACTGTCTCTGATTTTAAATTACCTACAATTAACTTCTTAAACAATTCTGAATACTAGACTATTAAGAAATTAATTAAAAAAATAAAAATATACATGCAGTTTACACACTGGTTTTTTTCATTGCTTTTTCATTATTAAAACTTCCTCACTCTTACTTTATCTATGGTAGGGTCACCAAGAGTGATTCACTATCAGACGTCTTACCTGGGTTGCTATTTTGAGAAGGAGTTTTAGGTCTCTTTTCTTCTTTATATTCAGAAATCAGTTGGCGATTGCTATGTATTAAAAATGTGATAAATAATATTACTATTTTAATACTAATATGAAAAACAATTACCAAATATATTAAATTCTTAGATCACTTCAGACAATGTCAGAGCTATTATCAAAACTTCAATTGTGGGACCTTCCTGGTGGTGCAGTGGTTAAGAATCCGCCTGCCATTGCAGGGGACACGGGTTCGAGCCCTGGTCCGGGAAGATCCCACATGCCACGGAGCAACTAAGCCCGTGCGCCACAACTACTGACCCAGAGCTCTAGAGCCCACGAGCCACTACTGGGCCCATGCGCCGCAACTACTGAAGCCCACACGCCTAGAGCCCGAACTCCACAACAAGAGAAGCCACCGCAATGAGAAGTCCGCACACTGCAACAAAGAGTAGCCCTCGCTCACCACAACCAGAGGAAGCCCGTGCACAGCAACAAAGACCCAATGCAACCAAAAATAAATAATATATAAATTAACTTTAAAAAATCATATTAAAAACCCAATGTGTGTGTCTTTTCATAGGTTTAACATTCTAATGTTGCAGTTTTCAGGAAAAATGTCAGTAATCAGGGTGATTAGCTGTCCTTTCTTTGTGGTTTGTAATTCAAGGACTCTCAGCTATTCTATAATTTGTAACTGAATGTATTTATAAATATATGACCTCATTAAATTAGATAACATAACTGTCCCCCATTATCGCAGCTAATCGCACCAAGAGTAGAAAACTAATCAAAGGTCAGACCTGGCTTGGACCACTACTACTCCTTCTCTACCTACTCAAACTCTGAACCAACAGATCTTTCTTAGAATGATGCTTAAGCTCCATGTTCATCTCCAATTCACTTGGAAGACATAACCCTACTTTTACAATGGATGCTGACAAGTCCTGGACAGGGCTTACCTCTCCTAATGCCAACTAACCTACTTGAGATTCAGGGATTTCTGGTGAATGGGTTCCTTATGAGGCAGAATCTGAAAATACTTTGAAGGTTGAGGCAGATGTAAATCATTTAGAAGATCTTCATTATCATGGAAAACAGATCACTTGAGGGGCCAACCTCAGTTACGGAGTCTCAGGCAAGCTGGCACCCACTACTCTGAGGAGGAGGATATGGGACCTTCCACAACCTAAGAAAAAGTGCCCCACAGGATAGAAAGCAGCCTTGAGGTCCAGGTCTGGTAACAAAGGAAAAAGGAAAGTCAGCTCTCTCCCGGCAGGAGCATTTGAACCTCTCAGAAAGCCTAAAACAGTTCCCATTGACATCTGCTAGCAGAAAAGACAAGAGCCTCAAAGGGTAACTCATCGTGAAGATCTGGGCTAAGACGTGGGCTCTACATAAGGTTTTTGAGTGTGTCGGGGAGGGTGTGTGTGGCTAAAGCTAGAAGGCCCAGGTGCCAGAACTGGGTGCTGGTGTTTTGGAACAGTGGCTGAGCTACAGGCATATGTATGAGAACTAAAAAAGTTGTCACTTTGAAGTCTAAGTGTGCATCGCCATGAAGACTGAGGAATCTGGATCAGCGAGGGCATCCTGGGAGCAAAGGTCAATCGTGACCCGACTGCAGGACCAGTTTCTTTTTTCTTTTAAAGTTATTAAAGGTCTTTATAGAGCAACATCCAGACTCCAGATCCAGCTGCCAAGGAGACCCTGCTAAGACCAGTTTTAGTAGCAACACTGCAGCAATAGAATCAATGCAATCAACAGAATGATGAGAATGCCCTTTTTTCCCCCTCCAAATGACTTGTGGAAGAAGACTGTCTCTTTGATCTTAGGGAATCCCTTAGGTTCTTGCAAAATTTAAGAGGGAGAGTATAGAAGTAAGTCCCCAAGAGAAAATATAGGATAGTCTGCTGAACTAAACACTTCAAGACCCAAATAACAAGTTAGAAAAATCAGAGCTGTGACACTACTTGTACCCCATGCATAGGGGTTACACTTGGAATGAAATGGATAATGTTAGGATCTTTAAGGATATAAAGTCTTAAAGTCCTGAGATAAAGAACCCTGTGCCCACTGCTACATCTAACTAGTCTGGCCTTTCCGCTGGTTTCCAGCTGATGATGGGGAACATCTCACCACCATTCCCAAGCTGCCTGCACCAAACGAGAACTCTCACCTGTCACATAACAAGTAACAGTTAAATTATTTTTAACCACAGTTTAGTGATAACTGGCATTTTAATGTAAACACTTACATATTAAAACCACTAATAAGAGCATATTCTTCTGCGGTCCATCCATAGATATCTTGAGAAAAGACATCAATACCTTGCTGAAGAAGAAGCCTGACTATATTTGTTGATTCATAGTTTACAGCAAGTATGAGAGCTGTTCTAAAATAACAGAGAGATAACTTCACCCTTAGGAACTTTAGCTAACTTACTTTAACAGCTAATTTGATATACTTTACCAAGTTAATATCTTGCCCATCCATGTAGAACTGACCATTTACATATTCAAGGGTTCATCTTTGTAAATTGCCTCCAAGGCTAAAATGAAGGGACAAAAAAGAAGCCTCCTGTCCCACTCGGATGGCATGTAGAAGAAATTGCTAATTTAAAGTCCTTGATGGACAAGAAACTATGCTGAGGTCACTTATCTGAAGCAGGTGAGTATATAAAGGAAGAATTCCCCATTTCTTCCTTAGTCTGTTGTATTATACTTCAAAATCAGCTAGAGGTCAGGTTAAGGAAAAGCTATGTGCGGGCTTAAAACAATAATATTAATAATAATGAAATAAAAATAGTCATGGTTGCAGTTAATGTTGCTGATAAGCATGTGCTAGGCACTAAATGAAATACTATATATGTAATCTTTCTTCCACACAACCACCCTTGAAGGATATACTACTATCCTCCTTTTCATATCAGGAAACATATTTGCTGATAATAAGTAACGTTCCCAGGGTCATACACCTAGTAAATAGGAAAACCAGGAATTAAACCCAGTCTGAATCTAAAGCCCATCACTTTCCTCCTTATCACCCATCTATGACTTGTCTTCATTGAAGGAAATGTTTATCCAATTAAAGCTATCTTTCTTCCTTCCACCTTCACCAATTAAAAATAAGAACATCAAAATGTACTAGAAATGGGGCTTCCCTGGTGGCGCAGTGGTTGAGAGTCCGCCTGCCGATGCAGGGGACACGGGTTCATGCCCCGGTCTGGGAAGATCCCACATGCCGCGGAGCGGCTGGGCCCATGAGCCGTGGCCGCTGGGCCTGCGCGTCTGGAGCCTGTGCCCCGCAGCGGGAGAGGCCACAACAGTGAGAGGCCCGCGTACCCCCCCCCCAAAAAAAAACAAAGTACTACAAATGAGAAAGGATAAAAACTGATGAGCCCAAAGTATCTGGTAATAGTGATTAACAATCACTTAGTGATAACCTAATAATATCAGTACTCTTCAAAGAAAGTAATTTAAAGCAAAGAGTCATCCCAAAGACATGCATCTTTTAAGGAAAAATATATACAAAGTAGAGGTTAAAAAATTATTCTAAAAGAATTAAGAAATTCAATACTGTGTCATAAGGTAAATTAAAAAGTAGAATCCATATTTTATAAACCTAATAAAACTAATACGAAATCCCTTAGCTACTATAAGATCGTGTGACCAAAAAAAGAAAAAAATCAGGTTGCAAATGACATCAGTCAATATTATAAAGGAATATGAATCCTGCTATATATTATTTTTCATGATACACAGTCAGAGTAATTGCTTTTCGACCTGATGATGTGTTGATTATACATTAATCCTCTTCTTACTAATTTAATCTGTCACCACTCTAGAACAGCACTAAGGTTTTTAAAAAGAAAAAGAACTACTGTACCTTTTCATCTTATCAACTACATGTATATTTGCTTCTTTCTTTACTAAAAATTCCACCATGTGCTGATTGTTTTCACTTACAGCAAGTAAAAGTGGTGTGAGGTCCTCCTGTAAGACAGCAGAAACACTTTATACAGAAGGTACAAAGTTACATATTTCTAAACTGAATTTTAAAACTTATAATAGATTCTCTGAACTTAAACATCTAATATAGAAAGTAAATAAAAAGGAGCCCCTTCCTTCTCACCCACGCTGTGCTTTTCTTCCTTCTCTTTAAAATGCTCCTCACTTCTTTACATGATTAACTGCAAAGTCATTCTCTAAAACTCACTTCCAACATTTACCGGTTCCAAGGATCTTTGCTTCTATCACAGTATTTATCAGGTATACTGGAGTTATTTTATTGCTCTATACTAGTCTATACACTCTAAACACTCCTCCAGAGATAATCATTTAACTATTAAATCAACTGCATATTTTAGGAACAATGCTGAGGAGAAAGATATAATATTGTCTGCAACATGCATAACCTATCCAACGATAACCAATTAACCTCATAAGGTTTACAGACATTCCAATGGGAATATGATTCTTCACATGAACATGTAAAGAAAAAGAGTTTTTTTAAAAAAAACTTATAAATTCTAACTTGAAAATTTCAATCCCATTCTTAAGAGATTCTTTTAAAATATGAAATAGATTATAAATTAATGACTGTTTTAAAATCTAGAAATATTTATCAAAATAAACTGTAATACAGGAACTGGAAACACAGATGCTTATGGAGGCAACGTAGGTGACCCAAGTAAGTGAAGAACCCAGGTGAGGCCAGCAAACCGGAGAACGCGCACCATACAGAAGGGGCACATTTTGCACAGCAGACCAAACAGTAGTGTGGGCTCAAGGGGGACCAGATTGGATTCCTTAAGAGAAGCCTGAAATGCAGATTTCTGCATGAGTCTCCTAAATTTTAAATGCTGACTCAATTTGTGGAGAAAAGCTAAACACATCCAGGGGCCACGTTTAGTCTATAGCCCACTTGAGTTTTTATGTTTGCTGTGAGTGTTTCCAAACGGGTGGATATAAAGCAAATATTTGCATGTAAAACCTTTCCTTTCTTTAGTATCATGTGTTTTACAAAACAAAAGTGGGTCCCAACATGTAATAAAAATTGCTATTAAGATTCATAATACCCACTTCAAGAATGTTTCCAATGCCTGTTAAAACTACAATCTATGGGCTTCCCTGGTGGCGCAGTGGTTGAGAGTTCACCTGCCGATGCAGGGGACACGGGTTCGTGCCCCGGTCCGGGAAGATCCCACATGCTGTGGAGCGGCTGGGCCCGTGAGCCATGGCCACTGAGCCTGCGCGTCCGGAGCTTGTGCTCCGCAACAGGAGAGGCCACAACAGTGAGAGGCCCGCGTACCGCAAAAAAAAAAAAAAAAAAAAAAAAACCTACAATCTATTTCTATAATTCTCCCTGATGTTAACCAAATGGATAATTAGTTCATAAGACTGCTGAAACTAAATTATTAAAACAATTCCTATCTGTACTGTTACTAACTTCATGGGTTTTGTTGTTTAAAACTATCATCTTGCTTATGCCAGGGCCCAGTGAACCTAACAGACACACTGCAAGAGTCTGTCATGCAGCTTTCACCAAAAGAAGGCTCATGCTTTACTGTTACTGCAGTCAGGAAAACCCTGTTTGTGATAAACATCTGCTGACCTAACGACCTGGATGATAACAAAAGGTGCAAAAATCGCAAAGGCTCATACTCTACTTATTAAATGACTCACCATAAGCAAATTTCTAAAGACTCTCTGAGTGCCAGTGAATGACTAGTGGTTGGAAGGAAAAAGGAGTTATTCTTCAAGCCAATAGATATTGCCAATAATATCCTTTTACCTTCTCAATCACAGAGGCAGAGAAAGATAAAAGTCAGGCTAATATTGTTGGAAAGGAGGGAGTTGATGGAAGTAGCATCTATCAAACTCCAACTCTTCTAGAGATTTCTTATTTTTGAGATCTGTGAATTTATAAATCACACTCATCCATTCCATTGTTCTTAACCAAGGGCTGTATCAGAATCTCGAGGAAATATTTCCAAACACACATGTCTGGGCCTTCCTAGATTTATTCAGTCTAAATCTTCAGGGGAGAGCCTAGGCTTGTAAATTTTTTATAAGTTCTCCCAGGCGACCGTGGTTCACGAGAAGAATTCTAGCTGAGAATTAGTGTAGCAACCATGTCAGTCTCATCTCCTACCCACATGGCCAATTCCTTTTCTCAATTGAGGATTTGAAAAAAAAAAAAAGAAAAGTGTAAGAGATAAGAGTCACCAAAACTATATTTAATTTTTCTGGGTAAATAGGTAGAACAGGGACGAGTAAACTCAAAATGCAACTTGATCTCATTACTTATAAACACTTTACTTCCCATCAAGACATTCTAGATTTGAGAGCAGAGTCTAGACTCTTATCTAAGTGGCTGTTTCTGCCAAAACAGGATAATATGTCAGTTAATTATTTGTTCTTCTCCCTTATTTCCCATTTAATCGCCACACGTTCACTGCCAATCTGATTTCCTCTGAGTCCTCCTAAAATTGATCTCTAGGCAAGGTTACAATTCACTTAGGCTCTTTCCCAAAATAAAAATTATTATCCCCAAAACCTGAAAAGAACTTTGCCTAAATACATAAACTGAAGGGAAAAAAAACCCCAAAAAACCTCTTCTTGGCACTTCCTAACTGCCAAATTTCCAAATTGGCCTGCATATTTCTTTTTTTTTAATTAATTAATTTATTTATTTATTTATTTTTGACTGCGTTGGGTCTTCGTTGCTGTGCGTGGGCTTTCTCTAGTCGTGGTGAGCGGGGGCTACTCTTCCTTGCGGTGTGCAGACTTTTCATTGCAGTGGCTTCTCTTGTTGGGGAGCACAGGCTCTAGGGGCGCGGGCTCAGTAGTTGTGGCTCGTGGGCTCTAGAGCACAGGCTCAGTAGTTGTGGCTCACGGGCTTAGTTGCTCCACGGCATGTGGGATCTTCCTGGACCAGGGCTCGAACCCATGTCTCCTGCATTGGCAGGCAGATTCTTAACCACTGCACCACCAGGGAAGCCCGGCCTGCATATTTCAACTGCTCTCTCCTTTTCCTTTTTCCCTCTGAAGGCTTAGGTAATGAGAGAGAAATCATTTTTACATAAATCATTTTTTAATAACATAGGAACTTGTCAACAGCAGCAAGATTGTTATTATTGTAAAATGCTTTTGTTTTGTTTGAGTTTTAGGACAAAGTCTATCTCCAAGGCAAGTTTTGCATTTCTGTGTTGTTTTACACTAATCAGGAAAAAAATTTGAGCGGGGGAAAAAAAAAAGTCTTACCTTTAACAAATGCAATGTTTTCACAAATATCTGCTATAGACACATAAAAGAAAGCTATACCCTCTAATGCTTCTTTAGAAATATAATGATTTAAAGTGAAATCTTAGATAATTAAGTTATTTCAAAATATTTTCACTCAGGGAATGCTTGAGCTTCCAAATATGTAAAACTGACCCCATTTATGTCAGCAGAGGGAGTTCCTGGCGGGGCTGCAGCAGGAGGAGGTAATGTGTATCCCAAAGAAAAAGCAGGAACAGCAGCTCCGCCATCACCTGCTCCCCATGCACAGCTACAACCCTGCAGAGGAGCCACCCGAGGCTGAGCGTGGAAGACCCCAAGGTGTACATGGTGGACCAAACGGCCACCAGCATAAGTGAACACCCTTGCTGGGTGTCAAACACGACCTGCCCCACTTTCCCCAATCTTAGAACCTGGGGTCCTGGAGGGCTCAGGGCCTGCTGCCTGCCCTGGCCACCTGCACTCACCCAGCTCTCCCTGCTGGGTACTGGGTCTCCTTCCTCCTCCCATCCATCCCCAACAGCACCCATTCCCTGAGCCCCTGCAAGCAGCCAGCCCCCACCTCATCTCACTCCCCCCAGGTCTTTGTCTTGTGTGGGCTCTGAGCCCACCACCCACTCCCAGGCATATCCTAATGGGAAGATTTCCCTTCTGGGGTAGAAGGGTGGCTGGGAGACAGAATTGTGCTCTTTCTGTGAGCACCACCTTTCTCCAGCCCGTGACTTGGCTTTGGAGTTGTTTCCATGGTAACAGGGCCTGATGGGTGGTATTCAGTATACATATTATTATAGATAAAACATCTGCAGCTAAAACAAAAAAAAACAACCATGTATTGCAAATATTTTGTAAATATAGTTGAGCTATACCTTGTTCCTTGCTTCAATGTTGGCGTCATGTGAAAGCAGCTTTGCTGCGAGTGATATATTCTGATAAAGGGCAGCATAGTGGAGAGCAGTGTTGCCACTGATATCCGTGACATTTGGGTCGGCACCATGTTCCAGCAGAATAGTTGCACACTCCTCTTCCTGGCACTGTATGGCCTATAAGTGTTATGCCAAGACACAGACTGTAAATTCTAGAAATTCAGAGTAAACATTCCAGAAGTTTCACCAATTCGTTATATTTAAATGAGATAAATCCATTTTTATTCTAAGCAGTTAAATCAAATCCATCTCACGTTGACATGGTTGGCTAATATGTACCTTCATCAGCGCTGTCCTGTTTTCGTTGTCACAGAGGTTAAGCTGGCATTTTCTCTCCACTAGGAGAGTTACCACTGCTGGATGGCCACTGGCACAGGCCAAATGGAGAGCAGTCCTACGAAACCGAGAGGAGTTTTTAGGAAATTGTAGTGCACTATTTCAAAACATATAATTGTTCATGTAATTGAAAACATTTAATAGCATGCTATTCCTATCCCTTTAAAACAAATATTTAGTTTTCTTCTGGAGAAAGAACAATATATATTAGCTCTTCTTACTCTCCACATTAATGAAAGAACAACCTGCTTGAATAGAAAGAGCATGACCTTGAGATTCAGCTCAACTTGGGTTTGAATTTGACTTTAACTGTGTCACTTATTAGCTGTCACTTAGCCTTTCTGTGCCTCAATTTCCTCATCAACAAAATGGGGATCAAGCAGTAGTTATCTCACAGGACACCACTGTGATGCTTAAATGAGAACCCATGCAAAGGGTTTAGAACAGTTCCTCGCACAGATAACAGCTCAATAATTATTAGGTAATATTATCATAATTATTACTATTATTTTACAAGGGCAACATTTCAATTAAATAAAAGGATATTATACCTCTTGAAGATATGTCTTGAGGACTAGAGAAAACACTGTACTTCAGTGATTCTAATATGCTCATTTTCTCACATTTTAACATCTCTGACATTGGAATGAAATTTATAATTCATGATGTCTTACAACTATAATTGATAGCATTTTTTGTCTGTTCCTTTCTCATTTTTCCTGTTGGTCTAATTATCTCTGTCTCTGTGCCTAAAGTTGCCATTTTTTTAAAATTTAAGTATAGGTGATGTATAATATTATATATTACGGAATTTCCCTGGTGGCGCAGTGGTGAAGAATCCATTTGCCAATGCAGGGGACACAGGTTCGAGCCCCGGTCCCAGAAGATCCCATGTGCCACAAAGCAACTAAGCCCATGCACCACAACTACTGAGCCTGCGCTCTAGAACCCGCGAGCCACAACTACTGAGCCCACGCGCCTAGAGCCCGTGCTCCACAACAAGAGAAGCCACCACAATGAGAAGCCCGCGCACCGCAAGGAAGAGTAACCCCCGCTCGCCACAACTAGAGAAAGCCTGCGCGCAGCATCGAAGAACCAACGCAGCCAAAAATAAAAAAATAATAATAAAATAAAAATTATATATCATAGGGGTACAACATAGTGATTCACAATTTTTAAAGGTTATATACTCCATTTATAGTTATTATAAAATATTGGCTATATTCCCCATGTTGTACAATATATCCTTGTAGCTTATTTTATACCTAATAGTTTGTACCTCTTAATCCCCTACCCCTATCTTGCCCCTCCTCCCTTTCCTCTTCCCACTGGTAACCACTAGTTTGTTCTCTATATCTGTGAGTTGGTAACATTTAAAAAAATTTCTATATTAATATATAAAATAGTGGGGCATCATACAGTCCATGGTGCCTTTCATCAAATGAAATAATGGCCTGTATAACGGGTCTACTGCAGTTCTAGTCACACGGTTGGCACTTAAATAACTTTTAGTTCTTAAAGGCATGATGAGCAATACTGTAAATCACCTATACTTCAATTTTTAAAAAATAATAAAATAAAAGCAGCATGGGGAAAGAGAACTAAAATAACAAGCAAAACAAGAATTTTTTTAAAAGTAATTCTAACTCTGATTTTCAGGAAACTTTAAGCCAAAGGAAATTCAGGATTCAAATGAATAGGAATGGCTCATTTTATTCAATATTTACATTTATAGATTGTGTGAAATCAGGCATTTCCAATGATCAATAGTAGTATTTAATACCATTATAAATGTTCAAAAAGGACAAGTAAAGGTTATCTTTTACAATTTCCTACCTTCAGAAATGCTTCTGTTTGAAAGAAGGGAGAAAAGCTTCAATTGAGACTAAGCCTTAATACTTCAAATTTTAAATTTCTCATCGTGCTCACGGAGGCAACATGAAGTTTTTAAGGATGAAAGAGTTCTGAGAGATAGATGCAGGGTCCTGAGTAGAAAGCATCTGCTACATAATAGGTATTCAAGTTATATTTGATGAACAAATGGATTAAACAATGGATAAACATAACTGGAGAGTTCAATAATTTTTTTAACATATTTATTGGAGTATAATTGCTTTACAATGATTTATTAGTTTCTGCTGTATAACAAAGTGAATCAGCTATATGTATACATATATCCCCATATCCCCTCCCTCTTGCATCTCCCTCCCACCCTCCCTATCCCACCCCTCCAGGTGGTCACAAAGCACCGAGCTGATCTCCCAAGTGATGCAGCTGCTTCCCACTAGCTAGCTATTCTACATTTAGTAGTGTATATATGTCACTGCTACTCTCTCGCTTCATCCCAGCCTAACCTTCCCCCTTCCTTGTGTCCTCAAGTTCATTCTCTACGTCTGTGTCTTTACTCCTGTCCTGCTCCTAGGTTCATCAGAACCTTTTTTTTTTTTAGATTCCATATCTATGTGTTAGAACATGGTATTTGTTTTTCTCTTTCTGACTTACTTCACTCTGTATGACAGACTCTAGGTCCATTCACCTCACTACAAATAACTCAATTTCATTTCTTTTTATGGCTGAGTAATATTCTATTGTATATGTGTGCCACATCTTCTTTATCCATTCATCTGTCAATGGACACTTAGATTGCTTCCATGTCCTAGCTATTGTAAATAGTGCTGCAATGAACATTGTGGTGCATGACTCTTTTTGAATTATGGTTTTCTCCGGGTATATGTCCAGAAGTGGGTTTGCTGGGTTGTATGGTAGCTCTACTTTTCGTTTTTTAAGGACCCTCCATATTGTTCTCCATAGTGGCTGTATCAATTACATTCCCACCAACAGTGCAGGAGGGTTCCCTTTTCCCCACACCCTCTCCAGCATTTACTGTTTGTAGATTTTTGATGATGGCCATTCTGACCAGTATGAGGTGATACCTCATTGCAGTTTTGATTTGCATTTCTCTAATGATTAGTGATGTTGAGCATCTTTTCAAGTGTTTGTTGGCAATCTGTATATCTTCTTTGGAGAAATGTGTATTTAGGTCTTCTGCCCATTTTTGGATTGAGTTATTTGTTTTTTTGATATTGAGCTGCATGAGCTGCTTGTATATTTTGGAGACTAATCCTTTGTCAGTTGCTTCATTTGCAAATATTTTCTCCCATTCTGAGGGTTGTCTTTTCATCTATTTTATGGTTTTCTTTGCTGTGCAAAAGCTTTTAAGTTTCATCGGGTCCCATTTGTTTATTTTTGTTTTTATTTGCATTTCTGTAGGAGGTGGGTCAAAAAAGATCTTGCTGTGATTTATGTCATAGAGTGTTCTGCCTAAGTTTTCCTCTAAGAGTTTTAGAGGAATTTCATTCCTCTAATTTCATTCTTTTACATGTAGCTGTCCAGTTTCCCCAGCACCACTTATTGAAGAGGCTGTCTTTTCTCCATTGTATATTCTTGCCTCTTTTATCAAAGATAAGGTGACCATATGTGCATGGGTTTATCTCTGGGCCTTCTATTCTGTTCCAGAGGTCTATATTTCTGTTTTTGTACCAGTACCATACTGTCTTGATTACTGTAGCTTTGTAGTACAGTCTGAAGTCAGGGAGCCTGATTCCTCCAGTTCCATTTTTCTTCCTCAAGATTGTTTTGGCTATTCAGGGTCTATTGTGTTTCCATACAACTGGTGAAATTCTTTGCTCTAGTTCTGTGAAAAATGCCATTGGTAGTTTGATAGGGATTGCATTGAATCTGTAGTTTGCTTTGGGTAGTATAGTCATTTTCACAATGTTGATTATTCCAATCCAAGAACATGGTATCTCTCTCCATCTGTTTGTATCATCTTTAATTTCTTTCATCAGTGTCTTATAGTTTTCTGCATACAGGTCTTTTGTCTCCTTAGGTAGGTTTATTCCTAGGTGTTTTATTCTTTTTGTTGTAAGGGTAAATGGGAGTGTTTTCTTAATTTCTCTTTCAGATTTTTCATCATTAGTGTTTAGGAATGTAAGAGATTTGTGTACATTAATTTTGTATCCTGCTACTTTACCAAATTCATTGATTAGCTCTAGTAGTTTTCTGGTAGCATCTTCAGGATTCTCTATGTATAGTATCATGTCATCTGCAAACAGTGACAGCTTTAATTCTTCTTTTCCGATTTGGATTCCTTTTCTTTCTTTTTCTTCTCTGATTGCTGTGGCTAAAAATTCCAAAACTATGTTGAATAACAGTGGTAAGAGCGGGCATCCTTGTCTTTTTCCTGATTTTAGATGAAATGGTTTAAGTTTTTCACCATTGAGAACAATGTTGGCTGTGGGTTTGTCATATATGCCCTTTATTATGTTGAGGTAAGTTCCCTCTATGCCTACTTTCTGGAGAGTTTTTATCATAAACAGGTGTTGAATTTTGTCAAAAGCTTTTTCTGCATCTACTGAGATTATCATACGGTTTTTATTCTTCAGTTTGTTAATATGGTGTATCACATTGATTGGTGTATATTGAAGAATCCTTGCATTCCTGTGATAAACCCCACTTGATCATGGTGTATGATCCTTTTAATGTGCTGTTGGATTCTGTTTGCTAGTATTTTTTTGAGAATTTTTGCATCTACGTTCATCAGTGATATTGGTCTGTAGTTTTCTTTTTTTGTTATATCTTTGTCTAGTTTTGGTATCACAGTGATGGTGGCCTTGTAGAACGAGTTTGGGAGTGTTCCTCCCTCTGCTATATTTTGGAAGAGTTTGAGAAGGACAGGTGTTAGCTCTTCTGTAAATGTTTGATGGAATTCTCCTGTGAAGCCATCTGGTCCTGGTCTTTTGTTTGTTGGAAGATTTTTAAAATTTTTTTTTTAGCAGTACACGGGCCTCTCACTGCTGTGGCCTCTCCCGTTGTGGAGCACCCTCCGGACACGCAGGCTTAGTGGCCATGGCTCACAGGCCTAGCTGCTCTGAGGCACGTGGGATCTTCCCGTGTCCCCTGCATCGGCAGGTGGACTCTCAACCACTGCGCCAGCAGGGAAGCCCTGTTGGAAAATTTTTAATCACAGTTTCAATTTCAGTGCTTGTGATTGGTCTGCTTATATTTTCTATTTCTTCTTGGTTCAGTCTTGGAAGGTGTGCTTTTCTAAGAATTTGTCCATTTCTTCCAGGTTGTCCATTTTATTGGCATATAGTTGCTTGTAGTAATCTCTCATGAATCTTTGTATTTCTGATGTCAGTTGTTACTTTGGAGAGTTCGATATTTTTAAAGAAAACTTTTGGGAAGTAAAGCAATACTTATGCAATAGTAATAATCATTTACATTTGTATTTTTGATTTTTTATTTTCATAAGAACACAACTAAAACTCTATAAACTTTTGCAATAGTAATAATCACCACTTAGATTTACTATTTTTTATTTTCATAAGACTGCAATAAAGTAAAATGATTAATCTATAATCATTTACATATTATAGGTAATAAAGTTACACAAAATCAAAAACGTGTATATAGCGAAATATATACCTAGTAAAATCTACAGGCATGGATAAAAAGATTCCCTTTACTTCTGAAGAGGTTAAAAGTTGTCAGAAGATATCAATCCTTGAAAAACTTCCAAAAAAAATAGAAAGTGAGGAATTATTTTTATCTGTACAAGATTCATATTCCTGCTCTCTCCCAGAATTATTTCACTAATACTAAACATTTACTAGAATTTTTGTACATGTTCACTTTAGAAATCACAGATTTTTTTTTTTTTTTTTTTTTTTGGCAGTACGCGGGCCTCTCACTGCTGTGGCCTCTCCCGTTGCGGAGCACAGGCGCCGGACGCGCAGGCCCAGCGGCCACGGCTCACGGGCCCAGCTGTTCCGTGGCATGTGTGATCCTCCCGGGCCGGGGCACAAACCCGCATCCTGTGCATAGGCAGGTGGACTCTCAACCACTGCGCCACCAGGGAAGCCCCACAGATTTTTTTAAAAGGAAAAGAAAGCTTCACTTATAAGTGTGCAGAAATAACAAATTTTATCATATTTTTGTACATATTTTTGCCTAAGATAAGACCATAGTCTTCTTGTGTTTATATATAAGGAAACTGATTTTTTTTTCTCAATGTTCTACCAAAGTACATCTCTGCAGGTCAACACACATCTGTTATCTATGCCACCTTCAATGGTCACATATTACTCCATACCAGATACACTGTAATTTATTTTTAAAATCTTTGAGTTTGTCTTAATACATTGCTATTTTAAGCAGTGTTAAGAACAACAAATTGTATGTTACCTATCTCTAATTTATCTCTAATTATTTACCTCTTATTTGTGTAAAGCGAATTGATGTGTAAAGGGAATATACATTTTTTAAATGTGGTACTTATCACCAAATTGCCTATTTGAAAAGTCAAAAGCAACTTAGACTTTAAACAGCAGTATAAGCACCACTGTTCTTCATCTTCACAAACTTTGTGAAGGGAAAATGTTTTTCATTCCTCTTTAACTTAAATTCCTTTTATTACCAGAAATGCTAAATTTTTTTTCCTATATCCATTGGTCACTTATGGATATGCAAAAAAGTACTTTGCTCAATTTCAAATTAGAGGTTTTTTCCCCTTACTGATTTCAAAGAATTCTCTGTAAAATGAAGATATGTTTTCTTGCCTGATACAAATATGTTGATATATTTTAAAAGCTCTTTGTCTTTTATTTTGTTAATCTTCTTTTCTGATCTACAGAGGGTTTTAATTTTTTTATGTTGTTAAATCAACCTCCAGAATTCTTGCTTTTGAAGTCATTCTTAAGAAGGTCTTTGTCAGCACAAAAAATGTATAAATAGGAATTTTGTTTTCTTCTAGTCGTTTTCTCACTTTGAATATTTAAAATTTTTGATCTGTACTCCATCTGAAACTTATTTTTGTGAGATAAAAATCTAGTTACTTTTCTCTAAATAGTTAGCAGTTTACTTCTCCACCATTTACAAACAATTTATTTTTTCCTTCTAATATGAAATGTCATCAGTTCAAGTTCTAAAGTCTTACATATATTTGGGTGTTTGGGCATTTTCTATTCTGTTCCATTCACTTATCTGTCTTTTCAGTTGTTAGTAAACGAATAATTTGTGGGAACTTACAGCACATTTTGATATCTAGAAGGGCAAATCTTTGTCTACTACATAAAACTTTTAATTTCATCACAACAAATAAAGAAAGCATGTGAAACTCAAAAAATTTTAAACCACCATATGCTTATTTGGTTTAAATATGGGAAGACCATATTTTAAGAAAATGAGTCTTCCTATTCAAGGACACAGCCATCTTCCCACTTCAAAGCTGTCTTCTAAGGTCCTTCAGTAGAGAACATATATACATAGGTGTACACTGATATAAAACGGATACTGCAGGCTTCCCTGGTGGCACAGAGGTTAAGAATCCGCCTGCCAATGCAGGGGACACAGGTTTGGGCCCTGGTCGGGGAAGATCCCACATACTGTGGAGCAACTAAGCCCGTGTGCCACAACTACTGAGGCTGCGTTCTAGAGCCCGCAAACCACAACTACTGAGCCCACATGCCACAACTACTGAAGCCCGTGCACCTAGAGCCCGTGCTCCACAACAACAGAAGCCACCCCAATGAGAAGCCCACGCACTGCAACGAAGAGTAGCCCCCCACTCGCTGCAACTAGAGAAAGCCCACGTGCAGCAGTGAAGACACAACACAGCCAAAAATAAATAAATTAAAATAAATAAATTTTTAAAAAAAGAATCCGCCTTCTAATGCAGGGGACACGGGTTCGAGCCCTGGTCCAGGAAGATCCCACATGCTGCAGAGCAACTAAGCCCATGGGCCACAACTACTGAGCCTGCGCTCTAGAGCCGGCAAGCCACAACTACCTAGCCCATGTTCCACATCTACCTAGCCCACCTTCCACAACTAACTGAGCTCGCGCGCCTAGAGCCCGTGCTCCACAATAAGAGAAGCCATCACAATGAGAAGCCCGCGCACGGCAATGAAGACCCAACACAGCAATAAATAAATAAATTTTTTTTAAAAAAGATACTGGATTGTATCTGAAGAATTTTTAGTCCAGAAGTTTATCTGTCATGAGACAGATCATTTTCCTCATTATGCACTTCTCTGTAACATATAACATTACGGTATAAAAATGTGTACATTAAAAATAAGATACTGTTCATGTTTAATTTCGTTTCTGTGGTTACTGACATTCAGTCAAATGACTTTAAAACTGTCAGTAAAGTGCTCTATAAGGGGAATCATGAGCGGGTTCGAAACCAGCTAAGGCTTTTGCTGCCTATAAAGTCTGCGGGGCGCGGGATCCCACGTGGGTGTCCACGAGCCTCGGAGGGGAAACTGACAGCAGGGACCCCACCCAGGCCCGCCCCGCCTCCTCCCGCCCGCCCCAGTTACCTGTTCATCTTGTCCCTGTCGTTCAAGCCATTCTTCCCAAGCAACAGAATCTGCTGCACTTTGGCTACGTTGCCCACGCTGGCAGCTTTGTGGATCTTCCCGAGATCCTTGTCTCGGATGTGGTACTCGGGCCGGGAGTTGATTCGATTACCGCTCTCTCTCCGCGAGCTGGTGAAGGAGCCGAAGGGCGACTCGCCCTTCTTACTTCCGAAGCCAAAAATCTTCTTCATTGCAGAGCCTACAGGCTTCAGACACACCTCACCTCCCCCTCGGCTTCTCACAGTCTCCCGAGCCTAACACTAGCGGTACAGATAAGCCAACGCGGTCTGGCCACAACATCCCAGCTGGGAAACTCCGCGGTTTCTCATGTTTCAGCCCAGACTAACCCTAGCCAAGCGATACAGCTAAACGCAGTGCGCGTGCGCGCCTTGTAAGAAGGCGTCACTGCGCTTGCGCACAGAGGCCCGGAGACCAGGAGTACCCAGTGCGCATGTGCGAGACCCAAGCGTCTGAAATCTCTGCGATTCTTTGTGGGCCGCGCTGGGTTCTTTTCCAACGTTGGTGCGAGCTGGCTGAGCGTTTCCGGACATTTGCAAATGTTAGAATCTCCCGTGAGAAAGTCGTCTTCGCATGCGACTGGGGCTAGAGTGGCGGGGAGCTCCAGGATGCTGAAGGCCACGTCCCCAGAGAGCTCCCCTAAAAATACTCTCTAAATCTCCTTATCCCTCAGTTTATTCCTTTCCACATCCCTCTGGGCCCCAGGCTTTCTCCATGGAATTTAACAGATGTAACTACAGAAAGCTGTTTTCATGGTTCCAGAGACCGTGGCAACAGGTGTCATCAAGTGCAAACTTAAGGAGAAACCAACGCAGGTTGTCCAGATGAAATGAAGACGCGTTTCCGCATGCCTCCTGACGCTCCCCTGTGGCCCAGCGTTCCGTCTGCACATTTTCTTCACTTATATTTTAGTTTTTGCTTTTATTTTCCCCTAATTAAATCTTTAATCAATTCAAGATTTATTTTGGAGCATGGTGTAACATTTGAGAACTTTTAAAAAAATGATTATCCACTTGTCCCAAACAATCCATCTTTCCTCACCTAGTTTACCCCTTAATCTTACATTTAATTCTCGGATGTTTTTTCTGTTTCTGGGTTTTCCATTCTGGTCTGCTTCTTCTAGCGTCAGTAGTGTATAAAATATAAATATCTATTACAGGTCCAAGGTTCCCCTCCTTATTCTTCCTTTTCAGTATTCTCTTGGAAATGTTTACCTCTACATTATTTGAGATGAACTTTTAATCACTATGCCAAGCTAAAGAGAGTTCTTTGTGAGATTTTGATTGTAATTAGGTTAAGAGAATTTTAACTGAGAATCAGTCTCTCGTATCAGTGTATCCAGGTACATGTTATGTCTCAATTTGTCTTATTTTATGTCCTTCATTAGCCTTTGGTAGCTTTTTTCATTATGTAAATCCTGTACACTTCTTGATATATCTGTACCTGGGCTTTTTTTGGTAATGGTATATTATTCTTTCATTATAATTTGTAAATGATTGTTGTTTGATATCTGTGTATTCTTTTGACAACCAGAGTGAAGAACTTTTTTAAGCTATAATTTTGTAACAGGAGAGAGTTGATAGTTTCTGGCAGTACTTAAGGAAGGCACAAACTGGTTGGTATAGATTGAAGAGTATTGAAGAATAGTATGCAGGTGAAAAAAAATCAAGTAGAATGCAAACAAGATACTGTTTTTATTGAAGTATAAGATCGTTGCTACAAATTTAAAAAATCAATATAGCTAAATTTCCCTAAAATTCTACTAGCCAAATTTTTCAGCAATTAGCTAACTAATAGGGACATCTAACTTTTGTTTACTCTTAATAGTCTCTTTGCTCCTTTGCTTTATCCACCCAAATCTGTTTCCCACTCCTAAATCTAATCATCATAGTGACCTTGTGGAATCTTATCATCTCCATTTTTATGAATCCTCTTATGCTTTATACTTGTCCCATATTCTCTAAAATTTCCCAAACTTTAAATAATCTTTTCCCTTGCTTCCATCTTTCTCTATCTGTAATTTGTGTTTCCATCTTTATTCCATTTCTTAGGAATAAAGCAAAATAGGTTGACTCCATACTCCATACTGGTAGAAACAGGCGACTGTATACAGAAACTCCTTTTAATGTAGTACTTGATCCAGTAATTATACAATTACTGTAATTATACAGTTACAATACAATTAAACCAAACCTGGTATTGTGGGTGAAACAGACAGAAGCAGAAGCAGGCTCACAACAACAGTTAATACAAAACCAGCTATCCCCAAACTCAGCAGGTTTCTATTACATTTGTTAATGATTTGAAGATCAAAATCATGTTAATGATTTTAAGAATTTTTATTAACCAAATTAAAAAGTAACAGATACCACCATTGCACAAGATGCACCAGCAAAATTTGAAAGTTTGGCAGCCATATTTTACAGCAAGACAAATGCACAGGTATTAATTTAGGTACTTATTCTTCAGAGGCAATTTAATGCCATTTTGTGCTTTGTAGGTTGAATGATTTGACAACAAATTGTTTGGAATTAGTGACTCAGAAGTCAGGTGTCCAGACCTTCAGCAGAAATTGCTGCTGGGGGAACTCCCTGGAGGTCCAGAGGTTAGGACTCCTTGCTTCCACTGCAGCAAGCACGAGTTCCATCCCTGGTTGGGGAATGCAGCACAGCCAAAAAAAAAAAGAAAGAAAGAAAGCAATTGCACCGAAAAACTCTGGAAGGAGGCAGGGTCCCTGTTGAAGTGATAGCTGGTTCCAGACAGTGTCTTCACCGGTGAAAGAGCAATGAACAAAAACAAAAAACATTTCTTAGGTCTATCCAGCTTAGCTGGACCAAATGGTTTTGGTGTGTGTGACTGGTTTCAACTCTGACCACCCACAATTTTCTTCCTATAATAGCCCAACCAGAAAATTATCTTTTGTCCTCTATTTGTCTCTGCAGTACTCCCCAGGGTGACCTATGAGACCAGTAAAGGCTCCCTATGGTGACATCTGAGGAAGACTCTGACACTTGCTGATGCAGCCTGGAATGAGGGTCAAAGACATTACCAGGCTGTAGGGAGATGAGAACCACACACCAGGACTCCAGGTAGGTTGTCAAGATTTGGTTGATTCTAGTGTTTCTGTATAGACCAGAGATACTCAAGGAGTATATGCTAGGCCAACTCTGAACTTCTGTATGTCCTTTGTCAAATGCTACCTGGATCCCCAAGCACTTGAAAACTAAGATTCCCAGATTTCTTTGCAAACAGATGCCCTCTAGAAAGTTGTTGCTTAGGGACTTCCCTGGTGGTCCAGGGGTTAAGATTTCACACTCCCAGTGCCAGGGGCCCAGGTTCGATCCCTGGTCAGGGAACTAGATGCCACATGCTGCAACTAAAAGAGCCCAAGTGCTGCCAGCTAAGACCTGGCACAGCCAAATAAATAAATAAATTTTTTTTTTTTTAAAGTAAAGTTGTTGCTTAGAGCTCCCATGCTTATCTAAGACTCAAATAATGCCCTGGTGGTTTCCTGCATATTTATTTAATAGATATGCTAATGGAATTAATAATGTCAGAGTAATACCTGTTTTATGATGAAAAAATCCATGATCCATGTTATGGATGCCTGAACAAATTCAGGTGGGTCCAGTGAAATTACAAGGGTCCTTCATACGTGGAAGGAGGAGTCAGAAGTGTCAGAATGATGTGAGAAAGACTCGACAGGTCATTGCTGGCTTTGAAGATGGAAGGGGCCACAAGCCAAGGAATACAGGTGGCCTCTACAAGTCAGAAAAGACAAGAAAACTAATTGTCCTCCAGACCCTCCAGAAAGGAATGCAGCCTTGATTTTAGCTCAGTGAGAATCATTTCAGACCTCTGACCTCCAGAACTATACTATAAATATGTGTGGTTTTAAGCCACAAAATTTGTGGTAATATGTTAAGTGGCCATAGAAAATTATGGAGAGAGGGAGCTAGGAAGAATGGAAGAAGTGGAGGTAGAGGGAAACAAAGAGGATTGGGTAGAGAGAGTCTAAAACTGCAGCACAGTTATAACAACATTTCTGGCCAGGCCAAAGGGGAATCCTGGAGCCAAAGTCATATGAAAAATAAATCCCGCATCTTCCAGGAATGGGCCTGTATTTTACCCCTATTGTGGGTATAATGGCTGGGAGCAGTCGTGGGAAGCATGGGCATAGGACAGACACAGACGTGGATCCAGAAGGACAGCTGCTGGGGCTGTCAGTCTACTATGTGTCCCAAGTAGGTTCCCCACTTTGCCCAGGACTGGGGCATTCTTGGGACACAGGACTATCAGTGATAAAACCAAGACAGTCCTGGGAAAACTGGCATGGTTGGTTACCCTGTCCCTAGCACTGGAGACCTGATCTGAGCATTTTCATACCCAACATACCCCTCATCTCTGTGGCCCCCTTAGGATAATTTCTGCTTATCATGGCAGTTTATAGCTGGAAAAGATTTTCACCCTCTTCCTACCTTCGCTACCTAGCCAGAGTAGACACCATCTGTGACTCCTGAGATTCCGTAGTCAGACTGGGGTGTTTGTAACTTTTCTTTGTAACTCTCAAACATTGAAACTCATTAGGAATGCAAGTTAAAATTTCAGCTGTTTTACTTCCATACTTCTCCCCCATAGAATCCAGACTATCCCCTGTGTCCCTGACCCCCCAGCATTGTGAGGATATAGAGCATCAGTTGGCAACGTGCCTACTTTAGCCCTTCCGAGGGTCTTTGCTTCCTATGAGAAGGCACTGAGCTTATTTTCTCTTATTCTTATTATCATTCTCTTATTGGTACTGAGCTTATTTTCTCATGACTATAGTCAGCCAGCAATGCACTTCCATCTACAAGAAAAACTGGTCGGCATCCTCTACTTCATAAAGTCTTAAGCCGTTTTTCGCTTGAGTCTGTGGCAAACATAGGACCTCTTAGTTTTATAAGGAGTTGGTACCAAGAAAGGTGTTATGGCCATCCCCTTTGTGGCCAAACTTTTTTCACTGGAAACAAATTAGGTGCCTCAGTCACCAACCTGGGACCCAAGTGGGTTCTAAGAGGGGAAGGAGGTAGGGCATAAAGCTTAACATCACCCCTCAGAACCCTGCACGTGGGGGACCCAGTGTTAGGAGAATGAGGCATAGCTACATCCACTCTCACTACTAAGGTCTTCCTTCTTTCATATTTATTTTCTTATTTATATTTTCTAACTTTTCAGCAATAAACATATGTTGCTTTTGCACAGACATATAGTGATTTGTTTCTAGTTAAAATAAAATAGCTTTAAATATGTTTAAAGAAAGATAAATTTTTTCTGTTAGATTATAAAATATATAATTAGTAAATATAAAAATATAATTATTAAATACTAGCCTACAGAAGAGTAAGCATATTACTGGAAAACAGTAGGAGGTGAGAACTTATTAACATAAGAGAAACTATACAAATCAATGAGAATGATATAGATTATTAATAAATGGTTTGGGAAAAATCAATTAGTGATAAGCAGTTAACTACATATCTCAACATATACACCAAAAGAAACTCCAGGTTAGTAAAAATGTTTAGTCTTTTTAATGAAACCATTAAATATTTTAGAAGAAAATATGGATGAGTGGTATTATTTATAAGTTTTTGAAGATTTTCCAAACAAAAACAATGGAAGTGTCAAAAGAAAATATCAGTACATTTGGCCACATAAAATTTGTGACCAAAAAATTTAGTTTAGGGCATTCCCTGGCGGTCCAGTGGTTAGGACTTGGCGCTTTTGCTGCCAGGGCCGGTGCAGCCACACACACACACACACACACACACACACACACACACACACACACACACACTCAGTATAAATGCAAATACAGATAAGGCATTAACATGCATAATTAATAAAACATTCTTTCTTTGTTTACAATCAAGGAACTAAATTTTTTAAAAAGCTTTTTTGATGTGGACCATTTTTAAAGTCTTCACTGAATTTGTTACAATACTGCTTGTTTTATGTTTTGGTTATTTTGGCTGTGAGGCATGAAGGATCTTAGCTCCCCAACCAGGGATCAAACCCACACCCGCTGCATTGGAAGGCGAAGTCTTAACCATTGCACTGCACGGGAAGTCCCCTAAATTTTTTTTTTTTAATGATCAAAGGATACAATCAGTTCACAAATTAACTAAGGGTACCAGAAGCTTTCTACTCTTACTTGATATGGATAGGGGTTCAACCTTCATCATCTTGCCTCAAGACAACATTTGTTCATCAAATGCTGATAATTCTGTGGTAATTTAATCCACCGAGATCTTGATATTCTCACTACCTTACAGGACATCAAATTTACCCATTATGTGGATGACTTCATGCTGATGGTATTAGGTGCATAGGAAATAGGAGATAGTTTAAAAGTTCTGGTAAAAATTTATTTTCCCACTGTTATGATTTATGTTAACTCTCTTAAAAAAAATCAGCATTATCCATTTAAAGAAATATTTCCCCCAGAGTTAAGCACAAATCCTAAACATCACCTTGGCATCACAAGTAATTTACAAAATATAATGCTAACCATATAATCAGTTCTAACAGTGACCAACAGCAGCTTTGGTGGATAAATGAAATTTGTGATTCGGGGTACCGAGAAGCATAGTAACAGTTCACTTTTAGAAAAGGTGTATTTAAAAAAAAAAAGAAAAGGTGTATTTTTTATAAAACCCAACCAAGAGAGACATTCTTTTTACCATATATGTACTCCTTTAACAACTCTTTCTTCAAATTTTATATGAGAGGATTTGAGGAGATCTTATGACACTAAGAAGAAGCATGAACTTAAGAATCTTAAAATCTAACAAGGATGAAGCAGCATACAGAAAGCGGAACCAGGGTACAAGTATGCACTTGCCCTCCTATCAACTTCCCAAACAGGAAGAAAAAAAATCACATTAAGTTTTGATAAATTTTGAAGTCAGTTTTCTTTGTGCTGTAACAGTATAAAACATTATCTTTCAGCAAAATTAAAAATAAAAAATTATGAACCTTTTGGCCTAGCAGAGTTAATGCTGACAAGATGCTTCTACTTGGTGGGAGCTATGCTCCCTCCACCAGGAAACATTGTGCATCAGGCTTTGCATAGTTTTTTTAAATTAATTAATTAATTTAGGCTGCGTTGGGTCTTCATTGCTGCATGTGGGATTTCTCTAGTTGTGGCGAGCAGGGGCTACTCTTCGTTGCGGTGCATGGGCTTCTCACTGCGGTGGCTTCTCTTGTTGCAGAGCACGGGCTCTAGGAGTGTGGGCGTCAGTACTTGTGGCACACGGGCTCAGCAGTTGTGGCTCACAGGCTTTAGAGTGCAGGCTCAGCAGTTGTGGCACACGGGCTTAGTTGCTCCGAGGCATTTGGGATCTTCCAGGACCAGGGATCGAACCCGTGTCCCCTGCACTGGCAGCAGATTCTCAACCACTGCGCTATCAGGGAAGCCCCAGGCTTTGCACAGTTTGATTCACAAATTTCTTATAATCATTCAGTCATTTGATATTTTGGTTATAGTTGATTTGGGTTTCTTTTTAGATAACGATGCTTATTTCCGAATAATATAAACACAGTCTCTCTTTTGTTCTTCCTGGAAATCCTTTAGCAACCATCTTCTCCAATCCTCCATATTTTGTCTCTTCTTTCTCCGTCTTCTTGCACCTCTGTCTCTTTCATCACCTAGTTCAGAACTTCCAGGAGAGTTATACAGACATTCCTAACATCTCAAGTTTACCAACAACTGGTCGTTAACATGCCTCAGGACTGTGAATGGAGGCAACTGGTTGATCAAAGATAAAACACATCTTGTATGAAATCAATCCAGAATACTTAAGGAATTTCACATGCTGCAGAACTTAAAGTTCTTTTTATCCAGTTGACAGATCCTCTGTGTAAAAGATACTGTTAGCCTGGCATTCAGTCCTACCTTGCACATTTTATCTTCCAAAAAAGAAGGCAGATTTTCCTCAGGAAGACATTCCATCTTCTTTATTGTTATATTCACTGCGATATTTTCAAAGACGAAAAAACCACTTACTACTCACATCCTCTATGGCATTATTTAACGTCTATGGAGAATCTGACCCATCTGTTCCAGTGCTCTGCCTGATGGGGGAATTAGGATCAATCTACTGAATGCCTATTATTCTTTCACTCACTGAAAATTTATTAGCTGTCTACCTATAAAGCACTCCATTTAGTCTTAGAGATACAAGTGTTCAAGATTTCTTCCTAGAACTCAACACCAGGTGGGAAAAGGCAGACACAGAAACAATAAATTAGAGAACAGCTTTTTCTTTCTTCTTCTTCTTTTTCTTTTGGCCGCGCCATGTGGCATGCAGGATCTTAATTCCCAGACCAGGGTTTGAACCTGTGCCCCGTGCATTGGGAGTGCAGAGTCCTAACCACTGGACCACCAGGGAAGTCCCCAAGAACAGCTTCTTATGAACATACAAATCAAATGCTATGGAGAAAAACAGTTGGACATGTAGCCTAAATGGAAAAGGGCTGTAGAGAAAGACTAAGAAGTCATCAGCATACAGATGATACAAAAATATAGAGAGAAGCTAAAAGGACCAAGGATATATATATAACCTTAGAGTTTACCAACATAAAATGGAGAGCAAACAATAAGATCCCACAAAATAATTCCTGAATTTTAACATAAGCATAAAAATGTTATCAATAGAATAAAGGGGGAAATAAGAGCTGTAATCAACTAAAAGCAGTTTCTCTTGTCCCCATTTAAACAATAAATAGATCATTCTACTAAATCCCTAGATTAGCTATTTCAATATTAAAAATATTAAACTGATAATGATTATGGAAATATAACATGACTAAATTGCATAGGAATTTTAAGGGGAAAGAATACTGAACCATAATATAGTACAATAAAATATCATATAAGGGGGAGGAAAAAATAAAATGACATAAAAAATACCAAGACATTTATGTTGCTTCCATGATGTTTCGGATATTGCAAATAGTGCTGCTATGAACACCGGGATGCATGTGTCTTTTCGATAAATGTCCACTGACAGGTGAATGGATAAAGAAGATGTAGTATACATATACAATGGAATATTACTCAGCCATAAAAAAGAATGAAATAATGCCATTTGCAGCAACATGGATGGACCTAGAGATTATTAAGTGAAGTCAAGTCAGAGAAAGACATCATGATATCACTTATATGTGGAATCTAAAAAAAAAATGATACAAATAAACTTATTTTATTTACGAAGGAGAAATAGACTCACAAACATAGAAAACAAATTTATGGTTACCAAAGGGGATAGCAGGGGGATGGTGGTGGGAGATAAATTAGGAGTTTGGGATTAACATATACATACTACTATATATAAAACAGATAAACAAGGACCTACTGTATAGCACAGGGAACTATACTCAATATCTTGTAATAACCTATAATGGAAAGGGATCTGGAAAAGAATATATATAGATATATATATGTATAACTGAATCACTTTGCTGTACACTTGAAATACAACACTGTAAATTAACTATACGTCAATAAAAATTTTAAAAAATACTAAGACATTAGAAGCTTTGTTAAAATAGTTACTCACACACATACCCCATACATGATTATGATGGAAATTACACAAATATTTCAATTTTGAAAAATCTTATGAATAGAATTATATCACCCAGAAAAATGTTCAAACAAAAATCTGTTAATATATGTAACCACTATTTTTGACTCATGGGATATAATTAGAAGGCAACTTCATCTCCCACTACCCTTTTAAATATTCAGAGGTTCTTCTCCCAACCCAGGTTGAAAACCCTTACTCTCAAGTAATAAGTCCAGAGTTGCTTTAACTCACAAAGCACTGAAAAACAATGTCCAGCCCCGCATAACTATACGGAACTATAAAAATGCCAAGTCAGAGTTAATCAGCTAGGCCATGCTACAGGCAGACCACCTGCAGTAGGGGTGGAAAGTAGGCATGGTCCCCTTCCTTCAGCTGGCTAATTAGGGTTTCCCATGCTGCCAGGTTCAAAACTGCAGGAGGCGGTAGAGTTCTTATGTGAGATGGTTTTGAGCAGTCTGGATCTGGCAATTGTTTTAGAGCTGACTCTTTCTCTCAGGGGCATTTCTGTGCCCACAGCTGTTCTCACCTGTAACTCCATTGACCTAAGTGAATGTAATTTATTCTTTCTTCTTAGTTCTTAAGGAATCCAGAGCCCCACTTTGGACTGTCCTGTTCTGAGGCCTGTTCACACCTCTAAGTGGCCCTTTTGTGTGGTATCCAACGTGGATCCACCACCATGGCTCACTTTCTCTCCTTCACGCTTGACTAACATCTGGTCCTCGATAAGCACTCAAACAGTCTTTGTCAAAGCAAATGCTAAGAGTGCAGAACAGTCTCAACACATAGCAGTTCTTCTCCTGTCCTGAGCCAAAGTAACCTACCAGTTCCTTCAGATTCCAGGTTCCCTGGGTATGAGTTACATACCTGCTCCCAGAACTGCAGATTAGATTCATATCAAGTTCCCCAAACTAGGTTTTACAACCTCTCTCCCTCTCACCCTCTCTCTTTGGCAGCTCTGTAATTTCTTTTTTCATGAAATACATTCTCAAATTCATAACAGATTAGCTATCCATTATATTCCCATATGAAGCATTGATACATAACTAAATTAAGTTTCTGTTTTAAAGGTGGGGAGGGGTGTGTGTCGGGGAATCACATTCTTGCCCAAAAGGATAGGGATTCATGTGACAGAATGGGGGCAGGGGAGAATCTGCATAGAAATAAAATCCTCAGTTCAAATGTATCAACTCTCCAAATTTTATGTCCACGACTAGGTGTTATTTTTTCAATTCAAAGATCAAGTCTACATTCCAACATATTTTATTAAAATATTACATACTTACATTAAGAAAAATGCTTATAACTAGCCAGATTGTAGTAACTCAGTATTTACTTTAAAATGAATATGAACGAAGAATATCTAAAAATAAAACATTTATCAATTTCCACAAGTAATCTATTTAATAGGTATAGGTTACTTGTAAAACTCTGGCATTGTGGTAGCTTTCAATGGACAGCTTTAAAAAGTTTACAAGCCCTCTCAAAGTCCATTCTTATTAAACTGATTTGGTTGAAATGTGACTCAGAATAAGCTGGGGAAATATACTTTTGGCATGATGAGGGGAGGAGGTTGACAAATCATCTCCATTTTCTTTTTTTAACATCTTTATTGGGGTATAATTGCTTTACAATGGTGTGTTTCTGCTTTATAACAAAGTGAATCAGTTATACATATACATATGTTCCCATATCTCTTCCCTCTCCATTTTTTAAAAAGCAGCTATAAATTTGGATAAACTGTTTAATAAAACAGCCATTTCAGCACTCTGGAAATTAACTGAAGATCTGCAACACACTAAGAAGTGCTTATTCATGAAACCCAGTTAGGGAAATAACCTGTGAGCCTGTGGGATTACCGTGCTGCCACATCCTGGGCCAGGTCTACGGGTGCAGTAGTTCAACCAGGGCAACAGCAGACCCAGGGAACAAGGCTTGTTGTCACTGCCAGAGGGGGACTCATTTGATATGATGCATTGTAAGTTAACCTGGGAGCTCAGTGGTAAGCAAACAAGGCTCAGTGAGGTTGTAGTCCTGTTTGGGGCAAACAACAGAGTAGCTAGGGATTTCACCGGAAGTTCTAGGAGGTAAGACAGCCATCTGGGTTTGATAAGCACTCTATATACTCCAGATGTACAGGCATGCAAAGCGGAAACTGAAGCTGGTTCAGGCCACCCACATACCCATGGTTGCCAAAGCCTGCACATATGCACAAGGGAGAAGCAAAAAAGCCCAACAGAAAGCACAGACCAGAACAGACTTGAAAATGACCTGAACACTGAATGTACTTGCCAGCCCACACAGATCCACTGGCAGAGTGGAGGCCTGACTGATGGGGTTTGAACACAACCTCTGTCCAATCTTTGGCTATAACCTAAGCTATGCAATCCAGCAGCAATGCTTAGGAAGCAAGATTTATTATTTTAAAAAATGAGTAGAGACATTGGTGACTGCACACTGCTGTGGAGACAGATTTCACAAATTTACTGGTGGCAAGTTACTAAATAAAACAAGAACAACCCTCTGGGGAAAAATTCAGAATTAGTAATTGCTACATTATCTGAAATTCAACAAGATTACAAAGCAAAGAAAGAAGAAAGTGTACCCTTACTGAGGAAGAAAAGCATTCAATAGGAACTGAGTATCTCCAGATGTTAGAATGAGCAAAGACTTAAAAGCAGCTATTATGAACATGTTCAAAGAACTAATGGAATTCATGTTTAAAAAATTAATGAGAGCTATGATGAAAATGATGCAATGTATGAAGAATCTCAGTAAAGAGATACAGGTATATGAAAGAACCAGATAGAAACTTGGAGCTGAAGAATATAATATATGAAATGAAAAATTCAGTTGAAAGAAGAAGAAAGAATCAGTGAACTTGAAGCTGAATCAACAGAAAGTATTCAATCTGAAGAGGAGAGGGAGAAAAGCAATGAAAAAAATGAACAAAGCCTCAGAAACCAGATCAACATATGTGAAAGGAGAATCCCAGAAGAAGAGAGAAAGGGCAAATAAATATATTTGAAGAAATAATTGCCAAAAACGTCTCAAATCTGATGAAAAACATTAATCTACAGATCCAAGAAGTTCAACGAATCCCAAGTAGGAAAAACTCAAGGATGTCCACATTTATAAACATCATAGTCAAACTGTTAAAAGACAAGGCTAAGAAAAAATTCTTGAAAGCAGCAAGTGAAAAACAACCTATCGGAAAAGGAGACCAAAATTACCATTAACAGCTGTCTTTTCACCAAAAATAATGGAAGTCAGAGGCTGTGGGACGACACATTCAAAGTGATTAAAGAATAAACTGTTGGACTTCCCTGGTGGTGCAGTGGTTGAGAGTCTGCCTGCCGATGCAGGGGACACAGGTTCGTGTCCCGGTCCGGGAAGATCCCACATGCTGCGGAGTGGCTAGGCCTGTGAGCCATGGCTACTGAGCCTGCGCGTCCGGAGCCTGTGCTCCGCAACAGGAGAGGCCACAACAGTGAGAGGCCCATGTACCGCGAAAAAAAAAGAAAAGAATAAACTGTTAATCATGTATTCTAAATCCAGCAAAAATATTCTTAAAAAACAAAGGCAAAATAAAGACATCCCCAGATAAAGACAGAGGATTTAAGATTATATAAACCAGTAGTTAATCATTGTATTAAGTTGTTGTAACACGTACAGATGTAACATGACAACAATAGCACAAAGGAAAGAAAAGGAGATATACTGGAACAAATTTACTACATTTTGACAGAATTAAACTTGTATTATTTTGAAGGAGCCTGTGATTAAGAGTGATAAATGCATACTGTCATCCCTAGAGCAACTGCTAAGACATAACTCACAATAGGAGGAACAGGGAATTTCCTGTTAGTCCAGTGGTTAGGACTCCGTTCTCTCACTGCCAAGGGCCCGGGTTCAATTCCTGTTGGGGAACTAAGATCCCACAAGCCATGCTGTGCAGCCAAAAAAAAAGAAGAGGAACACAGGGATCTCTTTAGATATGAGAAAAACAGAAAACAAATGCAAATGGCAGATGTAAAAGCAACTACATAAATACATAAACTACATAAATATTAAATATGAATGAACTAAACATCCTACTCAAACAACAGAGAGTTTCAGACTGGATTAAAAAAAAAAACAAGATCCATATGATCAAGGACTTGTCTTTAGAATATATGATCTCTTACAACACAGAAGACAACAACCCAAAGAGGGAAGGGAGGATTTCAACAGACATTTCTCCAAAGACGATATACAAATGACCAAAAGCCTAGCAGAGGATGTTCAAAATCACTAGTCCTAGGGAAATGTAAAATTAAATCCACAATGAGATTCTACTTCATACCCACTAGATTGGCTCTGTCAAAAAGACAAGACTATAAGAAACACTGTACAACATATGGAGAAACAGGAACCTTCATACACTGGTAGTTGGAACATAAAATTATATAGTTACTTTCAAAACAGTTCATCAGGTTCTTAAAAAGTTAAACAGAAACTCGCCACATCACACAGCAATTTCTAGAAGTCTACCAAGACAAATGAAAACGTGTGTCCACGCAAAGACATGTATACTCATATATATATAAACACAGAGAGAAGCGGAGGGAAGGAGGGAGGGAGGGAAGAGAGGAGAAAGGGAGAAAGGAAGCAGGGGCAATAAAGAATGGGCAAATGAAAATAACTGGTATATCTGAATCAAGGGTATATGGGAATTCCTTGTACTATTCTGGTAATGTTTCTCTAAGTTTGAAAGTACATCAAAATTTTAAATTACCCAAATAAAAGGGCAAGAATATCATGTAGCAAGCTCCCTCTACCAACCTCAACGAAGACCATATACAGCTTAAAAGTTACTAGAAAACTGTAGGTAATTTTAATAAAATCACTTCAAGAACATAATATGGTTGTAAAACCAATACAATGTGCTCTAAAATAATTTTTCTACTGAGTTAAATAAAGTCATCTGTAAATTCTGTAACACATTCATATTCACAAAATCTGACTGAAAAATAAACACAACTTTCCATTTCTAACACAGCATAATTCAAAAGTTCACTCTGAACGGGACTGGGTTTTTGGTTTTATTTTGGTTTTAATGCAAAGCATAATTACATAGTTATTCATAATTTGAGGTGTGTTACTTGTTTATTTAACAAAATACTGCTGCTCTGAAATAAACTTCATTTTCAGAGTGAGAGTAATGTTAAAAAAAAAAAGACCATGAAAATGCAAGCTGCATTTTAAAAAGCTTATAATAATCATTTAAATTCCAATTGTATCTGTAGGTTCACATTTCTCTACTCTTAGATTTTTAAAAAAACACTTTATATATGGTCAATCTAGATCATAATTAAGTGCATCTTAATGAAGTTTCCACTGATGTATGTAGAAATATGATTTACCAATAGCCAAATAGCATCATTTCTTTATCAAAGATAAGTGGTACTATCTAGAAATAAAGACAATCCTTCAAGAATTTTATTTTCCTAAGTAAAAATACTTCCCAAGAGCTAAAGGCACAATTTCTATTCACATCTAGCACTGTAACCAACCATAAAATCATTACTTATTTTCAACTTAATAACTGATTGACATTTCTCAAACAAGCTGTTTTCAATCCTGATAGTTCTTTATTTTCTTTAATAAATTGCTATTTGCAGTAGGTGTCCATCATGAGAATAATCAAAATTAGATAAATGTGACAAAAGACTGACAAAGTGTTTCACACCCTTGAGTGATACCAAGAATGGGAGAAAAGTGTTGCAAAATACGACTACTGCAGTGCTACTTATGGTCTTGCAATAAAACCAACAATGCATCAAGAGCTATCATCTCACATCCAATTTCTTCCCCTCAAGAACAATCTGAATCTCTTTGGCATCCAAAGTCTCATAGGTCAATAAAGCTTCTGCTAGATTCTTGTGCTCTTTTGCATGAGTCTTCAAGATATGTTTTGCTCGCTCATACGAATCCTGAAATACAAAGCAGATATGTAAGAGGCAGAAACCTTAGGAGAAGCAAAAACCCTAAATGAGATAAAAAGCCTTTATGTACCCTAAAAAACTATAAAATCTATTGACTTCTATTTATGAAAGATAAAAGCATTTAAAAGCTTGGTTCCCTAAAGATAACTCTTTCATACTTTCAAATGTTATATTTTTAACCTCAAAATCTATCATAGAGATAACTGAGGACTACTTAAACAAAAAGCTACTTAAGAAATAAAAGTATACATTGTACTCATCTGCTTTCTAAATAAGGTCTGTGAACACAGATATCTATTTCTCTTTTCAAAATACGTGCTAAAAGGAAAGGGAGTTTGCTCCTTTTGCCTCTTGAGATTTCACCAATTTACTCAATCTAGAATGGCCAGAAAAGATATAATTTCCATTCTTTTACTTGGTAAAACACTTACCTCTCAATATTGTAATACAGTATCATTAAAGGTGATCCCTGACTTCCATACATTTTTTTTTTTTTTTGCAACCCACCTTGACTTAAATCCTTCAACTCTCTTTCCAAAGGTGAGTCTGAATTAAGTTTATCAGCTTATGAATAACGGCAGTAATAACAGTTCATTTTTGGCAGTGTCATATTTGCCTGTACAATGTTTATGCCAATATTTTACTAGTGAATTATATTTTTGTCCTTATAAAATTGGGTGGAAAATGTAAAAATGAATTTACCAACACCAAGAAACACAGGTCATATAAGCACAATACAATTACTAGACATTTTGAACATAACCATGTCCAAGTAAAATAATCAAATTAAAGAAAATACATAAAATATTAGAAATATATCAGCTAAAGTAGAACTGAATATTTAAATCACAATGTAAATTGTTCTGGGCTTCCCTAGTGGCACAGTGGTTAAGAATCCGCCAGCCAATGCAGGGGACGTGGGTTCAATCCCTGGTCCAGGAAGGTCCCACATGCCACGGAGCAACTAAGCCCACGCGCCACAACCATTGAAGTCCCGCACCACAGCCACTGAAGCCCGCGCCCTAGAGCCTGTGCTCAGCAACAAGAGAAGCCACCGCAATGAAGAGCAGCCCCTGCTCGCTGCAACTAGAGAAAGCCCAAGTGCAGCAACAAAGACCCAATGCAGCCAAAAATAAAATAAATAAATTTATTTAAAAAAATACATACATATATACATATACATATATATATGTATATATATATATATGTATATGTATATATATAGTTCTTAACCTATGGCCAGAATAAAATAAAGATCCAGTCTATGATCAGGGGTTCCAGTCTATGACATATTTAATCACGGCAGCAACGGTGCACCTATTAACTTTATAAAACAGAGGAACTTTAGGTTTTTTGCAAGCACCCAAATATTTAGGCACATTTTGACTAAATAGATAAATAAACATTAAAAAAAAAAAGATCATTACCCTCAGAAGGATTCTGATTTCCTGTTCAATAGCAGATTGAGTTTCTGGACTCAGTTTCCCTGTATCACTGTAGGTCATAACTCCAAGCTAAAATCAATGAAAAGAAAGAAATCCAACAGAAAAACCTCCAACACTAATGTATGTAACAGAGGAAGTACTATCCTATACATAAGAAAATAAATATCATGGGGGCAAGGAAAAAATACAATATAAAAATGCCCTTGAGGGCAAAAAAACTTCATTATTCTTCTGCAAGTATAATACTAAAAAGTGTGAGCAAGAGAGAAAATGTTAAATCCTAAGTATTGTTCTGAGTACCATCTTAGAAAACCTTAGCAGCTATTCTGTCCAGAAATCCACACTTCACAGAGTACTGGAAATGCTTTATGGAGCCACAGTGATAATGTAGGAACGTGAAGTATGTGGAAAGGGCAAAGTAAGCAAGCTCAACAAGTAGGTCTTCGATGTCATATGAATAAAAAAAGCTAAAGAATTTATATTATCATTTGGTTAATTCATGAAGTAATAACTCTTACTGTTTGAGCAGCTAGAATGGAAAGAGTATGTTACATTTCTCAGAAAATGACATTTAGTTTAGAGTAAGCTTTGTTAAATCCATCTGGAATGAGATAGGGGAAAATCTATCAACTTATAATGAGAGCCCTATCTCACAAAGAGACACTTGGCACATCAACATTTGATACATGAGGAAGGATTAAAATTAGCCATTACCTTTTCACTCATTCCAAATTTGGTGACCATCTGCTTTGCTATTTTGGTTGCATTATCAAAATCACTGGAAGCACCTAAAATTTTAAAATATACATAATACTCAAGTTAAAAAAAATCTTTAAACCAACAAACACAATTTGAACCAAAGCTATTCTTTACAGCCAACCTGTTGTAATATGATCAGCTCCAAATATAAGTTCCTCTGCCACTCTTCCTCCCATACTGACATCCATCTGAGCAAGAAGCTGAGCTCTAGTTTCGTTCCATCGATCATTCTCAGGCAACAGGGACACCTAGACAATTGAAAAACAAAGAAAAAATTCAGACACAGTTTTGAAACACTTACATTAATTAACCTGAATTATCATTTGTCTCCCATGACCTTACTTAATACCATGATGCTGAAAGCTCAGCAGCATTTAATAGAGATGGTCATGGTGATTGATGACCAAACCAGCTATGTACAAAATGAGGAAAGCAAAAGTGCAGTTTATAAATAATAAGTAGTTGATGATGCAATACAACTGTTTGTCCCTCGTTGCACAAAAATGTTTAAAACGTCTATAGGGACGTCCCTGGTGGTGCAGTGGTTAAGAATTTGCCTGCCAATGCAGGGGACATGGTTCGAGCCCGGGTCTGGGAAGATCCCACATGCCGCAGAGCAACTCAGCCTGTGCGCCACAACTACTGGGCCCGCGCTCTAGAGCCTGCAAGCCACAATCACTGAGCCCATGTACCACAACTACTGAAGCCCGCGCGCCTAGAGCCTGTGCTCTGCAACAAGAGAAGCCACTGCAATGAGAAGCCCACGCACTGCAATGAAGAGCAGCCCCCTCTCACTTCAACGAGAGAAAGCCTGCATGCAGCAAAGAAGACCCATCGCAGCCAAAAATAAAATTAAATAAATAAATAAAAAGTCTATAATTAGATATGAAAATGAAACTTCTACTCAATGAGAAAAAACTTAGAAAAACTATTGAACCAGTCACTATGATACATAATTTCTTTTGAGGGGAAAAGAACAACTATATATTTAAGAATTATATTTTGCTGTCATTCCTGAATTACATTTCATAATGTAAATATATTATCTGAAATATTAAGGATATCCTTTATTAGCAGATAAATTTCACAAGTATGTCTGATTTCAAGACAGTTGAAGAAGTTAAAGAAGAAAGTATCAACACACCTAGGAAGTAGCTGAATTTTCTTTTGAAATGTTTTCATCAGCAATTTCCTATATAAGCTCCTGGGGAGCACTATCTGAAAAGAAAAACTAAAGATACTCACATGTCCAAGTGTTGGCCCTCGTGGCATGATTGTAGCTTTGTTGATAGGCATAGCATCTTTAGTGTAGTATGCAATAATAGCATGACCAGATTCATGATACGCTGTGATCGTTTTGTTTTTGTTATCAATTTCCACACTTCTACGCTCAGGCCCTAAGAATAAAAATTTACTTAAGTAAAATACTCCATTAGGAAGGTATATTTAAATGAATGAAGCTCCTTTGCCTCAAAGTCATTCTTAGAGTAATATGATTTAATGTCATTAATAAATATTTTAAAAGTGTGAAAGTTTAAAAAATGAGTTGACTCCACTCTACAACACATGTAAACCATAATTTGTCAACTGAAAACCAAACTGTAAAAACTATCATCTTAATCCTTATATCAAAAGGAAAAGCTTAATTCTATTTCTAGAAAATAAACTTCTAATTTAACAGGAATATCATAACTAACCTGTTTTGAAGGCAATTCAAGATTTAAAATAAAAATTAAATACTGAAAAACAGTAAAATTAACTATTCTTTTATCAGCAATATCGGACAAGAGGAAAGACATGGGCACTCATGCCCCGCAAAGAGTGTAATATAAGTTATAATATATTTGTTCTGTAAGAGGCCAAACTGTGTTGCTCTGTTAGAGTATGTATTTGCATGTTTCTATACCTTTATTTTTTATAAACTTTCTCTCAAAATTAAGAGTTTTTTTCTCGGACTTCCCTGGTGGCACAGTGGTTACGAATCCACCTGCCAATGCAGGGGACATGGGTTCGTGCTCTGGTCCAGCAAGACTCCACATGCCGCGGAGCAACTAAGCCCGTGTGCCACAGCTACTGAGCCTGAGTTCTAGAGCCCGTGAGCCACAACTACTGAAGCCCACACTCCTAGAGCCCATGTTCCACAAGAAGAGAAGCCACCGCAATGAGAAGCCTGTGCACCGCAATGAAGAGTAGCCCCCGCTCGCCGCAACTAGAGAAAGCCCGCGCGCAGCAACAAAGACCCAATGCAGCCAATAAATAAATAAATAAATAAATAAAGAGTGAAGTACCACCAAACCAAAAATTACCAAGTGGCAATTTAAAAAAAAAGAATTTTTCCTCTAACATAATGAACAGTATAAGATAGGGAAAAAAAAAGAAGAAAAAAAGAAAACCTACCCATTAGGATTTTATCTTTGGAAAACTCTAGTTCCTTCATCGTAACCATTTCTTTTCCATCAACAGCTGCCTTTAAAGCAGCTTGGTTCACAAGATTCTCCAACTCTGCTCCAGAAAAGCCAACAGTACCTCGAGCTATGATTTCTGGATCAACAGCTATATGCAGACAGGACACAATATTAAAATTTCAGAAGAGCTAATAAAAAGCTCTTCATAAAGAACTCACATTGCAAAAGAAAGAAGATAGCCATCATGAACTGTAATTTTACAAAAGCTTACTTCACTAAATTCTAAGGGGAAAAAGCCAAAACTGCTATTAAACACACCATTAAAATTGTCATTGGGACAAATGACAAAAGTTCTTACATTTAAATAACTTTGTGATAAACAAAGAAAGGTACAGTTGCCAGATAACGACTTACAAACCTTTAATTATGGCCTAACCAAACTGAAAAAGCACATTCATAGACAACGTTTTGTTTTCAGAATTTCATCTTGGAATAACTTTGGACATAATAGCCCCCCTTATTATCGGAAACATATTTGCTTTTATGAATTGATTCAGATATCTTTGAAAATACTGCAGCTTTAATAGCTGCTTTTATTACTCAGGTGGTTCTATAATATTTCCATGTGTTTTGTTTTATAGTTTGCTTCCCCTCTTTTGGCCCCGAAGTGACTATATCATAAGGTACTATGCTCATAATATACAGGTGCTTTTTATATTATTTTATATTTTACATTCATCTAAAGAAACATTTATACAAAGATTCATCAAGTATTATCTAAGTACTCAAAGAAAACTTTGTTTAGAATCGGGATTCAAAATGACAGAATCTCTGGATACACATTAATTGAGAAATGGACTTTATGGACAAACAAGAGGAGAGAAAAATAGACATTTAAAGGGATTTGTCTTTTAAGACATCCTGAGTAAGGACCACAAACAGGGTGGATTGATATATTACCATTTTATGGAGATAATGTCTGTATCATCGAATTAAGACTTACACTGATCAAACTTTATTTTATTGAGATACCACTTCAAGATTTCTGTTCGACCTTTTACATCTGGCCTGGGAACTGTAACCTGCATGTCAAAACGACCAGGACGTATTAAGGCGCTAAAGGGAGAATACAAAAAGAAAATATAAATTAATAAGCTGACTGTGCTGAAGGTCAAGTTAAACAGGACTGACATCCTAAAGAGAAGATGGAAAGACAATGGCAACGAATATTTATTTTGAACATAAATATTCAGATTAGTTCCTTATAAAACGTGGCTCAAATAACAGTTTCAATAACCGGAAGGCAGAACAAAGGTTCATATAGATAAATGTGTGCATCTAGATAGCATACAACCCGTCAGAGACAAAGACATGCAAGTCAGCCAGTCAAGGAACAAATAATTCTACAGCAATCTATTATGAGCGCTACACATCCAACTTACTGCTATTAAGTACAAAATGTTAAACTAGAGTCTTAGGCAAGAACTAACTATTAGATCAAATGAAAGTATGAATAACTTCTATATAATAAAACCAATAAAAATTTTAAACTATAGTAAATTTTATTCTAAAAATCCTCTCCACCCCCCACCCAAAAGCTTTGTGATGTTTAAGTTGTGAGAAGACTCTTTTAGCAGCTTTACTGAGATACAATTTTCATATCATAGAATTTGAAGTCGAAAACCCAGTGTAGTTTTCTTTCTAACATCATTATTGGAGTATAAATTTGCTTTACAATGGTGTGTTAGTTTCTGCTGTGTAACAAATTGAATCAGCTATACATATATCCCCATATCCCTCCCTCTTGTGCCTCCCTCCCACCCTCCCTATCCCACCCCTCTAGGTGGTCACAAAGCACCAAGCTGATCTCCCTGTGCTGTGCCGCTGCTGACCACTAGCTATCTATTTTACGTTTGGTAGTGTAACCCAGTGGTTTTTAATATATTCAGAGTTGCCCAACCATCACCACAATCTAATTTTAGAGAATTTTTACGCCCTCCCCCTCTCCTCCAGCTGAAAGAAACCCCAAATCTACTGGCAGTTATTCCCCATTTTCCCTAACCTCTGGCAACCACTAAATTACTTTCTGTTGCTATGGATCTGCTTATTCTAGACATTTCATATAAAAGCAATCATATAATATGTGATGTTTTGTGATGGGTTTCCTTCACTTAGCACAATGTTTTTAAAGTTCATCACTATTCTAGAATATATCACAAAAATTTTAATACTTACTTATCTAATGCCTCTGGGAAGTTTGTGGCTCCTATGATGATAACTCCTTCGTTGGGTTTAAAACTATTAAAAAAAAAAGGACCTTTTCATTGAAAATTAAAACAGCACACATGTAGAAATGTTCTATGCAAAACTGTTTATCATTAATCTTACTGACAGCAAAGAAAAGGGATTGATCTTTTTAAAGCCCAAAATGATAAGGCATCTCTAATTGTTTTTTAAAATGCCAGTGCACTTCAATAAAAGTGTTAATAATAAATCACCAAATCATCTGTGGTTACATACCTTCATAATAATTTTTCTAGTTAGGAAGAGATGACCTCACACAAAAAGCTTGAGTCCCTGACTAATTTTTGAAAAATTATTTTCAACTTTACCAATTCAAATTATTTGCTCCTAGACTTCCAGAATGTCTTATATGACTTTAAGAAACATTTTTTTGATCTACAGCAACACTCAAAGCTAGTCACAAACAGTGCAGGGATAAGGGTATTCTCTCTTTACATCTCCAAAGAGACTACTACTTTCAGCTGGAATCACTGCTTTCCTGTCGTGCTACAGTAAATGAAAAATCTATTTCTTAATTTAAGAAAAGTTGATATAACAATTATCAATGATCCCATTAGTAAAAACAATACAATAGTCAAAATAGCTTGTCTTTACTTCTTGCACAAGGGACTACTCTGTTGCCTATAAACAAAATTGTTCCTATCTCTGGTATGCTACCAAATATATCACCAAATTCTAAAGACAGGAAGATTCAATTACCCATCCATTTCAGCAAGAAGTTGATTTATGGTCTGCCGTGAATATGGATGCATTGGAGATTCAATTCGCTTCCCACCAACAGAATCTAATTCATCAATAAATATAACACACGGGGCATTTGCTTTTGCTTCCCCTAAGAAGACAGAAAAGATTCAAATAAGTTTAATAAAATCAACACTTATAAAATAAAATTGCATAAATATTTAACAACTTGTAAGACAGTTAAAAAGCCAAAAAAAGACATTCAGTAGGGAGAAAATACATAAAAGGAGGTCCTTCTTAAACTGATTTAAGAACAGTAGCCTCAGAAGAAAAAAAAAATTATACCATTGAGTATTCATTCTTCCTAGTTGTACAAACCATATACAATCAGATTTGAGGCAAATACTTTTTAAATACATACTAAAGAATTGATAGGCCCGCCCCGCTTGCCCTTTCTCACGGCCGGGCAGCTCTGTCTCTTCGGTCCCCCTCCTCCTCCGCCCCACCGTCCTGACTCTCTTTCCCTCCTTCCCTCAGAGGATGTCCTCCTTCCAGCTCAACCTCAACCCGCTCAAGAAGCTGCTCGGCTTCATCAAGGTCCTCGAGTGGATTGCTTCTATCTTTGCTTTTGCCACCTGTGGAGGTTTTAAGGGCAAAACAGAAATTCAAGTGGCTTGTCATCCTAAAGTTTCTGACAATAAAACGATCACAGCTACTTTGGGTTATCAATTCAGGTTGAATGAAGCATCATTTCAGGCACATCAAGGTGTAAATATGTGTGATGTAGATTGGAAAAATCATGTCCTTATTGGAGATTACTCTTCTTCTGCACAATTCTATGTTACTTTTGCAGTCTTTGTCTTCCTGTACTGCATCGCTGCTCTATGTTGGTTACACGAACGTGTATCGTGATAGTCGAAAACTTCCCATGGTTGACTTTGTTGTTACTCTTGTTGCCACTTTTTTGTGGTTGGTGAGCACTTCAGCCTGGGCTAAAGCTCTTACAGATATTAAAACAGTTACTGGTCACAATATTGTCCAGGAACTTCTGCCTTGTAATCAACAAGAAGTGATATGTCATTTTGGCTCTGTGACTACTCTGGGATGCCTAAATGTATCTGTGATCTTTGGTTTCTGAATATGATACTTTGGGGAGGAAATGCATGGTTTGTGTACAAGGAGACCAGCTTACACAGTCCCTCAAATACTTCTACTTCCCATAGCTAAGGAGGTATTCCTCCTCCAACTGGAATATAATTTATAATTGAAGGGAGAAGTACACTGTTTGAAACAGATGTCTATACTATGACTTGTTGCCAACATCTTGAGAAGCATTTTTTGTTTCTAATAAAAGTAACAGCTTTTTCAATAAATTGGTGAGGCCCCCAGCCTCACCCAGCAATCGAGCACTTCCACTAGCTCTTCCGACTAATTGGGGGAAAAAAGTACAGTTCTATTTTAGCTCACACACTAAGTTATCCGAAACCGGAACCCTACAATTTCAGCCAACTATATCAATCAGAAACAGGTAGCAAAGAAAGGGTAAGAAATCCTCTTCCTCTAAAGTTAAGAGAAATTAGTACTGTATGAAAGATACGTTAAAACCTACTAAAAAGATTTCTTATACGGCTGGCTCCCACACCCACAAACATCTCATCAAATTCTGATCCAGAAGCATAATAAAAAGGAACATCAGCTTCTCCAGCCACAGCTCGGGCAAGAAGTGTCTTTCCTGTCCCTGGCGGTCCAACTAAAAGAATTCCTAAAAGAAAAAATAAACAAGAATGGTTCAAATTAAAAATCAGAAACAAAGCCTGGCATGAACTTATAACAAATAATTATTAATTTATACAGCTTTGCAGTTGAAGGCACATCAATGACCAATATTTTGAAACATAGCCAAAACGTATTTGTCTCTACTAATGATTCACTTCAGGATCTGCTCCTTAACTAATTCTCCTGTATCATTTAAATACTGTTTACATATTGGGACAAATGCTGAAATTTGAATATGACTTTGAATTAGATTAATAGTTTTGGATCTATGTTAAATTTCCTGATTTTAATAACTGTACTGAAATGGTGTAAAGAGAATATCCGTAATTCTTAGGAAATACACAATGAGGTATTTAGGGGCAAAGGAGCATGACATCTATAATTCACTTGCAAATGGTTTAAAAATTACACGTTATGTAAAGAAAGGAATGAGCAAATGGAACAAAATGTTAAAAAAATTTTGAGTCTCATGAGTTAAAAGTTTTTTTTGTTTGTTTTTTTTTTTTTGCGGTATGCGGGCCTCTCATTGCCGTGGCCTCTCCTGCCGCGGCCTCTCCTGCCATGGAGCACAGGCTCCAGACACGCAGGCTCAGCAGCCATGGCTCACGGGCCCAGCCGGAGCGGCATGTGGGATCCTCCCGGACCGGGGCATGAACCCATGTCCCCTGCATCGGCAGGCGGACACTCAACCACTGCGCCACCAGGGAAGCCCTGGAGGGAGTTCTTTGTACTATTTATTGTTGCAATTTACTTAAAGTTTGAAATTATAACAAAATTTTAAATTACCAAAAAAAAAAGATTACAGAACAGTATGTTCAGAATGAGCACTTATTTGTAAAATAGCAATTAAGAATTAAACTTTGATCAACTTTGATAAAAGTTAAATTAGTGACATATTACAGTATTTTGTCAAGTTATGTGAAAGGGAAGATATCTTACCTTTTGGAAGTTTACCTCCAAGAACAGTAAATTTTTGTGGATTTTTCAAGAATTCAACAACTTCTTGTAATTCTTGTTTAGCTTCCTCCACCTAAAGTGATACAATTTACCAAGTAATTATTATATTACCAAGATACCCTCTTTGAATATCATAAATTTAACTGCAGATTAAATTAACTTGGCTTTTTGTTTCAGTGAAAGTATACAAAAAGGCCCCTTTAGAAATACTCAGAGTTTTCTCCCGACCCTCAATGCCAGTTATATGAAGTCTCCTTATATATCCCAACAAAAACCCTTTTTAACTGCTTCCTTTGGTTAAAAAGAACTGTTATATTCAAAATTCTCGTTAAATGTGTCAGTGGCATTTAATATAAAGAGTCACCTAGTAAGTTTCAAATCCAAAACTGTTTTGGACCTGGTTATAAGCTTCAATGGCAAATTATGTGGACTTACTATATATTAATGATAAGGGAGTCTGTGTTTAAGTTATAACATTAATTTGTGATTAGTTATGAGATCATTTTCATTACAAGGAACTACTACTAGATTATAAACGATTTAGTTCCTGACAAATGCCAAAGGACAGTGACAAAAATTAAGCTATAGTGTACTAATATTGTTTTATAAATGGCTGTGGTAAAAAAAATTTAAGAGATTTAATCTCCAAAATATAAAATATTGCAGAATTGAGATCCCTAGCAAAAATAAAGCCCAATCTGGCCAACAAAAATGGCAATCAGAAAACGAGTTCAACTTTAAAACTCTGATGTAAGATTAAGATGCCTATCAGAAATGGTGAGCCATTTTCCTAGTCAGCATATAACCAGAAGTCACAAATGCAAATTCCTAGTGGCAAAACAGTATCAATCAATGAGTGCAGAAGGCCAGATGTAAAACAATAGTGGTGGCAATGTGCTGAACTGGAAAGCAACAGTCCCTTTAAAGACAACCACAACATGGCTCTGCCAGAGAATACAGGCCTAGCACTCCAGGCTTCAGTGTTCAAAAAACAAATGAACAAACAATACAGAACTCTTTTTGTGGGTGAAACTTCAATTTAAAAATGTTGGCTACCAATGTAAATTTAAAATGCCTCTGCATGTGTACTTTCACATATTTATTTATTTTAAATTACACTGCCGTAATAACATATTTGCAGCCAACCTGCAACCTCACATTACACAACTTTAAATAACTCTCAGTGAGAAAGCTCAAGTACATTGGGCAGTGTTAAAAAGAAAGTACCTGGGAAGGGGTGAATGTAAAACACATCTTTGGGCCAAAGTCCCACAACACTTAGCACCACACACACCCCCCTCAGATGCCAATCCCAAATCTAGGTTGTCTCTGTGCTTCTACCAATTGGCTATAAATTGGAGGTTCCCACAACCCCTCCTTGTGTTTGATTAATTTGCTAGAGCAGCTCAGAGAACTCAGGAAACCAGTTTAGGTGCTAGACTACTGGTTTATTATGAAAGGATATAACTCAGAACAGCCAGAAGGAAGAGACAGGTAGGGCAAGGGACATAGGAAGAGGCACAGGCCCCTCCACGTCCTCTCTGAAAACGCTACTGTCCTCACACCTCCATGTGTTCACCAACTGAAAGCTCCCTGAACCCAGATCTGTTGGGATTTTTATGGGAGTTTCCTCACATAGACATGATCAATTATTAACTCCCTTTCCAGGCCCTCTCCCCTCTCTGGAGAACAGAGTGGAGGTGAAAGTTCTAAGACCCTAATCATGGCTGGGTCCTTCTGGTGACTGGCCCCCATCCAGGCACCCACCCAGAGCCACCTCATTTGAACAAAAGACACTGCAGGAATTCCCTGGTGGTCCAGTGGTTAGGACTCCAAGTTTTCACTGCCGTGGGCCCGGGTTCAATCCCTGGTTGGGAAAATAAGATCCGGCAAGCTGCGTGCAGTGTGGCCAAGGCGGAAAAAAAAAAAGAACAAAGGACACTGCTATCACCCAGGAAATTCTAAGGGACTCAGAAGCCCTGTGTCAGGAACCGGGGTCAAAGACCAAACAGTAAAACAAAAGATGCTCCTGGTGCTCTTAGCACTTTGGAAATGACAAGGGTTTTAGGACGTCTGTGCCAGGAACATGGGGCAGAGACCAATAATATATATTTTCTATTATTTCAACCTTTAGAATAATAAAATACAATTAAGATAATGTTTGAGGAGATCAAGGTAAACTTTTTAACTTACTCCTTTAACATGTTCAAAGGTAACATTTTTCATCTGCACAGGATCTACGGCAGAATCAAGCCCTGTTGTTGTCCGGAAGCGGACTAAAGGGACATAAACAAATGTTTACATATTTGATAGATTCATAAAATTCTAACTACCTTATTTTTCAGATGCAAGAAAGCCCAGAAAAATTAAATATCTAAGTTCACATATATTTAATCAGTGTGAGGCGTAGATATTAGGTCTTCTGGATTTTGAGATGGTATTCAAGGAATAAATGATTCATAATAAAATGACACCTTTGCCTTTCCAATTAAAACTAAGAATTTTCCTCTTCTTATATCGAATAATAAAAATTTAAACCAATGGTTCTCAAACTCCATTGTACATAATTAAGAAACACAAAGGAATAATCATCAGAGCTCATCCCACCCCTCCACCACCCTGCTGATATCACCTATCATCCCTGTATTGGTTTTTTTTTTTGAAAAAAAGGAGACAAGAGAAGGCAGATCTAGATATAAAAAGGCTATTCCTAGATGTTAAAACCTCATTTCAGGTTTGATGTCACTAACAAATTTTAAAATAACTGGGGCTACATGCAAGTTCTGGGAATGATTCCTTATACAGGTCAATCAATGTTCTTAATTGTAAATCAGTTTTTTTCTCTCAAGGTAATCCATCATAAAGAAAGGAGAAAACACTGGGTAAAAACTGAATGATAGTTGAAAAAGCAATTGGAACCGCTTAAACCTGACATTATTACTTCATTTTAGACTTGCAAACTGAGAAAATCTGGGACTCTATTTAAAGTAATTTTCCATATAAGTTAATTTTTACAAAATTCAATTTATTACTGTCTTTGAAACAGATGACTATTACACTTTGTATTGCTATTATAAAATTCTACATGTTTTTAAAATTTTATTATTGGATAGGTATCATTTTCTAAAAATCTGGGGAACTAACCACTACCAGAAGTAGATCTAACATTTCCACTCTAACATAATCCTTGGAACTTTAATTTCAATGCAAAAAACAATCTTAAAGTGACCCAATCTGAGAAGTCTTGACTTAGGAATGAAAGACCTAGACCCTGGAACTATAATCATTAATGTTTTCTTATCTCTAAGCCTTAGCTAGACCAACTATGAAAAAGAAATGAGTATATAAAAGACAAAAAAAAAAGTCAGATAAATATAAAGAGCCTCTACCAGATAAAAATGGGTTTTTTAAGAGTCCATAAATGCCAACTACCAGCAGAATAAAGACAATCAGGCGAGTTCTTCTTAGAGAATCTGGAGAAAAAAGAAAAAGCCTTAAATCAAATTATATCAATGAGAAATGACATATCAATGAAATGCAAATATTAGGTTACTGACGGTAATCACATTTCACCACATGCAATATTGGAGCCTGGCATGTTTTGCATAATCTCCATGATTGCCTTTCAGCACCTGTTACCAAAAACTTCATGAAGCCACTCATGCTTCTATCGCTGACTTTGGCTTCTCACTTCAGAAAGTGAAAAGTGCCAGCAGATATTCCCACTTCTACACCACAGCTTAAGATACAAATATAACGAAATATAACCAATAAAATGTTGGGAAATTGTTAGAAAAGTTATTATAATCACTTAAAGGCAGGACTATAACTTCCTTTCAGATATTCTTCCCTAAATATGGATGCTGTCAAATCAACTCACCATTGGTTTTTTGTGTCAGTGCTTGAGCTTTCAGAAAACCCTCTGCAAAACCAGTTTTAAATGCATCTTGGTGAGCTTCAGGTATGTTTTTGGTTTTCATGAGTTTGTCCAAACTCTCAATGTCTGATCCTCTGTCCCGCAAAAGAAACCCCTAAATACGCAAACAATACATCAGTATCAGCTGATTATACGGATAATACTCCCCCAAAATATAACAACCACTCACAAAAAAATTCATTAAAATTCTAGAATTAAAAATTTTTATTGTCAATGTGAAGAATTAAGACTCAACAATAAATAATCAATGGCTAGGAAACTAACACTGGACCCTATACTTGCATCAATTAATATAGAGAAACTCTCTACATAAGACCACTAACTACACTGAAAACATTTAACAGGTCACATGTTGACTTAGGGTTCTAATGGCTTAGAATAGGTCACATTCCTTTATTTCTGCTGGAGGAAAAACCTCATTCATTTATTAAATGTTTACTGAGCACCTTGCATATACTTGGTCCTGTATAAGTTCTGAAGATGTAAAGATAAAAAACCGATCATCTGAACGTTTTCAGTCTATTGGGCAGAGATACACAAACAACTAAGTTTTTGAAGTCATTTTGATACTATGTTAGAGGTACTAGGTATGGTGGTAAAACAACTGCTACCTAAGAAGTCAGTAAAGGCCTTACAGAGAATGGCACAGCTGAACCACAGCAGCACAGAGCATGAATAATTTGACAGAGCCATGAAACAGCAGCCTTTAGTGCTCAAGAGCTATAAACAATCTTGTTTGACAGGACTTTAAAAAACCAGGAGAGGAGGAGGGTAGGAGGAGAGGAGGGGGCACACTGAAAGATAAGAACACAAAAATGGTAGGCAGAATGCCAAATGATGAAATGCCGTATGTATACACGGCAGAAGTCTGACAATAAAGCAGAGGAATACAACCATTACACTGATACATTTCAGACAGTCTGGTGGATGGCAGTCTGGAGGCTGGGCTAAAGGTAGCAAAACTAAAGGCAAGGAGACAAAATGAGTGTTTATGAGAGGAATCTAGGCAAGAAATAACTATGGTCTATCTATGCAGTGGAACTGGGGATGAAGACAGATTTAAGAAATAAATACTTAAGAGGCTGAATCAACAGGATTTTAGTGATTAATGGATGTGGGAGGTGAGAGAAGATGGACAGATCATAGCTGTCCAGCAGGTTTCTAGCTTGGGTGGATGCTACTTATCCAAGAATACATAAGCAGGTGTAGATTGACAGGGAAAAAAAAAAAACAGAGGAAGATGTCTAACAGGCTAATGGAAAGATAAGCTTGGCACCCAGGAGAGTTCTAGCTATATTGATTACACAGGATATTAATCCTTTATTCTAAGTGGAAAGATGGAAGAAAATCTATTAGTCAGCAATAGAAATCAGATATTGAACGTTCTTTTAACTTGAAAATTACTGCTTTTTCAAACAACAGCATAAAAGGTCTAATTACCTTCACAAATGATGGTGCTGTATGTTGTGTTTCTGCTAATCTTTCAGAAGTGGACTGTAGACGTCGTGTCCTTGATTTTAAAGTTTTAAAACCCCGAGACTGTATGAAAACTGAATCAAACAGTATCATATTTACTTCTCATTTTAAATTTTTATAAGGAAAATGCGTAAGAATCAAAACTCTGACACTATTCCCGTACATCCTAGTTATTATCTCATTTTTTTAACACAGTTCTTTGTTTATGTTTTTACATTTTAAAATTACCAAGAAAAAGTAAAGTTGATTTATAGATTCAATCCGTTTTAATTACTTTAATTACAAGTGTGCTGAAGTGTTCCAGAAGTAACCAATTGAACAATTCCATGACTATACTTCTATGTATTAAAACATGCTCTTTCTGTAAAAATAGTACATAACTTTTGCAATTGTCTTCTTTCCCTTAACAATTTATCATGGACATTTTCCAGAACAGATGAGGCAGTGCATTCAGTTTAATGGCTGTTTACAGTTTTCCCATGTATCAGGGTATGGCAATTTACTCATCTTCTTCCCTACTATGGGCATTAGCTGTTTCCTAGTTTTTATTGCTAAAAATAATGCTGCAGTTAAAAATCTTGTACCTGTTATCTTTCATCACACACAGACTACATTCCTAAAAGTGACACTGTGAGACTTGAACTATTTAACACTAAGAAACTGTCCTCCAAAAGGATGTTGTCAAGAATTTATACACCCACGAATGAATATGAGTGTCCTTTCCTCCATATCCTTTGCAGCACTGAATATAAATAAAAATCTTTTTAATTTGTATAAAATCTGATGGGCAGAAAGTAACATTTTGTTTCAATTTGCATTTCAGAAAAGAAGTGAGGAAAATTTTTGAAAACATTTTTAATTTTTTTTTTTTTTTTGCGGTACGCGGGCCTCTCACTGTTGTGGCCTCTCCCATTGCGGAACACAGGCTCCAGACGCGCAGGCTCAGTGGCCATGGCTCACGGGCCCAGCCGCTTCGCGGCATGTGGGCTCTTCCCGGACCGGGGCACGAACCCGTGTCCCCTGCATCGGCAGGCGGACTCTCAACCACTGCGCCACCAGGGAAGCCCACATTTTTTATTTTTATTGATTATTTTTATTTCTTTAGTGAACTGAGCACTCATGACCTTTCATATTTTTCCATTTTCATTTGCAGAATATGGATATACTTTAAGATATACTTTTAGTCATGTATATTTCAAACATTTATTTTAATGTCTTTGTCTTTTAATTAAGTGATACAGTAATCTGTAAGGTTAATGAAGCCATGTCTTTTAATCTTTAGTGGTTTGTTCACTGTGCTTTGATTAAAGAGTCTCATCCTCACACTAAGATTTTAAAGGCAGTTTACTGACTTCATCTAATACTTCTACTTGTTTTCAGTTCTTTGGAACTTTTTAAGGTGTAAGAAAATAATCTGATTCCCTTTTAATGCCCAAATTTAAAATCAACTCTTTATTTTCCTAACCAATGTTTCGAGTTTTGATTGGAGTTGCATTGAAAATCTGGGTGCAAATTGATAATGTTAGAACACTAAGTTCTTCTGAAGAGGACTACAGTACTCTCTCACTTTATTTTACTCAGCTCTTCTTTTATTTCTTTCAGTCAGGTTTCACATGCATACATATATACATCTGTGTGTGTATATATGTATCATGTTGCATATTTCTTGTCAGGATACAAGATTTCATGGATTTTGAACGAACTGTAAATAAAACCTATTGCTAGGATAAAAAAAAAAAAAAGCGATTGATTTTTATGCATTTATCTTCTATGGCACCAGGGCAGCCTTTCAGTTGATTTTATTGAATTTTCTGGTAAACAATTGTATCACCTAATTATAATTTTGCCCCTTTTAACTTATATAAAACTTCCTTTTTCTTTTTAATCAGATATTTCAGGATCTCCAAATTACTGAACAAAAACAGGATACCAGACATCCTGTTTCTCATATTAATGAGAACCTAACAGATACACTTCAGAAATTTTAAAAGTATCTATTCTACAAGTTTTTAGGAAGCATAATAGTTAGCATATATATCACATGCCTTTTTATCATACACAAATAATAATCCTTTTCTTGTCTAATCAATTAACATGATAAATTAACATACTTCCTAATGTTAAATCATTCTTGTATTCCTTAATCATAATTTTTAGGATATTTCTATATGTGCTTTTTTAGACTTTACTTAGGATTTCTATATCTAGATTAAGTGAAATTAATCTATTGTATTCTTTTTGTACTAATATTTTAGTATCAGTCATCTCATGGAATAAACAGGGAAGCCTAGTCTATCTTTTTCTTTATTAAAAAAGTTTTAAATAACAGGAAGACTCCTGACCTTGGAAAACAGAATACAGCCATAAAACCATCTGAGCCTAGTGCCTCTGGGGCAAAGAGATTATATTTGAAAGATATTATCTTTCAAATTCTATAGTTATTGTCTTATCTCTTCCTGGGTCAATTCTGCTAGTAATTTATAACTCAAATAATTATGTTTCAACATATTTTTATTTACAATATAAAATTATATACATTACAATTTAAAAATCTTCATTATCTGTGACAGTTCCCACTTTTCACTTCTAACACTGTATTTTCTCATCATTTCTTAATCAGACTGTTTGTTCTATTTTCTTTTCAAATTAAATTGATTCTTGATTAAATTAAGTAAAACCATTTCTTGCCATTATATTCATTTAATTTAATGTGTCTTATCCATATTAATTTCTCATGTTCTTTTAAAGAAATTCTAAAAATAAATATTTAATCAATTTATTTCCCATCTTCCTTATTTCCTAAAATTCATACAATGCTTTCAGCTTCAGTTTGTCCTCAAACCAAAGATTTAGATATGCAGATTTTCATTGTGGTTCAGGAATAATTGTCTGTAATTTGTTTTCAATTCCCTTCAGCCACAAGACACTTAGAAAAGTATCTTTAAACATTTCCACATATTTAGGAATTTTTTTTAGGTATCTTTTCTATTATTTGACTTCAGTTTTATCATATGATCAGAGAATCTGACCTTTGAGTTTTAACTTTTTAAAAAGTTATTAAGATATATTTTATACCCTAATACATGCTCAGTTTTTTTCTTCCTTGAATATTTAAAACTGAGTGTATCATCCCTTCTTAAGTATTCTTCTGTCTTCTACATTAACCATTTCTTCAAAGAACTACAAAAGAGATTTCTTTGCCCAACCTGGTGCCTCTCCTTCATGCTATAAATTTTCCTCAAACATGGAGATTCTTGCAAACCATTTGTATTTGTAAAGAAGAACACAATGATCAGTACTGACTGCAGACAGGAGTCCTCAAAACTATCAAAGTGGTAAATATATTTAGACTACAAAACATGGACTTATGGTAAATGAGCAGGTACCTTTAGTGTATGATTCAAGTCCAAAGTAACCTGGGTTACTCTCTTGTTTCTCTCTTTGGCATCAACCCTCAAACCAGGAGTCCCCTTTCAACATACACACACGGATACCTTATTAGAGATGTGTTCTTTTGTCTAAAAGTTGCAAGCCAAATCTGTTCTGTGACTGGCCCACTTTTCGCAATCTTTCAACTGTTTCACTAAATCAGCTACCCCAGAGCTCACTATTATTGACTTAGAACTTGGGGATTTTTCCTAAGTTCTACTGGAATTAGCATTACACACCTCTTTCATGTCACTCTACTATAAGCTTCATGAGGGTTGATAACATATGTCTTTTTCAGTTACATAATTTTCACTCTCGCCTAACACCTATCAGTAGTGCCTGATATTAAATAAATATGAATGAATACATATTGGATTTTGATATCAATGGGGTTTCGTCTACTTTACAAGTTCCAGAAAGTCATCAAATTTCTGGTCCATTTACAAAACCCCTCTGCTGCTGCCCTGACTTTTTTCTTATTTTTATCTTTCTTTGTCATTGCAATGGGATTTTGAAAATGAGAGAAGTAAACAAATGTGCTTAATTGTTTTGGAGCAGGTATACGTGAGCTCCCTAGAGTTTCCTTTACTGTGGCACTTGTCACTCACATTCAAAATTTAGTTATATTTCCCAGGTTAAAAATTACACAGATATACCCAAACTAGTTGATTCCAAATATTCTCCAAGTTCTACTGTGAGCTACAAATGAATGTTTCTAATCATTAATATCATTAAAAAAGACAAATCTGAATAGATTAAATAAATCTATTATTTTTTTCAAAATAAGTACAACTGTTGCTTCATACCTGGCCAGTACTGAAGATCTGAACAAATTCTTTTAAGAGTTCTTGAATGTTGTCTGTACAAGCAAGAGGAACGTAAAGTACTAAATATATCTAAGCAACCTGGAGGGAAATTGTAAAAAGTAAATTTTCTAACGGTCAAACAAAAAAGTCATGAAATACAACAAATAATTTTACCGAATATTAGAAAAACCAAAATGAGTTTTGCCTTTCATTTGCCCATGTATGACTCTGCTTTTTGCATTTTTATCTAAAAGCATTGCAAATTTAATCACATTTCTTCATCATATTAGTGTCTATCACTTGTCCTTTGCATTATCTTTTTTTATATGATATACAAATATAGCTGCCAATGAAATTAAATTCAAACCAAAAGGTAAAAATATATATGTCTAGCTTAAGTTACTTTTAGCTAAGAGCACGGAGAAACAAAAAATTGCTATTTCCTAGAGACAATTTCAAAACTCTAATCAAAAAAAAAGAAAAAAAAAACCCTCTAATCAACAATGTAATGAAGCACTGGAAACCAGAGGTGTATTAATAAGTGGTATCAAAAAAAAATAAGTGGTATCAATTAAATTATCAATAGTACTGTAATGGCTTACGTTCATTGGGACACAAAATATATTAACTTACCATATTTATTTTCAAAGAAGGACTGTGCAGATACATGAGATGTATGCCAATGGGAAGAAACGTTATTGTCCTTACAAATTCCAGGAAGTAGACTGTCTACCAGTTGATCAATTTGTCCAATTTTTAATTCAGATAATCCAAGGTCCCTTAAGTTAAGTATAGGCTGTAAAAGATTAATTCAACCAAGTAAGCATTATTATTTTTTAATTTTTATTTTTTTACTGACATATAGTTGATTTACAACGTTTCAGGTATACAGCAGTGATTCAGTTATATATACATATACTTATATACGTATAAATATATGTATTCTTTTTCAGATTATTTTCCATTACAAGTTATTACAAGATATTGAATACAGGTCCCTGTGCTATACAGTAGGTCCTTGTTGTTTATATCAAGTAAGCATTATTAGCAAGCTATTTAACTTGAAGAGTACTTATCAATTGAAACAATGTGAATTTTTTTTTTTTTTTTTTTTTTTTTTTTTTTTTGCGGTACGCGGGCCTCTCACTGTTGTGGCCTCCCCCGTTGCGGAGCACAGCCTCTGGACGCGCAGGCTCAGAGGCCATGGCTCACGGGCCCAGCCGCTCTGCGGCACGTGGGATCTTCCTGGACCGGGGCACGAACCCGTGTCCCCTGCATCAGCAGGCGGACTCTCAACCACTGCGCCACCAGGGAAGCCATTAAAAGGTGCTTTTTAAGGTAATAAAAACTGTAGAATATAAACCACATTATCATAATGGAATCAGAAGGACTACAATATTCAAGAGCTACAAAGATATTTTATCTTTTAAAATGGGGAAACCAAAAAGTCTATTTATAATACAAAGGGAAATGCAGATTTTTAACTAAGACAGAAATTTATGCCCCTTACATAATGAGTATCAAGTCCTAGGAACATAAAGAGAAATAAGGTACATATGAATATGATAATTACCATACAATAAGGTAACTGCTATTACAGAGATATTTTTTTAAAAAGTCATAAGAGAACACACAACTAATTTCCTAAGTGATAAGGCTTCACTGAAATAACACTTAATTCACAAATGATGGGGGCAGAAACCTTGGGGAAGAGGGCAAACAAAAAGTCATCAAAGGGCTTGGAATGTTTGAGATGCAGTAAAAAGTTTAGTGACCAAAGAAAGCACTAGAAAGATGGGCTATGGCCATATTGTGAAGAGCCTTGTTTGAATTTAATTCTATAGCTAATATCATTAGTTTTGTTTTATAGGAAGAAAATAGAAGACAAAGATGATAAGCTGGAGAACAGAAGGCTGATGTAACAAGAGAAAAATGGTATGAACCTGAACTGAGCCCTGACTAAGAAGGATGCAAATACCAAGTCACAGACAACAGACATTTGAAGAAACCAGTAAAGTATAGGGATTGTGAGGGAGAAGGATGGATGTGCTGGTTATTGATTTGTTGTCTCTTAGCTCCTCTTCATCCTTTTTTTGGCTCCATGTTCATGGATCTGGGCCCTTTAAATATTTTTCCTTTGTTGGCTAGAACATTAAGCTGTCAGTAGAGGGCACTGGAGAGACATTGTAGGAGGAGTTTCTGCTCCTGGTTCAGGCTATTGTGTTCACTCAGCAGGCTCCTGTGTGCAACATAACACCCATGGGTTTCTCCAGGAGTGGTTCTTGCCACTGGTGCAGCTTCTCCAAAGCCTGGCTCCTACAGTGCACAGTTGCCAGCAGTACCCAGCAGCTTTTCCAGTAACACACATCCCCATGAACAGCTTCTCCTGGTACCCAAGGGGGCAGATTTCCATCAGGTTCAGCTGGCACGGCACCAGTGACTCCTGCGCCATTCAGTGAGCCAAGGCCATTCCCTCTCCAACAACCTCAGAACCTCAGCCCAGGGGTGGAGAACTCTTCCTGGGAAGCTCTCAGTCCTGGGAGGATTAGCTGCTTCTTGAATCCGCAAGTCCTATATATTTGAATTTTCTTTACTTATTACTAGCCAATCCCTAGTTATTCTAATCCCGTTAGACCAGGGTTTTTAAAATATTAAACTAAAAAATTATATATTTTTTATATTAAACATTCACTGTTCAAATGACTATGTGGTCTCTCTCTCTTGGTTGGACCCAGACTGATGAAGAGGGGCTAAAACCACTCTAAGATCAAATACACTGGAATCAGGCTTCCCTGGTGGCGCAGTGGTTGAGAGTCCGCCTGCCGATGCAGGGGACACGGGTTCATGTCCCGGGCCAGGAAGATCTCACATGCCGCGGAGCGGCTGGGCCCGTGAGCCATGGCCGCTGAGCATGCGCATCCGGAGCCTGTGCGCCGCAACAGGAGAGGCCACAACAGTGAGAGGCCTGTGTACCGCAAAAAACAAAAACAAAAACAAAAAAAACACTGGAATCTGGGGAAGCAGCTCAGTTTTAGACATCTTAATTTCGAGGTCCTTGGAGCCTATCCAGAGGGGTATTTTAATAAGCCACCAGATAATTACTTTAAAACTTTAGAGATACTTTAGAGTTGGAGATAGATTTGGGAGTTATCAGCATATAAATATATATAGACATTAAGATATATAATCTGGGAGACTATGCAAAATGAAAATTAGATTACAGATAAATGTACACACACTGTGTAAAAGGCTGGCAATAAAAACGCCCAGCAAAACAGAAAGAGAAAAAAAAAAAAACCATCAATGTAGTATCACTCAATTTATGAAAGTATTTTGAAAGCAGTGGATGTTCAGCAAGGTCAAATGCTAAGGAAAAGATGAAAAAGATGTGGATTTTTAAAAAGGCCTGTACTTACTGCTAAGGAAGTCAACAAAATATACCAAAACAAGTCTATAAAATGGTAAAAGTAGTAGCCAAACTACAATGGGATGTAGTATGAATAAAAGTTTAGCAAGAACAAATGTTAAGTTCAGAGTACTACTTTTTCAAGAAGTCCGAAAGCAACAGGAAAAGAAGTCAGTAGCTTGAAGGAAGTTGAAAGTTTTTTGCTTGCACTGTGAAGTGGGTGTTTGGATGAGCAAGACTTGATGAAAGCAATGTAACCTCAGAGCAAAGGAAGTGCGAGTAGAGATGAGGGAGGATGCTTAAGAAGAATGAAAATGTTTGTGAAGCAATAACAAACAGTCATCAATGATAAACCATAGGAATAATGAAGGTAAATCGAGGATAAGACACCAATTCTGTATCTGAGACCATTAGTTTTAAGCTCAACATTGGCTTCTAGAGTTTAGCTACTTTTCAAGCCCCCAAAATGTACTTCACTACTGACCTAGCCATTTCACTTGATGAAATAGTCAAACATTTAGCACCACGGAGAGTACAAATGGTGTTGTTCAGAGCAGCAAAAAATTGGAAACAATATCCAAAAAGAGAACATCATAAAATGAACACTCTGAAAGTCATTAAAAATACAGAAAATGTATGGAATAAAAAGTTCCTAAGACTATTAAATGATCAAGCAAAATCTAAATCAGCATATACAGTATGATCCAACTATTATAAAATATAAAAGTACAAGTGAGAAAAAGAGAAGCAGGATCATAGGTTAATTTAATTTCTTCTACCTACATAATATTTTCCAAAATTTCTAAAATGAACATAATATTGCTGCATGTAGCAATTTTGATACATGCAGTCTTATCATTAGGAAAGCTCTCGGGCTGTAAATTGGAAGAAGGGTGTCACAACAGAAGACAAGAATGGATTGCCCATAGACAGAGGCAATAGGAATTTGGCAGATAACATAAAAGGAAAACATAGGGGCTTCCCTGGTGGCACAGAGGTTAACAATCCGCCTGCCAGTGCAGGGGACACGGGTTCATACCCTGGTTCGGGAAGATCCCACATGCTGCGGAGCAGCTAAGCCCGTGCGCCACAACTACTGAGCCTGTGCTCCAGAGCCCGCAAGCCACAACTACTGAGCCCACGAGCCACAACTACTGAAGACTGCACGCCTAGAGCCCGTGCTCCATAACAAGAGAAGCCACCTCAATGAGAAGCCTGCGCACCGCAAAGAAGAGTAGTCCCCGCTCGCCACAACTAGAGAAAGCCCACGCACAACAATGAAGATCCAACACAGCCAAAAATAAATAATCAATTAAAAAAGAAAAAAAAAGGAAAGCATAAAGACAAACTTTTCATCTAAGTAAAATTGTATCCCAAGACTCACCTCACAACCACCCCCCATCCCACCCCCACCAAAAGCAGACTTTTTTTTTTTGGCTGTGCCACGTGGCATGTGGGATTGTAGTTCCCCGAACGGGGATCAAACCCGGGCCCCCTGCATTGGAAGCGTGGAGTCTTAACCACTGGGCCACCAGGGAAGTCCTGCAAACTTTTTTTTCAACTCCTCCTCTACTGTCCTTTGCCATAGCCCCTGATATCAGGACTAAGAACATAAACTATTTATGGTTAAAGAGGCTTCTGAGAAACTTAACTATAGATTATAATGTTTACTATGAAAAATGTATTCTGAGCTACAAGAAACTATCTTATTAATGAATCTTGTAAACACAAGGTTCCTACGTTGGGAATTCGCTATATCCTAGGCCACAATGATTTTATAATTCTCTGAATACTCAAAGTACGGTTTCATAGCTTATACATTTCACTTTCAGGTATCTATATTCTAATTGTTCAATTACACTGAAAGCTCCTATAAGGTGGTAGATGATAACTTCTTGCTATTCTATCTTTCCTGAAAATTATGGGAATTATGGAGTTAACTGTAGGTTCCCTGCTACCACTGAAGCAACACAAAAGAATATCTAAATGATATTACACAAGCAGTAACGTAGGAAGTGAATACCAATACACTGCCACATGAAATTTTTTATAAATTAAATGTTAAAAATAAAACAAAGTAGTATTTCTATATGTACAACAAAGCCAGAGTTAGACATCTTTAATCGTAAAAGGGAGATGAAGCTGAAGACAGAAATCACCCTGTTACAAATGCCTAAACATAGAAAGTTATTTCAGGCATGTTTACAATGTACTAAACCAAAAAAACTTTCTCACACACCCAGGGTAAAAACTATTACCTCACTGCTGGGAGTCTCATGCTCAGACACTACATCCCGATGCTGGTTTTGAGAAACTGATGCACTGACAGAAACAGATGTGTTTTTCGGTGAATGGAAGGCATTGATGAGATGACTCAGAGGAACTGTAACCTATAAAAAGATAGAAGCTGAAAATAAGTAGTGCTTTTTAAAATAAAAACAGAAGAAAAAACCTTTTATTGTCAGGATTGGGTATTGTAAAAAGTTAAATATACACCGTATATCAAAACTATACATTAAAAATTATAAATACTCAGATTATTGCTGGTAGGAAGAAAACTGACCTTCAGGATAGTATAGGGGTTATATACAGCAAAAGTATTAAAAATACATACATTTCACCATTCGAGCAATCTAACTTCTAGGGATTTATTCCAAGGAAATAATCTAGTAAGTAATGATCTATGCTTGCATATGCACAGAAGACAGTTTTCATCAAAATATTTAAAAATTTGTGGAAAGCTAGAAATGTCCAATAGGGGAGTGGCTACACAAATGATACCACCACAAAAATGAAATATTTCGCAGACATGAAACAAGTAAGCATATACCCAGAATTTTATACTTTTCAACTTCCCCACTGCACCACCCTATTCTAAGTCACCATCATCCATATGTGGATTTTTACAACTGCATCCTAACTTCTCTCCCTGAATCTGCTCTATTAAAGCCAGTCAGATCTCATCACTCCTCTGCTCAAAACCCTCCAATGGCTATTCTCACAATAAAAGTCAACGTCCTAACAATGATGACACAGAAAGCCCTCCCTGGCTCTTCATCACCTCTCCAAATTGATCCACCACTAAGTTCCCCTTCCTTATCTCCGCTCCCACCACCGCATCCCCCTTTCTGTTCCTGGAAAACACCTGGCAGGCCCTCACCTCAAGGACTTTGCACTGTTGTTTATTCCCCTGTCCAGTTAGTCACATAGTTTGCTCTCCCTTCAGTTCCTAACTCACAAGTCATCTTTTCATTCATCTCCCTGGACAACCTATGTAAGATTTCAGCAACCCTCCCCTAAAAAATATTCCTTATTGCCTTCCTCTGCTCTATTTTTCCTTCTTGACATTTTCATTATCTAACACACTTCATATACTTACTTATTTACCTATATATTGTTTACTAGAAACCCCAGTTTAAGTCACCTCATTAGCGTAAATCCAGGTGTGATCCAAAGAGGGGCTTTAAGAGTAAAGACACGCCCATCACAGGAAATTTCAAGGGTTTTAGGAGCTCTGTGCCAAGAATTGGGAACAAAGACCAAATAGTTTTTATTTATTATACCACATTCTCCCACTGGAGCATAAGTTTCATGTGGCAAGGGTTTTTTTCCTCTATTTTATTATTTTTCTCTGTTTTATTTATAAATTATTTAATATAAACTGTTTTTACGTTATACTTAATATAACTTAACACTTTATATTTTATTTTGCTCTACCTTACTTCCTCTATTTCATTCAATACTGTATCCCAGTGCAATAATGCACACAGTAGATGCTAAATAAATACCTGTTGAGTAAATGATTAAATTAAATGGGCTCTTATTATATGCCACATTTTGAACTATGTACTTTACTTATATTATCTCATTTAATCCTCCTAACAACTATAAACATTAGTTACTATTACATTTCTATCACACTTTCTCAGCAAGAAAGTACTATAGGAAGAAGGATTCTAACACAGATAATCTGACTCCAGATTTCACTTAAAGACTTTTCATCCCATGGTTACTGATACAGAAATAAATTCATAACATTGTTTTTTAAATGAAAAAAAGGAGCCATAAACCTTTATGTAACATTTTTTTAAAAAGTATGCATACACATATTTGTGCAGAGTTGAAAGGATGAAAGAACTTATTCTAAAATGTGATCTATTGGGGTGATGAAATTATAGGTGATCTTCCTTATTTATATTTTTCTTTTCAGGATTTTTGGCAATTAGCGTGTATTATTTTTAGAGTCAGAAAGAAACGATAAGCTCTTTTAAAACTATTACAAGAATCAGGGAATTCCCTGGCGGTACAGCAGTTAGGACTCCACGCTTTCACTGCCGAGGGCCTGGGTTCAATGTCACAAGCTGCACAGCGTGACCAAAAAACAAGAACAAACAAACAAAAAACTGTAGGAATCAAATTATTTTAAGATACATATTTTCTGTCTATACATTTTTTGTTTTTGTTTTTTTGGCCTCCCCGTGCGGCTTCTGGGAATTTAGTTCCCCAAGCAGAGATTGAACCTGAGCCCTCAGCGAGTGTGTGAAGTCCTAACCACTGGACCGCCAGGGAATTCCCTGTCTATAACCTTGAAAAGTTTTATTTTAATTAGTTGTACCTCTTCTCATTCAATAAAGAATTTAAACTGCTAAAAGATGGTTTGATCTCTCCTCAATGAAAAGGTTGAACTTCTGTGTCATATTAATGGTCGTACGTGAGTCCAGTTAGGACTGCCTATAGTACGGAAAATTCCTTCACTACCTCTACCGACATTGCATACCACTAACTCCATTCAGCTAATGACAAATTTTCCTAAAATCGGGTCTTCTTGACATCAATTTCTTGCAGTTCAGTTTCAAAAGGTTTAATGTTGTATTCAGCAAGCCAAGTCAAATTCTTTTTCAAACGATTGGTAGGACTCCTCCAGACACCGGTCATCTTGGTAAATAACACCTACTTGCATCCAGCTGATCAAACCCAGAAACACCTCTTTCCATCATCCCTCATGAAATTCTATTCTTTTTTTCTTTCTTTCTTTTTTGGCCGCACCGCGCGGCTTCTGGGATCTTAGTTTCCCGACCAGGGAGTCCTAACCACTGGACCACCAGGGAATTCCCTCTGTTCTTTTTTCAAAATAAATCTCATCCCCTTCTTTCCATAACCACTGTCACCACTTAGCGGTGCATTATCCCTCTCTGGATTAGTGCAATAACATCCTAAACTGAAAACATTTCCACTCTGTCCTTCAACATTCTCCACACAGCAAGAAGCCAGAGTAATCTATTACTCTGTAATAGATTGTAATGTAAATCTGATCATTTTACTCCTTAACATGCTTAAAAGCATTCAATGGTTTCCAACAAACTTAAAATGAAGCCCAAAGTCCCTTCTTGTAACACCCTGTATGATCTGCATCATGTCTTCTCCCCAACCTCCTTTCCGTCACTGGCCCTTTAATCACCACGCTCTAGCCACACTGGCCTTATTCCTGTTCCTCCAATCAACTAGGCTTGTCACTATCTCAGAACCTCCAGATGTTCTGTCTACCTGTTCATATCTATTCACTCTTCACCTGGCTAACTCCTACTCATTTTTTACTTCATATCATCAAGATTCCACATTTGCTTTGTTCACCTAGCACATCACTGATGCCCAATAAATAACTAACCACTTTATTTTTTATTACCCCACCAGTATTAGCAAAATTCAAAACAAAACAAAAGGGAGTGGAGGTTACACAGAGGAACATAATTATATGCTTTAACCAAGAAACTAAAGAACGTCAAAAATTATTTTTAAAACGGAATGTTTTCAAAAACTGTTTATTTGCAAAACTGTGAAGAACTCTCAAAAAAAAATCTAAATGTCACAATCAAAAAAGATTTTTAAATGAACTAAGAACAAAACATTATCACCGGTGATTACTCCTGAAAGAAGAATTAAAAATAAAAACGCTTGGAATCTTTTTTCTCTGCCCTTTTGCTTCAAAAATGAAAAGATGGGGAGGAGGCTGAATCAAAATTTTAAGTGCAAGCAGTCAATAACTTAAATATATCAATATATATTTATTACTTACTTTTGGTCAAAAAAAGAGGGAAAGCATTCATAGAAGATTATTCAAATTTTTATAGCATGTTGGGTTAAATTCCATTTAAAAGAAAGAGTAGAGAATCGGGGCTGTGAAGACGAAAGTCTTTGAAGAGGCGGAAGGATGGAAAAGAAACATCACTTGCTCCCTTTACATCTACGGCAGACGTTTCCCCTGCCCCCTCCCCACCCCCACCCCAGAAGGTCTAACACTGAACAATGCCTGATGGATTCTGTAGCAAAAATTCCACGCAATCAAATCAATAAGGCATGGTCTCCATCACGCTCCTATTTTGCTTCTGCTTCATCGTCAGCCCTTTACTCTCAGCGTCGCCACGATCCCTTCTCAACCCCAGGACTCCAACTGGATTAAACGCTTCCCTCCGACGATCCCGTAAGAGAAACCACTTCCAAGAAACGCAAACGGCAAACGCGGGCAGGGCGGGGGGAGAAAAATGGACTGGATGCCGTACCCACCTGGGGCTGAACGGTGTTCGACAGGGAAAACATCTTCTCCAGGCCGTCAGCGACCTCACCCGCCTGCCGAAACTGTCCCTCTTGTCCACGGCCCGGCGGGGAGGCGCTGAGCCCTTTTTTTCCCCTTCTTTTCTCTCTCCTCTCGCCCTCACTCTTCCTAGAAACGGAAAATGGCCTCCCCTCCCTACAGCTGCTGCAAAGACAGACAATCTGCCCCGGAAGGCAAGGCGCTAACGCAACAGTACTTCCGGGGCAGGTGAGGCCACCACTCAGGGGCGTGCGTCAACGCTCCGCCTTTTCGGGGACAGCTGACGCCCCCCAAGGTAGTTCACGTTCACGTTGAGTAATGCAGGCGCCGGAACCCCAAAGCTCATTGGCTGTAGTTTTCTTTTTAAAGGGGAAAGACACGGACCCTGTTAAAATCTTTCTCCAGCTTTGTTATCAATACTTACAATATATTCTCCAGTTCTGACTGGGCCTTGAGCTATGATAACCTCTTTTGCTACAATTAAGTGCTCTTTATCTTCCCCACAATAAAAAGCTCTTCCTATTTCAGATAGGCAAATTACATCCTGTTAAAATGTCAAATTACAGGACCAGTCACGCGCATCCTGCTCATCCAGTTTCTCCACATTCTGTGATTTCACTGGCCATTGTTTCACGGACCAGACCGAACTGGTTTACGTTTCTCCCGCGGGTGGGAGGCCGTAAAGGAGTTTAAAAAACAAAACAAAAAAAAGTGGGATGAGGTCCGGGTCCCACCAGCCTCGTTTGGAGGTCGGGAGAAAACTCTTCAAATCCCTCGATTCAGAGTCAAGACCCCGTAATCCCTTTCCCCGTCTGCCAAGAACTATTTGTGCCACTCCCTGTCACTACAAACGAGGTTCGTGAGCCGCGGTCACCCTGGAAGAGTCTGTGGTTGGTTCAAGAATTTCCCAGCTGCCCCGCCTTCACGTTCATTGCCTTCTGCATCGACACAGAGCAGGTGACAGGGGCGGGGCCGCACTGGATTGGGCGTGGCGTGCGCAGCGACGGGGTGACATCACGGCCGAAGAGCGGCGTGGGCGGAGCCTCGCTTTGAAACCAGTTGGCGGGAGTTGCGACTCCGGAAGGGCTCTTGGTCGCTGACAGAGACTTGCATCCGGGCTGGCCTGCTATGGAGACCACCGTCGGCGGCGAGATGGAGGGTGGAGGAGGCACGCCGACAGGGGAGTTCGTGAATAGGATCCCGGTGCCACGACCTCCCTCCATTGAAGAGTTCACCATAGTGAAGCCCATTAGCCGCGGCGCCTTCGGGAAGGTGTATCTGGGGCAGAAAGGCAACAGGTTGTACGCGGTGAAGGTAAGAGTCAAGGAATAAAGAAAGCGAAAGAGGCCGGCCCTTGCGTCCTCCTTCCCGCCCCCTGAACTGGGCAGGCCCCAGGGCCGCTGGAACGACTAGACGGGTGCCTGGCTCGCTGAAACCTCCGGAGCCCTGTGGGATAACTTCTCACTTGGGGTGACAGCGCGGGCAAGTCGGTGCCGCCTCTGCCCCACCCTTCTCTTCGCACCGCGAACGCTTAGGAGACGCCAGAACTTCTGAATCATTTTTACTAATTTGGGCTTTACCAGGATTAGGGTTGAAACTTTAAATTTGAAACAGTTATTTCCATATTATATTTTAGTTCTATCAGTTTGACAGATTCATTTTTTTATTGAGATGTAATTGACATTTACTAGTTTCAGGTGTACAACATAATGATTCAGTATTTGTCTATGGCGAAGTGATCTCCACAATGTCTAGTTAACAACCATCATGACACAGCTACAAATTTTTTTTCTCGTGATGAGAACTTTTAAGATCTCTCCCAGCAGCTTTCAAATATACAATGTAGGATTAACTGTAGTCAGCATGCTGTGATGTAGATTAACTTCTGACCTATATGACAAAAAGATCTCATTAAACCCCACTTTCCTCTTCATTGTATAAATCTAGAATGTGCTTATATTTAAAGACGGAGCTGAAATATGTCCCAAATCACTCCTTTATCCTTGCAGTAGTATATATCATTCCAAAGCATTCAAGAGCTTTCAGTATATTTGAAGCTGTTCTGGCCACTCTTGATTCTTATCCACTCCCATAGTTTCAGATTACTCACATCTCAGCACTGAGTGATGGTGATAAAGGAAAGAATCCAGCAGTCTGGTGCAGTTTCAACTTCCTGTCGGACATTGCTGTGTGACTATCTAGCAGGCACCTCGGAATTGTGCTTGCCTAACTTCGAACAATCCTCTCCACCTAACTGCCTCCTGTGTTCCTTCTCTCCATGTAATAATACCACCATCTCTGTCATTTCAAGCTAGAAACTTCAGGCATTTTAACTTTTCTCTACTTCATCTGTATATTCTCTCTCTCAACTAGGCCTGTCAATTCTGTCTCATATTCATTCGTATTACCCCTTCCATTCCATTCCCAAGTCTGCCCAAGTACAGGACTTCATTTTTTCCATTTCTTTTTTCTTTCTTTCCCTTTCTTTCTTTCTTTCTCTTTCTAAAAGTACAATTCAGTTTTTAGTAAATTAAATATAGAATAACCATGACCACATTCCAATTTTAGAACATTCCCATCACCCTGAAAAGACCTCTCTTGCTCATCTGCAATGTCTCTCTCACTTAACACCCCTAGCCCTAGGTAATCATCAGTCTACTTTCTATCACTATAGGTTTGCCTTTTCTGGACATTGCCTATAAATGGAATCATGAAATATATGGTCTTTTGCATCTGGCTTTTTTCACTTGACATGATGTTTTTAAGGTTCATCAGGCCTTCATTACTATACCTAGTCTATTGGAACAGGCCCCTAACTGGAATCACTATTTTATTCCTTTGGCTGTGCCATGCAAGCTAAAGTCCAAACTCCTTAGAAAAGCAGTCATGCTCCAAGTTCTGGCTCTAAGTGTCCACTGTATCTTCTACATATTCTATGTTCTAGCCACTCCAGACAATTGGCTAGTCCTTGAATGCTGTGTATTGTCTTGCTTCCAAATTTATGTTTATTCTGTTTCCTCCTTAAGTGCCTTCCTTCCACCCTTCTCTGCTCTTCTCCACCTATGTTATTTATGTATTAAGGTTCATCTTAGCCCCCCTTCAAACCTCTCCTGACCTTTCAGACCCACCCTATTGAAATTAATTCTCTCTCGCTTCATATGTTCCCAAGATTTTTTGCGTTTCCTTCTATTATACTAACCAGTCACTATTAGCTGTTGAAATGAAAACACCAATACACTTTTTGATAAGTATTTGTGAATATCCGCTTTCTGTGTAGAGTCTGTGTACAGTGGTAACAAAACGAACATGCCCTCATAGAGCTTGTAATCTAGTGGAATGATAGGTGAGATCATGTTTCAGACTGGCTTTGTCAGTTTCCCTTGTTTTGTTAGGGAAAGGCTCTAAGGCTGGAATTTACAGCGTATTAATGATTTTATTACATGTTCTATTGAATCTTTGGAAGAAATACGCCTTTTTTTGACTTGTGATCTTCCTGAGAATTGATCTCAATGTTACTAACTATTCAGTTTAGTGCTCCAGTTTTTTTTTTTTAATTTATTTATTTTTGGCTGCGTTGGGTCTTCGTTGCTGTGCGCGGGCTTTTCTCTAGTTGCGGCGAGCGGGGGCTACTCTGTTGCGGTGCGCGGGCTTCTCACTGCGGTGGCTTCTCTTTGTTGCGGAGCACGGGCTCTGCATGCATGGGCTTCTGTAGTTGTGGCTCACGGGCTCAGTAGTTGAGGCTTGCAGGCTCTGGCGCACAGGCTCAGTAGTTGTGGTGCACGGGCTTAGTTGCTCCGCGGCGTGTGGGATCTTTCCGGACTGGGAATCGAACCTGTGTCCCCTGCATTGGCAGGCAGATTCTTATCCACTGTGCCACCAGGGAAGCCCTAGTGCTCCAATTTTAATGTAGATTATAGTTTTGCTTCCTTACCAGTTACCTTGAGATTTAAAAAGAGTAGTTAGTTATTTTCTATAACACAGCATCTGAGACTATTAAGTTTCAGTAAACTCTAACCGTTTTTAAGAAATTTTTTTCCCAGGCAAACAAACATACATTCTTTCTCTTTCTGTTTCTATTTCCATCCATCAAAGAACCAGAAACTTAAAAAGTGAATTAGCTACTATTTCTCTATGCCTACATTCCTGATTATCTGGGGACGTATTAGGAACATTACTATATTTTGGCTTAGTTGTAAGAAGAACAGAACAGAATTTTTTTTCTACCAATAGGTAGGGTAGTCAGGGAGCATTTGCTTACATCTTTTTCCTTATCAAAAGGGATGTGATACTTTTGCCACTTGATACCAAGATAAGCAGTTCTTTGTTAAAGAAAGTTTTGTTTTGTTTTCACCATATTAGCTGTTTTTCTAGCAGAGTTTCCCACTGGCAATGTGAGGTCCAAACAACATCTGTGTTTTCTCTCTCTGATTGTTTTCATGATGGCAACTAGGAAACCTGAGAATACTTTGTCATAAAAAATAAAATGGATGTGTCTATTGTCATGTTACGTACTACAGGTTGTCAAAAAAGCAGATATGATCAACAAAAATATGACTCATCAAGTACAAGCTGAGAGGGATGCCCTGGCCCTAAGCAAAAGTCCTTTCATTGTGCATTTGTACTATTCACTGCAGTCAGCAAACAATGTCTACTTGGTGAGTAAATAACTTGACATTTTCTCTTCATTCAGGAATCACTGAACCCAGTGACTTAAGAATTACAGTCTCTGGGTTCAGAGTACCTGGGTTTGAATTCCAGATCTTGCACTTACAAGCTTTATGACCTTGGCCAAGTTACCTTACCTGTTCTGTTAGTTAGGGTTCTCAGGGAAAAAGAACAATAGAGTGTGTGTGTGTGTGTGTTTGTCTGTCTGCCTGTGTCTGTGTGTGTGCGTGTGTGTGTGTGTGTGTGTGTGTGTGTGTGTGTAGGGAGAGAGGGGGATTTATTTTAGGGAATTGCCCTACATGGTTATGGTGCAAGCAAGTCCAAAATCTGCAGGGTAGGCCAGCAAGCTGTAGACTCCAGGAAGAGTTGATGTTGCAGCTCAAGCTCAAAGGCAATGAAGAGGTAGAGTTCCTTCCTCTTTGGAGGAGAAAGAGATGACACCTCAATTTTTTTTCTCTTCAACTGATTGGATAAGGCCCTCCCACATGATGGAGGGTAATCAGCTTTTACTCAAAGTCTAATGGTTTAGATGTTAATCTTATCTAAAAAATACCTTCACAGCAACATTTAGATCAGTGTTTGACCAAATATCTGGGTACCATGGCTTAGCCAAGTTGACACATAAAATGAACTATCACACCTCAGTTTCCCATTTGCAAAATGGACATAATAATAGTACCTACCTCAGAGGTTGTTATGAAATTTCAATAGGTTGATATAAACTATGTAGAACAGTGTGTGGCACAGAGTGCTACAAATATTTGCTAAGTAAAGGATGCATAATAGAAATACTACATAAAGCTTGGGGTATGATAAGGAAAGATTTAGGGAAGTGGTGGATTTGGGGTGTATGGACTTAGAGAGTTGCTTGCTTTTCATTTAACATGGCAGCTTACACTCTGTTAATTCTAATGAGGAATTTGGGTGGGGGTAGGAAGAGGTGAGGATGGTAGGTGTTTTGACTTCAAGTTCTAGAGGTTCTTCTGACTTCAGAGACAGTGTGTGGATTAAATGTTTGGTAACTCCAATAGCTTCTGTTTAGTGTAAACAAACAGAATAATTGACTTTACATCTTTTAAGCCAATAGTTGGCAAACTGGCCCATGGACCAAAGAGCACGGGCTCTAGGCACGCGGGCTCAGTAGTTGTGGCGCACTGGGTTAGTTGCTCTGCGGCATGTGGGATCTTCCTGGACTAGGGATCGAACCCATCTCCCCTGCAATGGCAGGCGGATTCTTAACCACTGTGCCACCAGGGAAGTCCCTACTATAATATTTTTGAATTATTATTCCTGAAATCAGATAGATGGCCATATCTTGTCTACTAACTTCATCACTGGTTTAGATCCTTGATACTCAAAGTGTGTCCACAGACAAGCAGTATCAGCATTGTCTGAGAGCTTATTACAAATGCAGAATCTCAAGCTGCACTCCAAATCTGCTGAATCAGAATGAGATTTCGTTTGTTTGTTTGTTTTTTATTTTTTGGCCGTGCTGTGTGGCATGTGGGATCTTAGTTCCCCGACCAGGGATCGAACCCGCACCCCCTGCAATGGAAGTGTGAGTCTTAACCACTGGACTGCCAGGGAATTCCCCAGACTGTGCATTTTAACAAGATCCCCAGGCATGTTAAAGTTTGAGAAGCACTGGCTTAGACAAAAGATTTCCTAGAAATCAAAGCTACCTTTGAGACAAAAAAGATAAAGTATGACTAAACTTAGCCACAATAACGACAAATAATTGATTACTACTTTCCAGGTACTATGCTAGTACAAGGAACATAAAGATGGAAATGTTTATTACAGAAATGTTCAAACATATACAAAAATTGAAAGATTACTATAATGAACTCCCATATATCATCATCCAAGTCCACCAGTTGGCAACACTTCACCAAATTTGTTTAATCCATTCCAACTCCTCCACCAACCTTTCATGTAATGGTCTTGGCATCCTGTGATTCAATGCCTCGATTCTTTTTTTTTTTAAACATCTTTATTGGAGTATAATTGCTTTACAATGGTGTGTTAGTTTCTGCTTTATAACAAAGTGAATCAGCTATACATATACATATATGTATATATATATATATATATATATATATATATATGCGTCTCCCTCCCACCCTCCCTATCCCACCCCTCTAGGTGGTCACAAAGCACTGAGCTGATCTCCCTGTGCTATGTGGCTGCTTCTCATTAGCTATCTATTTTACATTTGGTAGTATATATGAGTCCATGCCACTCTCTCACTTCGTCCCAGCTTACCTTAATGCCTGGATTCTTTATTAAGGTTTTCAAAATGATAATTTTAAAAAATTCTATTATTCCTTCAGCTTTTATTAGCTGGAATTCATCTATAAAGAACTTTCCCTTATTATCTATTTCATTGCTCTGAAATACAGCTTGTCTAAGGAAGGCAGAATAAATGCTTGATTCTTTCCCTTTCATCACCAGTTTTCAGACGTGCAACCTCTAAATAAGTGTGTTTTTTAAAGTATCTTTATGAATTCATGGAATGTTGTAGTTTTGATGTGTTTTAATCCATTGCAGTCATTTTTTTCTGTGTTTAAATTGTCCCATCTTTAGTGAGTGGGAGTCCCTTCAGTTCATCTCTTTGTCTTTTTATACTATCCTAGTATTCTGATAGCTTTCTTGCTTTCTGGCATGACAAGATAGTTAAGGCTCATTTTGCAAATGTCCTGAACTAGCTCTAGGCAAGGAGGTCTAGCTCCTTTTTGGGAAATAGTGTCTAGAGGCTGTGATCTAGGAGGTAGTGATTAGAAAAGTTCATTGCCACTAGGTTGTCATTCCTTTTAGGCATTCTCAGTGGACAGACTAGGAAACACACATTTTTATAGAAAAATATATCATGAGTTCATGCTGATATTTCCAGGTCAAAGGAAAATTACAGAATTTTTACTTAACATTTTTGAAAAATATATAAAATAGAAAAATATTTTGAAAAATATTTGTATTCTTTCACCCTGAAAATCTGGGTTCCTAACTTTATCTACATATCTATATCTATATATATACACATATAGTATTTTCAACATAGCGGTACCAGTATTGTTTTCCTAACACTAAAACAACTGGATTCAATTTAGGATTTCTCTGCAATTCTTTTTGCCCTTATGATGTATGTACTATCAAGATTCTGTTCTCTGAAGTCACTTGAAATAATTCTGTGTGGTTATGAAACTTGAGACAGTGCAAAGTTCATTTATTCCCCTTTTGTATCAGAGATTTCTACTCGAGAAGGGAATCCATAAAAGTACTAGAAGAAAACTGATGTGATTATTTTAATAGAATGGTGCACATCTTACTAAGTGAAAAATAAAGCCTACTTTGACACAAAATACCATATACATGGTCAGGAAGAAAGGGTAAATACCCCAGTAGAAAAATAGGCAAAGAATACAAGTGATTCAGAGAAGAAATATGAAAGACTAAAAGCAGTGTAAAGATGCTAAATCTCCCTAAAAGTAAATAAACATTTAAACAAGTTCATTTTTTCTTCCTTAGATTGACAAAAAGTATTGATAATCATTGTTGATGAGGGTGTGAGAAAACAAGCATTCTCATGAGCTCAAATACAGTTATCTGTTTGCTTATTTCCCTGCTACTAAATTATAATCATTAAGTGCATCAGTTACATTTTATTCATGCTATATTCCCCATGCTAGCACAGTTTTTGTGCTTAGTAATGTTTTAATGATTCATACTATCAACAAATATTAACTAACCTCTGTGTACCAGGGAAGTGATTGCCTTAAGAGGAAAGAAATGACTTATATTATCAAGTCCTTAGTAGGCAATATTTTATAGCTTGAAACTATAGAAAATTTTGAGAATAATGACTAGTACATGTAGAAGGATTAATAGAGCTTTGCAGCCTCATAGCAGTAATGAATTCAGGCAAGAATCATGTATAGTCATATGATGCTAAAATCATTGCTTGAAAGTTTGTTGGGGAAAGAGGGTATTTACATAATTTCAAAGTATCTTTCCCAGATTGCCTATTAATTACAAAGAGGGAGAAAATACTTCTTCAGTGAAGAAACCTGGAAGCCACCACCTTAACTAAGTCATCAGAGTTAACATTACCAGGAATGGAACACACTAATATTTAGCAGTCTCATCTGGTGGAAGTCACTAAGAAGTACTCAACATCGATTTTGTAGTATTCCTGCCCAAAATTCATAACCTGAATTGAATCATAAGGAAATAATCAGATGTCATGAAAGACCGTCCCATGCCCCATCCAGCACCCTGCCAAAAAAAGGCAAAAAGTTATTCCAGATTAAAGGAGATGAAAGAGATATGACAACTAAATCTCATGCATGGTCCTGGCCTGGGCATGAGAGACGAGGAGAGAGGCCATCAGGAACAATATTGAGGTAATCAGAGAAATTTGAATACAGACTATACAACAGGTAATAGCATTATTTTAGAATTAAATTCCGTGCATTTTATTATGCTGTAGTTACATAAGAATGACCTTGTTGGGAGATACATGATGACCTCTTCAATTTTATTCTTGAGTTAGCCAAAATTTTAAAGTTATAGATTAATACCAGTTACTAATGTCGCCATATTTTTTTAAATTAAACTGCTTAATCTGAACAAAAATACATGCCTGTAAGGTATTTATGTTAATGATGTTAATAATTGTGTTATGTTTATTATGTAACATAATCATGTTAATGATTAGCATAAATATTCATTTTTATATTCATATATGTGGAGAGGAAGAAAGCAAATGTGGCAAAGTGCTAACGATGGGCGAATGTAGATGGAGAGAATATGAGAAGTCATCCTGCTCTTCTCAAACCTTTTCTATATGTCTGATTTTTTGTTCAGACTGAACAGTTTAATTTAAATTTTAAAAAGTATATGGCAGTATGAGTAAACCTGGTATTGATGTGTACTGAGTGACACCAAGAAAATGTGTCTTATAGGACCATGCTAAAAATGCATAACCGTAATGCTCAAGTAAGATATTTTTAAAGTAGTCATATTGGTTTTATTTTGCAATATTTATATTCCTTTTGACAGGTAATGGAGTATCTCATAGGTGGAGATGTCAAGTCTCTCCTACACATATATGGTTATTTTGATGAAGAGATGGCTGTGAAATATATTTCTGAAGTGGCATTGGCTCTAGACTATCTTCATAGACATGGAATCATCCACAGGTAAAGACTGACTTTTCTCCAAACTATTACTTAAAGCACAAGTAATCAAATTATGTATTAAATATTTTAGTCTTAAATATTTGCGTAACCCCACATATCTGGGTTATCTAAAGTTTAGTAGTAACTTGTGTGGATTTAGGAATTATATCAACTCTTCTTTCATCTCCCTGTGTGTTTTGAATATGTTGCTTTGTCTTCGGGTATCCCATTTTGTGGAGAATATTGAATCTTTTTTCCACTCCTTTGGCTGTACGTCATATAAAAGTGCTATATGTTATAATGCCAGCTGATTTACAGTCTTTTGCTCTTTGCAAAGAAAGGTTAAGTGGCTCTTTTCGATTAAGGCTTAATCTCACCCTCCTTGAAAGAGGTAAATACGATTTTGACCTGGCTTGAGGTTTATTTTACCTAATGAAGTTTATTTATTTTAATAGAATATGTAATGAATAATGCCAAAGATAATCTAGCATTAAATAGTTAACTTTCTTGTAGATTCAGATATACAAAATATAGTTTGCTTTTGAGAGTTGTTTTCTGCACTTTCAAAGCCACCAATGAGAGAAAATAAGTCGGGTTTGATTGTTCTGTAACTTTCTGTTTTTTTTCGCCGGTAATTCTAAAATCAACACTAGCTCTTTTTTAGTTATCTGCTATTTGTTTTTTATATGTGCAGGGATTTGAAACCAGACAATATGCTTATTTCTAATGAAGGTCACATTAAACTAACAGATTTTGGCCTTTCCAGAGTTACTTTGAATAGAGGTAAGAAACACAGCAAGTAAGTACCTTTTAAAAAATCCAACACATTTTAGACACTACATTTCATTAACTTATACTGTTTTCTTTGTTAGTTTATAATGAATAAAATTTGATGATTATTTTTTTCTGCAATAGGCTAAAAACGTATACTGGTATTTTCATTCAATTAAAAATGAAAACGGATTAACTAATCTTATATCCTCAAAGGTCCTTGAAGATCTTTGGATCTTCAAAGAGGAACTGACAGTTTCTGTTCTTCCAAATTTTTATCCCTACTGAAACTGGCGCTGACCAATTAGACATCAGTAAAATGACTAAAATAACTACAACATGATAGACAACTAATACCTAAAGAAATTATTCAAATATACATGACCACCACCTTGATAAACAAGGGGCAGAGAAAATAAACACAGAATTCACAAATACATATATATGGGAGTATGTTAATTTCACTACTCATAGCACTAGAAATGCTAATTTAAAAAAGTAATAAATGAATCATTTTACACTATTAAGATAGCCAAAAGCAAAAACGGAGAGCTGAAGATCCAGTGTTAATGAGACTGCAGAAAGCACAGGAAGTTTTCCTAGGGACATTGCAAATAAGCATAGTTCTTTCCAAAGGAAATGGAGCAGTATGATTTAAGAAACAAAGGTTTAATTCTTTTCGACCTAGTGACTTGTGTCTTAGAATTTATTCTAAGGAAATGGTTCAAAAGAATAATATATATGAGGCTTCCCTGGTGGCGCAGTGGTTGAGAGTCCGCCTGCCGATGCAGGGGACACGGGTTGGTGCCCCGGTCCGGGAGGATCCCACGTGCTGCGGAGCGGCTGGGCCCGTGAGCCATGGCCGCTGAGCCTGCGCGTCCGGAGCCTGTGCTCCACAACGGGAGAGGCCACAACGGTGAGAGGCCCGCGTACCGCAAAAAAAAATAATAATAATAAAATAAAATAAAAATTAAAAAAACAAAAGAATAATATATATGAATAAAGTTGTTTGTAGCCGCATTGTTTCTAACAGGGAGAAACTAGAAACTACTTAAGTTTATTACAGAAACATGGAGAACTTCCTGACTTGGTAGCTTGTTGTATTATCTACTAAAATGGCAGAGGATGAAAATAGATGAGCAGTAGAACCAAATATTGGGTTATAAATTATTAACCGTGGGATTATAAATATTTGAAAGTAAATAGAGAACTACAATTCTTTATTTGCAAGTACAAATTTTGAAGCATTTTGAAGACCTAAAGATTTTTCATATGTTTGGTAAAATGTGACCTGAGTTGATGTGGACCATTTATAGTTTTTATTAATCCTATCTCACGTGACTACCCATACTTTTCATAGCAGTAATAATAAGTACAGATTGTAGACGAAGTGCACTAGGGATGTTCCATACTATACAGTATATTAATCACTTATTTTTCTCAAATCTAAACATTTACTGTTGTGGCCTCTCCCGTTGCGGAGCACAGGCTCCGGATGCGCAGGCTCAGCGGCCATGGCTCACGGGCCTAGCCGCTCCATGGCATGTGGGATCTTCCCGGACCGGGGCACGAACTCGTGTCCCCTGCATCAGCAGGCGGACTCTCAACCACTGCACCACCAGGGAAGCCCTAAACATTTTTTAATAAGGCAAATCTAACTCCTCAGTTTCAGAAAAGATATTGGGAAAAATTACAAATGAGAAAAATTTTGTATTTTTTTTTCCTTTTTTCTTTTTCTTTTTTTTTTTTTTTTTGTTTGCGCTGTGCGCCATGAAGGATTGTAGCTCCCCTACCAGGGATCAAACCCGTGCCCCCTGCATTGGGAGCTCAGAGTCTTAACCACTGGATCGCCAGGGAAGTCCCAGAAAAATTTTGTATTAGGGTGATATTGCTGATGAATTTAAATTATTTTTATATTATAATATTAATACTTTTTATTTTTATTTTTTCATATCTCATGGTTTAGCTTAAAGATGGCTCCCAAACATTGTGAATTTAGGTTAATATAAATAATTCTATGAAAAACATCTTGGAGCATACAGGTTTTTCTGATTTGGTTTCTTTCTTTTCCGTTTTTTTTTTTGGATTGTGATTAAAAAAAACTCATAAGGTAAAATTTACCATCTTAACCATTTTTAAGTGTGTACTTTAGTAATATTGACTCTAGTCACATTGTTGTGCAACAGATCTCTACAACTTTTTCATCTTGTAAAACTGAAACTCAATACTCCATTTTCCCCTCCCTGCAGCCCTGGCAGCCACAGTTCTACTTTCTGTATGAGTTTGATTACTTTAGATACCTCATATAAGTTGAATCATACAGTATTTGTCTTTTTGTGACTGACGTATTTCACTTAGCATAGAGTCCTCAAGTTCATCCATATTGTAGCATGTGACAGGATTTCTTTCTTTCTTAAGGCCAAATTTTATATACACACACACACACACACACACACACACACACACACACAGATATACATATGCGTGCCGTGTTTTCTTTATCCGTTCACCTGTTGATAGGTATTTGGGTTGCTTCTACCTCTTCGCTATTGAGAATGATGCTGCAGTGAACATGAGTATGTAAATAAGTCTTGAACACCCTGCTTTCAATTCTTTTGGGTGTATACCCAGCAGTGGAATTGCTGGGTCATATAGATCAAATTCTATTTTTAATTTTTTTTTTTTTTGCCATATGCAGGCCTCTCACTGTTGTGGCCTCTCCTGTTGTGGAGCGCAGGCTCCGGACACGCAGGCTCAGCGGCCATGGCTCACAGGCCCAGCCACTCCGTGGCATGTGGGATCTTCCCGGACCGGGTCACGAACCCATGTCCCCTGTATCGGCAGGCGGCCTCTCAACCACTGCGCCACCAGGGAAGCCCTATTTTTAATTTTTTGAGGAACCTCCACTGTGTTTTTCATAGTGGCTGCACAGTTTTACATTTTACAATTTACCAGCAATGCACAAGCGTTCCAATTTCTCCACATTCTTTCCAACACTTCTTATTTTCTGATTTTTGATAGTGGTCATCCTAATGCATGTAAGGTAATATTTCATTGTAGTTTTGATTTGCATTTTTCTATTGATTACTAATGTTGAGCATCTTTTCATAAGCATGTTGGCCATTTGTATATCTTCTTTAGAGAAGTGTCTATCCAAGACTTTTGTTCACAATTTAATTAGATTACTTGGGGTTTTTTGTTATTGAGTTGCAGTTGTTTCTATATTCTGTATATGAACCCATTATCAGATAAATAATTTACAGATATTTTCTCCCAATCTGTAGGTGGTCTTTTCAGTCTGTTGATTGTTTCCTTTGATGTGCAGAAGTTTTGAAGTTTGATATAGTCCCATTTGTTATTTTTGCCTTTTTCCTGTGCTTTTAAAGTCATAACCAAGAAATCATTGCCATAATATTTTTTAACTTGTTTAATTCGTAAAATATTTTTAAAGACGTTTATTTTCATTTTTATTGTTTCATCAAAATGAGGTATAAATGAAATTCATTAAGTTCAAACTTTCAGCCTACCTTTTAAAGTCTTACACCACATACAAAGCATTACACTTCTCTTACTACTTTGGATAGCTAAAGAAAATAGTACAATATTACGTGTGAGTGCTGAATGTTCTATTTTACAGTGTTACACATTGAAACCTGATAGAAATCTGCATCATTTTCTATCTTGCCCTATACTTACATAGTTAGCTCACATGAGGGGCCCACAATTTATATTAATTACTTAAATAGATTCTGTTTTTGAAATTTATTTTATATTCTTAATATTTTGATTCCTTTCTTAGCGTTTTTTACAACCTCCTTTTCTTTCTTTTTTTTAATAATAAATTTATTTATTTATTTATTTATTTATTTTTGGCTGCGTTGGATCTTCATTGCTCCGTGCAGGCTTTCTCTAGTTGCAGGGAGCAAGGGATACTCTTTGTTGCAATGCGCAGGCTTCTCATGTGGTGGCTTCTCGTTGCAGAACACGGGCTCTAGGTGCTCAGACTTCAGTAGTTGTGGCACACGAGCTCAGTAGTTGTGGTTCGCAGGCTCTAGAGCACAGGCTCAGTAGTTGTGGTGCACGGGCTTAATTGCTCTGTGGCATATGGGATCTTCCCAGACCAGGGCTCGAGCCCATGTCCCCTGCATTGGCAAGTGGATTCTTTTTTTTTTTTTTTTAACATCTTTATTGGAGTATAATTGTTTTACAATGTTGTGTTAGTTTCTGCTGTATAACAAAGTGAATCAGCTATATGTATACATATATCCCCATATCCCCTCCCTCTTGAGTCTCCCTTCCACCCTCCCTATCCAACCCCTCTAGGTGGTCACAAAGCACTGAGCTGCTCTCCCTGTGCTATGCAGCTGCTTCCCACTAGCTATCTATTTTACATTTGGTAGTGTATATATACCTATGCTACTCTCTCACTTTGTCCCAGCTTACCCCTCCCCCTCTGCATGTCCTCAAGCCCATTCTCTATGTCTGCATCTTTATTCCTGTCCTGCCCCTAGGTTCATCAGAACCATTTTTTTCTTTTTTTTTTTAGATTCCATATATATGTGTTAGCATATGGTATTTGTTTTTCTCTTTCTGACCTACTGCACTCTGTATGACAGACTCTAGACCCATCTACCTCACTACAAATAACTCAATTTCCTTTCTTTTTATGGCTGAGTAATATTCCATTGTATATATGTGCCACATCTTCTTTATCCATTCATCCGATGGTGGACACTTAGGTTGCTTCCATGTCCTGGCTATTGTAAATAGTGCTGCAGTGAACATTGTGGTACATGACTCTTTTTGAATTATGGTTTTCTCAGGGTATATGCCCAGTAGTGGGATTGCTGGGTCATATGGTAGTTCTATTTTTAGTTTTTTAAGGAACCTCCATACTGTTCTCCATAGTGGCTGTATCAATTCACATTCCCACCAACAGTGCAAGAGGGTTCCCTTTTCTCCACACCCTCTCCAGCATTTATTGTTTGTAGATATTTTGATGATGGCCATTCTGACCAGTGTGAGGTGATCCCTCATTGTAGTTTTGATTTGCATTTCTCTAATGATTAGTGATGTTGAGCATCTTTTCATGTGTTTGTAGGCAATCTGTCTCTCTTCTTTGGAGAAATGTCTATTTAGGTCCTCTGCCCATTTTTGGATTGAGTTGTTTGTTTTTTTGATATTGAGCTGCATGAGCTGCTTGTATATTTTGGAGAGTAATCCTTTGTCAGTTGCTTCGTTTACAAATATTTTCTCTCATTCTGAGGGTTGTCTTTTCGTCTTTTTTATGGTTTCCTTTGCTGTGCAAAAGCTTTTAAGTTTTATTAGGTCCCATTTGTTTATTTTTGTCTTTATTTGCATTTCTGTAGGAGGTGGGTCAAAAAGGATCTTGCTGTGATTTATGTCATAGAGTGTTCTGCCTATGTTTTCCTCTAAGAGTTTTAGAGTGTCTGGCCTTACATTTAGTTCTTTAGTCCATTTTGAGTTTATTTTTGTGTATGGTGTTAGGGAGTGTTCTAATTTCATTCTTTTACATGTAGCTGTCCAGTTTTCCCAGTACCACTTATTGAAGAGGCTGTCTTTTCTCCATTGTTTGGTCTTGCCTCCTTTATCAAAGATAAGGCGACCATATGTGTGTGGGTTTATCTCTGAGCTTTCTATCCTGTACCATTGATCTATATTTCTGTTTTTGTGCCAGTACCATACTGTCTTGATTGCTGTAGCTTTGTAGTATAGTCAGAATTCAGGGAGCCTGATTCCTCTAGTTCCATTTTTCTTTCTCAAGATTGCTTTGGCTATTCAGGGTCTTTTGTTTTTCCATACAAATTGTGAAATTTTTTGTTCCAGTTCTGTGAAAAATGGGTGGGCAGATTCTTAACCACTGTGCCACAAGGAAAGTCCCTTCAACCTCCTTTCTAATACTTTATTACCAAGAATTATTTTTTTGCCAGTTAGATATCACTCTTTTGTTAATTGATTAATTTATTTTTACCTTTTGACCCCCTTCATCCATTTCTCCCACCCCCTACCCCCACTTATGGCAACCACCAATCAGTTCTCTGTATCCCTGAGCTTGGTTTTTTGTTTTGTTTTGTTTTTTATATTCTGTATATAGAGGGAACGTATGGTGTTTGTATTTCTCTGTCTGCTTAGTCATACATATTTACTGTATGGCGTGATGGCTTTCCTAGCTCTATTTGTCTTGCACAAGCCAACTTTACAGATAATGTTAATAATGTGGAAAGTGAGGCAAAGTTCAGAGCAAATAAGTATTGACTTAGTCAATGACAGTTGAAGTTTTTGAAGAATATCATATACTTTTCTTTCCATACATAGATATCAATATGATGGATATTCTTACAACACCATCTATGGCCAAACCTAGGCAAGATTATTATTCAAGAACCCCCGGACAAGTATTATCTCTCATCAGCTCTTTGGGATTTGTAAGTACTTGATAAGAAAAAACTCATATAATATGCACTTTCATGATTGCCATTTAAATGAATTAAAATATCAAGCATGTTGAATTACTTCAACATTTTATCTACTTAGGTGTATAACAGTCAGTGCATTTAGGTGGTGTTTTTGTGAAGGTAAATCATAGCATTTGTTTTTCTCTTTCTCTTTTTAATAGCACACACCAGTTGCAGAAAAAAGTCAAGACTCTGCAAATATTCTTTCAACCCATGTATCTGAAACATCACAGCTTTCTCAAGGACTAACTTGTCCTATGTCTATAGATCAAAAGGACATTACTCCTTATTCTAGCAAACTACTAAAATCATGTGAGTATAAAAGAAAAGGTAGTTTATTCTATTAAATGTGTCTTTTGAGGAACAAAGTATTTTGGAATATTCAAATATTCAGACGCTCTGTGGCATTTCTCTATTTTATCATGTAAATGCCATTTCTGACAGGGGTTGTTGCAGATCTTTAAATCAACAGAATAAAATGTCAAGTTAATTCTTCAATTAGCTATAACATTGTAATGATCATTGGGTGAATATTACTATACTGAGTCTATGGAAGTCTTATATGGAGAAGATGTAGTACTTGTACTATTCTGTTCCTTTATAAAATTATTTCCAAAAGATTCTGAAATAAAATAGTTGAAGTAAAGGTATGGTTTTTAATTATTACACAATAAAAGACAAAAGTCAAGTAGTAAAGGAGGCAAGTGGGACATTGGTATAGCACTTAACCTTACCCTCTATAACTTATCAACAGTGGACAGTTTAGTTGTCTGCATGCATGTTCATCATCTTGGGAATGTGAATAATGATGCTTTGAAGGGTAATTAGTGTTGTTTTTTCCATAGATTTTACCTTGTTTATAATTTGGTCCTCAAATCTGTACATATCTTGGATGAATGGGTAGATAGATAGAAAGAATTGCCTCCTATTTACAAATGAGAATATTAAAAACTTTCAGTTACATACTAGTAAGTGGGTCAATTAATTCCTGACTGCAAATATAGTTTTCTGTCCACTGACCCTTTCCTCTTGTTTCTTCAAACACTTCTGTGAACATCAAAATAGCTGAAATATATATATATAACTTTGATAAACAGAAAACTGTTAGGGAGTTCCCTGGTGGTCCTGGTTAGGACTTGGCACTTTCACTGCTGTGGCCCGGGCTCAATCCCTGGTCAGGGAATTAAGATCCTGCAAGCCGTGTGGTGTGGCTGGGAAAAAACAAACAAACAGAAAACTGTTAAAATATAGGATATGCAGATGTGATTTATAGCCTTGTTCTTAAGGGAAATGATTGCATCTCCCTCAGCCATTTTTTAATCTGATCAGAATGTGGTAGGCACTGTGCTGGCCACATGAGTGAATATGAAGATGAATACGAGAGGTCCTTGCCTCCGGAGAACCTGTAATTTTGTGGTGATTGTAGGTATAAAGGGATAATAATAACAGTCCTATAAAATAAATGCCATAGGAAGAATACTGTGATCCAACACAAAAAGTGATCATTGCTAACTGGAAAAACCAAGAATGGTTCTAAATAAAGATATAGGAACAACCAAGCAGGACCTAAAAATAGAAATAGGATCTTAATAGCTCCAAGTATATTGGAAAAGGGCATTTCAGATAGAGGCATGAGCAAAGGCATGGACACATGGAAGTATCTTCTATCTTTAGACAACAGGACAACATGTGAGAATGGGAAGCACATGCAAAGAAAAAGGAAGTTTAGCAGGTAGATGGGGAAGGTACATGGGGAAGGATCAGTGTTGTTACAGAGAGCCTGGAATGTAAGCTGTAGAAAAAGGGAAGCCACCAAAAGTTTCAAAGCAGGGAATGGTCTGATCGTATCGGTGATCCAGAAGGAGCTCAGTAGCAAATATACAGTGTGCAGACGCATTAGATCAGATACAAGTTCCCATGTTGCTGGGGAAAAGCAGCTGAGCAGTTTACTCAGCTGTCAAGGTCAGTGTCCAGTGAGTCTCAGGAATCCCATTGAGAGGATTTATGTGCCAAAGAGAAAGTTGTTTTAGACGGACTTTCAAATCTCCTTCCAGTTTCAAAATTCTAAGGTTTATTAGATCAAAAAAACTATAGTAAACTAAGAATTTACTTGGGATTAAAGTCATGTTCACCCTTTTCAGGAAAGAGAAAACAAGATATACATATCAAATCTTTATATGCATGTATTGTGATCTTTAGTAAAAGCATGATTATCTATTGTGTCTCATTTTAAGTTCAGGAGCAACAATTTTTATTTTTTTATTTTTTTAAATTTATTATTTGTTTTGGCTGCATCAGGTCTTCATTGCTGCGCGCGGTCTTTCTCTAGTTGCGGCGAGTGGGGGCTACTCTTCGTTGTGGTGCGCGGGCTTCTCATTGCGGTGGCTTCTCTTGCTGCAGAGCACAGGCTCTAGGCGTGTGGGCTTCAGTAGTTGCGGCACGTGGGCTCAGTAGTTGTGGTGCACAGGCTTAGTTGCTCTGCGGCATGTGGGATCTTCCCAGACCAGGGCTCGAACCCGTGTCCCCTGCGTTGGCAGGCAGATTCTTAACCACTGTGCCACCAGGGAAGTCCCAGAGCAACAATTTTTAGCATCATTATTTGTATATAAGATACAGGAACTTGTATCATTTAGATGGTGCTGCTTTCTTGCACTGGCTCACTCCTAGACAAATCACTATTATTTGTTTTACCCAGTAGTGTAAAAAAGTCTCTATGGATGTATATAATTCCACACTTGTAAGCATGTAAACCTCAACATTAAAATAAAGCCACAGTTTTAATTAAATACAAATTGAATCGAGTAAACGTAGTCCCATTCCAGCCTCCTAGCACACCTGGATATAGCACATCAATAATGGTCCTTCTGGGCTTCCCTGGTGGCGCAGTGGTTGAGAGTCTGCCTGCTGATGCAGGAGACATGGGTTCGTGCCCCGGTCCGGGAAGATCCCACATGCCGCGGAGCGGCTGGGCCCGTGAGCCATGGCCGCTGAGCCTGAGCGTCCAGAGCCTGTGCTCTACAACGGGAGAGGCCACAGCAGGGAGAGGCCTGCGTACTGCAAAAAAAAAAAAAAAAAAATGGTCCTTCATCAAGAAAAGTTTCAAGTTGGATAATGGTTATTCAAAATGGATTTCCTCCTAATTATGTTCGCTCCCTTGTCCTGATTTCTACTTTATGAATATTGAGAGTTTTGCTTTGTTTTTTAACTTTCAGAACAGTACTTGTATGCCAAAACCACCCAAAGCCATCATTATGGATGAAATAATGTTTACATGGAAATAGTTCTGATATGAAATACTTAATACTTTTTCTAATTATCTGTAAAGATTCGGGATCAGCGGGAAAGTAGGAAAGATGTGACATAAACTTCAATGTTTTCTCTTCCCCACAGGTCTTGAAACCGTTGCCTCCCACCCTGGGATGCCTGTGAAGTGTCTAACTTCCCATCTCCTCCAGTCTAGGAAAAGGCTGGCGACATCCAGCACCAGCAGTCAATCCCACACCTTCATGTCCAGTGTGGAATCCGAGTGCCACAGCAGTCCCAGATGGGAAAAGGATTGCCAGGTCAGAGTGACATTCACCTTACCCAAAACCAACTATGTGTGTCAAATTAATGATAGAAACGCTATGTACCATTTCATACAAATTCTGTAAGGAAATGAAATGGTTACATGAATGGCAATCAAGGTATTCTTCATTTTTCCTATATATTCTGTCAAATTCTCTTGAAATATTTCTCATTCAAATGTGAAATTAGTTTTGCTCAGTATATGAGATTCCAATTTTTTTTATTTTTGCAGTATATTAATAGTAAATGTTTGGCTTCTAGGCATCTGGATGGACTTCTTTTTTTTAATTCCCTACCCTGACACAGACCTTAGATTGTTGAGTTTTTTTAACCTGTCTTATTTTAAACTTATACTACCTCCTTCTTTACTGTTTTCTGCCAGTTTCTCATTTAATGGAATGGTAACTCTTTTGGATCAGAAATAACTTTTAGACCACAAAGGTAATGTAGGTGTGTCTTTGAAAGTATCTATTCTAAGGAGATTGCTTACCAAATGAATAAATTTGCTGCAAGTTATCTTACTTAATTTATATATTCTGTTTTGGGCTTTTTTAAGCTATTAAAGCTGAGGGGAACTAAAATACAATAAAGTTTCCTTTATAGAATGCTGACAAAATAATGTTAGCTTAGAATAATGTTAATACACAAAGAGTAAACCTTCCATTTGATAAAATAAATTGGACTGTATTTGCTCCTTATTCTCAGTAGCATGATTTTCTTCATTATTGTTGGATATGTGTATTTTAGGAGTAAGGTCACATTATTTTTTAGTTAAGGCAGGGTTTCTCAATCTTTTTTCCTTCTCTCATTGATTGCCCTCTAGGTAATAAATGCTTCAGGAAAAGCCAGATTTCCATTCTATTATTTTACCTCTTTTCTCTTCAAGAAAGCATGTTATATAATATTTCAAACTATACATAGCTTAACCTTCTTCCTCCCTCGGCTGCATCCCTAAGGAATGCAATGATTGGGTTACAGTAGAGCCTCTCAAGTTAGGTCAGAGGAGTGACAATGGACCACAGGGGACCGCTGATAAACTTGCTGATCCCCAAATGCATCATTTTCTGTGCTTCCAGAGCAGTGAGTTGTACTTTAGGAATTGTCTTTTTGTTCATGACTAATTGCTCCTTACTATTACTAAGTAAGTTAATAAAGTTCGATTTTTCACATATCAAAAATATGCACTATTAGGGTTTATTGAAGATTCACTCTAACTGAGTAATCTTATAAAAATCCTGATTACCATATGCCAGTTTGCAAGATTATGTCCAAAATTCTGATCACACAAGGGCACCTGCAGAATTGGAACTCAAACAGTCTTCAGGAAAAGCACTTTGTTATCAACGCATCATCAGTTTATATTGTTGACAATGGATATTAACTCCTGTTATTTTGGGTTTTTAATTACAAATTGCCGTTAGTTTAGCTTCATCTTGTCAGCTTGGTTTTATTACACTTGTATGAAGTGATACGTGTTTACATTAACTATATTTTTAGACTGTAATTTTCCATTAACTGTATTTCATGCCCTGTGATTGAAGTACAAAACAGTCATCCCTTTTGCACAGCAGATATATACATAATGTAGCCTTACCCTCAGTTTTGCTTGAATATATTCCTATTAATTTGTCCTATTTAAATAACATGTAATACACCATCAAATACATATTATAGAATAGTTGGTTTAAATTTTATACCAGTGTTTCACTCAAAATAATGTATACAAATGTATACTATAATTGTTTACATTGCTTTCTAATTCTCCATTATCATTGTTCTGTTTTTCCACAGGAATGTGGAAAGAGCTACCCATCGTAGCTTATGGGGTCAGTTATCCCACTTAAGTGGGCAGAGGTTTAAAAGGTTAAAGATTCTCAGCTTTACATAATTTTTTTAACCGTTTTTTCCTCCCTCTTAGGAAAGTGACAACACAGTGGGCTCTACAATGATGAGTTGGAATACAGTCGAAAAGCCTTTAGGTACAAAATCTACAAATGCCATGGAGACCAAAAGTTTCAATAAAAGGGATCGTGAGTTAGCCGTTTCTCCCATTCATAACAGCAGTGCCGATCCTGCCACTGGAAACTCGTGTGGAAACCTTGCTGAAAAATGTTCTTCTGGGGAAGTTTCTTGGGAAGCAAGAGAACTGGATGTAAATAATATTCATCTGGCTGCTGACACAAGCCAGTCTGGTTACCATCAGTCACATCAATGTGCTGTGGATTCCAGTGGGGTGACTGAAGAACACCTTGGGAAAAGAAGTTGTAAAAGAAGTTTTGAGTTAGTTGACTCCAGTCCTTGTCAGGAAATTATACAGAATAAAAAAAATTGTATCGAGTATAAGAGTAGTAATGAAATGAGAGATGGTTATGTCAATCAAAGGACAGGCTTAACAGCTGAAGTCCAGGACCTTAAGCTGTCGGTATACAGAGATCAGCAAAATGACGGTGCTAATAAGGAGAACATGGGCAATTCTTTCATTGATAAGCAACAAACCCCAGAAAAATCACCTGTCCCAATGATAGCAAAAAACCTTATGTGTGAACTGGATGACGACTGTGACAAGAATAGTAAGAAAGACTACTTAAGTTCTAGTTTCCTGTGTTCCGATGATGATAGAACTCCTAAAAGTATTTGCATGGACTCTGATTCATCTTTTCCTGGAATTTCCATCATGGAAAGTCCATTAGGAAGGCAGTCCTTAGATCCAGATAAAAGCATCAAAGAATCCTCTTTGGAGGAATCAAATATTGAAGACCTACTTTCTGCATCCCCCAGCTGCCAAGAAAGCACCTTGCCGAGAGGTGATGAGAGTCCTGCCGTCCAGGACAGCAACCGAAAAATGTTAGCTCCTTCTTTGGAGGCGTTGAAAACATTAACCTCTAAAAGAAATGCTGTGGCTTTTCGGAGTTTTAACAGTCATATTAATGCATCCAATAGCTCAGAACCATCCAAAATGAGCATTACTTCTTTAGATATGATGGATATTTCATGTGCCTGTAGTGGTTCATATCCCATGGCTATAACCCCTACTCAAAAAGAAAGATCCTACATGCCATATCAGGTATGTGATCACTTGCTAATGTTCTGTCCTTTAGATTTTAGAAAAATAAACTATTAAGGCCAGACACTTGCCTGTCAGCTAGACTATATAATATTAATCATATAGTTTTGTTTTGCTTGTTGGGAATCTATGGCTCCTTGGAGGTTTTAGTACAGAAAGGTAAAGCAGGTAGCAGTGTTTATCATTCTTAACTGCAATGCCTCCTTCATTTGTACTGTTCTGTATACTTTCACATATTTACATATCACGTTTACATATTTACAATCACATATTTTCACTTGATCACGGCAACTCTGAGATGCAAAATTAAAGTCCATCTACCTTACTGCCTTTTAAGGACATATTTAGATGATCTCTTTCCTTTACAGAAGAAAGTTGAAAAATAGATATTTCAAATCTTTTTTTTTTCCTAAACCTTTATCTTTTTAAACCCAAAGTTTCATTTTTTCCTTCCTTCAGAGAGACATCATAATACAGAAAATGTAAACCTCGACTGTAGGGTTACAAGACTTGAGTTTTCTATTTAGAACTTACTGAGTGACTTAGAAGTCCTTATCTTCAGAGCCTCTGTCTGCCGTTTGTCTGTAAAATATAATGACACCTGTCCTGCTGGTCCCACAGAGTCCTTGTGAGACAACAAAATACCTTAAAACCATAAATGTCAGTTAGCGCGAGAGGTTATTTATGTGTAGTTCTGTTGTATGCATTGTCCTAGTAATTCACTCATTTGTCAGCCACAGCCTCCCTCTGTGACTGCTCTCAAGCTTGTATTGATCCATCCTATCAAGAATTTTTTCCTGTGGATTTTTTTCATTGTTTCTTGCATTTCCAGCTCTTACTGAAATAATTGGTGTTATCTAAGCTATTGAATTTCATTATTATAATTGGGGCTTTTTACAATAGGACTTTTCATAATTATAATTAGTTACAAGGCCATTTTCAAAACTGATCAAGTATTTGAGTGTATCTTTTATGTCCAGCAGCCTAGCTTTTCTTTTGTTCTAGCATTTCTGTTCACTGTAAAAGGAATTAAGATATTTATTGTGTCTTAAACTCTTTTGAAATTAGCAGACCCCAGATCAGGTCAAGTCAGGAACTCCATACCGAACTCCAAAGAGTGTGAGAAGAGGGGCGGCCCCCGTGGATGGTGGGCGAATTCTGGGAACTCCAGACTACCTCGCACCAGAGCTGCTGTTAGGCAGGGCCCACGGTAAGGCATGCACATCTTGCGTTTTTGAAGTATCACTATGTTTTCTTCTGAGATAAATTGTTTTAAATTTCTTTAGTACTTAGATTGCATAAGGTAAAAGAAAATGAACTCGTGCAATGCTCTTTTCTCACATATATGGCCCTTTATTATAGGAAAGAAGACATGCAGCCATTTGTTCTTGGCCTGCTGGTTTAGTCTCAATGATCCAGAGAAGTCCCGCCTTCCACCCCCTCTACTGTCTTTGTTCTAAATGTCTCCCCAGGTCTATTTTAGTTTGGGTTCAGGAATAGACAGTTGGGCCTACACTAAGATCCCGCATGCCACGAGGCCAAAAAAAAATCTGTCTCTAATCCTGACTTTCTCTAGGCAGCAGACACGTGGCCAAAGTGCCTATTCTGTATTCTACTGTCATTCAGTTGCTATGTATCAGAGCTCGACTTGTCCTCTAGCTTGCTCTTCCTCTGTTCCATCTCTCTGTTCACCATCTTCATGGTGACACAAACATTGTCCCTACCTTCAGGCATTTAAATCCGATGAATTACATCTCTGCAGTGTGTCTCCTCACTTTTTCATCTCTGCCACTATTCCATGTAAGAACCTCATCTTTCCCTTTCCTTCATTTAATAACTTTCTCTTTGATCTCCTCAACTTCATTCTCTTTTTTGCTATCACTGCCACCAGACTTTCCCTTTTAAAGCATAATAGAGTTCATGCTACTCTTCTCCTTGAAACAGAGGAGGTGTTTGGCTTGGTGGCTCCTTCCTACCTGCAAAAAGAAAGCCAGATCACTGATTCGAGGCTCTGAGCTCTCATGCTAGACTCGTCTCTCAGTTAGTCTCTTTATAGGCCTTATCCTCCCATTTTACTTAGACACATTTATTTTCACATTTTCCTTATTTTGCACAACTGTTTTGCCTTAGTAGGGTTTTTTCTTTTTTTGGCCGCGCCGTGTGACATGTGGGGTCTTGGTTCCCCGACCAGGGATTGAACCCATGCCCTCTGCAGTCGAAGCGCAGGGTCCTAACCACTGGACAGCCAAGGAAGTCCTGTTTTGTTTTGTTTTGCCTTAGTTTAGAAAAGCCAGTCCCCAGTCACCTCCCTGTCAAATTTCTTCTCATCTGCTCATCAGTTCAAATGTCACCTCTTCCATAAAGCATCCCTTGATCAGTTATGGAGAACTAATTATTCACTGCTGTATCTAGAGTCTGAGTTCTCCTTGTGCATAGCCCTCCAGGAGAGCTCCTTGGCAGCCCTCACTCACCCTTGTCAATAATCTCTACAATGTTGAAAGCAGACACGTTTAATATTCCCCTTTCTTTATCCGCCAAAGCATCTAAGTTCCTCTGGGCACTTAACTAGTTTTGGTACTTTGTCCTTTTTGCTAAGTCACAGATTTGCCAGCTCATTTCCTATATTATAATTTTACATTTTCTCCAACTTAGGATACAATATGAAAGTAAACCTCAAATGTAAAGATTTACTTGATAAGATCTTGCCACTCTTTTAGTGGGACATGTAGTTAGTTATCTTAGCTAGCTAGTGAAATATTCTAAAATTTTTATTTTCTATAAAAGTAATTTGATACATAGAGTTTAAAATAAATAATAGACAGCAATTTATAATTTTAAAAAACAATTCCCTGCTCTCTAACCTCTTCCCTGGAATCCCAGGCCCCAGAAACACTCACTTGGGCTCTTTAGTTTTCTAATTCCAAACATCCTACTGAGACCTCTGATGCCCTCCATGTCTTCGCCTCAGCCAAGGGGACTTAGGGACCCTGGCCTGAGTTTCCACAGCTTCTTGTGCATATGTTTGTTTCAGCTCTCTTAAAATTGTGTTAAAATTACCTGTATTGTCTCTCCCAGAGTAGGGTGTTTTCTCCTTGGGGAAAGCTGTCTTCCTCATCTTTGTATCTCTTATATCTGGCACAATACCTGGCTTCTAATTCAATGAATGATGTGAGAATGAACTCATAACTTTAAGACAATGTACCTAACTCCTGTTTTCTTACATGCAGGATCTCTGACTTTGGGTGAGTAAATTTCTCCATACAGGAACATGGCAAAGCACATTTAACTGAACAAAGTCTAACTAGATCACATTGCATATAAAATTTTTTTTCATTTCAGCTCATTTATGAACTGTCTTCTGTCTTCTGAGCAGGAAGACATCCAGAGAAATTGCTCTTCTCTGTGAAAACAAATGTAGGCATGTGGCATTTTTTTATAACTTTTAAAGGTAGCAGAGAGTGTGGATATAGCTTTTTCTATTGCAACTGAAGAAATAGGCTTGATAAAAATATTAATATTAGTGGCTACAAAAGGGCTTGAATTTTCTAAATCATTCAATTCTATTATTATTAGAAAATAGAAAGGAATTAACAGTATCAATTTACAAATTAAAGAAGCGGGTTTTAAATTAGAAAGCCAGTAGTATAAAACAACTTTATTCTATATCTCTGGCTAATGATATATATTATAATTGATTTATTTTATAATTGATAATATGATTTATCACAATACATGATCTTATTAGACTTTGACTCAATTATATGGGTATGTATGACATATCCATGGAGAAATCATGTATGTTTTGACATGACATAAGTACATTTTTGGCTGAGCTGGGAAAAGGGTCCTAATTTCTAACCTAAGTAAAATAAATTAAAATGCACGTTTTTTCCTGATTTCCCCCTACTTTTCTATTATTTGGTTATATTATCTGAGCTGTTGGAATAATTCTTTCTCAGTGCTGCTTAAAAGCCTACTAACCGAGGTGTTTTGTATGTCTTTATAGTGATTACTATAGAAATAGAAGCCTAGAGACTGTTTGTACCTTGTGTTCCTTAGGGAAGATGGGATTACGTGGCTTGCAGATGAAAAGGCACTCTAAATGCATGTGATTATTTTTTCTAATGGCATATTCCATGATGCTTTCCTACTTGTTTTTTTTTTTTCTACTTGTTTTAAAATGAAATGGTGGTAGTTGCTTAACCACAGTAATGAATTTTGTGAAATTGATTTTTTTAACATCTTTATTGGAGTATAATTGCTTTACAATGGTGTGTTAGTTTCTGCTTTATAACAAAGTGAACAGCTATACATATACATATATCCCCATATCTCTTCCCTCTTGCATCTCCCTCCCTCCCACCCTCCCTATCCCACCCCTCCAGGTGGTCACAAAGCACCGAGCTGATCTCCCTGTGCTATGGGGCTGCTTCCCACTAGCTATCTATTTTACATTTGGTAGTGTATATATGTCCATGCCACTCTCTCATTTTGTCCCAGCTTACCCTTCCCCCTCCCCGTGTCCTCAAGTCCATTCCCTAGTAGGTCTGCGTCTTTATTCCCGTCCTGCCCCTACCCTAGGTTCTTCATAACCATTTTCTTTCTTTTTAGATTCCATATATATGTGTTAGCATACGGTATTTGTTTTTCTCTTGACTTACTTCTCTCTGTATGATAGACTCTAGGTCCATCCACCTCACTACAAATAACTCAATTTCATTTCTTTTTATAGCTGAGTAATATTCCATTGTATATATGTGCCTCATCTTCTTTATCCATTCATCCGTCGATGGACACTTAGGTTGCTTCCATTTCCTGGCTATTGTAATGTTGTGGCCTCTCCTGTTGCGGAGCACAGGCTCAGCGGCCATGGCTCACGGGCCCAGCCTCTCCGAGGCTTGTGGGGTCTTCCCGGACCGGGGCACAAACCCGCATCCCCTGCATCGGCAGGCGGACTCTCAACCACTGCGCCACCCGGGAAGCCCCCTGCATGACTCCTTTTGAATTATGGTTTTCTCAGGGTATATGCCCAGTAGTGGGATTGCTGGGTCATAAGGTAGTTCTATTTTTAGTTTTTTAAGGAACCTCCATACTGTTCTCTATAGTGGCTGTATCAATTTACATTCCCACCAACTGTGCAAGAGGGTTCCCTTTTCTTCACACCCTCTCCAGCATTTATTGTTTGTAGATTTTTTGATGATGGCCATTCTGACTGGTGTGAGGTGATACCTCATTGTAGTTTTGATTTGCATTTCTCTAATGATTAATGATGTTGAGCATTCTTTCATGTGTCTGTGGCAATCTGTATATCTTCTTTGGAGAAATGTCTGTTTAGGTCTTCTGCCCATTTTTGGATTGGGTTGTTTGTTTTTTTTGATATTGAGCTGCATGAGCTGCTTGTAAATTTTGGAGATTAATCCTTTGTCAGTTGCTTCATTTGCAAATATTTTCTCCCATTCTGAGGGTTGTCTTGTGAAATTGATTTTAAAGAGTAATTTTCAGGCAAATTTAGTTCTAGACTAGAGTCTCAATTCTAAAATTATATTGAAGTTAATCATTTTTGGACTGAAATTAACCTTTGCTTAGGAAATTTTGTTCATAGATGTATCTAAACAAGCGTATAAACCAGATTATAAGGTCATGTTTAAAATAATTGTCTAAAATGTCTTTGTATACAAATGATGCTTCCAATGAAGATTTTATTTAGAAATCAGTTTTACCTGGGCGTGGGATGAATTGGGAGATTAGGATTGACATATATACACTACTGATACTATGTATAAAGTAGATAATTAATGAGAACCTACTGTAAAGCACAGGGAACGCCTATGAGAAGGAAATCCAAAAAAGAGGAGATATATGTATATGTATAGCTGATTTACTTAGCTGTACAGTATAAACTAACACAATATTGTAAAGCAACTATACACCAATAAAAATTTTTAAAAAAAGAAATCAGTTTTACCCATTTATTAAGACTTATCTTCTAATTACCTCCTCAAGCAATAGTTTGAATGAGTATTTTTTGTTAAACTAATTTGTCCCTCTATGTTCTTAAAAGGAATAAAGCCACATTAAAACCTTCTGTAAGGGGACTTTCCTGACAGTCCAGTGGTTAAGACTCTGTGCTTCCACTGCAGGGGGCACGGGTTTGATCCCAGGTTGGGGTACTAAGATCCCACATGGTGTGTGTGGCAAAAACAAAACAAAACAAAAAAACCCTCTGTAGGTAAGGCTTTCCCTAGTTAGCAGGTTATCCTCCAGTTTGCATTAATATTACTACCTCATCTCATTCCTTTGTGAAACGAGTGGGCTATAGAATCATCTGAATGTTATTGTTTCCTGTTTTGAAATTAAGAAATACTCTTTTAGAGAATAATTTTTAGATTAAATGCATTCCTTGGTTGTGTTTTAGGATTTAGCACAAATAAGTATCCAGAATATCAGAGGTTATTAATAACTTTTTAAACTTTTTTTTAACTAGCCATGTTAATTGCTAATCTAAACGTCTGTTGGGCTGGCCAAAAAGTTCGTTTGGGTTTTTCCATATCATCTTATGGAGCCCAGTATTTTCCAAGAAAGTAATTACCACATTGCCTAAAGGAAGGTAATTTGGGTCTTTGCACGTTTGGAAGCCAGAAGAAAGCCTTAAGGAAACGAGCCTTTGGGTCTTCATTGTGCCCAAATATCCACAGTTAATGTTTTAGTTGATCAAACATTTATAGAAAATGCTTGCAAGTTCAGCTGCTTCCTCTTAAATTCCAGGTCCTGCAGTAGACTGGTGGGCACTTGGAGTTTGCTTGTTTGAGTTTCTAACAGGAATTCCCCCTTTCAACGATGAAACACCCCAGCAAGTATTCCAGAATATTCTGAAAAGAGGTGATTCTTTTTCTCCTATTAAGATAGATTGATTTATCTCATTTATCTCTGTGTATTATTGTCTTGAGCAATGATTAACAAGTTTATTTGTATTTATAGATATCCCTTGGCCTGAAGGTGAAGAAAAGTTATCTGATAATGCTCAAAGTGCTGTAGAAATACTCTTAACCATTGATGATACAAAGAGAGCTGGAATGAATGGTAAGGTTTTGTGTTAGTTAACTCTTTTACCCTTGATTTGTTGAGCCAGACTACTGATTTAGCTCAGTAGTTGTGGCTCGTGGGCTCTAGAGCACAGGCTCAGTAGTTGTGGTGCACGGAGTTAGTTGCACCGTGGCATGTGGGATCTTCCCGGACCAGGGATCGAACCCATGTCCCTTGCATTGGCAGGTGGATTCTTAATCACTGTGCCACCAGGGAAGTCCCTGGTATCATTATTGATTATCAAATATTTTTATGGACTTTGACTCCCTGTTGCATTCTTCATAGCCAGGTTGCCTCAAAGAAGACAAAATTGGTGCATTGTGGCCCATTCAAAGGTTCTTTCCAGTGCAGGAAACTCCAATTAATTTAAAAACCCAATTTTCAAAATCTCATTAGCAGCTGCCTTAAAATCCTTTTTGTCACAATGTATATATAGAGACAACTAAGCACTGTGTCTCAGAATGCATTTCCATGTGAAGTAGGGTATATTACTAAATGGACTTTAGTAATAATGTCATTCACATCAGCTTCTAGGTGTTCCCTCCAATGAGGTCAACAGTTTATTTATTTAACAAATCCTATAGAGTGACTTCTAGGTGCTAGGCAGTGTTTTCGTTTCAGGCAATGGAGGTATCCTAGGGATGAACCAGACACATCCCTGTGCTTAAGTTCTAGAACTTACATTCTAGTGGAAAGACAGGAAGTAAACAAACAGTCATAACATAACGCCATCTAGTGGTAAGTACATGAAGAGAGAAAGCAAAGTGAGAGGGTACAAAGTGAAGGCAAGAGATTTATATTTTAGATGGGGTGGTCAGGAAGACCTGAAGAGTAGAATCTGAGCAAAAACTTATGTAAAGTGAGAATGCAGACATTTGAAAACCAAGCTCTAAAAATTGCTTTAGGGGACTTGCCTGGTGGTCCAGTGGTTAAGACTCCAAGCTTCCACTGCAGGGGACACAGGCTCGATCCCTGGTCAGGGAACTAAGGAACTAATATGACAAAAACATCATACAGTTTTATTTTTTTTTATTTTTTTTTTCAGTTTTATTTTTATTTTTATTTTGGCTGCAAGGTACGGCCAAAAAAAAAATAATAATAAAATAAAAAATTAAAATAATAAAAATAAAGATTGCTTTAGAACAGCCTTCTCCACTGCTGATGATTTTGCTCCCCAAAGGACATTTGGCGTTGTCTGCAGACATTTTTTGGTTGTCACAACAGTTGGGGGCATCTAGTAGGTAGAGGCCAGGGATTCTGCTCAGCATCCTACAGTGCACAGGACAGTCCCTACTACAAAGAATTATCTGGTCCCAAAGGTCAACTGTAACAAAGTTGGGAAACCGTTGTTTAGAAAATGGCTATAATGCTCTGTAACTTGCTCAGTACATTCTTACCAGTGACCTCAAATTTTTGTTCATTAGTTAAATGAACAGTTTACCTAGTGAAGCAGATAGGGGTATTCTTCAGTTAAGAAACAGTTGTTTCAACAACTGTTTATTTAGTTAATCTTAACCTAGATTAGAATTCTTTTGCAGATTCAGTTTAAATAAATAGTTATGATGATCACGAAGCATCACATCACATCCAGATATCCCAGTTCGAGTTAATACTACAAATAACTCTAAAGTAACACATGCTTGAACCGTTGAGACAAATAAATTCTCTAAATGTGAATTATTTTTGCTCTTTTATCCCTTTTCCTACCAGTCTTTTAGTTTATGGAAAATCCATCATATATACATATTGATTTTCCAGCCCATTACCCCCAATACAGACAAACAATTCTTTCCTGTCTGTGTAGTCGTCTTCTGATATTTTCCTTAAATTTGATTGCTTTTTTGGTTTGTATACTGCCTTAATTGACACTTCATTTTTTTGCTGTCTTTATTGTTGCCTAATGAAGTGAATAGTTGAGGAGAGGGGTGGCTATGTCTCCCAGCTAAATACCTGTGTGATCAAAAGAGATTTCATTTTACTAGATAGAAGGAAAATGTAGTTAAAGAGGAAGGCAAACTTGAGATTTTGTAAGTGGAAGCAGTAGACTTGGATGCGGCCATACTGCTGGGCGGCTGGTGTGTTGTAGAGATGCAAGTCAGTGAAATGAAAGAAATCAAAGAACCAGGAAGAGAAAGCATGTGTCAGAAATATCACCAGTGTGTATGTTGAAATTACCAGGAAGGATAAGGATGAAGCACAGGGAAGAGAGTAAGGGACTGGAGGATGAGCTTCCTGCTGAAGTAATCTAGGGTGACGATGCTGAGGATTACAGAGATCAAAGCAGGCGGCAAGGAATTGGAATGCGAAGTGGGGCATTAATCATGGAAGATTAGGATTAGTGGTGTGGAAGCCGTGTCGGGGAACAGGAAGTAGGCCAGGCTGTCTTCTCTCATCGAGTCAGGGATTCTGAGAGAAGATGCAGGCAGTGAGAAAGATAAGCTTCTGTTAAGGCACCTGTCATATGCCAAGTGACATACAGAATGACACTGTGTGCTGTTGGGAAGTATGTGGTTGAAGAAAGAGACATGTTTTTAAAATGTCTGTGAAACGGACATAGTAAACCAGGGCAAGCTACATGTGAGACCGTCTCTCTTTAATTCCTGTAAAATAGGACTTTGGTAATGGTGTCATAATATTGCTTTGTTTGATATTTTTCCTAAGAGTTGAAACATCATCCTCTCTTCAGTGATGTGGACTGGGAAAATCTACAGCATCAAACGATGCCTTTCATACCCCAGCCAGACAATGAAACTGATACATCTTATTTTGAAGCCAGGAATAATGCCCAGCACCTGACAGTATCTGGATTTAGCCTATAGCACATAAATTTTCCCTTTAATCTAAACTTGCCTTATAGAATAAGCTAGCATAATTACATACGCCTTAATACTAGATTGATCTAAGGGGGGAAAAATCATTATTTTACCCGGATCAATGAGCTTTTCATGTATGTTACAGCTTCCACAGCATTAAAAGGCTATCAAGAACATAATCAGTAATTTATCTTAATCTCAGAGTTGTACATAGATCTTCAAAGCTTTTTTCAACTTATTTATTTTGTTAGTGCACTTTATGAAAATCAATGCTTTAGTAAAACTAGAAACATGACCACTTTAGAGAAAGAGTGAGCCTCGAGCTTGATTTTCTTTCTCATCTGTTCATTTCAGTCCACCATTCAGTTTGGTGTTAATATGACAAAAACATCATACAGTTTTATTTTAGTGTAATTTATCTGTACCTGATTGCCTGCAAAAGCCAATCATTTAAGGCTGTAACTGTGACCTCAAAAATGCAGTTGGAAAATTCCTTCATTCAGTAATATAACTCCTTTCGGGAATGAGGAATAAACAAAAGGACGAGGGTTTTGGCTTATTTTGCTATGAATACAGTTTTGCTGCCTTGACTGCTTCTGGTGCTTTTTCTACAATACATATGTATTTAAAATAGTACTGGAGAGCTCAGGTGAGATATATTGTAGCAATTTTAACAGCTTGTTCAATTTTAACAAAAAATGTAATGGTTTACATTTTTAAATAATTTGCTTAAAACATATGCAGCATTACCAGAATAGCCAGATTCTTTTAAAAAAATAACTAACTTACTTTCACTTAATAAATATAATTGTAACATACTTTGATATATTCTCTGTCAACATCATTCTTTTAAATATAGATACACTACGATTCAGCTTCACAGGTCATATCTTAAATTCATTCAGGTTTTTTGCAGACTTACCCCCCAAAAGAGAAAAGTTCAAATTTAAATGTACCATGTGTAAATTTTCTGTTAATCTATTAAATACTATTGTTCCTTTTGCAAAATGGCTTGAGTGTTTTTACTTTCCATCACCATCCCAGTACGAGCCGTGTTACTAATCTAGTTGACGAAGATAATATAAGTTTAAAACTCTTATACTGAAAGAGACACTGTAATAATCATTGCAGTGTAACTGAATCCATGATTTAATGGTTTTACTGAGCTTGTTTTAGTAATGACTACTCAGATTTAATCCACCTAATAGTTACCTCTTCTAACAATAATATGTTCAAAATACAGTTGTTAACAATTAAAACTTTGTTTAATGTAAATTACATCTTTCCCTTAAATTAGGTAAAAGCTAGGATTATTTGTCATCTTCTTATGGAATTTTCAAGTAGTAGAAAGAACACTGGCTTTGGAATCAAGCACAAATGATTTAAACCATTGCTCTGCCAGAGTAAAAAACCTTGGGTGGATTAAACTCTGATTGTTTACCTGTATTGTGAAGATTAATTATGAGGAACTTCCAGGACACTAGTCGTATCAGGGATTTGAAACATTACTGAATAATCAAGGGAGATGTACATTTAACCTATTCCCAATGCAGGAGACAGTGCCCTTAAGTGGAAAAGTTAAGAACAGTTTGCTATTGCAGCCCTAGCAAGCGCAGCGATGGCCACCTGGAATTCTGCATGCTGTAATGGTGTTTGCTGGGAACAAGTGATTTATTATCTAAACTTAAACCTTTTTGTGGGTTCAGATACTCATTAAGGAAAAACCTGAGACAGAACAAGAATGGAAAAATGGAAGTGTTTTGGCAGTTGTATGGATGTGTGTGCATACATGTCTTTGAAGAACACAGATTGCTCTGCCAGCAGAAATCTGCATTCATTACTATATATAATTTTTATTAATTGAAAATAATTTTCCCCCCACTTCCACTAACTGTTAAACAAATATAGAAAACGTATTTACTTTAGTGTACCTTTGTCAGAATTAAATTAATTAAATTAAATTAATTAATTAAATTAAATTAAATTATACAAAGTATGTAGCAAACATAAAAGGTGTTTAATAAATGATCATTATTTGAGCCCTAAGTACCCTACTACTTCTCAGAATATTTGTCTTAATTTGGGGTTTGGGAAATGGTTGCTGTATAAAACTCTGCTATTATTCTCCAAAACATCTTGAAGATCACTTTCAGGTCTGATGACTCTGTTTGCCAGGAAGAAACATCTTGTTTTTAGCCAGTGAAGAACATGCTCAGAGTCCAAAAGATTGTGCAAATATTTACCATTTCCACCAGGCCTCCTTTCAGTTAATATCAAGCTAGCTGTGGATGGGTCATTCTTATAACTATGGAAAGTGGACTGGTCATGGCAACCTTTGAAGGAGGGAGACTGAATAGAAGGCTACTGAACCAGCCCACCTGGATTCAAGACATTTTAAAGGTGCAATCAATACAACTTACTGATGGATGGGATGAGGAGGGTGAAAGAATGGGAGTTTTGAGCTGGTTTGTTACATAGCATCATTGCAGCAAATACCCTTCCTATACATCCCAACTTACAACAAAGTGACATTTCAGACACCAGAACAAAGAGAATATCCTATAAGAATCCAAAGAGAAAGAAAAGAGGATGGTAAGATAACAGAAAATATATATATTGGTCTCTGCCGCCTGTTCCCGCACAGAGCTCCTAAAATACTTCTATCAATAATTTCCGAAGGGATAAGAGCACCAGGAGCATTTTTTTTGTTCTCATATTTGGTCTTTGAGTCTGGTTCCTGACCCAGGGCTTCTGGCTCCCTTGGGATTTCCTGGGTGATAGCAATGTCCTTTGTTCTAATCAGGTGACTCTGGGTGGGCTCCTGTAGGGGGGCCTGTCAACAGAAAGACCCAGCCAGGATTAGAAGCTTGGAATTTTCTGGGACTTCCCTGGTGGTCCAGTGGTTAAGACTTCACGCTTCCACTGAAGGGGCACGGGTTCAATCCTTGGTCGAGGAACTAAGATCCTGAATGCCATAGGGCCAAAAAACAAACAAACAAGCTTGGAATTTTCAGCCCCACCCTCCATTCTCCAGAGAAGGGAGAGGGGCTGGAAAGGGAGTTAATATTTGATTGTGCCTATGTGACTAATCCTCCCTCAAAATCCCCAAAGTACAGGGTTTGGAGAGCTTCTAGTCGGTGAACACGTGAAGGTGCTGGGAGAATGGTGCCCCGCAGAGAGGGCACAGAAGCTCCACACTCCTTCCTGCATACCTTGCCCTATGCATCTCTTCCATCTACATGTCCACCTGTATCCTTTACCATATCCTTTAGTAACAAACTGATAAACAGTAAACTGTTTACACATGAGCTGTGACTGCAAAGGAAGGAAAAAGAATGAAATCTTCTATTTTCAGTAGCGGGGGGACTTCCCTGGTGGTGGTGGCACAGTGGTTAAGAATCCACATTCCCAGTGCAGGGGGCTCAGGTTCAATCCCTGGTCTGGGAACTGGATCCCACATGCAGGCTGCAACTAAGAGGTTGCATGCCAGAACTAAGGACCCAGCGAGCCACAACTAAGGAGCTTGCCTGCTGCAACTAAGGAGCCCACGTGCTGCAACTAAGAAGCTGGTGACCTGCAACTAAGGAGCCCACCCGCCTACTGCAACAAACACCCGACGTAACCAAATAAATAAATAAATGAATTAAAAAAATTGTTTTTCAGTAGACGGAAGTAAATAGATAATTCCCAAAACAGAAGTATCAAAAAGTAGCAGTTCAAAAAAGCAAACAAACAATGACGAACAACATAATTACTGAAATTAAAAACACTCTAGAAGGACTCAATAACAGAATAACTGAGACAGAAGAATGGATAAGTGAGCTGGAAGATAAAATGGTGGAAATAACTGCCAGGGAGCAGAATAAAGAAAAAAGAATGAAAAGAATTGAGGACAGTCTCAGAGACCTCTGGGACAACATTGAATGCACCAATATTCTAATTACTGGGGTCCCAGAAGAAGAAGAGAAAAAGAACGGGTCTGAGAAAATATTTGAAGAGATTATAGTTGAAAACTACCCTAACATGGGAAAGGAAATAGTCAATCAATCAAGTCCAAGAAGCACAGAGAGTACTATACAGGATAAACCCAAAGAGAAACATGCCGAGACACATATTAATCAAACTATCAAAAATTAAATACAAAGGAAAAATATTAAAACCAGCAAGGGAAAAGCAACAAATAACATACGAGGCAATCCCCATAAGGTTAATAGCTGATCTTTCAGCAGAAACTCTGCAAGCCAGAAGGGAGTGGCAGGACATATTTAAAGTGATGAAAGGGAAAAACCCACAACCAAGATTACTCGACCCAGCAAGGATCTCATACAGATTTGATGGAGAAATTTAAACCTTTACAGACAAGCAAAAGTTAGAATTCAGCACCACCAAACCAGCTTTACAACAAATGCTAAAGGAACTTCTCTAGGCAGGAAACATAAGAGAAGGAAAAGAGCTACAAAAACAAACGCAAAACAATTAAGGAAATGGTAATAGGAACATACATATCGATAATTACCTTAAATGTAAAGGGATTAAATGCTCCAACCAAAAGACACAGACTGGCTGAATGGATACAAAAACAAGACCCATACATATGCTGTCTATAAGAGACCCACTTCAGACATAGGGACGCATACACACTGAAAGTGAGGAGATGGAAAAAGATATTCCATGCTAATGGAAATCAAAAGAAAGCTGGAGTAGCAATTCTCATATCAGACAAAATAGACTTTAAAATAAAGACTATTACAAGAGACAAAGAAGGACACTACATAATGATCAAGGGATCAATCCAAGAAGAAGATAAAACAATTGTAAATATTTATGCACCCAACATAGGAACACCTCGATACATAAGGCAAATGCTAACAGCCATAAAAGGGGAAATCGACAGTAACACAATAGTAGTAGGGGACTTTAACACCCCATTTTCACCAATGGACACATCATCCAAAATGAAAATAACTGAGGAAACACAAGCTTTATATGACACATTAAACAAGATGGACTTAATTGATATTTATAGGACATTCCATCCCAAAACAACAGAATACGCTTTCTTCTCAAGTGCTCATGGAACATTCTACAGGATACACCATAGACCATATCGTTGGGTCACAAATCAAGCCTTGGTAAATTTAAGAAAATTAAAATCATATCAAGTATCTTTTCTGACCACAACACTATGAGACTAGATACCAATTATAGGAAAAAAGCTGAAAAATACAAACACATGGAGGCTAAACAATATGCTACTAAATAACCAAGACATCACTGAAGAAATCAAAGAGAAAATCAAAAAATACCTAGAAACAAATGACAATGAAAACACGATGACCCAAAACCTATGGGATGCAGCAAAAGCAGTTCTAAGAGGGAAGTTTATAGCAATACAATCCTACCTCAAGAAACAAGAAACATTTCAAATAAACAACCTAACCTTACACCTAAAGCAATTAGAGAAAGAACAAAAAAAAACCCCAAAGTTAGCAGAAGGAAAGAAATCATAAAGATCAGATCAGAAATAAATGAAAAAGAAATGAAGGAGACAGTAGCAAAGATCAATAAAACTAAAAGCTGGTTCCTTGAGAAGATAAACAAAATTGATAAACCATTAGCCAGACTCATCAAGAAAAAAAGGGAGAACACTCAAATCAATAGAATTAGAAATGAAAAAGGAGAAGTAACAACTGACACTGCAGAAGTACAAAGGATCATGAGAGATTACTACAAGCAACTCTATACCAATAAAATGGACAACCTGGAAAAAATGGACAAATTCTTAGAAAAGCACAACCTTCTGAGACTGAACCAGGAAGAAATAGAAAATATAAACAGACCAGTCACAAGCACTGAAATTGAGACTGTGATTAAAAATCTTCCAACCAGTCTTCCCTGGTGGCGCAGTGGTTGAGAGTCCGCCTGCCAATGCAGGGGACACGGGTTCGTGCCCCGGTCTGGGAAGATCCCACATGCCATGGAGCAGCTGGGCCCGTGAGCCATGGCCGCTGAGCCTGCGTGTCCGGAGCCTGTGCTCCGCAGCAGGAGAGGCCACAACAGTGAGAGGCCCGTGTACCGCAAAAAAAAAAAAAAAAATCTTCCAACAAACAAAAGCCCAGGACCATAGATGGCTTCACAGGCAAATTCTATCAAACAGTTAGAGAAGAGCTAACACCTATCCTTCTCAAACTCTTCCAAAATATAGCAGAGAGGAACACTCCCAAACTCATTCTATGAGGCCCCCATCACCCTGATACCAAAACCAGACAAAGATGTCACAAAGAAAGAAAACTACAGGCCAATATCACTGATAAATGTAGATGCAAAAATCCTAAACAGAATCCAACAGCACATTAAAAGGATCATACACCATGATTAAGTGGGGTTTATCCCAGGAATGCAAGATTTCTTCAATATATGCAAATCAATCAATGTGACACACTATATTAACAAAATGAAGGAAAAAAACCATATGATCATCTCAATAGATGCAGAAAAAGCTTTTGACAGAATTCAACACCCATTAATGATAAAAACTCTACAGAAAGTAGGCATAGAGCGAACCTACCTCAACATAATAAAGGGCATATATGACAAACCCACAGACAACATCGTTCTCAATGGTGAAAAAATGAAACCATTTCCTCTAAGATCAGGAAGAAGACAAGGTTGCCCACTGTCACCACTGTTATACAACATAGTTTTGGAAGTTTTAGCCACAGCAGTCAGAGAAGAAAAAGAAATAAAAGCAATCCAAATTGGAAAAGAAGAAGTAAAGCTGTCACTGTTTGCAGACAACATACTATACACAGAGAATCCTAAAGATGCTACCAGAAAACTAGAGCTAATGAATGAATTTGGTAGTAGCAGGATACAGAATGAATGCACAGAAATCTCTTGCATTCCTATACACTAATGATGAAAAATCTGAACGAGAAATGAAGGAAACACTCCCATTTACCATGGCAACAAAAAGAATAAAATACCTAGGAATAAACCTACCTAAGGAGACAAAAGACCTGTATGCAGAAAACTATAAGACACTGATGAAAGAAATTAAGGATGATACAAACAGATGGAGAGATATACTATGCTCTTGGATTGGAAGAATCAACATTGTGAAAATGACTATACTACCCAAAGCAATCTACAGATTCAATGCAATCCCTATCAAACTACCAATGACATTTTTCACAGAACTAGAACAAAAAGACTGCACAATTTGTATGGAAACACAAAAGACCCCGAATAGCCAAAGCAATCTTGAGAAAGAAAAACAGACCTGGAGGAATCAGGCTCCCTGACTTCAGAGTATACTACAAAGCTACAGTAATCAAGACAGTATGGTATTGGCACAAAAACAGAAATATAGATCAATGGTACAAGATAGAAAGCTCAGAGATAAATCCACACACATATGGTCACCTTATCTTTGATAAAGGAGGCAAGAACACACAATGGAGGAAAGACAGCCTCGTCAATAAGTGGTACTGGGAAAACTGGACAGCTACATGTGCAAATATGAAATTAGAACATTCCCTAACACCATACAGAAAAATAAACTCAAAATGGATTAAAGAATTAAATGTAAGGCCAGACACTCTAAAACTCTTAGAGGAAAACATAGGCAGAACACTCTATGACATAAATCACAGCAAGATCCTTTTTGACCCACCTCCTACAGAAATGGAAATAAAAACAAAAATATACAAATGGGACCTTATGAAACTTAAAAGCTTTTGCACAACAAAGGAAACCATAAAAAAGACGAAAAGACAACCCTCAGAATGGGAGAAAATACTTGCAAACAAAACAACTGACAAAGGATTACTCTCCAAAATATACAAGCAGCTCATGCAGCTCAATATCAAAAAAACATACAAACCAATCTAGAAATGGGCAGAAGACCTAAATAGACATTTCTCAAAAGAAGATATACAGATTGCCGACAAACACATGGAAGGATGCTCAACATCACTAATTAGAGAAATGCAAATCAAAACTACAATGAGGTATCACCTCACACCAGTCAGAATGGCCATTGTCAAGAAAATCTACAAACGATAAATGCTGGAGGGGGTGTGGAGAAAAGGGAACCCTCTTGCACTGTTGGTGGGAATGTGAATTGATACAGACACAATGGAGAACAGTATGGAGGTTCCTTAAAAAACTACAAATAGAACTACCATATGACCCAGCAATCCCACTACTGGGCATATACCCTGAGAAAACCATAATTCAAAAAGAGTCATGTACCGAAATGTTCATTGCAGCTCTATTTACAATAGCCAGCAGATGGAAACAACCTAAGTGTCCACCATCGGATGAATGGATAAAGAAGATGTGGCACATATATACAATGGAATATTACTCAGCCATAAAAAGAAACGAAATTGAGTTATTTGTAGTGAGGTGGATGAACCTAGAGTCTGTCATACAGAGTGAAGTAAGGCAGAAAGAGAAAAACAACTACCATATTGTAACACATATATATGGAATCTAAAAACAAAAAATGGTTCTGATGAACCTAGGGGCAGGACATGAATAAAGATGCAGATGTAGAGAATGGACTTGAGGACACAGGGAGGGGGAAGGGTAAGCTGGGACAACGTGAGAGAGTAGCACTGACATATATATACTACCAAATGTAAAATAGCTATTGGGAAGCAGCTGCATAGCACAGGCAGATCAGGTCGGTGCTCTGCAACCACCTAGAGGGTTGGGATAAGGAGGGTGGGAGGGAGATGCAAGAGGGAGGGGATATGGGGATATACGTATACATATAGCTGATTCACTTTGTTATACAGCAGAAAGTAACACAACACTGTAATTTATAATTGTAAAGCAATTATACTCCAATAAACATGTTTAAAAAAAAATAAAGGAGCAGTTCAAACATATCATTTAGAACCTTGGAGGTAAGTACAAAACAATCACCCAATGTGCTGAAAGTAGTTGCCTCTGGGGCAGAAAAAAATGGCAAAGTTTTTAAGGAAAGGAATAGTATCCAGAGCATAAATGGTAGAAACTAGCTGTTGTTAAAAAAGAAAAAAAAAATTTTTTGGTACATTTGCAACAACATTTCCAGTGTCTACCTCTGCAAAAGGGATTTGGATTCTTATGTACTGATAGTGAAATAATAACCCCAGTCATTATTATTACCATCACAGTAGCTATCAGTTACAAAGTACTTACTGTATCCTGAACATTGTTCTACGTATTTTATACATATATTAATTCTATGAGGTTTTTTGTTTTTTGTTTTTTGTTTTTTGCGGTACGCGGGCCTCTCACTGTTGTGACCTCCCCCAGGCTCCGGACGCGCAGGCTCAGCGGCCATGGCTCATGGGCCCAGCCGCTCTGCGGCACATGGGATCTTCCTGGACCGGGGCACGAACCTGTGTCCCCTGCATCGGCAGGCGGACTCTCAACCACTGCGCCACCAGGGAAGCTCTCTATGAGGTATTTTTATCCACATTGTATACATACGAAAACTGAAACATAAGGTAAGGGACTTCCCATGATTGCAGAGAATTTGAACCTACACAGTTTGGCTTCAGAGCCTACACTCAGTCCTGACAATCATGCATTTTCTATACTAGTCAGGACTCTGGGTCCAAGTGTCAGAAACCTACCTTAAACTGCCTTAAGTAAGAAGGCAAATTTATTAACCCATGTAAACAAACTGTATAAACATAGGGGTAGTGTTTTCAGAATTAACTGGATTAAAGGACTTGAATTCACTGTTTCTGACCCTTGTCTAAGTTCCTAGGTCTAGATGTTGGCCTTATTATCTAAGGTTCCTCCAAGTGGCAGGATATACAGCCCCAGGATCTCCCTGGTAATAACCTTACAGCCTGTAATTCAAGGAGAAAGAGAACACAACAACGAGATACCACTACACACCTATCAGAATGGCTAAAACCCAAAACACCGACAATACCAAATGCTGGCAAAGATGGGGAGCAACAGGAACTCTTATTCATTACTGGTGGGAATGCAAAACGGTACAGCCACTTTGGAAGACAGTTTGGTGGTTTATTACAAAACTAAACGTAACTTTACCATGCAATCCAGCAATCAGCTCTTTAGTATTTACCCAAATGAGTTGAAAACTTATGACCACACGAAAACCTATGCACAGATGTTGATAGCAGCTTTATTCATCATTACTAAAATTTGGAAGCAACCAAGATATCCTTCAATAGGTGAACGGATAAATAAACTCTAGTACATCCAGACAATGATATATTAATCAGTGCTAAAAAGAAATGAATTACCTAAATCAGAAGTCAGCAAACTACAGCCCATGGGACAAATACGGCCCCCTACTTGTTTTGTAAGTAAAACTTTATTGACACACAGCTATAAAAACATAAAAATAAATGAGCTATGAATACATGAAATTACATGGAGGAACCATAAATATATAAGTATATTGCAAAGTGAAAGAAGCCATTCTGAAAGGGCTACATACTGTATGATCCCAACTATGTAATATTCTGTGAAAAGGCAAAATGCTCTCTCTAGTTCCCTGAAATAAATCCAGAGAATAACTCTGACTGCTTCACTGATGGTCATACACCCCTTCCTAGGACTGTCACTGTGGTCAGGAGGAGAATGAGATAGACACTGGCCAGGTCTGAATCACATGCCCATTACTGTGGCTCGGGGGGTGGGGCAGGATTACAGTGGAGGAAGAGGAGCTCTGTGCTACAGGGAAGGGCAAGGAGAGTGATGCTGTTATCAGGAGGAGGAGGGACAGGTGCTGGGCAGAGAAAATAACAATGGCTACACCTCGCCTGTATTATGTACGTATTTAAAAGTTCTTTTAGTTGTTTCTTTTGAAAAAGGAAAAGAACACCGTTTTTCAGCTTGAAAAAGTGGTTCCATTGGGAAGGAGGATTAATGGAGAGAGAGAAGGTCAGTGGGAAAACAAGGGTTGAGAAGCAGAAAAGAAAAATAGATAAAGAAGAGAACTCAGTTAAGTGTATTAAAGGCCAAAAGACATGGCCTTTCCTGTGTATGGGCAAAATTAAATTTGTAAAATTATATCTATATAAACAATTTTATTCTTTAAATAATATTCTTTCTTATAGACAAAGATATAATTATGAGACCCAGTTCTAGCCAAGTAGATGGAGAAGGAGTATCCTGTGTGAGATTTCCAGGAAAGTTACTGTTTCCCGATCGGATAAGGATCTTTGCCTACCTGTAATGTAGACATTGGACCGAGATGTACAGCAGCCATTTAGTGAACAAGACAAGGCCCACACCCTAAAGATGATAGAACAGAAAGACAGAAGGAACCTGTGTCCCTAAGGACATTGTGGAAGCACCTTACCAGCCCTGGACTTCCTACCTCTGGACTCCTTGTATATGAGGAGAAAAAACTCAAGCCACTGCAGTTAGCTTCCTATTACAGGCCCCAGAACACTGGTATCTTAATGTTACAAATAGCTAACATCACTTTTATCACTATGTGGAGAAGTTACAAGTTATACATTTGTATTAAAAACATAAAGCCTTCTCACCATTTTCTACCTAAGACAAACTGTATGTATTTAACATGGCTGACTAAGGCCACACTGAGTGGCTATGGGAAGCTACCTATTTGGAGTAAGAATTGAAACTAAGATTTTGACACGATAAGTAACATTTTCAGCCAGATGACTAAATGAGTTCAACTTCAGCCTGTTTCTGATTTTTATAAAATTACATGTAATAGCATGGCTTTATTTTGAACGAGGCACAATTACTTCCTATGAACCCCTACTATTTATTCTCATTTAATCCTTATATAATCACTGCACTTCTAACAGTAACAAGGAATAAAAACCATAACATTTTTCATTAACCTTTTATTTTTAACTTAATTTTACAATAAAGAAACAGAAAAGAAGTAGATCATTAAAAAAATACCATAGCTGTCAATTTTAAATGAGGTTCTTGTTAAACAAAGCAGTAACACTACATCCTATAATTACGTCTTTACTTGTATATACAAGAACTGTGTGCAAAGTGCTTTTCAAACTATAAAATAAGACTTTGGAATAGGATACAAATGGTTATCCCTAGGAGTTAGTTACCTCCAACTGCTTGTAATGAATCACAACTGCTTACATTCTTACTTTGCATCTTATTTATTTATATACTAAGAGAAAAGCCACCATTTTCTGATACCAGATTGATAGCTAATTTTTAAAAATAACTCCAGACCCACAGGTCTAAATTTTATTTTTACATATAATTCAGTTACTGGCTTCATTTCTTTTCCCTAAATAAATAGAGGACAGCTTTTAAAAAGCAAATATTAGTATATCTCTTTAGACAGATACATTTTAATCAAGATGGGATTAAAAAATAAAATACATCAAGTTACATGTAAGAAAAAAAATAAGGAAAAAAAGAGTCTTCAGAAAAGCAAATTGTATTCTTATACTTTTTTCTTCAGGTAAACAAAGAACCACCCTCTAGACTAGGGATGGATTACTTTCTCTCTTATTGAGAACACCCTGAACACATGATGCTAAACCCAACATCACACATACCAAGAATTTAAAAAAATTATCTGATACTAAACCTTTGTATCAGAGAAATCTTTAAAGCATAAGGTACATCTACATGAGCAGGGAGTTTTAAAAGGCATGCAGGAAGGATAATTCCAAACAAAGCCTTCAAGGATCTAAATTACAGTCTTCTTCTTAATCTAAATGTGGGAGGTGGAGGAGAGACACAAATTTACATTAGTTGGGTATGTCTTATTCAAATGGAAGCATATGGCCTGCTAGCTTGCAGATCTCTCCAATACCCCTTGTGAAATAGGTGTATCTCCAATATTATACCCCGAAGGAAAAACTGAGGCACTAAGAGGTTAAGAGTCCGGTCTGTGTGGTTTACCAGTTGCAGAAAAGTGATTTTCATGTGTTTCCTCTTTGACCTTTGTAAAAACAGTATAAATAAGTTTTCATTTTATATTTCAAAGCACCCTATGAAGCAGAAACAAGATGTCCTCAGTTAAAGGAAAATTATTACAAAGGAATCCATGTATATGATTGAATACAAATCTTATTAATGATCTGCAGGTTCAGAACACGTTAAGCCCATTCTTCATCATTTCCATTAGCAGGTTATGTCTATTCTGTGAATCATTTGTAAAAACAAAGCCTAGTACATAGGGCTCTACTTTGTCATAATGATGCCTGAATACTAAAGTTAGAGATGTGCATGCCCAAGAAAGATTATGGGCAGCCCACAAAGTGGATGTGGAGAAGATTCTTCCAGTCGTTTTCTACTGAATCGCATGGTGGTTCAGTGACTAAGAAAGTCGATTTCATCTCATTTGAAATTCGCTCCTGGTTTGCATACTTTCTCATATTTAATTTAGAAAATTAAAAATACCCAGTTATTAATCTGTTCTTATTATCACAACTGTACCTTGGAAAAGCAGCTTATATTTCTCTATGGGAGATAATCAGGTAAACATGTTACCAAACAATAATTAATAATTTAATGTCCTTCAAGTTCAAGGGTAGGGTAAATCTAAGTCTATTACTTATAACCTAGTTGAGATTGATTATTCAAGTATCAGCAATATTAGTCCTTAAAATGTTATCATTTGTGTAGTGCAAAATATATATATGTATATATGTACACAAACCAAACTACTGGACAACAAAAAGAAATGTAATCATCACAAACTAGGAGTTTCGTGTGAGCTCCACAATCTATTTCATCCCGAGGTCATCCAGGCCCAGTAGTCTTCTTCAGGAAAATATTTTCTTCAGTTCAATTTTCTTTGAAAAGAAAGGAAAAAAACAATGTCCTATGAGTATAAATACAACCTGAATATGAAACATATCGATACCAAAGAATTCGCTGATGGTAACATAATAATAATATTCAAATTCAAAATAAGACCATAAAATTACAAATGATCCTTATGAAGTTACTTCATGTCACTTAGAGCTCGATAGGAAAGATCCAACTGCAAGTGATGACATTACCAAGTAGTTTCTAACAAACGATTTAAATGTACATTCCTCTCACAGCTTCTAGATTCTCATCTTTTTCTAGTTGGCTATTCCACAGTTCAGATTTTTTCATAATTTTATCAAAATGGAAAGTTTTGAAACAAAAACTTCATAAAACAACAGAAGGTTGACAGATACACAACCTGAACTGTTCATTTAATCAACACATATTATGTATCTGTTATTTTCCAGGCACTGTGCCAGGTACTGGAGATTCAGACATCTCTGAGGCAGACTTTTAGCCCTCAAAAAAGCTCTCAGTTTAGTTGATAGGATGGGGATGGGAGGGACATATAAACCAACAACTCAGATGTGTATAATCTGATGGTTTTACTGATAGCAGAGTGAGCTACCAGAGAAGAATGGGCTTGTGAGCACGACAATCACATCTGATCTGAGTTCTGGGAAAGGACCCACAGCTGTAAAATCTCTATATCCTCCTCAGCATTCCAGATGCCAAAATGCCTGAAACTCTCTCATTACAAGTTTATTCCTCTCCTCTAGAAACGCCCTTATGCAACCCCCTTGGCAGGAATGATCTTTTAAATAATCAGACCACTCCTTATCCTCTGCAGAAATCTTATGTACACCTTGGCAGGAGTGACATTTTAAATAATCAGTTGGATTTTCACATAATAGGAGGAGATTACTCTGGCATGAAGAAAAACGGCCCCTGGAGGAAGAGAATCGTGGGTGGTTGTAAAGACTGCCTGAGTGAGACTTCAGCAGAAATGCTAGTTGGGAGGTGCCTGAACAGTTAGCAACACTTACTAAGAACCCACGTGATGCAGATTGCTATACAGGATTTACCAAATCTGTAGATTTACCAAAAAGCACACAACTTGGTCTATGAACCCCCCAACCTTCAGCTGTAATAGTGAAATAGAAGAGACATAAGTCATTATCACTATCTTTGGAATTTTGGGATGTTTTCCAGGCACTTAGTGAGCTCTTTCTCTCCTTTTATAAAAAATTAACTTGTAAAATGTAGGGCATAGTGTGATAAGAGAAGAAAAGTTACAGAAAACAACAGGTAAGAAAACAGGAATAACCTTTTGCCTTTCCCCAGCCCACTGAACTCTCTGCTCTGCCTGGACTGCTGAGATTCTTTCCCTGCCTCAGAAGGCTGGGCCTGAATTTTTGGTCCAGTATCACCTTCCCCAGGCTCCATCTGAAGAATGTTTCTCCTGAGACCTGTCCCACCCTATCCAGTTTTTATTAAATAAAAACTGAAAGCTCATTGTCTCTAAGGAAACCACCTACCAGCACATTTATGAACCTGGACAGACTGATAAAGGAAAGTGGTTAGAAACATCCTTTCCTTCAAATTACAGGCAGACCTTGAAGATCATGCAGGTTCGGCTCCAGACCATCGCAATAAAGCTAATATCGCAATCAAGTGAGTCACACAACTTTTCTGGTTTGCCAGTGCATATAACAGTTTACACTCTACTGTGGTCTATGAAGTGGCAATAGCATTATGGCTTAAAAAACTGTACATACCTTAATTTAAAAATGCTTTATTGGGCTTCTCTGGTAGTGCAGTGGTTAAGAATCTGCCTGCCAATGCACGGGACATGGGTTCAAGCCCTGGTCCGGGAAGATCCCACACGCCTAGGAGCAACTAAGCCTGTGTGCCACAACTACTGAACCTGCGCTCTAGAGCCCACAAGCCACAACTACTGAGCCCACGTGCCACCACTACTAAAGCCCGCGCGCCTAGAGCCTGTGCTCTGCAACAAGAGAAGCCACTGCAGTGAGAAGCCCGCGCACCACAACAAAGAGTAGCCCCCCCACTTGCTGCAACTAAAGAAAGCCCACGTACAGCAACGAAGACCCAACGCAGCCAAAAAATAAAAATCCCTTAAAAAATCATTAAAAAAATGTTTTATTGCTAAAAAATGCTAACCATCATCTGAGCCTTTGGCAAGTCATAGTAGCAACATCAAAGATCACTAATCACAGATCACCATAACAGATATAATAATAATGAAAAAGTCTGAGATATTTCAAGAATTACCAAAATATGACACAGAGACATGAAGTGAGTGAATGCTGTTGGGAAAGCGGTACTGACAGCCTTGTGACAGGGTTGCCACAAACCTTCAGTTTGTAAAAAATGCAGTATCTGAGAAGTAAGGTCTTTGTGTAATAGATTAAGAATAGTCTTGTGGACTTAAAAGGTCTGCTTTCAGGGAATTCCCTGGAGGTCCAGTGGTTAGGACTCGGTGCTTTCACCACCGTAGGCCTGGGTCCGATCCCTGGTTGGGGAACTAAGATTCTGCGAGCTGCCGCTCTGCGGCCAAAAAAAAAAAAAAACTGGCCTGGTTTCAGTATTTAACTCATGGATAATTTTAATAGCAGAATGACCAGGTTAGGTAACTGAGGGGAGGTAGTACCATAGGAGGCTGTTCAGGGCCTAATTTTGAACAGGTCTGCAGATGATACTCTTCATAGCACATACAGAAAGAATGTTTTTCAGATCCCCTGCAGAGTGATATGAGATCTCTTTTACTTTTAAATTTATATTTTTCTGATGTAAGCTATTATATATAGAATGGATAAACAACAAGGTCCTACTGTATAGCACAGAGAACTATATTCAATATCCTATGATAAACCATAATGGAAAAGAATATGAAAAAAAAAGAATGTATATATATGTATAACTGAATCACTCTGCTGTATAGCAGAAATTAACATTGTAAATCAACTATAAAAAATTTATATTCTTCTATACTGGGGAAAAAAGAATCAAGCAGTGGACCTTAAGTATTACTTTTCATGTAAAAAAAAATTTTTTTTTAAAGCTTACCACAAATAGATAACCACTTATTTTACATGTGTATAGGATTATCTCAGTGTGTGTTTGCATCCAGATGTTAAACAACATCAAAGCTTCTCCATGTCACATGGTACTTCGGCTGCCATCCTGCCAAGAGTGGGCCTTCAGCCAGGTATTCAGCACATATTTATTGAAAGCCTAAAACATGCCAGACACTGTGCTAGAGGATGAGGTACAGGGTGGGCCCTGTTATAAGTAGGGCACACCCTCTCCTGGCCACACTTTTCCCATCCTAAGAGGATTTTTAAATCTTTCTCTTCATCTCTAACACAGACCTGTCTTCTCTAAACCATGCACAATGTTCTCTAGTCTTCTTTCCTATAACTGTCAGATTAAAACCTGTTAAACACTGCCAGATTAAAAGATGCCTAAATCCCCTCAAGCCAAAACTTGTTTCCATCGCCAACCCCAGTTGACTCCTTACATATATAAGTAAACAATACATAAAAACACTATGTCTCATCAAAATGCAGTTGCAGAGCACTAATAATTTACAACTTTGAAGGATTAAATACCTAACATACATTGGAAAACTGGATAAAGATTCAATAATAACAAAGTAGAAAATTAGGAACAGAGAAAAGTTTCTCCATTCAGAGACATCTGTCAAAAACTGAAAGGAATACTTAGGAGAAACGGCATATACTTTTACAAGTAAGGAACATTAAAAAAAAATAAATTTTAGAAAAACTGCCATTTTCCATGACTGCTGAAGCAAAGTACAGTTTGTTTTTTCAGTCTTTAATAAACTGACAAGCTGCTTCAACCTTAAGCATGAAATAAATTATTAATCAAAGTAAACTTTAGGGTTTTTGTTGTGTGTTGAACTTCTCTAGTCTCCAATCCCCAACTTTCTACAAAGTAAAACATGAAAAAGAACTTTGAAATGCATTGCAAAACATGTAAACACCTCCCGTTAGCACCACTGTTGCCAGCCGCTTAAATCCAGTATAACCACATATTGAAAAAAGTTTGGTTCTTTTTTCCTCCTATTATCAGGGATATTAGGATTTAAAACACTGTATAGCACCCAACCATCACAGGAGAAACAGAAAACGTGTGAAAAAAGAAAAGAAAGGATTTAAATTAAGGTCTATATCTTGTTTTCCCCTTTTTTGGCCATGTCATGCAGCATGCAGGATCTTAGTTCCCCAGCCAGGGATTGAACCCACACCCCCTACATTGGATGCGCGGATTCTTAACCACTGGACCACAGTCTACAGTCTATATCTATAGATATAGTCCCAAGGTCTGTATCTTAACAGCTGAAATGACACATACACAGATGGCTTAGAAAGGGGGTAAATGATACTGAGAAGGCAACTTAGGCTTCTGAAATCCCACAAAAGTTTTTTAAGTGAGCAAGAATATTCCAAGAACATTAATGTACCAGAAAACGTATTGAGTTCATTTATGAACATAAATCAAACAGTCTTAACATAAGCAGAGAACAAGGAAGACTAAACCAAGTCACCTAAGGCCACATGCATTTCCTTTTCTCTACTATAAAGCATTCTCACTGGAGCACTTAGACTAGTGTGCTGCTTAGCCCTTTGACGTAGGAGAAGGGTAAATGTTTGGTTTTTGCTTTTGTTATCATGTGCAGTAATTAGAAACGTGGGTTCTTTGGTAGAGGAACAACAGACCTATAATTATTTAAACTTGTAGATTTTTTAAAAATGTGTTTCTACTGCACATATGTAAGAGAGCACTTAAAATGTTACCACCTAATACCCTATCTCTTTTCCCCATCTCTTGTGACTTAATGGGAAATGGTGATGAAACACCAGAAACATAATCAGTGAGGCCACGAATGACAAATATTTGTTCATCTGCCCATCCAGGGAAAGTAATTCAGTTTACATAGTGTCCAAAAAAATGCTTTTAATGATTTTCTTGAACCCAAGAGTTTTGGCCTCAGGTTATTCCTCATCTAGACAATCTCAGAGCACTTGCAAGGATTCGAACCTGTTATTCTCAGACTTACCTGAGTTATTTCCTGGCATCCAAACTGGAATTCTGGCCCTCAAATTAGAACAAGCCCTATTTCTAGTCAACCACCAGGATGAACATTTCCTGAAATGCCAATGTCTATATTTCTAAGGTATAGAGAGCATGCAGGCATTATTAGTTTTCTTATCTGTTGTCCTTTAATATTAGCAAAGGGCCCCCCCAAAAAATCATACTTTGAGAACACTGTTTCTTCATAAGACATAAAACTTAAGCCTGTAATCATTTTCTTGCTGTTGCATAAATCAAAAGTGTACAAATACATCAGATGCTCTCAAGTGAAAAAATTTTAATCTAACAAGTATCTAAAAACCCACTAGATATCATTTCCAAGGTAGTTTCAGTTTCAGGATCAGTACAGAATGCTCAGTATGACTATCTATAAAATGGACCTATCTCCCTAACTGCCGCTGAAAGCTCTGTCTGCTATAGATTCTAAGAGTTTACATACCACTTTGAATTATAAAACTATCGTATTACCTTCTCCTTCTTTGGTAATATAAATGCACTAACCACTGGGCAATAAAAGGCCATATGATAGCAAAGATTAATGCACCAGGAGACATCTCGAAGGGCCACCAAGATGGTCTCTGAGAAAATAAAATAAGCTGGTCACCAATCTATTACATGTTGCACATATAAATTTAAAAAACACACCATAATTTTGAAACTACATAATTAATAATAGATCTCACTCCTGCTAAAGGGAGGGAGATAATTTTAGAGCATAATTCAGTTAAGTATACTTTCAGAAGTACTTCAGACTTAGTACAAAACAAATATATTTTAAACTTCAAAGTTCTAAAGGGTAGATTTCATTTGGAATACTTTAAGGATGTCATATAATCTAAATTTACTGTAACTTATTTGAAACCCTGGCACTTAGATTTAAGATAAGAATTTCTTACCAGCGAAGGGGGCTGATTACTGGTCTGTAATGCTGATGATTTTGCCTATCAACACAAATGAAACTGATTTAGCTTTGACAAAAAGAAAAAAAAAATACAGTAATTTTTTCTATTTCCTATCTTTTTTTTTTAAAAAAAGGGTGAAATATTGGATTACTCTCGGTTTTTCTGCTAACTATGCTTCGATTATCCTGAAACTCACGGTGACCAAATTAAAAGTCCCTAAAATTGCTAGCCAAATAATTATCTCTGACATTTTATAGTTCAAATAATATAAAGTTATCAAAATAAAACCTTAATCAGAACCATTAATTACTTCTTTTACATTCTTATTAAATTACTTACTCAACATTTATTAATTCCTTGATTTCCATATAAACTACCAACTTACAAACATATTTGAGAACTATAGCCTTGATTATTAAAACTGTAAAAGTGTAAAGATTATGTGAACAATATCCAAATATTTGTTTTGGAGATTCCTGATAAGCTATAGCAAACCATAGTGGAGGTCAAATCATAACTCTACATTTCTCTCTGGCTTGAAAGTTTTGAGCCTACAACTAATTTACAGTAAAGAATGGGTAAGTTAGTGTATTACCTCCACAGCATTTTAAAAAGAGGTCAAGATAGAAGACAATGCTTACTACAAAAGGATGGCCCTTCAATGGTGAACCCTAGGACATTAGCTGTGGTCTCTATTAGTGCCACAAACTGCACTGTTCAACACTTCTTATTCTTCTCGGGTTCTTCTTCCTGTCTCCAACATGGTACTGCTAATTTTATATGCTGAAAAATTCCAATTATTTTAAGTGGTATTTGGCTTTTGGGTCAGTCTTTTCTGAAATAATATTTTCAAAAGTAGATCCTTTTAAAACCATTAAACTCCATTGATGTGTGTAAATCAGATTTTTTTTAATCTAACAGCAGATATTTATTGTCCCGCCTCCTTGGAACAAGGCTCTGTCCTTTAGCAGTAAATAAAATAGTATATATATAGTCCCTACAATCACGGTGTTTATAGTCTAGCAAGAAAGACAGATATTAAATGCACATACCAAAAAATCACACGTTTAACAAGAAAAAGCATTTTGTAAACTGTTACTGTTTAGCATTTTGTGGATCCAGAATTTGTCTCTTTCTTAGCAAAACCACTCAAATCAGTGTATTTGAATATTCTTATCATTGGAACACACCATATACCTCTTGATAAAACATAATCTGAGCCTGGTTCCCTAAACATATAATCTTACTTAACTGCTAAAATAAGCTTTGGGTATCATTTGTATGGTTCATTTAAATCAGATTAACACAGATTCCAATTACAGACTGTTTGATGGGATCAACAGCAGATAAAGACAAGACAAACGAGGAAGGCTACCTGCGATGCCGTCAGCGTCTCCAGTTTGTGGAGTCTCTGAAGGACGTTCTGCATGTCTTCCTGCAGGCGCATGAGCACGAGAGCGATCTGCTCGTTGAGGCTGCCCCTCGACCCTCTGTCTGAACCCCAGCGTTCCCCATCACCTCCACTTCCCACTTGCCGACCTTTGCTTCCTTCACTCAAATGTTGCATCCTGTGCCCTATTTTAAGAGAGCAAAATAAGTTAGTTTTAATCACTCTTAGAAAAGTAGAAATGGTGGGGTGCCTTTTGTGTTTTTTTTTTCATTTTTCCTCTATTTCTTTGAGATCTAAATCTCCAAAGTAGAGTGGAAGCAACCAGGAAGTACACAAAATAAACTATTAAAATCAAAGAAGTTGACACAGGTATAAACTTCTATTTATAGTCTTAATTTTTTTTTTTTGCTAAGGTTTTATAATGTACCTAATATACTAGTACATGACTCAATGTATATAATACACAAATAATATGCATATCTGGGGTACATTCTTAAAAATTCTTCACTAATACAGTAACAAGATTGAAAAAATAGAAGGCTGTTTCTTTGGAGTATTAAAAGCTACACTAAATAGCCATGTTTTCCTATTTGATCACTGTAAGCCTCCCAAAAGGTTTTTAAATGGTTTTTCTTATAAATTCCATTATACTTATATTGAAATCTCACCACTATTAACATTTTGTTGTCTATCCATACGTCCTTTTCTCTACGCGTATATTTACAGAATTGGCATTACCCCTTATATGTGATTTTGTGTCCTACTTTTAAAAAATATTATGGGGCTTCCCTGGTGGCGCAGTGGTTGGGAGTCCGCCTGCCGATGCAGGGGACACGGGTTCGTGCCCCGGTCCGAGAAGATCCCACATGCCGCGGAGCGGCTGGGCCCGTGACCCATGGCCGCTGAGCCTGTGGCGCAACGGGAGAGGCCACAGCGGTGAGAGGCCCGCGTACCGCCAAAAGAAAAAAAACATATATATATATATATATATATATATATATATATATATATATATATATATATATATATATATATATATATAAAAATAATGAACATTTACGTGCATCATTAAATTTTACTCCAATTCCAAAAACACTGAAACAGCTATATGAATTCACTAGTAAGACCATGAAATAATTTACTCAGTCATTTTGCACTTTTAGATAGTTAGGGTAACTCCAAATTTTTGCGATTACAAATAACTTTGCAATGAATGTCTTTGTATATAAATTCTTGTCCAAATTTCTGTTGATTTCTTTAGGTCAGACAAATTCAAAGAATTCCTGGGAAAGGATAACAATTTTGTTGTGGTTCTTAATGAGTGTTGCCAAGTTATTTTTCACAAAGGCTGAAACAGTTTTTTGTTTGTTTGGCCTCGCTGTGTGGCATGCAGGATCCTAGTTCCCCAAACAGGGATCGACCCTGTGCTCCCTGTATTGGGAGCACAGAGTCCTAACCATTGGACCACCAGGGAAGTCCAAAACAGTTTTATATTGCAGTGTGTAAAAGGTATTACTATGTTACCTTACCCTTGCAGAAATGGAACATCACAAGTTTTACATGCTTGCTAATATAATACGTAAGTCTTATTTTAAATAATAAACAGAAAATTGTCTACCTCATTGCCCTTTGGCATCCTGGAACCCTACAGAAGCAGGATTCCCAAAACTGAACTTGCATCAAGCAGTGTTTGGGGCTGTAAGTGAAATGGAATTGGAGCCATCTGCCAAGTTAAACCCCAAAGAGTACACTGAAATGCTCGATGCCATTTTCAAGAAGACCTCTACTCTTGTATTGAAAGCAAGTAAAATTTGAAGTGGTCATTCCTGAACTCAGCTATTGGTCTGGAATTTACACAGAAAAAAAAAGTGGAAGTCGAATTTCAGGCTTAGTTTTTTCCTGCATCCTTAAGAGCTTGACATATTCTGTGATGGTCTGTCAGTGGGTTCTGATGGTGCCAGAGAACTACTGCTGTCTCTGCTCACTTTACTACGTCCTTTGTAATACTCAGTGTTCAAACCGCCTTCACAAAGACAGGAGTATCAGCCCATTCCCCTGTACGGGCCCCTGTGATTTCTGGGAGCCGTAGAGAGCTGTAGGTGGGTAAAGTCAGATTTTAAACAGGAAGCGTTTCATATAAACAATTTTGTTAAATTACCTAAAGAAAGAAACCTGAATCCAAGGTTCTAGTAATACGTTGTGACCTTTTTCTTAACTAAATATTCACAAATTTGTATTTTTTCTTGTAAAGAGGGGCCCTCTGCCCAAACTGTATAAGCTGCCTTTCTTGAATAAATGAATGACTTGCATTTCTGCCATGTCAATTCTCTTCTTCACTGTTTCTAATGTATTTATAACTTATATAACTATGACTTATGCCTCCAATTTTCCCCCTACCTATGCAATTTCCTTTTTTTAGGCCTTATCATCTCTGCTTCGATCTCCTATTTGTAAGTGTTTATATCTTTATTGAGTGAGGAATACTGGTTATCTAAAATGTTCTGTTTTCTGGCATATATATTCTTCCAAAACAGATCTTTTGTTTGCATCCTAAGTGCCTTTCCCCCTCTCCACTCTCCTTTTTATTTTTTCCTTGTCTGTAGGATTTCTACGTAGTTCCCAGGTCAGTTTTTATCAGCTTGTTTATCTATGACACAGGCACCTCTATCAATCTACCTAAATAGAGTGGGTTTCCTGCCACATTGACATTGCCCTACTGGTATGTAGCCCCAGACCTGACCTTGTAGGCTTGATATCATCAGTGTCTGCTGCTTCTATATTAGGCTCTTCTGAGTGGGACTAGAGGTAGGGGCTGAGGTAACGGGGGAATTGTTTTCTATTCTCTTTCTTTGTACATTGTGAAATGCCCTGTGTTGGGGACTTTTCCTGGATCAGCGATATATATATATATAAAATGACATATATATTCAAATGATAGATGGCCTTATATTTCAGATCCTTCCTCCATATAAGAGGCCAGATGGCCTTTGGCAGTGACAGAGAATTATCACTGAGCAATTATCTCCCCCTGCCTCCCTCAGTGTCCTCAAGGTCAGAACTAGAAGAGGGAGGTCATGTCTGAAAGCAAACCCCAGTTTCTTCTAGCTCTGGCTGTGGTTCTGCTTGTCCCCAGGGGAAGGGGAGACGGGAGGGTATGTGAAATTCGGTGACCTGGACACTAGGCTACCCAATCCTCCCTGTATCTTCTCTTTTTTTTTAAGCCTCTGTGACAAGAGGTGATTAGTTCCATCAGATTATGCCCCATTCTCCAGCCTCCTTCTCAACCAGAGGTGGAAGAGAAAAATAATAACAAGTCTTACACTCATTCTGGCTGTGTGTCCAAAAGATTCCAGAAGGACACTCCGAGTCTTCACCCTCGAGCCACTATGGCTTCCAGTCTGCTTCCCACTAAATTGAGAGGTTTGTTTCAAAATTTCACTGACTCACCTTCATTCTCACTGCTTCTATAGAGAACAGAACTTCCTATCTATTCTAGTTTCTTTCTAATTGTCCTGTCTCTCTGATACTTTGCAAAGTTTATGGTACGAGGATGAGTCCCTTATCTAGTTGCTGTTGCCATATTCCTTGATATTTTTTTCTTCTTTTTTCTTCATTTAATTAGGTTGGGGGGGGACATGTTATGACCATCATACACTTGACTATCTTACCCTAGGGGTCCCCAGAGCCTGCTTTTTCCCTACTGCTTTATAATATACTATCAAGATTTATTAACCTATCCTATATTCAGAGCACATAAAAGTCCTGGCAAAAGGAATGCGTGTAAAAGTGTAAGGATATTAAAATAATATAGTATTCCACTAATTAAAGTTAAATGTGAATTATTAGGAAAGACTCCCCAAAAGCACTATTTTTTTCCTTTAGGTTGAATTTTGAATGAAGGGATAGTCAAATATCAACAAAGAAGAGACAAAAGACTATGCCAAACGATAGGAAAGACATAGACATGGAAGGGGCAAGCCGGTGGTGGGAGTGGGAAGATTTTCTTTACTTATTTGAGGTAGATGCTAAAAAGGAGAGTGATGAAAACATGAGGATGATAACGTCAGGAAGAGCAAAGGACAGGTTGAATCAAGTTCCATGTGAAGGTGAGGAGTGTAGGCTTTATAGGCAGACCTATATATATATATAGGCATATATACAGACAAAAAATACTGTATATTCTTCAATAGGAAGAACGTGTCTTAGTAAAAAAAAAAACAAAAGAAAAACAGAGAGATTATCCTGATCACTTTGAGAATGTATTTAAATAGAAAATAAGAACAGTCATACAAGCTTAAGAGGTTTCTGAATCAGTGAAAAACGAAAAGCTTGGCCTGGCTATCAAATTGGAAAGGAAGACATTAGAGAGAATGAATTACAGTTTTATCTGATGGACCAAATGTAGAAAAGGGGAGACAATGGTGACAATAAATAAGAAATACAGTCCAGAGTTTCTTGCCTGGGTGTCATAAGGGTAACAAAGAAAAAATTAGCATCTAGAATTATGAGGTTCCATAGGTACCATGGTACACAGTTTGATAACTACCAATAAGATTTACCAAATTAATTATGTTAAGTAAGGTTCTCATTATTCTTAGTTATGTTTTTGTCCTTACACTCTCATATAGACCAAAAAAAGTATATTAAAGTCTCCTGAATATTAATATGATTTTCCCTATTTCTCCTTATATCATCTGCAGATTTTGCTTTTTGAAGTGTTGATGTTATATAAAATATTAACAATTTTAAGTCTCTACTGCACACCTTCACATTACAAGTGGCCCTCTTTATCTTAATGCTTTTTGTCCTGAAATTAATCTTCCCTGATATCAAGATTACTAACCTTGTCTTATTTTAATGTGCATTTGTGTGAGATACCTTTGCCTATATTTTTATTTTTTACTTTCTGTAGACTATAGCATGAAGTTATGCTTTGCTCTGTGAACCAATCCAAACACCTTCTTCTTCAAGTAGGTGAGTAGAGCCTCTTTACTTGTACTGCTTTCACAAATACATTTGATCTTAAGTCTTTTATATTATGCATTGTTTTACGGGTTTTAAAAAATGTTTTACTACATGGTTTGTTTTCACTGCTTTTTTAAAAATGTGTATTTTTTCTGATAAATTAGAAAGGTTTGTTTTTGTTCAAATGGCTGTTTTGACAGTACCTATTGATTCCTTACTATAAACAACTGTAAATTAATATTCCTACTTTTCTTCCCCACTCAACTCTTTATTACCTGATCACATTAATATTCTTAATGTTTCCCTCTGTACTGTTAAATGTTCTTTTATCTCTATTACTTGATTTATCAGCTTGAAATGATGTCTTTTGACCTAAGCGGGGAAATGGGAAACAATAAGGAATTCAGATTTTCACCTATAATAGGAAAAAAGCAGCAGCACAGCTGGAGCAATCAGTGAGCGTTCAAGGAGGTGATAAAACATAAATTTGGCTACCTTAAAACACTGCATAAAAGATGTGGAAGTAGACATATTTTCTCCCACACCTTCAAAGAATACACTGCTATGCCCTGTAGAGTCAAAGGAGAGAACCAGACATAAAGGAAAATGGTCAGATGTTCCGCGAGGATAACTTTCAACATTCCCTTTGCAGAGGGACAGTCCTGGTGCCTCTCCTATCTAGAACCTCCCCATTTCATTAATTCGTTTATAAAGACAGTGAGAACAAAAAACAAGTGCTACACACCTCTCCCTCTCCTGACGTTAGAGAATTCCTCACTTTCTCCAGCCCGTTTCTCACGGTGCGGCGCTCCACTGTTATTCCCGCCATCCTCTCCTCCGTGCTTTACTTCACCTTTGCCTTCCACTGCTGCCGCCTGTGTGTCTCCCCTGTTGCCATTCCCAGGAGATACTTGAACATCTTCAGGAAAACCAGAACTTTCCAAGGGCTGACTGGGATTACCACCCAAGTAATAGCGAAATGGTCCATTGTTTGACGTAAAGCTATCTGAAGACTACAAATGTAAAGCATGTAGTTATACACCACAAGGTTTCCATGACAATAGAAGAATGATTGGTTTTATAAAGCGGTATTTTTTTAAAGTTATTATAGAAAATATTATTTTTCTAAAAAATGTCTTCAATTCATATTCTGCCTCCCATCTGTAGGGGAGAAATGGGATAGAGATGATTTATACACATCTCAGCAAAGAACTGAGATGTTTGGCAGTGAACTGTGCTCATGACTCAGTTATTCATCCAAGAAACATTTTAAATATCCAGAGTTACTGTATTCAAAAAGCACTGTCATGAGGCTTCCCTGGTGGCGCAGTGGTTGAGAGTCCGCCTGCCAATGCAGGGGACGCAGGTTCGTGCCCTGGTCCAGGAAGATCCCACATGCCGCGGAGCGGATGGGCCTGTGGCCCATGGCCGCTAAGCCTGTGCGTTCGGAGCCTGTGCTCCGCAACGGGAGAGGCCATAACAGTGAGAGCCCCGCGTACAGCAAAAAAAAAAAAAGCACTGTCACAACACTGTAAATCAATTATAATTCAATAAAATAAAAAAATAATTTAATTTAATTTTAAAATAAAATAAATTTAAAAACCACTGTGTTAGAACAGGGGTGGGGAAAGACCAGGGGGAGGATGTAAAAACAACAAACATAAATATAGCCGTCAAAACCACCCTGGTCGTTATCAGAAAAAGTTGTCAAAGAGAAAAATACAAAATTCATGTACTTTTAATGGTTTTCCAAATGTTAGTTTTCAATACCAAATCTTAATTAACTGAAATTTGAAAAGTACTTCCACTTAAAATTTCAGTCCAGGGCTTCCCTGGTGGCACAGTGGTTGAGAGTCCGCCTGCCGATGCAGGGGACACGGGTTCGTGCCCCGGTCCGGGAAGATCCCACATGCCGCGGAACGGCTGGGCCCGTGAGCCATGGCCGTTGAGCCTGCGCGTCCGGAGCCTGTGCTCCGCAACGGGAGAGGCCACAACAGTGAGAGGCCCGCGTGCCGGCAAAAAAACAAAAAAAACTTCAGTCCAATGTATTTAGTCAATGTGAAGAACAGATTTATTTGTTTGAAATTATTCAGTCTTCTTGACTGTTATCAATGTCTCAAACATAAGGACTAGCATAAGGAGTTCACTTTCTGCCTCCCATCCCACCTCTCTCAGAATATTTATAACTGTAAATACATTATAAATTATAATATTTAAACAGTTTTGAATATTCAGGAATTTTATATATTTTTTAATTCACAAAAAAACAAAATACAAATGTTTAAACATGTTAGAGGTATGTTTTCAAAGTGGTGAACAGCATATACATCTGTTATTAACAGAAGTTATGCATGGAATTCTGATATCACTTTGAAAATTTACCAATTAAAAAATGTCATTTTTACCTCTTCTTGTCCAAATTGCTCCATGGAATCACAGTATACTTCACTGTCTGAATCACTCGTCAAATGCTGAATTGCTGAAACATCTTCAACATGATCATCATTTACATCTAAATATATACAAATGTCTGGGTAGAATAATTATTCTCTATTTGAAGACAAATGCATTTATTACATTTTCAAAATTTATCTGCTCTATATTATTTTCATATTGGGAGATAAATTTGATTTACCATTTCATATTGGGAGATAAATTTGATTTACTTTCTTTTAACTTACCAAAATTTTAAATTTAGTCAGTAATTTTTATGTAAAAAGATTACAAAGTATTTTATCATGGAATTATAAAAAGACACTGTCCAGATCAAACTTATAAAAACCTAATAACTTTATAAGAAAAAACTGACTACCGGCTAGGACCCTAAATTTGGGACGCAACTGTGCACATTTGGTTGTTATATTAAGAAATGGTATTTCTTGGTTTCTCTAGTGAATTACAGCAATGTCAATAATTCACTGTATACACACTATAGGCTCACTCCTAGAGCCGTAACTTTTGAAACGACTATACCTTATTTTGCTGACCTGAGAACAAAAGTATCATATAATTAGAGATGTGAGTTAAAAGAAACATCAGTAATAAAAGTAAAAATTTCAAAGACTTTATTTTAAAATTCCATATAAAAACACAATAAAAAAATATTTCAAGAAAAATATAAAAGCCTTGGCCCTATTTTGGTCTTTCAAAGCTATAAACCCTTATAATATTAATAAACCTTAACATGTTACTGAATAGAGGTTTTTAAAATTCTCAACAGCTCCTAAATATCCTAAAATTATTAAAAGAATATATTATTCATAAGAAAGAAGCCAGAGAAACAACTTTGATGTGACAGTACCTTGGTGAACGCAGACAGCAGTTTCTTCCGTTTGCTCCAAGTTTTGATCTGCAGATTTTACTGTCTCAGCACCTCTGCCATTCAGGGAAGGACTGGCATGAATGTCGTTCTGTACACCCTGAACAAAGCTGTCTTTTTCATAGCCATTAGTGACAACGATTTCCAAGTTCTTATGGTCTGCAGATTTCTTCATCATTTTCTTATCTTTTATGTGAAAATGGAAAGATTCATAAAAATTCACTGTAGGAAAACTTCTGTACACTATGTTCTAATATCAGGTAGTCATTTCCCCAGCCTATCATAATCCATTTGAAGGGCTTCCTACGTGGATCAGAGAGATGGGGTGCTCCTTGAAAAGGGGTTAATTATATGCTGAGAGCTCACCCAAACTGTTGGTTTCAAAACTGCTTCAGTTCCCTGTGAATCTTCTAGAACCCCTTTTAAGAGATAAATCTCTTGAGGTCTTTTCACTCTTTCGGGCATAGGCAAATTGCTCTATGAGACCCAGCCATATATAGGTCTACATAGCCAGTAAAAAGAGCCTTCAAAGAAGGTATTATTTGTCAGCCTTTACTGGAAAGTGAAGGCAAAACTAAGCTGTATGGCTTGTTTTAGTGTCTTTCTGCCTCCCCTTTCTAAACTAGTCTCCCCAAGAATCACTGGTACTCTTACTCACAAGGCCCCCCTAATGCAGAACCCCACGATTCCAATATTCTCTCTTCATCAGAATCTCTGCTTGCATTCTATTCTCTGGAATCCATGCCATTCTTGACAAGATATTGAGAATTTAACTTGTCTCCTTGGTAACATACGCATATTTATATTGGAAACAATACCTTAAATGAATACATTTCTAATGCAGCATTTCAGGCTTTACATCTAGAGGAGTGGCCTATCCTTGTTTGCCTTCAATTAACATCAACCCATCTATGCTTACGGTTGGCTGTCCCTGAACTCTGTAGTAGAGCCTCTTGGTCCACAACGAACCTGGTTATAGGGTCAATAGCCCACATCCCTCCACGTGCCCTAATTGCACGCAATGCCAAATAAGTCCAAACCTCTCCATAGCCTTTCGCCTTAGTTAATGTAGAGTGATTAGCTCATAACCCAAAGATTACCGCTATCACTTTGTTCTGCTCCTTTCACGCCTTCCTGGGCCTCTTCTTCCTCAGATTCAGCTCCACTATCGCTGCTTTCAGCTTTACCATTAAGAGTTTTGGCATTTGGTGTAGAAGTTAGAACATTACCAAGATCTAAAATATGAAATGACCATTTAATCTGTAATGCTATAACACACAATCATGTTGTAATTTTAAAATAATACTGTAATTCACAAATAACTAATAAAATAATCTTGAAGTAAAATGTTAGAATTTTAACATATAATGAACAGTATTATTTTCTTTGACAGTAAATATATGTACATTACATTAATTCCTCCAGTTATCAGTTCACAACAAAATGATAAAGCTATCTTAAATCCTTTCTGAACAAGACAGTGGATAAATTATTTTAAGGTAACATCGATCAAAATGTAAAGTTAAGAGATGATCTTTAATACACAGTAAATGAAGAGACAGTTGCTATAGGCTAGCATTTTGAAAACATACATAGCCTTGGCCCTAAAAGCAATCTTATCAATATTATAGTTGGACTACATTAAAAAGTTTTTTTTTTATAACTTTATTTATTTATTTATTTTTGGCTGTGTTGGGTCTTTGTTGCTGCGTGCAGGCTTTCTCTAGTTGTGGCGAGCGGGGGCCACTCTTCATTGCAGTGTGTGGGCTTCTCATTGCGGTGGCTTCTCTTTGTTGCGGAGCATGGGCTCTAGGCACACAGGCTTCAGTAGTTGTGGCACACAGGCTTCAGCAGTTGTGGCTTGCAGGCTCAGCAGTTGTGGCTCACAGGCTCTAGAGCGCTGGCTCAGTAGTTGCAGTGCACGGGCTTAGCTGCTCCGTGGCATGTGGGATCCTCCCGGACCAGGGCTTGAACCTGCATGCCCTGCATTGGCAGGTGGATTCTTAACCACTGAGCCACCAGGGAAGCCCCTAAAAAGTTTTTTATCCTTTTATTACCTTTAGGGCTTCAGGTGCACAACTTACATTATTATGTCTTTACAGTTAAGCTTTTTTTAAAAAAAGCATTAGTAAATGTGATTAATCACTTAAAAAGGCAAATTGTCCTATTACCCAAAGTCATACCTTGAGAGTAAATACATGGAAGCTTCTCAAACATTAACATGGAAAGGAATCACCTAAGATCTAGTTAAAAGGTTAGGATCTGAATCAGTAAGTCTGGGGTAATCTAAGATTCTGGATTGCCATAAAGCTCCAATGTGATGCCAGTGCTGACGGTTACTAGACCCCATTCTGTGATATTGGGAATTATAGTTCTGTAACTCTGAGATACTGAAGGCATCCTAAGTGGTTCTTGGCCAAAAACAGTGGTCTTCCTCCATAAACTGCTGGGCTTTATTTTCAATTATACAAGTCCATTTTGGATGCTCCCATGCATCCCAAATAACATATAAAATCTCCATTCATCTTAAACAGTCGGGCCTATATTCTTATTCTTATTATATTCCCTAATTAGTAGAACTAAGGAGTAAAAATTCAACTCTATCATAGGCATTATGGTCTATTCTCTCTTAGAGAATCATGATGGCAGCATAGCTTTTGGATCTCCCTTACTCTTTCCCTGACAACCAGAAAATAAAAAATAATAACAATTGACAAAAAAATAAATAAAAAACAGAAACACTCACCACCCACAGACACCTTCAACAAAACAAAGCATCAGGGAATCCCCAAAACCCCCATCAAATGGATGGTTGCAGCAAAACTACTTGACAGCATCACAGCAGCTCTGTGACGAGAGTTGCAGAAAGCACAGAGAATTACTAGTAAGCCCTACTCAACATCCAAAAATCAACGTAGTACACCATATTAATGGACTAAAGGATAAAAGCCACAAGATTATCACAACGGATGCAGAAAAAGCACTTGACAAAATCCAACACTCTTTCATGAATATAACGCTGAAGAAATTGAGAATACAAGAAAATTTCCTCAATCTGATAAAGGGCATCTAAGAAAACTCACTAGAATCATAATGTTAAAAGACTGAATGTTTTGTTGCTAAAATAAGGAACAAGACAAAGATGTCTGGGCTTCCCTGGTGGCGCAGTGGTTAAGAATCCGCCTGCCAATGCAGGGGACACGGGTTCGAGCCCTGGTCCAGGAAGCTCTCACATGCAGCAGAGTAACTAAGCCCATGTGCCACAACTACTGAAGCCCGTATGCCTAGAGCCCAAGCTCTGCAGCAAGAGAAGCCACCGCAATAAGAAGCCCGCGCACCTCAATGAAGAGCAGCCCCCGCTCGCCACAACTAGAGAAAGCCTGCACACAGCAACAAAGACCCAACGCAGCCAAAAATAAAATAAATTAATTTTTTAAAAAAAGGACAAAGATGTCTGCTTTTGTCATCTCTATTTAATACTGTACTGGAAGTTCTAGTTAGGGCAATCAGGCAAGAAAAATAAATAAAAGGCATCCAGACTGACAAGGAAGAAGTAAAATGATCTCTGCAGATGACATGCTCTTATACATAGAAAATCCTAAGTAATCTACAAAAAAACTATTAGAACTAATAAATGGTCAAGCAAGGTTGCAAGATACAAGATCAATATAGAAAAATTAATTGTATTTCTACAAGCTACCAACAAACGATTGAAAAATGAAATTAGAAAATTTAATTTACAATAGCAGCAAAAGAATAAAATAACTAGCAATTGAAAGAAATTAAAGAACATTTAAGTAAATGGATTAGAAGACGATATTGTTGAATGACAATACTTCCAAAAGTGATCTATGATTCATTGCAATCCCTAACAAAATTCCAGCTGGCCATTTTTGCAAACACTGACAAGCTGATTCTGAAGTTCATAGGGACATGCAAGGAATCAAGAATGGTCAAAAATGGGAATTCCCTGGTGGTCCAGTGGTTAGGGCTCTGCACTTCCACTGCAGGGGGCATGGGTTCGATTCCTGATCAGGGAATTAAGATCCCGCAAGCCGTGTGGCACGGCCAGAAAAAAGAAGTATAGTCAAAACAATGTTGAAAAAGAACAAAGTTGGAGAGCTTACACTTCCTGATTTCAAAACTTACTATGTATATATATTCTGAAAAAGCCCATGTGACATAGATAATCTGTTCTACTGGACCTAAACGGCTACTTTTAACAAGATTCTTTATTTAAGAAACAAACTCAAGATTGCAAACTGTCTTGCAAGTTGGCAATATCTTACAAAATTGGAAACACTTATCTAACGCCCACATCCTTTGATCCAACAATTATATTTCTAATATAATTTCTTACAGATATGCTTACACATATGTAAAGTGACATTTGTACATGGTTACTTTCAGCAGCATCTTTTGAAGATCAGAAGAGGAAACGATCTAAATTCCATTAGAGTGGTACAGGTTAAATAAATTATGGTATAGGTCCGCATCCCTTACAACTCTTGGATCTAGATACAATTTGAAATCCAGAGTTTTCTAATTTTGCAAAGGTCATATACTATACATAATGTATAGTATATGACACCTTCAACAGAGTCTAAGGTGGCTCTCACTAAAAAAAAAAAAAGTAAGATATTTGTAGCAAAATATAATAGCCGTACAAAATAGGATAAAAACTTAAAATAGCCTCATGTCATTTAAGGTCAAGGTTTGCTCCTCCTGGTAATGTTAGGACAGGTTTTGCTCTCAAACGGGTTATCAAAAAAGCTTTATCAAGCCTTTTGAACTCTTAAATTATAGCTAAGGGATTATGGATCTGAGGCTTTATTATCATTTTTCACTCTTCCTTGTTTTTATAGCTATAGTTGTTTCAACATTTGCCTCTGGCAGTCAGCTGGACACAACCAAAGCAGGTCCTGATTTATTCCCCTCTGCATCCTAATAACACACTTCACAAACAGAAAACATTTAATTTTTTTTCTGACTTGAAAAATTATGAATTATAAAGAAGATTATTTGTTAATATTTGACCCCTCTAGGTAGACAAATCAGAAACAGAGGGTGTGGTACAGAGTTATGCCCAGTAAAAGTCACCATCAGTTACTGTGGCGGACACAAACTGCAGACCTTATGACAGAACAGGAAGATGAATATTTTGATCAATTAGTAAAAGATGCCTTTTGAATGGAATGCCAGGAAAAAAAAAGGATGGGCAGGCTGATTTTTATTTAAAACATATATAATTGTCATTTAGAATGACTCTTAGGAGCTCATTTCACTCTATTTTCTAAAACAATTTAAAGAGCAACTGTTTACGGTTAATACCAGCAAATCTGCAGATTATTCAGCTCCTGCTAGTACGTAAAAAGATAAGACTTTCAATTTGTTACTGAGAACATGAAAACAGAACTCTAAAAAAAAAAGACCAAGTGAGGTGAATTCACTGACGTCTTGTTTTAGCTAGCTACACTAGAGTTAAACCATACTATAAACATATTCACTTAAAATTAGCTAGCAAGTCATTTCAGCCATAGCAATATAATAGCTAATATAATTAATAAATCAAAATAGAAAATATGAATCATAAAAATAAAACCACGAATTCTGTTATAATTTTGTATACAAATGAACCGTCTGTCATGTTTTAATAACCTAAGGGTAAAAATTACGGTTTATACCAACAAGCACCTACTGAATAGCACAGGGAACTCTGCTCAATATTCTGTAATAACCTAAATGGGAAAATAATTTGAAAAAGAATAGATACATGTATATGTATATAACTGAATCACTTCGCTGTACACTGAAACTAAACAACATTGTTAATCAACTATGCTCCAATATAAAATAAATTTTTTTTTAAAACTCTGAAAAAAAAAATTAAGGTTTATAATATTTTGGAAGTTTGTGCAATGTATTTGCTTGAAAGAAAACTCTTGAGTGAAAAGCCCATAAGTTATACAAATTTGTGCAGAGTTCTTTTGGCATATAAATTTTAAACCAAAGTTTCACATGGATTTCATTATTCCTACCTTCTAAGTATTTAGAGATTTTCTCCACTCGGACTGGCATGTGAAAGTAAAAAAAAAAAATTAGACATATAATATAAATATTAATGCATGCATAATGTATCAGCTGCTGAACGAAAAACTAGGTAAAAGAGTCCAACCTGAGGTTAAATCAGAACTTCTGCCACTCTTTTTGTCTTCTATAATTTCATAAAACGGACCAATGACATGTAGCAATTCTTCAACTTTTTCAGTCATTGGCATAGTTTCAAGAATCTGTAATCAAAAGAAACAAATCCTGTGAAAACCAACTATTAATGTGATCCACACTAGCACCAAATAATATATTTATAATTTACTTACTGATAACTTTGAGATTTGAAGTGCTTTTACAGACTCCTGAAAGTATCTATGTTAATTACATATTGATGCCTATACCACCCTAGGAAAATTTCAAGTAAAGATTTAAAAGCGTTCTCATTTTCAAAACTATTTTACATAAGCTTCGTGTAAAATTTTATACAATAAGCCATAGATTGTGCATTAAGCACTAAAGGCCCTAATGTAAAATAAAATAGAAAATTGTGGGGTTAGAGTAAAATTATTGTGTGTTCTTTAACACCAAGGTAGTGTTTTTAAAAGGGTGTCAAGTAAAGTAGGAAATGGCAACCACTTTCAGACACCTTCATAACTACGGGCCAATTTAGAATCATCAAGTTTAAAGAGCAAGGTAAATTAGGTGAAAAAGTATTCAAATAAAGAACCATCAACTGATGACTGACAAAATAAAGTATTTCTATATATGGAATATTTTGCAGATATTAAAAAGACTATGATTAGTTCTGTGTGTGCTGACTGGAAAAATATCTATAAATTTTTTTTTACAGGCAAAAAGCTAGCAGCTGCACAGTATGTTTAATATGATACCATTATTCGTTTTCTTTCTTTTTTTAAATAATAGGATATATATATACACACGTCTTTTCTGTATCAATCTACAACATACAATTAAAAGTAATTACCACTAAATAGTTAAAATGGAGGGAATGAGGAAAGATTATAACAATATTTAAAGAAAAAAGAATGTTATCAAACCAAAGCTGTACATTATCGTTCTCTCTCTGCTTTTGAAAGACTCCTTTGTTCTGCTACTGATACACTTAACAGCCAAAAGAACTACGCTCTGACCTCTTTTATAGAAAAACAAAGTCCACCAAATAAAAATTGTGAAAATGTAACGAAGTGCACAACTTTGAGCAATGTAGAAGACATTAAAACAAAACAAATTACTCTGAATCTACCAAATAAAAATTACTACAGAGATTAATACTATCAAAGCATCTGGCAAAAAAATATTCCTTTTTTACATATTTTCTCTATGTTCAAAGATTATTTAAGATTATTATACATATCTAGATTTCACAACTTCTGATCCATTACCAACATATCAATACAAATGTTCCTTTATAAAAAGGCAGTAAGATCATCTTTAAAAATCCATGATTTCTTCATTAATTTGCTCCTTGAAGAGCTAGTTAATAAAGAATGCCCTCTTAACTAGTTACCAGAGAAACTAAAAGCATCCTTGTCTTATTCTGCTTCTGAAGGATTTTTACATTCACAGAAAAATGCTTGTTACTGATAAATCCAGTGATAGAAACATCTCAACTTATGAGTCAACACTTGTATGAGAATACTGTTGGGCAGTCTTTTTACCTATTTCTCATAAAAAGTTTGAAAACAGAAATGTTTTCAAGACAGCCCAGTTAAGTCCCACACTCCTGAGTAAGGGAAATCAGTATTTGAAAAGATTCCTATCTATATACTTTCTGCAGAAGTCAACGATAGAGAAAGATAAGAAAGATGAAAAAATGAAAACACGGGACTTCTCTGGTGGCACAGTGGTTAAGAATCCGCCTTCCAATGCAGGGGACACAGGTTCGATCCCTGGTCCGGGAAGATTCCCACATGCCACGGAGCACCTAAGCCCATATGCCACAACTGCTGAGCCTGTGCAGCCCACAAGCCACAACTACTGAGCCCGTGTGCCACAACTACAGAAGCCCACGTGCCTAGAGCCCATGCTCCACAACAAGAAGCCATTGCAATGAGAAGCCCGCGCACCACAACGAAGAGTAGCCACTCGCCGCAACTCAAGAAGGCCCGCGTGCAGCAACAAAGACCCAATGCAGCCAAAAATAAATAAAATAAAATAAATAAATTTAGTTGAAAAAACAAAAGAAAAGAAAATAGCATGTCCCCACAATGTGACACATCTGAAGGAAAAAACATTTACCTTAAGATGAACTTTGATGAGACAGATAAAGCCCTGATAAGCTCAATAATCTAGATTCTATATTTTAACACATTACAATCTCTTTGTTCCTAAAAACAAAGCAGCTAATTTGCTTGATAACAAAACTAAATCAAAGCTGCTCTAAATAGGGACCTCCCTGGTGGTCCAATGGGTAGGACTCTGTGCTCCCAGTGCAGGGGGCCCAGGTACGATCCCTTGTCGGGGAACTAAATCCCACATTCATGCTGCACCTAAAGAGCCCACATGCCTCAACGAAGATCCCGTGGGCCACAGCTAAGACCTGGCACAGCCAAAATAAATAAATAAATAAATATTTTTTTTAAAAAACTGCTCTAAGTAGTTTTATTTTCTATTGTGAATTATTTTCCCTACCTTTTTCATTTCTTCAACGTATGCAATCATGGCTTCCTCTTTGGTCATATCACCCAATGAACTCCAAGCATCCCTAGAAATAAAAATATCCAATTAACTACAGAAAGACACCTGATTTCAATTGCTCAGAATACAATTTATAGTTATTGCTATAGGATCATTAATTTAAAACAGGCTTTACTTAAAGCTATATTAATGTTTCCAAAGGATCTCTTTAAATGCACCACCTTGAAGAAAAATATCACAGTGAATAAAATGGCAAACTAAATAGTAGCTAAAACTAATTAGTATAAAACCTATCTATAGATCATAGATTATAGGGACTACATTATATAGTCTCTATAATCTCTATATAGATTATACAGACCATAGACTTCATAATTATTTGCTAAGAACTCTTTAAAAGTCTTTATATCATTATAAATAACAGTGACAAAAATGAACATTTTAGAAACTACATGAACTGTCACAGTCATGTTTCAAATGAACAGAAGTTTTGGTTAATTTTTTTAAATAATTTATTTAATTTATTTATTTTTGGCTGCATTGGGTCTTCGTTGCTGCACGTGGGCTTTCTCTAGTTGTGGCGACCAGGGGCTACTCTTCGTTGCGGTGCGCGGGCTTCTCATTGTGGTGGCTTGTCTTGTTGTGGAGCACGGGCTCTAGGCGCCTGGGCTTCAGCAGTTGTGGCTCATGGGCTCAGTAGTTGTGGCTCACGGGCTCTAGAGTGCAGGCTCAGTAGTTGTGGCGCACAGAATTAGTTGCTCTGCAGCATGTGGGATCTTCCTGGACCAGGGCTGGAACCCGTGTCCCCTGTATGGGCAGGTGGATTCTTAACCACTGCGCCACCAGGGAAGCCCATGCCTGCATTCTAGAGCCCACGCGCCTAGAGCCCATGTTCCACAGCAAGAGAAGTGACTGCAATGAGAAGCCCGCGCACTGCAATGAGGAGCAGCCCCCGCTCGGCGCAACTAGAGAAAGCCCACGCGCAGCAACAAAGACCCAAGGCAGCCAAAAGTAATAAATAAATTAAAATAAATAAATTTATATTAAAAAATAAGAGTCTAACACTTGAAAAATGGAAAAGGTTTCTTACCTCTAAAAAAAAATGAAAATGTGAGGGGCAGGAAAATTTTAAAGTCTCAAATAATGAGAAGAGCCCTTTGAAATTTTTGCCTAAAAAGAAAACCTCTCAATTTAGAGACACTTTCCAGAAGCAGTTTAACTCCACCAAAGGTCAGTTCTGAGGAAAATCGTTAAGTAAATAAGTTTTCTTCAAACAGCTTAAATAACATATTGCTCTTACATTTAACCTAATATGACTAGTCATAAAGATCTTAGAGGAAAGTACAGGACTAAGAAATCCTCAAGGATGAGGTATCACCTCACACCAGTCAGAATGGCCATCATCAAAAAATCTATAGACAATAAATGCTGGAGAGGGTGTGGAGAAAAGGGAACCCTCTTGCTCTGTCGGTGGGAATGTAAATTGATACAGCCACTATGGAGAACAGTATGGAGGTTCCTTAAAAAACTAAAAATAGAACTACCATATTACCCAGCAATCCCACTACTGGGCATATACCCTGAGAAAACCATAATTCAAAAAGAGTCATGTACCACAATGTTCGTTGCAGTTCTATTTACAATAGCCAGGACACGGAAACAACCTAAGTGTCCATCGACAGATGAATGGATAAATATGTGACACATATATACAATGGAATATTACTCAGCCATAAAAAGAAATGAAATTGAGTTATTTGTAGTGAGGTGGATGGACCTAGAGACTGTCAAACAGAGTGAAGTAAGTCAGAAAGAGAAAAATAAATACCGAATGCTAACACATATATATATGGAATCTAAAAAAAAAAAAATGGTTCTAAAGAACCTAGGGGCAGGACAGGAATAAAGACGCAGACATAGAGAATGGACTTGAGGACACGGGGAGGGGGAAGGGTAAGCTGGGACAAAGTGAGAGAGTGGCATGGACTTACATATACTACCAAATGTAAAATAGCTAGTGGGAAGCAGCCACATAGCAAAGGGAGATCAGCTCGGTGCTTTGTGACCACGTAGAGGGGTGGGATAGGTAGGGTGGGAGGGAGACACAAGAGGGAGGCAATATGGGGATGTATGTGTATGTATAGCTGATTCACTTTGTTATACAGCAGAAACTAACATACCATTGTAAAGCAATTATACTCCAATAAAGATGTTAAAAAAAAAAAAAAAAGAAAGAAATACCCAAAGGAGTTTAAGGACTTCCAATGCAGGGTGAAGAAACTTAGCCATCAAAACATGTGGCTCTTAAAGACTTCCTCTGCCAATTAGCACACTCTGTTCCTGACATACATGACGTATGGTCATGTTAGACATCAGACATCCTGTTAGACATTTGTCACCTCTTCAATAGTGTTTAAGAACATCAAATGTTACTCAACTGGAAACATGGCAGAGGTATTCTGTGATTCTATTAAATATATTAAAAATGAAATTTCTATTCAAGTACAGTGGGACAAGAGTGACAGCTTAGAGAAAAAGTAAGGCAGAACCTGAGTCATGCTCCTAGTTATTTATTATCTCAATAGCTCAAAGCAAACAAGGTCACCTGACAAGCAAGAGGTCACTCTTCTTCTTGGCAGGTAAAAGAGGCAGGAGAGTCTGTTTAATATAGTTTGGGACTTTAATATAGTCCCTTTAATATAGTTTGGGACTTATTCTTGCCATAATAAAAAGAACAAACTCCATAAAAGGAAACACTAATTGAAAATGCTCTTATATCTTTGATAAATCTACCTCTTTTGGTTTTATTGTCTTCTTTTCTTCCCCAAGACCTTCCTATTTGTGTGAAATTGTGTTAAGAGCACACAGAGGGGGCTTCCCTGGTGGCACAGTGGTTAAGAATCCACCTGCCAATGCAAGGGACACAGGTTCAAGCCCTGGTCCAGGAAGATCCCACATGCCATAGAGCAACTAAGCCCGTGTGCCACAACTACTGAGCCTGCGCTCTAGAGCCCGCGAGCCACAACTACTGAGCCCGCGTGCCACAACTACTGAAGCCCACACACCTACAGCCCACGGTCCGCAACAAGAGAAGCCACCGCATTGAGAAGCCCGCACACCGCAACAAAGAGTAGACCCTGCTCGTTGCAACTAGCAAAAGCCCACATGTAGCAATGGAGACCCAACGCAGCCAAAAATAAATAAAGAAATTTATTTTTTAAAAAAACCCTTGTTTAAAAAAAAAAAAGAACACACAGAGGATAAAAATGTATCCAGTACCTAGAATACTTTGTGCACAGAATAATCCATAACCACATAAGTAACAGTCATATGATAATTATGTCATTAAACTCAAAATTCTTTCATAGCTCTCTACATAAAATTACCATTTATATCTTCCAATAGGATCCCAGAATCCAGGCCTTGATAGTTTACAGGGTCCTTCAGTTGCCTGCTTATAAAAGCTATAGAACTTGAGCATCATTTCATTTGTTGGCTGGAATGAACCTATTGGAAACATACATTAAGTAAGATCACTTGGAGAACACAATTGATGAGCTAATGCTTAGCTTACTAACAGTGATTTTTTAATATTTCATTAATAGTTCAGATAATTTATTCTTATTTTACAGAAATAAAAGTTATGGCTCAGTTTATTTCTTTGATTTGAAAAAACTCTGAAATTTTACACTTTAATAACAACGCCTAACATAGTTCAATAAATAAGAGAATAAAAGAATAAAAATGTTGTAGACGTAACCAAAATAACTGGCAAATGTCATTTAAAAAAAATAAATTAAAATATAGAATAACTATCATGCAACTGTAATAAGGTATTTCTATTAAAAAATTATGACAAACCACACTGACTATAGCACAAATGAAAGTTAAATGTATACTCTGCTTAATAAAACTGCAACAGTAAGAAATTCAACTTCTCTTGGCCAAATTTCCGATTTCTCAGGGGATTAGGAACTTTGGCTAAAGCCAACCAGTGTGTACTGTGATAGAAAAAGAATTAATCCAAGATAAAATAGATTTCTCACTTCCTACCTCCATAGTTTTGGACATGCCAATTTTTTGAGGATCAGTCTTCACATGTTTCTAGGTTATCAATAAACTTTTTTATGTTTAAAGTTTTCAAATTGTTTGAACAAATGCTATAAGTTGCAATACTCTTAATGAGAGAGAAAAATTGGAATATAAATGTTTTATAATAACTAACTGGCTAAATAATTATGATATACATAAATTATGGGATTCTTTATAACTACCGCCCTTAAAATTTTTACTGTAGAAAAATATTAAAAATAGCATGAGAAAAGTTTCAACATCTACCATAAAATGAGTTAAACAGCAGTTTAAAACAGCATATCCAGCACAATCCATTTTTACAAAATAAGTACTTATATACTTAAAAAGCAGAGTAGAAGGAAACATGTCAAAATGTTAAAAGAGGATAGATATCGCTGTCATAGGCATATAGATTACTTCTAGTTTCTTTTTTGCTTATTTGCATTTTTAAAAAATTTACATTTATTGTGCATTACTTTTGTTCCAAAATTTATTATAAAAACAAAAATTAAAACTGTAAAAAGATGTTTTTAAAACTTCACAGATTGCGTAATAATCTGATAACATGTAGTAATCAAAAGCTAGTAGTTTATAAACATCGTGAAAATTACAACACAGACAAGCTGAGAGCTGGTGTTTCAGTTTTGGCCAGGAGTGAATAATTAATTCCAAAATCACAATAATAAATTAGCTACACAATATATGCTCATTTAGGAATATCCATTAGATACAGTGTTTCAATGATATAGTCTTTATACAGCAGAGGGGAAAAAAATGGAGAAACTATAGTTAAAAATGGTTACCTATTTAAAAAAAAAATGGTTACCTACTTAAATGACACAAACCTAAATTTAAAACATCAAAAGCCTCATCTCATAATATCTTCAGTAAGTCAATCAACTGAGATTTAAAAGTTTATTGGTTAAGGTGAGTAACATATACATTAGGTTAAAGCAAAAACTAATAACATATATTGAATATATTCTGTGTATAAGACACTAGATAAAGTATAGTCTCTATCCTCAAGGTGCTCACACACAACATCTTACCGAAAAATCTGAACAAACTTTTTGGCCAACCCAATACATTTGATATGTATGTGTTTAAAACATAATATAGGAAAATAAATTTCTAAAGGTCAAGGGCATACCAAACATAGGTGCTATAGGATTCATTATAACTTTATGCCATAGATAAAGATTAAGCAACAAGCAACATAAAAACTATAAGAATATCTGCAAAATAATCCAGGACAGATGACAAAACTTAAAAGTTTTACTATAAAACTATTTAATGATTCATTATAACAATACTTCTGCTTCAATTATTATCAGTTTAGTTTCAGGAGATAATAGTACAGTACTGAACATTGCCCCACCCAGCTGCCCTTTGGCAGAGGTTGTTAACTTGGCAATACCTTCTTAAATGTTATATAAACACAAACTGTATTTACACTTATATGGGTTTCCTAATGAGTGATATATGGTGTCAGCAAAGATAGCAAACTATCATCAAGTCTAGCTCTATCAATTTTCAAAAAATATAAAAATGTGTGATTCAGAAGTAAGGATGAAGGTACCATTTAAACAAAACTCTTAGAATCATGCCTTCATGTAAACTCTCTTCATCAGACATTTAAAAAATCAATACCTAAATAAGTTCCTATGTTATTTCTCTACATTTTGTTCATTCATTCTTCTTTCAATCCCTCATATGTCCTCCTCCAATTTGGTGTTTGAGATTACAAAAGGAAAGCTATTTTGTGTATATTTGTTTTCAAAACCTTTTGTATCTGCACTTAATGAATGTTTGTTAATAGTATTGAACATTCATTACTTAGCCAAATGATAATTAATGAAAATAGGGAACATGACATTAAATACTATAGTAGTATATTAGTGTTATATTCAGTTAATTTTACACTCTGGCACAATGATAGTAGTTAAAAGTATCATTAAAAAAATACACGTTTATTGTGGAAAAATACACGTTTATTGCAGAAAAATATGAAGTGAAAAGTCAAATTCCCCCTTTCCAAGCCTCTCCACCGAAAAAATATTTGAATAACGGCCTTAAACTTCCCAACATTTGTCAAAGACATAAAATTACAAATTCAAAAAGCTCTGCAAAACCCCAAACAGCATTAATATGAAGGAAACCATACCAAGACAGATCATAATCAAACTGCTCAAAACCAACGATAAAGAGAAAAATCTTGACAGAAGCCAGAGAAACGACAGGCTAAATATGAAAGAACAGCTCCAAGGACTTTTCATCCAAGGTGCAAAGGTCCCATACGAGTATCAAAAAGAGAACACTAGGACCATAGAACAGGTTTTTTTTTTAAGTAGTAAATATATATGTACTTTTAAAATAAGAGAAATCGTTTTACAAATGAATATAGTTGTTCTTTCCTTTCTTTCCCTTCATATCAAAAGTTTTCAAAAAGTAGACTTTATGAGTATGCGGCCCTAGGCATCCCCATCCCAGATTTTTTAAAAACATACCCAAATCCGCAGTCATTAAGGGACTTTTCTTTTCGACAACAATATAAACTGCTTAAAATCTGGATAATATATTTGTCTCAGGCTTGAAAGATCAGCAGGCAATTAATTCCTATCCGACACCTCCCCTTCAATAACATGCCTTTTCAACGCAAAAGAAGTAGGTTAAATAAGCAAGACTAGAAGCAGAAAGAAGGCTAAAGGAGGTGAGATTCAGAAACTGGGGCCTCAAGCCTCTGCAGAAGGCTTGTCCAGCCGGGCATGCACGTACCATTTTTCGGCAAACTCTGGATCACCTTCACCGCCGCCTCAAACCGGGTTTCATGCACGGATCTCGTGTCCGCCATCTCCAGCCTCCAGCGCCGGCCCCGGTCCCAAGGTCTGTCGGCTGGAATCAGGCAGCAGCAGCAGCACCACCTTTCCCAGGAGCCTGCATGAAACTGGAACATGGAGCGCAGCCGCGGATCAACATGCCCAAAGGGAGGAGGACCCGGAGCGCAGCTGGTCAGTTCCCCGTGGCCCTGCCCTATCCAGGCCACACAGTCTGAGATGGCCCGGCTCCTTCCTCCTCCCCGGGGCGTGACCTAGGCTGGGGAGGCCGGGCCGCCCAGACAGAAAAACAACTCACCGAGAGGAAGAGCATCTCTAGCAGAAGGCGGAGGGGCCCCGGGCACTGGTGGTCGCTGTGCCGCTGACCCACCCGCAGGACCCTGGCGGAGCGGCCACACCCCCCATCCCGGCGAGGTCCGTCCGTCCGTCCGCGCCCTCCCCGCAGCCCCGCCCCAGAGTCTTGGGGGGACCCACTCTCTACCGCCACCGTCGCCGCGCAGCAAACTCCACCCACCCGCCCAGCAGCCTTGGCGATGACGCGCGCCGTCTGTCTGTCCCTGGAAAAGGGCCGGAGAAAGCGGAAAAGAAGAGCAGCGAGATGGATCGGCGGAGGGCCCCGGGCTCGTTGTTTGAACAGGCCCGACCGATGTGTCGGCGCCAGGGCAGCCGAGGCGGGGTTGCAGCGCGTGTAGGCACCGCTGGGCAAAAAAATGACTGTGGTCCCCAGCGCCTGTCCTCTCTTAGGTTAAGGTTTGAGAAAGGTGATGGGACTTAAGCAAAGAGCTTTAGATCCAGAGAGACCTGGTGCGAACCTTAAATTCTGCCATTTAAGTTCTGCGACCTAGGGCAAGTTACTTAGCCTCTCCAGCGGCAATCTTCCTAACACCCGAAAGGGTAGATGAAAGGATTAGGGATGGATGGAGGTACTTAGCAGTGCTTGGCTCGCAGGTCTTTGACAGCTTTAGCCGCCCCGAGACAAGGACGTCCGAGCAACAACCAAAGGAGAGGGGAGGTTGCCCGCTACTTAGACTGGGCGGGGGGAGGGAGAGCACCTTCCCTTGCACCAACACCGACTTCGATCCCCAGGGATCCGGGCTCCGTACAGCTCCAGCCCGAGCTAATGGGCGACAGGGCGTGGGGGAGGGGCGAACGAGGGACCAGTACGGATCATCAACCCTAGAAAGAGGTACCCTGGGCCTTCACCTTTCTAGCACATCGCCCCGCGTCCTCAGGCATCCAGGAAGCGCCCCCAGGCCCAAGGCGGGGGTACTGCTATAGGTTCTGGGGGTGGAGTCCTGCTGCCCGGAAATCCCAAAGTCGCCAGGTCCCTTTGTCAGTTCGGGAGGGGTTAGGAGGGTGACTAGTCTAAATCTAGGCGCAGACTCTAAGTTACTCTTCCCTTGGAGCCGCAGTGCCGGCATTTACCTTGGTATTGCCGGGCAAGGCCTGTCCGGTAAGGTCCCCGACGCCCGCCCCTCGCCCTGCCCCGCGGGCTTGTGGGAAATGTAGTCCCCGCTCCGGGCGCTTCCGGACACCTCCCTCTGGCGGCGGGCGTTCCTCCCACCTGTTCCGGTTCGTTTTCTCTGTCCCGCAGATGCTGGAGCCGTTGCGACGGAAGTCCCGCCTTCCTGCTGCGTCGCACTTTGTGCTGCTTCAAAACTCCACATCCGCTTCCAGCTAAAGGGATAGACACTCAGTGGTCCTTTCAGAGGTATCCAGGTGGGGCTGGACTGGAGTGGGAGAGCTGGGGTCTTGTTTCTTGCTTCTGATGCTTACTAACTTTGAGATCGTGTGCTGTTAGATTACCGTCAGGTAATAAAAACTACGGCTTACTGAGTGCCTGATACTTGCCAAGCACATAATATGTATTCCAAAAACGCTGTAGGGTGTTTGTCAATGAGGAAATTGAACCATATTAACTCATTTGCCCAGGGTCAAGTAGCAGTAAGTACAGGAGTAAGTAGAGAGAGCCAGGAGTCAGTCAATGCAAAAAACTCTTGCTTTATATCTTGGATTTTTTCCAGGACAGCAGAGTGTAAGAAACTAACAGTGTCCAACTAGGGAGATTTTATGTGTTTAATATCTACCGCTTCCTCTACTCTTTCCTTGCTCTTTTATTATGTATCTTTTCAGTTCCAGTCAGTCGTGCATACTTATAAGAGGGCTTGGGTATTCATTTCGTATCTAGGACTTCATTTTAGCAACTGTTCATTAAGCTTATGTAATAAGCGAATTTACAGTACATTGGTCTTTAAGTTATGATGAATAAGAATTTTTCTGCCAGTGACTTCTGTTGTATTTCCATTTGCTGGTACTATGAATTTCCAATCAAGGAGAATAGCATAAGAGAAAAGAAATTGAGGTTATTCAGGTAAAGGTATTTAAAAAGTAGCTCCTTCTTGCAGCTGTGCTGGTTTAGATGTGATACTTCCTACTGAAATGTAATGATGAATATGATGGATTGAATCAGTTCCTAAGGTGCCTTCCAATTATGTAATCCTGTAATTCTACCTAAAATATATCTCATGGAACACTAATGCCTTTTAGTACTTTCAGTACAGTGCCTAATATGAAGCATTTATTTTAAATTGAGATATATTGACATATAACAATATATTAGTTTCAGGTGTATAACATAATGATTTGATATTTGCATACATTATGAAATGATCACTGCAGTAAATAAAGCATTCTTGATCATGTATTTCTATAGATATTTTTTATATAAATTTATTTATTCATTAATTTAATTTTTGGCTGCATTGGGTTTTCGCTGGTGCACGCGGGCTTTCTCTAGTTGAAGTGAGCAGGGGCTACTCTTTGTTGCGGGGTGCAGGCTTCTCATTGTGGTGGCTTCTCTTGTTGCAGAGCACAGGCTCTAGGCACGCGGGCTTCAGTAGTTGTGGCACACGGGCTTCAGTAGTTGTGGCTCATGGGCTCTAGAGTACAGGCTGAGTAGTTGTGGTGCACGGGCTTAGTTGCTCCGCGGCATGTGGGATCTTCCCAGACCAGGGCTCGAACCCGTGTCCCCTGCATTGGCAGGGGGATTCTTAACCCTGCGCCACCAGGGAAGCCCTCTACAGATATTTTAATTAAGAATGGGTCTGCTTCTTACACATGGCCACAAGAAAGGTAAAATAGTACGTTTAAGGGTTTTAAGAAACATAAAGGAATAAATATTAAAATAAAAAGGATTCTTTTAGATGCTCCTTCCTTTACAAACATTTTAAAAGTCCTGCTATGTCTCATGTAATGTAATTGACACTGAAGTTACAAAGCCTTTCAGGGAACTCAGTCTAGTGTGGGAAACAGGTATGTAATGTAATAATTACACCGCAATGCAGAAGTGTTAAAACTGAAAGATATAAAAAACACTATATTATGTGTACCAAAAGTCAACTACAAAAGTGTTCATAATAGCACTGTTTGCTAACAGCCCAAACCTGGAAGCAACTCAGTGACCATCAACAGTGGAATAGGTAAATATGGACTACTGAAGAGCAATGAGAGCAAATGAACTACATCTGTTCAGCATCTTCCGTGAATCTCAGAGGCGCAAGGGAAAAGAATCTAGATTCAAAAGAGACCATATTGTATGATTCTGTCTACATAAGTTTCAAACAGGCAAAACCAATGTATGTTCAAATTCAGGCTGGAGGTAAAGTGTCTGGAAATGGGAAGAGGGAACTTTGAGGTTCTAGTATTGTTCTATTTCTTGAGTTAGGTGCTTTTCACAGGGGTACAGGGGTATGTTCACTTTGTGTAACTACTGAAATGAATAACTAAGATTTGTTTATTTTTCTTTGTATATGTTATCCTTCAATTAAAACTTTCATTAAAAAAATTTAAGTGCCATGGGAACAAGAGAAAGATTAAATCTATGTGACAGATGAGGGGGATGTCACAGAGGAAGCAACTTTTTAGCTGGTTCTTCTGGAATGGGGAGAGAGTCATTCTAGGTAGAGGTAGAAAAGCTAAAACAAGTGATCATCTTGTAATGTATAGAAATATCGTTATCACTATGTTGTGCACCAGGAACTAACATAGTGTTGTAGGTCAATTATACTTAAAAAGAAAAACAAACTCATAGAAAGAGACCAGATTTGCAGTTACCAGAGGTGGGAAGCGGAGGGAGGAGGAATTGAATGAAGGTGGTCAAAAGATACGAACTTCCAGTTATAAAATAAATACTAAGGATATAATATACAACATGATTAATATAATTAACACTGCTGTATGATATATATGAAAGTTGTTAGAGTAAATCCTAAGAGTTCTCATCACAGGTAAAAAAATACTTCTTTTTCTTTTTTGTTTATTAAACTTCCTGTGATAATCATTTCAAGATGTATGTTAAGTCAAATCATTATGCTGTACACCTTAAACTTATACAGTGCTGTATGTCAATTATATCTCAGTAAAACTGGAAGAAAAAAAAGCTAAAACAGTACACCATATGTGGTTAACACATGATGGCAACATAGTTATGAGGGAAGGTGGGTCAAAGCACTGGATGAAAGGTCAAAGCACTGATTGAGGCCGACTTGAAGGTCATATATGCCATGCAAAGGAGTTTGTACTTTGTTATGGATCCATGAAGACTATTTTTGTATCAGCTACAGTTTGGTTAGGAAAGCAGAACTACTATGATTGATACGGTATAAGAGGTTTTTGGGGGGGGGGATTTATTTTTGGCTGCGTTGGGTCTTCGTTGCTGCGCATGGGCTTTCTCTAGTTGTGGTGAGGGGGTCTACTTTTCGTTACAGTGCGCAGGCCTCTCATTGCAGTGGCCTCTCTTGTTGCAGAGCATGGGCTTCAGTAGTCATGGTACGCGGGCTCAGTAGTTGTGGCTCTCAGGCTCTAGAGCACAGGCTCAGTAGTTGTGGCTCATGGGCTTAGTTGCTCTGTGGCACGTGGGATTTTCCTGGACCAGGGCTCGAACACGTGTCCCCTGCATTGGCAGGCGGACTCTTAACCACTGCGCCACCAGGGAAGCCCAGTATAAGAGAGCAATTACAGGGATTAGAGTTTACATAACTGTGGGAGCTGATAAAGAGGCCTTTGGAACACTTTGCCTCTGTTTCTGGAGGTGAGGCTAAAATGGCTATAGGTCAGCATATCTTATAGTCAGGAACTGGTGTGAAGGACTGAAGAGCAAACTGAGACCCCTAAGCACAAACTGAAACCAATGAGGACAAATTGAATCCTATGTTATCTCTCACTGCTTCTAAATTCAGTGATGTGCATATAACCTTCAGAACAAAATGGTACCAGTCTCCATGGAGCTGAACTCATGCCTGACTTAAGACCCAGAGAAGCTGTGTGTCAAGCTGCTACTCCACGCCTGGTATCCTTCAGAGCTGCTTCACTTCTGCCTGCCAAACCTCACATAAATTCATCTGGGAGGGGACTTCCCTGGTGGTGCAGTGGATAAGAATCCACGTGCCAATGCAGGGGACATGGGTTCGATCCCTGGTCCGGGAAGATCCCACATGCCACAGAGCAACTAAGCCCATGTGCCACAACTACTGAGCCGGCACACCTAGAGCCCGTGCTCCACAACAAGAGAAGCCACCCTAACGAGAAGCCCATGCTCCACAACGAAGAGCAGCCCCCGTTCGCCGCAACTAGAGAAAGCCCGTGCACAGCAACAAAGACCCAACGCAGCCAAAAATAAATAAAAATTTTTTTTAAATTCATTTGTTAGATACAGTTCTAGCTTCTCTAAGAATGATGACCCAATACAAATTCACCACAGTTATTATAATTATTACTTGGTGTGGCCAAATTTTATTCCAGAAATATATAGAAAGGTAAACATTAAAAAATCTAACAGGGGGGCTTCCCTGGTGGCACAGTGGTTGAGAGTCTGCCTGCCAATGCAGGGGACATGGGTTCGTGCCCCGGTCCGGGAAGATCCCACATGCCACGGAACGGCTGGGCCTGTGAGCCATGGCCACTGAGCCTACGCGTCCAGAGCCTGTGCTCCACAACGGGAGAGGCCACAACAGTGAGAGGCCCGCGTACCGCAAAAAAAAACTAACAGGAACTTCAGTGGTAGTCCAGTGGGTAAGAATCCGTGCTCCCAATGTAGGGGGCTGGAGTTCAATCCCTGGCTGGGGAACTAGATCTCACATACATGCCACAACTAAGAGTCCACATGCTGCAACTAAGACCCGGTGCAGCCAAGATAAATATAAATAAATAAATATTTTTTAAAAAAGAGTTCTCATCACAAGGAAAAAAAATTTTTTTAAATCTAACCTAAATAAAAAGAGAAAATGAAAAGACAAAACAAAAACCCAACCTTAGCTGTTATTCAGAAATACCATCTGTTATGGACTGAATGTTTGTGTCTGCAAAATTCATGTGTTGAAGCCCTAACCCCCAATGTGATTGTATTTGGAGATAGGGCCTGTGATAAAGGCTAAATGAGGTCATAAGGGTGGGACCCAAATCCAATAGGGTGGTGCCCTTATACGAAAAGGAGGAGACACCAGAACTCTTTCTCTCCACTATGTGAGGACATAGAAAGAAAGTACCTATCTATAAGCCAGCATCTTGACCTTGGGCTTCTCAGCCTCCAGACTGTAAGAAATAAATTTCTATTGCTTAAGCCACACAGTCTATGGTATTTTATTATGGCAGACTGAATGGATAAAGACTCCAGCCATACTTCTGAAAGACAGCCAAAGAGGAAAAAGAAATGCATAAATATAAGAAAGGAAGAGACAAAATTTTTATTTTTGGATAATAGAATTGTCTAGAAAAATAATATTGAATAAGTTAAATGCTATTAAAATGAATTTGAGTTCAAGCAGATGAATAATTTGAGATAAATATACAAAATCTATAGTTTTCTAATATTGGAATGCAGAAGTCAAGGCCAGATAGATTAAAGACTTAAATATAAAAAGTAGAACTAGGGACTTCCCGGGTGGCGCAGTGGTTAATAATCCGCCTGCCAATGCAGGGAACATGGATTCGAGCCCGTGTGCTACAGCTACTGAGCTTGCAGTCTAGAGCCCACGAGCCACAACTGCTGAAGCCCGCACGCCTAGAGCCCGTGCTCCGCAACAAGAGAAGCCACTGCAATGAGCAGCCTACACACCACAATTAGTAGCCCCCGCTCACCGCAACTAGAGAAAGCCTGCGCGTGGCAACGAAGACCCAACACAGCCAAAAATCAGTAAATAAAATAAATTTTAAAAATTTTTAAATAAAAAAAAATAAAAAGGAAAACTACAAATTCTTAGACGATAAGGCATTCTTAGCTAATGCAACAAGACAAAAAAATATGAATGAGATATAAGAATCAGGAAAGAAAAAGTGAATCATTATTTGCAGATGATATGTTTGTCCACGTAGAAAATTTAGGGGAGGGAATGCCCTGGCAGTCTAGTGGTTAGGACTTGGCACTCTCAGTGCTGAGGCTCAGGTTCAGTCCCTGGTCAGGGAACTAAGATCCCACAAGCCGTGAGGCACAGCCAAAAAAAAAAAAAAAAAAATTAGGGGAAGCAACAGTTATGACAGTGAAGAAAGTGTTCAGCTGAACATAAGGTCAATCAATAATGATCCCTTAAACCAACACTAATCAATTAGAAAGTGTAATAGAAAAATATTGACAACAGCAATACATTCCAAAGTACCAGGAACAAATAAAAAAATGTGTAATACCTTTATGGAAAATAATGAAATTTATCAATGGGCAAAATTATCAAAATTTATCAACACAGCCAAAAATAAAATTAATTAAAAAAGAAAAAAGTTCTTAGGGCTTCCCTGGTGGCGCAGTGGTTGAGAGTCCACCTGCCGATGCAGGGGACACGGGTTTGTGCCCCGGTCCGGGAAGAACCCACATGCCGCGGAGCGGCTAGGCCCGTGAGCCATGGCCGCTGAGCCTGCGCGTCTCCGCAACGGGAGAGGCCACAACAGTGAGAGGCCCGCGTACCGCAAAAAAAAAAAAAAAAACAGTTCTTAGAAGAAAAATAAAACAGCTGCTGCATTGCACAACACCAGAGGGTACCATTCATGTTTTAATGGATTTTAGTCGATGCCCCCCGAAGTCATGCAGCACAGTGGTCTTGTTTATGATTAAGTATTAAGGAAAGGTTTACATAACAAGCCCCCCAAAATAGAATTGTGAAAAGAAAATATGGATACTTGTCTTAGCTTAGGCTTGCATTAACTAAATACCACAGACTGAGTGGCTTAAACATCAGACATTTATTTCTCACAATTCTGAAGGCTGAGAAATCCAAGATCAGGGTACTAGCTGCCTGGGGTTCTTGGTGAGAGCCCCTTCCCTGGCTTGCAGATGGCTGCCTTTTTGCTGTCCTTTCCTCAGTGTGATGAATGCTCATTGAGAGAGAGGTCTCTTTCTCTTTATCTTCTCATAAGGGCACTAATCCCATCATGAGAGTCCCCAAGTTCATGAACTAATCAAAACCTAATTACATCCTGAAGTCCCCACCTCCAAAAACCATCACACTGGGGATTAGAGTTTCAGAATATGAATTATTCGGGGCAGAATAAACATTCAGTCTACAATATGTTTTACTACATCCAAATTGAAAACTTTGGTGTGAAAGAAGATATATATATATATATATATATATATATATATATATATATATATATATATATAAAAAACTAAAAGCATGCTACCGATTTGGAAAAAAATCTTTCAACATACTTTTTTAATATAAGTTTATTTATTTATTTTAATTATTTATTTTTGGCGGCATTGGGTCTTTGTGCTGTGTGCAGGCTTCTCATTGCGGTGGCTTCTCTTTCTGCGGAGCTCAGGCTCTAGGCTCTCGGGCTTCAGTAGTTGTGGCACACAGGCTCAGTAGTTGTGGCTCGCAGGCTTAGTTGCTCTGCAGCATGTGGGATCTTCCCAGACCAGGGATCGAACCCATGTCCGCTGCATTGGCAGGTGGGTTCTTAACCACTGTGTCACCAAGGAAGTTCCTTAACACATATGTTGAGTGATAGTCTCTATATCCAACTCCCTTCTCCCTTGTCTCTATAGAGGTTATAAAAAGCTAAGAACTCAATTTCCTAGACTCTCCTACAGCTAAAGGTAGCCATGTGTCACAGTTCTGGTCCGTGAGTATAATGGCAGTTGCTGGATAGTGCTTCTGTGAAGGATTTTTTACAGGTAGAGATTTAGTTGGCTTGCCTCTTAGCCTTTTACCCTCATCCTTCTTCTTAATGAAAAGTTGTTGAAATAGATAGAGGTATAGCAGCTATCTTACCCCATATATAACAAGAGTCATGTATCAAGGAGAAGAGGAGCCCGAGTCCTTGATGACATCATGAATACCAGCACCAGCCTTGTTTGGTCTATTTGTCCTTCCAAATTTCCTGAATATAAAAATATAAACATCAGAAAGCTATTTGTAACAGTAAACAGCTTGAAACAACCAAAATACCTTCAAATGGAGAATGCATAATAAAGTGTGGAACATTTAAACAATGAGATACTATACAGTGATGAAAAAGGAACGGACCATTTGACTGTGAATCACAAGAATATAATGTTAAGTGGAAAAAAAATTTGTAGAATATATAAAACACAAAAAACAGAATTATAAATTTATACAAACGTAATGTGTAAAATATACAAACGTAATGTGTAAAATATCTTTCAATAGAAAGATAAACACTAAATTCATGCTAGTGATTGCCTTGGTGGGTGGAGGGACTGGTTATGGCACACAGAGGGTCTACATTTTTATCTGAATATTTTATTTCCCTGAAAAAAGCAAATATGAGAAGTGTAACAAATTTTATTTTGTAGAATTTTACCCAATTGCCCCACATTGCTTATTGAATAATTCACCTCCTCCCCCCGATTTGAAATGCCCCCTTTAAAAATTCTAGTTCCCACAACCCAGCAGCAACAACAAAAAAACAGATTTAAAAACGTACAAAGGACTTGAACAGACATTTCTCCAAAGAAGATATGCAGGTGGCCAATGAACAGATGAAATGATGCTCAGCACCACTAATCAATTGGGGAATGCAAATCAAAGCCACAGTGAGATACCACATCACATCACATTAGAATCGCTATTATCAAAAAATCAGAAGATAGCAGTATTGGTGAGGATGTGGAGAAATTGGAACCATTGTGTATTGCTGGTGGAAATGTAAGATAGTGCACCTGCTCTGGAAAACAGTATGGCAGTTCCTCACAAAATTAAATATAGAATTATCAGGGAATTCCCTGGCGGTCCAGTGGGTAGGATGCTGCACTTTCACTGCCAAGGGCCCGGGTTCAGTCCCTGGTCAGGGAACTAAGATCCTGCAAGCCCTGCAGCGTGGCCAAAAAAAAAAAAAAAGATTAGAATTATCACATGACCCAGCAATTTCCCTTCTGGACATGTATTTGAAAGCAGAAACTCAGACATATGTTTGTACAGTCATGTTGATAGCAGCACTAGTGACAATACCCAAACGGTGGACCCTATTGTCCATGAACAGATGAGTAGATAAACAAGATGTGGAACATACATATGATGGAATCTGATTCAGCCTTAAAAAAATGAAGGAAATTCTGACGCATGCTACATGGATAAACCTTGAAGACATTATGCTAAGCCAAATAAGCCAGTCGCAGAAGGACAACTATTGTACTTCCACGAGGTACCTAGAGTAGTCAAATTCATATAGACAGAAAGTAGACTGCTCGTTGCCAGGGGCTGGGTGGAGGGGTGAATGGACAGTTATTATTTAATGGGTATAAAATTTCACTTTGGGAAGATGAAAAAGTTCTGGAGATGGACAACGGTGATGGTTGTACAACATTGTGGCTATATTCAACATTACTGAACTGTACACTTAAAAATAAAGCAGTAAATTTTATGTTAAATATATTTTGTCACAATAAAAACTCAACTTTATAAATTATATGCCCTTGGAAAATGTGAAAACGGTGGGAAAATGGAGAAATCCTACTTCACAGAACTTAATTTGGCAATGCAAATCTTTTTTTTTTTTTTTTAATAATTCAGGGCTTTGTGTTTATTTCAGCAAAGCCAAATCCAGTAAACTGTTTTCATCCAGGATTAATCAGAACTACAAGGTTGGACTGTTCTCCTTCAGAATAGGCCAGTGTGTTTCAGATGGGTAAATGGATTTGCCTTAAACAAGCAAACGAATGAACAAACTAGTTCCTATTATATTTGGGGGCTTCTTTCTGGACTTTCTATTCTTTTTCTTTTGTCTCTTTATCTATTCATGTGCCATTACAAAACCATTTAAGTTATAGTAACATTTCAAGATGTTTTGATTTATTTTGTTTTTGGATGTGCTGAGCAGCTTGTGGGATCTTAGTTCCTCCGACCAGGGATTGAACCCAGGCCACAGAAGTGAAAGTGCCGAGTCCTAATGATTGGACTGCCAGGGAACTCCCTTAAATATGTTTTGATAACATATAGGGCTATATTTTCTTATGTAAAATAAAAACTCTTCACTGCAGTATTGTGGTGATAAAGTTTGAAAAAAATTTAAATGTCCTTCCACATGGAACTGAGTGAATAATTATGACCCATCCAATCGGTAAAATACCATAAAGAATAAAGGGGCAGTTTTAACATATGATATGGAATGATCTCCGAGATATGGTTAAATAAACAAAAAAGAAAGAAGGAAGAACACTATGTACGATTTAGGTAAAAATTTTGTTTTTATGGGCATAGAAGAGCTACAAGGCCTATAAGAAATTAATAACATTTGTTGCCTCTGGGGTTGGTTACTAGGAATCAGGTGTGATTCTCAATGCATACTTTTTTGAGCTTTTTGAATATTAAACCATGTGAATGTCTTACAAATTAAACTAAATAAATAAAATCTGAAAAAAAAGATACTGTTTGCTCAAAACACTTATGGGACTATTAGGACTACATTCCTACTTACCCTGCTCCTTGGGTTGATATCAAAGTGTTGCTCTTATATGGACATCTCCATCGACTTGATCTGGTGGTCCAAGAATTTTACAAACTTTTCCGACTAGGTTTCCAAATAAGAAATGTGTTTTCCATCACCAAGGAATACTCTTATATGTATATTATTTAAAACAAAATTTTCATTAAATAATACTTGTGTTATATACTCTAAAATTGTCTCCTCTTTTTTATTTTTAAAAATCCTGGTCATGATCCATTTTATTGATGTTATGATCATAGTTAGAGATATTAACTAATTTTCTAATGAAAAACACTGGTGTTCTTTAAAATTATAAGATTATAATTGAATTCTTGCAAACATTTTTGAAGTATTTCTTATCGATTCTCTGTGAAAATGAAAAAGAGTGTAATACTGGCCAGTAGTGGAATAGTTGAGTCTAAAATTCTTCTGCATCATGTGTAGAGTATTGGCCTAAGATATCCACACTTGCAATTTGCCAAAATAAAACAGCATACAATCTAGAGGCAAAATATAGTAAATTTATGCCTTTATTATTTTATGGGATTCATATCTGTCAAGATAACAAATTAAACACACTAACAGAGATTGAGTCTTATTCTTTTTTTAAAAAATTGAATATTTATTTATTTATTTATTTATGGCTGCGTTGGGTCTTCGTTGCTGTGTGCCAGCTTTCTTTAGTTGTCTGAGCGGGGGCTACTCTTCGTTGCAGTGTGCAGGCTTCTCTGGTTGCGGAGCACGGGCTCTAGGTGCACAGGCTTCAGTAGTTGCAGCACGTGGGCTCAGTAGTTGCGGCCAGCGGGCTCTAGAGAGCAGGCTCAGTAGTTGTAGCACACAGGCTTAGTTGACCCGCGGCATGTGGGATCTTCCCGGACCAGGGCTCGAACCCATGTCCCCTGCATTGGCAGGTGGATTCTTAACCACTGGACCACTGGAGAGGTCCTTGAGTCTTATTCTTGAATTCACATCAGCTGTACTGGACTCTTTAAATTGTTTTGGTAGTAGAAAGTCTTTGGTGGACAGTTTATTTAATCTCAGCTTATAAGAACACAACTGTCCATAAAGGAGTTTAACTGCACTCAGTCTAAAAAGGCTTGGATTCCACCATTGACAGCTGGTGCTAAGGAAAGCCAGGAGGTGAGTCCAGAGATAAGTCATTGGAACAAGTGAGTCAGAAATTTTATATATCCCTTCCCCTCAATCCCGTTGGTACAAGCTTCATCCTGCAGCCACGTCTAGCCTCTTAGGAAAGCTGAGAAATGTAGTTTACTTGGATGACCTAGTGAACAGTAGGAAGGGAAGAACAGATTTGTGAGGGCAAACAGTTTTGATCAGAAATGCTTATATTTGTTGAACACAGTTTTTTCTCTTTGTTTTTATGTTTTGCTTTTGAATGGCAAAATACCATAAGCAAAGACTAAAGTAATTGTAAAGTCATACAAGGTGTTGTAACCCACTTAATATCCTTAACATATGAGGAGAATCTACAAATCAATAAGAGAACGTGAACAACAATACAAAAAAGTGCAGTGGACTTGAACGGGCAGTTTTTAAAAGTGGAAATCTGACTAATCAATAAAGAATAAACATACGAAGAGATACTCAAGCATACAGATTAAAATAATGAAATGCCATTCTCCATTCAGTATACTGGCCAAAAGTATAAACACCAAAAATATTCATGGCAGGCAAGGATGCAACTAAAGGGACAGACTTGCTGACTGAGTATAAATGACTGAAGCTTTTTTTTCTCTAATATTTGTTATTTCTTTCCTTCTTCTTTACTTAGTATGATTTAGTTTACTCATCCTTTTCCAGTGTCTTAACATGACAAGTTAGGTTACTGATGTGGGATCTTCCTTTCTTTCTTTTTTATTGTGGTAAAATAAACATAACAAAGATTTCCATCTTGATCATTTTCTAGTGCACAGTTCAGTGGCAGTAAGCACGTTAACACTGTTGTGAAGCCAAGATCACCATCTACCCCTACAACTCTTTTCATTTTGTAAAACTGAAACTCTCTACCCAGTAAACAATAACTCCCCATTCTTCCCTCTCCCGTCCCTGGCAGCCACCCTTCTATTTTCTGTTGGTATCATTTTAACTGCTCTAAGCACCTCATATAAGGGGAATCACGTAGTGTTTGTCTTTTTGTGACTGGCTTATTTCACTTAGCAAAATGTCCTCAAGGTTCATTCATGTTAGACTTCCCTGGCCGTCCCGTGGTTAAGACTCCACACTTCCACTGTAGGGGGACACAGTTTCGATCCCTGGTCAGGGAACTAAGATACCACATGCTGCGTGGCCAAAAAAAAAAAAAAAGTTCATCTATATTGTAACATATCAGAGAATTTCCTTCCTTTTTAAGGCCGAAAATATACCATTGTAAGTATATACCACATTTTGCTTATCCTTTAATTCATTGATGGACACTTCCTTCCACATTTTAGCTATTTTGAATAATGCTTCTATGAACACGGGTATACAAATATCTTTGAGCTATTTGCCTTCAATTCTTTTGGGTGTATGCCTACAAGTGGGATTTCTGGATCGTATGATAATTCTATTTTTAGTTTACTGAGGAATCTCCATGATTAGTACTAGTACTTATTTAGGACTGACTGCATTTCTGTTTTTGAGTTCTATAGGTAAGCCTGAAATTTTGTAATGTAATCCTTTTTTTCTTTTTCTTTTTTCCTCCCCTTTTCCCTTTTTCTTTCTTACGGTATCTTGAGTTGTTTTCTGTAACTTCCAACTAAAGAAATACTAACTTTACATGAATTGTCATTTGCCTTTAGACTTTTATTTATTTATTTATTTATTTATTTCAGTACGCGGGACCTTTCGTTGCAGCGAGTGGGCTTCTTCCTGGTTGTGGCTCCAGAGCGCGCAGGCTCAGTAGTTGTGGCACATGGGCTTAGTTGCCCCTTGGCATGTGGGATCTTAGTTCCTTGACCAGGGATCGAACTTGCGTCCCCTGCATTGGAAGGCGGATTCTTAACCACAGGACTGCCAGGGAAGTCCCTGTCTTTAGACTTTTTTTTTTTTTTTTTTTTTGCGGTACGCGGGCCTCTCACTGTTGTGGCCTCTCCTGTTGCGGAGCACAGGCTCCAGACGCGCAGGCTCAGTGGCCATGGCTCATGGGCCCAGCCGCTCCGCAGCATGTGGGATCTTCCCAGACCGGGGCACGAACCCATGTCCCCTGCATCGGCAGGCGGACTCTCAACCACTGCGCCACCAGGGAAGCCCCCTGTCTTTAGACTTTTTAAATGTCATTTTGTTCAGTTGTATTAGTCAGGGAAAGACAAATTACTCTAGATATTTCTAACAATAAGGGATTGATAAAACCACTGGAAGGGTTGGAGGGACAAAGTTCAGGGAAGGGCCGTTGCTAGTACCCAGTTCGCCACGAGGTTCAAAGAAAGTAACCCTTGTTATTGCTGGCGAGGTCAGCTGCTCTGATAGTCGCAGACATGTGCAGCAGCCTCCTGAAGTTGAGAGAGGGAAGTGGAGGAGGTTGTGTTGGTTCAGCAGCTTCCAAAATTAACAAGTGATTAATTCATTCAAATCATGCTGGAAATATTGCAGCTTCTGGTAAAGAAGAAAACACAACATGAGATTTCATTTAAAGGATATATTTTTTCCCCAAGTACCCCAGGCGCCTTTCATTTTTAGCCGTTGCTAATTTTTATTTATTTCGTGATAACAGCTTGCTCCACACTAAGATAACACTGGCTTGGCTTAATGTGTCCAAGAAAGATCTTTCTGTGTTAAAAGAATCAGGCCTGCCTGAAAACTGGCAGATGGGCTTGACCTCCTACAAATGTCATGACTCTGCATAAAAAGACACCCACCATCAAATTTTATTATCAACTATAATAAAATTTGGAGTGTTTACAGTTCATTTCATCCCCTGAAATCTTCTTGTCTTGCTAAACTGTTCAAACAGAGTGTCCTATTAACCCTCCTTCCTTTTCTGGAGATTCCTGGGTGGTACTGTTAATTTGAAAAGAAACAAGGCAAGGTAATAATTGAGGGTTGTAGAATCTTAGGATGTCAGTTAATTCCCTGCAATGGACTAAATTGTGTCCCCCCAAAATTCATAGGTTGAAGTCCTAACTTCAAGTACCTTAGACTGTGAATGTATTTGGAGGTAGGGCCTTTAAAGTGGTAGTTAAGGTTAAATGAGGTCACAGGGTCCTACCCTAATCCAATATGAGTGGTGTCCTTATCAAAAGATGAGGGTTAGGATACACGGAGAGACACCAGGGAAAAGGCCGCGTACGAACAAAGTGAGAAGATGGCCATCTTCGAGTCAAGGAGAAAGGCCTCAGGAGAAACCTACTGACTCCTTGATCTTGGACTTGCAGCCTCCAGAACTGTGAGGCAATAAATTTCTATTGTTTAAGCTACATAATCTGTGGTTATTTTGTTATGGTGGCCTGAGTAGACTAATACACTCTCCTCTCCTTTTTTTTTTTTTTTTTTTTTGAGAACGTGATCATGTCACATAGTGTAGTGGATGGGGACCCTGGGGATGGGGGAGAAGAGCCCTGGTTGCCTGACTCCTGGTTTCTGTCCACTGTACCACATTGCTCCTCTACATTCTGGTTTGCTGACCACTAACTTCCAGTTTAGTATCCTGGGATGCAATATTGTGAATTAGCTTCCCAGGAGTCTGAGGTTCTCTAAGTATACGCAGTGTCCCCCCTTGTGTGTCAGATAACAAGATAGTCCAAATTATGATGTTGCCTGGCAAGTCTCTTCATCCCTCTGAACTAAGGTCTTTATGATCGTCAGCAATCTGCTATTTCAAAGTGGAATACATGAAATTTCAATTTCTCTCCAAGCACATGTGCAGAATTTGCAGTTACAAACTGTTTTTCATGACCAAAATGATTAGCTTGACTAGACATCCATGAAATGAAACGTACAATGTCTGATTTTCAACAGGAGCCCAAGGAATCCATCAAATTTAATACTGTTATTCTTTATTCTGTTGAGATTTATTTGAAAAAAAAATAACCCCACAGAAAAATACTAAATCAGGGAGTTCCCAGGTGGTCCAGTGGTTAGGACTCCGTGCTTTCATTGCTGAGGGCCCAAGTTTGATCCCTCGTTGGGAAACTAAGATCTGCATGCTGCGCGGCGCAGCCTAAATAAATAAAGTAAAATATTAACATTAATAAAATACTAAAGGGCTTTCCTGGTGGTGCAGTGGTTGAGAGTCCGCCAGCTGATGCAGGGGACGCGGGTTCGTGCCCCGGTCCGGGAGGATCCCGCGTGCCGCGGAGCGGCTGGGCTCGTGAGCCATGGCCGCTGAGCCTGCGCGTCCGGTGCCTGTGCTCCGCGACGGGAGAGGCTACAACAGTGAGAGGCCCGCGTACCGCAAAAAAACAAAAACAAACAAACAAAAAAATACTAAAGCATTAAATACTATAAAAGTGCACATGATGGGAGAGAAGTTGGACTCTCAAAAGTTAGCATCATGCTCATAATTTAGTGTCACAATGTGTACCTATAATACTTAATGTTAACTCTTGAGCATTTAGTCACCCTTACTACTGGGAAAGGCAAGCTGTCTTTTTGGATTGTATGACTTTTCATCATATATCAAAGGCAACAAAAATATGTAACTTTTTCCTGTTCTCTAATATTCGAAGCAAGGGATTTTTCTCCTGCCTGTACTTTCTGGGGTCATCTTCAGTTAGATGTAATTTAGTTACAATAAAACTCACAAATTTTAAATGTGCAATTCCATGAGGTTTGACAAATGTATATTTTCATGTAACCCCCACTACAATTATGATGTAGAACATTTCCATCACCCTTAAAAGTTTACTTATGTCTCTTTGGAGTCACTCCCCTATCCCTCTTCTGGCCTCTGGCAAAGTCTGATATGATTTCTATCACTGTAGGTTTTTTTTTGCCTTTTCTAAAATTTCATATAAATGGAATCATACAGTATGTAGCCTTTTGTGTATATTCTTTCACTGAGCATAATGCTTTTGTGATTCATCCATGCTGTTGTGTGTATCAGTTTGTTCCTTTTTAGTGCTCAGTAGTACTCCATTATGTGGATATATCAGTTTATCTATATGGACATATAGTTCTTTTCAGGTTTTGGCTGTTTTGAACATTTGCTTATAAGTCTTCCTGTGGACATGTTTTCATTACCTGGGAGTGGAATTGCAGGATCATAAGTGTGTTTTACATTTATGAGAAACTACATAATTGTTTTCCAAAGTGGTCTTACCATTTTGCATTTTCACCAGTGATGTATGAGAGCCACATTTGGTCCACATCCAAATTTTAGTCATCCTATCGGTTATATAGTGGTATCTTATTGTGGTTTAAGTTTTCATTTACTTAATAACTAATGGCATTGTGCATCTTTTTGTGGTTTATTTTTTGTGTGTCTGGGGGGGTTGTTTTTGCCATTGTATGTCTTCTTTGGTGAAGTGTCTCTTCAAATCTTTTGGCCTGTAAAAAAATTGGTTTGTTATCCTATTATTGAGTTGTAAGAGTTCTTTATATATTATGGATACAACTCCTTTATTAAATATTTGTTTTGCAAATATTTTCTTCCAGTCTGTGGTTTGCCTTTTCATTTTACTTATTTATTTTATTATTATTGAGTTATAACTGACATATAACATTATATTAGTTTCAGGTATACTACATAATGGTTTGATATATGTATATTTCAAAATGATCACCACAATAAGTCTAGTTAACATCTGTCACCATGCATAGTTACAAAACTTTAGTGTGTGTAATGAGGACCTTTAAGTGCTACTCTCTTTCAAATATGCAGTATGATATTATTAACTATAGTCACCACGCTATACTTCATTTTGTTAAAGATGTCATTTTAGGAGCAAATGTTTTTAATTTTCATGAAATCCAGTTTATCATTTTTAAATTTCATATTTCATGTTTTTACATCCTTTTTAGTTTTTGCTTAACCCAAGTACACTAAGATTTTGTCTTAGTTTTAGAAACTAAAACTAAGAAATTTTTTATTGTAGAAATTTTTATTGTAGAAATTTTACAGTTTTAGCTCTTTCATTTAGGTCTGTGACCTATTTCAGTGAGGCACAGGATTTTGAATCTCAAATTAAAATATCTTTTAGGAAATAGTTTGAAACCGGCATCCCTGCACAAATAAAGAACATTAACTGGTTCACACAAATTGTCTCCACCCCCTTCCCCCCAACCAATTAAAGTGAAGGAGATACACATAGAACTGATATTATTCAACTTAGTCACTCTGGAAAGTATGCAAATTTCTTACTTTTTGTCATTGCAATTTGTGTTATGTCCTCTTTTTCATAGCTAATATTGATCATCTGTGCTTTTTTGTTAATTATATTGTTAAAATATTTTATATAAACTTTTTGCTTGCTTCCGTGGTCTCTGATAAGAATGTGTTAAAATCTTCCATTTATGAAAAAAAATTAAAAGAAATCTTCCATTTATGGTTGTCAATACGTCCGTTTTTCCTTGTAAAGATTTCGGTTTAGGGACTTCCCTGGCGGTCCAGTGATTAGGACTCTGGGCTTCCACTGCAGGGGGCACGGGTTTGATCCCTGGTTGTCTGGGGAACTATGATCCTGCATGCCGCATGGACAAAAAAAAAAAAAAAAAAAAAGATTTTGGTTTATATATTGAAAGGCTGTGATGTTGGCTGCTGCAAAGTTATAATTACTTGTCTTCTTGATGCTTTGTTCCTTTTATTATTATCATCTAATGCCCTCTTGTATCCTTTGTAATGTTTTTTGGCCTTGACTGTAATTAATTTGACATATTTCTGTAACAGTTTTTGCTCAATAAATATTTTTCTATCCCTTTATTTCAATATGGCTTTTGTAAGTATCTCGTCTAAGCAATGTATAACTGGATTTTTTTTCTCTTAAAATACCATATGATGGGCTTCCCTGGTGGCGCAGTGGTTTAGAATCCGCCTCCTAATGCAGGGGACAGGGGTTAAAACCCTGGTCCGGGAAGATCCCAAATGCCGCGGAGCAACTAAGCCCGTGAGCCACAACTATGAGCCCGCGTGCGTAGAGCCCTTGCTCCGCAAAAAGAGAAGCCACCATGATGAGAAGCCCGCGTTCCACAACGAAGAGTGGACCCCGCTCACTGCAACTAGAGAAAGCCCGCGCGCAGCAACGAAGGCCCAGTGCAGCCAAAAATAAATAAATACATTTTTTTAAAAACCAAAGAAAAATCCCAGATAGTTAATTTTTTTTTTTTTTTTTTTTTTGCGGTACGCGGGCCTCTCACTGTTGTGGCCTCTCCCGTTGCGGAGCACAGGCTCCGGACGTGCAGGCTCAGCGGCCATGGCTCACGGGCCCAGCTGCTCTGCGGCATGTGGGATCTTCCCGGACCGGGGCACGAACCCGTGTCCCCTGCATCAGCAGATGGACTCTCAACCACTGCGCCACCAGGGAAGCCCTTTTCACTTTCTTAATAGTGTCTTTTCATGAACAAACTTATAATTTTAATGATGGCTATAATAGGCTGACTAATGGCCCCTCAAGGATGTCCATGTCCTAATCCCTGCAAACTGTGAGTATATTACCTTACATGGCAAAAGGGACTTTGCAGATGTAATCAAGTTAAGAATCTCGAAATGGGGAGATTTTCTTCGATTATCTAGGTGGGATGTATGTAGTCACAGGATCCTCATAAGAGGGAGGTTGATGGTCAGAGTCAGAAAGAAGTTGTGATGACAGAAGCAGTGTCAGAGAGAGATCTGAGGATGCTGTGCTGTTGACATGAAGATGGAAGAAGTGGCCATAGCGAAGGGATGCAGGTAGCCTCTAGGAGCTGGAAAAGGCAAGGGAATGCATTCTCCTCTAGTCTCCAGAAGGAAAAAAGCCCTGACATTTAATTTTAAACAAGTGAGATCTCTGATCTCCAGAGCTGTAAGATAATGAATTCGTGTTGTTCTAAGTCACTAAATTTGTTGTAATTTTTTACAGCAGCAATAGGAAATGAATACAATGGCTTAGTTTTTCATTTTATTAAAAAGCAATTTATACACAAAACCAAAAACCCTAAATAAAAGCAATTTATCTTTTTTTTCTTTTTTTTGTTAGTGCTTATTGTGTCCTGGTTAAGAAATCTTTGCCTACCCCAAGCTTGTGCAATTACTCTATGCTTTCTTGAAGAAGCGTTATTGCTTTACCTTTTGCATTTGGAACCGTGATATATCCTGAATAAATTTTGGAGTATTGGGTGATGTAGATTCAATGTTCATATGAAAAAAACGAATGTCCAATGGCTCCAGCACATTTATTGGGAAAAAGAATCCTTTCTCCCATTGAATTTCATTGGCACTTTTGTCATAAAATAAATTTCTGCATATATTAGTGTCTGTTCCAAAGAACTATTTGTGTTCTTCACCAAGTCCACTTTGTCCTAATTTCTGTAGCTCTTTAGTAAATCTTGAAATTTGGTAGTGTATGTCCTCTAACTTCATTTTTCTGTTGTCTTGGTTGTACTAGGGCCTTTGCATTCAGATAAATTTTAGAATCACCTTGTCAATTTTTACAAAAAACCTGTTAGGATTTTAATTAAGATTGTACAGAGTAAGTTGTTGTGTTTGTTTGTTTGTTTTTTGGGGTTTTTTTTTGCGGTATGCAGGCCTCTTACTGTTGTGGCCTCTCCTGTTGCGGAGCACAGGCTCAGCGGCCATGGCTCACGGACCCAGCCGCTCCACGGCATGTGGGATCTTCCTGGACCGGGGCATGAACCCGTGTCCCCTGCATCGGCAGATGGACTCTCAACCACTGCGCCACCAGGGAAGCCCCAGAGTAAGCTGTTTTGATATAGAAATTCAGGTCCTTTACTTTAGCTAAGTTTTATTCTATTAAATCTTTTAATACATATTTTTCTGGTCTGTTAATAACTGTGATTTAAAAAAAATTTATGACAATATAAATTTATCATAATAATATATGCTTAGTAAAGGGTCATATTTGTTTAATTTAGTGGAAGGGAAAAATGGTTTTCAAACTATGGGTCATCTTTCTGTAGTGGATCATGAGATCAATTTCATAGTCCTTACCAGCATTAAATAAATTGAATTAGAATAGGAAAAATAAGAGTATCATACTTAGTTTTGTGAAACTTTTAAACCAGCATATATATATATATATATATACACACATACATACACACACATATATATATATATATATCCTGGTTCACATTGTGTCAAAAAATATTGAAACCCATGGCTACAGTATGGTGCTGGTGTTTTATGGTTTTATCCCCACAAATCCTATTTGGTTTTAAAGGAGATATTGCCTTATTACAGACTATCATTATAAGGGAAACTAGTTGTTGTTTTTTTAAATAAAAATACAAAGGATAGCATATTCAACTCAATCACCTTAAAGGTATGAGGGATAACTTCATTGAATAGACTTTATATAAGCCATAAATATTTCAAGAGAAAGTTTTAACTGGATAGTAGAAAGACCTCTGTTCTAGAAGTCAGAGAACTTGACTACTATTTTCAGTGCCATTAGCTAAATCTCTTAACCTGTGTACGCTTAAATTTCCTTATTTGGTAAAGATAGAAAAGAATCTTTAGGTCATTTATCTCTGAGTTGTGTGCGTTACAGAAATCTAATAGGACTTTGAAAAGAGTAAAGCAGCATCACCTGCCTAATCACTCCCCAATGTTGTTGAAATGTATCAGTATGTGGAAATAAGTTTAGTGATTTCCATAGTTAAATCTGGCTCGTGTAGAGACCAGATTCAAGAATACATCAAATTTCAATAACTTGTATTAAATGATGTTTGGATTAATGATAAGTATTAAAGAAAGACTATTACGTCTATTTTGGATTATTATGGAGAGTATGTCATTTATTGATTTATGGACCTTAGAATCCTTGATTGGGGGAATTCCCTGGTGGTCCAGTGGTTAGGCCTCCACCTTCCAATTCGGCCAGGGTTCAACCCCTGGTCAGGGAACTAACATCCCGTAAGCTGCACGGCCGAAAAAAAAAAAAAGAATCTGGTGACTGGGTGTAGTTATCTCTTTCAGGTAGGAGAAGATATAAATTTTTCCTTGTAGAGGCTGAACATCATATGGCCCCTAGTAAAGGCAATATCCAATAAATACCTATTCATGGGTCAATTTTTAAACATTTGGTTGTTATGTTATTATTTTTATAGTTATTGTGATTCTAAATGACTTCATGGAGAGATGAAAATATGGACTTTTAAATGATCTTTAAATTAGTTTCCTTTTGGCCTTTGGACAATACTTTTCATAGTCCATTATATCAAAAGCATTTAATGTTTCTCTTTAAATAAAAAGCTTGAAATATAGGGTGTTTTAGGCTTTTCCAAAGCAGTTGATGATTTTTAAAAAAGCACAATGATTTTACACGATGTAGAGAAACAACCTGTACAAAACTTCAAAGATGTAGGGAGATATATGCAAAGAGTCAAAGAATAAGAGATCAGGATGCGATAGTACTAAAAATTGTTTGGTTTTATTTTTTATTTTTAAAAATTAAAAAAAAATTAATGGAAGTATAGTTGATTTACTGTATTATCTTAGTGTTGTAACCAAGCAAAGCGCTTGTGGGCTAATGGCTCAGAAAGCCAAACTCTTGACTGTGGGAGTTTGCAGCAGAGTAAGGGTTTATTGCAGGGCGCCAAGCCAAGTGAGTGAGAGAAAAGCCTCAAACCCACTCCAGCTTGGTCTTTGAGTTACGGGTGTTTTAAAGATGAGGAACAAAGAAACTGGGATTAATCGTTGCCCTGTGACATTTCTTAATCGTGATTTCGGGAGTCAGAATGTCTCCAGTTTATGATTCTCTGGCCAGGTGGTCCATGGTCCACGGTCTGTGAGCTCACCTTGCCCTGGAGAAACATCCTGAGTTTGTACCTTAATGATGACACCTGTAACAGCGATTTTAGTGCATTAACGACGTTATTGACAGCAGTAACTATAGTCACCTGACGTAGGTTGATTAGTGTTAGCACAGGATTGAGGTCAGAGGGGAGAAAGAAATGAATGAAGTTTTGGATAGAGATTAATCATAAACTCAATAAGGGACCATGGTTTTAAGGGGACTCCAGTTTCAGGTGTACAACATAGTAAATATTTTTTATAGATTATATATGTGTGTTTGTTTTTAAATCGTGGGTCTGTAAGTGTATAGAGTCTCCTTACTCAACTTGTACCCCCAATGTTGAGTACATTGCTTGGTATAGAGCTGTTAATATCAAGTGTTGCCCAAATTTTAAGTGAATTGAGGAAGTTTAGAAAGTAAAGCCTGCAGAAGTTTAGAAAGTAAAGCTTGAGTCGCGTTATCTCTAACAAAATAGAGGAAGTAAAGATTTGGAGTTTTCCATACTCTAGTCCTTTTAAATCCTTATCAGATGGGTATCTGATTCAAGGGCGTTTCCTAGTTAACCAAGTTCTGCCAAGCTTCACAGCCTTCTCCGGGAACCGGTTTCATTTTCTAGAATCACCCTGTGGCGCCATCTCCCGGAGCTGTCAAGAAACTCGGGATTTAAACCACCACCCTTGTTCCAAGTTCTTTAATTGCTCTCCTCCCGGGTCTTTTTCTGAGGTTCCCTGGACGCATGCGCTTTCGATGGGCGGCCAAGCCAGTGAGAGACTACAATTCCCAGAAGGCCATGCCAAAGGGGGGAAAAAAAAAAAAAAGCCCGTGGTTGCGGGAAGGGGGAGGGAAAGACAGGAAGGCTCGCGAGAAAACGAGCTTGGGGAGGCTGCGAGAAGTGGGTGGAGGCGGGTGGAGAGCGTGAGGAGAGCGAGGAGGAGGTGCCGTCCCACAATACCAGGCGGGAGGGCGGGCAGGCGGTTTGTATCCGGGCTGTGAGGTGCTCGAAACCTCCGCGGACCTTGCAGCCTCTGTCTCTTTAACGCGAGAGGAAGCGATGCAGAGGAGTGGAAAATGGCAGAGCTGCAGATGTTACTAGAGGAGGAGATCCCGTCTGGCAAGAGGGCGCTGATAGAGAGTTATCAGAATCTGACCCGGGTGGCGGACTACTGTGAAAACAACTACATACAGGTGAGGAGCGCGGGCGCGCGGGCGGGCGCTGCCGGCCGGGCCGAGGACCCGCCGCCGGCCGCCCGAGTGACTAGCCCACTGGGCGGGGTGGGGAACTGGCTAACCTCAGCGGCAGCCCC